>NC_138894.1:96650808-97887144 GCF_965194825.1 Balaenoptera physalus
TCCCCCATTTGGAGATGAGGAAACGAAGACCCAGAGGGGTAAATAAATTGGCTGGTTGCCCACAAGGTGATGGCAGAGGTGATGCCCAGCGTGGCTGAGGGTGGTGAGGGTGCTGGGAAGGGGCTCTGACAGGGCCCCAGGCTCCCCTTCTCCATGCTGCGCCCCGACTGTGTGTGCCCTCTCCTCTGTAACCCACAGCAGTGCTACTGAAGCTGCCCTCAGTGGGCTCCAGGGGTTAGGGACCTCTGTGAGAGCTGCCCACGGCTAGAGAGGGGCAGCTCCCACCCAAAGGAGCCTCTCAAGATTGAAGACAAAATGGAAGGCAGAGTGTTGGCAAATAAAGAAGTGGTGAGAAGCACGCCCAGGTAAGTGAGCAGCAATCAGCCTGACTGCCTCCCTCTCTACCCCACCTCCACCTCCACCCCATCACCATCCCCATCCCCATCCCCATCTCCACCTCCACCTCCACCTCCAACTGCACCTCCACCCCCACCCCCATCCCCATCCCCACCTCCACCTCCACCCCATCCCCATCCCCATCTCCACCTCCATCTCCATCTCCACCCCCACCCCCATCCCCATCCCATCCCCATCCCCATCTCCACCTCCACCTCCAACCCCACCCCATCCCCATCTCCATCTCCACCTCCACCCCCCTTCCCCTCTCCATCCCCATGCCCATCCCCATCCCCATCTCCACCTCCACCCCCACCTCCACCTCCACCTCCACCCCATCCCCATCCCCACCCCCACCCCCACCTCCACCTCCACCCCATCCCCATCCCCACCTCCACCTCCACCTCCACTCCCATCCCCCTCCCCAGTCCAATCCCCATCCCCATCTCCACCTCCATCTGCACCTCCATCCCCACCCCCATCCCCATCCCCATCTCCACCTCCACCCCTACCTCCACCTCCACCTCCACCCCATCCCCATCCCCACCTCCACCTCCACCTCCACTCCATCCCCCTCCCCAGTCCGAACCCCCTCCCCATCTTCATCTCTCTATACATATAATTCATATTCATGGTGCCAAAATGATGCTCCCGGTTTGCTGCCTTTGAGCAGGATTACAGAATGAATAAAATACCACAATACAAGTATAATGTACATTTAATCCACTTCTAAAATTGGGATTGCTTTGATGTAAACAGGAAACGAACGCTGCCTGAACCACTCTGTAAAGTGAACCTTGTCTGAGTATCCAGGAGTAGATAGTCAGCCGGTGTGGCGTTTGATTTGACCTTCAGTCTCATGGCTTGTGTGCCCTCGAAGGCAGGACGCCGTTCATGATCTTTGTAAATGTAGAGGTATTACTGAGTGTGAAGGCTGAGCTGGGGCCAGGGTTTAGAAATCGTCTAGGGTTCTGAATTCTTCATGATATTCAGGTGTCCTTGTATAAGGGCACTTAACCCCATGTCCAGATACACAGATCCCGAATGGAAATCCTCTTACAGAGAAAACTCAGGAAACGTGATAAATACAAATGTAAATGCGATGTCAAGCAGACATTAAAATGGATTTTTAAGAAGAATTTATCTACTTTAAAAGAGAGTAAAGATGATCCTTCTGCTAAATGATTTGAGAGTGTAATTGGCTGATGAGGGTGTAGAAAAACAGTAATAAAAGGAAGTACATTTAATTTGAGCTTGTCACTTCCAGCTTTATAAATTGGTTTATTCCAAATGAATACTCACAGTGTTCAAAATTAAATTATCTTGCTTTTTCATTTATTTAATTTTTTTCTTCTCCAACCTTCTTACATGACCCTTAAACATATCAGCCAGTGGGCAAAAGCAGAACATTTGAGTCCCCTGCGTGTGTGTACATTTTAAGGTCTGTTAAGGTAGAGAGTTATATTGAATGAAATTGCATTACGTTGTCACCAACAAACCCAGTGAAATGTTTGGCTCCTGGTGTGTCTTCCTCAGATAAACACTTGTCTGCACGAGCTGGGAATCCTGTTTCCACCATGACCTTTTAAACCACAAGTCTAAGCTTCCCTTCTCCCTTGAGAAAACCTTAGCAAGTTTCTCATGATCACAAGGACCGATTAGGTGTCCTCAGGCAGCTGTGCCACCAAATGTACCTGGGACCCCAGCGATGTTGGTGGTGGAGATCTGCCCAGCCAGGTGTCTGGGAAAGGCACACCCAGGCTGGCACTGACAGGTGAAGATGTCCCTGGAAGGGGAAGAGAGAGAGGAAATCGTTCATCCAAGGAAGTCAGGCTAATGTAACACAGTGCTTCCCAAAGTGGGGGCCTCTGACCAAGGGGCAGCAGCGTCTCCTGGAAACTTGTTAGAAAGGCGAGTTCTCCGCTCCGCCTCCGAGCTGCTGATTGGAAGCTCTAGGAGTGCGGGGTGGGCAGCGATGTGCGTCTCACCCACCCTTTCGGCTGACTGTGATACTCCCTCAAACTTGAGGGTCATGGGTCTCGAGCACCAGGGAGCTTATGGAGTAAGCGGTCTTGGGATTGAATCTCAGCTCCGCCACCTTTTACCTGTGTGACCAGGAGCAAGTTACCTGACTTCTCCAGTCTGAGGTCCTTTACATGTAAATGAGGATAATTAAACTGCCTTGGCAGGTTGCTATTAAATACATTGTGTATTATGTTAGATACATTTCCTGGGAGATGGTGCCTCGTGTATGAATAAGGGGTTAAAACGGAAATCTTCCCGCCTATGCGTCAACAGAAGCATCCATGTGATTGCTTATCCGACACCAGGGTGAGGGCACCACACGCCACACAAGTAGACATGATAAAGGAAATCATTCAAAACAGCTCCCCCACTCTTGAACTTCCTCCTTAACTGAACACAGAATTGCCAGGCTGGGGGAGAGGAAGAGGTGTGGAGAAATGCTGCTAGGCTGTGCATTTCCTATCCTAGTGAGAGGGGACTTCCCAGGCAGCTTGTCCCCTGCAGTTGAGAAGAGGCTCTGTTGGTGCCTGTCTCAGGCCCAAGGGGCCCAGCAGCCTTCTGCAGCTGTGCTGAGTTTGGCTTACATGCCCAGAGTTTATCACGGTAAGAACTGAGCTTAGTACGCAGCATGGGGTGGGGAGGAGGCTGAGATGGGGTGGTCCATGGAGGTCGGCAGAAGGTCTGCCAAGAGGAGGGAGGGACTCCAGCTTCCCAGGACAATGGGGGAGCCAGAGGCAGCCTTCCAGAATAGAGATTCATCTACGAAGTGGAAGGAACAGCAGGAGAGAATCCTAGCAAGACGAAATTCCAAAAATATGCTCAAAAGTGTCCGCGGGAGAAAGAATCAGTTTCAAACATCTGTCAGATAGAGGGTGGGAAGCCAGTGTATGATAGTACAAGTTCAATAAAAAGAGTTTCTGTTCGTACCACCCTTGCTTCTCCCTGATGCAGCGGGAAGGGTAGGGAGACACCCAGACAGAGAATCAGAGAAGCCAGTGCTGTCCCGTCCCCCTGCAGCCCAGGCTGAGGGAGAGAGAGGGTGGTGTTACACCAAATTTGCAGTCGATTAGTATCTGGTCTCGACTTTCTACCCTCTGAACTGAGATGCTTTGTGCCTTAAGTGACCCTCACAATGACACTTCAAAGTGAGCAAAATAGCCACGGAATTCTAGAGGTTTCCTCTTGGAGAAATGAAGCCTATTCTCCTTGAAAAGCCCTCCAAGGGGCAAAGATAGAGCTCGGAAGTAAATTTGAGTTATGCTTGTTCAAGACACACAAACTCACGTACACACGCGTGCCAAATGACAGAGTCTCGGTAAGCGGGAGCTGTTTGCTTTTATTAGAAAAAATAACATTTTGACTCCTTTTAGAATCAGTAAGATTTTATTACGTCAGATTTTATAGGTCGAAGTATAAAGACAGACCTATCAATAAGCACTACTTTACTGAACACTAACGGGAAGCGGCAGAATTTTCTGGCAGCAATAGCCTTTTCATGGATTCATGGAATTAGCGGTGTAAAGCAGCTTAGAGATCTTCGATGATACAGTAATGAAATTAGAGCATCTCAAGGCTGGGAGAGAGCTAACTGGCCCGGGCAGCCACGCAGCACAACCTCAGGGGTCGCTGTCACATGGCAAACCCGTGAGGAGTACCCCGGCCCCTGTGCTCTGACTGCACGGCCTGTGTGACCACCGCTACCCCCCTGCAAAGGGTCCTTGAGGCCCAGCCCCTGTTGAAAGTTCAAATCCCCTCCGAATAATCATGCTGTGTTTGCAAAGGCTCCCTGGAACAGGTGACTCTGCTCCCTTCAGAGACCATTTTGCTTTCCAAAAACTGTGATCGCTAAGGCATTTTCACTTTCATATTATTCACTTATATGTATTTTCACATATATTATTTCAGAGCTGTAGCATCTTGCTACATAGCTTAGATCCAGCCTCTGAGGACACACAGCGCACGTCTGGCTTCTGCTCCTCAGGGCAGCCCTTCAGAAATTCAGGGACAGGTGATGCGTCCCTTCTGAGTCTAGTTCCTTCGACACTTTCTCATCTGAATGATTGTTTTGTCCCCGCGTCCTGCCTGCTCTGATCTAAACATCTTCCGGTTTGTATGTGATCTTCTTAAAGTGAAGGCAGCTCCCCGAACAACCAGATCAGATCACTTCCTTCTTCTTTTTCAGGTGAGAAAGGGAAGGTCCAGTGAGAACGCCGCGTGTCTGAAACCACATACTTTGCTGTTTGGAAGATCAACTGCGACCTTCCGAATGGTCGGCTCTGGGCTTTTCCCACTGTGCCCTCTGTCCTCCCTCCAAAGCACAGAGCGTGGGTTTGAGCATCTCTCTGCTGTTTTTGTTGCAGGGCAATGATTTTTCCCAGCTTACACCTTTCTGCTTGCTGTGTTTGGTGTGACTGGGGCCGATGGAGCTGTAGGGACTCTGCAGGCCCACAGCATGAAGAAAACGCCCAGGAGACCTTGCGATGGACCAGTTAGCACTGACCGTCGGGGCAGCTGCTGTGCCCAGGAGGGTCAGGTGCACTCTGGCCACGTTCATCAAAGGAAACGGACCCCATGAAGCCAGTGACTCAGGAGTGCCAGTGACCATCACTCAAAACTGTGGGCTGTCAAGTCAAGGATTTTTGAGATGCATGATTCCATGTTAATATCTTAATTATAGCATAAGGACATGTGGACCAGAGGAGAACTATCTCCTGTCGATCTGCTGAGTGTTTACCGATAGCCTATGACACGCCAGGCGCTCTGCAGGCGCTGTAGTGCACACACACGTGGAGCCCTAATGGTCGCTCTCAGAGGCTGGTGGTATTGTTTCCATTTACAAATGCTGTGACTCAGTCTCGCAGAGATAAGTAAATACTCAGAGTCCCGGGCTGACCACTGATGGTGGCACAGCCGTGAACCCGGCTTCAGGCCGGATGCTGCATCTTTGCAAAGAACGGCAAAATCTCGGTCATTTACAGCAGAGCACTGTGTGTCCAGCCCACTCCGGTCACTGTGGCTTTGCAGGGGACCACCATGAGCACAGCGTCTAGGAACCTGCTGGAATGTGTGCTCCCGAGCCCAGGGCAGGGTCGGGGTGGGAGTCAGCACCGGCCGGCGGGGCCCAGCCTCGGTCTGAAGCGCACATGGGAACAAGGCCGGGGTCCAGAGCGGGGTGGGGCAGGGCTGGACGCACAGCTTGTGGCCAGTCCAGAGGCAATCTCTTATGACTCAGAGATGAGGAAGGATATTGCAGGGTTGTTTTACCTTTTTCTTCTTAGATTCTGGCCTCCTGAGTGGAGGCGGGGGCAGATAAGCCAGCCGCCTTAAAGGTGTAGGATTGAGTTAAACGTCCACGAGTTTTGTCCTTGCTGCTGTTATTTCTTCGGTTTGGCCTTCCAAACTTCAGCCCACCGGGTACATGGGAACGTAGGCCACGGCTGAGCCACGTTCCTGTGCCCCTGGGCAAAGCACGTGGCCTGACTCCACCGAGAACCCAAAATACACAGCGGCCACCTCGCTCTGCCTGGAAGGAAGACCCTGGGAAAGGGACACGGGTTTCAAACAGAAAACTGTGTGTCCTATGGGCTGCTGAGCACTAGATTGAAACGCCCTAATTTTTTTCCAGAAAGTCTCGGATAAACCAGATGAAGGCGAGCTGCGCGAGGAGAGCAGAGTGGGCGCCCTGGCTCCGTGCGGGTGACAGGTCAGGCCGGGCTTCACGGCCCCTGCCTCTGGCCCCTGGGGCTGCTGTCCTCGCTCTTCTCGGTGCAGGGTCCTGGACTGTCCCCGAGCTCCTCCAGATGAGCCCGGGCCCAGGTTTAGTTTTCATTCTTCTCAAATAACTTGCCTCATGTTGGAGCAGGTGCTCTGGTTTCGGACAAAGTCCTCCGGTGATGCCCCACGAGAAGGACTAGACGTCGAGTGGGAGACCCATCTTGGGGACCTGTCAGGCTCTGACTCTCTCAACACCCCCAGACTCTCCTCCCAAAGCACTGGCCCAGCGCCCCGCCCCCCGCCCGGCCTCCATGGCCCCGACCAATGCGGCCCGCGGCTCCACGTTCCCAGTTGCTTCCCCGAATCCAAACGACACAGAAAGACCCCAGAGCCCCAGGGAGAGCAGAAGAGGCTGCACAGACCCAGGTTTCTGTTTTCTTTTCATCACAGCTTCTTTCCACAGATATTTCACAGGTGCCTGCAACTGTCCCGAGGTCGTGCTGGTCATTCAAATATCTACCTCTAATCCTGTGATCGTCCTGCGTTATTCCCAGTACACAGATGGTGAAACTGAGGACGAACCACGGGCTCAGGGCTGCAGCACTGGGGACGTGGTGGAGCCTGGACTTAAACCACCTTTGCTGCATCAGAGGCTGTGACCAGACCACGGCGCCCAGGGCGGGACATCGGACCGTGTTCGTGTCTGCAAAGCAGGCGTGAGGCGCTGCAGGGGGTGAGGGGACAGGCCGCCCAGGAGCCCAGAGGGAGGCGGGGATTCTGCTGGGTGGGCGATCCAGACGACTCTCTGAAGAGGGGGGTCTGAGTGCTTCTGTGAAGGGGGAACCGGGGACCGGAAGGCCCTGGGCTGCAGCGGGGGTGGGGGCGAGGCGGGCTGAGAAGAGGCAGCGCTGCTGCTGGACGCCCCCTCCCCCTTCCCCTCCCCCAGCCCGCAGGCCTGCCAACCGTGGGAAACCCCATCAGCGTGCAGAGCGTCCCCTGTGGTGTGCATGTGACTCTTTCCTTTCTCCTGGGTTTCCCCAGCAGTTGGGGGGGGGGGAAATAGGGAAAGGCTCTGTCAAGGGTTGTCGGCCAGACACAGTTTTTAAACAAAAACTTGACATTCTGTGCATTTGATGAAATCAAGGGGACTTGGGGAAATGGTCAGGTTCATCCTTGCTCTTTGGAACACGGCCTCTGTTTTACGGGTATGCGGGACCGAGCACAAGTGATAAATGGAAACGGGGTAACGGCTCCTTCTCTGCTGATCCGTATCCAAATAGGCTATAAAAATGGTAATGTACATATTCATAATTAACATGCTAGCCATAAATCATCTCAGCGCTAAATTATCAAAGCAGTGAAATGCACACATCTCCATTAGGGGTGGAAGTTTGTGTGTGGAAAGTTGGGAAGTCAAACAAAGCCCTCCCAGGTGAGCCCCCATGTCCATGCTGGGGAGGGAGCAGGGAGGCCCGGATGGGAGTGGGTTACCCTACAGGTGAACCTCCAGGCAGTGTCTCCCCTCCAGGCAGATGTGAGGAACCAGACGAGCTGAGCTGTGAGCGCAGGGCAGGATGGAGCAGGGCAATGGCAGCCTTGCTTTGTGACCATTTGGGCAAAGCCCACCGGCCTACGTTTTACCCACAAAATGACAACCCACACTCTGGTTTCCTTGGGGGAGCCCCTCACCTCTCGGGAAGTTCCTCGTTAAGGTCCTTGCTGGTGTGCAAGGACCTTAGTGCCCCGCTTTGGGAGGCGTGAGGTCGCACAGCTGCTAAGAGCCTGGTCCAGACTGTCTTGATTGTCAAGGATGATAATTCCTCGAGGGAACTTTCATTGGTGGGTGGGTGGGCAGGTCTCTCCTGGGGAAGCTGGGGTCCAGCAGTGTCCAAGAGAGGAGGGTCCCTTAGTCTTCCAGGGAGGGCGGTGGTGACCTGGAGGCCTCCAGTAATGAAAGACTCCACAGGGTGGGTCCTGAGACCCGTGAGCCTCTTCCTGACCTGGACCCAGTTAGGTGGGGACCACAACCTACCTGGAGCTGCGGCCCAGAGAGAGCTCTTGTCCCATTGGGGTGATGGCTGGCTCCACAGCAACGTCCCTGGGGACCTTAGAAAAGTGAAATCTGTGGGTCAAAGATGATGTGCAATGAAGACATCTCCCATGGCCTCACCTATTTTCTTAAATGAAGGAAGATAGAGGAAAATGAACGTGTATCGAGTGGATGCTGACTTTGTCTGTGATCGGTGCTCCCTGTCTGTTATCTTGGGTCACCTTCTCAATAGCTGGAGCCCAGAAGCTGGCCATTTGCTCCGTTTCACACAGCTGGGGAGTAGTGGGGTCAGGGTTTGAATTCAAGTTTTACGAAACTGAAGTCGTGCTTTCTTGTGCAAACACACACACACACACACACACACGACAACAGAAGACTGTGCACCTTTCCTCTTTTTTGAACTGCTCACCCTGTTGCTCTTCCTCAGCTGTGGCCTCTCCTCCTGGCTTTCCCGTCGCTGGATCACCCTCACCGCCCTCTAAGCCTCTGTCACGCACAATCCAAAGATGAAGCGGGGACTTCTTGAGCGGCTTTGAGCTAAGAGAGAAAGGGTAACACTGAGAGCCTGTTTTCTCAGTCTCTCTTCTCACCCTCTGAGAATACACCAAATAAATTAAGGTTATTAGGATGTAAGTAGCCAGCTCTCAGCGATGAGGAGAGAGTCAGAACCAGAAAAATAATAATCACTATAACACCGTGTTCCGTGTGCACCAGCCACGTTTCCTACTGTATCCCAGTCCTCACAAAGCGCCCCGTTTTCCAGCTGAAGAAATTGAGAATCAGAGACTTGGAGACTTGGACCAAATGCCACGGCCAGGACACATCTTCCGGGTACGGTCTGCCCTCCCCTGCTCTGCCCTTGTCCTCTCTTGTCAGGAAACAACCTCTGGCAGGACGTGGATGAAGCAAGAAGCTGCAAGAGGCCAGCCTCACACCCCCTCCGTCCTCAGCGGCTACACTCCAATCCGGCCACGGGGTTCCCTTCTCAGAAATGGGAGGAGAGCCATGTAAGTCCTTCGCAGCTGCCCTCAAAGCCTGTGTCTGAATGGAAATCAGAACGACGAGGCCACGTGTGTGAAAGGACCACGGCGATGAAGGCTGTGTTTTGTCAGGGGTCTCAAGTGTCTGATGGATTTAGCTACGCAGACCAACAATCACTTAGATGGGGACTCCTCAAAGCTTAGCATCAGGGGCCAATACCACCAAATACCAGGAGTTACAAAGAGAAAATAGTGCAGCATGAAATGGAGTGCTGCAGTCCAACTTCTCTGCGCCTAATCTGGGTCTTCCCCACAGAAGAATCACATAGGAGGTGAGGACACAAAGACGCAAAGAGATCGAATGGGTTTGCCACGTGGGTGGCTCTGGGTGCAAGTCTGTACCGTCAGGTCACTGGGTGAGGGTCCGGGGAGGGAAGGGAGCTGAAGGGAGGAGGCAGCTAATACTGTCCCCTCAGAGCCCCCTGATGGAAAGGGCTGGTCTGGGAGTCTCAGGACAGTTCCGCCCCCTCAACCCGAGTCCACTTCTTCTTCCAGCAGGAAACCCCCCTCTCCTGAGGTTCTGTCATCTCCTAGAAACTAGGGCTTCGTATGTGAGAATTCAATTCCAGACCCTGAGGCTGGAGAGTCGAAGCTTGCTCACGAGTAGAGGTCGAAATGGTTGTAGCAAGATTAATGTTGGTTGTGGTTATTAATCATATGGTTATTAATAAACCGCTACTTTAAAAAAGGAAAACCAGATCACACTCCTTATTGTTTACACTTCATGATCCTGGGCATGTACAACTGCCCAGACCCCAACATTTATGACAACTGCCAGTGCGTTGCCAGATGCCCTGTAGAGAGAAGGCCATCGGTTCATGTAGATGCAGGTAGAGCCTCATGCGTGCGCACAGGGGTGCCTGTACGTACAGGCAGCCGTGGATATACGTAGTAATACCATTAGACGTTCAAGTCCAATGTGCCTGGTTTACTCCGTTGAAATGAGAGCATGAAGAATAAAGATGCCAAGTAATTCGGCAGAGTCGTCTGCAGATGGCTGGCGGAACGGCTCAGTTAAGCCGTCAGGCAGTGAGGCTGCATAAACTGACTGCACGTGCAGACCCAGATCGGCACGCCTGTCCTTGCTTGTGATGAATGCACACGCCTTCTCCAGCAGACGGTGGCTTGTAGAGCATTCGGACGATATCGCGTTCAGCCCGACCCCCGTGGTCGGCTGAGTCCCGCAGAGAGGACGGGGGGTGCGTTTGCTCCGAGCCCCTCAGGTCTAGGCAGCCAGCTCATTACAGGTGCAGTTTGCACGCTATTTGTTTCCAAGTTCATCTTGAGCACCTCTAACTGTGCTTCTTCACCCCACCGCTCCTTCCTGGGAACTTCATCTTCTTTGAAGGCACCCTCCTCTTTCAGGGGTGGAGGACAAGGTCAGCCCCATGTGAGAGCTGGAGGGAGGGTCAGGGCCTCTCAGTGTGTAAGTGACGAGGTGCGGTCCTCCGGTCCCGGCGCTGCCCCAGACCAGGATGTCCGGAAGACCCAGGAAGCCGCAGTCCTGCCCCTTCGCCCCATCTCCACAGCCACCGTTCTGCAGATGCGACAGCCCTGTGTGCAGACACCAAGCGACGGCCGCTTCCTCCCTCCCCGCTCCCTGCAGAGCTCCGGTCCATCACTTCTGCGAGATTCCCCAGCGGCGGGCGGTGGTACCAGCTCACACTGGAGCTGACCTCCCGGCTGCCCACGTGCTTCTCAACCTGACGTTTCTGCAAAGCCTGGCAACCTCTTCCGCTTTCTCCCTGTCCTCTTTCTAGCAAAATGATTTTAGGTGTAAAGGACTCCAAAACACACCAGGAAATTATAAATGAAGGCAAAGTGCTCGTAGTTTGATCAAACCGGATAGTCAAGGCTTAACGGCAAAGGGCCAGTTCATCCAGCAGGAAACTAATCTGGTTTGGGGAACGCAGCCGGAGCTGAGGCGGTGAGACACCAGCGTTTGCTCTCAGTTGACCAACGCTAGGACGTGGGTCTGAAGCCCTTTCTCCCTCTGTCCTGCTCTCACCTGACGGGAAAGTCTGGTGCCTCAGCCTCGGAGAAGTCACAGAGCAGCAAGGCTAAGGGCTCGTGCTTGGAAGCAGAAATCCTGGTCTGACCCTCGTGTCCGTGACTTTCTGACTCTCAGGGCTGGGGACTTGCCCATGGTTAGTGAACTTCAGCTTCCCCAGGTATGACGTGGGTGCAGTGAGACCCGTCCCCCTAAGTCAGCGATTCCTAGTTGTCCTGCCCCTGGGAACAGGTGGGGAGCAAGTGCAGGGCACAGCCCGCTCGAGTCGCAGGCAGATGGGTCCCTCGGCAGCACCAGCCGCAGGTCCCAGGGAGCCCAGGGGAAGCTGAGCTTGGGAACCGCAGGGCTGCTGTGCGCATGCGGGGCACACGGTGGGCCAGGGCACGGAGCCGGGGAATGCGTGCCATGGCTGCCCGCACCTCGCCCCACCCCGGCGGCAAGTGTTCCTGTGGGTGGCTGTTTCCTTTTCACTTTGAAATTCCTAGCTATTTAAGTTGGTGTGAACTTTGAAAGGTGAGCTTTCCCACAGATCTTGTTATCATTTAATAGTATGGATATTGAATAGATATTAAATATATACTAAATGTATATATTAAATATGCTACATATGTTATATTATTTAATATTATACACATTTACTATATATTAAATATAATAACACTATAACTACATTAGTTTTTCATAAATAATTTTATAGTGAAATGTAGTTTTAATCAAATGTGCTAGGTATTTATGTTTTTCGTGATTGTCAAAAAAACACTTGAGGATATTTTTAAAATTTGACAAAATAAGAGGGACGCGGGACGTGGTCAGTCAGATAAAAGAGCTGCGACACAGCCAGTGCGATGCTGCCGCGGTGCCTCCGGGCAGCCCTGCTGAGCCCCCGGGCGGGCAGCCGGCGTCCCGCCTCCCCTTCCACCTGGAGCAGAGTTGGGCTCGCTTAGGTCCTCTCGTGTCACTGTCTGGGGTGTGTGACTCTTCCACACGGGCGGGTCCAATCCCTGTGTGTGTCTCAGTGCTAGCGGCGGGGCTGGGCAGGGAGCAGACACGAAAGCATATTTCTTGGAAGGACTAAAGGACAGAAGAGAGAAGGAGGGCGGAGGCGGGCTCTTCTGAGGGTCCTGGTCAGGACCTGCCCGGCCACACTTGTGCCCTCCTGGCCTCGGCTCCCCTCCCCCAGGAACGGGGCCTCCGTCGGCCTCCCTCGTGTGTGTCTTCAGTATGGAGATGTTCTCACTGCCGATTTGTTCATTCGACACGTGTTCACGGTGCGCATTCTGCACACATTCATGGCACGTGGTTGAGAATCCACTTGGTGCCAGGCAGCTGCAGAGGTAAAGTCTGTGCACCTGCACAGATAGACCAAGACTGGGGCGGGCTCGCCGGCCCTTGCCACACACGTGGACCCCCGACATGGGCCGGGGCTTGTAAAGGTGCAGAGAAAGGGCCCCTGACTCAGCCTGAGTGGGGTGGCCGCCAAAGACCTCAGAGGAGAGTCTGCAAATGTCTGTAGGAGTTGGCCAGGCAGGCGGCAACCCGGGCGGAGCTGCAGAGCCGCTGACGGGTCCTGCCGGACCTCCGGGGACAGGTGAGGGACCTTGGTCTTTAGACAGAGGACATGTGATGCTCTTAGAGCATTTTATTTTATTTTTAAATTTTTTATTGAGGTATAGTTGATTTACAGTGTTGTATTAGCTTCAGGTGTACAGCAAAGTGATTCAGTCACAGATGCATAGATATCTATTTTTTCAGATTCTTTTCCCTTATATAGGTTATTACAGGATATCGAGTAGAGTTCCCTGTGCTATACAGTACGTCCTTGTTGGTTATCTATTTTATATATAGTAGTGTGTATATGTTAATCTCAAACTCCTGATTTATCCCCCCTCCCCTTAAAGCATTTTAATCAGTGTGCTGATCCAACAAGATTTTTAGAAGTGTTTTATTTTAGACAATTTTAGGGTCACACACGAGCTGTTGAGAAGCACAGACCCACTGTGTGCTCCTCGCCCCCCTCCTGCTGTGAGAACGTCTCATGTAAACTGAGGACAGCAGTCAAACCAGGGAGATGACGCAGGTGCAATGCCCTTGATGCCGCAGACCTGTTCAGATCCCACCAGCTCCCGCCTGCGCTCTTTGTATTTCTTTTTTCTGGGGTGGGGGAGTGTGTACTTCTGTGACGTGGTATCACATGTGTACGTCTGTGCACAGACATACAGGCGCTGCTTCACACTCACAGCCTCACCACACTGCACCCCCGAGGACCACGACCACAGGCCTCTCTCCGCCAGGGAGATTTTGTCACTTTGAGAACATCATAGGATGAAGTCATACAGCACGTGGCCCTAGGAGATTGGCATTTTCACCAGCAAAATAACCTCGAAACCCACCTGGGAGGTCCCGGCATCCACAGCTTCCCCCTCACTGAGGGGTGACATCCCGCTGCAGGGGTGCACCTGGTCGAGCACTTATCCATCTGTTGAAGGACAGTTTTCTTTCCCAGGTTTTGGTGGTTATGACCACCACTGCTATGAACCTTCATTTATGGATTTTTGTGTTGACATGAAGGGCTGACTTCTCTCACGTCCTCAGGAGCAGGAGTGGCGATCACAGGGCGAGTGAATACTGAGCATTTTAAGGAACTGCCCACGTTCCCTCTGGGAACACTTTGTGTCCCCACCAGTGACATAGGAGCAGTCAGACTCCTGCTTGTCCTCACCAGCACGTGCTGTGATTGGCACTTCCTGTTTTCACCTTTCTGATCAGTGTGTGGTGGGGCCTCTGGTGGCTTTAAGTTGCATTTCCCACCCAGCTAAGGGTGCTGAGAGTGTCTGTCCTCGTGTCTATCTGCTGTCTGTACGTCCTCTTGGGAAGACGTCTGTCCGGGTCTTTTGCTTATTTTCTAAGTGGATTGTTTGTTTCCTTCTGCTTAGTTCTGAGGTCCTTCGACTGTTCTGGAAACAGTCCTTCGTTGGGTTGGTGACCTGCACACACTTTCTTCAAGTCTTTCCATCTGCTGAGCAGGGGCTTTTGCACAGAAAAATAATTCTATATAATTTTTATGAAGTTCAAATGATCCAGTTTTTCTCTTGTGACTTGTGCTTTGGATGCCAGGTGAGGAACTAATCCTATGTTTTCTTCTAAAAGTTGTATGGTTTTACATTTGAATCTATGATATGTTTTCAGGTATTTTTTGTGTAAGGAAGGGTGTGCAGATTTTCATTTCAGAAGGACTCCTCTGGTGCACCAGAGGAACCAGTAATGCAGGGACAGAGCTGAGGGCTGGAGCGGGCAAGGTGAGGGAGGTGGAATTGCAGGATGCACGGCAGATTTTGACCCTGATCAAAATCACATGTATGTGTGCATGCATATGCATGTGTGCACACATGTGTATATGTACACATGCATTTGTGTATTCATTCACACACACACATGCATGAATGAGTTTTTGTGCATATACATGTATGTGTGTGTGTTTGGTTCACGTCTTTATAATCATGTAGAGAAACCCCCTTCAACCCCAACTCCTGAGATTTTCTTAAACCTTTAAAGAGAAATATTTTAGAGTTTGGAAAATTAATTTGAAAACCAAACCTGTTTTAAAAGACAAATTATTCATTAGTGTGCATGCATGTACGCACCACAATCTAGGGATTAGTGGTTTAGAATATGGTTATTTCCTAATTCTTGTTAAACCAGATTACCTATCAGCACATTTTGTAAGAGGAAACGTTGTATAAGCTTGGTGTAGAGTAGCTCACGTTGGGTATGACACTAATTATATGCAGTGGTACTTCTGGCTTCTGCCTTGGGCATTAAAAAATAGTGCCTTTGGACGTGAGAAATTAGACTTTGAATCTGGTGCTACAAAAGGACACGAAGAAGCTTTCAAATGATCTCAGTGAAACACCCCAGAAGCCATGACACATTGGCAAGTTCCAGGGAAGAGGGAATGGATATAAATGCAAAAGCAGAGATTCAGCCCCGACTTGAAAGGGCATGTTTTGGACACTGAATTGCTGGCTGCATAAGTCCTCTCCGGAGAGTCGCGAGGCTGTTTGCCGACATTGATCTGAAAGTCTCCCAGCGTGGCTGTGCGCTGCCTCCTGCAAACACTGGTGATATTTCAGCGCCCCGCAGTGCGTGATGTAGTGCCAGAGGCGCGCTGTTTACCACGCCACGAGGATGGTGACTTTTGTTAAAACAGTGCAGTACTTTCTGCAATGCACATGTTTAAAAATCTCCATTTTTTTTTCATTTTTCGGAACTTCCAACTAGAGTTAATAGTATTCATGATTCTAGGCTAGAGATGCGTCAAGCACTTTTTCTGATTATGTTCTGCCCATGTGTGTGTCCTTTCCCATATTCTTGTTCTGTCTTTTCCAGTTTGTGGGAAAAGCAAAACGGGCTGTGAGGCAGGCGTCCACTGCTCCTCACACCTCCACACATCCTTCCTTCCAATGCACCCTAAAGTAGAAAATAAAGCAAAGTTCTAATTCCCATCACTTTTGCCTTCTTGTTGGTGGTGAGTGGGCACCATTTCTGGTGTCTTGGAGATCAATTTGGGGAATTTTTCACTAATTTATAACTATTTTATTTCACTATGGTTGGGAGCTGATCCGAATGCTTTTGTTAGATATAAGTATTTGCATTAACCGTGGGATTAATGAATAGGGGCAGAAGTCAGGCACGTGTGTGTGTTGGCAATTTCTTTTTCCTGTACAAAGCTCAATATTTCACTCTCTGTGGCCTTAGGGGGAAAAACAATCAATTTTTCAGAAAAATTTCTCAGATATAGTTGTGACTTCTTTTTATTTAAGAATTTATTTTTAATCATTTTCTTAAAAAAAACTTTAGAGTAAGGTAGTTCTTCCTAATCAATCCTAAATCTTTCTTGTTGCAGCAACGCACAATTTCTCTGTTTTCCCTTCTCCCCCCACCCCTCCCCTCTCGCCTCCTTTGTTCCTTCTTCCATCCTTGGCATATCTGATGTGTATTCTCTATAGGGGAGCTCACTGGGGTATAAACAAAGCTATCGATTATCTCTTTCATCTCTGGATCTTTATTTTATTCACTCATTTATTCAACAAGAAATGATGGAGTCCTATGTTGTTCACAGCTCTTTGCTGGGTACCAGGGAGACAAAGGAGAAAGCCACACCGTGAACCCTTATGAGTCTATGGACCTGCTGGGGAATCAGGTAGGTGAACATACCGCCAACCCAGGGAGGCAGGTGCTCTGAGCACACTTGTATATTATGCACTTGCCTAGGGGCTCCTCCAGACCAGGGACTGTGGGTTTGGAAGAGGCAGAAAAACACGGTCCCTGAGCAGGGGCGGTGCTCACGTCTTGTCATGAGAGCTACCACCAGCCACTCCCATGCCACATCCGCCTGTTCTTCACTAAGGACTGAACAGGCAGTTGAGATCCAGCATAACCCTCTGACTAAGCCGCTCTCGCGGTGCCAGGGGAGGAGAGGCTTCCAGGATGGTAGGTAAGGGTGCGGTTGTGGGGGTAGAGAAGCCTTCCCCAGGGAGAGGATGACAGTCACCCAGGTGTGGAGAACTTCCACACACCCAGGGCTGTGTCTGAACGTCTGTGTCCCCAAAATCCGTATGTTAAAAACCCAACCCCAGTGCCATGGCATTAGGAGGTGGGGTCTCTGGGCAGTGATGAGGTCATGAGGGTGGAGCCTTATAATGGGATGGGTGCCCCTATGAAAGACCCCAGAGGTGCCAGGGTGGCAGAGTAGGAAGGCCCTGAGCTCACTGCCTCCTGTGGACACACCAAAATTGCAGCTACCCACAGACCAACTATTGCTGGGAAAGACTGAAAAATATGCAGAAAAGACCTCCTACGACTAAAGACATAAAGAAAGAACCGTGAGATGGGTAGGAGGGGTGGAGACACAGTACAGTCAAGACCAAGTCCCTCAGGGTGAGCAACCCACAAATGGGAGGATAATTACAATGCCAGAGATTCTCCCCAAGGAGTGAAGAGTCTGAGTTCCACACTGGGCTCCCCAGCCTGTGGGTCTTTTACTGGGAAGATGAGCCCCCAGAACGTTTGGCTTTGAAGGCCAGCAGGGCTTACTTTCAGGAGTCCCAGAGGGCTGGGGCAAATAGAGACTCCACTCTTAAAGGGAGAACATAAAATCTCACAACCTCCAGGACGTAGGCAGAAGCAGGAATTTGAAAGGAGCCTGGGCCAGACCCATCTTCTGATCTTGGTGAGTCTCCAGGGAGGCTGGAGGTGGCTGGAGCTCACCTGGGGACGGGGATGGTGGCCACAGCCTTTTTGGGAGTTTGTTGTACTGCATGGACACTGGCACTGGGAAGCACCACTTTGGAGTCCTCTCTCTATCTTATTAGCCCCAGGCCCTAGCCCCGCACCTGCCCAACAACCTGTAGCCTCCACTCCTGGCATGCCCCAGGCCAAGCAAATAGCCTGGAGGAGACACAGCCCTACCCACCAGCAGGCCTGCTCTTTCAAGACATCCCTGAGCCCACAGTCACCTTGGGACCCTGCTCTGTCCACCAGAGGGTCCAGGAACCAGTCCCATATACCTCTGTGCTGGCACTGGCACCAGATCTCACAGGGCCCTGCAGCCAGAGACCCTGGGACTTAGCTTTGCCCACCAGGGGACCAGAACTAACCCAGGGAACAGCCTCACCCACCAGTGAGCAGGGACCAGCCTCAGGGCTCCCTGGGCCCCAGCCCAGGCTGCCCGTGGGCTGACACACCAAACCTGGGACCCCCAAGGCCAAGCAGCCAGAGACCCCTAAAGATGCAGAAGCAGCTGTTCACAAAATTCTACATCTGATTATGATAAAACTCTCAACAAAGTGGGTATAGACGGAACAGAACCTCAACTTAATAAAGGCCATATATGGTAAGCCCACAGCTAATATCATACTCATGGTGAAAAGCTGAAAGCATTTCCTCTAGGGTCAGGAACAAGACAAGGGTGCCCACTCTCACCACTTTTATTCAATATAGTGTTGGAAGTCCTAGCCACAGCAATCAGATAAGAAAAAGAAATAAAAGACATCCAAATTGAAAGAAGGAAGTAAAACTGTCACTGTTTGTAGATGACATGATACTATACATAGAAAATTCTAAAGAGACCACCAAAAAACTACAAGAGCTCATCAATGAATTTGACAAAATTGCAAAATACAAAACGAATATATACAAATCTGTTGCATTTCTATATGCTAACAATGAACTATCAGAAAGAGAAATTAAGGAAAAATTCCCATTTACCATCACATCAAAAAGAATAAAATATTTAGGAATAAACCTACCTAAGGAGTATAAAGACCTGTACTCCAAAAACTATAAGACACTGATGAAAGAAATCGAAGATGACACAAACATATGGAAAGATATACCATGTTCATGGATTGGAAGAATTAATATTGTTAAAATGATGATACTACCCAAGACAATCTACAGATTCAATGAAATCCCTATCAAACTACCAATGGCATTTTTCACAGAACTAGAAGAAATAATTCTAAAATTTGTATGGAAACACAAAAGACCTTGAAAACAATCTTGAGAAAGAGGAACAAAGCTGGGAGATATTACACTCCCTGATTTCAAACTATATTACAAAGCTACAGTAATCAAAATAGTATGGTACTGGCACAAAAACAGACACATCTATTAATGGAACAGAACAGACAGCCCAGAAATAAACACTTATATTGGTAATTAATCGACAAAAAAGGAGGCAAGAATATATAATGGGGAAAAGACAGTCTCTTCAATAAATGGTGTTGGGAAAACTGGACAGCTCCATGCAAAAGAATTAAACTGGACTACTCTCCCACATCATACACAAAAATAAATTCAAAATGAGGCCTGAAACTATAAAACCTCTAGAAGAAAACATAGGCAGTACACTCTTTGACATTGGTCTTAGTAATATATTTTGGGCTATGTCTCCTCAGGCAAGGAAAACAGAGGCAAAAATAAACAAGTGGAGCTACATCAAACTAAAAAGCTTTTTCACAGAGAAGGAAACTGTCAAAAAAATGAAAAGGCTGCCTACTGAATGAGAGAAGATATTTGCAAATGACATATTTGATAAGGGGCTAAAATCCAAAGTATACAAAGAACTCAAACAACTCAACATCAATAACAACAAAAAAACAACCTGATTAAAAATGGGCAGAAGATTGGAATATACATTTTTCCAAGGAACATGTGTAGATAGCCAAGAGGCACATAAAAAGATGCTCAGCATCACTAAGCATCAGGGAATGCAAATCAAAACCACACCTCACAACTGGCAGAATGACTATTATCCAAAGACAACAAAAAACAAGTGTTGGTGAGGATGTGGAGAAAAGGGAACCCTCCTACACTGTTGGTGCGGATGTAATTTTGTGCAGCCACTGTGGAAAACAATATAGAGGTTCCTCAAAAAATTAAAAATAGAACTACCATAGATCCAGCAATTCCACTCCTGGGTATCTGTCCAAAGAAAACAAAAACACTAATTCAAAAAGATACATGCACCCCTATGTTTATTGCAATAGCAATATTTATTTATTTATTTACAATATTTATTACAATATTTATTTATTTACAATAGCCAAGATATGGAAGCAACCCATGTCCAACAGCTGATGATTGAATAACAAAGATGTGGTACATATATATACAATGGACTATTACTTGGCCATAAAAAAGAATAAAATCTTGTCTTTTGTGATAACATGGATGGCCTAGAGGATATCATGCTAAGTGAAATAAATCAGACAAATATTGTGCAATTTCAGTTATATGTGGAATCTAGAAACAGAAAACGAACAAACATAAGAAAACAGAAACAGTCACAGATACAGACAACAAACAGGGGTTTGCCAGAAGGGAAAGGAGTGGGGAGAGGAGAGAAACAGGTGAGGGAGATTAAGAGGGATAAACTTCCAGTTGCAAAATAAATGAGTCATGGGGATGAAATACACAGTGTGGGGAATACAGTCAATAACTAAGCAATATCTTTGTATGGGGACATATGGTAAGTAGACTTACGGTGATTATTTTGTAGTGTATAGAAATATTGAATCACTATGTTGTGTACCAGGAACTCACATTGTGTTGTAGGTCAGTTATACTTCAAAAACAAACAGACTTATAGAGGAAGAGATCAGATTTGTGTTACCAGAGCTGGGGGATGAGGGGAGGGGGAACTGGACGAAGGTGGTCCATAGGTACAAACTTCCAGTTATGAGATAAGTAAGTACTAGGGGTATAACATACAACATGAGAAATATAATGAACACAGCTGTGTGTTATATTTGAAAGTTAAGAGAGTAAACCCTAAGAGTTCTCATCAGAAGAAACAATTTTTGCCTTTTAATTATTTTTCTATTTCTTTATTTGTAACTATATGAGATGACGGATGCTCACTAAACTTATTGTGATGATCACTTCCTGATGTATGTAAGTCAATCCTTATGCTGCACACCTTAAACTTAAACAGTGCTGTGTGTCGATTATATCTCAATAAAACTGGAAGAAAAAAAGGAAAATAAAGAGGCCGAAGAGATGCCCCCGCCCCCTCTTCCTTGTGAGGACACAGTGAGAAGTCTGCAACACGGAAGGGCCCGTACCCGGCTGTGCGGACACCCGATCTCGGACTTCCGGTCTCTGGCGCTGTGAACAATCAGCGTCCGTGGTTATCAGCCGCCACCACCACCCCCGACCCCAGCCCCCCGGTCTGCGTGGTCCTGTTAGAGCCGCCCTGGTGGACACAGACACACTTCAGGGCAGGTGGCTTACTCTTTATGTCCTGAAGCTAAACGGGAACTACTTACGAAAAAGGAGTCGGTCTTATTTATCTTAGGTGTATTCTCTGTGTCCGGTCACTGCCTGGCATGTAACTCTTCCTCAGTAAACAATCACTGTTAAATAATCTAACGAATAGATGGGTTTAATCAGTGCTGTACTGGCGTATGCTACATAACTATCCAGAAATGAAAAATAAAAAGCCCAGATTGTAGTATTTGCCAATTTCAGCAGTGTAAATACTCCCATCATGGCTGATTTCAAGCTACAATGTGATATCAACCGGCTTACAAAATTCCTGAAAAAAAAAAAAAAAAAGTTGCTCCCACAGACAAGCAACTCCAGGAAACCACTGCTATTTGTCCTTCACCCGGTGTGCCAAGGTGGGAAACCATAAATGCAAGGGATGCAGCGTCACATCCAGGAAGGCTTGGCTGGGTGCACGTTAGGAGTAGTTGCGCTGGTTACTCTGCGTGACTGAGAGCCCTTTGAGTCCCTACAGCGCCCGTTCTCTGAGCTACGGCACAGATGCTCTGATTGCCTGGAGGTTTGAATCCGTATCACTGGCTCTATAAGAGTTTTTCCATGTTGAGAGTTTCCTTTTTCAAAACTACATGTGTCCTGGGGGCAAAATCCATGCGGGCTGGTCCGGCTTTGGGGCTGTGGGCCCGGGCGAGTGAGCACGCCTGCACCCCTCCAGGGACGGCCGACAGCGGGGCCCAGGGAGGACGGCTGGTGGGGCCTGAGCTGGACCTCGCAGGCGAGGCACGATCGGGAGGCAGGGGGAGGAGCTAGGAGCAGCCCAGGCATGAGGGGCGGTGTGTCCAGAGCCAGCGCGGGGGCAGTAGCTGCCTCACTGCCCTCCAGCCGGGAGCCACGGCCTGAGGACGTGGTGGTCGGGAAGCCGGAGGTTGCTGGGCGAGGGGTCAGCAGAGCTCTGTAGGCAGTGGGGCCTCTGAGAGGTGGGGAGCACAGAGGGGCTCACCAGGGAAGCCCTTCATTGTCTCCAAACCCCTGGATGGATTAGGTGACAGCAGCTTAGATTGAGCCGGAAGGCAGCTCCCCAAGCCGGGAGGCCTGCGGCCCAGCTCCACCCCCGGCTGCTTACCTGTGGACGTCCCGTCCTGTTCTCTGTCGTGGTAACCAATGTGCTCTGTGTCCCCAAGTCCCTTTACAAACCGTACAGAGTCTCCTTGCAGGGGTGTCGGGTTTTCCTGGGCCTCATTCAGAGGGTGGTGCCTGCTGACTCAGCTCCCAGCCGGGGGCTCTGAGTCCCGACCTGGGCTTGGTGAGGCTCTGGGTGGCTCACCTGCTCTCCTGCTCTGCGCACAGCCTCCCAGCTCAAGTCAGGACTGCACACCTTCGTCTGTGCCTGGACCGTCCAGCACCTGCTGCCCGGGTGACCAGGAGGGTCCCGCCAGCGTCTCAGGCCATGGGGGCGACGAGGCCACATCTCAAATCCCCTTCAGATCAGGCTTCTGCCCTGGCTCAGAGCTGGCCTCACCCTCCAGCTTAACCTACTCCCCACGGAATCGCCAAGCTCACCAGACACGGGACCAAGAGAAGGGGGGTCTGAAAAAATCACCTGCATAGTTATTCTAAATTATCCACCTGTGGGACACATGGAGGAATGGTTTTCCTGGTGTGGAATAGCATGTTTCAGTGTCTAGGATTTGTTAGAAATGTTCAATATTAGAAATGTTGGAAAAAATTTCAATGTATATATTTTTAAAGGAGCTTTATACAGAGGTGTGTGGTGTGGGTATGTGTATCTGTGTGTTTGGTGTGTGTCTTTGGGGAGTGTGTGTGTGTTTACGTGTTCATGTCTGTGTGTGTTGTGTGGGTGTGTATGTGTTCATGTCTGCGTGTGTGTGTGTGTGTGTGTGTGTGTGTGTGTGTTGGGTATGTGTGTGCTTTCTCCATTCATGGGGAAAGCCTAGCAATCAAATTACTCAGAAGCACTTTCAAATCGACTTCCATCTCTCTCCATCTTACAGAAATGTGCCATTTAATTATCTCTGAAGCCATTACTGCATCTTTCTGCCATTGCGGAGGAGGACAGGGCAAGTCAGAAGGAAACCACAGGTTCTCACAATGAAGTCGAGATGGCGTTGATATGATTTGCTGTCCGCACTCTGGCCTCCCTGCCCTCTGTTCCAAGAGCAGAACGTGGAGAGGGAGGGACGGGGAGGCTGGAGCTCCTGCCCTCAGGCGGCCGGGCCCCAGCTTGCGGACCGGCCTTGGCACCTGTGAGGGTACGACGGGCTGGGTGGGAGCCTGTAGCTGCCGCCTCCCTGGTGAGGGAGGTCCCCCAGGCACAGGCTGGACGCAGGGAAAGTGAGCAGCAAGGAGAGGAGGGACGTCCAGGCGGAGGACGGGAGGCAGGAGGAGGGAACAGAACGGAGTGGCCCTTCTGGCAGCAGAGGGACAGAGGGCTGCTCTGGGAGAGGAGTCGATGGCACCGCGGGGCTGAGTGGCCTCAGACCACCCTCCTTGCCTCCTTAGGGCCATGGGGCCTCTCAGATACGGCTCTGCCTCGGAGGCTCTGGTTCCCCACCTGCAGGTGCGGGGCAGGGGCGGAGGGGCAAGGCCTCCAGCAAACGTCCAGCGCCCTGACCACCAGAAGCCCCGCCCACTGCCTCGCTGCTGTCATCTCGGGGCGCCCCACTGTGCCTGCTGCTGCAGGAAGGCCCGTGGGGTCTCGTCTCCTGCGGAGGGGAGAGGCGCCCCTGATCCGACACGGCCCTCACGCCAGCGCCCAGCAGCAGCTCGGCGGCCAGGAGGCTCCCGCTACCAGGTCCTGCAGCGCTGAGCGCGCCTGGTCCCAGGAAGGGCAGGGCGGCGGACGTCCATTCCAGCAGCGCCCGGTCAGACACGGGCCCCGCGCCCCCAGAGTCCCGCGTCTCCGGCGCCGGCCGCCCCCCGTCACGCACACTGGACCCCGGACGCTGGACGCTGGGTGGCTGAGCGGGCGGCTGTGGGGGGTCCCGAGGCCACAGCATCTTTGCTGGAAACAAAGTGTCCACCAGGAGGAGGCCGAGGCCTCCCACCTTGGCCCTGGGCGTTCTCAGACGCTGCCCTCCGGCCGCCCCGGCCTCCCGCGTCCGGCTGCGGGGCCTCAGCTCCGGGGGCTCGGCCGCACCCCTCATCCCGGCTCCTGATTCTGCCCCATCGTCCCCGTCCCGGCTCCTCTGTTCATTTCGCGTGTCGTCCTTCCCTCCTAACCCCGACAGCACAGGGCTGGGGGCGTCCATCGCATAACCCCTCCTGCAGCCGCTTCATGCACCCTCGGGGGTCGGGCCGCGGGGCCCGGCCGGCCTTGTTTTCTGAAGGCGCGCCTGGCCCCTGAGGCTCGCTCCCGCCAAGCGCCCCCGATTCCCCCCACGCCGCTGGAGTGCGGTCGGAACCTGGACGCACGCGCCCCAGCGTCTGTGCCCGGCCCGGAAGCCCGGGTGAGGGCCGCGCCCGCCCCCGCGATGGCAGCCGCACCGCGGTCTGAGGCCGCGTCCGCTTGCTCATGCCGCGCCCTGTGCAATTCCTCGTGACCGCCGCCGCTTCCCTGTCTGCTGGTCCCGTGAACATTCTGCGGCCATGGCGTGACCCCAATCAGAGTCCTCTCTGTCGACTGGCCTGCAGTCTGGGGGCGCAGGGCCCGACCAGCTGCCCCAGGCTGGCCGGCCCCACGGCCGTCCTCCTCCCGGGAGGGCAGCTGGGCTCTCGAGGGTGCCATGTGCTGCTCGTTCAGGGCGAACTGCAGCCCCTGCCTCCTGGAGAGCGTTCTCAGCTGCTAGTCTTATGAGCTCACACACACCGGGACCTTCCATCTCAGACCACAAGTGACCCGGAGGCCAGGAGGATAGTGGCCGGAGGTCAGGATTCCCCTCCGACCTGGAGGCGGGCCTGTTGACCCTCCCAGCTTGCGACGCCTCCGAGACCCGCCCCGCCCTCACCCCCAGGCCTGCAGGCAGGGGAGGGTCCCCGGGACGGGGCCCAGGTGGAGGGCAAGGACCGCGGGCAGCCCGGCCCAGCATCCCGCTTCAAAGACGGGGCTTGACATGGCCACGGACAGCAGCTGTGTCCACGGCCCGGGCGTCCACCGCATACCCACCATTTCCCAGGCTCTTCTCCTCTTGCCCCTCAGGCCCTGAGCTACCTTGGTCCTGCCTTGCGCTGCCTCTTCGGAAACCTCTGGACTCAGCCCCTCCTGCCTCAGGGCACCTGTCTCGGGGGGCCCGCTGGGGTCCCCTCACACGCTGGGGCTTCCAGCGGCGGCACCCCCTCCTGTCTCTGGGGCTGTCTGCACCGTCAGCGCGGTCTGAAGGCGGCACAAAATCAGTGCCCTGAAGGCTCGCCTTACAGCAGGCTGTGACGAGCAGTGGTCTCCCCTCTGGGCGCCTGGCAGTGAAGCCGCAGAGCCTCAGGCAGGCAGGGGCAGGGGGTGCAGGGCTACTGCCCACCTCGAAGGGCAAAGGGGTTCTGGAGCCTTTCTGACGGGAAGGCAGGAGCCACGCCTGCAAGACCCCTGCCGCTTCCTCCTCCCCGAGGACCAGGGCTGTTCCCACACTTTGCTATTCGGCACTTGGCCCCAGCCAGGCCTGCTTTTCCGTCCTCAGACTCACTGATGTGCCTCCACCATCTGCTTACTTGTTGAAGAATAAGGTCATGGGCTCCTCAGCTCCACTGGCCCCAGAGGCGTTCAGCCCTAAGGGCAGACGGAGCCCTGTGAGTGTGGGGTTAACACCAGAACGATATTCGCACATGGTGAGTCCAACGGAGAGGAATGAACCTGTCTTCTTGCCCACAGTAGACCATCAAAGCATTTCCACGGCAGAAGGAGCGGGCTTCCTGACCACATCCTGTATTTAATACGTATCTTGTACAAAACCAACACTTGGTTAATTTCTACAAGGTGGTCGTTTGGAATAAGCTTTCACCATAAGGGCTGAAAAACAAAACTCATTCAACAAATATTCATCGAATCCATGATGCTGCACCATGGATTCACAAGAGTACAAACAAACACATCTTACAGGGAAACAATAGGAAAACCCAAGCAGCCAGATTATGTTTTTCCTGCAGTGCTTTTGTCAAGAAATAGAAAAGTAATGTGGGTATTTCAGCACAATCCGTGAAAGCGAGGTCAAGGAGCTCTCCGAGGGCCCTGCAGAATCAGCCCAAGCACTGGAGCCCGGTGTCCGGTGGGGTCTTCCCCAGCTGTCCGGTCAGGACCTGGTCACCCCTTGGGAAGCCAAGGCCCGAGGCCCCGTGTCTGTTGCCCGTGCGCTCCGAGCCGTGGGCGGAGGGGTTGGGAGGACAGCGCCGGCCTCCACGGAGCAGTCTCCCTCCCTTCCAGCGGCTCACCTGAGCAGTGCAGCCCACGGAGCAGTGATGACTGTGGGGCCTGGTGAAGCACTTCATTCCACGCATTTAAATGATGTTTGGTCGGTGCACGGAGCAATAATCTGTGTCCGGTGAGGGACTCGGCCTTTCCTGTCTGGTCACCGGCTGTCGGTGAGCGCTGGACGTGCCCAGCCCTGCCTCTGGGAGAGCCAGAGAGGCTGCATTTCTGACAAATTGCAGGGGCCCCCAGGTGAGCCTGACACGTGACGCCTCCCCACTTTACGCCCCGGAGACAGAGGCTCCCAGGTGCCAGGACTTGGGGGGTTTGTGGCTCTGGTTTCTCCCAGCTCTCAGCCCCACACCATCCGGTCCACGGGGTGCTGCTTCCCCAGCCCCGTCCCTCCCAGCACACCAAGGATTAATTACAGAGTATTATGGAGGCCACGAGCTGAGCCTCAAACAAAGAAGAACCAGGCCCATTTATTTGTAAATTGCACGTGCAGAAAGCCCTGCCCAGTGCTTCCTCCCGACTATCTCTGTGCAAGAACAAAGCAGCCGCCTCCCATGAAGCTCTGTGATGTGACAGCAGGGAGGTCAAACAAATGTGATTTACAATAACCTTCGTGTTGAAATAATGAGTCCGAACAGTAAAATTAATTTGAATAGAAATATAATTGGGCTAAAAAATGAAGCAGTTTTATTATCACATTTTGTGAGAACTTATTTTTTTCTTCCAGTTTTATTGAGATATAATTGACCTGCAGCACAGGATAAGTCTCAGGTGCACAGCACAATGATTAGACTTCCATACATCATGAAATGAGGACTGCAGGAAGTTTAGTGAATACCTATCATCTCATAGAGATACAGCATTAAAGAAATAGAAGAAACTTCTTTCCTTGTGATGAGAACTCTTAAGATTTACTCTCCTATCAGCTTTCATAGATAACGTAGAGCTGTGTTAATTATATTAATCACATACATGCCATCTCTCATACTTATCTTACAGCTGGAAGTTTGCACCTTTCAACCACCTTCGTCTAGTTCCCCCGCCCTCTATACCCTCCTTTGGTAACCAAAAATCTGGTCTCTTTTTCTATGAGTTTCTTTGTCTATTTGTTTGTTTCTGAAGTGTAATCAACCTACAACACCACTCTAGTTTCTGTTACACAATGTAATGATCCAAAATTTCTATACATTTCAAAATGATCACCATAAGTTTAGTTATGATCTGTCACTACACAAGATATTTTATAATTGTTGACTATATTCCCCACACTGTACATTTCATACCCATGACTCATTTATTTTGTAACTGAAAATTTGTACTTATTAATCTCCCTCACTTATTTCTTTCATCCCCCAAACCCCCTCCCCTCTGGCAAACACCTGTTTGTCCTCTGAATCTATGACTCTGTTTCTGTTTAGTTTTGCTCGTTCATTTGTTTGTTTTTTTTAGAGTCCCCATATAAGTGAGATCATACAGTATTTGTCTTTCTCTGTCTGACGTATTTCACTTAGCACAATACCCTATCCAATAGCACAACAGGTCTATCCATGTTGTCACAAATGTCAAGAGTTCATTCTTTTTTACGGCTGAGTAATATTCCATTGTATATACGTACCTCATCTTCTTTTATTCATTCATCTGTTGATCGGCAGGTAGGTCATTCCCATATCGGGGCAGTTGTAAATAATGCTGCAATGAACATAGGGGTGCATACATCTTTTTGAATTAGTGTTTTTGTTTCCTTCAGATAAATATCCAGAGGTGGAATTGCTGGATCATATGGTAGTTCTACTTTTAATTTTGTGAGGAATCTCCAGACTGTTTTTCACAGTGGCTGCACCAATTTACAATCTCACTAACAGTGCACAGAGGTTCCATTTTCTCCGCATCCTTACTAACACTTGTTATTTTTAGACTTTTTGATGAAGACCATTCTGACAGGTGTGAGGTGATATCTCATTGTGGTTTTGATTTGCGTTTTCCCCACAATTAGTGATGCTGATCATGTTTTTATGTTCCTGTTGGCCATTGTATGTCTTCTTTGGAAAAATGTCTATTCAGGTCTTCTGCCCAATTTTTAATTGGGTTGTTTGGTTTTTTGATGTCTAAGTGAGAACATTTTTTTTCTAACTCATTGTAAGCTTAAAAAAAGTCTCCTTTTAAAAGCTGTGATGCG
Organism: Balaenoptera physalus; assembly: GCF_965194825.1. Lineage (NCBI taxonomy): Eukaryota > Metazoa > Chordata > Mammalia > Artiodactyla > Balaenopteridae > Balaenoptera > Balaenoptera physalus. Next base: position 96,679,372 of record NC_138894.1, read on the forward strand.
AGCCCCCTTCCTTCCTGTGGAGCTGCCTCTGGTGTGGGAGCCTCGGGGCTAGATACTCGACCCACCCAAGGTGTGACTGCATCCCTCGAGGTCCTGCTCCTGACCGAAGCCCTCAGCCCCCACAGAGTGGGAGTGGGCTTCATCAGGCCCTGTGCCCCGATGGTTCTGGCAAAGCCCCAGCGACCACAGGTGGATACAGATTGCAAGGTGGGTGTCCAGCCTTGCCCCGGCCTCGCTCGGCCTCTCCTACCCCAATGCTGTCCCTGGGTCTGGACGTTTGCAAATGCTGCCTCTGTGATGAGGAATGGCTTCCTCTGGCCGACAGGCTCCCTCTTCTCTCCAGGAGCCTGCTCGCCGCCCCCTCCAGGAAGCCCTCCTCCAGCTCTCCCAAGAGGGCTGCCTCTGCCTCCACAGCCAGTGGGCACCCAGCGGGCTCCGGCGCCATCCGGGAGCATCACGGTCAGGGCTTCAGCCGCAGAGGTTACTCCTCACAGCTCTGGACGCCGCTGCCCAGGGCCAGGGTGCCGGCTGACCCCGTCCTGGGAAGGCCCTTCCTGACCGCCTTCTCCCTGTGTCCTCACATGGCCGAGAGAGATCCCTGGTGTCCCCTCTTCTTACAGGGGCACCGATCTCTCCATGAGGACCCTGCCTTCATCATGGCCTCGTCTAACCTGAGGTGCCTCCCCTCCAAAGGTTCCACCTCCAGATGCTGTCACATTGGGCTAGGGCTTCCACAGGAACCTGCCAGGGCAGGGCATGTGTCACATGAGGAGTGTAAGTGCTCTGAAAGGCTGTGCCCTGGCTGGGGGACAGGGAGGGGGCAGCACAAGCAGCTCTGCCCTCACGCTGAGCCCCCGGGGCCTGGCTGAGCTTTGGGAGCCTGCTGTATCTCCGTCTGTTGCCTGGAGGCGCAGGGTTCTCAGCTGCCTTGCTGGGGTTGCAGCATTCTTTTTTTTTTTTAAACATCTTTATTGGAGTATAATTGCTTTACAATGGTGTGTTAGCTTCTGCTTTATAACAAAGTGAATCAGTTATCCATATACATATGTTCCCATATCTCTTCCCTCTTGCGTCTCCCTCCCTCCCACCCTCCCTCTCCCACTCCTCTAGGTGGTCACAAAGCACCGAGCTGATCTCCCTGTGCTATGCGACTGCCTCCCACTAGCTATCTATTTTACGTTTGGTAGTGTATATATGTCCATGCCACTCTCTCACTTTGTCACAGCTTAACCTTCCCCCTCCCCATATCCTCAAGTCCATTCTCTAGTAGGTCTGTGTCTTTATTCGCGTCTTGCCCCTAGGTTCTTCATGACCTTTTTTTTTTTTATTTTTCTTAGATTCCATATATATGTGTTAGCATACGGTATTTGTTGTTCTCTTTCTGACTTACTTCACTCTGTATGACAGTCTCTAAGTCCATCTATCTCACTACAAATAACTCAATTTCGTTTCTTTTTATGGCTGAGTAATATTCCATTGTATATATGTGCCACATCTTCTTTATCCATTCATCTGTTGATGGACACTTAGGTTGCTTCCATGTCCTGGCTATTGTAAATAGAGCTGCAATGAACATTTTGGTACATGACTCTTTTTGAATTATGGTTTTCTCAGGGTATGTGCCCAGTAGTGGGATTGCTGGATCGTATGGTAGTTATATTTTTAGTTTTTTAAGGAACCTCCATACTGCTCTCCATAGTGGCTGTATCAATTTACATTCCCACCAACAGTGCAAGAGTGTTCCCTTTTCTCCACACCCTCTCCAGCATTTATTGTTTGTAGATTTTTTGGTGATGGCCATTCTGACCTGTGTGAGATGATATCTCATTGTAGTTTTGATTTGCATTTCTCTAATGATTAATGATGTTGAGCATTCTTTCATGTGTTTGTTGGCAATCTGTATATCTTCTTTGGAGAAATGTCTATTTAGGTCTTCTGCCCATTTTTGAATTGGGTTGTTTGTTTTTTTGATATTGAGCTGCATGAGCTGCTTGTAAATTTTGGAGATTAATCCTTTGTCAGTTGCTTCATTTGCAAATATTTTCTCCCATTCTGAGAGTTGTCTTTTGGTCTTGTTTATGGTTTCCTTTGCTGTGCAAAAGCTTTTAAGTTTCATTAGGTCCCATTTGTTTATTTTTGTTTTTATTTCCATTTCTCTAGGTGGTGGGTCAAAAAGGATCTTGCTGTGATTTATGTCATAGAGTGTTCTGCCTATGTTTTCCTCTAAGAGTTTGATAGTGTCTGGCCTTACATTTAGGTCTTTACTCCATTTTGAGTTTATTTTTGTGTATGGTGTTAGGGAGTGTTCTAATTTCATACTTTTACATGTAGCTGTCCAGTTTTCCCAGCACCACTTATTGAAGAGGCTGTCTTTTCTCCATTGTATATTCTTGCCTCCTTTATCAAAGATAAGGTGACCATATGTGCGTAGGTTTATCTCTGGGCTTTCTATTCTGTTCCATTGATCCCTAAGGAGACAAAAGACCTGCATGCAGAAAATTATAAGACACTGATGAAAGAAATTAAAGATGATACAAATAGATGGAGAGATATACCATGTTCTTGGATTGGAAGAATCAACATTGTGAAAATGACTCTACTACCCAAAGCAATCTACAGATTTAATGCAATCCCTATCAAATGACCACTGGCATTTTCCACAGAACTAGAACAAAAAATTTCACAATTTGTATGGAAACACAAAAGACCCTGAATAGCCAAAGCAATCTTGAGAACGAAAAATGGAGCTGGAGGAATTAGGCTCCCTGACTTCAGACTATACTACAAAGCTACAGTAATCAAAATAGTATGGTACTGGCACAAAAACAGAAATATAGGTCAATGCAGCATCCTTTGTGTCTGCTCCGTCCCTACCCTCACCCTGCTCAAGAGGGAATGGGATGGTGGTCTGTGCACAAGTGACCGTGCTGCTGGGCTGTGGAGCCTCATGTGTGCAGGTGGGATGCGGTTTCTATCCAGAAGGGGTGCACTGGAGGGGCCAGGAGGAGGGAGGACCCAGCACACACATCCCCGTGGGTGTGGTGGGACAGAGGGGCTCTGCACACAGAGGGCTCTGCACACAGGGAGCTCTGCACACAGAGGGCTCTGCACACAGGGAGCTCTGCACACAGAGGGCTCTGCACACAGGGGACTCTGCACACAGGGGGCTCTGCACACAGAGGGCTCTCGTCTTCCCCTGCCAGGAACTCGGCCCTGGTGCTCAGGATGGAGCTTCCTGGACCTCAGATGCCGTGACCTTGGGCAGTCACTTCTCTGAGTCCAGTGTCCCCAGCTCTGAGGAGCAGGTAGTAAAGCATGATGCCCTGCATGCCTGCCGTCGACCCAGGGTCTCAGGAAGGTGGAGAGAGATTGCGGTGGAAACTGTGTGGGCACTTGAGGCTGGCTTGTCCCTTTGCCTCCTAAATAGTAGCAATAATAGTGACTATTTTTAGGGCCACCCTTGTCTCGGGCATTATGCTATTTGAATCATGTTCATTATTCAGTTTAGTCCTTATGGCAACCCTGAAGGCCAGGTACCCAAGTGACCCCAGGTTACACGTGGGGACTGGGGTTGGTGCTTTCCTTTAAGTCCAAGGTCACACCACCAGGAAGGGGGGAGGAGGGCTCGGAATGGTGCTTGTCACCTTCATGTCACGTGTGGGTGACTGAGCTGGCTTTGGAGAAGGGACAGGTATTCACAGCCACACCCGGCATTTGCTGGTGGCAGCAGCGGGGTTGCCTGGCTGGGCGGGACACAGCTGCCCTGGTCGGCTCTGCCTGAGACTCACCCCAACCGACCTCGGGCACCTGGCCCCGCCCGGCCCCTGCAGCCAAGGCCAGCGCTCCGAATATTCCACTCCGCATCCCTCCTCCCTCCCCTGTCTCCCTGGAAACGTCTCTCTGTCTCTCTTTCGGGTCTCGGCCCCTGGCAGGGTGGCATGGCCTTTGGGGAGATGCCCCCTGCCCGGGCACCTCCCCAGCAAGAGAACTGATCAAAGGCAAGCTCTCCCGGGAGGGCACTATGTGGGGCCCCTTCAGCGCCCAAACCTCAGAACTGCCCCTGGCAGGAGGGGGGCTCCAAACTGCCTGGTGGGAGAAGGGCTATGGCATGGGGTGGGGGGGAGGGCTGGGCAGGGGGATGGGGAGGAGCTGGGCCCTGGGGGCGTGGCTTGTGCAGCAGGCAGGGCTCTGGGTCATGCACCAGCCGAGGACGCAGGCCTGAGGGACCCTGGCTGCAGTCTGTGGACTTAAAGTGCCGCAGGACCTTGGCCCAGAGGGACCCTGCCCCGAGAAGTCCTCCTGGGTCTCACCCTGTGCTGGGCCCAGGTCTGCAGAGGCCAGCCAGAGCTTGGGCAGGCGTGACAGCCCCGGCTACAGGTGAGGTCTGCCGCACCTCATGTGCTCAGGCCCCACTTCCCCGAATGACAGAGTCCGTGGCAGAGCTCTGACCTTTAACCTCCACAGACCACATGTTAGACAGCTTGGAAGTGACCGGCCTTGCCTCTGCCTGAGGATGTCCCGTATCTCCACAGCAGGGCAGTAAGAAGGGGGAAACCCAGAACCAGGCCCCGATCTGGCGCAAAACCCAGCACGGCTGAGCTAGAGACTAGGACCGGGCCCTCGTTCAGTGATCTGTGCAATCTGCAGTGAAGTGGGGGATAAACACAAACCCAGCAGTTCCTGGAGGGAGGGGCTTCATCAGCCTAGGCCTCGAGGAACAGGCCTTCTGATCACTGTGACGGCAAACACTGTGCACTTGCCGAGTGACCACTGCTTACCTGGGAACGTGCTAGATGCTGAGGGTGACGGCCGGAGGTCCCTGTGTGGGATTCGGCAGTGGCCACCGTTGCCCCTGGCCTCGGGCAGCACGGTCCCTGAGGCCCGGTTCCCTGGGGGGTGGAAGAGACGGGCCACCCCGCAGAGCGGCTGACTCTCACAGGGAGAGAGAAGGGCGGTGTGTAAAGGCGTCCTCGTGTGTGCAAGGCAGCGGAATAAAAATGAGCATCACAGGATGTTTCCTGCACGCGGCATCCTGTGCCGAGAGCTTCACACGCGTGTCCTCTTGAATCCCCCCAGGCAGCCTATGTGCAGGATCACCATTCACGTTTAGTAGACGTAGAAACGCAGGAGCTGGTTGTTCCTTTGCCTTTAAATGCGTTGTTTTCTGTTTGTTTAAGGGGTCAAATTGATGCAGTGAAAATGAGGCCAGACGAGGAAGCATGTGGCTTCTCCCGGCCCAAAGGTGGAGGCCGGCAGCTCCGGGCAGACGGTGTGGGGTCTACCCTGGCTCCCCTTTATCCGTCGGTGTTGGTCTCCCAGGGCTGCTGCCACCCATTTCCGCAAATGGGGCACCTTTGGATAAATTTGTTCTGCTGTTTTGCAGGCTGCAAGTTCAAAATCAAGGTGCCAGCAGGGCCCCACTCCCTCTGAAGGCTCCAGGAGAGGACGCTTCCTGCCTCCCCTGGCTTATGGGGGCTCCTGGCCAACCTTGACCTTGCTTAGCTTGTGGCTGCATCACCCCGTCCCTGCCTCTGCCCCCCTCCTGGCCGTCTCCCTGTTGTCACAGGGCAGTCTCCCTTTGTGTCTGCATCTAGACTTCCCTGGTCGGTAAGGACACCCATCATGGCTCAGGCCCACCCGACTCCAGGGGGATCTCATGTTAACTTGTTACATCTGCAAAGACCCTGTTTCCAGATAAGGTCTCATTCACAGGTACAGAGGTTAGGATTTGACCATGTATTTGAGGGGACGCAATTCAGCCCAGGGCACCGATGACATAAAGATAGTAACAGCTAACTCGCGCGGCTGTTACGGGGCTTGAGGGTATCACGGCCGCAAGTCAGCTTTCTGATCTGAAGTTCTCTTTCATTTGCCCAGCTCTGTTTCAGAGTCTACTGCGTGGTAGGCCCTGCAGCGGGACTCAGGATCTCCCAGACACTGGCCGAGGAGCTGCCTGGGAGAGGGGACCCTCCCCACACTAACGCCTGGCTGCCTTCACCTCGGGGCTCCCCGACCTCCTGGGGTCCCAGGCTCCTCTGGGGTGACCCCGGATACACTTGTTCAGTTGTGGAAGCGGACCTTCCTTCGGGCAGTGCATTAAGCAGGCTGGTGGCAGTTTAGGAGATTGTGTGGAGCTGAGACCAGCACTCAAACCCTGACCGTGATGGGCACAGCCTCCCAGGAGGGCCGGCGCCCATCTGTCATGGGGCAGGTGCCCACTTACCATCGATGGGCTTGGCCAGGCGCCCATGACTTAGGTGGACACCTGCCTTCCACCACAGGCCTCCTGGGAGTTCAGCCCTTTAGAGCGTCAGAGGTCAGGAAGGTCATCTGCAGAAGCGGAGCATTTGGAGAGCAAGGAGGACTGGGGAGGGGAAGAAGGACAGACAGATGTGTTAACTGGCAAAAATGTGACAGCACTGGAGAAAGTACTTGAGACCAGCCACAAAAAGTCTGACCAGCTTGTGTGCTATTTGGTCTCCCATTTTGCTCAAAATTCAGGGGTGATAAACGCCTGCCATCCTGGGTCCCTCCAGTGTTTGATTCATGATACACTAATGGCCCTGCTCTCAGCAAAAGCCCAGCCAACTGTCTTGGAGAGACTGGGCAGTGCAGGGGCCACTTTGACCCTTTTTTGTGGTTGAAGGCCACACTTTTCCTGACAGTCACTGAGTGTCTGTTTTGTGCTGGCCAGTGTGGAAGAGGCCCAGACAGGGCCGTGAACCTCCCCCCTCGCCCCTCCACAGCACCCTGTGTTTGGAGGTAACACACTGGTGAGACCCGCTCCCCACTGGGGTGCACGGTGGGGCAGCAGGTGCCGGGGGGCTGAGGAGAGCATCACCGTCTCCGCCCTCAGATGCCTGGAGTCTTGTTAGCGTGATGAGCTGAGCTGTGGGCTTTGGGAGACTCTACAAAGCCAGAGTGGAGTCAGGGAGGACCAGCCTCCTCTCTCAGCGCACAGTGGGCAGACCCGGGAGCCTGAGAGATGGAAAAGACGTTCACGGGCTCACCAGCCAGACACACAGGGTTAGAGCAGCAACAAGATTCCCCTGCATCGGATGAAGTGGATTTATTATGCCCCGGGCATTGGTGGAGAAAAGGTGTGATTCCTGGAAGAAGAGCTGGAGCAGGGCTGGGGGGTGCGTGCCTGGAGAGGAGGACACTGCACCTGGCCCCCCACCTCGCAGAGGAGAAGGCATTCGAGAAATGTCCCCAACGATGACGGTGTGGGAGGGACCCCAGGAAAGGTACATCTGTGTCCGAGCCCCCAGAATCTGTGAGTGTGGGCTTACCTGGGAAAAGGGTCTTGGCAGATGTAATTAACTTAAGGATCTCAAGACGAGATCATGCTGGATGATCTAGGCGAGCCTTAAATCCAATGACAAGTGACTTTACAAGAGACATAAAGGAGAGGCCATGTGATGATAGAGGCAGAAATCAGAGTGATGTGGCCACGAGCCAGGGACACCTGGGCCACCAGAGACCGGAAAAGTTAAGGAAGGCGTATGAGCATGTTTGGGGCACAGACTGAGGGCTTTAAAGAGTGGAAATTCATCTCTCACAGCCCTGGAGGCTGGAAGTCCAAGATCAAGGTGTGGGCAGTGTTTGTTTCTCCTGAGGCCTCCCTCCTTGGTGTGTAGACGGCCGTCTTCTCCCTGTGTCCTCACATGGTGTTCCCTGTGCGTGTGTCTGTGTCCCAGTTTCATCTTCTCATAAGAACACCAATCATATTGGATTAGGACCCTATCTTATGACCTCATTTAACCTTAATTACCTCCTTGAAGACCTATCTCCAAATATTGTCACATTGGGGGTAAGGGCTTCAATATATGAATTTTGGAGGGACACATTCAGTCCATAAGAGGATTCTCCCCTAGAGCTTTAGAGAAAGCACGGTCCTGCTGACTCTTTGATATTGGATTTCTGGCCTCCAGAATTGTGAATGAATCAATTTTGTGGTTTAAATCAATCAGTTTCTTTAAATATATACATATTAATATATATATATATAATACATACATATATAATATATTTAAAATACATACATATATACAAGTATACATATATACATTATATATATAATACATATGTATAATATAATATAATACATTTGTATGTACATATACACATTTGAATTTGTGTGTATATATATACATGTACAATACATATGTATGTTATAGATACATAGTAACGTGATGCATACAATTTATGTATAGATTATAAACTCAGGTATATGTAGTCATACATTTACACGTCAATACATCACATTGTATTTACGTGTAACACATAAGGCGCGAGTGTGTGTTCATCCACAGTAGCTGTTCCCCGGAGTCATGGCCTCTTGTCTGCTCTCAGCAGAATTTGTGGAGCACCTACTACGTGACAGACTCTTGGAACAAACAAGCTCTTCCTTCCTTCAATGTATGGTCCAGTAGGAAGAATAGATACAAAAGCAAATGCCTGCAGGACAGCATGAAGACCGTCCTGTAGGTGCATGGACGCTGCGATGGCGCTGGGGAGATGGAGGAGGGGTCCCGCTGGCCGGGGGCTGGCGTGGGAGCCATGACACAGGGCAGGGCACAGGGACCAAGACCGCACTTCCTGTTCGCTCAATCAGTCCAAACACTTAATCTGTGTTTTTTCAAGTTGATGATTCCCTGGTTTGGGGGTTGAAGGGGCAGGTGGCTTAGGGCTGCGGCTCTAAGTGCAGTTGGATGACAGCGAATATTAGCATCGTCTAACTCAGGTGTCGGAAGCTCTCTCCATGAAGGCCACTGGCCAAAAAGCAGGGCAGGAGCCTGCAGACCAGAAGAGTTTATTCGGGGTCTTAAGGCCTGCAATTCTGGAGACACAGTTTCAGCTAAAACTGAAAGAGTGTTTCGGGGAAGAGGAGTCAGAGGTTTATAAAGACAGAAGCTGCGAGGTTGTTCAAGTTGCCTGGTGAGAAGCGTGATCAACTCAGACATGAGTCAGGAAATACTTGTCCCTAAAGAATCAGGAGTTGTTTTAGGAGAGGCGTCTCGTCAGTATGTTGAGTCTCTGGCGGATGTTCCAGATGCCCTCGTGAGGAGGGTAAGTGGTCGAGGTCAGATTCCATCCAGGCAGAGACGCTCAGGCCACCCTTCTTCCTCCACCGCCCGGCTCCACGATAGAGACTCTTAGGGACGCCGACGCTGTTGTGAACCTCCTTCCTCTAGGCCAGACAGTCGCCGTCTCAGGCTTCGGGGCTCCTGCGTCTCTGCTGTACCTTCTTCTTTGTTTTCCTTCACTGGCCTTCACAAGTGTAGAAGCTGTTCTCAGCTCATTGTGGACAAATGGCAGAGACCTGGGCTGGGTCCTTGGGTGGTTTGAGGAGTTCTGGCCTAGAGAATAGGTAGAGATGCAGGGTCACAGGGTTTATCCTTCACCTACTGAGTCAGAAATTGCATTTTACCAAGATCGCCAGCACACGCCTGTGCATTTTAAAGCTTGAGAAGCAGGCAGCAAACTAATCCATGTCAGCCAGGGCAGAGGCTGTGCGATTTTCATATTTGTCATTCAGAAGTTGATTTTATTGAGATCTTCTTCACTGTCCTTGCTGCAATCCGTGCCCTGAATTACATTATAAAATACTCTAAAAACACAAGCGCACAAATCCCGGTATTTCATCCTCAGAGCAGTTCCCAGGGACCAGAATGTACCGCTGAGAAATGTCTTCTCGTGCTGAGAGCAACAGAGAACTGATGACCCGCTGTGCTCAGCTGACCCGGAAATGTCTTTGCACTTCATTTTAATTTGCTATGGGTGGCAATGGTGTTCTTTTTTTGGGAGAAAACAGTGAACCTCTCTTTGATGGGGGGCTACGGCTGCAGCTGGTGTCAGAGAGGCAACGAGGATAGAGACAGAGCCTGGATGGGTCCAGCGCCGCCTTCCTGCACAAAGGGAGCCTGCATGTCAACTCAGAGGGCCGTTGGGGCCTGGATGGGGCTGGGCACCACCTGGGCTGGGCCTCCGGGGCTCGGAGCCGGCTCGGAGCCTGTTGGAGAGGCCCAGACATAGGATGCCTGCCCTGCCCCAGACGACTGTTCTCTCTGTCTCTGGGACCAGCCCAGCCCAAGGCAAAGTGAAGAAATTTTCAAAGGAGAGCTCCAGGCTCTGATGGGCCCCGCCCCGCCCTCAGCCCCCTTCCCTCCCATCCTTGGCCTCAGGCAGATGCATCATTTGTCATCCCTCCCCCCAACCCCAGCTTCCAAACCTGCTCTCATCACAGGCTCCTGGGAGCCCCTGTTCTCCCGCATCCAGCCCCACATCCTGCACCCAAAGCCTCTTCACAGGGTCCTGGAGGCCGGGTGCATCACCTGGCCAAGCGGACTGCTCCACGTGCACCGGAATCCAGGCTGGATTTGCCGAGACGTGGAGTTGGCGTGTCTAGTTCGTGCAGTGCCTGGCCCGTACAGCCATAGGCAGGAGCCCAGACCCAGTCTCAAGGGCACAGCAGCTGCCAAAAGGCAGACGCTGCGTCTCCTCCTTGGGCCTTATGGGCACCACCTGTCACGGGGCTTAGCCAGCCCATCCCACGGGCCCAGTGCGGTTCTGAGCCGCCAAGGGGCACTCGCTCATTTAATCCTAGACAGGGGCTATACTCCCCCCTTTGTACAGATGGGTGCGTGAGGCACCAGGAGGTCACAGACGCCCTCCAAGGTGGCAGGAAATTCATCCCGAACCCTTGCGTCTGGCCTCATCTCAGCTGCCACCCCGGCCCACCTGCTAATCCATAGAGGCCTTCACTCGCTTGTTAACTTCACATCCGAGACAACGTCTGCCGTGAACCCTGGCCTCGTGCTGGGCCTCGTGTTTCTGGGTTGTGTCATGGGTGCCTCTCCTTTGCTGGGTGCCCTGGAGGACGTGGGGGTCCCTGGCCGTCTCCGCACAAGAGGCTGAGCAGGCCGGTGAGATCTTTCCCGTGGCAGCTTCCTCCCCAGGAGTGAGGTGTCCAGTTGTCTTGGAGACACAGGACTCTCTCTGCTGATGAGAGGTGTTACCTGTGTCTTGTATTCAAACTACAGGAAGCAGACGCTTCCATGTGTCTGGGACCCAGAGGTAAACCTTACACAGATGTGGTACCCGGGACCCATCAGGCGTGTTAGCAGTGCTTTCTGCCAGCTTGGGGAGACTCCATGCTTTGTGTTGCAAGCGTCACAAGAGGGCCTGGGTAACAAGAGGGAGTGAGGGGAGGACACCCGTGCCCCTTGTCCCTGAGCTGGCTCACAGCAGGGCCAAGTCTCCAAGGCTGTTCGTGTCCAGGAGGGCACTGAGGCTGGTGGAGGCAAGACAGGGGCCCAGGGCAGGCATCTGGCCGTGACTGGAGCGGCCTAGGTGGGACAGGAGGCCCCTCTGGACCCGGTGCTTTGAGAGAGTGACCCCTACAGAGGGACGGCCTCCTGGAGTTGCACCTGCGCTTGAGGTTCGGCCCAGCATACCCAGGGACACACCCTGGATTCTCCAAAGTTCCGGGTCATCTTCTGGGAATTTGGGGTGGGTAGTAGTTGGCTGCACTGCCATCTTTGTCCTGCAGGGATGGAGCTGCCCCATCCCCTGAGACAGAGGCTGCTGAACGGCTCAGCTGAGACTCCCGCTCTTCCCCTGGGCCCCAGCTTCCCCGCCTCCCCACCTTCCTGTGGTGCAGGGGTGCTGGGGACCGACAGGCGCAGGGTGGAGCCAGGATGTGTTGCAGGGCCGGGCGGCAGGGTCGTCGCTTGGGCTGCGCGTGTGGCGGCCCCATCTTCCCTCAGGAAAAGCAGCGTCTGAGGGAAGGGTTCCCAGCAAGCTTTCGGTGGAAGGCCCGTGTGGGATCATGGTAGCCACGTCCATGAGATCCAGAGATGGGCGGGAGGGCTGACAGCTGGAGGAATTTGGTGAGTTTTCAATCTGCTTCTTGAGAAGGAGCAAAGTCAGGGGATAAAAAGAACCGAAGTAGAAACACGGTCACGAGAATCACAGCGTGGTGACCTGCCAGTCAAAAGGCCCTTGACAATCAATGAATTCGCTTATCGAACTTTCATTCATGAGCTGAGTCCCAAGCAGGTGCCCTGGAATTTGTGTTTGAAGAAAAATACACAAAGAGGCCCAGCCCCATCTCTGGCCCAGAGTGTTCAGGGTCTAATGGCGAGAGAGCCTTGGCTCCAGGGCCACCTGGGGCATGTGCCCACGTGTGAGGGCCCTGACTTCCTCACCGTCTGTGCAGCCAGGTGTGTCCAAGGGATTGGGTTTGGGCCTAGAACTGTAAGCAGAGGGCTGTGTCGGGTGCCTGGAAGTGTCCTCAAAGAGAGGGAGACCCCCTCCTCCCCCCTTCCCTGCCTTCTAGAATGTGAGTAGAATGGGCGAAGGACATTTCAGGCTGCCCCTGGGCCCTGAGGCATGTGTCACGGCAGACCCCTCGCACCTGCCCATCCCCAGCCCTGGACCCCTGGCTCCTTTTATGGGGAGAAACCTGTGCATCGTTTAGTCCTTAGAACGCCAACTTTTCTGTCAAACACAATGGAAATAGTCAACATATCCCCTTACAAGAGTGGAATAAAGGATGGTATCTCAGACGGGTGGGTTGGGTCCGCCTCTGGACCCTGAGCAGTGAGCCCCGTAGACCCTGAAAGAGAACCCAGAGGTCATCTAGTCCTCCACCCCCAAAGCAAACCTCCTTTCCGATGGGGCTCCCGGGGGTGAGGTTGTGGTGACAGTTTGGAAGGGCTGCTAATTGTTCTCTGTTGCCGCTTTCTCCTCTTCCTTGGTCTTGACAACTACTCACTGATCTAAAAACGACACCGTTCATTCTCTGTGCATCTCTCCCAGTCCGGTGACCCTCTCCTTTCCTCCCCACCTTTACCCAAAGCCCTTTCATTTTCCCTACGGTGGCACCAACCTGCCCCTGAACCCCAAGTGGTCTTGAAAATTCCCCCTCCTTGGCGTCTCTTCCGACGTCCACATGGGTGTGCGCTACACCTCAGCACATAGATCTTTTGGACAAGATCTCAGAATACGTCTGGCTGAATCAGTGTGTGTTAACAGTAGCGGCAGGTGAAGGATGTTTGCAGTAGACGATCCCTCAGCACCAAGGCATCCATGTATAATACTAGGATGTCAGGCAGGAGGGCTGGCTGCGGAGAGGAAGGCATTTGGCGTTGGCATTCCTGGCACCATGAGATGCAATTGCCTGATCCTGTTTTCTGTCCACAGTTAGAGCTAAATCTAAGACATTAAATCAGGCTTCCAAAAGAGCTGGTGTTGCCCAAAGAAGATCACTGCGATTGCCGGGGTGGTTCTCTATCTGGTAGAGTTGAGCCTCCACAGAGGCGTCCTTGCAGTCAGGTGGAAGGCAGGCAGGATGGGCCCAGGAGCTGGTCCCCGGAGCTGGTCCCAGGAAGCCAGGGCTTCCAGCGCTGCCAGTCTCAGGTCTCCTCTGACGCATCCCCACCAGGTGACACCGTCTACAGGGTGCTCATGAGGCTGGCTGCATCCCTGAGCCAAGCTTTGTGAGCCGACCTCTGCCACCCTCCTCCTTCCCAGGTCCTCTCTCCAAGGCGGCGGAGGGAAGGAGAACCAGGAAGGCTCTGGAGTTGATCAGACAAGCTCCCCACTCAATATTCATGATCCTGGGCAAATTAATGATTTAAATTTCACAGACTTGAGTCTCCTCAACTGTAGATCGCAGATAATCATACCTGCTTGGCAGGCCCCTCTGAAAATGGAATGAGGTGATGGTCGCAGGCACCGAGCACAGCTCCTGTCTGCGGGGTGAGTATCAGCGGCCGTGTCTCCCCGCACTCCCCGGGGGACTCTGGGACCCCTCCGCTCCCCTTTTCCTTCTCTGCTCTGAACCTTCCTCACTCCTCCAACCAGTGCTGGGCATTCCTCACCGAGGGATTCATTAGACGTTCACCGGGAATTCCAGTAGGTAAATGGGGTGACACTTGAGGATACTATAAAAGATCTTAGAAATGTAGCCAGAGCTCATGAGGGAGAAAGAGGGAGAGAGAGAGAGGGGAGAACTAGTGTGACTGGGTTTGGTGCTCGGGAACCCGCCCCGCTCCAGTTCCCCCAGGGCCATCCTCACCGCACAACTGTCGATGCTCCAGCCACTCTCCTCCACTGTGGGCGGCTTCCTAGTGATGACCCGAGGACACTGTCCATCTGCAACGCAGCGACCTTGCTGGAGCCGCAATCGCATCCTCTACAGACGCAGGAGGGAGGGCTTGCTCAGGGCGGGGCTGTGCCTGTGACCTGCTGCAGCCGGTGGGTCTGAGGATTCGCAGATTCCACACGTATTCACCACCCACGTGGGATGCACAGCTCCTGCGTCCCGACAGACCTGGTGCCAGGCCTCCCTGGTGAGGTGGAACCTGGCAGTGTTTCCAGGAGGGCTGGCAGGGCCCGGCCAGTCTGCCCCAAACCCAGAGTGTGCTAATTTCATGTCAGACCCACTGGCCCCAACCCTGTTCTCCACATGGCCTAGATGATTCCTACCATGAATGTTCTCTGGAAAGAAGAAGGATATAAATCATTGTGCCGTCATGCTATTACAGGGTCATTTGGGCACCAAGGGAACTCTAGGTTCTTCAAGTGCAGGTTTGCAGACACCACGACATGCTCACTGTCAGCCTTCTTTCCTTTGTCTCTGCTCCGGGCCTAGCAGAAGGGAGATGGGGTGTGGAAGCTCTGCCCAGAGAGAGTTGTGTGTAGAGCAATGTATTCATTCCAGAAGTCACCACGATGTGCAAAATCTTGCAGTAAAATCCCCCGAGCTTATGAGATTGGACACATGACACTCAAAATCCTTATCAGTGACACATTAAAAAAAAAAAACAAGGAACCTAATGAAAATAGGGGCATAGCTTCACACTTGGTGGAGGGCTAGGAAACAGAATCCTGCAATAATTACTTTTCCCTGAAAGAGACCTGCAGTGCCCCGTGGAGAGGCTGTCAGAGGTTTGACACCTGGGGGTTACGGAGGGAGGAGGGCTCCTGGAATGAGATGGGACATCTGTGACACCTGGCGGGGTGGGGACAGCCAGGCATTGGGGTGCACATGGCTGAGTGTCCCCACCTGGCTCAGTTCAGGAGCACAGTTTGGGTTCACCTTGCATTTCCTGTGGACGAAATCATGCATAAGCGAACATGAAATCCACATTACGGCTCAGATTGTTCCCTGATTTATCAATCGTGTGGGAACGAATCTGCACTTTTTGAAACAAAGGTTATAGCAGAACAGACCGTGTATCCTAGTCTGCTGAGAGAGCCCCAAATAATGCCTGGGGTCCCCTGCAATGATTACTAATTTCCCAACATACCCTCAAAGTACCTCATCCCAACACAAGGATTCTCTGGTCACCGTGTTTATGGGGCTTGAGGACCAGCTGTGCCACCTGGAAAGCACACTTTTTGAAAGAAAGCACCACCTCTGGGCCTGGGTTGTGAAGGCAGGACCAGGGTGTGATTCCTCTCAGTGTAGATGGTGAAGGAGGTAACCAGCCACACTGCCCAGGCCACATCTTCAGTAAATGCTCGCTCATCTGGGAGAAGGTAGTTCCGCGCCATTCAATCCTCAGTGCCACCCCTGCAAATGAGCCGGGGCTGGGGGACCTCGGCTTCTGAGGCCATCAGTTCCATAACTGGAAAATCTCACCACCTCTTCCTGATAATCTCTACATTAGAAGTCTTAAAATTCTAATATAGATAAAGGTTGTCTGGTGTTTTCATCAAAAATGCAGATTTCTGGGCCCATCAACAGAGTTGTTGATTCAAGGTCTGAGCAATTTAGGGGAATCTGCATCTGAATAAACACAGGGGTCATTTTGTGGGGTTGGGACAGTTCACACTTTGGGAAGCACTGCCCCACACCCTCAGCCCCGAAGCCCCTGTGACGGCAGCGTGCCTGACGAATGGTAGGTGCCGGATTCAGTTCTACAGTGAGCCTCTCGTTCCTTTTGCAGACATTGGGGAGCTCAGTCAAGGCCATGGGTTTCGGGGAAGGAGTTTCAGCTGCGCTGGAGCCTTGGAGCGACCGTCACCGGTTGAGTGACCTTTTTAAAAATAACTTGAAATCTTCAAGCCTCAGTTATCTCATCTGTCGAATGGTCTGCATAACTCATGCCTCTTCGGGTTATTGGGTTGTTCAAGACCCAGCTTAAACTGCACAATCCTCTCTCCCCAGAGCGCATTTTTAGTGCCTGACTCACCCTCGGTGGGGGTGGTGTCCTTGTTGTCCTAAAGGCAAATAACCCTCAGAGGATTCCAGCTCCCAGTTGGCTGACACAGCAGAGGGTGATGGCAAAGGGGCCAGGCTGGTGCTGGTGGGAAGAGAGGGATGTGGGGCGGGTGACAGGATGACAGGACAGCAGGGAGCCCAGCTGGCCTCCACCGCTCTGCGGCAATGCCCCTCCCCTTCCCGGCTCAAACACTTCCCCATACCTTGGCCAACAGCAGCGCGTGTTCAAAGAAAATGGGACAGAAGGAACCTGCAGGGACTCCTGCGAATTCACCAGAGGAAAATGTGCTTCAGCTGGACAGAGAAAGCGAGAGCGAAGTCACGGAACACGAAGGTAGGCTCAAAGAGTTCGTAGGTTTAGGGTTTCTGTACAGTTAGGAGTCACCTGGGGACGAAGCAATGAGATACATTCTCTGTTCAGAGGGAAGGAGGAGGGGGAGAGTCAGGAAAGATGCACAGCAGCGCTCACTTGGCGGGGGGAGCTGCAACCGACAGGGTGGTAATTTTGAGTTTCCGGAGGCCTCCAGTCTAGAACGCAAAATATCCGGACCGGACAGTGTTCTCTCCAAACATGCTTTCAATCCAGGGCGAATCCCCTGAAATACGACATTCAGTGTTACAGGAGATCATCTTTGCGGATTTTAATAAAGTTTAAATAGAAATTTTGCACACTTTAATAAAGTTTAAATATAAATGTTGCAATATTTATTTCTTATCAATTTTATTGAGACAGAATTCTACCCAAGGAACAATGGGAGACATGGCATGCATTTGAAGCATTATCTAAAATAAAATGAACAAAGAAAATTATGGAAAGCACACCTCGCACTAACTTTATAATTCTTTCCAACAGGATTACCAAATTCTGTGATAGAGGGGAATACAGTAGATATTTGGAAGATTTCACTAATGTTTGATATACTGTATTTTCAGAAATAATCCACACTCACATAACTATGAATGGCCATTAAAAATGAGCTTCCCATAAAATAAACCGCAATGAGATACCACTATATACCTATTAGAATGTGTAAAATTAAAAGAAAAACTGACCACGCCGAGTGTCGGTGAGGGTGTGGAGGGCCTGGAGCTCTCGGCCCTGCTGGGGGATGAGAAATGTTGCCACCACTTTAGGAAAGAGCTTGTCAGTTTCTTAAAAAGTCAAGCACACACCCGCCACATATATGAACCAGACCTTCTATTCCTTGGTATTTTCCCAAGAGATAAGGGAATATGTATCATGCCATATATATTTGCATCTGAATGTTCATAGCAACTTTACCTGTGACGGCCCAACCCTGGAAACAATCCAAACATCAATCAATCAACAGATGGACAGAGATGTGTACACCCCTGGAGCAGAGGACTGCTCATCTATGAAAAGGTGTGAACCACTGACACACACACCACATGGTTTTATCTCCAAGTAATTATGCCGAATGGAAGAAGCCAGACAGAAGGTTCCATTTATATGAAACTCAAAAGATGCAAGTTTACCTAAACTAACAGAAGACAGATGAATGGGTGACGGGGTTGGAGGGAGTGGGGAGGGACCGAGGTGGGGCACAGCAGAGGGGGGAGGAGACCGTGGGGTATCCTGATTGTGGTCATGGCTTCACAAGTATACGCACGTGCTGAACTTGACTCGATTGTGTGTTTCATTCTATGCCAATTGTTCCATAATAAGGTCGTTTAAACTTTTCTAAAAAGGGAGAGACCTGTTGTCAGGAAGTGGCAGCACTGACGTGTCCCTCAGGTGCAATTAGGGGTTTGCTTTTTAGTTGCAGTGGTCACATTTCAAGGAGGGAAAGAGAGAATAGGGCCAAATCAGAAAGACTGTCAGAGCCCACTAGCGCTCGGGATGGAAAGAAAGCTGCTCAGCCGTTACAACTGCTGAGGCCCACCTGCTGCCCACTCGTCCTTCCGGTGACGTAAGCCAATGTATTTCTCCATGCTTGAGCCAGCGGAACTTGGATTTCTATCCATTGCCTGATATCAACTGTCCTTTTGTCATTTTAAAAAAGCTGGGGCTTCCCTGGTGGCGCAGTGGTTGAGAATCTGCCTGCTAATGCAGGGGACATGGGTTCGAGCCCTGGTCTGGGAAGATCCCACATGCCGCGGAGCAGCTGGGCCCGTGAGCCACAATTACTGAGCCTGCGCGTCTGGAGCCTGTGCTCCGCAATAAGAGAGGCCGCGATAGTGAGAGGCCCGCGCACCGCGATGAAGAGTGGCCCCCGCTTGCCACAACTAGAGAAAGCCCTCGCACAGAAACGAAGACTCAACACAGCCATAAATAAATAAATAAACAAATACTTAAAAAAAAAAAAATTTAATTAAAAAAAAAAAAAGCTGGTTGTTGTTTTCTTATTGATAAAATTACTAAGAAATTATCCCCTAATTAAAAAAAAATAAACCGAGGGCTAGAAAAGTTAGGTTGCTCTGGGTGTCACTGACAATTATTGTAACTTTTACTGAGTGTCTACCTTACTATATGACAAACTAAATTAGCGTAAAGAGAAAGAAGTCAAAATAAAGAGTCAGTCTGAATATCTAGCTAGCTGGTAGTACCAGGAACCAGTGTACACAGATTTCAACAAATTTATCTGGTTTTGAAACTGAATTGACTGTCAAATTAGTCCGAGCTGTAAAAACCGCTTATGTGTGTAAGCAGCCTTGGGGCATCCGACCTCCTCTTCTAACCAGGTCAAACCTGGGACCGGTCAGTTGCTGTGCCCGCCAAAAAGAGCATATGCAAAATGAATTAGGAGGTTAGTCAGCGCCTAAGACTCCGAGGTCCCTCCCAGGCTGGACTGACGGCCAGAGGAGACGGCCAAGCATTCCTGAGACGGGAGTGGGCAGCCAGCTCCCAGCAGCAGGCCCGCAGCTCCGTCCTCCACCAGCTGTGGCGGCCATGTGGCCGTCTGTGTCCTTGCCAGGCTGGAGGAGGCTGCAGAGTGGGCCCTGGCTAAATGTGGTTGGAAGGACACATCCTTACAGAGTGACCTTGACGCTCCTTCCACAGCGAGCTTCTCCTGTACGACACCAGCAGGAGAGTGCCTGTGTGCACATGCACACAGACAGGCATTAACCTGTCCACACATGCACACGCCCCGTATTCCAGGCTCACAGGGGCTCTGATGTACAGCACCTGCGCCCCCGAGGGAGAGGAGAGCTCTGTGGCCAGGTGTCAGGAAAGGAGGCCTTACTCTGCAGCAGGGACTGAGGTGCCTTTCGGTAACTTCCACCCACCTTGTGCTCTGGGTGGACAACGGGGCACAGTGCTGATCAGGGCGGCCCACGCCTTCATCCTGGCCTGGGCGGGCCGGGACAGGAGCCAGCTTGACCGCATCCGAAAGCAGCCAGGCAATGGGTAAGCATTTCTCCTTTTGGAGAAGAT
Source organism: Balaenoptera physalus (assembly GCF_965194825.1). Lineage (NCBI taxonomy): Eukaryota > Metazoa > Chordata > Mammalia > Artiodactyla > Balaenopteridae > Balaenoptera > Balaenoptera physalus. The sequence goes on from NC_138894.1 coordinate 96,699,006, forward strand.
TTCAAGAAGCTCTGCAGCTGGTATCATTAGCATCCCAGGGCAGAGGCGAGCACAGAGTGCACCATTTCTGCCAGGGTCCATCTTCAGTGACAGCGTGGTGAGGGAAAGGCACTTTCCAAGATGCTCAGTGGAAAAGAATTCAAAGATCCCTTTGCAAGAATAACGGTGTGAAGTTTGGGTTGGTGGATGGGGCAAAATGAACCTGGGCCTTATTCTCTTATCCTGAACGAGTTTCAACCAAACTGTCAACTGGGAAGGTCTCTCTCTCCACTGTCCTACCTCGTCTGCTGTGTATTCTCCCCCATGAGGGACCCTCTCTCTATCCCTGCTGGCCACCCAGGCAATCGTGGTCATTTACCTCTTATCCATCCTTGGCTATGTCGTAAGCCAGACATTGCTACACTTTAATATTAAAGGAACTAATAAAATTACATAAAAATACACTGGGAGGAAGGCTGACATTGACTTGGTAGCTTTAAAAACATTATCACGTCTGATGATTATTATTTCATAGAAGGAAGAACACAGCAGAACACAAGATGGAATCACATCAAAATGAAGACACTTGTTCAAGTGAAATGTGTTTTGCTTCATGAAGTCTTTGCTATGTGGTCCACGGTTTTCTCCATTGACTTCGGGCCATGGCGGCCAGTCCTACGCCCCTCATCAGCCCAGCCCACCTCTGCTGTCTGTCACGGGGAGAGGACTGTGCTTCCTAATCAGGACGGCTAATAGCTGATAGTCCTCCGGGGGGATCATATTTATCAGCAAGGGATTGGGCCTTGTCCTAAACAAGCAAGTATTGCGGGTGGAATTTCAGACAACGTGCTGGGCCAGGAGGAGCCAACATTTGGGGAGTCCTTATGGGATACTCTGTACATGAGCCTTCCCCCACTCCAGGGCAGCAGGCAGCCCTGAGCTCTTAGCTCCTGGTCCCAGGCCTCAGCCCAGCATTACTCCTTTCCCACTGGTGGAACGGAGGCCACAGATGCACCGTGCTTCTCTCGTGGATGGTTCCCCTGAGAGCTAGCTCTAAACCCTTCACGCTTATCACCTCTTTATGGTTAAAAGACTTTGAACTCTGGTTAAGAAAGAGCAAATCTAAAGGAGAGTAGCTATCCAAATAGAGTAAATGGAAATATACATTCTCACCTTAGGACTGTAGAGACATAGCATTTTAACACAAGGGGCCCTGGCACCCATCCGAGTTCACTTCTTCCCAGCCATGGGGCACACACAGAGGTGGCGGCCCACTCCCACTGGCCCCCTGGACACAGATGAGAGAATGACTCTCCTGGGAATTCAAAACAGGACAGACCCACCCAGAGATGGAAGGAGATGTGAAACCTTTTCGTGAAAGGGTTCTGCATTGCAGACTCCTGGGACTGGAGATACCGCCCTTCAGTTCTGTGAGTTAGCCCAGAATTCTCCCCAAAGTCTTCATTCATTCATTCACTGTTCTTTCATTCATTCATTCTTCTTTTTCTCAGTTAAGCCAAAGTCAGTTTCTGTGACTTGCAACTTCAGACTCTTCACTGACATATTAGCTATGAACTTGGAAGAGTGTTTACCTGACCCTGGCCAAGTACCAAACTCTCTAATAACCCTCCATCTCCTACACAGTATCAGATCAATATCTTCTCACAGAGTTGTGGGGAAGACTACATGATTTAATATGGAAAACCACTTAGAACTGGTAATGCTCAATGTAATATAATTCCTTATATTCATCAGGGAGAAGCAGCCACTTTTCTATTTTTTTTCTTTTTTTTAACTCATTTATAATATTGTTCCTGAAGTTTCAAATAAGCATCAAATGAAAGCAGACAAGTCCTGGATCATAGATGTTAGGGAGCCCAAATTTCTGTTATCTCCACCTCATTGGTGAGAATAATGACAGTAATCGTTAACAATAATGCCACCACTTGTTTGGAATCTGCATTACGTGAAATGCATCTATTATCTCTGATTTCACTACAGAGTTAAAGAAACTGAGGTCCTATAAATTAAGTGAGTGTGCCTGGGATCCCCGAGACAGTGAAAAACTCTCAACCCCCTCCATGCACTTTCCTTTTACATTGACTCCCAGTCAAAAAAAGAGAAAGAAAGTAAAATGACAAAGCAAGAAAATGGCAGCGAACAGGAAAGGTGCAGAGGATTGAAATAAATAACTCTTGCATCTTCGTCTGGTTTCACAGCAGGGGCATCAAGTTCAGCATAGAACTATGCAAGTCAGAAGCTCAGCCACTCTTTGAAGATAAATTTGGAGAGGTTGTGAACATCAGTGAACAAAAATTCAGAAGAATTTCTATTTCAGTAAAAGGAATCAGGAGGCAATGACCCCAGCCAAGTAGCCAAGAGATGTGCAAACATGATGCACGGTAAAGTGTGATGCACTCTGAGAAAGTGGGTGTTCCATCTCGAGACCCCCTCATTAGGCAATGAGTGTCTCAGGTGATGTGGCAGGAAATACTCTTTCCCTCACTAGTCTTGCTGATGTGATGTACTACACACCTGAGTCACCATGAGGCAGCGGACCACGTACCACAATCCATCACTTTGGGTCTTTCTTGAGACACAACGTATTTAGAATCTGAGCTGGGGAAGAAGGCTCGTTTGACCAGAGGGAATCTTTGATTGAGCTCTTCCACTGATATTGCTGAGAGGACTGGATGAGACACCAAGCTGGGAGAAGAACTAGCACTAATTAAATCCATGTCCTTGTCCCTGGGTGTTGATGTTCTCATTTGTAAAACTGAAACAATATCAGTCAACTCCTTCTCGAAGAGTTTTCATAAAAATCAAACAGGGGGATATGTATGAGAACGTCTCGTATACTGTAAATGGTATTTTGATGGATGCAATATGGATATAATTAAATGCAATGATTATTTATTTTTGAATTATGTGTGCTCAGCCCATATTTAGATTGAGGGACAGGGGGATCTAAGAAGAGGGCTCACTGTGAGGAGAGACTGTGTTTAGCTGAGGACATGCTCCATGTCAGGTGGTAGGATGGGGCAGGGAGGAATGCAAGGTCAGATGAAGGTCAGATGAGACTTCAGGGTCTTTTTCTCGTTCTGCAGAGGCATGAGAAAAAGGAGCATTCAAGAGGACTGTGTTTATGGAGACCCACGTGGAGCCCAGGGTCGCCCCTCAGCCAGTGCTTAGCAAATAGGAGACAAAAAGAGAAAACCTACCGTTGAAGAAACCACTGCTGAAAATGCCAGAGGAAAATTAGCATCATAGAATACCTTGGGAGCCAAAGAAAGTGGTTTTTTTCTGGAAGGGATGTGGGGAATGAGGCCCCAAAGCAAGACCCTTTGATTTAGCAAGAAGAAGGCAGCAGTGGCTTTCCAGAGGGCAGCTGGGTGTGGTTTTGGAAGCCACAGGAGAGAGAGCTGTGAGAGATACAGGCCTTTCTGTACCCCAAGATTAGCCCATAAGACATGTTCACAAAAGGTTCATCTATTCATTAAATATTAGGTGAATGTCTTTTTTTTTTTCAATTGTCACTTCATTCTTTACTTCACCTGTCTGTATTGCTGGCCTAAAAATTTAACAAATAGTAGTGCTAACAAGCTCCCGCAAGGAAATTTAGACTATGAAACCATACAGTCAGGTTTTTCAGATGCTTGAAACTTCATGCAATCTGATTTTTATCCTTCATTTTGTTAATGTGATGTGTCTTATGGATTGATTTGCAGTGTTGAACCATCCTTGCACCCTTGGAATAAATCCCACTGATGATGGTGTATGATCCTTTTAATATACTGTTGAATTCAGTTTGCTAATATTCTGTTGAGGGTTTTTGCATCTTTGTTCATCAGAGATATTGGCCAGGTTTTGGTGTCAGGGTAATGCTAGTAACATGAGTTTGGAAGTGTTTCCTCCTCTTGTATTTTTGGAAGAGTTTGAGAAAGAGTGGTATTAGTTTTTCTTTAAATCTTTACTATTTGCCAGTAAAGCTATTTGAAAAGGCTATTGCGATGGTTTAGAAAACAGTGGTTTGTAATCCACCTGCAGTGTTTTGTTACCAGACAGGATTTAATAGTCACTCAGTAGACACAGCCCCATGGTGAGGCTGTGCACCTCAAGTTGCCTTCTAAAAATATCTAATAGATGCTGTCCTGGAGGGACAAGAAGGTTGACATGCAAAAGTCATTAAACGGAAGAACCGTCTTTCCTTGTCAACTGAAGCTAGGAAGCAAGAGCACAATGTCCAGAGCAGTGTGTGTTGCATTTGGGTTATGACACAAGAAATCACTTCAACCTCAGCACGATGGCCAGGTGGGCGTTGCCCTGTATTTATGGATGTCCTCTGCAGACACGCTCTCCCTGCCTGATGGAAACCTGCTCCCAGGATGCGCACCTTCCCAGGGATCTCTGCACTTGAAAACCTTAACCCTAAAGGATGAATGATACATGACCGCAATCAGTGGAGCTGGAAGGAGAGGCTTTGGCGGAGGAATGGAGCTCTGTCTGGGTTCACGGAATCAGTCCAAGTGGTGGCCTTCTGCAGCCTCCGGAACTTGGCCCTGACCTACATACCCAGACCAAGAAGGGGAATATCCGCTGTTACAAGGGCTGCAGGGCACGTGTTTGACTTGTTTGCATCAGGGCGTCAAGCTGAAATATGCCTCAATCCTTATGCAGGAGAGAAACCCACCCCCAAAGGTGAATGTAGGACCCTAGTTGTGGGTTCTGGACTGACGGCTCCATCACACAGTGGCTGCAGCGGGGTGGGAAACCGTCCGTCTTCTCTGGGCCCTTTTCTCATCTCCAAAAGGGGGCAAAATGTGTGTTTGGAAATCTGTTCTGCAGAGTGGCAGCGAGGCTCAGGGGGGCCAGCGCCTGTGAACGTGCTTTGGGACTGCTTGGGGCGTGTTCGACGGCACGGCCGTGTTGGTATCGGTCCCCATGGAGAAGCCCGTCCTTCACAAGCTCAGCGCTTTCTGAAGACCCGTTCACTGTGCCTCCTCACCCCTTCACTCAGAGGACTTAGAGGTGAGGGAAATAAGACTCAGCAGAAGTGTGATCACCAAGGTCCCGGTGGCCTGCGGGGAGCACTGTTTGCAGAGATGGGGCATCCGTCGCCGTGGGACCCCTTCTCTGGCTGCTGTCACGTGGCCTGGGGGCTGCACAGCACAGGGCATGCAGGCGGGAAGGGATCTGGAGTTCAGGGCGGTGCTGGGTTCCCTGCCGCTCCGTCGTCTGGCACCTTCCTCTCCTGTGTGTATCTGGCTTCCCTTAGAGAGGAGAAGCCGTATAAGCACATTCGGATCTTGCCCACCTGTGCAGCGTCCAGCACAGGTACAGGTACTTTTCTTTTGCTAAAACCCGGGAATGCCGTGCACCAGGCACGGTGCTCGGTCAGAGGTCAGAGTGTGCCAGCGTCCTGCATTTGCAGACTGTTCTCGGGCTGAGACAGAGAGCTCTGAGATCTGCTCCCTCCCACGCTTTTTAATTTAAGAACCCCAGGCACTCAGCATGGGGGTGACAAATGGCAGTGGCTTTACTGCTGTTGGTATTCTGGGGTCAGAATATGGTTGGAGCCAGAAGCCCAGGGACGAAGCATAACATTAAAAACAATAAAGATTAAAAATATGTCGCCTCCCAAGTCAGTGGAGCAGAGCTAACAATCCCATATAAAGAGCTTCGTGTGGGATGAGCCTGTGTCTGAGAGTCAGGAGCAGAGCCGCAGCCCCTATAAATCTTCTTCCTGCGCCCACTGCGGAGCCGGGGCCGGGAGGGGTGCAAACAGCAGAGAGATGGGGGTGCTGAGCCGGGGATGAGGAGCGTGCCTCTGTGTGTGTGTGTGTGTGTGTGTGTGTGTGTGTGTGTGTGTGAGAGAGAGAGAGAGAGAGAGGGAGAGACAGAGACAGAGAGAGGGGCACTCCTGCAGCCAAGTGAGGTGGGTACAGGCTGGTCTGGTGGGGAATGAAAGTGCTCAGTTCTCTCTGATGTAGCCTGAAATGGCAGCTCTACGTCCTGATTTCAGCTCTACATTTACCTTTAAAAATTGCTATACCTGAGTTCATATTGTATTTTAAACTGTGTGAGATTAAAAGCAAAGAAATTCATTCATAAAAAAAAATTCTATAAAATTCTATAAATCAAGATTCCACAACATGGTGTGTTTTTTTCCTTCATGACTGTAACCTTGAGCAAATCTCTTTCTCCATCTCTCTCTCCCTCTCTCCTTCCTTCCTTCTCTCTTTCCTCTGTTCCTCCCTCCCTCCCTCTCCTCTTCCTCTCTCTCTCTCTCCGTCTCCCCCCACCCCAGCCTGTCTCTCCCTCTTCTCCATCTCCCTAACCCCCTTCACACTCTTTTTAGCTCATGCATCATGTCTCCCTTCTCTACTACTCCTGCTGTTAATAATATTTCATGTGACAGTTTGCTTCTTTAGGAGTCAGAATCTATCTTCCATGCCACAGACATGCATTACAGAGCTGTTACGTGTTCGTCTGTGGGTTGGGTGCCATGTGTACGTGTGTTCAGGTTTGGGGGGGGGGCTAAGAAACAGTAGTGGGTTTGCAAGCCTGGTGCTCAAGTGTCTCTCCATCTCACGAGGTCAGGGAGGAGCTGGGGCTGGGGTTAGGACAAGATGTGTGCCCAAGTGACTGTAATTTAGTTGGAACAGAATAATCATATCAAAAGTTTACATTAGAGGTACAGGACGAAGGGAGTTTATGTGGAGCTTGGAGGATCGTGTAGCTTTATCTTCCTGGGGGGTGGGGCATGGAAATAGAACACGTCTCTGGGTTCACAGGGCCTGTGATCCTCAAGGGACACCCATCTGTTCGTGTTTCTGATGAACGCTTCTTAAATTCATTCATTCACTCGTTGGAGATTCAAGTGATTTAACAAAAGAACAGCACTTCGGCTTTCAAATTCTCAGTGCAACAAGGGTTAGAGTGCTACCTTCATTGTAATTGATTCAGGGAAACAAAGCACTCTGCCTGCCAAGGGACGTCCCCATGGCTGAGCTCCCACAGCCTCTGGTTTAGACTGGCCTTTCTGCAGATGTTCCTCTGCCCCCAGGCAGGGCTCCTGGGGAGCTGTCCAGCCTCTGGTGCTGAATCCTGGCCGACACTTTCTGGCTGAGTAAATCTTCTGGGTGCATTTCTCAGTTTCCTCATCTTAAATCCTGGCTGTAAAAGTACCTTTCAGACAGAGTGGTTGCGAGTAAGAAACAAGATGGTAAACGAGGCAGGTTAGAGTAGGGCCACACTACCAGGGGTCCACTACTGCTGCCAGAGTGGAACAGTAGGACTCTGGCTAGTGTGAAACCTTACAATTCTATCATTCATGTGTTACCTTAAAGTTACCTGCCTGTGGGGACTAACCATCCGTCTCCAATTTTAAGCTCCCTGCAGGCAGAAAGGAGGCATGTACCATTCTCTACTGGGCAGAGCACAGCTCCCTGTGTTAGGGGTCCTTTTGATGAGGATACTCTTCTGATGCCTTTTGATGAGGATAATGAAAGTGTTATAGAGCTTTCAAGCTGGAAGGGGCATTAGAGCTCACTAATCAAAGCTTTTCTTTTTACATGGGAAGAAGCATCCTCCTACACGTCAAAGAGGTTCCATGATTTGTCCTGTTCACTTTGAGATCTCCCTAATGTCTGGTGAAAGGCTGGGTTCTTGGATGGTTCCCAGAACAAGACTGCCAGGGAATGAGCGAATGGATGGGCAGATGGGTGTACAGGTGCTTTAACTTTGATTTATTATGGTGAAAAAATAATGGAGACTGTTATTCTGGGCTGCAATTTGGTAAAAGGTTTCTAAAGAGGAAATCCAGACAAGATTTATAGGCAATTTTTGTAGGGAAGGTTAATATGATGTCCAAAGAGTTATCTGCAAAAGAGCAGGAATTCAAGAGGGACCAAGACAAGGGAGAGCCTGGAGAGTTGGATGCCATGGGCTGCATTGTGCATCCCCCAAAATTCATGTGTTGAAGTCCTAACTCCCAGTACCTGAGGATGTGACTGTATTTGGAGATAGAACTTTGACAGCGGTGATTAGTTATAATAAGGTCATTAAGGTGGGCACTAATCCAATTTGACCTGAGTCCTTATACGAAAAGGAAATTTGGACACACAGAGAGATACCAGGGATGCACATGCAGAGAAAAGGCCAGGTGATGACACAGCAAGAAGACAGCCATCTGCAAGCCAAGGAGAAAGGCCTCCAAGAGACCAACCCTGCAGACACCCAGTTCCCAGAACCTGAGACCACAGTTGGCTCTTGTTTAAGCTGTCTGTCTCTGATATTTGTTTTGCACCGAGCTGACTAATAGGCTGGAGAAGGGATGAGAAGGGAGGCGGTGAAAACAAGACTCTCTCAGACACATACGTGAAAGGCGTCTGCTATAGATCCTGGGGCCGTCTCAGCGAGCCCTCCCCACTGCCTTACAGGTGATAGCTTATGGGTTTTTTTTGACAAATGAAATAGGAGAGGGAAGATGATAGCTCGGAGAAGTTGAACTACTCCTATGAGCGCACACAACAGGTCAGTTTCCGAACTGGGATTCACACCCGGGAAGGGGCGTCTCCAAGGTGACCTGCTGGCTCTGTCAAGGGCTCGGCCCTCGGAAGCCAGTCTTGGGAGGAAGATGGGGCTGGCTTTTTGGGGAAAGAGCAGGTGGTCCTGGGGAGGTGGGGATGCCCTCAGTGTTGCAAGCTTTGAGATGGTGTCTGTCCCTGCGTGTGGGGTTAGGAAGAGAGAAGCCTCTGAAGTTGGCTAAATACCAGCCTCTTGCCTTCTTCTAAGAAGACAGGTTATGGCCACCTGCCCGGGCACAGCCCTCTTTCTGCACAAGGCTGCCGTTCTCCATCCTCTGAGTGCCCAGGTCCCGGTCCAGGGATCAGGCAGGAGCAGCCTGCTGCCAGGGGGCAGTGGCCCAGACCCACCCTTCTCCTCGGGATGAGGAGCAGCTGCCCCTCCCATATGGAAGCCCCCCAGCTCTCAGGCTGAGCGTCTGCAGAATGAAATGCCGGTCTCTGCAGTTTTCACAGGGGTGGTCGAGGTATTTCAGACCCCCGAGGTGCATGTAGTATCCGAGCAGAAGGGGAAATAGAGATACTTCCCCACCTCCTCCCACGCACCCTCAGAATCCAGGGCAGTGCAGGGTGAACTTTCCATTGAGGTGACACTGGTTTAAAATAGGAAAATGGCACTCATTTGTTTAAAACCTGGACAGAGAACTAGAGAAACCAAAAGGCACATCAACTCCCTATTCCACCCAGGCCTTTGCAGAGAAAGGGCAAGCAGCACGTCCAGGCCAGCACATCCCAGGCTTTGATGTGACCTCCTGGGATGTGGTCCGAAGGCAGAGTCTCATGCGGTACTTCTGGGGTGGGGTCTGGGACTCTACATTTCTAACAAGCGCCCGGTGATGGGGAGGTTAACTTCTCTCCGGACTCTTCCTCTCTGCACAGGTGCGGGCAGCCATTCTGCAGGCTCCAGCATCTGGGGAGGCCGGTAAGGACAATGCCCTGTGGTCGAGGGGAGCCTCTGTGTCCCCAAGTGACCACCCTGCTGGTCAGTTGCCAGCTAGGCACTGGTTACTGACAGACTGGACTCACGTGTTTCTTCCAGGAAAGAAGCCCTTCCATGGGCAGGCTCTGGACCCTGTGGGGCCCCCTGGCCTCCAGGGAAAGTCTCATGTTGGCCTGACCGCTGAGCTGCCCTCAACCTCCCTGGATGAGGATCTTCCTGATGGCCACAGCATGGGCTACTTCTGCTCCAAATACCGCAGGGACTGTCACAGGAGACTTGACCTCCGGAGAAGGCAGGCCTTGGACACAACTGGTTTCCTAAGCAAACCATCCAGAATTAGCAGTCCTGTCTCATCCGAAAGAATCCAAATCTCCACAGAGCTTAATGACAGCCCTTGGGTGGTGCTGGTGGTGGGACTCCTGAGTCATCCCCGTCCACAGCCCCAAAGCCATGCCGCTCTGTGACGTCCTAGGCATGAGGACACTGCTGGACCCTGGCCTTCCAACCCAGACACAGAATTTCTAAGTATTTTTCAAATAATTTTCAGGGAGATTCTATACCAAGTCAGCTTGATAAAAGCTGCCATAATGAGTGACTGGGTGTGAGCCCCAGAAAATCCCATGGGCACTGCATTTCATCACCAAAGGAAATGTTCTGCTGCATTTTATTTCCTCTTTGAAATATTTCTGTTCCAACATCCTGAAGGAAGATGGTAGAAAGAAAATAGTTCCCAGCTAAATGCCACATCTTCAGAAACATGAAAATCGGAAGGTCTGGAGTCTCCTGACCTGTGTGCTGTCCCTCCTCTGAGCTCCCGGTTGGAGAGGCAGGTTCAGGTTGCACATCTGTGCACAGGATTAGGAAGAGTCCAGAACCCAATAAGCGTGGCCAGTGGTCAGCAGGGTGCCCTCAGTCTGCAGGTGCCTGGGGACGCAGTGCTGGCCAAGGGCTATTACACGCGTCATCATCTTAAACTTTCACAACAGCTTTACAGCAAGACAGGGGCTATTATTGCTATTTTCCATATGAACTTTATGAAGCTGGACAGTTCCAATGATTTCCCCAAGAACCAATTACAGGGCAGCAGCTAAGCTGGGACTTGCACCAGAGGCTCTGTGCGGTAATTCTCTCTCTGGGACAGGACACGTCCAGTCTCACCTGGGGATGTGCAGGATATTCTCACAGGTTCCCACACCCTCTTACAGACCAGCAAGGAGCAAAGGTGGTCTTGATTTCTGGTTTCTTGATTGATTTCAAGCTGTGGACTTTCTCTGGAGGTGTCTTGGATAAGGACAAAGCCTCTGTTGGCACTGAGTACCCCATGAGATCATTCTTGCGGTTTAAACATCCTTGATTCAAGTGTCCATTTAAAATGTGAATCATCCTCAGAGAGGTAAATGGGGGCGCCACCCACCTGCAGGGTGAATTCTTTCCTTGGATCCTGTTCTAGAAATGGCTCGCATTGGGTGGGGGGCCCCGATGAGATTGCAGAAGCAAAGCCACGCTCAGAGTTGAGCAACCTGCTCTGACTGACCTTGTCTGTGCTCTTGGCTCTGGAAGGTCTCCTCCAGGGAGTCTCTGGTGTCCAGCCTCACACCCACTGGGCATTCAACAAAGGCCTGCAACTGAAAATGGCATTAACTCAACTCAGAAAATTAGTAACCGCTGAGTATGTGCCAGCCCTGCGTTGAGTGTGGGTCTTTGAAAGTCAAAATGATGCACATGGCTCCATTTTAACGTCTACAGGCTGAAGTGAGGCTTCCATTGTCCTTCTTTCCACATAGAAAAATTAAGGTGCACAATTAGTGGATAAGTGATTAGCACATAACTTACCTGCTAGGTCGTCACAGAACAAGTCAGGCAGTCTTTGCCTCTTCGTGAGATCTGCCCCGCCTCCCCGTTAAAGGAGTCTGTGTTATTCGGAGGGGGCTTCATGTGAGCAGCTGGAAACAGACACCCCGGCCTCTCTTCCAGGAGAGGCTGCCGATGAGAAGCAGGGACCGGTCCTGAATCTGGCCCAGGTTAGCCTTCTCCACCCTGCCCTCCCTCCTCCTTGGCCGGAGCCCCACAGCCATCTCCGTGCCACAGAGAAAGGACAGTGGATCATCTAAGAGGCTTGGGACCAAGCTGCCACGACCAAGCTGTGGGCTTCTCATCACGCAAAGTAAACACACAAACATAAATGATCAAAGAAACACGCACACCTCTGTGGTCAAGGCTTTGCTGCCGGCAGCCACCCTGCTCCTAACCGTTGCTTGGCTCTGTGTCCTGCGCTGCTCAGAAGGGGCTCCGGACAGCGGTCACAGCGGGAAGCAGTGTCCCTGCCCACAAGGAGGCGGCAGACTAGATGGGGCACTCTTTGGGGGCCGGCATCAGTCCTGAGGTGCCGGCCTTGGTGGAACCGTGAGCCTCTCTCTGCTCTCGCCAGGTGTTGGTCACGGGGGAACGCCAGCACTTGGAAGGCCTGGTGAAGGACCGTCACTTGAGGACCCTCTGGAGCAATGAGCAAGGCGAAGTGAAAGATTTTAATTAAAGTCTCAGAACAATCAAATGTCTTTGACTTGACAATCAGCTGCTTCTCCCCTCGGGATGCTGACAGCTCCAGCCACATGCGGCTGCAGGTGGCTGTGGGGACAGGGAGAGGAGCGACTGCCCCGAGTCAGCCAGCACAGGAGTGGCCTCGGCCCGGGCTGCCCCGCCGACCCTCCTGGGCCACGCACTCCCCTTTCCCGCACGGACCTGACCCACATCTGCTCTCTGGGCCTTGGGCCTCTGCCGTCTCAGGACTGGGGCTTTCACTCCGCACTCTCCTCCTGGACCCCCTTGTCCCCTCCACGTTCAAGGAGAGGATGGGTACGCCTCTAAGTGTGTAAACGTCCTTTGGAAAATGGTTGTCAGAGGGAGCTGCGGCCAGTGGGCCTAGGTTATCATCCGGCTCCACACGGAAACCTGGGGAAAACCACCCAATTTCCCTGTGCCTCAGTTTCCTCATCCAGAGAATGGGGGTAATGACTATTAAGATCAAGTGACACGAGAATGAAAGAATCGTGGATCAACACAAAGTGCTATTCTCGACTCGACGTGTGTGTCTTCCATCAGCACCGCAGGAAGATTAGAACCAGGATTTCTGGGTCTGGGAAGACAGCTCAGCAAGGGTGATCTTCAGGAGGCTGACAGCGACGTCGGGGTTAAGGGCCACTAGAAGTAGTTCAGCGCAACACCTTCATTCTGCAGATGAGGAAACAGAGACCAGAGGCAGGAGAGGGGGGTCCGGGGCCCCGCACAGGAGGGAGGCTGGTCCTTGCTCTGCAGGCTCTTCTCTGAGCGGAGCCCCACCCGTGACACTGCTGTCTTCCTGGCCACCCCCACCCCCACCCGCCTCGGGCAGCCTTTTTTGTAGAGAACAAGATCCTGTCATTAATAGCAATGACTATTTTTAAACAAACACATGGCTGTAGGCGCTCTATTCAGGACAGAAATGCAGGGAAGATAGTGAGGGCCCAGAAGGGGCTGCTTATGGAGAATAAGCTGCTTTAAAACAGATGTGGGAAACAAATCCTGCGTGGTCAGAGGCCAGAAGCAAAGTTCTACCTTTTCATGCTACAAAACCACATCATCTTGTGGGATGGCTATAAATAATCACCTTCAGTTGTGGGGATGTTGTATTTGTGTCCCCATTTGGCTCAGATGAAAGTTATTCTATTTTATTTTCATTTTTTTTGGTTGTGCCGTGAAGCATGTGGGATCTTAGTTCCCCGACCAAGGATCAAACCCGTGTCCCTGCATTGGAAGCGCGGAGTCTTAACCACTGGACTGCCAGGGAAGTCTTCTGGATGAAAGTTATTTGAAATGTGATCGGTTAGTGTGTCTGGATAATGCTGATTTTTAAGGACAAAGGGCTGTTGGGCAGAAGCAGAATAATGAAGACAATGTCTTGAGGTGAAAGAGACAGTGCTCCAGGCAAGGAGTCCAAACCAGCACCAGCCTTGACCTGTTGATGGTGGTGAGGGAAGATGCTTCACGGAAGGGAGGCCAGGGAATCAGGCCGCGGGGTGAGGGCAGTCCCTGATTAAATGGGCTTGAGTCTCAGAGCCGAGGAGAGAGGCTGATTTGGGGAGGACCTCGACTGGCGAAGACCCAGGAAAATGATCTAATCAAGGGATTTGGGCTGCAGACCCAGTGGGAGCCTCCAACACGGGCTGGGGCTGAGAAGCAGCAGCTCCTGAGAGACAGGCGTGCCTGTGCTCACCCCGGAGTGAGGCTGTTCAGGCCACGACGGTTTAGTTTGGATTGATTAGAACAAGACACTAGACTGTTAGGCTGTGCAGCTCTGGGACAAACTGCATTTATTTATGTCTACCCAATCCTCTACCTGGAGTAAGTATGTTTTGTCTCTCAATGACCCACTGAAGACATTATAGTGTAGACAGTGCTGCAAAGCACAGACAACAGCTACATACCTTTTAAAAAAAAAATTTCTAGAATTCGTACAGCAACTTCGTCCATATGATTCCATGTCATGGTCACAAGAAGCTCTGCAGTGGACACCACCATCTTCCTCTAGTGTGAGGTTATGCAGTTTTCCCAAACTGCTGGCAGCGGCCTGAACCACATGGACACCTACTCTTGATCACAGACCCTGTGTCCTCTCCAGCCCTGTGACACGTGAGAGGCCAGGGTCCTCAAGGAAGTCCTAAATCCTGTGGGTGACGGCAGCAACGGAAGGGAACTTCTGTCTGGTAGACGCAGCTGCCCTTTGTGTCATGGAGGCCATGCTAATCAGGATCTGGGAAACCAAGGACTGTTGTACCGATGGACAAAGGCAAGTGTGTCCCAAAGAGCGAACGAAACTTGGGAGAAATGGGGCAGACCCCTGGGAAGAACCTGTGTTAGACTCAAACTTGGAGAGATTGGGTGTTAAGAAAGGGTAGAACTTCACTTCTGGCCTCTGACCATGCCCAGGTTCATTTCCACATCTATTTAGAGCAGTTTACCCCTCCAGGAGAAACCCCTTCCATTCACAGGTGTTTTACCTTCCTTAGGTTTTGTCCTGAATATAATGCCTATTGCATCTCTTTGTCTAGAAATTGTTTTGCTATTAATGACAGGACTGTTGAACAGAATGCTGTTGAACAAAATTACTATAGTAGCTTCTATATATCACTTACAACCCCATGCTCTGGAAGCTGGATTTAAGAACGTCTTAAAGTAATGACTTTCAGGAAATGGTCAATTCACAGAGATGTTCTCATATTGACTGAATGTCCAGACCTTGTTTCCTCCTCCTCCACCCTGTAAGCTTCTTGGAGTCAGGGGCCATATCTATTTTTTTCTGTAGCCCCTACAGTTTCTATCATTGTATTTAGACCAATAATCCCTCACCAACTTCCCAACGAGTTTATGTCTGATTCACCTGGACAATGGTAAACAAAATAAAACCTATAAATCCCCAGACCTGGCATCAGACTGATGTGGATTCAAATTTTCCATCTGTATATCTGAGTCTTTCAATTAATCTTTAATCCATTCAAGTCTCAGCATTCACAACTAATATACGGTGATGATATCCTCCCATAGTTATGAGGATGTGTCCATCTATTAATGCATCTACCAAAATGTTTAGCACAAAATAAGCTCTGTGTAAAGGGCAGATAAAAATAAGAGTATTAGTAATAATAAGCATTACAATATTAGATGTGGAGGAAAAATAATGCCAACAGACCACACTATCATTATCTGAAGGTGAGTAACACTACCCCTAAAATAAAAACAAAGAGAAATTAAAGATGTGACAAAAGGAAGCAATCAAATTGTAGAACAAATCCATAAGATAATCTCTTAGCAGTGGTCAAAGTTTTATGTGCACAGAGATCAAACCTTATTTATTCTAATATCAAACTCATTGTAAGCATATAAAAATGTTTTGCCGAATGAATGAGTGGAGAAATAAATGAAAAGTTCTGGCAACTGGGTTAGTTTTGGATGGGGGACTATTCTAGGTGAGACTCTGCCTTAGTTAAGGTGTTTGCATATAACAGTGATCGTATATTGCCTATCTTCATAGAAGTTTGTTGTCAACAAAAATCCCTGGAATGGTCATAATTAATTTGAATGTGTGTGCCTGATATTGACAACTTGTCTCACTAGTCACCCTTCAAAATTTAAGGGTTACATATGTGCACACATATTCTTCTATCCCTCTACCTATACATCCTTCTACCCTTCCATCCCTCCACCCATCCATCCATCTATACATTCACCATCCATCCATCCATGCATCCATCCATCCATCCACCCATCCACCTAACCACACATCCATCCATCTATCCATCTAATGTTTTTTGGGAACCTACTGTACAGTAGGTACTGGAGGATACAACATGAAAAAGGTAGGAATGATCCTGCACTTCCAAAATTCACTTTGTAATTGATAGACAGACAATGTCAAAAGACAATAATAATACACATAGACTCTGTTCATCAAGGAAGTACCCTTCCTGGAAATAGCAGTTGTACTAATCCACCCTAACATTGGCAGTAACTTTTCCTTTCCTTCAGATTTCCACTAATATAAAAATTTCTGAGTCTATAGCTTTATTCAGCTAGCATTAATTCTATAATTGTTGGTCAATACTACCAGACTGAGCAATGTTTATGATGGTCTTCACATTATTAAAGCAATTGTATCAATTCCTAATTGCATACTGATTGCTCTTTCACTCTTAGATCATTTATGTGAAGGCATCTCAAGTTGTAGAGCTTGAATTTTATCATGCAGGTTAATAATCTTTTCTTCATTTCATGTTGGCACATTCAAAAAATTATTTGCATAGCTTTTTTTTCAGCTGTCATGGATTAAAACTGCTTGTCCTGACACAAAATAAATGGCAGGATGCGGACAGAGTGGGGCTGCAGGACACACTCAGTTTATGATGTCATTGAGAGTGTGGGGAAGATGCGTGTATGCCCTGGAATGGCACACATTTCAGTAACACTCTGTGTTTTAATGAGTCAGTGCAGCGCGGTGGCTGTAAATGGAGCTCTGCGTATGTACTGAGGGGTGATTGCTATGACGGGGACACACAAGGGCTGAGGGACTGCGCTGCGGGGACACCATACACGGTCCTCCCCTGTGTTGGCTTCCTTGAGGCTGTGCTGGGACCCCAAGGAAACAGAGGAGCAGAGTGCCCCTGACGGAGGAGGTGGCCCCGCGGAGCATCACAAGTGGGTTTCCTGGGAGAGGGATTTTGTAGGGGCGATCTCGGGATCAACACCTGTGGGGAGAAGTCGGGCTGCCATGCGGCTGTGACGGAGCACCCCCAGCCCACTCCTTGGGAAGCTCTGGAGCTGGGATGGCCCTTCCGAGTTTCCCTCACTGAGGGATGGGAACTAGGTCTTCTTAGCCCTATTGATGACATTGTTGATGAGGACGCTCCCATAAAAGGGACTGAGTTTGGACAAGACAACGCTCCTCATCAAACGCAGAGCCCAAGAGGGACTCAGGTATGAGCTGTCAGCCACCAACAACCCCAGCAGGAGAAGAAACAGGGAGCTAACTCTTTAGTGGGGAGTGGGGAGGAGCTGGGCAGCTCTCTCACCTCTTCCATCCAATAACACCTTCTTAAAAGCAGGTAAATAAAATGGCCCAGCCATCTTCCCCTGACCCCACATCCACCTCCAGCTCCCTCTCTGTCCCTGCCTTCCTTCCAAGGCAGGTTTCTTCAAAGAGTTACCTGCTGCATCCGCTTCTTCTGAAGGGTGTTCCAGTCCGGCTTCTGCTTCCATCACGACTCAGTCGCTGCTGTGCCAAGACAGGTGATGGTCCCCAGGAAGCGCTCCATCCTCAGCAAAGTTGATCACCTTGGCTGGTCTTCCAGGGCCAGACCTGCTCCACACACGTGACACGGCTGTGCCTTCATGATCCTTTCGGGTGCCCAGCCTCCCTGAGGAAGCTGTAGACGTCCGAGGTTCTGGGACTCAGATCTGCATCCTTGCCCGGCCTCACCCTATGCTCTCTTCCTGGACTGTTTCTGCACCACTACTAAAATCACTACCTCATTAACTGCTCTCTCCAACCCAGCTGGTCCCTAAGCCCAAATTTCATCTCCCTCGACGTCTCCAGTCTTCCCCAGGGCATGGCCAACTCTTGCCCAGAACCTCTTTGCTCACTGCAGGGATCACTCTCCAACCAATGGTTCGAGCCAGAAACCAGAGAACCACTTTGACAGCTTTCTTTTTCTTACTTCTCAGACTCAGTCTATCACCAAGTTGTGTAGTTTTACTTCCCTTTATATCTCCCAGACTTATTCCCGTCTCTGCATTTTCCTCACCACTACTGCTCACAGCCTCCATTGGTTCGGGACATAGCTAACATTCTCATTCTAGTGCAAGCCCTGTGAGTGTAAAGACAGCTCAGGCATAGTGCTCAATAAATATTTTTGGAAGGATAGATGGGTGGTAGGTTAACACCTAAATGAATTCACTGAGATGTGGAATTCAGAACAAAGAACAGACACAAACTTCAGAGGGAAGATGTTCCCTGAGTGTTGATGGTGTTGAGCTGAAGAGGCCTGTGTGGCATCCACAGCCTGCGTCCAGTGTGTGCTTGGATGTCCAGCCATGGCAGCCAGGAGGGGATGGGGCCACGCAGGGCGCCAGTCCTGTGGGAGACACTGGGAGTCAGCAGGAAGGGGGCAGAAGCTCATAAGGAAGACTCAATGTTATGGACTGAATTGTGTCCCCAAATTCTATGTCGAAGCCCTAACCCCCAGAACTTCAGAATGTGACTGTATCTAGAGACAGGGACTTTCCAGAAGTGATTAGGTAAAATGCAGCTGTCAGGGGTGCCCTAAATGAATAATATTGGGTGTTCTGTAAGAAAAGGAGATTTGGACACATGGAAAAACACCAGGGATGCACACACACCACAATGACCACGTGAGGACACAGGACATATAAGCTGAGGAGAGAACCTCAGGAGAAACCCAACCTGTGTTCACCTTGATCTCGGACTTCCAGCCGTCAGGACCGCGAGAGAATACATTTTTGTTCTTGAAGCTGCCGGATCTGCGGTATTTTGTTACGGCGGCCAGCGCAGACTAATAAATACACTGGCCAAGGTGAAAACCCAGGCGTTTGGGGTCAAGGAAACTGGGGCACAGATTTTTCTAATAAACAAGAGAGTAATCAATATTCTCACGCTGCTAAAAGATTCAGCAAAGTAAGAACTGAAAATCTTCCATTCAGTTTAGCTATAAGGGGGCCATCGTTCTCAGGAGAGAATTTCCAGAGGACTAGTTATGAAGAGTTAACGGGACGGGGGACACACAGAAACCGTGGGAGGTCACATTTCTTGAGGAGGTGTGGTGAGGAGAAGAATAAGGCAGGACGGCCATCAGGAGTGAATGTGGGGTGGGGAGGATTTTGTGCCTGTTGAGACAACTGGAGCTGGTGGATGGAGAGGGGCCAGAGGAGGCTGGTGCAGGCAGGGACAGAGGGGCATCCTGGGGAGGGCAGCACCCAGCACCAGCACAGGGGGAAAGGCACACGGAGCTAAAGAGAGAGACAGAAGAAGCAAGGAGATCGGGCAGGTCTTTAGTCTGGTGGTTAGAGAGTGAAGGAGGTCTTAGCTGAAGGCTGCTGTTGTCTCTGTGAAGTTGAAGGATCCCATTGGTTCATTCCGGGTGGCTCCCAAGGACACAGCTAAGACTGGGGAACACTCAGCCGTGCAGATCTCAGTTCAACAATAAGAGCATCTCAATAATACCAACTGCTTCCGTTAATAATAATAGCATCTAACTTTTATTGAGATTTCATCATGCACCCAATAATATAAGAACTTTAAGTTGATTATCTCAGTTCTCTCAGTAACCCAATGAGGTCAGTATTGTTATTATTTTTATTTTGCAGATAAATAATTAAGATTCAGAAAGGGGAAGTAAGTTCCTCAAGGTCACACAATTAAAGCCTGATCTAAATATAGAAAGGAATAGGTTGACTGGCAATGAGTCCCCACTTCTGATGGTGTTTTTGCCTAAAATGTGTGATGATCGCATAGATCAAAAGCAGATGTTTCTTTTAAAAATAGGAGATAAATGGAAGGCTGGTCATTTGACCTTCCACATACTTAAAATGCCACGTGTTAGGTAAGCACTAAAGAATAATTCTAGCAATTGGGGTGGGATTATGATAACATGATAGTTTGAGAACTGTGCATGGAACCTGGGGTCCATCAAGAGACCACAGGGTCCTGCAGGAGGCTCTGGGACCCCCTCCCGTGCACCTCGTCCTCTGCAACTAGAACACCTGTACTTCCATCTGCTCCAACGCACATTGGGGTCGCATGTAAAATTCCATATAAAAATCCTGTGGCTAAGAAATAGATGAAAGTCATTGGAATAAAAAGCGATTTACTTCAGGGCTTCCCTGGGGGTGCAGTGGTTAAGAATCCACCTGCCAATGCAGGGGACACGGGTTCCAGCCCTGGTCCAGGAAGATCCCACATGCCGCGGAGCAACTAAGCCCGTGCACCACAACTACTGAGCCTGTGCTCTAGAGCCCGTGAGCCACAACTACTGAGCCCGCACGCCTAGAGCCCGTGCTCTGCAACAAGAGAAGCCATCGCAATGAGAAGCCCGCTAACCGCAAAGAAGAGTAGCCCCCGCTCACCGCAACTAAAGAAAGCCCGTGTGCAGCAACGAAGACCCAACGCAGCCAAATAAATAAATAAAATAAATAAGTTTATATTAAAAAGAAAAGCCATTCACTTCAGTTCTAGCCATATGCTTTGGCGGGAAGAATTTTCTGGTAGAAACAGTGTCCTAGTGCCCAGACCGAGGGTTTTTCCACCAGCTTTGCCACCTGGGTCCCTGCCTGCCTTTCAACCACCTGGCCTGGCCCCAGCAGGAATGCCTCCTCTTCTGGGAAGGTCATTCAGTGATTCTCTAACTGGGGTGCCCATCACAACCCCCTGGGGCATGTTTAACCCAGAGAGCTCTGCCCACCCCAGGACTTTCTGACTCAGAGGTCTGCATTTCTAACAACTGATGGGCATGAAGGTCTGAGTCAGGGAAGCAATATCCGGCATCGGGTCCAAGGGGCAAGGCTGGTGCTGCAGGCCCACACCCGCTTTGAACAGCCCTGATCCGACCACCCCGGGCAGGGGAAGGGACCTCAGCTCCGCCAGCTGCCCTCTCCCTCCCCAACGTCTGACGACTTGGCCGTGAAACAGAGCCCACAGATGTGCTCTGTGCTCACACAGGAGGCTCCCGAGTCAGCTGCTCCTGCTGATTCTGGGGGGTCCCCGGGAAAGAGGGGGGCGCAGTGGGCGGCCCTGCTACGGGTGAGCTGTTCACCCCCGTCCTTCTGGTGGGTCTCCGTGGAGAATGAGCCTGGGGCGCCTGGGCTGCACCCTCAGAGCCGGAATTCCAGGGGTGGTCCTGGGCAGGCCAGCGGGAGACCACTCTGCCCTTGGTTCCCATGGTGACTTGCAGGCGCCTCACAGCCCTGGGCTCTCTCCTCCTCCCGTTCTGTGCAACCTCCATCCAGTAGAACGAAAGATGGATGTGCAGGAGCCATTTAACAGAGTCACTGGGTGCGGGCTTCAGCTCTTCCTGGAAGCCGGTCCGGAGCCCAGAGGCAGCTGCCTCCAACCTCGCCTCCCCTCCCCTCTAGCTCCCCCTCCCCTCTAGCTCCCCCTCCTCTCTAGCTCCCCCTCCCCTCTAGCTCCCCCTCCCCCTTCCCCTCTAGCTCCTCCTCCCCCTTCCCTCTAGCTCCCCCTCATCTCTAGCTCCCCCTCCCCCTTCCTCTCTAGCTCCTCCTCCCCTCTAGCTCCCCCTCCCTCCCTTGCCCACTTCCCCCGCCTCCCTTCCCCCCCACCCCCCCACCCCCACCACCCTGTCCCAGGCACAGGTGCGCAGCTGGGCTTCGATGTCCCGTCTCACCTTCTCACCTTTATCATCAGACATCCCTGTAGAAGCGCCCGCCCAGAGGGTCTGCTGGTTTGGGGAAAGACTCCTTTTCTTCGCCTCTGTGTGCGATTCACTTTCTCTCTCCACCTCAGAAAGGAGAGAGAGCGGGACATCAGAGCAAGGAAGGGCTGAACACAGACCCACTCTCCCAATGGGGTGGGGGTGGCGAGGGGGTGTCTGAGCCCCGGTTCCGCTCCACTAGGCGGTGGGCTAGCAGCGCAGAGTCTCCTGTCCTCCCCTGTGAGCCGGGCGCTCAGGGACCAGCGAGCTGGCGGGAGGGGTCACAGGATCAGAAGCAGCCATCCGGAGGCTCTCCTTGGAAAGGGGGACGTGGGAGGCAGCCTCCCCCTTCCCTGTTTCATAAGCCTGCTGGCTTTGGCTCTGGAACCTTCTTTCTCCTCCCCAGCAGCATCTGACTGGGTGGGTCTGGGCCTTTGTCTGCAGCTGTGCTGCTACTGCTGCCTGGTCTCTGCCTTTACGGCCTTTGCCTGCCCCACCTGGGCAGCGGGGGCGCCACACGCCTGGGCGGCTGACCGAGCCGCTAAGCATCGCCAGCGTGTCTTGTGGCAAGTGTCCCCTGGGATGATCTTCAGAGCCCCCTTTCCCGGAAGGATCAGGAGGCTCTTGAGGGGTTTTCTCAGACTGCGTGGTAGCAATAAAAATAAATAAGCCCTCACTGCAAAGGCAGCATGGGAGGGGCAGAGCGGGGCCCGTTACAAAAGGGCAAAGCCACACCCCAGGGCCAGCAGCTGAGCGGCTCAAGCCTGACGGAAGCTGACCCTGAGGGAAGGGCCCTTGGTGCCCGAATCCCAGCTTCCGATCTCGCCTCTGGGCGAGCTCACCGCCTGAATTTGCATCTCCTTTGACCTCATGTGTGGGGCAGATTGGGATGAGGGCTATGTGTGCCAAGGTCGGCACATCACAGGCCTTCAGTGAGTTATTAGGGCTGTTCTTCGTTTCCTGATCTCTCCTTCTTTCTCCTTTATTTGGCTCCGGGCTGAGACAGTTCTCAGGGTCTCCTGAGACCACTGCCAGGCCTCCCTGTAACCTTAGCTCTGCAAAGCTGTGGGCTTTCTCTCATGGCCTTTCCTGGTTTCCTCTCTGGGGGCGGCGCTGGGTGGGTCCTGAGCATCGGGCGAGTTCCCAGGACAACGCAGGTGGACACTCCCCAAGTGTAACAGATTCCGTAGCTGCATCGGGCTTGGGTGGAGGCTACTCTGGAGGGAAAGGAGGGGCTGAGGGGGGAGCACAGTGAGGGCAGCCGTGACCCGCGAGGCCACCTGGGCTCCGGTCCCTAGAGGGGCCGTCCACTGACCCGCTGGACCCCACGGGTGTCCGCCTGGGCCTGGAGGTGAGATGTGGGGAAGGGAGAAGCAGGTCGGGAGGTCTGTCTCAGGACCCCCGACCCTTGGGCACCTTGAATCTGTGCCCAGAGCCAATCCTCCTCTGCAGCTGCAATTGCAGCTGATTTGTGTGTAGTTCAAACTCAACCCCCTATTACTTTTCTAACTGCAAGTCAACTTCACACTTCATTTCATGGAACGTGGCCATTTGCTGGGTTGAAATCACTGCGAAGAGGAGAACGGCAGCCCTGGCACAGACTCGGGTGGACAGCCGGCCTCCCCGCCCCACACACAGCTCAGGTGCGCTCAGCGAGTCTTCCTCTGCTCTGTCCTCAGACAGCGTGCTCCCCAGACCCGAAGGTTCTCAGCAACACTGGTGACCTTCAAGCTCCTTGTTGGTGGACTTGGAGGTTGGGAAGGAGAGACTTCTTACACAGTTAAGAGTATTTATTTGCTTAAGATCACATATTCACCAAAGAAGGGAGAGAAAGAGAAATGAAAATGCAACTTCTGCATTCTTGCACTTTGAATTAAACCCAGACTTCTTTTCCTACAGAACGTACACCAGGCACTGCTCCGCACCCACCCCGAGTTCCTAGTTACTAGACGTTGGGTTCCTCTGAAGGTGCTCATTTCTATGTTAGCAGCACATCGAACATTCAATCTAAATTTAACAAAAGCCAGTTTTTTTCCAGTTTATTTCTGGTTCAATTGTAGAACTCAGAATGCGTCCTTAGGGGTCCCACCTGGCAGGAAGGACAGTGGTGCCGGTGTCCAGCCCACGACCCACTGGCCCTGAGACCCCACCGAGCCGGGGACACGAGCTGGGTGTCCTTTGTCATCAGGCTCCATGTAGAAGCCCGGAGGCCTCCCCAGGACAGGCCTCGGCTCTGCTAAGCTTCAGCCCTTCTCCCAGACGTGCGGACTCCCCCTGGACCCAGTCTGACTGTAGAGACTGGAGAAGGGGCGGCGGGGCCTGACCACGGAACGTCAGGACTCAGAGCTGTCACCGCGCCTGCAGGCAGGGCTGGCTGCATGTGGGATGTGCCTCTGCTCCCACCCTGCCTGGGCCACAGCTCCCTGCATTCTCCAGTGACCTCTGATCTCTCTGCGGAAAGCACGCTGGGGGATCTGAGGTCTAAATGGCCGAGGCATCCAGTTTTACCCCATATACCCACCTATCTGCCCTTAAACTGGCAATGCTGGTGGCTGGAGTTTGAGGCAGCAGGTAAGGATGGGGTGCATTCCAGGAAACAAAGTCTCTTCGGCATTCATGGAATCTCATCGTGTAGGGGATGCCCTAATCCTAATTCTGGACCCATAGTCTCTGCCTGAATTATGGACCTTTTGAAAGACCAGATAGTATTCCCACTGTGGAATCTGTATGTTATAATCACTCAATAGAATGTAGATTAAGACTGAAACTGAGCTGCACATGAATTGCTCTCTCCTTCGAGAAGGATCTTCGTGGTGGAACAAAGCAGGGCAGCCTGACGGCAGGAGCTGCTGTGGAATTTCTGCACTGCTGCCTCCCAGCCGAGGGTTGCTAGCCAGTTACACAGTCCTCCGAGCCTCAGGTGCTCCGCTGTGAAGTGGGGGTGACAGCGCCCTCCTCGCAGGATTGTCAGGAGCAGATGTGGGCGACGTGCTCGGCAGCGCTGACCTGCGGTGAGTGTTAAACGCAGAGGGGCTCTTATGATAGTCCTGATGGTGTGGGAGGCTTTCGCTCATCATCCCAGACCCGGGGATGAGCTTGAAGACACATTCAGTCCCCACCTGTAGATCTGCGTTCTCAGTAGATGGGAGGCGGGTGAGTGCAGGTGAGGGTGGGGGAAGAGGACGGTGGATGCGAGTGCAGGGTGTGGGTTCACAGATGCGCTCTGCTCCTGGCTGGTGGGTGGGGCTGAGGGATCTCCATTCCCTCACTGGAAAGAGGGGAGAGCTTCCCAGCACAGAGGGTTGTTAGGAGGATTTATTGAGGTGGCCCCTGTGAAAGCGTTTAGCAGTGACCTCATACCCTGTGCGGGGGTCTGAGAGCAGATGCCTTTCGCTCTCGGAAGCCGGGCTCCAGGCGAAGGTGCAGGACCATGACGGGCACAGGGTGAACGAACACGGCCCTGCTGACCCGAGAGTCACAGCCTGCTGGGTGTGGCGGAGGGATCCTCGTGAAGTTTTCCTGCTTCCACTGGAACTCTTGTGCGACGTACAAGGAAGAATATAAACAGGATGACATTGACCTCTGGGTATGGCTCCACATGTAAGAATCTAGAGGAGCAAACGGGTTTGAGTTTGGATGGGTAGCACGAAATAGTGGCCAAAGTAGGAGCTTTGGCATCGGGCAAACCAGTGGAACTTGGGCAAGTAAATGTCTCTGGGCTTTGATTTCCACCTCCATAAAATTGAATTAAAAAAATTCAGCTTCACAAGCCTATTCTGCAAATTAGAGATAATGTCTGTATAGGAGCTGACTCACGAGAAGCACTGGATAAAAAATCACCTGTGATGATGGTAGCAGAATAGACCCAAGTCTCTGCTCCGGCCTCAGGACCTGCCCCAGCCCCAGGACCTGCCCCAGCCCAGCAAGTCAGCATCTGAGGGTGCAGAGGACACCCGGGAGGAACAGAGCCTCTGCACCTGCTGTCTGGAGGGAGTGACGGGAGGCGGGTCAGAGCGCTTGGCTCGCGGGCAGGGTCTCTGGCCTCCCTCTGCCCTTTCTCTCTCCTCACAGCTTCTGCAGCTCAGAAGACACTCCCACTCCACATCCCACGGCCCTTTCTCATCTCGTCCTGAGAAAAATGCCTGGTTTGTCCTTCTCCTCAGTCATTCTCCTCCCCAGCCTCAACACCTGGCACAACGCAGTTCTGACACTGACCACGGAAGTGATGCTCTCACGTCCTTGGGAACTGGGAGGTGAAAGGTCACTACCAGGGACTGCCTGTGTGTGTGCAAGAGTGTGTATGCATGCATGTGCACGAGTGTGTGCATGTACATGTGCGCATGCATGTGTATATGTATGTGTACGCATACATGCATATATGCATTGTGTATTCACATGTGTGTGTATACACATGTATGTGTATGTGTGTGCGTCTGCATATACATATGTGTGTCTCCTTGTTATATTAGCATCCCTTGTATTTTTCACCTACTTGCCTGATCTCTACATCGGTCATTAAAATTTCCTATCTCCATCCCTCACTCAAATATCACCCGCTTTGCTGCCGTTGGACAGGGTTCTGCCTGGTAATGATGTCCTTCTCTTGGCCCCTCTGGTGCCCTAATGGTCCCTCAGACACAGCACTTGCAACAGCTTGTGCAATTTTCTGTGTTTCTGACTCCATGACTACAGAGTGAGTTTCAAAGGTAGGATCAGGTCTGAATCATTTTTGCACCTGCAGCAATTACTGCAATATCTGGGGCACAGTAGACTCTCAGAGAATGAATAAAGTAATGAATAAATGAAGTTAATAAAATCACTACATAAATAATAGATGGGAAAAGAACATTACTAGTAGACCATTAACTCGTGTGTACATAATTAACTCAAAGAAATAATGACTATATGTTAGCATGAGACATCATGTAAGTCAGAGAGTGATGTGACTCAAGTGTCAGATCAGGATACTTATGAATTCCTATCATATACATGCCACAGAAAACATGTGCTACACTTGGTCCAGAACCATTTTGAAACATCTCTGAAATGTCATTGACGTACAGTAAAATAGCAAATCTTAAGTGTGCAGGTTCATGGCTCTTTACCCATGTGTACACCTATGTAACCACCAGCAGATGAGAAGCAGAACCTTCCCACCCCCCATACACACAAAAGAAGACCTTGCCTTGCACTTCTTCCTAAGACATACCACACGAGGGTAACATTTCTAGAATCTTGGGCTATGGTTGTGAAGGAAAGCTCTAGCAAGTGTGGGGCTAGAGTGTGGTAACACCTATTAGTACCCCACACTCACCATGGTGCTCTGAGGACCAGGCTAGCGTCTGCTATGGAGTGAATTGTGTCCCCCTAAAAGTTATGTTGAAGTCCTAATCCCCTATACCTGTGAATGTGACCTTATTTGGAAATAGGGTCATTGCAGGTGTAATGAAGCCAAGATGAGGTCATTAGGATGGCCCTAATTTCAATGACTAGTGTCCTTGTAAGAGACCCAGACACACACATGCAGGGAGAAAGCCATATGAGGATGGAAGCAGAGATTGGGGTGATGCAGCTGTAAGCCAAGGATTGCTGCCCGTCACCAGAAGCTTGGTGAGAGGCATGGAACAGATCCTCCCTCAGAGACCTTAGAAAGAATCAAACCTGCAGAGACCTTGATTTAAGACTTCTGGCCTCCAGAACTGTCGTAGAATACATTTCTGTTGTGTTAAGCCGCCGAGTCTGTAGTGCTTTGTTATGACAGAACTAGGAACCCAATACAGATCCATAATCCATGCCTATGACAGCTAACACCTCTCTTTTACTTCTTGAGAATTGTCTCGCAAGATTTTTCATTGCTCAAACTCATGAATAATGGATAATTATGGATACAATGAAACATTTAGTAGTCATGGGGCGAAGAACCTAAGGGCGTTCTGATAGTGCCTCTCCAATGCCCAATGCTCCTAAATAGCCTACTAGTTAAGACTCTGGTATGCTACCCATTTTGATGATGTTCCATCATACAAGGATTTACTCATAACAAAAGTCATGAAATTCTACACGTTTCCTATTCACTAGGTATCTGAAAGAGAAGAGAGTGTTGTGAAATTCATACCTACAGGGTCACCGTCTTAGGTCCCAGTGGGCACGCTTTTGCTCCAGCACTGTTTTCTAGTTTTTTATATGTAACTGGGTTGCTTCCAGTGATTTTTCTCTTCCTCATTTAGGAGATTTGCTTCTCATTTTGAAGGATGGTGGTCACCCTCCAGTCACTTTGCATGGTCTAAGGACATCATTCATTCTCTCTACAGGACACATTCTCTAGATCTCATTGGCCATGAGCATAGATAAAAGTCATTCCTTAAGCTATTTGGCAAGTATTTATTGAGCATCTATCAAAACCCCAAAACACTATTTAGCAATGGAGAGAACATTAAGAAGTCTCCATGGCCATTGGAAAGCACGTATTGTAGTTGGAATGGGACCAACTATAAAGCACATATGTAGAGAATTTTTGAACAATTCTAGAATTTTCTGTGGATTTCAGAAGCTCATCTTTGAAATCTCTTTAGATCCTACTGGTTCTATTCAATGTATAACACATTTTGTTCCTTGAAAAGAAATTTCTATCGCCTACTGGAAAGGATATTTCATAGAGTTGGAATCACCATCAGTTGAAGGTCACAATTCAGAGTGTTGCACTGGGGACTTCTTTGTCATCATGATGGTATTATAAACAGCAGCCAGACTGTCATACTTATGTCTGTATGTGGTTTTGTGACATTGCTTAGCCTGAAAATATTGAATCATAGTTAGATACAGAGATCTTAGCAGTCAAGGACAAACATTTATAAAATAGAGTTGGCACAAATGGCAAAGAAGCTCTTGTTCTTAGGATAAAAGTCAAGAAGTTTCATAACTATGCCTGTGCTTCTCAGTCATGCTTTACTATGTGTACTGGTCACGGCTCTCGCTGGCGACATTTTTCTAAAGTTAACCCTCTCCTGTCCTTCTGTCATCAACAGTTCAGTGAACACAACCTCCAACAGAAGACACTTTTTGATTAGCAGAACTTTCCAAACCTCCTTTCCACATGGATCAAATTCTCACTTAAACATGCAGAATCCAGAGCTGAGAATTAAATTAAAATATGTCAGGTGGGCTATACTACACTATGACTGCCTGAATAATTCAAATTGCCCATAAGTTACCTGATTTTAAATGATCTTATGGGGAACGTATGTTATTTCAGAAGATAAACATGTTAATTTGCTCATAGTACACGAAAGCATGCTAAGAATTATTGGCCTGAAAACACCTAATGGAACATATATTGTACTTGTCTGAAACATATTCTCATATTTATAAGGTTCTACCAATCAAATTATTCAATTTCATCCAACAAAGATAAATTCTTTTCTATGGACCTTCTGATATTGCAGTAAATTTCTAAGAAAAGCACGTCATATGTTTAGGCTTTTGCTCCATTGTCCGCTCTGCTTGGAATGATGTGATCTTCCACGTGTTCCCACAAACACCTGAACGTGATTTCCACTGCCCCTCCTGCCTCTCATGACCCTGAATCTTCTACACCCTCATTCTGTCGTGTATTTTCTTCTGTCCCAGGACTTGATTGAGCACATCTGCTGATATATTCACATTTTCCTTCGGTTCCCTAAATGCCTTTGCAGCAGGGACCAAGTCTTAATGGTACAAGTGGCTCCAGCATCTGTGACGATGTCTGACACGTAAGAGGAGCACGTGTCTATTTTCTCAATGAATTAATGAATTCCTGAATGAATTGTATAGCGTCCCCAAATTGTCTTGCAATGACAGTAGCAACAGTTATCATTGTATGAATTTTTAAAAATTATAGACTAGTCCATCTTGATCATCTACTATGTGCCAGGCATGTGATCGACACCCCAATAAACATGTCTATCAATTTTCCATGTCTGAGTTTAAGAACTATCTGGGAAGAAACGGCACTTCCCCTTTCACCATTTTGTTCCACATGAATGGCCAGGGGGCCGACTTCTAATTATGCTCTGAGGTTTGTGGAGGCAATGCCCAGGCTTTGATACTTTATTATATGCCCTTGTGTTCAACCACAGAAATTAACCTCCAGTTTCAATTAATGTTTGGTGTATTCTACACTTTCTAAATCATCTCCGCCTAGAGTTAGATGGGGACTTACAAGACAGATCAGAGTACTTGCTCTATGTTTCTGTTTCCACTTACTCTTCAACTATTTTTTCCCCAAGATGAGACACCGGGGAGTTGGGTCTTGGGAGCTCCTACCTGTACAGTTGTGCTTCTCTGACATCCAGGTCCAGACAGCAGTGTTACTGCCCTGGGGCTGCCATGCTGGTGAACTTCAGAGGTATTCTTTTGGGCGGCTTGACAATACCTGTGCACTAGAAGCACATCTTCTGAAGTTTTTATAGTTATCTGGCATTGGAATTTCTGCAGGATTGCCTATTACCAATCAGAAGAGTAGAATGAAATTTAAAAAATGTTTCTTTTTTGGTTCCGAGGAACTGATGAAGAGGAATAGTTTTGTATTTCTTCACTTAGCAGCAAATCTAGAGAAAGCTTCTCCCCCAAACAATCCTCTTCTGTAGTTAAAAATGACCTTTGCCAAGTGGGAAGGATGCTGTGTGTAAGGTGGGTCCTAGGGTTTCAGGAGGTTTTATGTTCAGGTGACTAATGGTAGAGTTGGCCCAAGGTAGCTGTTCAGCAATAAAATATTATCAAGTGTCTCCTCTTGGTCTTTTTTCTGATTTCACTGCATGTGAAAAGTCACCACAACATGACTGGCAAATCATCTTGTCTAGAAATTTCAAATCAGTACACCTGAGCCAGACCAGACCAGAATTGATATTTCATTCACTTTCTGTCCTGCAGAGGAATAACAGTAACTGGAATGTTGAGGAAAATACTAGTTTTTAAAGTTTCAGGAAATTATGAAGGAAATTGTACAGATAAAACATCAGATTCATAACGCCTGACATAAACTCATCAATCATTTTTCCTGTGCATATTCTCTCACATTCAAAACCAAAAAAAGAAAAAAAAAACATACTTTATTTCGTGTATTCAGTTAGAACAAGCAGTTACTCCACAACCTGCTAATCTTCTTCGAGATAACTACAAAACTTAGTGTTTTTTAAAGAATGGGAATTAGGACATTTCTAAGTCTTGTAAGAATTTAGAAACGATTGGATTTGTTGCTGACATTAATTAATTCTATTGACTCATCAAAATCATTGTAGGACAATTTCCTAGAGTGTCGAAATCAATCCATCCACACATTTTAATCCCCGACATGTGCCTTGTACTGAGTCGATGTTGCAGGTACTGAAAGAATGGAGTTTCTCTTCCCAGCGGGGTTCATAGTTAGAGCCAAGACATAACCTTAAATGACAATTAACTTTCAAAATTGTGTAGGATAGATCATTTTAGATTATGACACTCTATTTTCAGTTGTAAATTGTGCACATACCATGAAAGTCAAACCATACAAAAATAAATAGGACAAGGGCCTCTCCTCCAAAGAGCTGCCTTTTACTGATTCATCCAACAAATGCTGGCTGAATTCCTGCTAGTTTCTGAGCACCATGCTAGGTGGATGGTCATAAGACTACTAGTCATGTAAAAATAATCAGTTTGAAAGGGCTTCAACAAAAGTGAGTTCAAGTACGGAGTGGGGTAGAAATGAGGATCTGAGAAGACCTCGCAAAGCAGGAGGCAGCCTGAGCTGGATCTGGAGCTAATCAGGCCCACGGGGGGAGCCCAAAGGTGAGGCCTGTCCAGGAGCACACCTGCAGCGTGACACACCTGGAGAGGCGGTGCAGAGGGAGGCTCTGGTTGATGAGTGCGGGAGGCTGGCTCGGGGCCTCTCATCCTAGGACAGGCTCTACCTATTGGCCCTCTCGTGACAGGAAGCTGTTTTAGTGACTGAAGTTCACCAGGTTTGCATGTGTGCGGGCTGACTCTGGCCACCCTCTGGGAGAGGGACTGGAGGAAATCGGCCAGGGGAACAAGTGACAGGAAAGATCAAGATAGTGCCTTAGTCTGATGTCACATCTAGATCACTAGCACCTCCGGGATAAGTGACTTCCAGCTTAAAAATGTTAAGATTTGTTGAGAGGGAGGGGGAAAGAAGGGGTGGTGGGCAGAATTGAAAAAGACCAAGTTTCCTGGAATTCAAAGAGTACAGGTTATAAAATGATAGAAATAACCTGTGTGACAAACATATGTAGTATATTTATATACAATATGTATAAAATTATTTCTATAAATATATGCATTGTTTATATATACATAAATATATATAGTATATTTATATATGCACATGAATATATCAATATATATATGCACATGCATTGTAATTCCTCCAATTCTTAATATCTTAGATTAGATAGAATAGACCATGTCTGTGCTAAAATAATGCTATTTCTGATGATTATTATTTTCTTTCTGAATATCCATCCTACAAGAAATAAAACTCTGGTCTTGACAACTCCTGTTCACTAAGTGCTCAGTATGTGCTAGATACTATGATAAGGACTGCATTTATTTTCTTAGTTAACCCACACATTGAATGCTAGAAGTAAGTTATTCTTTTCTAATAGCTAAGGACAGCGAGGTTCTCCTGAGATTAAATAGTTTTCCAAGGTAGCATTGAAGTGGAAACCACTGCAGGTAAGGGCATGTCCACCTGCCATTTTGGGAGCCCTCATGCTCAGGCTTGCAGGCCTTCAGGATGTAGGGCCTGATTTCTGATTTGGGACGAACCTCACAGATCCTTTACTCAAGGTTCCTTACTTCCCAGATGAGGGAAGTGAGACCTGGAAGGGGAAGGTACCTGGTCCAGTTACAAGCGTTGTTAGGTTGGACCTGGGACCAGAAAGCTCACGTCCTGCTTCCCTGACCTGCTCTTCTCATTATCCTGCAATCATCTTCAACATGGCAAAGAATTAAGGAGTGAATACCTGGTTGCTTAGACACAGTATAAAAATGAACATTTGACTAAAGTGAAGAAGAAGCTAATTCAAATGTCATTTTATACAAAATAGAGGCCCCACAGAAGTTATGTGTAATTCACTCCTCTGTTGATGGAATTGTTGATGCCTTTCACTTGGGGATTGGTCAGTTGGCCAGGAACCACAGTTCTTGATTTTAAGTTGCTTTGCTTCTTCCTTCTTGTCAAAGAACTCGTGATTTATTACTGAAATATCAAAAACCCTAAAGCAAAGCTGGGAGTTTTGACTTCAGAGTTCTATGCACATACCGCAATTGCACAAAAAGGAGCCTATGTGCATATGTGTGTTTCTGTGTATGTGAACTTGGGTTGCATGCTTATAAGTGAATTTTTTCTTGGGAGCTAATTCATAAGTTTTATCAAATTTTAAAGAAATGTTCCCCATATGACAGGCAACTCTAGAGCATAGAAGCTTTCAGGCCAATAAAGAGTCACTGATGTAATAATGTAATTTTCTATAGTGATGGTTTTGACAAAAAAGCTGAGCTTTAAATTTAGACTGAAAGAAAACTGAGAGGTAAATGTGAAAATGGTTTTCTAAGCCATTTAATGCATTTATAAGCAACTCTACAAGAGTTTCTGGGCTGAGGAGACTAAAAGCCCATCTCACCCCACCATGGTTCACCAGGAGTCATGGGTGAACATAGATGTAGTAGATCTTCACACTTAACATTCAGTTCTCTATTTGGTACTTGCACTGTCATTACTACTTCATGTGCATCTGCATACATTTCCTTTCAAGCTACTCCATCTAATGTTGGAAGGCTTTGATTACTAGATCATCCCTTTCTGGAGGTGCACACTGCTACGCTATATGGTAAATTTTATGTGTCAACTTGACTAGACTAAGGGGTGCTCAGAGAGCTGGAAAAACATTATTTCTGGGTGTGTTTGTAAGGGTGTTTCCAGAGAGATTAGCATTTGATTAGGTGGACTGAGTAAAGGAGACACTCTCACCCATGTGGGTGGGGATCATTCAGTCCCTGAGAGCCTGAGCAGAACAAAAAGGTGCAGAAAGAGTGGAATTTCTCCCTTGCTTGAGCTGGGACGTCCATCTTTTCCTGCCCTGGGACATCAGTGCCCTGGTTATCAAGCCTCCAAACTTGGACTTGGACTTTCACTAGTGGCTTCCCTGGTTCTCAGGCCATTGGGTTTGGACATGAGCTACATCACAGGCTTCCCTGGATCTCCAGCTGGCAGATGGCCTTTCATACTTCTCAGCCTCCATAATCAGGCCAATTCCTAAAATAAATTATCTATCTATCTATCTCCTATCTATCTATCTATCTATCTATCTATCTATCTATCTATCTATCTATCTACTATCTATCTATCTATCTATCTATCTATCTATCTATCTATCTATCATCTATCTATCTCTCCACCTATCATCTATCTATCTATCTATCATCTATCTATCCATCCATCCACCCTACTGGTTCTGTTTCTCTGGAGAATCCTGACTAATACATGCCCTGTAACCATTTGTCCTGGTTTTCCCATCCAGGGTTAGATAGATACATCTAATGATGCATCTTCCTCACAACAACCACCACTGCTTCCTCTGTCTACCCTCCTCCCAGCTCGTGTCCTCAGCTTCTTCCCCTGATCCTCAAATGCCATGCTTTCTGGTCTCCCACTGATATCTAACCAGATGAAGTCTGTTCGCAGAGATGAGCCCTGACCAACCCAAAGTAGTCAGGCAGGTATCACTTTCCCTTTTCCTATCACTACACTTTCCTTTAAAAAATCTTAAGAAACAATAACTTACTTGGCACTTATATTACACTGAAGGCTCATAGCCAACCAAAAAAAAAAAAACACGTTTTTTCACATGCTATCTTTAAACTATGGCTCTTCCCCTATGCCTCAAATGTCCAGTTATCTTTATGGATAAAATATAACATTTTTCTATTTGCCCATAATAGATTTTATCATTTAAGATTCACAGCCTTCTATGACAAGCCTCCATAGACACCTGATGGAAAATTTATAGACAATAGTCTCTAAGCCAGGTGGTGGTAGTCTGGCGGTGCCTGACTGCTGCCACAACTCTGACTACTTTTATTTCTTATATCTATATCTGATCAGATTACTGTTTCCTTTGTTTTTTACTGGGATTCATATTCTACCATTTGCTACCTTATAAATGACTGTGGTATTGGATATATTTGAGCCTGAGATATGGGAAACTGCAAAAGAAAGAAAAAAATGTTCCTCATTCTTTTGAGGTCACTATAGTTCCATTCACCTACTTCTAAGAAGGTTTATTCCCTAACTTCCTCTTATTATTCCTGTCTTCTGCCTCCTACCTCCTTTTTCTTTTCTTTCTTTACTCCTAACTCTGAACTGCCATTTCCCTTGAAAAAGCTTTTCAGCACCATGGACAGAAGTGCAGGAGATGGCTTCATCCCAGTCATTTTGCCCCACCCAGAGCTCATAGCCCTGACCAAGGAGTAAAGAGGTATCTGGTTCACTCTAATAATGTTCTTGGTGAATAATTTTCTGAAGGACACTAAATCACACAGTAATTTTAATATGTATTATCAGCCAGAGTAATATATAGATGTCACCCGATTTAAATGTTCTCATTTTGTATCAGAAACGAAGTTTTATAATAAGTTAGAAATGGTGTTTTTTTGTTTTGTTTTGTTTTCATGTTTCCTAGTCCAGGGAAACTGGTCCAACAAATACACCTTGCTCCATGTAAAGACAAACTCCAGCTTCATGAAAGCCCAACCTTCTGGAACCGCTAGAAGCCTCTCATTTTATCCTAGTGCAAGTTAGTACAAGAACAGCACACCTGGTTCACAGCTGAGCTGGTGGAAATACTGATGAACATCTGTAAGACCTTTCTCCCTAGGTCTTTGGCTCCACCCACCTTATTTAAAATATTTATTATTATTATTGAGGTAAAATTGACATACAACATTGTCATATAATACACTAAGAGCCAGGTGTAAAACATAATAATACAGGACTCATTTACTTTGCAAAATGATCACCACAATATCTAGCTACCACCTGTCACCACTGCATAGTTACATTTTTTCTTGTGATGAGGAATTTTAAGATTTACTCTCTTAGAAACTTACAAATAAGCAATAGAGTATTACTTATTCTAGTTATCATGCTGCACATTACATTCTCAGGGTTTATTTATTTTATAGCTGGCAGTTTCTACCCTTTGACCTTCTTCACCAGTTTTGCCAACCCTCCCACCCCCTGCCTCTGGCAACCACCAATCTGGTCTTGGTATCTATGAGCTTGTTTTTTGTTTGTTATAATGCCACATACAGTTGAGATCATGTGATATTTGTCTTTCTCTGTCTGCCTTCTTTCCCTTAGCATACTGTCCTCAATGTCCATCCATGTTGTCACAAATGGCAAGATTTCACTCTTTTTGTGGCTAAATAGTATTCCATTGTATATATACACCATATTTCCTTTATCCATTCATCAATTGATGACACTTAGGTTGCTTCCATATCTTGGCATTATTATTGTAAATAATGCTGCAATGAACATGGGGGTGCATTTATCTTTTTGAATTAGTGTTTTCATAATCTTCAGATAAATACTCAGAAGTGGAATCAATGCATCATATGGTAATTTTATTTTTAATATTTTGAGGAACCCCCATATGGTTTATAAGATAAATGATTTCCCTGTATTTCCTCCCATTCAGTAGGTTGCCTTTTCATTTTGTTGATGATTTCCTTTGCTGTGTAGACGCTTTTTAGTTTGAAGTAGTCCAACTTGTGTATTTTGCTTTTGTTGCCTTTTCTTTTGGAATCAGATCCAAAAAATCATCACCATGACTGATGTAAAGGACCTTGCCACCTATGTTTTCTTCTAGTTTTATGGTTTCAGGTCTTATGTTCAAGTCTTTAATACATTTTGAGTTAACTTTTGTGTATAGTGTAAGATAGTAGTCTAGTTTCATTTTTTTACATGTGGCTGTCAAGTTTTCCCAAAACTATTCATTGAAGACTGTCCTTTCCCTTCATAAAGTCTTGGCTCCTTTGTCATAAATTAATTGACCGTATATTCATGGGTTTATCTCTCTCTTCTGTTCCATTGATCTATGTGTCTATTTTTATGTCAATACCATAATGTTTTGATTACTATAACTCTGTAATATTTTTTGAAATCAAGGAGCGTGATGCCTCCAGCTTTGTTCTTTTTTCTCAAGATGGCTTTGGCTATTCAGTGTCCCTTGTGTTTCCATACAAATTTTGGGATCTTTTGCTCTATTTCTGTGAAAAATGACATTGGAATTTTGATAGGGATTGCACTGAATCTGTAGATTGTTTTGGGTAGTATGGACATTTTAGCAATATTACTTATTCCAATTCATGAGCATGGAATATCTTTCTATCAATATTTATTTGTGTTTTTTTTCAATTTTTCATCAATGTCTTAAAGGTGGTCTTTATTTAAATTAAATATTTTGTGTTTACTGTGGCTGTGGCCCCATAACATATTCCTAAGCTCCAAATACGTTATATTCAACCATTTTCTGAGAAAAGTGCAATTAATATTTTCTTTAGTTTTAAATAAAATATTATTCTCATGTATTTTTCTTTATATTGTTTTAACATGAAAAGACCAAAAGACATTTTAATAAATGATAATAATAAGAAGAATGGCTATAAAGTTATTAGCTATTTTGTTCTCTTATGAGAAATGGAATATTTTCCCATGCAGATAAATCCCTTAAATAATCATTTTTATGGCTATCAAAAGTAATTTACAAACGCACAAATTGTTAACATGCAGTTCTCAGTCTCACCACATATCATTTATTTCACCTATAAAATTTTACTGCATTTCTAATTAAACTTGCTCATAAAAGGGTATCAATAGAAAAGCCAGTGTCTCACTTTCACATAGTAAATACTCATCTTCTTGCCTACTTCCTGCTATTCTCTTTAACCCTGTGCACACATATGGTTTTGATACCCTTTCTGTGTCTCTGTGTGTCAGTGTGTTCTCTGTATTTTCAGAATGGAGAAGAGATTCTAAAAGGAAATTTAAATAGGAGAAAAAGAGTGAACTCTGCATCTTATGTTTGAACAGTCTTCACCAAGAATCAGGTTGATTTATTTAGTGTGTTAAAACTGCACTACTTTGTAAATACCATGATTACATATTTAGAAATTCCAAATATTTCTGCAGACAAACTATTAGAATTTAAAAGTCAAGTTAGCAAGGTTACTAGCTACAAAATCATATATTCACAAATTGATCAGATTCCTATATAGCAACAATAAACAGTAAAAAATAAAATGAATAATAGCATGAAAATACATCAAACATATAAAAATAAACAAAAATAAGCAAAATCTCTACACTGAAAAGTATGCAACATAATTGAGAGAAATTAAAACAATAAATACATGGAGAAATATACCCCCCTCATGGCTTGGAAAAATCAGTATTACATTAATTTCAATTTTTCTCACACTGTTCTATAGATAGAATGAAATTACAATTGAAATTCTAGCAGATTTTTTTAGAATACTAAAAAACTATTCTTAAAACTCATATGGAAAAGCAAATGACTAAGGCAATCATGAAAGAAAAAATATATAACTGGAGGCCTTAAGCTACCAGAAATCAGGATCTATTATAAACTATGGAAATTAAGACAGAATAGTAAGATAGACAAATAAACCAAAAGGACAAAATAGAGCACAGAAGTCAGTCCCACACATAAAACTCACCTGATTTATGAAAATTGTGATCCTG
The DNA here is from genome assembly GCF_965194825.1 of Balaenoptera physalus. NCBI lineage: Eukaryota > Metazoa > Chordata > Mammalia > Artiodactyla > Balaenopteridae > Balaenoptera > Balaenoptera physalus. Next base: position 96,737,280 of record NC_138894.1, read on the forward strand.
TGGTGTAGTGGGCAAATAGGAGTCTTTTGATTAATTGTGTTAGGTCAATTGGATATGTATATGGAAAAATTAATCTTAATTCCCACTTTAACAATTCACAAAAATAAATTCTTACACACTGCAGATCTAAAACTGAAATATTTAAAAATAAATCTTTTAGAGGAAAATTATAGATCATGTCGATGACTTGGGGTAGGTAAAGATTTCTTAAATAGGACAAAAGCCTGAAAATGAAATATTGATATACTTGACTATAATAAGATTAAGTACCACTGTTTATGAAACTATACCATTAAAAGCATGGAAGACAAACTGTATAGAAAAGGAGTTATTTCTGATACATCCATCCAACAAAAGACTCACACACAGAATTTGTAGAGATTGATTGAACAAATCAATAAGAAAACAACAAAAAATCCAGTAGAAAAACAGGCAAGCAACTTAAATAGACACTTCACAAAAACATATCAAAATAGCCAATGAATACATAAAAGGTGCTCAACTTCCTTTGTCCTTAGAAACATGCAAATTAATTTTGCAATTGATAACCATCAGATGAGCTAAAATGGAAAGAGACTTTCCATGCCAAGTTATATCAAAGATGGGGAACAACCAGAACTCTCAGACATTTCTGGTGGAAGTATAAATTGGAACCACTTTGAAAAACAACTGAGCAGTGGTACAAAGTCATCAGCAGCACTATTCATAATGGCTAACCACTATAAAATAACCAAGTGTCCAGCACCAGCTCAATGAATCCATAAATTGTGATAACTACACCCGGGATTCTGGGATGATGAGAATGACCACACCAAAACTGCACACAACAACATGGGTGAATCTTACAAACTCAGTGTGGAGCTAAAGAAGCCAGATGTGAGAGACCACATGTTGTACAATTCCATTAGGTTAATGTCAGAGGGCGGCCAAATTAATCTATGGTGTATGGGCCAGGACAGCAGTTACCCTTGGAGGCAGAGGAGTGACCAAGAAGGGACACAGGGGTGGCTTCTGAGATGCTGGTTATACTTGGTTTCTTAATTAAGGATCTTGTAAATATAGGTGTGTGTTCCATTTGTGAAAATTCATTGCATCATATGCTATATAGCTATGATTTTATATATTCATTAACGGATGTTATTCTTCAGTTAAAACATCTCCCAACTTATGCCTCTTCACATAAAATGATGTAACTTGATGAAATTAATGATTCTTCCAAACCTTTAAATTCCAAAACTGATTTTTGTGGCTGACTGAAGTTCAGAATTCTCGACTTTGCATGGTGCCTTTGCTCACATTAGCCAGTCCAGCTCAGCAATATTAATTCAGATTCCTAGAGAGTCTTCAATGCAAAATTCACAAAACTCAACTCTTTTTTTATATGCTACTTTCAAAATCTCAATAAATTTTGGCGTGTCTTATTCTGTGAAGAGAGGTGTTTTCCTATGAAATCTTTGATCAAGATCATCTCCCAGATTGGAAAGCATATCATGGACTATATTTATGCAAGTTTGGTTATACTTGGGTCTTTTAAGACCATATCTATGAATACCAATTCAAGAGAAAGTTTACCAATGCCACTTTGGAAAAGTAGAACTTATGAAAATGTGTGGAAATCTGAATATTTTGTAAATAAGAAGTTATCCCTATGGGTTGAGGCAAATTTATTTTTGAATTCGTGACAGAATGCCCGCTGTTTACCCCTGTTTTGTCCTTCACTGTCACAGGAAGATGTGGCTGGGGAGGCCCCACTCCCTTCCTTGACTCCTTGGTTGTGCCGGGTGTGCCCTGGGCAAGGACAATGGCCAGAGGGCAAAGGGCGCTGGGGTCCAGCCTGCCCTCTGCTTGCAGACCCCTGTGCCGTGGTGTAGGGCTGCCTTTGCTTTAAACAAGAAGTGCATTTTCTTATTGGTAAAAAGGTATGGTGAGAGCTAGTCAGATCTCATTTCCTTTTAACCGGAATTCTCCAAACTTTCTCTTCCTCAGTCTCTGTGTCTCTGTCTCTGTCCCTGTACTGCTGTGTCCCTCTTTAAACTAATGATTACAAGACTTTTGGGATAATATCAATCCCTCAACCCAATATTTTTTAAAGGATCACGTTCTCCTGGTCTAGAATAACCTTGTCATCTATGAACATCTTATTCTGATTGTGCATCCAAAGAATGACAGCAGACATGTAGCTGCATGCTTTTTCCCCATTCCACGACATGAGTTTGGTGGCTGAAACAGAAAATATCTATGTCCTTGTTTCCTCAATGCTGTGGATCTTTTTACCTGCTCTCCCAATCCTCCTCACCTCAACCCACGTACTCAAATGTGTGCAAACTCACGCATGCACATATGCAATCACACTCTGAATAATTTTATAAACATTTCTGTCCTTGAATTTTTTCCTGATACTTACACTTGGCATTTCACACGGTCTGGTTTGCGGTTCTACCTTCTGTGCATTAACTGCTGAATTGTCTTTACCCTCGACTGAGCCATTGCACAATCACCCTGGAGGGAGGTAAATATAACAGGCCATGAGCATTGAGGCAACTTTGCCGATAGCCCTGCGTGCTTGGAACTCACGTTGTTTTAATGCCGTATAATTATGTGAACTTGAAGCCGTACTTGAGTTTGAGAATTGTCCTTGAGTGTTCTGCAATAAATTATTTAAGTGAAATGTGGAGGAACTAATAAGTTAATAACCATAATTGGGATTAAAGAGTAATTTTGATTTTAAAAAGATGCTGAAAAGGATAAATACTCCATTGTCTCATTTTGCCATTAAAAAGAAGTAAGCCTCCTTAAATGACTTCACGTAATGGAAGGCATAGGTGGGTTAAATACTACCCTTGTGTTGAAGTGATAAGCCATCGTCAGACCCCACTGATGGTGGGATTCTGGGAGAGAGGCTTGCTTGTGCACTGCCCTGAGGACATTGACTGTTGTCATTTACCTTGTATGCACCTTGTGCAGAACAATAGATTAAATCATGCTGAACAGAGAACACGATTCCACCTCCAGGAGGGGACTTAAATTTTAGATGCTGAGTGACACAGCTCAGGATCTGCCCAGAGTGGGTGTGGGGTGCCCTAAGGCAGTGGCCCAAGCCTCATTAGGAAGAGAAGAAAGGCCAGCAGTCTGGTAGGAGTCTGGTAGTACATGAAAAAGAAAGTACAATTCTGCTTCAAGAGAAGAAAACGAGTCCACAGAGGGAGGAAACTTCAGACAACGGAAGAGGTGTGATGCCTCTGACTTTGGTCTGCAGTTGTATCAAACCAAGCCCGTCCCACCAGTTGCTTTGGGGGGGATCTTGACCCTTCCTGTGGGTGTCCCCCATGTAGGGCCTCGGTCATTTTTCCTGTCAGTGATTTATCAGATGTTATAACAATTTGATTACCTTGTGGCTTTGCTCTTACATGGGTCTGGGCGTTCCTGGAATCGTAGTGTTTTCCTTGTATACTCCATAGCACAGTTCTTTACACACAGCGAGTGCTCAATAAGTATAATATATAAGGATTTTAATTCAGGAGGACTCTTCAAAATTATACCCATCAGTTCAGGACACATGCCAGGTCTGACTCTGGAAATTCTGGAATCATCCATCCTGTTCCTCTGTAATGATAAGCAGGCCCTCTCTATGGCCAAAAGCTCATGTTTCCTTCCTTATTCGTTTTTATTACCGTAGTTTTACTTCCTAACAAGCCACTTATTTTGAGAAATTTCCAATCTGAAAGGAAACCCGGTTTGGCACAGAGACAACACCTTTCTGGGCACAGGTGACCATATGGGAAGTAGTTCTCGGAGTACGTCTGCAGAGATGGGACAATGGGAGTCGAGACGCCGCACGTGCTTATCGGAAAATCACACACCTGCCCGCTCCCCCTCATCCTAAATCTCAGCCTCCACCTCTCAGCTGCATCCCCTCTACTTACAGCAAGGGCAAATATCGTCTATTCAAGACACATCTTTACCTGTGGCCTCTAAGAGAAAACCTGAACTCCTTAGCTTGGCAGACACAGGCCCTTAGCTAGTGTTCCAATTCACCACGTGTCTTCAAACCCATAGGTGCTGAGATTTTCTGTCTTCCTCAGACGTTCAGCACCCCTTGCCTCTGCAAATACTCCTTTCCTCCTGAGAAGGTAATTCCTTAACTTCTTCCTTCTGCAACTGCTGACTGAATGTTACATTTAGAAAATTCTACTGGAGTTCAGAGAAGGAGTGATGCTTAATAAGCCTCATATAAAAAGATTTGAACTGAATATACTTAAAAAAAATCAATATTGTCCAATTTGATTATTAGTAGATTTCCTTAAATTTCTTTTTTAAAGTATTATTACAATATCAAAGCATTAATGTAGACTGTTGTTAATGACGTATAACTTAGTTGATTTTATTTCTTTCTGTTTCTTTCTAGTCTTTAATTGTGTCAGTACAGTTTTTTTTACATAGATTTAATAATGATATATATACAATTTTATTGTGTTTTATTATCTTGACATTGTTGTATTTATTTTCCCTCACAAAAGTATAATATTAATGTTTATATTGTATCACAGAGTTTCTTCACCATAGCCTTGTAGTCATTCTTTTATTGCTGGACACTTAAGTTGTTTCTAAACTTTATATATAAATAATAGCATGAAAACATCTTCAAGCACTGTATTATTTTGATTTGTTTTAATTATTTCCTTAAAATAAATGTATAAGTAATTAGGTCAAAGAAAAAAAAACAATGTCCCAAAATGTAATTAATAAATAGATGCCTTGATATTTAAAAACTTCATTAGCAAATTTCAATATCCATAACAGCTGACCTGGAAACTTGTTTAAAAATACAAGTTCCCTGAGTTTTACTTAGAGATATTTGGATACAGGATAACAGAGATGGACTAGGAATTCAAATATTAACTGTCACCTCAGGCGATTCTGATGTAGATATCTAAATTACCAAATATAAAGTCAGAAACAAATAGAAACTAGCAGGTATGAAAGCCTATAAGAAATCACAACTTTATCATTCCTCAGTTGTGCACTTAAATACTGTCCTAAATGTTGTATTGCAGAAATTCAAGTTAACACAACATCAAGAAAAATTATGTTTTTAGTATTTTTAAAGTGTTTCTAGATGTTCTTACTGAGTGCATTTTCATCTTATTACTTTATTTAAAATGTTAATTAATTTAAAAAGAGGCTGAAAACACTTGAAAGAAAATAGTATTATTTAACTATTCACATATTATTCCATACATGAATAGACAAAGGATAAAAGCAGTCCTAACAGTGGAATATGAATGTTTGCATATACATGCACTTTGTAAAGCTTGTGCCACATGAACTTTAGTGCTATATAGAGTTTTTTCAAAAGCATGAGGGGATCACACACCCTTTATATGTTTCTTGTTATGTTTATTCAAAAACTTGCAAATCTTTATTAGTGCTGTGGATTAGAATGACAAGTTTGTGACTTTCTGTCCTTAAGGCATTTTCATCCCCCCAGCTTTTTCAGGACAAGACAAGACAGTTTAACCAGCTAGAGGTGGTGTGCTTGGTTTGAGTGGCAGAGAAGCTGGAAACTTAAAAGGGAGATTTGAGAAAAGAGGGAGCTAGAAAAAGGCTGAGATAATGGAGTCCCCACAGTCCTTGGCTGCTGGGTAAGTGGCACATCTGTTTGGACGCTCCAGAGCCCACTGGAAAACCCGGGAAGTCTGCAGGCTTGTCAATGTTTTAAATGCATCCCTCAGTCCACACACAGCATGAGCAGATAGTAGAAGACTTATTGGCATGAGATATCTGATCACTGGCTGAGAATTAAACAGGAACAAGGGGGACACCTAGATAGGTAAGCTTAAAAAAAAGAACAGAAATGTCTGTGGCTGCATGCTGAACTCAGGAAGACATATTTTATAGTTTATGTGAAGGCACATGAATTGCCTGGTAAAACAGAACAAAAAATGAACAATAAAACAACCCTCTGGGGGGAAGGGGAGGACCAGAATCTAGAGTAGCTACAATGTCCAATTTCAACCAAAAATTATTAGACATGAGAATAAAGAGGAGAGTTTAGACCATATTAAGGGAAAAACCCCAAAATGGACTTTGATGTTAGATTACTAGTCAATAACTCAAAAGCAGCATTTATAAATATGTTCAAATGATTAAATGAAAATATGATGACATGAACCATCAAAATATGCTATTAATGAGTGAACAGATAGGAAATATCAACGGAAAATTGAAAACTATGCAAAAGAACTAGATGGAAATTCTAGAGCTGAAAAGTGCAATATCTGAACTAACAATTTACTAAATGGGTTCATCAGCAGCACATCAGGTAGAAGAATCAACTTAAAGAAGATAGATCAATTAAAATTATTCAATTAAAGAGCACAGAGAGAAAAGACTGATTAAAAATGAAGACAGACTCAAGAGATTTACCAAGCATTCCAACAGATGTATAATTGGAGTTCCAAAAGGAGAGAAAGAATACAAGTCATAAAAAATATTTTAGAGTAGTAATGTCTGAAACATTCCCAAATTTGATAAAAACACTGATTTACAAATCCATGAAGCTCAAAAAGCCCCAAGTAAAAGAGAAAAAAAAAGTTTTCTATATCTAATGAAATAATCTTTTACTATTAAAAGCAAGAAAAAGACGTTTTTGATAAAGAAACATTGGTAGAATTCATTGCTATCAGACATACACTATAAAAAATAGTGAAAGAAATCTTTCATACTGAAGGTAAATGATAACAGATGAACCCTTAGATCTGTGAATAGGATAAAAAACACCAGAAATGGTAAAAATGTGGATAGATAAAAAAAGATTGTATTTTATTGATTTTAAAATAAAATATTGTTTTATTTACATAAATATTTTATATATATAAAACATATTGTATATATTTATCATTGATTCTCTTGATTTTATTAAAAGACTCTTAAAGCTAAATTTATAAAACTATATTTGCAGTTTACATTGCATGTTTATTGAATATATATGACAATAAAATAACAAAGGAGAGGCAGGTGATGTGGTTATATAAACTGGTATAGAGTTTTTACATTATTTTAGTTTTTACATTATTTTAGATTTCACTTCATTATTAACTTGAGGTGAAAGATGAATACTGTATTACCCAGAGCAACAATAAAAACAAAGGAAAATACTAAACATTCAACATAGAAATTAATAGGACATACTAAAATATATTTAACACAAAAGAAAGAGGTAATTGAATAAGAGAGGAACCAAAAAGGGATGAGATCAATACAAAGCAAAGAGCAAAGGGAAAGGCCTATATCCAACCATAGCAATAGTTGTATCAGATGTGAGTGGACTAAACCAGAGGTCATCAAACTATGGCCTGATGGGCAAATGTGGCTGGCCTGTAGTCTGTTCAGATGAGACTTTTGACTTTAGGTTTTTTAGTTGAGTTAAGACATTTTGGGGTATTGGGTTGAAATGAATATATCTTATATGTGAGAAGGACACAAATTTTAGAGGCCAGGGTTGGAATGTAATGGAGTGAATCTTTATGCCCCTACCCCCAGTGTATCTGGAAAGTGAGACCTCCACCCCAGTGTGTCTGGAAGAAGGTGGGACCTCCACCCCAGTGTGTCTGGAAGGTCATCTGGAAGGTGGACAAAAGGTTCTGTGGATTTGGAAGGCAGACATCAAGCCAAAGAAGATTATTCTCAAGCCTTAAGGTTTTGGACTTGCATGGGACCTGTCACATCTTCCTTTTTTCTTATTTCTCTTATTTTGGAATGGGAATGTCTGTCCTATGCCTGTCCTACCGCTGTATTTTGGAAGCATATAACTTGTTTTATTTCACAGGCTCACAGCTGGAGGAGACTTTGCCTCAGGATAAATTGAATCTCAATCAGTATTTGGCTTTTACCTACCCACACTGTGCGGACTGTGAATCCACTAAGTCAGCAACATGAGGAGAAATGGGCAGAGGACTCACAGAAACAGGATATACCATCCTGAATCAGAATCTCTCGCATGTGTTGCAGTTGATTACATTTTAACAAACACTCTAAATCCTTCTTCTCTGGTGTCCTATAAACCAGAGTTTACAGAAATATACTAAGGGTGCATGTTTTCTACATGTGTTAATCATACATTGTTAAATTGTTCTCATTTGCGACATTCAAATACTGGGCTAGCAAGTTTCATCTGGACACTTACAAGTCTTATCACTAGCCCATTAACTGGTCAGAACATCTAACACATCCCATAACTGTCAGAGGCATGATCACTTTTATGAGAAGTTTATCATCAAGCAGCCAAATGATGGTGATTGATGAGCAGGAGGAAAAACACGGGACATGTGTGTGCTTTGAGGAGAACCTGTGAGGGAAGACAAACACTTCCACATGTTTGAGTTGTGCAGTTTGTGGATGTTTGTGGTGTGCTTGGGAGGGATCCTTCAAAGGTCTCCTACTTCACCAGCCTCAGCTCCATCACTGCTGCTCCCAAGCTCTTGAGCGAGTCCTCTCCTAGGATACTGTGCCAGCTCCAAAGCCTTTGAGGCATTAAAAATCTACCCCAGAGGATCCTGTTGATTTAGACAAATGCCCAAGTTCCAATTCCTGTCTTGTGAGTTTTCCCATCTGGGGAAAGCAACTGATCTGGAAAAGGATGGAGGTGGCAAGGAAGTTCCAGGGTCATGGTGACGTGGAGCGATCATTCTTTAACAGGATAGAAATTCCAAGAAATCCTCAAGGGAGAACAGGAGCTGTGGAAGAAATGCCCAGAACCATATCTCCTAGGGGTTCTTTTGATCACTGAAGAAATTTTTTCCCAGGAGTGGGAAAAAATCCACTGAGGCTGCCACACCACGCTTCCACTGCTTGACACAGGTGCAGAAGATCCCATCTGGTCTACATAGGAAGTGTAGCCAGGACCAGTAAGTGTTCCACTAGCTGCTAAAATAATAGTGACCAGGCATGCACCCATGTGTTTGTTCATTCAACAAATTTGCTGAAGACTTTCACCATATAAACCAAACACTTTATAAGTGGTGTCATTTTTTTGGCTCTGTGCTCTGAGCACAGAGGACGGAGAGGTAGCCTCCTTTGGGCTAGAATGGTCGGGAAAATTTTCTTGAGAAAGTGGAACCTGAGCTGATAGAACCTGGGACAGATAGAATTTACACAGAGAAGAGAGGGACAGCTTTCCAGTTTGAGGTGATGACCTGAGTCACAGTTCAGAGGTAGAGATGCACCAGGAATAGTAAGGAGCCTGGTTGAACTTGAGGATGGAGGTGGGAATATTCTAGGAAAGTAGAGAGAAAGCAGGAGAACGTCAGCCAGAGTGCAGAACTGAGATGTCAAACATGGAAAGCAATGGTTAAAGAATATGATTCTGGAAATACTGTGGGTAGAGGACTAGAGAGAGATACAGGCATGGAGGAATGACTAAGCTGGATAGTTACAGAAGGAAAAGTAGTAGGAATAGGGAAATAGGGCTCGATAAGAGAGATTGAAAATCCTTGTTTCTTTGTAAACAATTAGGTCTCGGAATTGGAGGAGGAAATAGAGAGTATAAAAAGAATGGGAGGCACTCTGCCTTGTCTTGTATCCAGATGACTGGGTGATAGAACCACGAATAAGGCAAATAAGATGCAAATAAGAAAACAAACAGGAGGGGCTGAGAAGATGATTGTGGAGGGTGAAAGAACCGGGTGTTGGCGCTTCTGAGGCTGAGTTTCACAGTGAGATATACAACTGGAAACTGTAGTATGAGCACTCATACATGGAGTATGAGCGCTTTGGACTTCTAGGAAAAGACAGCAAAGTATCTTTTGGGGTGATCGGTACAGAAATTACACAGAAAGCGCAAGAATGGCTGAGGTCTCTGAGAAGAAACTCATTGAAAGAAGATGCCTCATCAAGCACCTCGACAACTGCAAGTCAGTTGAGTAAATTAAACTTGTGTTTGACCCCCATTCTTTCAATCCATCCTCTTGTTCAGAGTTTAGATATTGCATTGATGTTGCAGTATGAACATCAATAGCAGTAGTGGATGTCAAATCAAAAGGACTCTCGTTCATTTATGGCTTTCCCTCTGCATTTGAAAATTTTGTGAGACCTGTCCTAGAGGTAAGTTTCCATTCATTCCAGCTCATTGCTACTATTTCATCCTTTAAGCATCTTTGACCTCCTTGGAATGCAGAGGCTATCAAATCAACAATTATTTACTGATTTCTCACTATGTGGCAAACACTATACTAGGCACTGAGAATACTAAATAAATAATTTATAATCCATGCTCATAATTTATTAGTGGGAAGACCACCTAGGCAGTTACCTAGTAAAAAAAACTTGTAATGAGGACACTAATAGAGATATAATCTATAACAGAGATACAATAGAGACATAAATCAATAAATCACTATGAAAGTGTAGAAGATGGGGAGGAAAAGTTTCCCATAGGATGCGACATTTGATCTGGGCCTTAAAGGATGAATGAGAGGAATGGCAAAGCATCCCATGAGGTGGAAACACAAGGAAAGGGGAACGGAAGCAGGAAATTACACGTAATGTTTGCCTTTGTCATTCATGTTAAAAATTTATATGGTTGATTCTTGCAGAGACCACACCATCCTTCAATATATGAATGTACATAATGTGTGGGGTATCTGGGGTCATTTTTGAGACCAGGACAGCAAAAGTGTCACATGACCTCTTCAACTTGCTGAGGGGATCAATCCAGCATTTCTCAAGTGATCTGCATGTTTGCTTGCGTTCAAACCACATCACTCATAAAAGCCTTTCCTTTGAAGTTCCCTTGTGTGGATGAATGTAAAGATGGTTTGATGGGAAGATGGTGGAAACCTGGATCCACAGGGAGGACTCTCATCCTTTCCATTCTTTGGACACTTGAGAACATTTGTTGCCCCAAAATGGAGGAATCTGAAAGCCAAGCATTGTGTGATTCAACTGAATTGAATACTGATGAAAATAAGTGTGTTCATTATGATCTCTTAATAGCAGAGTAAATGTTGAACCAGCTTTTGTGTCTCTTAATTTTTTGACTTGCCAAAATTTTCCAGTTCATTTCATACAAGTAATTGAGGCTATTGAACCCCAGTCACTGGTACTTTTTTTCAGCACTATGAGTCTTTGAACACGAGGTCAATCTGTCTTTCTTGACTTCACTGTGGTTACCCTTGCACAAGAGATGAAGGCAATTTGGGAGCTGCAGCTGTCAACCTATTGTTTGAATTCATGGCCCACATGGCCCTTTTAGGAATGTAGAGAAGACAGGCTTCTGCTGCAGCGAGCAGCAGCTCCCACCTTGACATCTGGCTGAATTCCTGCTCAATTTAAAGCAGCTGCATTTATTCCCCTGTTCTAACAACTTTCCTTATTACCTGGCAATCTATCTGAACTATTGACTCATTTCCAACCTGCCAGTTCTCTCAAAGGTTATGGAAATAGTCTTCAAACTGTAGCTTCAGCACCTCCTCCCCCACATGCCGTCTGTGCATCAATAGATCCTATCATGGACAGAGGAGAGAGGCCAATTGAGTATGCTCTAGACTCCCAGGTGTGTGATTGAAGGAGGGATGCTGCTGTCATTGGCTGATGGGAAAGTATCCTGGCCACAGTGCGCTGAAGTTAAGAACATTTGTCATTGGCTAACACTAGTCCTCTTTGGCACTGGATTGGGAAGTGCAGGGAGAATCGGCCTCAATAGTTTTTATGTGCTATATAGTGTTCTATCTTCCTTTCTACTCTTGTTTCCCGGGAACCACTAACTTCATATTTTTGAAGGAGGTTGTCAATGCTTTCAAATTTTTTACTATGTCTTTCCTTCATTCAGAGAAAAGAGGAACTTACCTTTAGAGAATGTGGAGATCAGGATTTATAGGCAGCTCAATCAAGCCAAGGACATGCTTTTACATGAACTTATTAAACTTCACCTAGCCTGAGCTGCTACAGGCAGGGTGGGTGGGGTGGGAGAGAGGGAGGACCACCAGTGATAAAGGCAGAGGACCCAGTGTTTGGACAGGGGAATTCATTACCCTCCCTGTCTCCTTACCTATAAGAAAGCTTAAGAATATCTTTCAACTTCCCACACCTGTCTTCTGGGTTAAAGAAGACAATGTAAGTGAAAGTGTTTTGAAAATTACAAAAGGAATACACTAACAATATGTTGTTATAACTATTGGTAATGTACGATTAGTCTTGGTCTTCGCCCTCAGGGAGCTAACCTAGTTAAGAGAAAGCACAAGCATAACACAAGTCATTCAAGTACAATTAATTTCTCCTTGCCAAGAGCCACTTACGTGTACATGAGGTATTCAGAAAAGGAAGATATAGAAATTCAATGTTATATTTAGCTTCTTTTTGAGGCCTGGTTTTAAATATTTGTCCTTAGATTGCTATTTAATGCAAGAAAAGGGGAAGTGGTTATAAGGAAGATCAGAATAACAATCTCACATCATGTGGGAGATGTTGTTTCTAGATTTAAATTTATTCATCAGAAAGACTTGACTCCTCAATATGTTGGCTTCATTAAGATGTTATGGGCAACCTCTGTCCTGGGTCACGACAAAGCAACTTACGAAAGTCGTGTAAGAAATCAGGATCAATCAACCCCAACTCTGCCTGCCGTGCTATCAACTTCTCCCTCTGGATGACCACGGCAATTTTTTCATGTATCTTTCATAATATTTATCATATTGGATTGCAGTTGTTTAGTTATTTTTTCCCGGGACTACCAGATGAATCTGCATCACTTGGGATCAAGGAAAAAAAAAAGTTTTCATTCTTGTACACAATGCCTAAAATGGTGTTTTGCACATAATGATATTTAATAGATACTGTGGAAAGAAGGGAGGCAGGAAGAAAAGGAACATAGGAGCAAAGAATGCAACACAAACAAGAAGAGATTAGAACCAAGGGTCAAGAAGTAAAATAAAGGGTAAAGAAGCAAAATTCAGGGTCAAAGACTTTGACAACTAGTAGGGATATTTATGGGAAAACCATAACCAACTTCAAATTGTCTATCCAAACTTAAGAAAATTAATGTTTAACTTTTCATTCTGAAGTAATTTCAGACTTAAATTAATGTTACAAATTATTACATACTGAAAATTACACTTATCCTCTCTTGATTTTAGCAATGATAAGCTTGAGGTTAAAAATGTGAGCTCAATTCATCACATTTTAGTTTGCTTTTATTTATTTCTGAAATTAAATACAAAACTGTGGTCAAATTATTCCTACTTTCCATAATGAGTATTTTTCAGTCAATAAGCAATCAAAACTTTATACAAAATATTTGTTTTATGTTAAACAAATTGGTGTAGAATTTTAGGTAAATTTTATGATCAGGAAGATAAATAAATACATGAAATATAAGTCACTTTAAGATGATAATGTCCACTGCAATCTTGCTCTACATTAATGGTTGTTCTCTTTCAATTACCACCATTTTCCCCTTTCAAGGTACAGAGCAAACACCTCCTTCTCTCCTGTACTCCTCAAATTACCAAGTTAATTTTAATTCACAAGTTTTACTAAAATCAGATATTGAATTTTCTCTGAAGAGTAGCCTTTTAAGTATCCCACAGATATTTTAACCTCATGGTATGCAAAACCAAACATGTCACTCTTTCTTTTCTACTTCCTTCTCCTTGTGTTCCCTACACAAATTCTTTCATTCACGTTTTCATTCATTCCATAAACATTTAAGTGCATAGTAAGCACTGGAGCTACAGCAGTGGTAGAGATGGACACATGCCCTACTCTCACAGAGCTTACATTCCAATGGAGGGATGTAAAATTAAGTAATGAATTATAATTTTAATTAATAATTTAAATAACAATTATTTAACTCCTTTCTTGGATATCCTTCCAAGAAGGAATGCAAGGTGCAAGGAACGTGTCCTAACAGTGAACTCCACCTGCTCTATTGGAAATGGGAAGGCTTCATAAGCTATGTTTGAGTTGAGCTTGAAAGGATAACTAGACGTTAACAGAGAAGGATGGAGAGTGGGGAGAGGTTGCTGGGCAAGAAGCTGCTGCATGCGAAGCCCCAGAGCAAGCCATGACATAGTCAAGGCATGCATTTTTGTGCCACTGCCAAACTGTCTTCCAAATTGGTGAACATTTCATATCCCCACCAGCAACATAAAAGAGTTGCAGCTGTTCCACATACTTGCCTTTGCTTTGTATTAGCAGATTTTCTGATTTTCCTCTTTGCAGGTGTATAGGAGTATTTCCTTGTGATTTTCACTTGCATTTGTCCAATGACCAATGTTGTTAAGGATCTTTGATGAACTTAGTTATTTGTATATATTTTTTGTGTGCGGAGTATCGGTAACTCTGTCATAGTTGGAAGTAGACATCTAGTCAACATGTGGGACTGCTCCCTTGTCTCATGACACCATTTCTGCAGCAGCAGTTCACCAAGTCCTACCCATCTTACCCTCTAATGCCTTTCATTACTGCTTTGGATTCTCTCATCCCTGTCTCCTCCCTAGATCGCGAGATGGTCCTCTCCAGTCTAGACAGGTCAGTAGCTTCCTGACTAGCATCTGCTTCCTCTCTCCTACCTGTCAGTGTGTCCTCTAATGTGCAGTATCATCTACTGCAGCTAAGCACCTGCTCATACCAAGCCTCCAGTTTAGAGTTACCTGAGGTGAAGGCCAATGGCATTTGTAAGTCCCATGTGGCTGTGCAGGGCTGGCACTTCCTCTGCTCCAGCCTGGACGGGTGCCACGCGATGCTCCCTTTTTGTGCCACAGCCATGCTGGTCTTCATCCTCCTCAGCTGCCTCACCCCTCCCGCCCCCCGCAGTCCCCAGGCATCCAGGCTCTTCCCTCTGTCTGATTGTCTCATCTCCCCCGCCTTTCTCGTGGTCCTTCCACAGCCTCGGCTCTGAGTCTGTCTCATCATTATATTCTCCGGAAATCTTTCCCTGAACAAGTTTTACGTTTTCATTAACCTTTGTACCTTTCACTTGAAGAACTTGTTGAAAACAGAGGTTCACAATTATTTTGTGATACTCTGATTCATATATACTGCATTCACCATCTCACGATCTATTCTGTCTGCCATGTGGGTGCAGAGAGCATCCCTGCCCTGGTTCACCTGTAAGTCTGCAGTGCCAGGTAGAGTGTCTGGCTCAGTAGGCATTCAGTAAGCACTGGTTTATTGAATGAACAAGTGGATAAATGAGTGATATATTCAAAGATAAATCTGGACATCAGTTTTTGTAGGGACTAGAGAAAGCAGAACTGCTTTCTTTTTCTTTTTTTTAAATATTTATTTATTTATTTATTTATTTATGGCTGTGTTGGGTCTTCGTTTCTGTGCGAGGGCTTTCTCTAGTTGCGGCAAGCGGGGGCCACTCTTCATCACAGTGCGCGGGCCTCTCACTATTGCGGCCTCTCTTGTTGCGGAGCACAGGCTCCAGACGCGCAGGCTCAGTAGTTGTGGCTCACGGGCCCAGTTGCTCTGCGGCATATGGGATCTTCCCAGACCAGGGCACGAACCCGTGTCCCCTGCATTGGCAGGCAGATTCTCAACCACTGTGCCACCAGGGAAGCCCCAGAACTGCTTTCTTAACAAGTGGGTATGTTTTGCAGTTGCTAAGAGCAGGGGAAGGTGGGAACAGTGAAGAGGGAGGTATGAACCTTTTGGGAGCTGTACCAGGTGTTGACTGAAAGGGTCAATGAACTTTTAAAATCTGGAGTGTCAGTCTATTTGCATTTTTAATGTAAGTTCACTTTATCTTTCTAAACCTTTACTGGAATGTGCTGCCAGGGGAAGTCGTGTGTGTGAGTGTGAGCGTGTGTGTGGCCAGAGCTGAGAGGGTGATGTCTTCTACCTGTTGTGCTTGTCAGGCTGCAGGCAGGAGTGCAGCAGAGGCAGAAAACTGCAACCAGAGATGCACGTGTAGATACAAATTCCTCCTCCTCCTCCCCATCATGGAATTTGCAGAAACACAAAAGGAGACATGATATTTTCCTTAAAAAAGTGGAATTGAGGTTGGAGACAATTTTATGGAAAATTGAAGTGTCCATGTGTCCTGGGTGACAAGTCTCTCCCTGCTGGGCTGCAAGGTCCTGTGAGCAGAGACCAACCCTCACTCGTGTTTATCTCACTCCCTTAACCCGCATAAGGCTTTGCACCTAGATGTGTCCAATCGAATTGAAATTCTTTATTTCCTTGTTACAGTTTGCATCAAGGATTTCTGGGTTTGCCTTTTCAGAGTGGAAATAGAGGAGACACAGGTATTACTTTTTGATTCGTTTCCTGTAGGAAAATACCAAGTTTTATTTTGAAATTGCCATAAGCAAGCTTTCTAAGCCATGAAAGTTTTTTCCCTACAGCGAGGAAGAATTACAGCTGATCAGCTCAGCCCATAGTATTCAAGGGCATTGGGTTCCAAAAAAATGAAAAAAATTCTCTCCATTTCCATCCCAGCCTCCTTCTTAGCCGGGGTGACCCTGTGACACGGTTGGGGCCAAGAGACCTAAGGGGCTCTCTGGGTATCGTGTGTGTGTGTGTATTTGGAGGGCTGGAGACTCACTGGCATCCTTTGTCACTTCTTTCTGCCTGGACTGTGAAGGTGCTGCTTGAGGAGCAGCAGACGTCTTGTGTCTGAGGATGAGAGCAACACTCTGGGAATGGAGGAACAGACGCTGACGGAGCTGGGTTGCTTAGAGACACTGTAAATCCTTCACCAGACTGGACTCCTATCTGGGAAATATGTATATTACATCTTCTACATATATATATATATAAACAGTAAGTACCTTATTTAGTTACACTCCCGTGGTTAAGTTCTTTGGATGTACAGCTGAAAAAAAACTAACTGAAAAGTAAAAATTCCTGGATTTTTTCCCCAAGGATCCCAGCCCTTCCCCAAGGTGCCCTGTGCTTTGGGATGACCCCCCAGCAATGCATCCTCACTCTCCAATGCCAGACTCACTTCTGTTGTCATGGGCAGGAGTGGGGTGCTATTTCCACAGCCCAACCAAGGTGATCTCAGGACACCTGATTGAACAGAAGTTGGAAGAGCGGTTTGCTCTCTCTCCACTGAGCATGGACAAGGATGCTTGGAGGCCTGACCACTGACACAAGCCTGTCTGTCATGAGGTTTGCCACCTGCCTTCTGAAGGGGCGGACATGGGGGAAGACAGAGCAGAGGGATCTGTATTCTTGTTGACATGGGGCACGTCAACCAAACAACCCCAAAACGCTCTCTACTTTTTATTTCCAATTATGTGGGACAACAAATCAACTTTAGGTTGAATTTTCTGTTATGTGCAATCTGTATATGCTCTGTGGGTGAAGAAGGACAGATACTAGCTTCAGTGTTCTAATATTAAATCCTGCTCTTTTACACACTATTTCAAACATCTAGCAATAAAAACTGTCAGGAGTGCACAGTTGGAGGGATGGTCAGAAGTCCCTAGACTTGGTTCTGAAACAAATAAAAAGGATAATAAATGAAAAAGACATGGTTCTAATGCTTGAGAATTTGGTGACATAATCAGTTAATTCAATTCCATACAAAACACAGGAGACAATAAGGTAAGGGGTTTTTATTTTATTTTAGTTAATGGGAGAGCTAATGGATTAAATGATATTAATTTTCACACATCTAAAGGATCATCCTGATATCGGTGTGGGAAGCCGACTGGAGAAGGGAGGGAGGAAGACCACATAATTGTAATTTTCTGTCATCTAGATGGGAGGCCAGGGCTTGGACTCCATGAGCAGAGGTGGTAGAGGGACGTGGGGAGTGAACAGGATTTGATGACCTTTCTCCTGCTCCCACAGACAGACAGGGAAGGAGGACTCTTAGGACACAGGTTAACCTGCCTGATGAGAGGAACTGGGACCAAGAGAGGAAGACCAAAATTAGGTGGACATGTGGACCTCTAAGCTGAATAGATGCAGTTTGGTTAGCCATTGGGCAGGTCCACGTGGGTTTCAGAACTAAATATGCCAGGGGCACAGACTGAGAGAGAAGCCTTAGAGCAGGGATGGAGGAGCAAGTTTGCAGGCTTGGAGTGAGGGCTCCACCTACCCTCCAGGAGGGGTGTGGGGTGGCTGTCCATGCTGCTCTGTTCTTCAACGGGTGAGCCACAGCCGGCTTGAAAATAATGCTAAGGATTCTAGTTTTAGTTACTGGTAGGTGATAATGCTATTAAATGAATACTGGAATTTGGGAATGGGGAGTAGAACAGTTTGATATGAGTTACAATGAGTTGAAGGTGATTCCAGACAGTTGGGTATAGCTGCCAATTAAATAATCTCTTCAGGAGAGATGTCAGACTATGGACTTGCGTACAAGACTCAGTTCCAGGTAGATCTGGTTGAAGTCATGACAGTAAATGAGGCCATTCATTAGGTATTTACTGAGCCGGAGCTGTAGGTTAGGCACTGAGCTGTATGCTGTAGCCAACAGTGTAAGGTCATCAGATTCAAAGACGAATAGGCGTCATCTACGCCCTCGAGGAGCTCATTATTTAGTGCAGTCGCAGGATAAAGCCTTGGGGACCATCCTAGCAATCAGGCAGGTTAAAGAAGAGATTGATAAACAGAAAGAGTGCGTGGGTAGGTAAAAAACAGTTGATAATGGGTTTATCAGTCACAGATCAGTTGAGAAAACAGAAACCAAACGTTTTGGAAAGGATTGGAGGAACAAAAGGGGAGGTATCCTGTTGGAGGAGAAACAGAGACGCATTGTCGTCCAGATCAGGGGGGCTGCGACCCCGGGTAAAGCCACCAGCTGAGCTCATAGCAATCTTGAAATCACCTTGGCCTCTCAGGGCAGGAACTCGGGAGCCTCCTGCTTCTGCCTGGGCTGCTGCCACATGCTCTGTGCTCTTCCTACAGTGGGGTACTGGCTCCTAACTGCCACCATCTCTATCTCTGGGTGCTGTGAATTCCAGTTAAAAAAAAAAACAGAGAAAGAAATGACAATAAACAAAGAGGGTGGGAGAAGACTTGTGGAGGTGATGGAAAGGTTCACAGTATAGATGGTGGTGATGGTTTCACGGATGTATACTTATCTCCAAATCCATCAAGTTATATACATTAAATATGTACAGTTTTTTGTATGTCAATCATACCTCAATAAAGTGGTCTCATGAAAAAGCCAAAACAAACAAAAATTCCACCTGCATATTTTCTATTCTAAAGTCTATGTTGGAGGGGTGCCCTCAAGATGGCAGAGGAGTAAGATGTGGAGATCACCTTCCTCCCCACAAATACATCAAAACTACATCTACTTGTGGAACAACTCCTACAGAACACCTACTGAATGCTAGCAGAAGACCTCAGACTTTCCAAAAGGCAAGAAACTCCCCACATACCTGGGTAGGGCAAAAGAAAAAAGGGAAAACAGAGACAAAAGGTTAGGGACAGGACCTGCACCTTTGGGAGGGAGCCGTGAAGGAGGAAAAGTTTCCACACCCTATGAAGCCCTATCACTGGTGGAGACAGGGGGTGGGCGGGGGGAAGCTTCAGAGCCACGGAGGAGAGCGCAGCCACAGGGGTGCAGAGGGCAAAGCGGAGAGATTCCCGCACAGAGGAGCGGTGCCGACCAGCACTCACCAACCCGAGAGGCTTGTCTGCTCACCCCCTAGGGCGGGTGGGGGCTGGGAGCTGAGGCTCGGGCTTCGGAGGTCAGATCCCAGGGAGAGAAGTGGGGTTGGCTGCATGAACACAGCCTGCAGGGGGCTAGTGCACCACAGCTAGCCAGGAGGGAGTCCGGGAAAAAGTCTGGAGCTGCCTAAGAGGCAAGAGACGATTGTTTTGGGGTGCGCATGGAGAGGGGATTCAGAGCACTGCTTAAACAAGCTCAAGAGATGGGCGCGAGCCGCGGCTACCAGCGCGGACCCCAGAGATGGGCATGAGACGCTAAGGCTGCTGCTGCCGCCACCAAGAAGCCTATGTGCAAGCACAGGTCACTATCTGCACTTCCCCTCCTGGGAGCCTGTGCAGCTCACCACTGTCAGGGTCCCATGATCCAGGGACAACTTCCCGAGGAGAACACACAGGGTGCCTCAGGCTGGTGCAATGTCACGCCAGCCTCTGCCACCACAGGCTTGCCCCACATTCTGTACCCCTCCCTCCCCTCGGCCTGAGTGAGCCAGAGCCCTCTAATCAGCTGCTCCTTCAACCCCGTCCTGTCTGGGTAGGAACAGATGCCCTCAGGCGACCTACATGCAGAGGTGGGGCCAAAGCCAAAGCTGAACCCCAGGAGCTGTGCGAACAAAAAAGAGAAAGGGAAATCTCTCCCAGCAGCCTCAGGAGCAGTGGATTAAATCTCCACAGTCAACTTGATGTACCCTGCATCTGTGGAATGCCTGAATAGATAATGAATCATCCCAAAATTGAGGCAGTGGACTTTGGGAGCAACTGTAGACTTGGGGTCTGCTTTCTGCATCTAATTTGTTTCTGGTTTTATGTTTATCTTAGTTTAGTATTTAGAGTTTATTATCATTGTTAGATTTGTTTATTGATTTGGTTGCTCTCTCCCTTTTTATTTTTTGTATACATGTATTTTCTTTCCTTTTTCTCTTTTTGTGAGTGTGTATGTGTATGCTTCTTTGTGTGATTTTGTCTGTATAGCTTTGCTTTTGCCATTTTTCCTAGGGTTCTGACTGTCCATTTTTTGTTTTTGTTTTTGTATAGTTTTTAGTGCTTGTTATCATTGGTGGATTTGTTTTATGGTTTGGTTGTCCTATTCTTTCTTTCTTTCTTTCTTTTTTCTCCCTTTTCTTCTGAGCCATGTGGCTGACAGCATCTTGGTGCTCTGGCCGGGTGTCAGGCCTGAGCCTCTGAAGTGGGAGAGACGAGTTCAGGACATTTGTCCACCAGAGCTCTTCCGGCCCCATGTTATATCAAAAGGCGAAAGCTCTCCTAGAGATCTCCATCTCAACACTAAGACCCAGCTCCACTCAATGACCAGCAAGCTACAGTGCTGGACACCATATGCTGAACAACTAGCAAGAAAGGAACACAACCCCACCCATTAGCAGAGAGGCTGCCTAAAATCATAAGGTCACAGACACCCCAAAACATACCACCAGACACGGTCCTGCCCACCAGAAAGACAAGATCCAGCCTCATCCACCAGAACACAGGCACCAGTCCCCTCCACCAGGAAGTCTACACAACCCACTGAATCAACCTTACCCACTGGGAGCAGACACCAAAAACAACAGGAACTATGAACTTGCAGCCTGTGAAACGGAGACCCCAAACACAGTAAGTTAAGCAAAATGAGAAGACAGAGAAATACACAGCAGATGAAGGAGCAAGGTAAAAACCCACCAGACCAAACAAATGAAGAGGAAATAAACACTCTACTTGAAAAAGAATTCAGAGTAATGATAGTAAAGATGATCCAAAATCTTGGAAACAGACTGGAGAAAATAAAAGAAACGTTTAACAAGGACCTAGAAAACTAAGGGCAAACAAACAATGATGAACAACACAATAAATGAAATTAAAAATTCTCTAGAAGGAATCAATAGCAGAATAACTGAGGCAGAAGAACGGATAAGTGACCTGGAAGATAAAATAGTGGAAATAACTACCACAGAGCAGAATAAAGAAAAAAGAATGAAAAGAATTGAGGACAATCTCAGAGACCTCTGGGACAACATTAAATGCACCAACATTCAAATTATAGGGGTCCCAGAAGAAAAAGAGAAAAAAAAAAATGAACTGAGAAAATATTTGAAGAGATTATAGTTGAAAACTTCCCTAATATTGGGAAGGAAATAGTCAGTCAAGTCCAGGAAGCACAGAGAGTCCCATACAGGAAAAATCCAAGGAGAAACATGCTAAGACACATTAATCAAACTATCAAAAATTAAATATGGAGAAAAAATATTAAAAGCAACAAGGGAAAAGCAACAATTAACATACAAGGGAATCCCCATAAGGTTAACAGCTGATCTTTCAGCAGAAGCTCTGAAAGCCAGAAGGGAGTGGCAGGATATATTTAAAGTGATGAAAGGGAAAAACCTACAACCAAGATTACTCTACCCAGCAAGGATCTCATTCAGAGTTGACAGAGAAATGAAAACCTGCACAGATAAGCAAAAACTAAGAGAATTCACCACCACCAAACCAGGTCTACAACAAATGTTAAAGGAACTTATTTAGGCAGGAAACACAAGAGAAGGAAAAGACTTACAATAACAAACCCAAAACAATTAAGAAAATGGTAATAGGAACATACATATTGATAACTACCTTAAATATAAATGGATTAAATGCTCCAACCAAAAGACATAGACTGGTTGAATGGATACAAAAACAAGACCCATGCATATGCTGTCTACAAGAGACCCACTTCAGACCTAGGAACACATACAGACTGAAAGTGAGAGGATAGAAAAAGATATTCCATGCAAATGGAAATCAAAAGAAAGCTGGAGTAGCAATTGTCATATCAGACAAAATAGACTTTAAAATAAAGACTATTACAAGAGACAAAGAAGGACACTACATAATGATCAAGGGATCAATCCAAAAAGAAGATACAACAATTGTAAATATTTATGCATCGAACATAGGAGCACCTCAATACATAAGGCAAATGCTACCAGCCATAAGAGGGGAAATTGACAGTAACACAATCATAGTAGGGGACTTTAACACTCCACTTTCCCCAATGGACAGATCATCCAAAATGAAAATAAATAAGGAAACACAAGCTTTAAATGACACATTAAACAAGATGGACTTAATTGATATTTATAGGACATTCCATACAAAAACAACAGAATACACTTTCTTCTCAAGTGCTCATGGAACATTCTTCAGGATAGATCATATCTTGGGTCACAAATCAAGCCTTGGTAAATTTAAGAAAATTGAAATTGTATCAAGTATCCTTTCTGACCACAATGCTATGAGACTAGATATCAATTACAGGAAAAAAACCTGTAAAAAATACCAACACATGGAGGCTAAATGATACATTACTAAATAACCAAGAGATCACTGAAGAAATCAAAGAGGAAATCAAAAAATACCTAGAAGCAAATGAAAATGAAAAGGAATCCAAATCAGAAAAGAGGAAGTAAAGCTGTCACTGTTTGCAGATGACATGATACTATACATAGAGAATCCTAAAGATGCTACCAGAAAACTACCAGAGCTAATCAATGAATTTGGTAAAGTTGCAGGATACAAAATTAATGCACAGAAATCTCTTGCATTCCTATACAATAATGATGAAAAATCTGAAAGAGAAATTAAGGAAACACCCCCATTTATCATTGCAACAAAAAGAATAAAATACCTAGGAATAAACCTACCTAAAGAGACAAAAGACCTGTATGCAGAAAACTATAAGACACTGATGAAAGAAATTAAAGATGACACAAACAGATGGAGAGATATACCATGTTCTTGGATTGGAAGAATCAACGTTGTGAAAATGACTCTACTACCCAAAGCAATCTACAGATTCAATGCAATCCCTATCAAACTACCAATGGCATTTTTAACAGAACTAGAACAAAAAATGTCAAAATTTGTATGGAAACACAAACGACCCTGAATAGCCAGAGCAGTCTTGAGAAAGAAAAACGGAGCTGGAGGAATCAGGCTCCCAGACTTCAGACTGTACTACAAAGCTACAGTAATCAAGACAGTATGGTACTGGCACAAAAACAGAAATATAGATCAATGGAACAGGAAAGCCCAGAGATAAACCCACACACATTCTTGCCTTCTTATTTTTGATAAAGGAGGCAAGAATATACAATGGAGAAAAGACAGCCTCTTCAATAAGTGGTGCTGGGAAAACTGGACAGCTACATGGAAAAGTATGAAATTAGAACACTCCCTAACACCATACACAAAAGTAAACTCAAAATGGAGTAAAGACCTAAATGTAAGGCCAGACGCTATAAAACTCTTAGAGGAAAACATAGGCAGAACACTCTATGACATAAATCACAGCAAGATCCTTTTTGACCCACCACCTAGAGAAATGGAAATAAAAACAAAAATAAACAAATGGGACCTAATGAAACTTAAAAGCTTTTGCACAGCAAAGGAAACCATAAACAAGATGAAAAGACAGCCCTCAGAATGGGAGAAATATTTGAAAACGAAGCAACAGACAAAGGATTAATCGCCAAAATATACAAGCAGCTCATGCAGCTCAATATCAAAAAACAAACAACCCAATCCAAAAATTGGCAGAAGACCTAAACAGGTATTTCTCCAAAGAAGATATACAGATTGCCAACAAACACATGAAAGGATGCTCAACATCACTAATCATTAGAGAAATGCAAATCAAAACTACAGTGAGATATCACCTCACACCAGTCAGAATGGCCATCATCAAAAAATCTACAAACAATAAATGCTGGAGAGGGTGTGGAGAAAAGGGAACCATCTTGCACTGTTGGTGGGAATATAAATTGATACAGCCACTATGGAGAACAGTATGGAGGTTCCTCAAAAAACTAAAAATAGAACTACCATATGACCCAGCAATCCCACTACTGGGCATATACCCTGAGAATACCGTAATGCAAAAAGAGTCATGTACCACAATGTTCATTGCAGCTTTATTTACAATAGCCAGGACATGGAAGCAGCCTAAGTGTCCATCGACAGATGAATGGATAAAGAAGAAGTAGCACATATATACAATGAAATATTAGCCATAAAAAGAAACAAAATTGAGTTATTTGTAGTGAGGTGGATGGACCTAGAGACTGTCATAGAGAGTGAAGTAAGTCAGAAAGAGAATAATAAATACCATATGTTAACACATATATATGGAATCTGAAAAAAAAAAGGTTCTGAAGAACCTAGGGGCAGGACAGGAATAAAGATGTAGACATAGAGGATGGACTTGAGGACATGGGGAGGGGGAAGGATAAGCTGGGACGAAATGAGAGAGTGGCATGGACATATATACACTACCAAATGTAAATCAGATAGCTAGTGGGAAGCAGCCGCATAGCACAGGGAGATTAGCTCGGTGCTTTGTGACCACCTAGAGGGGTGGGATAGGGAGGGTGGGAGGGAGACTCAAGAGGGAGGAGATATGGGGATGTATGTATATGTATAACTGATTCACTTTGTTATACAACAGAAACTAGCTCACCATTGTAAAGCAATTATATTCCAATAAAGATGTTAAAAAAATAAAAAGTGGAACAAGACAAGGAAAAAATAAATAAATAAAGTCTATGTTGTAAGTTATCCAAATCCAACCTTCTTAAATAAAATAGTACAGAAATAATAAAGGGAAAATGAAAAGGAAGTGGTTTGTTAATATATTATACATATGTTATATACATAGTATGTATATCTATATATGAAACACCTCCTTGCAAGAGTCATAATAATGAATATATACCTCAGACAAAGAACAAAATGTGCATAGAGGCTGCAGCTCTCTTATCCTTAAGCAGTCTTGTGACTGGAGGTTGCACTTGTGATATTCACAGCTTCCTCCATGCCTCGCTGCATTATCATGCTGTCAGGGGCGGAGGCGGCCCAGACCTTGTGGTCTGGGTCCTTAGTGCTCTTTCTTTGGTTGAATTGCTATACTCATCTCTTCACTTTTACTGGGACATGGTTGAGACACTCCAAAGAATTTTTTGCAGTCTAGATACATGCCCCCCCCCGTCCCCTTTGTGGGGGACAACTCTACTTTCCCTCAATAATTGGGATAACTCACCCTGGACAATGAAGTAACTCCTTTCTTTGACTGATGATTCAGACCCACAAGAAGCCCCAAATGACAAAGTGGCCTTGGCAGCTTCCAGTTCAAAGGAACCCTTGTTGCTCGCACTAGTAGAAGTATTTTCACTTTAGGGGATTAGTAATTCTAAACCAGGGAGAGTTGAAGATCCAGAGACACACAGGAGAAATGTTTTTAGTGGGTTATTAGCAGTCATCATAAAAGGAGTCACTCTCACTGCTTATCCTTGACACCGAGATCCGTGTTTTCAGGGCTCTATTTGTTCTGGTTCCCAGGCATGCAACCCATTCTGTAGGATAGCACCCTAGTCTCACAGGGAGCTTTCTCCTGGTTGAGTGTAACTGAGTCCTCAGTAGGGCATTTCCTGATTTCTGTATGATCTCCTGGATGACAGAGTGTGTGGTGTGATCGGGAAGGGGCATGTGACCACTGCTGCTCTACTGTGCAGATCATTGCTTCCTTGGTGGGACCCCCTCCCCACTCGGAAATATGCTACCTCCAGGGCTCAGCCTTGACCTCTTCTATTCAGAGACTGGGGGCTCGGCAGCCGCAATGTTGTGGGTAGAATCATGTCCCCCCAAAAGATATGCTCAAGTCTTAACTCCTGGTACCTGTGCAGGTAACCTTATTTGGAAATAAGGTCTTTGCAGATGTGGTCAAGTTAAAAGGTGGCTCCTACTCCAGTGACTGGTGTCCTTATGAGACGAGGGAAATTTGAGCCCAGAGGAAGGGACACCATGTGACCATGGAGGCAGAGACTGCTGTGATGCAGCTACAAGATGAGCAAAACCAGGAATGCCAGCAACACCCAAAGCTGGAAGAGACAAGAAAGGACCCCCCTCCAGAGGGAGGGAGCGTGGCCCTGCAGACACCCTGAATTCTCACTCCGAGCCTCCAGAACTGTGAGAGAATAAATTTCTGTTGTTTTCAGCCACCCAATTTTTGCTCTGGCAGCCCCGGGAATCTCACAGGGGCAGCTACCTGATTAACCTTGGTGAGAAGAGAGCCCTCTCGCTTTGTTGAGCCCATTTAAGGTCTCATCCCCACCACTGCGGTCACTCTGCAAGCTCGCTCACACTACAGGTGCCAGGCACTTGGGAAGGAAGTGAACTGGATTCCAGGGAGCAGGCCGCTCCCACCCCCCAGTTATGGTGAGGCCCCTCTGCAATGGTATTGTTGATGAGTGCTCACAGGGACACGAAGATCCTCACACGCCCCGTCCACTCTGATGGGTCATCTACACACTGTTCCCGCAGACCTTGTCACCAGTCCTCCAACCCTGTTCTCTCCATGTTCCAATCATCAGGCTAAACAGTGAGCCCCTGCCCATGAATCCATGTCCATCCATGCTTTTGGCCACGACTCCCTCCTGATAAATAAGACAGCCTGTTGAAAGGTTTCAGTTTCTGCCCTCGGTAGGGTTTTCTTTCAGGAACTCTTCGGTGAGGATCAGCAAGTGGCAGAAGCTCACCCCTGCCTGGCGACAGCACATGATATGGACCCACGTGTGAGCCGCGCCCACATTCCCTCTTACCAAATCAACTTGTTACAGGGACCTCCAGTGTAGACATGGGTGTGGGGTGAGGGGGGGTTTAGCCACACGACATGAGTGACTCTGTTGGGATTGGGGCTGCTGCTGCTGAAGCTGGCTGGAGCTTCCCACCCACATATACACACGATACATAATAATTGTTTTCAGTCGCATGCCACTTGGGGTTCCATGCTGGATGTTCTGTACTCATCACGGCCCAGAGAAAGCCAGGAGCTCTCACAAGACCATGATTATTTGCAGGAGACGGTATGCTTTTTCTCACATTCCAGGGACCTGTGATGTGACTTCCTGCTGGACATGGTCAAAGGCTCTACACAGTGTCCTTGTTTGTCACAGCTAATTGGAGCTCCACTGGATGGACCAGGCCATATAGGACCCAAGCAACTGGGCAACTTCCTTATGGTTTGGATTTGCTACATCGTGATCTGAGTCCAACTCACGATGGGCAGCTTTTTGGGTTACTCGGTAAATGGATCAGACACACAATGAAATGTGGCATATTTTTTCTCCAGAATCCAATGGGGTCCTAAAAACTTTGTCTTTTTTGGTGGTGAGTGGTACAATGATTGTCTTCATCATTCAGGGGATATGCTGACAAGTCCTGGACCACTAGAACCTAGGAACGTCTGGAAGGTCCATACCCCTGTAGCCATGGGATCTATCTCCCATCCTCTGACTTGCTCTCTTTGAGTAACTTATAAGTAATTCAGTATGTCTGAAGGATATAATCTGCATGAGATATATATAAAATAAACTATATCTATCTCTACCTATATATAGCCACACAGATAAGCAGACTATAAACCAAGGCAAGTATTATATACTGTGCTAAAGAGTTTAGAATGTGTTTTGAGGGCAGTGGGGAGCTGTCAAAATTTTTAAATAGGAATTTACATTAATCTGGCTTGTGCTTAGTAGGACTTTGCCAGCATAGTGTGAAGGACGGGTGGGGCATCAAGGCTAGGAAACCAGTTAGTCTGGCTGGTTTGGTCATCTCCATGAGAGCTGAGGGGGCATGAATCAAGGTAGTTCAGTGGGATGAAAGGAAATTAATGGATTCAAGAGATATTAATCATCATTAGCTACCTAGCATTATTCTAAGTGCTTGTGGTAGTATGATGAAGAGGGAAGAAAAACCCCTTTATAAAGCTTATGGTAGTGGAAGGGAAAGAATACAATAATTACACAAATTATTATAAATTATAAATCTAAAAAGAGCTACATAAGAGAGGAGGCGCGTCATACTTCAGAAGCATACATGGAGGAACTGGTCACTCTTAGGAAAGTCACGGAAGGGGTCCCAGCTGGGGCTGGGTGTGTGAGCACATACAAGGAACTGAAAGATCCCAGTGGTAAGGATGCCAGGAGAGGGGGCAGAGAGTCAAGGAAATCAAGGCTAGTCAAGGCTAGTATGGGAAGGAGGCCAGTTCACAAGGACCATTGAGGACCTGTTATAAATTTGTTCCTTGTCTTAAAGCCAATGGGAAATCATCGGAGAGTTTTAAGTAGGGGTATGTGTTGGTTTGCGTTGAAAAAGATTATTTTCACTCTCATTGCAAAATGGAAGCTGGAGGAGCCCAAGGTCAGATGCCAGGGAGACCAGTTAGCTAGTGATGGCCCCCAGGAGAGAGGTGATGTCCCTGGAACATGGAAAGGAGAGTCAGATTCCAGCTACAGGAAGGAAGAGAGCTTATTCTCAAGTAAGACTTTCAGGAGGTGGGGAGTTTCCTTGCCTGGAATGGAAAAACGATAGTGACAAATAGGAGTAAGAAGTGCTGTGTGGGGTTAGGGACAGGATACAAGGAACACAAAGCAATCTGGGAATAAAATCCAAGATGGGATAAGGCAGGAGAATCCCTCTAGGGCGTGGTTCTGCATGACAGGAAGCCCCAGCGGTGGGCTCACTCTGTCTTGAGGGTCCTGAGAGACAGTGCCCAAGAGGTCTTCTTTGGATGGAGTTAGAGACATCCTTTTAGGTTCCACATCTCAGTGTGTTTTATTTAGTAACTGTAGTTCGTCAACTCTCAACAATATTAACAACAACAACAAAAATCTCCATGTGAAGAAACTAAAATGTGTAAAAGTGAGCGAATGAAAGTTATACATGTGGTAGGGGTGTGATAAAGTCGGAGAGTAAGCTGATGAGAATAAATATGCTCTCTATATTGATTTCTTTCTTTTTGTGTTGTGGGAAAGAATATCACAGGATTAAGGAGCTGTGATATTTTGAAGCATAAGCTCCAATTCTAACATGCTGGCATTTACAACAAATTTATAGTCTTTGACATCATAATTCTATTGCTTATTTATTTTTTCTTTCCTTTTCAGAGTAGTTTTAAGTTTAGAGAAGAGTGAGCAGAAAGTACAGAGAATTTCCCAGACACCCTCTCCACAAACTCCCCCTACAACTTCCCCTATTATTAACATCTTGAATTTAAATTAGTATGATATGTTGTTAAAACTGAGGAACTAATACTGAAGCCTTGTTATTAACTGAAGTCCATAATTTACTTTAGGGTTCAATCTGTGTTGTACCTTCTGTGGGTTTTGACGAATATGTCATGTATCCATCATTATGGTATCACAGAATAGTTTCACTGTCCTAAAATTCCCTGTTCTCCACGTATTCCTCCCTCCTTCCCCTCCTCCACAATTCCCTGGCAGCCATTGATCTTTTTCCTGTCTCCATAGTTTTGCCTTTTCTGGAATGTCATATACTTGGAATCGTGCAGTATGTAGATTTTTCAGGTTGGCTTCTTTCACTTAGTAACATGCACTTAAAGTTCCTCCGTGTCTTTTCATGGGCAGATAACTCATTTCTTGTAAGCACTAAGTA
Source organism: Balaenoptera physalus (assembly GCF_965194825.1). Lineage (NCBI taxonomy): Eukaryota > Metazoa > Chordata > Mammalia > Artiodactyla > Balaenopteridae > Balaenoptera > Balaenoptera physalus. The sequence continues at coordinate 96,767,397 of NC_138894.1, forward strand.
ATATCCCACTGTCTGGAGGTACCACAGTGTTTTTATCCATTCACTTACTGAAGGGCATCTTGGTTGCTTCCAGTTTTTGGCAATGATGAATAAAGCTGCTATAAACATTTAGGTGCAGAATTTTATATGGACATAAGTTTTCAACTCCTTCGGGAAAACGCCAAGGGGTGTGAATCCTGGATCATATGGGAAGAATATGTTTAGTTTTGTGAGAAACTGTCTTCCAAAGTGGCTGCACCAGTTTGCATCCCCACTAGCTATGACCGAGAGTTCCTGTTGCTCCACATCCCCGCCAGCATTTGGTGCTGTCGGTGTTGGATTTTGGTCATTCTAATAGGTGTGGAGTGGTCTCTCAGTGTTGTTTTAATTTGCATTTCCTTAATGACAGAAACTGTCATGTAAAGTGTCTCATATACTCCATCACTCCAATTCCTTGTGTTTTTTTTCTCTTCATGCCACTTATGATACTCCGAATCATGTTATCTTTCTGCCTGCATCTTCTCACGTGCCTATTTCCATGTGTATGTCTTCTTCAGTGAAGTGTCTGCTCAGATCTTTTGTCCACTTTTTAATTGGGTAGTTTGGTTTCTCACTGCTGAGTTTTAAAGTTCTTTGTTTATTTGGGATACCAGTACTCTATCAGATATATGTTTCATGAAGATTTTCATCCTCTTAACGGTGTCTTGCAGAGCAGAAGTTTTTAATTTTAGCAAAGTCCAACTTCTCATTTTTTTCTCTTGTGGACCATGCATTTGGTGTTATAATTGTATTTTTAAAGATGGTTTAAGTTTTTTTGGTTTGAAAAGAGGTTTTTTTTAGTGTTGTTATCTTAATTTATGTTAATTTTGACAGGATTGGCAGTTGTGAGTTTGATTTTTAAAAGTGACAAAATCAGCATTAGTCGTGAACATATCCCTTTTGTTGTGTTAGTAAATTCACAGTATTTGTTTTTGTTTTTGTTCCTGTTGGTAGTGGATGGATCTTTTGCCAAAGATATAAGTCATAATCTCCTTTCTCCCTTTGCTGTCTGATGCCTTAAATCCTTGTGAGCTGAAGGGAAACAATTTTTGTGTAGAAATTACAGATTTGCATCAGTTTTCGGCATCAGCACAGCCCATTGGTAGTTACAATATATCATCAATAAAGCCATTGTGAAAACTGATATTTTCACTTTCTCAGTTTAAACCCGAGTTATATTGCTCTCCTTTGTCTTTGCCTAGAACCACTACATATTAGGAATTACTAGTTTTTATCGTTTACAATCCTGTCCTGCTTCGAGGCCATTACAATTGCCCGTCTTTCCACGTGGAGGTCTGCGGGCCCTTCACCTAGACAGCTACGGGGTGCACCACTCCCCATCATTCAGACGTCTAATAGTATCTGAAAGCTACTATGTACTCAAAATTTCCCAAACAATCATGTAAAATGCCTCATACACTCTGACACTTCAATGCCTTTCCTTGTTTGTTTTTTTTTCTTCATGCCACTTATGATATTAAGAATCATGTTATTTTTCTGCCTGCATCTTCCAATAAAATATCATCTCCAAGAGTGCAGGGCTTTCTCTGCTCAGGTAGTGCTTGACAAATGTTTTTCAAATTAACCTGAATAAGCACTGGATGAAACACTTCATCAAATCCCTTCTATTGATCTATCAAACATGTTTGCTGTGCAGGCTATTTCAGTCTATTTGGGATAAGGATGTAGTAAAAATAACACTTAAACTTTGATCTTGTTATCAACCGTGTGCATAGGCAAGCAGAGGTTTTTGTCTGATATTCAGAAAAAGAAAGTGTAATACAGAAGGTTTTTTTGTTTTGGAGTAGTTTCCTAATTCTTTGCTGCCTTTTTTTTTTTAAAGCTAGCGTGAATGTGAATATGAAAAACAGAATTAAGGAAAATTTATTCCATTGTTGTCCAAAATGTATGACATGGTCAGCACAGAAAGCACTACTTTCTATCACTGAGGATCTTGAACAGGCTGATATCATACGCCTCACAAGTCAATTCCGAAGCGAATGGTATAGCAAAGGCTCTGAGACGTTCATCAGAGGAAAGAAAAAAAAAAAAAAAAACAGTTCAACTTTGCTTAAGCCAGGCTTTCACCAATTAATTTGATCTCTGTTTTACTTAAAACTTATTCCTTGGAACTAGCATTCCAAAGAACACTCTTTGGAAAATGTAGGGGTTTTCTTTTGTAATTTTTAAAAATTTGTTTGGAGAAGAAATGAAAGTCAATATTTTAGATAATTTTACAGGCCAATAGCAATTAAAGTTATAGGTAATACTCTTTTGTTATTTGATGTTGTTAGCAAGAATTCACTGTCAAATGTCTGATTATAACTCATGGCAAAGAAAGCCTCTTTATTAGCACATTGAACAAAGGCAAAAAAGTACAGAGCATAATGTAAATTATTAATTATCCTTGTGATTTCCCCCATCAAAGTGTGAATTAGAGTGAATCTCAATTAGATGCAGCCTTAACTGAAGATCCCTTCTGGAAAACATGCAGATGAATGGGTAACTGTCTCTCATGTAAAAATATGACCTCTTCACAGAGGCTTTCTCTAACCTCTCAGTCTTAAATAAACCCCTCCCAAGCCACTGTTTCAACCCTTACCTTATTATTAATATTTTTCTGGAATTCATAGCATCTGACAGCATCTCCTATAATTTTGTCTGCTTGTTTACTTGCTCATTGTCTTCCTCTGAGCCCACCACTTCCACAAAAGTTTCCTGAGGGTGATCTTGTTCACCACATCCTACTCGGCACCTGGAAAATGGCTTGGAACGTACAGCAGAAGCCCAATAGGTATCTGTGTGCAAACATGAACAATAATTTATTACTCACAAGGCCATTAGGCCACAACTACCATATGATGGATTAAAATATTCAATCATTCATTTTAATTGGGCAAAGCATAGAAAGAATGCACAGAGCAGACGATCAGGTTTGTTAAATGATTGAATCCCATGTTCACTGATGTTAGTCTACTACGCCAGCACTGAGAAGTGCTTACCGGCAACACAAAGTGTTGTGTTAGTCATCTCACACTTTTTAACAGTAGAGGTGCATTTCATATTTTAAGGATTTTTGGTCTCTGAGTTTATCATCCATCACCCCAACAACTGTCACCTTGGTTAGACTTACATTGAGGTGATCAGTTTTGAATAGGTTCATTTAGAAAAATTTATTTTAGGGAACTCTAGAGATAGTTGCCTGTTTCGAGCAGACTCAGTTAAGTGGCTTTTAAAATATCAAATAAATATATCTATGAGTCTGCTTCTTTTTTGGCTATAGTCAATAGTTTGGTGTATTTTTTAGATTCCACATATAAGTGATATAATACCGTATTTGTCTTTCTCTGTCTGACTTATTTCACTTAGCACAATGCCCTCCAAAGTGGGGAGAGGGAAGGGAGGAAGGGGAAATACAGGAGGAGAGGAGTAAGAGGTACAAACTGTTAGGTATAATATGAGCTACTAGGATGTATTGTACAACACGGGGAATATAGCCAATATTTTATAATAACTATAAATGGAGTGTAACCTTTAAAATTGTGAATCCCTATATTGTACTCCTGGAACTTATATAATATGGTACAGCAACTATCCTTCCATAAAAAAATAAAATAAATAGTCCCAAATCTAGGCTGTGTATTTAATGAAAGGAATTACAACAAAAACGAACTTCCCAAAAACTACTTTGAATCACTTAATTCTAAACACATTTATTAGACAGTTCAAATTTTATCTATTTTAAATTAATCAAAGATGTCAAAATCTAGAGACAAATTCTCCCTCTCTTGATTTCAAGTATGAGCAAGCTTCACTCAATAGGAAGAACTCACTTGTGAACTTGTGGCTCTTTGGGTTTGGGACTCTGGTATGTAAGCATGTCTGTAAGTATGGGGTGTGTGTGTAGGGGGCATTCTTTTTTTAAACAGCACCACTGAGATATAATTGACATACCATAGAATTTACCCATTTAAGGTGTTCAGTCCAATATTTTCCAGTCTATTCACAGAGACGTGCAACCAGCACCACAATCAAATTTTAGAACACTTTCATCACCTCAGAAAGAAGCCCCATGCCCTTTAGTTGTCACTCCACTACCCTCCTATCTCTACCCCACCATTATCACTAAGTAACCTCAAATCTATTGAATCTACTTTATATCTCTATAGATTTTCTGGCATATAATATGTGATCTTCTGTGACTGGCTTCTTTCACTTAACATGTGTTTTCAAGATCCATCCATGTTGAAATATGTATCAGTACTTCATCCTTTTTTATGGCCAAATAATATTCCATCATATGGATATACTACTTCTTCTTTATTCATTTGACAATTGATGAACTATTAGGTTGTTTTTGCCTTTTGACCATTATGAATAATGTTGGTATAAACATTTGTGTACAAATTTATGCGTGGATGTAAGTTTTTATTTCTCTTGGGTATATACCTAGGAGTAGAAATGCTGGATCATATGGAAACTCTAAATTTATCATTTGAAGAACTGCCAGACTGTTTTCCAAAGCAACTGCACATCTTACATTCCCACCAGCAGTGTATGAGGGTTCTGATTTTCCGTATACTTGTCAAAACACTTATTACCCGACTTTTTAATCCTAGCCATCCTATTAGATGGAAGTAGTATCTCATTGTGATTTTGATTTGATTTGATTCAATCTGATGCCTGAAAATGTGGAGCATCTTTACACATGCATATTGGACATTTGTATGTTTTCTTTGGAGAAATGTCTATTCAGATCCTTTGCCAATTTTTTAATTGGGTTGTTTGTCTTTTTATCATTGAGTTGCAAGTGTTCTTTACATATTCTTCATACAAGTCCCTTATCTGATATGTGATTTGCAAATGTTTTCTCTCATTCTGTGGATTGTCTTTTCATTTTCTTGATTGTGTTCTTTGAAGTACAGATTTTAATTTTGATGAAATCCAGTGTACCTATGTCTTCTTCTATTTGTACTTTCAGTGTCATATCTAAGAATCCTTTGCTAAATCCAAGACCACGCAGATTCACCCCATGTCTTCTTCTAAGAGTTTTATAATGACTACATTTAATTCTTTGATCCATTTTGAGTTAATTTTTGTGTATGGTGTGAGGTAATTGTCCAGTTTCATCATTTTGCACTTGGCCATACTATTGTCCTAGCAGCGTTTGTTGAAAAGACTATTCTTTCCCAATTGGAAGGTCTTAGTGTTATTGTTGACAATGTATGGGTTTATTTCTGGACTCTCAATTCTATTCCATTGAACTACATGACAATTCTTGTACAGTATCTCACTGTTTTGGTTACTATTGCTCTGTAGTAAGTTTTCAAACCATGAAGTGTGAGTCTTCCTACTTTGCTTTTCTTTTTCAAGATTGTTTTGGCTATCCTGGCCCCTTGGAATTCCATATGAATTTGAGGATCAGTTTGGCAATTTCTACAAAGGAGTCGACTGTGATTGGGATAGAGATTGTGTTTCTACTGAATACCCTCCATCTCAGAGACTCCTTCCTTGGTTGCATCCAGTCTGCTAACAAGTCCATCAAAGGCTTGTGCCCATTTCTGTGGCAGGCTCTTTGATCTCTAGCATTTGCTTTTTATTTTTTCTCAGAACTTCCATCTCACTGCTTACATTACTCATCTGTTTTTACATGTTGTCCACCTTTTCCATTAAAGCACTTAGCATTTTAATCACAATAATTTTAAATCACTGGTCTGATAATGCCAATATCCTTGCTATATCTGACTTGGTTCTGAAGCCTATTCTATCTTTTCAAACTGCCTTTTTTTCCTTTTCGAATGTGTTACTTTGGTGAAGGCTGGCCATGATGTCCCGGGTAACAGGAACTGCAGTCAATAAGCCATTAGTGATGTGGTGATGAAGTGTGAGGAGAAGAGAAATATTCTACAGGATTAGGTCTCTGTTTTCTAGTGAGCCTGTGCCTCTGGACAGTGGACTTCACAAGAGTTCTTGGTTTTGCCTCCTTGTGACGTGGGCCAGGATGGCTAGAGGGGGCTGGGGTTGAGTGTCTCCTCTCCCCCAGGTCAGGGATGTTTTGGTAAACTCCAAATAGTTTAGAGTCTGGTAAAATAGTTTCTTCTGAGAGCAGAACTTGTTAGGAACAGAGTGTTCTGGTGTTCTCTCTCCTGGAGAAGCACAAGGAGAGTTTCCTCCTATTTTCACTGTGAGAAGCTGGTGGAGCTCCTGGAGTGGGGGCCCCAGGTTACCGGGTCCCCACTGGAGTTCTTACCTCTCAGAGTTGGCCTCCGTCTATTTGTCAATTACAATTTAGTATTTCCAACCTAGTACTGGTTCTTTGGAGATTTCTTCTTCAGTAAGTTGTAGTTTTCTGTGTTTTCCTGTCTTTTTCTCCAAAGTTTGGGGCAGTGACCTCAGCATTCAGCATTAAAAAAAAAAAAATTTTTTTTTTGAAAAATTACTGATGAAAATAGTAGGTGAAAAAGGAACTGGTAAAGCATTTGGGCCAAAGAGCATTACAGAAATGGATCTAAATATCTAACTAGCTACACACTATCATATACCTCAGCCTCCTTCAGAACAGATAAGCCTGTATCAAACTCTATGGAATTTTCAGAATGCAGGAAGCCATAGTGCATTCACTCCCTCTCTCTCTCAATGGATTCATCCACATATTTATGAAGAACTAGGCTAGATGCTTTTGGACTCCTGGAATGACTCTGGTAAGCCTCCTTCCTCATCCTCATGAACTGACACTAATAACTATGAGAAAATTTTAATTATAATAATAAACTTAACCGAATATCTGGAAAGCCACACCTACAAGGAAATGACAATGTCTTAATCAGGGTCTGTTGGCACAGAGGGTGAACCATGATTTCTATGTGTGAAGCTAACCTCAATAGCCCTGGGTTAGTTTTCTCTTGTTTGAAAGTGATGTAAGAAGAAATAGAAATAGATTACAGTTTGAGAAAATCAAAGAAAAAAGTAAGGGCAAATGCTATTTTACTAAGAGGATGTGGATGGTCTTAGGAAATCTGAAGCCAGAAAATTTTTAAATGGTCTGTACTGAAGCTATTCACTAAGAAAGGATTTAACAGGAGATGTGAAAGATGAAAACTCAAATTGTATGGAAAGGTACATACTGACCCCAATTTGGAAGGCCAGGGTTGGAAAGCGTTTTTCTGAGAATAATGAGACTGCTGCATCAATAAGCATGTGTTGCCTTGAAACCTCAGAAAATAAAACGGTGAAGGAAGTTTGCAAAGTGCTGAATCTGTTTAGCACTACTTTTTAAAGAAGGTAAATATCTAGTACAACCATAATTAGTGAAAATCCCTCGGTGTTTATGGTTATCAGATTTTCTGGTTAAATTAAAATTATTGAGAAACTTGTTTTTAGCAATTCTACATGTTTTGTTTTTAATCATAAAAGTTTCAGTGTAGGTAATATGATTTATTTTTTCTTTAAGATTGAGGATATTTCAATTTTTAGACATTATACCTAGTTTGGGAAAAAGAAAATTGGAGCAACTGAAACACTCGTACAGTGCCAGTAGGAGTGTAACCTCTTTGAATTTATTTAGCATTGTGTATGTCATAACCCACAACTTTACTCCTGGGTGTATACTCAACAGAAATGCACTAAAAACACACAAAGAAATGTTCGTAACTCTATTATTGTAACGCCATACCCCAATCTAAGTGTCTATTAACTCTAGAATTGGTGAGTACTTTGTTATATACTAGTAAATATGCCATGATGTGATGTGACATGACACAACATGACACACCATGATAAGGCAAGATGTGATATGCACTGACACAGCATAGCGTGGTATTATAAGATATGATATGATAGTGAAGCAAGAATGGGCACACTACAGTGCCCCTGAACATGAACGAATCTCACAAACATAATGTTGAGCAAGAGGAACCAGACACAAAAGAATACATGTGTTGTTCTATGTATACAAAGTTCAGAAGCCAGTAGCGTGATCTCCCCTGGCAGTGTTTGGACTCTAAGGGGACCTCTTAGGTGTTGGAGATTCAATTCATGACTTGGATGGCGGTTACATGTAGCTTTTATTTTGTGATTATTCACGTAATTCATTGCTATAAATTGTATGATATGTTCACTTTAGGTTATATTGTGGGTTTAAAACAACTATTTTTAAATGATTAGACGGGTTCCACAAATATGGAAAAGACTTTCAGGAGGTGAGGTCACAGGGACCCAGAAGGATCCAGATATGATGGACCCTTTGGAGAACTTTGGTTTCCCTCTGAGGAATGAGGGGACCATTGGAGAGCTTTGAGCAGAGGAATGGTCTGCTCTGATTTATATTTTGGGATGATCATTCTGGCTACTGTGATAAAAATATACTGTGGGATGGGATAGGAAGACAGCAATAATGTGAAGAGTGTATGCATTTCAAATTTTGATGCATTTTGGTAAATTGCTTTCCATAGAATCTGCACAAATTAAAAATCTCACAGGCACTTTTCCACTTCATTCCCTGCACAGGGGGCTTTAAAACACTGGATAGTTGTCCATTTGATGGGAAAAAGTGATACCTTATAGGAGTTTTATTTACATTTCTGATATGATGGGTGGGGTTGATCTTGTTTTCACATTTTTGAGAGCCACTTGCAGAGCCTTTATCAAAGGTCTTTGCATACCTGTCCCCGTGTTTCTGCCGGTTCACTGATGTGTTTATTGCACATTTGTGCATGTCTATTACATACCAAGGAAATTAAACTTACTCTGTGATGTGAGCTCGAGCTACTTTTCTTCCTACGTCATAAGTTTTTAAGTTAAAATCTCTTCTGCACTAAAATATCATTATTAAAAATCATAATAATAAAAATATAAAAATTAAAAACTCACAGGTTTTCTTCCAGTACTTTTGTGCTTTCTTTTTTTTTTTCTTTTAAAGCTTAGATCATCGTTCCATTTAGAATTTATTTTGGTATCAAGTACGAGAAAATAATCCAATTGTTCCAAGACCAGCAAAGTGTTAAGGGCATACATTGCAGACATAGACTGCCCGGTTTGAGTTCTGTCTCTGGCAATTTACTACCCTATGACTTTGGGCAGCCGCTCTATCACTACACCACTTATCTGTCCACTCAGAATGGATAACAGGACATACCACCTGAGGATGAGGGGCATTCAGGGTGAGCCACCAGGCGCATCACCATCTTTCTAGGCTACTCATGAGGGGTGCTGTGGTTCAGGTGCCATCATTTCCATCTTGTATGTACCTACCAAGCCAACTCATCTGTAAACCAAGCTTGGCCCTTTTCTTCCCACGGCAGCTGATCACATGACAATGGGTATGAGTTGCAGGGTAGCTGTTACCATGACACTGATGAATGACAGGACGCTCAAGACACCTGAGCACACAGCCTGCATCTGCCCCTTAGTCCCCCTAGGCTCATTCTGGAAAAACCACTTGCGTCACACAATGGCTTGTCGCTGGGTCAGTCTCATCATATAACTTAGTGACTGATGCAAGGCAGGGCATGATGGACAATTCCAGATGCATGGAATCCAGTGTCAGGTGTTCTCTCTCTACCAATAGCATACTAGGTATTAGTTCTCAAAAGGTGGCAATTCGTCACTGCCAATGACATGGCTTTGCTTCAGAGCTCCAGAGGCTTACATTATGATTTGACCATGGTGTTGGCTACAAAATCCACATGGCATCCGTTTCCCACTACTAACATCTCTGACACCATATGGTGTGCTGGGTCATATGGCCTGAGTCTTGATTGCACTATAACCTGGACCTGCTACAGTACCATTTCCTGTCTGGGCCCCATTTGAATCTGGGACCCTTTTGCATTGCCTGGTATATGGACAGAAGCAGCATTCTCAAGTATGGGACATGCTGGTCCAAAACCCAAAGAGGCCTGCCAAGTGGAGTACTTTCTTGTGTTGGGGGACAAGATGCCATAATTTGTCCTTTATTTTGGGTAGGGTGCCCTGACCACTGGACCCCTAAAAGGTTTCACTGATGTCATATAAAGTTTATCTACCTCACTCTGGGGTGTGTGCGGATTACCAAGGACTCCAACAGTCTAGTCACCTCTTACTAGTCAGATGAGTATGATGTCATAGGGAGCTGATGTCATAGTGAGTTGACATCCAGATGGTCCAGATCTTTTGGACCATATCATGAGAGTGGGTGGAAGAGATAACATAGCCCTGGTAGAAAACTGTAAATATATGCTATTGTCAGTTTCATGTGAATGCAGACTTTATGATCTGCTGTTCTAATCAAGATGAGAAAGAGCACATTCATTAAATCAACAGCCTCAAGCCAAGTGCCTGCAGTCACGTTAACTTGCTCTGGCACAGGTACAGGTAGCTTGTGAGGGACTACTGCCCCCTTCTCAGATAGACCTGAATTCCCCAGAGGGTCAGACTGGTGAATTAAATGGAGACACAGTGGGACCACTACCCTGGCATAGTTTAGCTCCTGAGTGTGGCACTAATCCTTGCCATCACCCGTGGGATGAGATTTTGATAGGTATTTTCTATCTTGGCTGGAATGGGGGCAGGGTTCAGTTTCAGAGGCTTTGGCTTTCTTCCTCTGATATCTCTGACCCCACAGGCCAAAGACCCTATGTGGAGTTTGTACCATCTGCCCAATGTGTCTTCCCCACAAATGTATTAGGGGACTAGAAAATGACAACCTGGTGAGTCTACAGACCCAATGGATCCATTGCAAGCTGGACATTAGCCGTGATTCCATCTGTAACCTGATCTCATATGCCCCAACTCTAACTGAAGGGTAATAATGACCCCACAGGTCTCCAGGTATAATTGTCAACTCTGAACCTGTGTTCAACAATCCTGGAAGTGATTGGGTATTCCGCTTTACCTGATGTACAGTTACCAAAGGAAATGGCATACATCCTCAGGGGAGGGTCTGGGGGGTTGACTGCTATGTATACTTGCCATGGTTCTCCAGGATCCTTCCTCCCGGGAACGTGGCCTTCTCTTCAGTTAATGGGTCTTGGGTCTAAAAACTGACTCAGGTTCAGGGACTGCACAAGGGGTACTGCTCTGACTTTCCAGCTCATCCATCCTTGATTTCTTCTGATGACGTGAGCAGTAACCTGATTGGCTGCCCATCTATTTCCCCCATAAGAGTGCTGTGTTCTGTAAACCATCTTCATAATTCTGAAGGTCAGGCCTCATTGGCTGCCAATCCAACTTCACCAGTCATGATGATAATTGCATCCACCCGGCTTCTGATATGGACACACTGCCAACCGGCCTCTGCTTGGCAGAGTCCTGCCATCCCTGTACTTAGAAGCCCTGATTCTGTGATGACGACACCCACCATCGATCCAAAATCACGGAAATTTTTTGGTGCTTGTGCCTCTCCTCCTGCACATTCTTCCTTGTTTTGGTAAAGAGCAAATCTTCCGGACTTTCCCAATGACCACTCCAGTTGGCAGGTGCTCTTTCCTTACAGAGCATGTTCATCTCTGCATGTCTACCTCCGTGAGCCTTTCAGTCCCTCCTTCCACTGTCTGCCATGCAATTCCAGCGTTTCATCTCACTTAGCATGGACCATTGATTCTTCCATGCTTCTAGGAAACACCCAAGTGGTGATTTCACACCATCTCCTAAGACTTTGCCAGGATGCTGAACCCTGTATCTCGAAACTGCTTCCCAATCAACTCACTTTCCATGACGCAACCTTTTTCAAGGGTCTCCCGATCAAGCATACCTCAGAATCCAGTCCCACACCTTCTCCTCTGACTCCCACCACTTCCTATTGGCTGAATCTTATAACTCTTTATCTGACCCACGTCATCTCAGCCGTGACGTCTCCCTAATTATGATCTAATGGTCAGAAGGGGTGGAGGTAGTTTTACCAGGAACTATCCCCTGAATTTTCTTTAAGTAAGAATGGAGTTCTTGTCCTTAACAGGGAGAAGTGGGACAATTCTGCAGGACAAACATCTCAGAGGAACATGGGAGTTCAAGATTTTCACACACCAACCTAGATGTGCCCAACCCATCTGCCGGGTTCCATTCTTTCTTAATCAGAATCCTAACCTGCATTGGTTGGGAGCTTGACTTTCTTTTGGGCTTGGCTACACTGAAGATTGAGTGCAGTGCCTGTGTGAGGGGCTGAATAATGTCCATTCCTTGCAAAGATGTCCATGTCTTACCTTCAGAACCTGTGAACCCATAAGTTTCCACCACAAAGGGAACTAGGGCTGCAGGTGGAATAAGGTTGCTAATCAGCTGATGACACTTTCAGGGGGTCCACCTAGCACATCTCGTGTCCATCACACTGTAACTACAACTGAACCGTTATACTATTTTAAGGGATTTTCCATCTATTCTTTTTTTTAAAGATTTTTTTTTTTAATGTGGACGATTTTTAAAGTCTTTATTGAATTTGTTACAATATTTCTTCTGTTTCATGTTTTTGGTTTTTTGACCATGAAGCATGTGGGATCTTAGCTCCCCAACCAGGGATCAAACCCACACCCCCTGCATTGGAAGGTGAAATCTTAACCACTGGACCCCAGGGAAGTCCCTCCATCTATTCTTATTTAATATTTTTCACTTATGGACATTGAGATATGCAAATATCTTTCAGCGAGGTTATACAAAAGCCTTTTTATTGACCTCATCTGCAAACAGTATATTCCTGATACAGTGGAAGAATATTTTTAAAATACTGAGGGAGAATAAAAATCAACTTAAAAATTTGCCTTTCAGAAGTGCAGATACACTAAAGACTTTTTCACATAAATAGCAGCAGAAAGAACTTCGTAAGGATACATTTTTCTAAGAAAGAAATTTTGAACCCATGAGGAAGGACGGGGTACATGGAGTAATGATAAACAAATAAATCACTATAATGAATGATTTTAACAGAAAAGACAAATGCTGGAAGATCTAAAAAATACTCTCTGAGAGCACTAATAAATGATAACCTGGATGACACATGTAGACAGGATTAGATTCAAATGGTTCAAAAATACTTTTGCTCCTTGATAAAAAGATAGAAGTATTTATTAAAGTAGGACACTGTTAAGTATGTAATTAATATTTAATGGGAAAAACTAAGAAGCATAGAAAGAGAATGTATAACAAACCAGTGGAGTAAAAATAAGTTGGTAAAAATAAATCAAAATATATCAATAACCATAATAAATGTAAATATTTAAAAGTTTTCTATTAAATAGGGAGCCCCAGAATACTTTTTAAAAATAATATTTCCTTTATGAATTTTATGAGACACATCTAAAATATGACAGAAATGTTAAAACAGATGGATAAAGATATGCCAAGCAGATATAAACAAGGAAAACAAGAACAGTAATGTTAATACCAGAAAAAGTACAGTCAAAGAGATGAAGCTGAAGACCTCTCTTAGGTCTTGCTATAGTCATAAAAAGTCATAAAAAGCTTAATTTTGTATGTTCCTAACAATATTATCTCAAAAACATAAACAAAAAATTGGCAAAATGGTATCAATAAGAGGAAAAATCTAAAACCTTAGTTAGATATATTTCTCAGACTATTCTCAGAAACAGATAAATCTAGAAAACTAGAAAATAATTTATGCAAATTTATGAGTTTGATCTGATATTGATCTAATGGATATACACCCAACAATGAAAGAGCACACATTCTTTTTAAGCATACATAGAACTTACATTTTAAAGAAAGTATATATTTAATCACAAAGGAAGTTTCAAAAGATACCAAGAAAATTAATGTCAGACTGACTATATACTTGGACCACAATTTAATAAAATTAGAAACTACAAAGTATAGTATAAGAAAGTCTCCCATTAATTTATAAATTTTAAAGCACCAGTCAAAAGCATTCACACATCAAAGAAAAAATTACAATGGAAATAAGAAAACACTTACGTATTAGTCAGGGTTCTGCAGAGAGATTATATTTATAGAAGGAGGGCCAGCGGGGTAGTTTGAAGGCCTGAGAGCCAGGGAGCTATGGTGCAGGTCCCAGTCTGGGTCTGGAGCTTGAGGACCAGGAGTGCTGAGAACAGAGGACTGATGTTCCAGCTCAAACTGTCAGGCAGACACAGGACACATTCAGCCTTCTTCTGCATCTTTGTTCTGTTCAGGCCCTCAACGGATTGAATGATACCCACTTACATTGGACTGAGTCCTCTGAGCTGTATGCTAATCTACTCACTGATTTGATTCATGTGCATATATTCCTATTGTCTCAGTGGAAACATTTATGAACCAAGATATCAGGATACATCTCAATCCTACCACTGGCTAAGTTCTTGAGCTGTATGTTCAACCAAATATCTCACTTTTCTGTGTTTGACTTTTTGAAAAAATGAAGACTTACAGAGAAATATTTTGAGTTACCTTTGGGAAAATCATAGTATAAGGTTATTTCTGTTCACTTACTAATTCACGCATAAACATTTATTTAGTGCCCATTATATTCCAGACCTTAGGTCATTGACAGATAATCTCATTATAATAACAATGCTCTTTGCTACTGAGATATTCATCATCGGTTCACAGCAAGGCTTTCACAGGAAATGACAGGATGGGTTTTTTCTCCTGCCTCCCCTCCTTGTTCCTTCAACACACTCTTATCTGTCTTCTACGCCCACCACTCTTTTGGTACTTTCTTGACAAGGCCTCTGGTGACCCTCATATCCCCAAATCCAATGGTTATTGGTGAGTTCTATGTTTCCAACCTGCTTGACTTATCTGACAGAGTTGAATGTCTTGAAACACTTTTTTTTTTTTTTTTTTTTGATACCACATTCTCTTGGATGTCTTCTAACCTAATTGGCTCTTTTCTATCTTCTTCGATGGCTTTTCCTCTCCACCCAAACCTTCATCTTACAATCACTCAGGGTTCAAACCTGAGCTCGATTTCCACCTCTCCATACAATCTTCTCTTGAGTATTTCATCTATTCCAAGAACTTTTTGACATCATTTTATGCTGATGACTTCCAAATTAGTATTGCCCACCCAGATGTCTCCTCTGAGAAGCAGTTCATACATATTCAACTCTTGATACTTACCTGATATTTCAACATTAACTCCCCACATGAATCTCAGTTTAAACACGCTCAAAATGGTTTTCTTGATGTGCTCTGAAAATCTGCTCCGTTCCTGGCTTCTTCTCCACAGCACCACCCATGAAATTGCTCAAACCAGAAGTCTATGTACTTCACCTGCATATGCTGACCATCAGCACTTCTTGTACATTCTCCCTTAAAGAATATCTTGAAACTTTCACTGCCATCCATTGATTCAATCTACTATTACCTCTGATCCAAATTTCCACAGCAGGTTCTATTTGTTCTTCATGCTTCCACTCTTTATTGGTAACATATGCAAGTTTTGAAGCATAATAATAAACACATTTACCCCACACCAACCCTCATAACCTACCAATATTAGGGCATGCCCCCTCCTCACAGAGTCAGCGTCATCTTAAGCTGTATCATCTTATTTTTAAACTGTAGTTTTATGACACAGGTGACATGTCTAAGCTATATATTGTTTGATCTTGATTGATTTTGTGGACAGATTATTAAATTACACATCATAAAAGGATGTTATAGCCTTTAAGTGTACAGCACAAATCCTAAATGTACAGTTCAATAAAATATCACAAATTAACACAACTGTGTAATTAGAACCCAGATCAAAATAAGAAACGGCTTTTACATGACTGCCAATCCCCTTCTCATCACCCACTCCCCAAAGTGAACCATATCCGACTACTAACACCACAGATGAACCTCATTTGTTTTTCAGTTTCATATAAGTGAAATCATGTGGTGCATATTCTTTGTGCCTTAGTTACGCTGATCAACATTATGTTTGTGAGATTTGTCCATGTAGTTATATGCAGTTGTAGCCCACATATTCTCATTGTTGTATGGGATTGCACTGTGGGAATGTGCCGCCCTCCAGTTATCCATTCTACTGCTGGTGGTCATTTGAATAGGCTTCAGTTTGGGTGTTGGGAATAGCCCCGCTGTGAACACATTCATGCATGTGTCTTGGTGCATATGCACACATTTCCCTTGGGGCTGTACCTTGGGGAGGAATTCTGGATTATAAATTTCTGGAAGATAAATGTTTACCTTTGGTGAATACTACTGATGTGTCTGCATAAATAATTCCCACCAGAAGGGTGGATGAGGTTGGTTCCTCCACGTCAGTACCCATGCTTCTCTAATTCATTCTGGGAAGGAATGCAAGTGGTATCACCCTGTGATTTAATTTGCATTTCCCTAATGAAAAATTACATTGAAAATGTTTTACCTAGTCAAAACATTACCTAGTCAAAATGTACCTAGTCAAGCCTTTGTCTATTTTTCTAATTGAATTCTTTGCTTTTTTTCTTGTTTATTTATTGATTGTTTCGGAATGTTTTTTTTTTGTTTTTTTTTTGTTTTTTTTTTTTTTTTTTTTTTTTTTTAACATCTTTATTGAAGTATAATTGCCTTACAATGGTGTGTTAGCTTCTGCTTTATAACAAAGTGAATCAGTTATACATATACAATATGTTCCCATTTCTCTTCCCTCTTGCATCTCCCTCCCTCCCACCCTCCCCATCCCATCCCTCTAGATGGTCACAAAGCACCGAGCTGATCTCCCTGTGCTATGCGGCTGCTTCCCACTAGTTATCTATTTTACATTTGGTAGTGTATATATGTCCATGACACTCTCTTACCCTGTCACATCTCACCCCACCCCCTCCCCATATCCTCAAGTCCATTCTCTAGTAGGTCTGTGTCTTTATTCCCGTCTTGCCACTAGGTTCTTCATGGCCTTTTTTTTTTTTTTTTTTTTTCCCTTAGATTCCGTATATATGTGTTAGCATACTGTATTTGTTTTTCTCTTTCTGACTTACTTCACTCTGTATGACAGACTCTAACTCCATCCACCTCATTACAAATACCTCCATTTCATTTCTTTTTATGGCTGAGTAATATTCCATTGTATATATGTGCCACATCTTCTTTATCCATTCATCTGTCGATGGACATTTAGATTGCTTCCATGTCCTGGCTATTGTAAATAGAGCTGCAATGAACATTTTGGTACATGACTCTTTTTGACCTATGGTTTTCTCAGGGTATATGCCCAGTAGTGGGATTGCTGGGTCGTATGGTAGTTCTATTTGTAGTTTTTTAAGGAACCTCCATACTGTTCTCCATAGTGGCTGTATCAATTTACATTCCCACCAACAGTGCAAGAGTGTTCCCTTTCCTCCACACCCTCTCCAGCATTTATTGTTTCTAGATTTTTTGATGATGGCCATTCTGACCGGTGTGAGATGATATCTCATTGTAGTTTTGATTTGCATTTCTCTAATGATTAATGATGTTGAGCATTCTTTCATGTGTCTGTAGGCCATCTGTATATCTTCTTTGGAGAAATGTCTATTTAGGTCTTCGGCCCATTTTTGGATTGGGTTGTTCGTTTTTTTGTTATTGAGCTGCATGAGCTGCTTGTAAATCTTGGAGATTAATCCTTTGTCAGTTGCTTCATTTGCAAATATTTTCTCCCATTCTGATGGTTGTCTTTTGGTCTTGTTTATGGTTTCCTTTGCTGTGCAAAAGCTTTTAAGTTTCATTAGGTCCCATTTGTTTATTTGTGTTTTTATTTCCATTTCTCTGGGAGCTGGGTCAAAAAGAATCTTGCTGTGATGTATGTCATAGAGTGTTCTGCCTATGTTTTCCTCTAAGAGTTTGATAGTGTCTGCCCTTACACTTAGGTCTTTAATCCATTTTGAGTTTATTTTTGTGCATGGTGTCAGGGAGTGTTCTATTTTCATACTTTTACATGTACCTGTCCAATTTTCCCAGCACCACTTATTGAAGAGGCTGTCTTTTCTCCACTGTATATGCTTGCCTCCTTTATCAAAAATAAGGTTCCCATATGTGTGTGGGTTTATCTCTGGGCTTTCTATCCTGTTCCATTGATCTATATTTCTGTTTTTGTGCCAGTACCAAACTGTCTTGATTACTGAAGCTTTGTAATATAGTCTGAAGTCAGGGAGCCTGATTCCCCCAGCTCCATTTTTCGTTCTCAAGATTGCTTTGGCTATTCGGGGTCTTTTGTGTTTCCATACAAATTGTGAAATTTTTTGTTCTAGTTCTGTGAAAAATGCCAGTGGTAGTTTGATAGGGATTGCATTGAATCTGTAGATTGCTTTGGGTAGTAGAGTCATTTTCACAATGTTGATTCTTCCAATCCAGGAACATGGTATATCTCTCCATCTATTTGTATCATCTTTAATTTCTTTAATCAGTGTCTTATAATTTTCTGCATACAGGTCTTTTGTCTCCTTAGGTAGGTTTATTCCTAGATATTTTATTCTTTTTGTTGCAATGGTAAATGGGAGTGTTTTCTTAATTTCACTTTCAGATTTTTCATCATTAGTGTATAGAAATGCAAGAGATTTCTGTGCATTAATTTTGTATCCTGCTACTTTACCAAATTCATTGATTAGCTCTAGGAGTTTTCTGGTAGCATCTTTAGGATTCTCTATGTATAGTATCATGTCATCTGCAAATAGTGACAGCTTTACTTCTTCTTTTCCGATTTGGATTCCTTTTATTTCTTTGTCTTCTCTGATTGCTGTGGCTAACACTTCCAAAACTATGTTGAATAATAGTGGTGAGAGTGGGCAACCTTGTCTTGCTCCTGATCTTAGTGGAAATGGTTTCAGTTTTTCACCATTGAGGACAATGTTGGCTGTGGGTTTGTCATATATGGCCTTTATTATGTTGAGGAAAGTTCCCTCTATGCCTACTTTCTGCAGGGCTTTTATCATAAATGGGTGTTGAATTTTGTCGAAAGCTTTCTCTGCATCTATTGAGATGATCATATGGTTTTTCTCCTTCAGTTTGTTAATATGATGTATCACATTGATTGATTTGCGTATATTGAAGAATCCTTGCATTCCTGGGATAAACCCCACTTGATCATGGTGTATGATCCTTTTAATGTGCTGTTGGATTCTGTTTGCTAGTATTTTGTTGAGGATTTTTGCATCTATGTTCATCAGTGATATTGGCCTGTAGTTTTCTTTCTTTGTGACATCTTTGTCTGGTTTTGGTATCAGGGTGATGGTGGCCTCGTAGAATGAGTTTGGGAGTGTTCCTCCCTCTGCAATATTTTGGAAGAGTTTGAGAAGGATAGGTGTTAGCTCTTCTCTAAATGTTTGATAGAATTCACCTGTGAAGCCATCTGGTCCTGGGCTTTTGTTTGTTGGAAGGTTTTTAATCACAGTTTCGATTTCAGTGCTTGTGATTGGTCTGTTCATATTTTCTATTTCTTCCTGGTTCAGTCTCGGCAGTTTGTGCCTTTCTAAGAATCTGTCCATTTCTTCCAGGTTGTCCATTTTATTGGCATAGAGTTGCTTGTAGTAATCTCTCATGATCTTTTGTATTTCTGCAGTGTCAGTGGTTACTTCTCCTTTTTCATTTCTAATTCTATTGATCTGAGTCTTCTCCCTTTTTCTCTTGATGAGTCTGGCTAATGGTTTATCAATTTTGTTTATCTTCTCAAAGAACCAGCTTTTAGTTTCATTGATTTTTGCTATTGTTTCCTTCATTTCTTTTTCATTTATTTCTGACCTGATCTTTATAATTTCTTTCCTTCTGCTGGCTTTGGGGTTTTTTTGTTCTTCTTTCTCTAATTGCTTTAGGTGCAAGGTTAGGTTGTTTATTCGAGATGTTTCCTGTTTCTTGAGGTAGGCTTGTATTGCTATAAACTTCCCTCTTAGCACTGCTTTTGCTGCGTCCCATAGGTTTTGGGTCGTCGTATCTCCATTGTCATTTGTTTCTAGGTATTTTTTGATTTCCCCTTTGATTTCTTCAGTGATCACTTCGTTATTAAGTAATGTATTGTGTAGCCTCCATGTGTTTGTATTTTTTACAGGTCTTTTCCTGTAATTGATATCTAGTCTCATAGCGTTGTGGTCGGAGAAGATACTTGATACTATTTCAATTTTCTTAAATTTACCAAGGCTTGATTTGTGACCCAAGATATGATCTATCCTGGAGAATGTTCCATGAGCACTTGAGAAAAATGTGTATTCTGTTGTTTTTGGATGGAATGTCCTATAAATATCAATTAAGTCTATCTTGTTTAATGTATCATTTAAAGCTTGTGTTTCCTTATTTATTTTCATTTTGGATGATCTGTCCATTGGTGAGAGTGGGGTGTTAAAGTCCCCTACTATGATTGTGTTGCTGTCGATGTCCCCTTTTATGGCTGTTAGTATTTGCCTTATGTATTGAGGTGCTCCTATGTTGGGTGCATAAATATTTACAATTGTTATACCTTCCTCTTGTATCGATCCCTTGATCATTATATAGTGTCCTTCTTTGTCTCTTGTAATAGTCTTTATTTTAAAGTCTATTTTGTCTGATATGAGAATTGCTACTCCAGCTTTCTTTTGATTTCCATTTGCATGGAATATCTTTTTCCATCCCCTCACTTTCAGTCTATATGTGTCTCTAGGTCTGAAGTGAGTCTCTTGTAGACAGCATATATATGGGTCTTGTTTTTGTATCCATTCAGCCAGCCTGTGTCTTTTGGTGGGAGCATTTAATCCATTTACATTCAAGGTAATTATCGATATGTATGTTCCTATTCCCATTTTCTTAAATGTTTTGGGTTTGTTATTGTAGGTGTTTTCCTTCTCTTGTGTTTCTTGCCTAGAGAAGTTCCTTTAGCATTTGTTGTAAAGCTGGTTTGGTGGTGCTGAACTCTCTCAGCTTTTGCTTGTCTGTAAAGGTTTTAATTTCTCCATCGAATCTGAATGAGATCCTTGCTGGGTAGTGTAATCTTGGTTGCAGGTTTTTCTCCTTCATCACTTTAAGTATATCCTGCCACTCCCTTCTGGCTTGCAGAGTTTCTGCTGAAAGATCAGATGTTAACCTTATGGGGATTCCCTTGTGTGTTATTTGTTTTTTTTCCCTTGCTGCCTTTAATATGTTTTCCTTATATTTAATTTTTGACAGTTTGATTAATATGTGTCTTGGTGTGTTTCTCCTTGGGTTTATCCTGTATGGGACTCTCTGTGCTTCCAGGACTTGATTAACTATTTCCTTTCCCATATTAGGGAAGTTTTCAACTATAATCTCTTCAAATATCTTCTCAGTCCCTTTCTTTTTCTCTTCTTCTTCTGGGACCCCTATAATTCGAATGTTGGCACGTTTAATGTTGTCCCAGAGGTCTCTGAGACTGTCCTCAGTTCTTTTCATTCTTTTTTCTTTATCCTGCTCTGCAGTGGTTATTTCCACCATTTTATCTTCCAGGTCACTTATCCTTTCTTCTGCCTCAGTTATTCTGCTATTGATCCCATCTAGAGTATTTTTAATTTCATTTATTGTGGTTTTCATCATTGCTTGGTTCCTCTTTAGTTCTTCTACGTCCTTGTTAAATGTTTCTTGCATTTTGTCTATTCTATTTCCAAGATTTTGGATCATCCTTACTATCATTATTCTGAATTCTTTTTCAGGTAGACTACCTATTTCCTCTTCATTTGTTAAGTCTGGTATGTTCTGACCCTGCTCCTTCATCTGCTGTGTGTTTTTCTGTCGTCTCATTTTGCTTATCTTACTGTGTTTGGGGTCTCCTTTTCACAGGCTGCAGGTTCGTAGTTCCTGTTGTTTTTGGTATCTGTCCCCAGTGGCTAAGGTTGGTTCAGTGGGTTGTGTAGGCTTCCTGGTGGAGGGAACTAGTGCCTGAGCTCTGGTGGATGAGGTTGGCTCTTGTCTTTCTGGTGGGCACGTCCACGTCTGGTGGTGTATTTTGGGGTGTCTGTGGCCTTATTATGATTTTAGGCAGCCTCTCTGCTAATGGATGGGGCTGTGTTCCTGTCTTGCTAGTTGTTTGGCATAGGGTGTCCAGCACTGTAGCTTGTTGGTCGTTGAGTGAAGCTGGGTCTTGATGTTGAGATGGAGATCTCTGAGAGATTTTTGCCGTTTGGTATTACGTGAAGCTGGGAGGTCTCTTGTGGACCAGTGTCCTGAAGTTGGCTCTCCCACCTCAGAGGCACGGCCCTGATGCCTGGCTGGAGCACCAAGAGCCTTTCGTCCACACGGCTCAGAGTAGAAGGGAGAAAAAATAGAAAGAAAGAAAGAAAGAAAGAAAGAGGCTATAATATAGTGAAGTAAAATAAAGCTATAGTAAAGCAAAGCTATACAGACAAAATCGCACCCAGAAGCATATACATATACACTCACAAATAAAGGAAAAGGGGAAAAATTAATATATCCTGCTCCCAAAGTCCACCTCCTGAATTTGGGATGATTCGTTGTCTATTCAGGTATTCACCAGATGCAGGCACATCAAGTTGTTTGTGGAGTTTTAATCCTCTGCTTCTAAGGTTGCTGGGAGAGATTTCCCCTTATCTTCCCTGTTCGCACAGTTCCTGGGGTTCAGCTTTGGATTTGGACCCGCCTCTGCGTGTAGGTCGCCTGAGGGCGTCTATTCCCCGCACAGACAGGACGGGGTTAAAGGAGCAGCTGCTTCGGGGGCTCTGGCTCACTCAGGCCGCGGGGAGGGAGGTGTACAGAGGAGGCGGGGTGAGCCTGCGGCGGCCGAGGCCGGCGTGACGTTGCACCAGCCTGAGGCGGGCAGTGCGTTCTCCCGGGGAACTTGTCCCCGGATCACGGGACCCTGGCAGTGGCGGGCTGCACAGGCTCCCGGGAGGGGCGATGTGGAGAGTGACTTGTGCTCACACACAGGCTTTTTGGAGGCGGCAGCAGCAGCCCCAGCGTCTCACGCCCGTCTCTGGGGTCCGTGCTGATCGCCGCGGCTCACGCCTTTCTCTGGAGTTCGTTTAGGTGGCACTCTGAATCCCCTCTCCTTGCGCGCCGCGAAACAAAGAGGCAAGAAAAAGTCTCTTGCCTCTTCGGCAGCTGCAGACTTTTTCCCGGACTCCCTACCAGCCAGCTGTGGTGCGCTAACCCCTTCAGGCTGTGTTCACGCCGCCAGCCCCAGTCCTCTCCCTGCGATCCAACCGAAACCGAAACCCGAGCCTCAGCTCCCAGCCCCGCCCGCCCTGGCAGGTGAGCAGACAAGCCTCTCGGGCTGGTGAGTGCTGCTCCGCGCCGAGCCTCTGTGCGGGAGTCTCTCCGTTTTTTTTTCTCTGCGCCCCTGTTGCTGTGGGGTCTGCGGTGATCGCCGCGGCTCGCGCCTTTCTCTGGAGTTCGTTTAGGCGGCGCTCTGAATCCCCTCTCCTTGCGCGCCGCGAAACAAAGAGGCAAGAAAAAGTCCCTTGCCTCTTCGGCAGCTGCAGACTTTTTCCCGGTCTCCCTCCCAGCCAGCTGTTGTGCGCTAATCCCTTCAGGCTGTGTTCACGCTGCCAGCCTCAGTCCTCTCCCTGCGATCCAACCGAAACCGAAACCGGAGCCTCAGCTCCCAGCCCCGCCCGCCCCGGCGGGGGAGCAGACAAGCCTCTCGGGCTGGAGAGTGCTGCTCGGCGCCGAGCCTCTGTGCGGGAATCTCTCCGTTTTTCCCTCTGCGCCCCTGTTGCTGTGGGATCCGCGTTGGTAGCTGCGGCTCGCGCCCGTCTCTGAAGTTCGTTTAGGCGGCGCTCTGAATCCCCTCTCCTCGCGCACCAGGAAACAAAGAGGGAAGAAAAAGTCTCTTGCCTCTTCGGCAGCTGCAGACTTTTTCCCGGACTCCCTCTTGGCTAGCTGTGGTGCACTAACGCCTTCAGGCTGTGTTCACGCCGCCAACCCCAGTCCTCTCCCTGCGATCCGACCGAAGCCCGAGCCTCAGCTCCCAGCCCCGCCCGCCCCGGCGGGTGAGCAGACAAGCCTCTTGGGCTGGAGAGTGCTGGTCGGCGCCGAGCCTCCGTGCGGGAACCTCTCAGCTTTGCCCTCCGCACCCCTGTGGCTGCGCTCTCCTCCGTGGCTCCGAAGCTTCCCCCCTCTGCCACCCGCAGTCTCCGCCCGCTAAGGGGCTTCCTAGTGCGTGGAAATCTTTCCTCCTTCACGGCTCCCTCCCACTAGTGCAGGTGCCGTCCCTATTCTTTTGTCTCTGTTATTTCTTTTTTCTTTTGCCCTACCCAAGTACGGGGGGAGTTTCTTGCCTTTTTGGAGATCGGACGTTTTCTGCCAGCGTTCAGTGGGTATTCTGTGGGAGCAGTTCCACGTGTAGATGTATTTCTACTGTATCTGTGGGAAGGAAGGTGATCTCCGCGTCTTACTCTTCCGCCATCTTCCCGAGGACCCCCTTTCGGAATGTTTTATATGTTATATAAGATTTTTCTATCAGGACACAAATCATAAATCATATGTATGTATATGTATGTCCATATATATGACTTGATGATAAGAAATTCTTCACATCTTCCGAACAGTTCATTTTCCCTTTTTGCTTAGCCCTTGTGAATTTGTCTATTTCCCTTTCTTTTGTTTCTGTTAGTATTTATTTCTCTATTTGTAGCTATATATCTCATGTGTAATTACTGAGGTATACTTCACATACCATGCAGTTTTCTCACTTAAAGTATACAGTTCAGTAGTTTTTAGCATATACTCAGAGTTCTGCAGCCATCATCAGTTAATTTTAGAGGATTTCCTCAACCAAAGCCATGGGTCTTACCCATTCGTGGTCACTTCTCATAGCCCCTCAACCCTCCTAGCCCTAGTCAACTACCAATATATGGTATTTTCTGGCTGTTTTTTTTTTTTTTTTTTCATTTTGCAAAACAACTTCAAGGTACACCCATGTTGTAGAGTGTATCATATAATAATTTTATTATTTGGAAAACTTTTTATTGTCAAATAATATTCCATTTGAAATGGAATGGATATATCATATTTTATCTATCCATTCAATAATCAATGGGCATTTCAGTTCTTTCCACTTATTGGCTGTTATGAATAAAGCTGCTGGGGGCCTTCAAGGACAGGTTATTGTGTGGACATTTGCTCTCATTTCTCTTGGGATGCATGGAGGGTTCTATGGTAACTGTGTTTCACCTTTTGAGGAACTGCCAGATTGTTTTACAAAGTGACTGTACTGTTTTATAGTCCTACCAAAGATGTATGAATGTATGAGTGTTCTGATGTCTCCAAGTTTTGTTAACATTTGTTGTTATCTGTCTTTTTGATTCTGACCACACTGGTGGACATGAAGTTGTATCTCATTGTGGTTTTGATATGCGTTTCCCAGATGACTAATGATATTGAACATATTTTCATGTAGAAAGATGTCTATTCAGATCCTTTGCCCACTTTTAATTGGGTTATTTTTCCCTTTATTATTGAGTTGTAAGAATTCCTTATATATTAGTTTCATATAAGATATATATTGCTTATATTTTCTTTCATTCTGTGGATTGTTTTTTAATTTCTTAATGTTATACTTTGAAGCACAAAAGTTTTCAGTTTTGAGGAAGTTCATTTTATCTATTTTTAGTTTTGTCACTTGTGCTTTTAATATTGTATTTAAGAAATCATTGCTAATTTAGTATCACAAAGATATACACTTGTTTTTTTCTAAGAGCTTTATAGTTTTAGCCCTTACAGTTAAATCTTCATACATTTTTAGTTAATTTTTTGTATAAAGTTTGAGGTGGATATCCAAGAAATGATGATGAGTAGTATATTCAACAAATGATGTTCCAGCCTTTGTTGAATATACTGTATTTTCCCCCATTTAATTGTTTTGGCATCCTTGTCAAAACTGATTGATCAAAAATGTGAGTATTTATTTCTGAACCTTCAATTTTATTGCATTGATTTTCATGTCTATCATTATGCTGGTACTTAATGCCAGTACACACTGTATTAATTACTGTAGCTGTGTAGTAAAATTTGAAATCAGGAAGCATGAGTCCTCTAGCTTTATTCTTCTTTTTAAAGATTGTTTTGGCTATCCTGGGTCCCTTGAATTTCCATATGAATTTAGGATCAGCTTGTCAATTTCTGAAAAAAATGGTAGCTGAGATTATAATAAATGTTGTGTTGAGTGTGTAGATGAATTTGGGGAATATTGACATCTTAATATTAAGTCTGCTGATTCATGGTCATGAGATGTCTTTTATTTATTTAGATCTTTTTCAATTTCTTTCAACATGTTTTACAGTTTTTAGAGTATAGGTTTTGCATTTTTTTAGTTAAATTTCTTTCTAATTATTTATAAATTTTTGATGTTATTGTTTTCTTGGTTTCATTTTTGGATTTTTAATTACTTAATGTATAGAAATACCATCAATTTTGTGCATTTATGTTGTTGAACTTATTAGTTCTAATACTTTGTAATGTGTTTCTTAGGAGTTTATATGTGCACAAGATCATGTCCTCTATAAATAGGAGTGATTTTATTTATTCCTTTCCAGTCAGGATGCCTTTTATTTCAATTTGTCCTGACCAATAATTTCAGTGCAATGTTGAATAGAACTAGTGAAAGGAGACATCCCAGTATAGTTCCTGATATTAGTAGGGAAGTATTCAGTCTTTCACAATTAAGTATGATGGTAGCTAGATTTTTCACTGATTTCCTTCATCAAGTTCAACAAGCTCCCTTCTACTCCTGGTTTGTAAAGTCTCTTTGTTATGAAGAGGTGATGGATTTTGTCATTGCTTTTTCATTTATTAAAATAACCAGGTTTTCTGTATTTTATAATCATATAATTATCACATTATTACATTTTCACATGTTAAAACCAACCTTGCAATAAAGATGTTAAAATTCCCCAAAAAACCAACCTTGCATTCCTGGGATAAATCCCACTTTGTCATTGTGTATAATCTTTATTATATATATATTTTTTGTCACAAGGTTTGGTTTGATATTATTTTGTTGAGGATTTTCACATCTAGAGTAGATAATGTTGTTTTAATTTTATAAATGAGAAAAGTAAGACCTATAGAAGTCCAGCACATATTCCAATTTCACACAGCTAGAAAATGAAAGAGGTAAGATTGAAGTCAGGGATTCTGCCACATTGCAAATTCCATGTTTTTGATCATCATACTTTTAATAAAGACTTTGAGATTCAGTGACATTCTTAACTTCTAAAACTGCAAATTCTGAATCAGAATTAGTATATTCTGTATCTTCATGTCTTTATGAGGATTTATCTTACCTCTAAGAAAGACCATTTTCTCTATTGCTTTCTTTAAAAAAAAGTCATTTTTTTTAAAAAAGCTAATATGCTAAAAAATCAGTCAAGCCTTCTGCCTAACTCTCCATGGATAAAAATTCAAAGACATATAAGAAAAATATCAAATAATTTCTATACTTTAATGAAGAGGACTATACTATGTTGCATTGTAGAGAATTCTTTTGAAATTTTTCAGATTTAATTTCAGGTTCAAATGGAAAATTAATATTTTGAAATGTGTAAGTTCCATAGGAATGACACACTTTAAGTAAGATAGATGTGTCTACATAAAAAAACAGCTTCTTTAATTTACAGACTTCATGTATCTATCTTTTTGGGGCTTAGAATTGTGCCATGGAGTCACTAATCAAAACAGTTTTTTCTTTTGTCATATTAGTGTCATGCATTACATTCCTGGTGGCTGCAATCAGGTCACTGAAGCAATTTCTTTTAGGATTCCTGTAATTTACTGTAAAATTCTAGATCTAATACCTCTTTTCAAATTCACCGATATTTGGCTTTAAGTAAAACTTTTCCATAAAGATTTTGTTTGGCATTATTTCAGTTAGCCAAGCCAGTTTTATATTTTTCTTGAATTTCGTCAGCATCTGGCACAGTTCTGGATATATGTTAATCTGATTAAACTGAAAAACAGATACAAAATTACTTTATAATTCCCAAAACACTATACATGTATGTGATGTCAATAGTGGTGAAAATAGTAGTAGGCACTCAATAAACATGTTAAATTTACATGACTTTGATAATAATTCTCTTTTAGTTTGCCAACTCTTACAATCTAGGAGTCATGTTTGTATACATAACAGATTATATAATTGTTTCTTAATCATTTATTGAAGATCATGATGAATTTTAAAAGAGATTTCTAGAT
The DNA here is from genome assembly GCF_965194825.1 of Balaenoptera physalus. NCBI lineage: Eukaryota > Metazoa > Chordata > Mammalia > Artiodactyla > Balaenopteridae > Balaenoptera > Balaenoptera physalus. Next base: position 96,795,435 of record NC_138894.1, read on the forward strand.
GCCTGTTGACCTGGGATTACCAGGTTACATGCAACAATACATATCAAATTTACATAGAACACCAGGAACAGTGAAGACTAATATTGACAAATCAGATAATTTATGTAGATGTTCTGAAGATAAAAACTGACATTCTATGGACCCTGTTTAGGATACCTTTGAAATAAACTTTTAAGTGAACACATACTAATATTCATGTTGAATATATAGACTTGATGAATTCAAGATAAAGCTCAGTTTACTTAAGGACACATAGAAAGTAAGTATGGAGATAAAACCAAAGCCAGGAGGCCTTCTCCTAAACAAAATGTTCCTTCTGTTCATTCATCTATGAGGAAGGATGGCTCACGAATTTTTCTGACTCACTAGTACAAAGTAGTTCCTTTAGGAAAGGAAGACAGCATACTTTCCATGGCAAACATAAAGTTATTCCATTAGTTAGTGGGGGTTTTTTGGAACAGGTAAATGAAAATCCCAATTTGAATCAACTTAAACATTATCCTCGTAAATAAGAAGCCCAGAAGAGGGATGGCTTAAAGTTGGTTAATTCAACATTACAACCAAGTAATTGAGAGCTCAGTTTCTCTCTACACTTCTGCTCAGTCTTAGGCTGATAGTTTACCACTCATCGTTACAAGAAGACTGTCATCCCAGACATTACGTCCAGACATGACAGCATTCTCTGGAAGAGTAAGAGGGACTCTTCCTTGTGTCTCTCAGTTAGAACAAGGATACAGGTATTTTGAGAAACATCCATCAGACTCTCTCAGATATGATTGGCCAAAAGTGTGTCACATGCTCATGCCTAAACCCATTGCTGGCAAGGGGGGTGAGTGAGAATAATTGGCTTAAATCAAAGAGGAAGTTTTGTACCTAGCAAAATCAGGGTTCTACTCCTAAGAAAGAAGTAAGGAAAGGGTATCTACCTACATGTAGGTAGCTGTCTACCTACATGCATGCAATCCCATGTAGTACGTGTCGTGTATCTCTTTTCCTCAAATAAATACTGATATAATATTTTAAATGTATTTCCTTCTTACCTGGAAGTTTAACTTTGATTTATGACTTTTCTGACCCTTAAAAATATGAGTAATATGAGCCCTTGGGGAAAATAATGTACTTACTAGAACGAACTGGAGCTTTGTAATAAGAGTAGTTTCATTTATGGGCTAGATTCTCAGTTAACAGGTGTGGTTGCTATCCAAACTCCTCTTTTTCACAGGTCACTCCCTGGGACCTCTTCTGATTGCAGCAGTCATTTTCATATTAAGCCTTCATTAAACATGAAATTTCAGCTGTTAGAATTGAACCTTCCTCCTCCTGACAAGATTGCAAAAAGCTTAGCAGAAACCGTTAGGATCAACATGAACAGACTCATGAAATGGGTAATGAGTTCACATGCACAAGGCAGAAAACTTCAAAAATCTGGAGCCCACTGAAAGAGGTTATATTCCCAGAGTGTCATTGTCAGATACAAAAAAGAATCCAAGAGAAAGCTCTAGATCTTCAGAGGGGCCAGGAAATGTCCATCAGAAACTGGTCCTGTCACGGGGGCTGGCCCCCACTGGCCACTCAATGGTGAAGACAGGCCTCTACAGACTAGAGAAGTAGTAGTAGTGTAGGGGACCCCATAAACGAAGCCTTCTTGACCTTCTCCTTAAGCATATCTCAATGTGCTGTCACACCCAAAAGAAACTCAAATTTGACTCTAAAAACTTGAAAAGTAATATATCTTAACTTGTGAAAAATTGACAGAGACAATAACACTTAATAGCATGCAAAGCTTCTTTGAGACTCTCTTCAACACCTCTGTCTTCTCCCACTCTACTTGGCGGCTTCTCCAGTCTCACTCTTCTGGCGACTAAAACCTAAAGAGACCTGTCTGAGCACCTGCTTTTTTCTAAAATCTCACAATCTTCCCACTGTTTCCCTCCTCTCAACTTGCAATTCTCTACTCAGGGTTTCTCAGCTTTAGTACTGTTGACACTTGGGGCCAGATAAGTCTCCTCTGTTAGGGGCTCTCCTGTGCACTGTGGGATGCTTATCAACATCGATGGCCTCCACCCACCTGAAGTCAGTAGCGTCCCCTAGTATGGCCACCAAAAGTGAGGGCAGGCTTTGCAGAATTTCCCCTGGGGGACAAAATTGTCCCTAAGAACCACAGTTCTCGGTAATTCATACCTTCTCCTGGGTTTTTAGATCTACCTTCCCTAACATATCCCATTTGTATTCCCATCTCCCACATCTTCCAAGCAAAAACCAAAAAGAAAAAACCAAAAAGAAAAAAACCAAAACAAAAGCAAAAAAAAACCACCCTTTTCTTTTTTTTAAAGAATCAACATTGATTCACATGTTTTATTTTATCATACATTCTTCTAGGACCAGGTTTATTTTTCCAGTTTTGTAGAAAATAGATGTCCCAGCCACCACTTACTTAACTGTCCAGTCTTTAAGACTAATCAATATGTTCTCTGGAAAGATTAATAAACCTTACGACTAACTCATTTTCTTAAAATTCTTTAAGTCATGGAAATAACTCTCTTTTTCACTCTCAAAAGACAGTATTTCAACAGCAGCCAACACAGTGTTTTAGCAGCCTAAGTTTACCCCCTAAATAAAGCTTTGATTTTATTTTGATAGACCAGTGCTTTTACTATAAAACATTCCTTGAAAGAAGGGAGTGGCATGTAGACATCGATGCAAAACCTGGAATGATTAGGTCATAAACATGTTACCAAACCAAACTTGGGTCCATTCATATATGTGCAATAAAGCCATCTACTGACACCAGGTTTTGATGAAGGAAAGTGCAGAGTTTATTGCAGGGCCAAGCAAGGAGTATGGGCAGCTAATGGTCAAAAGACCTGAACTCCCCATGGCTTTCAAGGAAAGGTTTTTAAAGACAGTGTGAGGGAAGGGGTTGCATGGTGTGTGTTTAGCTCGTGGACATTCTTCTGATTGGCTGGTGATGAGGTAATCGGGAGTCAACATCATCAACCTTCTGGTTTCAACCGGTCTGGGCTCTACTTGCTTGTGGTCAGCATACAGTTAAATTCTTCCACCTGGTGGGGATTTCAGTATCTGCAAAACAGCTCAAGGACATGTCTCAGAATATTATCTATAGCCCTTGAGGAAGAATTAAATGTCCTTGACTTTGTGTAATGGCTAAACTGTTATTATTTTGTCTTGCTTGACTCTTTCCCTTTGTTTCTGCATCTTCTCACTTCTCTGATTAAATTTGTTCTTTGGAACTTGGGGATGGCCTAGGAGGCTAAAATTTTTCTACAAACAAGAGGCAGGCAGAGGAAATGGTGGGGGGGTCTGTCCCAGGAGTGTCCCATAGTGTCCTGCTTGGTTACGAACATGGCACTTATAAAAGATAGCTTATGAGAATAGTCCAAATAATAAGTGGTTACTGTTCTGTCCCCCCTTAACACCCTCAAAAATAAAAAAAGAAAAGAAAACATTTCCTTTAAATAGTCCCCTTAAATGTCTCATCAGAACATATTCTACTTAGAAGGTCATGGATGCGGGTTTATGCTTACTCTTGTCAGATGGACAGGTGGATGGGAATCAAGGTTAGAAGAAAGCCTGAGACTGACACTAGAGGACCAGTGTGTTCAGACACTCAAAACCAGGGGCCAGGGTAAGAACACCAGATGCAAACTGAGAAGTATAGAATCTTACAAATTCGGAAAAATGGAAGCAAAGAGCAAGATAGAATAAACGAAAAAGATTCAGAGCCAGGTTCTGGGGGAAAAAATGTATTGTGTCCATGGCTTACTCTTTTTGATGCTAGTGTAAGGAGTAGGTGCCAGTGGTTCCTTTGGAGAAGACCAGGTGGGAAAAGGCAAAAAAAAAAAAGAAAAGCTAAGAGCAGAAAAAGCAGCAGGGAGAAGGTGCAGACAGGCTGGGCCGGAAATCAAATCAGCAAAAATGCACCAGAGCCTCAATAAGGGGCTTGTTAAGTGTTGTGAGAATATTAGACATTTATACGAATAATCTTTTATACTTTGGGGATGCTTTACACTTAAAAAGTATTATATAGGTATATTATAGGTCATAACTGTTAGTATTAATTTCATTTTAGAAGGAAAAAAAACTTAGACTCATGGGAGTAGAGCAATTTCTGGCCTCCAGAAGATGGAAAGAGCAAATGAATAGTATAAGAAAAAAATTTAAAAATCAAATAAAATATAGAATATCACAAGGCAAGGAATGTTTTAGAGCAATTGCAGAAAAGAAGGGTGGCATCATTTTGAAGAGGGAAATAAGTGTTCCCCAACATCTGGCTTGGAGTATAGGTTTCCTGGAGAAGAAGTAAGCCATGGGTTGACAGCTCATTTAATACTCACAGAACCCCGTGAGATATTATCCTCCTCACCTCACAGTTGAGGAAATTGATGGGATTAAACATGTGACTGACATGATGCAAACGTAAAGTGACTGAGCCAGGGCTCAAATCTTTGTCCTCGTCTCTGTCCTTAACCAGGACTACTCATCTCAAGAGGGTTTCTTGTTTACAAATGTCCTGTATTTCTACATTGCATAAACCCGACTCCTTCAAGTGGCAGTGGAGATATATTTATTAAGCCTATTATTTTAAAAATTCAGTTGAACATGTATAAAAAGTACACGAATCCCAGGTGCACAGTTCAGTGCATAATACCCAAGTGATCACACTCTTGCCCACATTACCAAGGTAAAGAAACAGAACACGATCAGCACCCCATACCCACCTCACACCACCTTTCCCTACAACTTCCCTTCCCGTGGGAGGTAGTCACCATCCTGACATCTAAAGTCATAGAGGAGACAAAACAAATAACTTCTACAAAACAAATCATTAAGTGTCTATTCCTTTCATCTGGCTTCATCTTCTCAACATTCTGTGTGTGAGGTTCATCTATGCTGTTGTTTACATCACTACACTACATAAACCATATTCTGCTTCATGAATATACCTCAATTTATGTATCTACTCTATTTTGGAAGGACACTTGAAGTCAGTTTGGGGCTAAGGCATAGAGTTCTTCTATGACCATTCTTATCCTTTTTATTGGATGAACACTTGTTCCCATTTGATTGGGAAGTGGAACTACGGAGTGTGTATGTGTGCAGTTTCAGGTAGATTCTGCTAGTTTGTCAAAGTGTTTCCAAAGTACATCAGCTGTATTTCATTTATCTTATTGGCTGTTTAGTTTTTCATTATATGATATGCCACAGTACACTTATTTATTCTACTCCTCATGCGTTTTGGTGCCCAGGTACCACCCTTTCTATCACATGTTTATGTATGGAGCTGATCGGCCAGACCTTTTCTAAAACAGCTGCACAACCATCAGCATACACGAGTTTCCAGTTGACCTGCATCCTTACCCACCATCTTGGAGGCGATTTATTTCCCTTTATTGCTATACATCCTCACTGATTGTCTGAAGCAATGTACTGCAGTGGTTATCAGCATAGACTCTGACACTAGAGTGCTTGGGTTGAATCCAAGTTTTGCCACTTACTTAGTTTTTCAATCACTATCAGTTTCTCATATAAAAATGGAAATGATGATAGTAAAAATAAGTCACATAGTTACTGGAGTGGCAAGTTAATAGGTTAGAACACTTCCTGGCACACAGTAAATTATGAGATAGGTATGAAATTAAATTTGCTTGTATTCTTCTGATATTATCTCCATATAAATCTATCTCCATATAAATAGACTACAGAGTAGATGCTCAGTAATGCATGTTTAATGTGATTCCACTGCTATGTCTTAATTTATCAAATTATTTTGTAATTCATAAGGATGTAGCAGTCTTACACCACTATCTCTGTGTCTCTCTGCCAACATGGTTCTAGAATAATTTTATTAAATTAGCAAATATTGATTATATCATATAGTAACATCATCGATTACATTATGTGTTTATTACATTATGTGTTCTCATCTCCTAAAGCTGCTCTACAAAATTACCACAAACTGGGTGGCTTAAAACAACAGAAATATATTGTCTTATAATTCTGGAGGCCAGAAGTCCTAAATCAAAGTGCCAAAGGTGAACTCTCCTTCTGAAACCCATAGAGTCCTTTGCCTCTTCCTGGGTTCTGGTAGTTTGCCGGCAATCTTTGGAGTTCCTCAGTTTGCAGCTGCCTTAACTACAGTCTCACAGGTGTTCTTTCTGTCTGTCTTCTCTTCTTGTAAAGATAACAGTCATATTGGATTCAGGTCCACCCTAGTGACTTCATCTTAACTTGACTACATCTCCAAAGAGTCTATTTCAAAATAAGGTCACATTCACATGTACCAGGGCTAGAAATTTAGCATGTCTTTGTGGGGGACACGATTCAACCGACAACACACAATTATGTAAATATTTCATGGCAATACCAGTAGAAATTTATGCCTATGCTAATTCTTCCATATATTTTTCTTGACTTTTCTTTCAATGATCCACCAGTTGTATCATACTTGTAATACTTTCTATGAAATGATCGGTTATAGCCAATACAGTCATCCTTCCATCCTAATGGGGGATTGGTTCCAGGATGCTCCTGTCACACTAGAATCTATGGATGCTCAAGTTCCTTATATAAAATGGCATAGTAAAGTCAGCCCTCCACATCTGCATGTTCTGGGTCTGTGAATAGGGAAGACCAACTGTAATCAGTGCCTTCATTTCCTGAATACTTCCTTTCCAGAGCTTTCTTATCTCCTTTTCCCATTTGTCCTGGTTTTTGTCTAGACCTACTCCATCACTGACACGCAGAGACTTGGTTCACAGTGCTCCTGTGTTAGTGCCTCCTGCATTCCATACCTAACTTTTCCTTGATTTACTTTCACCTTTCATTGAAATAAATTCCCTGCTATCTTCCAAAGGGAGAACACATGATGGTCAAATTTTTTAAATCCTTGAATTTTTGAAAATTAATTTATTCTATGTATTTCACAGTCACTTGATAGCTTGGCTAGGTATAAAATTCTTTATGGTAATATTTTTTTCCTTCAAAATGTGAAGGTAAGTCTTTGCTATTATCTAACATAGAGGACTTCCTTAACAAGGTACTTCCTTAACAAGGTTAATGTCCTTCTAATTCATGAACTCTTCCATGGAATTAAATTTTTTCATCTCTCTTTCTGTGGAAATCATTAGTAAATCCTTTCCTATGTTTTCCATTGCTAGATACACATATATAAGTATTTATTTAATTTTACTTTTATATTCCTAATTTTAATGACTTTTTCTTACCCTCTGTTCACTTTTCACAGTATACTGCTCTTAGTTTATAGAAGCAATGTCTTTTCTCATCACTGTAAGATTTAGAATTTCTAAATGTCTCTTTTCCTTCTTGTGTTATCTCTATTTCCTCCATACTCATTTATTTTGTTTCAGTTGCATTTTTTCCTTTCTCACTGAAAACTATTTGCAAACGTTAAGAGGTACCTGACTTTATATTTGTGAATTATGTGCTCACAAGCTGATGAGAAGTTCAGATGCAGGAATAAGACTCATTGGCTGCTTGACATCACTGTAGAGAGATCAGGCTGGGGGTGTGTTGGGGAGCAGCCATTTCATTTTAGGATCCTGAACACACTTTGATGGAATGGGCTCTATTTAGTTTCTCCAGAGAATGATCCTTCAGTCGCTTGCCTGGATCTATATGCCTGGGGGATATTTTCTAGGAGCTGAATAGCTAATCATCTTAGAGTGTGTCTTTAATGTAATATTTATAAGACCACCGTGTTCTCAGGTCCTCAATCTACTTCATTGTACTATAAAATAAACTTACATTCTGTTCTCTAGAGATGTGGATGGGATCATGAGGAGGCTGGTTAGCATTATCCTGAAGACGGCAGGTGGGGAAGTGTAACTGAGGATGCGGCTGCCCCCCACTCCCCCGCCACACACACACAGATGTTCAGCCAGTACACATTTTTGCACCTTTTCTCCTTACCTCCTCACTTCCATGTTACTGATAACTAACAATTCCTGAGATCTCAGAGGTTTTGCTTGGCAAATTAGCTTCCTTCCTTTTGATATCATCCTATACCAGTATTTTATTTGTAGCTTCTTCCTCCCTGCTAAAAAAATGATGATTCTCCATCCACATTTTTCCATTTTTCATTGGTCTTTTCGGTTGCTATGGATATCAAGATTTTTTTTCTAATTTCCCACTATTTTAGGAAGACGGATATGTAAATACATGTGGCCAATCTGCCATCATTAACCAGAAGACTCAACTAAAGTTTATTTTTTTAATATATATTTTTAATATGACTGGAATGTATTTTAGTTCATGATGTGAGGGAAGGACCTGCATTTTGTTAGTTTGTTTGCTTTATTTCAAATAACTATCCATTTCTACCAGCAGCAATATTGTTGAATAATGCTTTGCTTTCCCAATGATATATGAGGTTTCTCTTAAAATTTTATATGCTTCTTAATATATGTTAGATTCTGCTTCAGAACTTTCTCTGTGTCTTTTTAATAGCATTGCTTTCTTTCTTGATCTTAAAATTATACTATTTTAAAATTTGAAAAATATAGAAAATTACAACAAAGAATATGAAAACTACCCTCTTCTCACTCCTCTGCATTTATTTTTCCACATATTATAATGCACATATGCACAATTTAAACACAAATTGGAATTTGTTACATATATTATTGAGCAATCTTCCTTAGTCACTTAACACTATATAGTAGACACTTTCTTATTGCATTATATTTTACAACAAGATTTCTAATTGCTTAAGAGTATTTTATCTTATAAATACATCATAATTTGTTTCTTTAAATAGTTTGCCAACACTGGCTATTATGTAAATTTTAAGTCATCTGTTTCCAGTTCAAAACTGATTCTTCTTTTAATCTGCATTTTTTAATGGCTTGTGAATTAACTTTTCCATCTCTGTTTACTGAACTTATTGTTCTTGCTTTTCTTCTGAGCTCTGGAATCTTCTCAATGATGGACCAGTGCACGCTATGTCAGAGACACACTGGTTCAGTTTTAGAGCTTTCTTGAATGTATTCCACTGTCTTTTAAACAGCCATCCACACTGGTGTCCTTGTTATATGGCCAGCAATCTTCAGCCTTCGGCCTTTGCAAGGCTGTTTTCTCTCCTGGTCATCACTCAGTTCTTCAGTCTCTGCTCAGACAGCACTTTCTAAATAAGGCTTACCCTGACCACTGGTTAAATTTGCAAACTGTCTCCCTCTCTCTCATGACTCTGAATCCTCTTATCCTACTGGACTTTTTGTCTTTTATTCCTATAGCAGTTATCACTTTCAAACGTATTATATGATTTACTTATTTATTCTGCCTTATTTTTTTTTATCATCCTCTCTGCACACCAGAATGTAACCTCCATGTGGGCATCTTTGTTTAAATCACTGATACATCTGAGTACCTAGAACAGTGTCTGATACATAATAGATGCTTAATAAATCTTTTCTGAATAAATTCATTTTATTCTTTATTTTTATTCTTTTATCCAGTTAAGTATTTACTGAGCACCTAGAGTGAGGCCTGTCCTGGGATTAAATTGACTTCTGCTACCAATGCTGACTCATAAGGACCTTCCAGTTGGGTGGGGGAGAGAGAAAGGATGAAACCAGCATCACAGTGGGGTGCACTAGGTGTCCTCATACAAGTACACAGGGTGTTACAGGAGCCAGAGGGCAGGGCTCAAGGGGAGAAAACGCTTGGTGTGTGTGCAGTAGGGAGGGTGTGAATGATGTCACTTGTCCTGAGTCTTGCTGGAGTGAGGATGTTGCTACTATGGAAGCAGGTGGGGCAGGGCAGGATGCTCACGGCAGACCACGAAGCACTTTCCTAAGGAGTTTGTACTTCCTCTGAAGGTAGCTGAGAAAGGTTGAGGGATTTGAAGTTACACGATCAAATATGAAATTTAAAAGGTCACTTTGAAGCTGTGTGAAGGATGAATTGGAAAGGAGACAGACTAGAGACAGGAGATCATTTTGCAAGGTATTGCTGTAGTCGAGGCAAGAAATGATAAGGTCCAAGCCAAAGTCATAGCAGAGAGCATTGAAAGAAAGGAAAATATTTCATACCAGTTAAAGAATACAGCTGACAGGGCTTCCCAATCAAGTGATTAGAAAATAGATTAGAGAAAGTAGAGGGGGACAATTCTAGGACATACTCCTGGGTTTTTTATTTTAATAACAAGTTAGATAGTGATGTTTCTATATAAACATAGGAGATGGGGCAAGAAAATAATAATCAGCATTTTAATATGCTTGTCTTAACGCATATAGTACATGTCCAGGTGAAAGTATCTTATGGGCAGCTAAGAGGGTGTGTCTAAAATTTTAATACAGCAACATTGAACGTAAGTCAGTATTTGGGAACTGTAGCCTGTAGGTGCTGATTGAAGCTATGTCTGAATACGATTACCCAAGATATATATAAACCGTGAGGAAATATAAAAACTCAGAATAGATCTTGAGAATATCAGCAATTAATTGTCAGTGAGGGGTGGAGAGCAGAGAAAAAAAGAGGCAACCTAAGAGAATAAGGATCTAGAAAGAAAAGAGAAAAATGAAGAAAGAAGGAAATAAAGCATCAGAGGTAAGGAAAGCTGTCAACTCCCAAGAGGGTCTCCATCCTTTAGGTCGCCCTGACCTTGGGGAGGGTAAATTCCATGAAATGTGGAGAAGACACTAAGGTGCCATCAGTGCTCTTATTTTGTTTTAATTTTAAGTGACTTGAACATTTTTTAATAAAGAGGGAGAAGAAGTAGAACAGCAGGATCAGAAAGGAGTCATGGCCTATCTCGTCCCCATTTTAAAGAAAACATAAAGTCTCAGATGTGTGAGATGCCTCGTCTAAGACCATACAGTCAGACAGCTCAGCTCCCCATCATGTACCTGCCCACCGGCAACTGTATTTGCTCATCTGGTTGGGATTTTGAGAATAAAATACAGCTTCTTGAAATGTTTTTCTTATTCACTTACTTAAATTGTATTTTAGAAACAAATCATATCAAGGTTAGAGTAATCGTGTATTATTGGAGAGGATGGTCTTGGTACTAGACATTTGTCATAGGATCCTAAAATTTTTCCTGGATCAGCTGTGTGGCTGTGACAGTGAGACATGAAGCAGGTGGCAGAGACACAGATGATCTCCAGCCAATCTGTTGTCTGGAGATCAGCGGTTTTGTGTTTGATGCCAGGCATGACCTAAATCCAGTGTGAGATAAGTTTAAATCAAAGCTACTTTTCTAAAGTTTTTGACAAGCCTCTGAGATATTCACCAGCTCTTTCCTCATGGGTCAATGTCACCATAAGGATCCCTTTGATAGCACTGATATGAGGCTGAAGATGCAGCACCAATGCTTTTTTCTGTCTTCATGAAGACTTAAGCCCCCTGGCCTCTTCCCTTCCACACACACTGTCGACTTATATCTGAGTAGCTCTCTGCTCCTTTCTCACCTGTTTCCTGCAATTCCATGTGCAGTCATTGTCAAGCTGGGTATCTGATTGGCTAAAATTTGAACTTGCACTACAGGTGGTGCTGCAGGTAGCTGAGAATAAAGGTGTCACATGTACCTCTGTGATTGGGGTGCAACCCAGGCCTCCGTGAGAGGTGAAAGAACACAGTGTCTGCCAAACACTTGACAATGCTGGGTTCCCTTCTACGTGATTGACAAATATCAACTCATCTAACCCTTAAACAACCATATACGGTGCTACCGTCCCTGGTTGACACAGGGAAGAACAGGGCAGGAGTGATGCGGCGTCAGATCAGCAGCGGGAGTTCATCTCCATGCCAGCCTGTGCTTAGTATCAGAAGGAGTTCTGTGCACATGGTGACTTACTATTTAAATGACCGCTGTACACCTGTTCCAGGTCACTTCCTCTCAGGACACCCTTCATTTCTACCCTCCCAATAAAAATAAAAACACTTTTTTACAATGCTATTGATTAAAATCATCTCTCGTTCGCTCACCACAACAGATTTTAGCAAATTATCTCTCTTTAAGCATTTCCACATGGTGAGTGGCATTAATAGCATTTAGTGATGGATCTAGACCATGATTAATAAAAGCTTCCAAGAATGCAGCTCTCATGTGAACAATGCAGAAGGTGTGAGGAATTTCAAATTCAAAGTGACAAAACATCCTGCATGCTTAGGTGCTCCTATATTTTTACTACATGACTGGAGTGTCAAAATTCCAGCTTCTTGTCTGAATATTAATTAGTATTTGAGACTCATTAAGCTGGTTTTAGTGATTTATTTCATTCTGTAATTAGATATTATAATTAGATTATCTCAGATTTTCAACTTTCCTTTAATAAAAAAATGTTCAATAAATACAGATCAAATTATAACACACCATTTGAACTAAGTTATAAATCTTGTTTTGAAATAATTGAACAATAGCCTAATGATGGGGTGGTATTTTTGTGTTTATATGAATACATATTTTCTAGGTGGTCAATGTGTCCCAGTGGTATTTTGGGACCTTTGTTAAGGGACATAACTGCTTCATGGTATTAAATTTTGACCTTCAGAATTCAGAGGAAAATTTATGGAATGGTACCACATACTGCTAGGCTATGTCATTTATAGCTATTCTAAAGAATGGTGCCTTCCCATACGGAAGTAACTCCTTATGGAAGACAGCCTAAAATGAGATATATGTAATAAACTGGAAGGAGAACCAGTTAATTATTCTCTGTCCTTTGTTTTTGTTACTGGACAGTTATGTGGACGTGCGTGTATAAGCCAACCCAGAAAGCAGAAGTAGAGGGATTGTGCCCATTTATAGGAGATACTCAGATAATTCTGCTTAAGAAGAGATTGAATCTATCCACTTTGCTATAAATTGAGCAAAATGTCAGGGTTGAGTCCAAGGATAAGGTAAAATAAAAATCATGAAACGGAGAGAGAGATCAGAATTATTTTGCTCTGGCTCCGGGGACGGCCGTGCACTGGTGTTGCTTTGACCCGCGCTGGCGCCGGGGCCTGCGTGCATCCTCTGCCTGGCCCTGCCTCTGGTTCTCGTAGACGCTGCTCTCAGAGTCGCCCCGAGGGAACCCTGTACGTTTTCACTTGCTCTTTAGCGTGGGGAGAGAGGCAGGGTTTGGAGTCAGCAGTGGTTCCCCATGATTTGGGTCGACTTTCTTGCTAAAGAAATGAATACCGTATTTTCTTAAACATAAATGTGGACATATGGTCTGACACATGCTCTGAAAATGGGACAGAATATTTGAAGTCAGGTCTGTTCCAGTCAATCAGGACATATGGGCCCCGTTCAGAGTGATTCTGAATCTGAATTTCTGATTTGTTCTGAAGCCCAGTAGCCCCAGAATCTTTGGCTGCACGACCGACACTGGGGACCCACCACTGCCTACTTGTTAAGTGCCGCTCTTGGGTCCGGGGTGCCATTGCAGACAGAGTAAACAAACCCTGCCCTGTGTATTCTTGCCCAGAACCTTCTGCTCATGAAAATATACTGAATTTGATAGAAATTATTATTTTTCCATGTTTTTAGAGGAATCTTATGGGGCTTTCATGTGGGTTAATATTCTCAGCCTTGGGGATCTGGGCAAGAAGTTACCCGTGAAAGCGTGCCCTGCTGTTCATTTGGCACCAAGGAGGGCCAGAGGGAGGAGCAGAGCCTCCCCACGAGATGGGGGCTCAGGAGTGATGGGTTTGGGGAAGTGGGCAAGGAAATTCAGCAGAAAGAATGCGGAGTTCAGGGCCCGCTTGTGATACAAGAAAGAGGGTGAGTGACCCTAAGAAAAGAGGAAAGTCCAGCGTTCTGGAACCAAGGAAACAAGCAAAGACTGATGTGTTGCTGATCTCGAGGGTCTGGTCTTGCGCACTGCACCTGGAACAGGATTTGTCCTTGTACCTGAGGAAAGAAGGAAAGGACAGGTGAGGACAGAAGGCCCCCTCTCCACTGTGTGCTGATTGAAAGGGGCCGTGGGCCAGACTGATGGTTACAGCGTCACTAAGAAGGTGCGGGTCCTTCCAGACACCAGCTGGGGTTTGAAGCTGAGTGATGTTGGTTTGGCTGGCACATCATAGGAAATCACTGCCGCCGGGCTGGGGTATCCAGGGCTCATGTGCACAGTTGTAAGAGACAGGACACCCCCTGGACACCACTGCTGTCTGGACTGAATCCCAGAGAGCAATTTCAATGACTGCAGAGTCTGAACCCTAAAGTTGATATTTTTGAGGCTGTATGTTGCCCTTCTAATTTAATAAAGCACGATAGGTTTTCTTTTTCACCCAGTTTAACCTTTACTTTTTTCTCACAGCAAGCTCTGCAAGGCAGCTGTCCAGCTTCACCGCGCAGCTCTCCTGGGGAACCTCGTCCACCACGGTTTCCGCTGCTCTCCACGCACAAGGCTGTGTCCCTTGATTTATATGTCCCTGCCCCTCTGAGCTTCACCCCCATAACTCCCTATTTTACTCATCTCACCTGGATGTCTAAAAGATGTATTATTTTTATTCAAAATATTTACACAACCCTCTCAACGCACCAGTACTAAGCATGAAATCTCTGCTCTCTTACACTCTTGCGGGGGGAGAAAGCATTGAATATGATTAAAAACATGAATTTATAATCACACGATTAGATGAGCCCATGCCTCCGTGGAGCTGCCTAAGTCATGACCGGGAGAACCCACTTTATTTCGGGTGGAGAGGACGCACTTGGAGAGCAGTGGCATTTAAGCTGAAGTGGAAGAAAGAGAAAGAGAAGCCACTCAGTTGGTGAGTAGGCATTCCAGGCCAGGAAGGAGCCTGTGCAGACACCGTTAGGGCTGAGAAAGAGCTGCCAGCTCAGGAATCGCTTGGAAAGGAGAGAGCTGCGTGGAGCGAGCTGAGGTTGGAAGGGGGGGCAGGAGCATGTCACTCAGAGACGCGGTGATGTGTGGGCTCTTGGGTCAGATTTCCTGGACTCAAGACGCCAGCACTGCAATTTAGGATGAAAAGACTCTTGGGAAGATGCCCACATTGTCTTGGCCTGTGCTGTCCAGTAGGGCAGCCTCTTCCATGTAGGACCGCTCAGCATTTTAAATGGGCCAGTGCTGCCCAGAAACTGGATCCTCAGCTGTATTTAATTCTAATGAATTTAACTTTAAAACCTGAGGCTCAGTTCAGTTGTTGGAAAAGTATTAAATGTGTTTAGAACAACTAGGGAATGTGAATCAACTTTTTCAACTGTCAATTTTTTATGAAATCTAAATACAGATCAACTATTTCTAAGAAACTGGCCTCCAAGTTGCGATGTGCCCTACGTGTAAAATACACCCTTCATTTGGAAGACTTCCTGTGGAAAAAGAATGTAAATATCTCATTAATAATTTTTATATAGATTAAGTGTTGAAATGGTATTTATGCATGGGATTAAATAAATAGAATATATTTCAAAAATAAATGTCACCCATTGCATTTTACTTCTGTTAATGTGGCTACTAGAAAATTTTAAACTATGTATGTGGCTCACATTATATTTCTAATGGGCAGTGGTGATGGAGACCTCAGTTTCTTCATCTCTAAAATGGGGGTGACAGTAGGGCCAATCTTGCAGGTTTATGTTTGAGATGAAGTGGTAACGCGTGTAAGTCAAGTATCTGGCACAGTGCCTGGCACATAGCAGACGTCTGGGAAATATTAGGCATCATCATTATTATAATGAAAGTTCTTACTGCTGATGCTCTAAGTATTCTTCTCATATTCTTCCCTTGCCCTCTCCACATCCACTTCATCTCCAGGACTCGTCAATTTTTCCTTGTAAGCGTTTCTCTCCACCTCGTAGCATCGCTACCTCCTCTGCTCCAGCGGAAGTCACTCTCATCTCCCACTAGGAAGACTTCAGTTGCTTCCTAAATTGGTCTTCTTGTGCTTTGCCCCCATAATTCTGTGTGTTACATCCAGAGACTCTGCTAAAATGAAAATGTAAAACCATTCAGGGCCCCTTTGCTCTGGGGTGACATGCCCGTGTGTTCCTCACTGCCTTTCTGGCTCCACTGGCCACTGTGCTCTCCGTCTGCTCAGCCAGCCTGGACTTCCCACTTGTTGCTAGAAGCTGATCTCACTTTTCTTCTCCTGATTAACACCTGCCTGTCCTTCAGATCTTCAGATCTCCATGCGAGTGGACCGTCACATGAGTTCCTTCCCTGCATCTTGAAGCAGAGGTCTCTCTGCTGGAAGTCTTCCCAGCTCTGGGCTTTTCCTTCCTTTTCCTTCCCCGCACTGTCCAGAGGTGGGTGATGGCACCTGAAACCACAGAGCCCCTCCATCAGAGTCTGAGGGGGAGAGATGCCACTTATCCCCAGCAGTGAGTCACCTGGCTGTAGCCTGAGAGCCACTGTCTGAACATCAATTTTTCATTGCCGAGTGATCAATTTGCCAAAAACCAAACAACTGAAAATCAATTCAACAAATGACCAGTTCACCGAATGGGTTGTTAACTAAGAGATAATTTGCCAAGATACTGGGGAATTTCTGCACGTGTCTGTTTTGTTCCCATAATTTCCTCTATTTCAACCCCAGCCCAGTCTCTAAAACCCTCAAATGTCCCAACCTTCAATCTGGTTATGCCAGTTTGTAGCAGCCACTTTGCCGCTGGCACAGGGGCAAGGGCAAGGTGGCGACAGAGAAGTGACAGGATGGGGTGAGGCTGCAGTTAGGGTGAGAACAAGGAAAATCCCCTCCGAGAGTGGGTGGCACACAGGGGTGGGACAGCGGCCATTGGCTCTAAGACAACAGTGACCTGGGAAGTCAAAGGGATTGAAGAAGGGTCGGGGGATGGGATGAGTGAATTGATAGATAACTAGTTAATTAAGTCATGTAAAACACGTAGAACAGTTCCTGCATCATAAAGTATTAGCATTAATATATAGGGCTTTAAAATATTACACCTTTATGTTTTTCTAAAGAGCTGCTAATAACTTTGCTATATCAGTTAGAAATGTCTACCTGTTTTTTGTTGTTTTGTGCTTGATCTCTTCTTTCTCTGGAAGCTTTTCAGAATTGTCTTATTTGTAAATATACACTCGCAAGTTGTGTCTAGGGATGTGTGTGTGTTTCCTTCATCACACAACTCAGGGTCTTTCAATCTGAGATCTTCATCTTCTGTTTTGTTTTTATTTTAGAAAATCTACTGTCATGAGTTCCTCAATTATTTCTCCCTCCAGTGTTTTCTTTCTGAGACATTTCTTTTTTATTTTTAAAGATTATTTTCCCTTTTTTTAAATTTATTTATTTATTTATTTATTTATTTATTTATATTTTTTGGCTGTGTTGGGTCTTTGTTGCTTGCACAGGCTTTCTCTAGTTGTGGCGAGTGGGGGCTACTCTTCGTTGCGGTGCATGGGTTTCTCCTCTCAGTGGCTTCACTTGTTGCTGAGCATGGGCTCTAGGCACGCAGGCTTCAGTAGCAGTGGCACGTGGGCTCAGTAGTTGTGGCACGTGGGTTCAGTAGTTGAGGCGTGCAGGCTCTAGAATGTGGGCTCAGTAGTTGTGGTGCATGGGCTTCAGTAGCTGTGGCTTGCAGGCTCTAGGGTCCAGGGGCTTCAGTAGTTGTAGTGCATGGGCTTAGTTGCTCCGTGGTATGTGGGATCTTCCTAGACCAGGGATCGAACCTGTGTCCCCTGCATTGGCAGGCAGATTCCTAACCATTACGCCACCAGGGAAGTTTCAGAGACGTTTCTTATCCAGATGTGCATGCTTCTCTTCCCAACCTTTAAATCTCTTAGCATTATGCTTCTATTCACTTCAGACTTTCCAGCCACCTTTGAGAAGAGTTCTTAAATATCATTTTCCTCCTCAGTATATTTTCCGTTAGATGCATTATCCCTCCTATATATTTTATCTATTTTTAAACAAGCATGTTAAGTATAATATACATATAGAAAAAGGAGTGAAACACAAATGAACATTTTGTTTATAAAACAAACACCCGAACCTCCATGCAGCCTCCTCTGTAGTAATCTCTTTCCCCGTTACTGGTAGATACCATTTTAACTTCTGCTGTAACAGTTTCTTCAATTTTCTTTATATGTTTTTTCTCTTGTTTCTGTATCCCTAAGTAAAATCGTCATCTTCACCATCATCACTAGTTAAACGTCACCCAGGCACTGTTATAAGCTCTTTACCTATGTTAACCAAATCACCCTCACGACAAACCTACAAGCTAGCTTCAATTATTCACCTCATTTTACAGATAAAGACAAAGAGTCTTAAGTATCTTGCACAAATATGCCTAGAAAGTAGCAGAGTTGTGAGGCTACTCAAGGGGTTCTGGTTCTGAGCCCCATGAACTCAACTACTATGCTTTCTGCATTCTCATCAGGACATTAGGTGGTCAGTATAGTGGGTGTTTTTGTTTTTTGTTTTTGTTTTGTTTTGTTTGTTTTAACTTCTTTTTGCTCAATATTATGTTTGTAAGAATCATCCATGTTTTTATGTATAGGTATAATTTATTTTTCATTTTCCTCTTAATGGACACTCAGATTGTTTCCAGCATTTGACTGGTTTGGAAAATGCTGCTGTGAATATTCTGTACATGTGTCTGATGTACCAATAATGGGATTCTCTAAGGTTTGTACCCAGGACTGAGATTGCTACATCATAGGAGATATCTATCTATCTATTTCTCTCTCTCTCTATCTCTCTATCAAGAAAGGATAGATAGAATGAGACAGAGAGACTGAGCGAAAAAGAGGGAATGACAGATTGTATCCCACTATGCTGTTATCCACCCACGCTCACACTAGCAGCATATACAAGGGCTCAGTTCTCCATCTCCTTACCAACATTTGTAATTATTAGATTCCTAAGATTATAGGGTTTGTAAAGATATTTCATGTTGGTTCTAATTTGAATGTCCATGATAACTCATTAGGAGAAGCTCTGCTATATGCTCTTACTTATCAATGAATATTTTTCTTTTGTGAAGAAATATTTTGCCCAGTTTCTTTTTTTCCTTTCTGATTTGCAGGATTTCTTTATGTTTTCTAGGTGATATTTCGTTAGTTATATGTATTGGAAATGTCTTCTCTAATTATGTGGTTTATCTTTTCATACTGTGAATGGTGTCTTTTGATAAGTAGTAGTTTCTTATTTTACTGCAGATAAATTTATCAATGTTTTCCTTTAGGGCTTGTGCTTTGACTGGCTTATTTAAGATATCCTTACTTCTCTAGAAGCAATGAATACATTCTCCCATATAGCATTTTAGTTTTCCTTTCACCCAGATTAGGACTTTCATTTGTCTTGAAATGATGTGTCTCTGTGTGTTTTAAGTTAATTTTTATATATTTAAAATTTTTTCTGTAAGTATTTTTAGAAATACTATTCTTTCTACATTGAATTAAAGTGTAATCTCTGTCATAAATCAAGTGTCCACATTTGCATACATTTGTTTCTGAACTCTCTACTCTGTTTTATTGCTATATTTGTCTATGCCTGCACCAGTTTTACCCTTTTGTGATTATTATGGCTTTAACATCAGTCCTGATGCTTGTAGAAGAAACCCCCTCATTGTCCTTCTTCAAGAGCACTTTGCATCTTCTTGACTTTTTGAAATTCCATGTAAGTGTTGCATTAAGCTTCTGAACACACACACACAAACACACATGCACCACAACTGTTGGTATTTTAATTGAGAAAGTGTTAAATATCAAATAAGTTTAGAGAGTATTAATATCTTTGTTACATGGAAGCTTTCAATTCATGAACATGACATATCTTCATATAATTGGGTCTTTTTAAATGTTATCAATAAATTTTAGAATGTTACCTGCTGAATTCCTGCACTTCTCTAGTTCTAGTTAGATTTAGAAGGAAATCCAAAAAAAGAGAGGATATATGTATATGTATAGCTGATTCACTTTGCTGTACAGTATAAACTAACACAATATTGTAAAGCAACTATACTCCAATAAAAAATAAATAAATAAATAAATGTGGTTAATATTTTTGTTGATATTTTAGGAAGTAATTTTTTCAATTTAATTCATTTATTCTTTTCTTAATAAAATTTAATTGATTTTTATATGGAATTTTATTTCAGCAACTTACTTGCCTAACATTTTAGTTGTTGTAAATTATGAGAAGAATCTTTAGGATTTTCTATGTATGCAATCATAGAAAATGTAAATAATAACCTTTATGGTTTTTTCCAATACAGATACCTTCTACTTGTTTTTCTTGACACACTACCTTGGCTAGAATTTCTAGTAAGATATTGAACAGAAGTGGTGATAAGCAGAAAATTTACTTCATTTCTGATCTCAAATGTACATGCACATTGATTTCACCATTTAGTGTTAGAACAGAAAATCCCCAGGGCAGTGCAACTTCTAGCTACATAGACTCAAACTCCATACTAAAATTAGAAGGAAAGACATGCACATTTCCAGGCTAAAAAAACAAATAACAAACAAAAAAAGAACTATTTACCTCAGGCTCTGCTGTTCTACACAAGATATCTGGCTTTCAACAAAATATATAAAGCATGAAAAATCCAAGAAAAAATCCACAAACTGCAAAGAGACAGAATAAGCATCAGAACCATACACAAAACTGATTCAGGTGGTGGAACTATCAGACAAGAAACATAAAAAATAACTACATTTAATATGTCTCTTGTGTAAAAGATGGACAGTGTGCAAGGTAGGTGGTTGAATTTTAGCAGAAAAAAAATGAAATGACATAAACACTCACTAACAGAGATGAATAATGCCTTCAACTGACTCATCAGTAGAATTGACACAGCTGAGGAAAGAATCAGTGAACTTGAGGACAGTTCAATAGAAATTACATAGCTAAGACACACAGAGAAAAAGGAGTGACAAAAACAAATCAGAATGTCCAAGAGCTGTAGGATACTATCAAAAGGTCAAATATGTGTAATTGAAATTCTAGAGAGTGAAGAGAAGGATAATGGTACAAAAGAAATGTTTTAAGAAAAAAATGGTTGAGAATTTTCTAAAATTAATAAAGACACCAAACCACAGATCTAAGGAGCTAAGAAAACACCAGCAAGATAATAACCAAAAATAAACCCTCCAAAAGAAAAAAAAACTGAAAATGGAATAAATTCATAATCATAGTGTAATATTTAAGCATAATTTTCTCTTTCAATTCTAATTAAACAAGCAGATTATTTAAGCAGGAACATAGAAAATTACTACACACAACAATCATAGAATACATGTTTTCTTTAAAGTGTTTATGAAACTTTTACCAAAACATATCAGTTGTTGGACAATTAAGCGAGCCTTATCATATTTTATGTAATTAATACCATACAGAATGCATATAGTAACCATAGTTTGTTTTATTACTAATTTTAGTCTATTTATTCAGTGCTCTGTAATTTCCTTATGCACCAGAGATGCACATGGGATCTGAAATGAAAAAGTTCCATTAGCTTAGAGTTTCCAAGTATGGTCACCTTAATAGTTAATCTCTGAGAGACAGTCCTTCCAGAGCACTACTCACTCCCCCCACTCCAAGAAAAATTTTCACATTCTGTTACTTTATATGGTGCTCTTTCCCTTTTGAAACAGACCAATCATCATTTAAGGAGTAAGATCTCCTCACCTCCTTTTGTGGCTTCTTTGAGACATTCCTTCTGGCTCCCTGAAGCCACTGAAGTTAATGTTAATTTAGATCCCTGACCCTGTGCCTTGGGCTTGTATCTAATTGCTTACCTCTATGGAGCTTGGCCACTGTCAGCCAGTATTTTAGTTGGCTAACATCTGAGAGAACTTAGAGATGATCTCACATAGTCTGTGCCACCCCTAGGGTCTCGAACACCACCTCAGGAGTATAAGCAGATCCTCAGATTCACACAGCCTGTAACGGGAATTCAGGCTCTTCACAATGAACCCCACATTGGGGTCATAGTGTATACTTTGCACTGACTTCATTCCCATAGTTTTTCCAAGGGAATAAGAATCAAAAGATACTCACAAAATGATTAAAATCTATTAGTGACTTAGAACATACTTCCTGGCACCGCTTACCAAGAACCTCCTTTTATTTCCACAAATAGTTTTTGCCTGACTGCCATCAGACTAGGAGAAAATGACCTGAAACTTTGGTGCATGGGTTGCTGTAGAAGATGCAGGCAGCGACTTGGATGCCTGAGCCCTGGTGGGGCCGCCTCCATATCGCACATCCTTTCCCACACTTTCTCGTCTTTTGCAACATTAGGGAGTGTTCCCAGTTGGATGTCTCCTGGCAGTACAGCCTTCCCACAGTGATAATAAACGTGGGGTCGATTGCAGGACAGGGTTTATCAGCTCAACCCGGAGCTATCTCCATGTATCCCCTTCCTCTACCTGTGGCAGCTCTGGGTCCCCCAGCTCCCTCTGCCTTTGGTGTGGCCCCCCCACAGTGTTCTTGTGATTAACTGCGTCCCAGAATATGTGTACTTTCCCCCAGAACAGTCACTCCATTCTGTTTTTGTTAGTGGATGTGCTCAATTGCTTGTAGTTAGCGCTTTCACCTTCTTTATCCAAATTGATTTAATAGCATCCCAGCAGCCTTCAGACTCTGGGCAGCCTGAGATGAGCAAGCAGAGCCCCCTGTAAACTTAACTCCCACCAGTGCATGTTTGAGCCCCCGTCCCACCTGCTTTCTGCTCTACCTGCCCTCTATGTGAACCTACTTTTCTCATAATTTCATCTCTAAATTCAAAGTCATTCTATAGTCTCTTAGTCAACCACTGCTTGGTGTTTTGAAATGTAACATTACTTCCTCAGCAGATTTACTCTAAAGCCTGCAGCCCATCCAGAACAGGGGCAAACCTGCCATCGGCATTCATCCTCTGCCTCACACCTAGGATGGGACCCCCTGGACTTCCTGCAGCTGGTCTCTGATGCTCCTTCCCCAAGACCATTTAATCTGGGTTTGACGTCTGCCTCCCCATAGTTCCCCCAACTTCCACCAAGCTCCTAAGCTTCAGCATGAGAAAGTGACCATTGCAGAGTGCTTTTCTCATTCTATTGTTATCATGATGCAAGCAGTGCTATTTCCAATGATGGTTTGTGTCCTTTCATCAAAGCTGTCCCATCACTCACAGATCACCTTCCCCTCAGAGACATGATCTTATTTTTAGTCAGTTATATGTCATGAAATTTAGATGTATTTGCAAACCAACCACCAAAAATTCACTTTTCATTCTTATAAATGATCTTTATTAATTCTCTGTTCTCTCTCCCCGATGTTTCAATGGAAGAGCTTATGTAGAACACAGAGGGAAGGCTCCTTTCCTGGTTCTGGATTCCTAGAGGCTTCCACCCAGGAGGTACAGTCCTGGACAGAACAGTTGAGAAAACTTGGTTATGCAGTTGCCTGTATTACCTGGTCTTCTTCAGGTAACATATTTCTGGTGCATTATTATAAAAAAGTCTCTGACTATTGTATTCCCCTTATTAACCTCTTCTTCTTGTAGCCTATTTAATATGGGCTTGGAGTCCAGAAGAAAATAAGGGGATGAGGAAAGAAGACAGGCACAGCCTTCTGAGAAAGGGTTGGGAGAAGAAGACCCACCCTGCTAACTATTATCTTACTGTTGATGAATGTCTCCTCCATCACTACACTAAATTCCATGAGGATTTAGCTTGCCATTAGTTCTTCAGACTCTAACCAGTATCACTCGTGGGAGAAGTCAAAAATATTTGTCACATGAATAAACTGGTACGTCCAGAATTCTTGAGAATTATCATTTGTTAAAGATAAATGTTTTTGTCTCCATGGTAACTAATCCTCTTCTCTCTCTCCGCCTCCTTCTACAAAACTCATTTAAGATGTATTACTGGAGTTAGGCTCTACTCTCCCTAATTTTCCAGTTGTAGAATTCCCTACAGGATGATATAAAGCCTCCTCTAGATGTAAGAAGTCTACATGGGGACCCCATAACAGTTTTCTTTCCCTGAAACATATTCTGAGAAAGGTATTGCACAAGCATTGAATAATGGTTCCTGGACACCTAGATTGTAATTGTTTGGTTCTGACAACTTATACCATTAACCTTAACAAATAAGGGAATATTTCCAACTTTCTAGACAATTCAGCTAGTTTGATTTTCTTCTATGAAGACATGTTAGTAGAAAAACTAAGAAAGATCAATATTACTACAAACCAGGATTAGATGGTCATGTGGGCATGCATGGAGAGTCCTTGGCATTGGGTAAACATTTGATAGATGCCAGGCACCCCCTTCTTCTTACCCTGTTTCACTGGATCCACTAGCTGTCTAGAAGTGCTTCTGCGTCCAGAGAGTTAGAGACGCTGGAAAAAATCAGATAGATAGTGGACCCATTTGGAGGAAATAAAACAGTTAGTCACAGAGAGACCAGACCCACCGTATGCCTCTTTAACTGGGATTTCAGTCTCTTAGGAAATCAACTGATAAAATGTGCATTGTGTCGTTCAAGGCAAGTTTCCTGGCTAATAAAGGTCCTTGATCAGCCATGATTGAATTGTATAAGGAACCTCAGGCTAAGTTTATCCTTCTGAGACCTCCCTGAATGGCAGGCAAATTAGGGTGGGTCTGCAGACAGTTCCCCATGGTACCCTGGTGGACTTTGGCTTTTATAAAATAACCCAGTAAGTTTTATGAAAGCCAAGAGCTACTAAGATAAGTTCTAATTCTGTTCATGGTTGATTCCTTTTTGAAAAAACAAAACAAAACATATTCTTTATGCTGAAAGTACTGTTAACATCCACACAGCCCAAATTTGTCTTTTTATAGATGTAGAAACTAGGCTACAGAGGTCGACGTACCGGCTCTAGTTTATGGTTAACCAGAAGCAAAGGAGAGTTGGAACAAGAAGACACCTGGCTTGTCCTCACTGCTGGATCCACCCCATATGCGGCCTCAGGGCCATGGTGAGAGAACCCCCCAATACAAAGACACTGTGTCCCATAAGTTTGTTTGGAAGCTGATGGCTTGGTATTTAGGAAAAGAGTATCCCATGAGCACAATGTTACAAATGGTAAACACATCCCACTGTCTGTCACCAAAAGCTCATTTCACCTGAAATGTGGCCAAAGTAGAATCAGGATGCTGAAGTACCGTAAGACCGGCAAGGATCTTGTGCAGTACATTGTTCTGCAAATTGGGTTTTCCAGAGAACCCGAGATTTATTACTTTAATCCTAAAATATATTTTCAAATTTCTTTCATTCAGCAGAGATGTTTTGAGCTCCTGCTGTGTGCTCACGACTCCTGTCCTGTGACGCAGGGGTGAACCTCACAGATGTCACCTTCCAATGTGGAGGGCAGAAAGTAAACTGGGTTATACAATATGTTAGAAACTGAAAAGTGCTGTGAGAAAAAATAAAACAGGAAGAGGGTGTGGGGCTGACAAAGGAGAAGATGCGATTTTCAGTGAGCTGTCACAGGGCACCCGTCACTGTGAAAATACCCGAGTATCTGAGGAGGCAGACGAAGGCGAGAGGCTGCCCTGTATTCCTGTGTCTGGAGGAACTGCCGGAGGAGCAGCCAGGAAGCCAGGAGCTGAGGGAGCAGAGAGTGTCTGGTGTGAAACCAGAGAAGGAAAGAGAAGCCCCACCATGCAGGGCTTTGCAGACCAAGTGTGAGAATTTTGCCTTTTATTTTTAATAAAATGAGGGCCATTTCATGATTTTGGATGAAGATGTAACATGGTCTGTTGTTAGTTCTTAAGAGGATCATTCTGTTTTTTGTTTTGTTGCAAGTAGACTTTGAGAAAAGCAGGTAGGAAGACTCTTTACAAAGCTGTTGGGATAATCAAGTGAGACATGATGGTGGGTTTTCTAGGCTGGAAGTGCTTGATGTGGGAAGAAGTGGTCAGACTCTGCATGTGTTTTGAAAGTATATTTACTGATATAGACTACAGGAGAAATAGGCTTTTGGTGTCTGCAATAAGAAAAAGCAGAGGTGCCCCTCAGGGAGTTGTGGAAGCAGGTCTGTGGGAGGAGGTGAAGAGCACACCTGCTTCGGGACGTGGTGATTTTGTGATGCCTGTCAGGCGTCCAAGTGGAAGCAGCAAATTGGTCATTTGAAAATATGGGTGGTGAATGTGACCAGTTAGTGCAAACATCTTTAAAAACCCTAGTGCATGCATTTCAGTCTTTGTAAGCAGTGTTCCTGAGATGCTCTAACTTCTTCCTGATGACTCAAGGTGATCACCACCCCCATCTCTGTGACACAGGAGATCCTCACTGTCTTATTATGTGGAGGGCTCTTCATTCTGACAGTGATGCACGGCTATGGTTATTGAAGAACTGACTTAACAGGCATCTCAACTGGTCTTTGCTGCTTATTGTCACATCCTGGTGCTATCAGAGCATCTCCCGCTGGAAATCCAGAGCAATATTTTAGAGTGAGAACAAATTAAGGACTAGGCCCTACAGCAATATTTGGGGTCTGGAAAGAGAGCAATTTCCCCACAAGAGACTGAAAAGAACTGTCAGAGAAGTTGCAGGAGATTAAGTAGACTGTGTCGTCATAGAATTCAGGAAAGAAAGAGTTTCACAAAGAGGGAAGGGCTAGAGGGTTAAGTGCTATGAAGAGTTAAGTAAGATAAGAAATGAATGGCCTTTCTCTGACTCTGAGATGAGGAGTCGTTGGTGATATTTGCCAGGAACAATTCAGTGGCTCCTCTGGGTATTAATTTCCTAACTGTGAGGACTGAGCACACAAGTATTCCACACTGGAGGGAAAAGAGACCTTACTAGGGCCAGGACTCTATACCCAAGATCTTTCCTTATAAGCACTACCCCAGAATTCTGAGGTATGTAAGCTGGAGGCTCCCTCTACAAAGAGGAGGGCCACTTATTCAGGTAAGAGAATACCTGATATTTAAAATTTTTACGATAAACACCATCAACGGTCATTTTTCTCCTCACCACCCTAGATACCGGCAACAATGTCTAAAATTACTCTTATTTTTGCCCTTTTCCTGGATGTTTCAGATACTCCTGGTGTGAGCCTTTGGGTATTACACTAACAATAATGGAATGTGAAGTCATCACTGGTGCTATTTCAATGCTTCAGATGGTAAATTAATGCTCATCACATCTCCTTGAGGTAGGTATTAGCTCCATTTAACAAATTAGAACATTAGGAGAGATTCAGTGATTTTCTAGAAACCATATATGCCCGCTTGTTTATTTAAGGGCTGACTCTCCAGGTTCTGGCTCCTTTGGGCCACCTGCTTCTCCTCTTCCTTATTTTCTCATTTTCTATGTGATATCTCCACTAAGTGAAGACCAGGAGAAATGCAAGTCACCCTTTTATCAACAGCTCTTGTCTACTCAGCTTCCTTTGCCAGGTATTTGAGTGTGGGCACCTTCCAAATCTGTCCTCACTTTCTGACCAAATTCCTCTCCAACCTCCTCACTTAGGTGTCTTAGGGTCGCTTCAAACCCATGTCCATCTACCCTCTCGGCCACGTTCCTGTCTCTGTGAGTGGTGCCACGCTCCCACATCTGTGTGGTCTCCTGTGGCCACTTTCACCCCTCGGCCCCGTACCTGCTCACTCCTCTCATCCTGTTACTTTCCCTTCTTTAATGTGTCTCCTCTCATCCACTTCCTTCCATTTTGGGTGGAGAAACCATCGTCTACCACTGGACCTCGGAAATAGCCTCCTCTGAGCCTCTCCAATCCACTCTCTGAGCTAAGCCAGAGTGCTCCTAACAAGATGAAAACCTGATTGTATTATCGCTACTTGAAAATAATCAGGGCCTCTCCTTGCTCTTACATGAAGACCACGATCCTTGATAAGACCTTACTGGGTTATTACAGTCTGACTGCTTCCACCTCTGTTTCTAACTCTCTTCTGTGACGAGGACCCAAGCCTCAGATGAAAATGCCAGGAGGCTAACACCTTGATTTCAGCTTGGAGAGACCTGAACAGAAGACCAAGCCCAGGCCCTGACCCACAGGAACTGTGAGATAAGAAATTTGTGTTGTGTAAGCTGTTAAATTTGTGGAGATTTGTTACACAGCAGTAGAGACCTCACACATGAGGGTACCTCTTCTTGGCTCTCTCCAGAATATGATTTCCAGTCTTTGCCAGAGTCCGAGGGGAGCAGGGTTGGGAGGAATTCTGGGGGTGGGGAGAAGGGGAGGCTCTTCGGTTCCTTACTCAGGTTTCACTCATTCAAGACACATATGCAAAAATATTAATGGAGCCAATAGTAAGCATCAGGCATTACTCTAGGCTCATGGGATACAGCAGTGAGTGAAACAGAGACTCCGGCACTCCCAGAACTTACACAGTAGTCAAGGGAGACAGATGATGGATTATAAACATATTTAAAAAACTAAGTGTAGGCAGAAGGTTCTAAGTGCCAGCGACCACAAAGGACACCAGGGTAAGGGCAGCAGGAGTGTGCATGTTGGATGATGGAATGTGATTTTAAGTGGGTGGTAATAGCGGGGCTCATGGAGGGGGCGTTTGTATAAACACCTGGAGGAGGTGAAGGAGTCAGGTTACCTGTGGTCCTGGGGAGAAAGAACATCCCAAGCAGAGGGACCCTGTGTGTGTCTGGTGTGTCAGTAAGGAGGCCAGTGTGGCTGGGGAGAAGTAAAAGGCTGAGGAGAGGTGTGTGTGTGAGTGTGTGGGTTTGTGTAGGGAGCAGATCGTGTGGAGTTTTAGAGCTTGTCTTAAGGCTTTAGGCTCTCATTGTGAGTAAAGTAAGGAAACATTTCAAGATTTTAAGATGAGGACTCAAATGATCCGACTTACGTTTTATGAAGATCACTCTCATTTCTCTGTAGAGAACCGACTCTGGAGGGAAGGGAGAAGAGTGGTTTGGAAGCCCATGTGGTGATGCAGGGGCGAGATGACGGCGGCTACACTGGCTTGGTACAAGAGAGAAGTGGCTGGCTTCTCGAATCCCAGTAACCCCGCCCGCTTTCAAAGATAACTCGTGTCTCCACTTCCTGAGACTCCTTGAGAATCAGCAGTGGAAATTGGGATAGTTCTTCTCTTTCCTCATTTCTGCCCGTAACTTAGTTTTCTCAGATAATCTTCTTTACCTGCTTATCTTAAATCTGTTTTCCAGTTCACACAATTTTGCTTGGCCTAGTAATGCTTCTATAACTTGTCATCCAAACCAAGGCCCCACTGATGGGAAGCTGTTACCAATTGTGCTGGGACTGCAGGCATAAGCCTGCACAGTCATCCCTGCTGTATGTTTAGATTCCACATAGAAGTGAGACCATATAGTATTCTTCTTTCTCTGTCTGACTCACTTCTTTTAGCACAATGCCCTCTACCTCCATCCATGTTGTTGCAAACGGCAAGATTTCATTTTTTTGTGTGAGTACTATTCCATTGCATATATATATTCCAGGTGATACATATATCACCTCTTCTTTATCCATTCATCTACTGATGAACATTTAGGTTGCTTCCATATCTTGTCTATTGTAAATAATAATGTTATGAACATTGGGGTGCATATATATTTTTGAATTAGTGGTTTTTATTTCTTCAGATAAATACCCAGAAGTAGAATTGCTGGATTATATAGTAGTTCTGTTTTTATTCTTTGAGGGATCTCCATACTGTTTTCTATAGTGGCTGCACCAATTTACATTCTCACCAACAGTGCACAAAGTTTCCCTTTTCTCCACATCCTTGCCAACACTTGTTATTTGTTGTCTTTTTGATGATAGTCATTCTGACAGGTGTGAGGTCATATCTCATTGTGGGTTTCATTTGCATTTCCCTGATGATTAGTGACGCTGAGCATCTTTTCATGTGCCTGTTGAACATCTGTATGTCTCCTATGGAAAAATGTGTATGCAGGTCCTCTGTTCATTTTTTAATTGAGTTATTTTTTATGTTGACTTGTATGAGTTCTTTTTATATTTTGGTTATAAACCACTTATTGGATATATTGTCTGCAAATATCTTCTTCCATTCAGTTGGCTACCTTTTCATTTTGTTGATAGTTTCCTTCACTATGCAAAAGCTTTTTAGTTTGATGTAGTTCCATTTGTTTATTTTTGCTTTTGTTCCCCTTGACTGAGGAGACAGATCCAAAAAAAATATTGCTAAGATTGATGTCAAAGAGGGTACTCCTTTGTTTTCTTCTAGAAGTTTTATAGTTGCAGATCTTACATTTAAATCTTTAATCCATTTTAAATTTACTTTTGTATATGGTGTGAGAAAGTGGTCCAGTTTGATTTTTTGCATGTGACTGTTCAGTTTTTCTAACACAATTTATTGAAGAGTCTGCTTTTTCCCCATTGTATATTCTTGCCTCCTTTGTCATAAATAAATTGACCATGTAAATGTGGGTTCATTCTGGGCTCTCTCTTCTGTGCCCTCTTGTTGATCTATGTGTCTGTTTTTGTGCCAGTCCCATACTGTTTTGATTAATTTAGCTTTCCAGTGTAGTCTGAAATCAAGGATCATGGTACCTCCAGTTTTGTTCTTCTTTCTCAAGATTGTTCTGGCTATTTGAGTCTTTTATGTTTTCATACAAATTTTAGATATATTTGCTCTAGTTCTGTGAAAAATGCCATTGGTATTTTGATAAGGATTGCACTGAAACTGTAGATTGCTTTGGGCACTATGGTCATCTTAACAATATTAATTCTTCCAATCCATGAACACAGTATATCTTTCCCTTCACTTGTGTCCTCTTCAATTTCTTTCATCAGTGTCTTATAGTTTTCAGAGTACAAGTCTTTTCCCTCTTTGGTTAGATTTATTCCTAGGTATTTTATTCCTTTTGATGCAAATAGATAAGAATATGAATAACCCTATATCAATAAATTTGAAAACTTCAATGAAATGGCTGGATTCCTAGAAAAAATATATCAATAATTTCCAAAATTGACTCAAGGAGAAACAGAACACTGTAATTGTTCTACAACCATTACAAAATTGAATCACTAAATATTCCACCTTTCATCCTAAGTAGAGAATATTATTATACACCTGCTAACGTCTATTATACATCTTTGGGTTACTTTCATCTTCTATCAATAGATTAGATGCCCCAAAAGGGCAATTTACTCAGGTCTATCCCCAGAAAGAGCTTTTTCAGGCTTTGACAATTTTAGTGGCTTAGTCAACAAATATTAATTTAACTGGCTGAAACATCAAGTTCTTTAATACAATTAACTAATGTTCTCATTTCTTATTTATACCTCTTCTCTAGAGCTTTAAAGAACAAAGTGTTCTCTTTCCAGTCTTCAACACATGTTATCTTGGAAACATCTTTGTTTGAAGAACAATAGAAGGGAACCAGCTTCCTATTGTCGACCCCACCCACATTCAATGGCCCTGAAATTTAACTTTGATAGCTATCATTTTACCTTCATATTTATAACTTCAATATAAAATATATATACACACATACATGTATATTTATGTAAAAAAACATAACATGTGACTTTGGCTTTTATAGACTATTAGCACTGATTTTTATCTTTAAGATTTGATATTTTTGTCTGGGTCTATGTTACATGTGAGATACTGATTATAATACTGGAATCTGTCTTCTAAACTTGCAAACAATTCATTCACTTGACTCCAGGTCTAATACAGTCAAGTGAGTACAAAAATCAGAAAGGCTTGGAGAGGTCTAGGTTACCCATCTGGGTCTTCACCACAACTTTCAATTCTGGAAGCAGTGATGTTGTGTACGCAGGAATCAGAGGACTATTCTGGATTGAGACACAGTCTTACTCAACTTTCAGGGGAAGGTACACAGCCTTTCCCTAAACAAAAAGAAAAGAGAAAACAAGAGAGAACAGGATGTCCTTTTGGAAGACTGACACTTGTGCAGGAGGATGATCACAGATACACCAAGTGACGCTGAGCTGTCGAGTGTGTCAAATAACACAGTTTTGCTTTTTCTTTATATGAGTGACAGCACCTTAGAATTACAGATGAAAATTATTCAAATAATCTGCAAACCAATCTGGACCATGTACATCCTGGAAACATGAAGATTTACCCCTGGCAGGAATGAGAGTGTCTTTGCCAGTGAGCGTCCCAGGGAAAGTCGATGACACACAGCGCTGTGTGCGCTCTTTGCATTGACTGACTCTCCTTTGTATCTGTGATTAGCACGGTGTCTTTCCTCATGAGAAATGCGGTAATCTGCACTGTTTACCCTCCACGCTCCCCTGGCCACCTGTTCTGCCTTGGTAGCCCTCGGGTCTGCTGCACACTCCCCGTTCTTTGTAGTTCCTCCTTTTCATTTTGCCCTTTGGGTTTTCCAGATGGTGTGTCTAGCACTCCTTTTAGTGTTTTCAGCGGACCCTTGCTTCCAGCATTGCTTCTCAGTGCACTGCATTTTATAACAGAGTTAAAAATAGTTTAAAAGCTGAGTGGAAGTCACGGTATTGGGCCAAAGCCAAGTTTACTCCAAGCTCACGGGAGCTCAGTGGTTGCTTTAAATTTTCATGGTTGTGTTTGTACAGGACTTGGGTCTCTGTGAAATAAATCTTAAAACCGAGCTCTCCGGGTCATGAACACAGAGATAACTTGGTGTTTAAACATGGTAAGCTCTGTCCACTCTTGAGCCAGAATTTGAAAGGTCAGTTGCAGCCTAGATATCCTGACCATAACTTATTGTTGGAATTATTTAAAATGTTTTCTTTTGCTTTCCTCTCTTCTGTGGTTTTCTTCTATGATCAAATCAGCTGATATTTAACAAATATTTTGATGTAGAAAATTCCAATTTTATTCACAACATTAGTTAGTTTTACTGCCCTTCCCCCCTCCTTCTCAATAATTAATCCACATTTGAAACAGCAAATAACTATCTGGTCCAAACAAAACTATCTGGTTTTGTTTGTTGGTTTTTGTTTTCATGTTTACTGGTTTGAACTAGTAGCAATAGGTTCTAGAACAGGCCAGGGTAACCCTAACATCTAATAATTTACACAGTTATACTCTATTTAAAGTCCCTATTAACCAAATGATCTTTAGACTATTTTTCTTTTATTATAGTTTCATTCATTTTGGTGGATAGTCATGCATACTCTTAAATATCCTTTATTCTTCTGAAGCAGTGGCCACTAAGTTACCCTAGATTTACTTCTTGTATAAATTGGTACAGCTAAAATAGAGTTAATTTAGTTGAATTTACATTTTATTAGTCTCTGAAGTCAATGACATCACTTGACTTTTTTTAGGATTGCTTTAATCATTGTCATTTGAATAATAGTGTTTGTAGGACCAATACTCAACAAATTTTTCATGATTTCATTGACTTTGCCTCCTTCCCTTCTTTAAAAGTGTTTTGGAAAGTAAGATGAATACCTCACATATTAGTTCAGTTCTTTTTTTTAAGTGTCTTTCACATACATAGTGGCAATAAAAATATGGGTCTACAATCTGTCGTCTGCGATTCAGAAGTCCAAAACACACTGGAAAACTATTTTTTGTGTGTTTGTTTAGCTGCCATTTGGAGGCAAACCTGCCATGCTCCAAAGGTGACAGCCAGCCACACCTGCCCTGGGCAGGTGGAAACCTCCGCCATCTTCATCCTGTCTTCTCAGTGTGTCTGTCCTCATGTCTGCAAGGGCAGCTTTTGATTACCTGGGGCTCCCTAGACCTTCCAGGATGTCATGTGACTCACCGTGTACATGCCTTGTACCTTTTCTAAAATCTGAAAGAGGTCTGAATTTGACACATATGTGATTCAAAAGGTTTGGGGTAAGGGTTTACAGGCCTATATTTTGAAGTAAAATATAATTTGAGTTTTTCTAGAAAACGATCGTGTTGGGTTAGTTAGTTTCAGTATAAAAGAGGAATTGTAAAAATTTGGTCAAGATCAAAATCATTTCTTGAGCTATGATAAGATGCTGACTTTGCTTTTACACTATTTCAGAAAGGGTTAAATAATTTTAGGAATTCAGAAATTCTAAAATAATATTTACTAGACAATATTTCCCTCCAGAATTAGGGCTTTGTCTTTAACTGACAATCTTACTTCCTTTCAAGTCAGATGATGGCAGGTACCAGAGGGACCTGCTTTTCATTTGAGTCCCCAGGTGAAGTCATCATTCCAGAAACAACTGAATGTTCAGAGTGGGGAAAGAAAAAGGAAACTTGGTAATTGTTTCGGACCGCAGATGTAGGGCTAGCCCTGTGTAAAATTACGAAGGGGAAACCTCTGACTTTGATGCCCTCCCAATGTTTCTCTCAGCAAACCCCAAAGCCCCATCTTGCTTCTGGAGTAATTTAATATTTCTTAGCTGGTGATTAATTCCTCCTAAAGTTTATTTTCCAATAATGATGTCAGCTTAGAGGAGACTCCATCTAGGGACATTTACAGGGTAAAAGATGGTGCTTGGAGATTTAAAAATGAAGTCCTCAGGAATGAACCCGTGACGGTGGAATGACCAGAATCAGGTGGATGACATGGAGAGGGACTCATATCTGTAACCTCCTAATTATTCCATCAGGCAGCACAGTCTCCTCTGGTTTATCACGCCTGCTCTGTGTTCTGGAAACAGATTTGGCTCACTTGTGCTGTTTTGGTTTTTTCCTCTCCACGTGCCTAATATATATTATATATATATATATATTTAAGTATATATTATATATATTTATTTATATAAAATATATTTATATTATATTATATATTTATTTATATATTTAAATATATATATAAATATATAATATATACACAGATGCCTCTTTAGCTTTGCTTTAATGGACTACTTAAAAAGATTAAACGAGCAGCAAGAGGTGGTTTCCAGCAGGTAAGTTGGCCCTGGAATCCAGATCAGATAGGAGCTCTTTCCCAAGGTTAATATATTATTCTGAAAATCCATCTTTCAGACGATCTTTGTGCTTCATCTAAGTTACATAATTAGAGGAAGAGAAGGCGTATAATAGTAGCCCAGGTGAATATTTGATTTCTGTCACCTTTCATATTCATTTTCATTTGTCTTTCACATGCTAACAGTTTGCCATCTGTACAGCCATAGCTCTTGTCCAAGCCAGTGCCAGGGTTCACTGACAAACTGTAGCACCATTGTAAATTCAGGGCATGGCAATGGTTTTAGGCAACAAAAGGGCAAAAGGACACGCATGCAATATAGAGCTTTGGATTGACAGGTTTATAAATGATATTCTTAAACTAGTTTGAGAATTTAAAGGAGTTCCTTTCTATTTGTATAATTATCTACAAGTGGAATATCCAATAATTGGGAAAGGAAAAACAATATTTAATACCACTCTGTTTCAGTGATGACCTGTAAGCAGCTGTGAAAGAGCCCAAAACTTCTAAACTGCTTTTATCTACATTATGGATTCATATCATATGCATGTTTAACTTGCAGGCAGTCATACAATATCCATGGTTTAATAGAAGAGAGAACGACAGAAAATAATTTAAATAATGTAAGCAACCAAGTCAGAGATTTGTGTCCTTGCCTGAAAAACCCAAGTGAGACCTCAGGAGGGGAGTCACGTTAAAAGCAGGAGAAGAAATATGGGCGGCTTCTTAGAGCGACGTCTGACCCCAGCTGACAATCAGGGAAGAAACAGGGACCTCGGTCCTAGCATGGCAAGGCCGTGAATTCAGCCACCGACCTGGAGGAGCCTGGGAATGAGCTCATCCCCAGAGCCTCCAGAAGTGAATGCAGCCCTGCACACACCTTGACTTTGTTCTTATGAGAAACACAGAATTAATAGGACATGTTTAAAAAGGAGACCTTTGGGGGGAAATAGAGGTCCTTTTGCAGTATTCTGTATTAGGAATAATACTTAGGGATTCTGGTGGTTGCATGCATCTCAATGGGACTATTTCCTACAAATGAGCAAACAGTCTTGTGGCCATTTTTCATAAAGGTGCTAATTGTACATATTAATTACACTTGAAAAAATTGTAGTTGTAAAAGTTGCACTTTGAAATCGATATTATCATCCTGGGATCTTTTATTTCATTTTTATTGTTAATCGCTAGACTAGAAATATGCTAAAATGAAAGAGATGGAAAATTAGAGATTTACCCAGATGAGGAAGAAGGATGCCCATATTTGGGGAGAAAATGAAGGTATTAACATAAACCTAACTTCAGCACCTTCAATATATATTACTTTAATTTGTTTTGTTTTATCAAAATTATACACTCACTTAGATTTTAAAAAATAAAGCAGTTCTACAAGGTGAGGAAAATGGTATTCATTAGTTATTCTATCCTCAGAAGTAGTCACTTACAATTTTATCTCTTTATTCTTATATTTTGCTATTATTCTATTTGCCTTTATATTTCTGAATTTTTTCCTATATTGCTGGGTTGTTTTTTTTTTTTTTTTGGTTTGCTTGTTTCTAGCTAAGATAGCGTCTATTGACTTTCCATTTTTGAAGATGAGGCTTAGATCTCTTATCCACACTCCAAATACACCAACACGTCCCCACCCAAACTCCAAAACCATCATATCATTATTCTGAGAGAAAATATCCAGTGTTTACTTCATAATTGTTACAAAAATATATTCATGACTGAGGTTTATAGGTACAATGACTGTGTTCCCTTCTAGGACACTATTTGCGTTTTTTACCATATTAGTGTAATAATTATCTTCTTTGCTTATTTACATAGTTTGTTCCAATCTCTAATTCAGGTCCAAGCTCTCTACAGAGGATTCTCTCCATCAGGTAAGCCCTTCCTTCCATCCCCCTCCTGCAACACCCCTACTGAGTCCAGGTCTTCCTGATCCATCATGGGCCAACTTCCCTCTAGGCTTGGGACCCTGGGCTTATCCAGGGAGCTGCATTCATTATTGTGTTGGAAAATCCCTTATCAACTTTCCTGAGTCGAGTCGCTTGCCCTTTTCCTACTTTGGTCACTACTTAAATTTAGATGGAGCTCATCCTGCAGTAGCTTCATAAGAAAGAATGGGTAGAAGGAGGCGAATTATTGACACATATGTGTCCGGGTTGCACTTGACTGCTTGTAACAGAAAACCTAACTCTCCTCTTACAGCCAAAGAGCTTAGTTTTTGTTTTTGTTTTTCACATGGCAAGAAGCATGAAGGAAGGAAGTTCAGGTCTGGTGTGTGGTCTGCTGTGTCATCAAGGTGTGCAGTCCAGTCTGTGATTCCATCGTGCATTCCTTGGCTCTGCTTCCAACCTCACATCTGTGTTCCGGAAAGAAGGGGCCAAACCTTCTCCTTACCTATCTTTGTCCTTTTATTTGAAAGCGGAAGGAAAAACCTCTTTGCAGCAGACTTCTGCGTACATCTCGTTGGCACATGTATGTGACGTAAACATTCTTAGGTGCCGTGGTCGTTTTCTGGGCACTTAACTGTTAATAGGAAGATGGGGATGGACAGTGTTATGTGAATAATGGGGTCTATCACACTTGGCATGTTTATAATTTTTTTCTATTCTTACTCTCATTAGTTTAACTGGATAGAATTCTGGGTTAGAAGGCACCTTTCCTCCGAATTTTGGAAGTCTTTTCTCTTGTGCTGCCCCAGAAAAGCTTGTTGGACTTCTGGTTCCTGGGGATTCTGGAATGCCCCACCACCTTTCCAATGTGTTTTGAAGTTCAGGGTTGTGTATCTTGATGTGGCTCCTTTTGGACATCAGTTGGGGTCCTCAGTGAGCCTTCTTAATCTGTAATCCTCAGTCCTTCAGGTGTGGGTATATATTAAATTTAGGTCTTAGATAATCTCCCACTTCTCTTTTATTTATTCTCTTTTCCTGGATCTCCTATTGGCCAGGCACTGGACTTCATGTATGTATCTTGTAATAGTCTTATCCTTTTTTTCTTTTATTTTCCATCTTTTTTTTTTTGTTCTACTTTCTAGGAAGTTTTACAAGATTTTCTTCCAATCCTTCTATTGGAATTTTTGCACATGCTGTCAAATTTTAATATGCAAGAGATCTTTCTGGCTCTCTGAATCCCCTTCCTTTTCATATAAATTCTCATTCTTATTTTAGGTATGCATTATCTTCTCTTATTGCCCTGAAAATATCATTTTTTGAACTTTTCTTCTGTAACTTTTGTCCTACAAGTTTCTGAGTTTTTCTTTCCTTTTGTTTGGTTTTGTGTCTTTTTTTATATTGGAGGTTATTCACAGATGTCTGGAAATCCTTCCCCTCAGAAGTTGATTTGAAGCTTTGTGTAAATGCACAAGCTTGTCAAGGCCTGGGCTGCACTGTGGGCTTGTCTGGCTGAACTATTTCATTAGGGTAGCCCCAGATGCACCATCAGTACGTCCTTCTCTTGAGATTCTCATTCTTCTTAGGAAAAAACCTACAAAATTCTACCTGTGGAGTTCAAGTCCATCTGTCTTGCTTCTAAGAAGGGAGTTTGGAGATTCACTTTCCGTGTGTGGTCTCTTCCATGCCCCCTGTGCTGTCTCAGGTCTGTGCCTGCATCCCAAGACATGAGACACAACCTTTTCTAGAAACAAACCCTCGGGGTTCCAACTTGCTGTGAGTGGGTCCATCACCCTTCCTCTTACAGCAAGGGAGGAAATGAATCTACAAGAACCATGACTCCTTCTCATCTCAAACAAACTTTCAAAAGACACTTCTGACCTCAGCCCACCTCCACCCCACCTTGCAAAAGCGTGTGGTCCCCAATTCCTCCGCATTTCTGGGATTCCGTTCCCCACATCTGCCTGCCTCTGGGCTTCCTGCAGAAAGTCATGGACAGTGGGTGCAGGAACAACTGCCCTTCATCCACATGCTTTCCTGCTTCCAAAACTTTGTCGTCTCTCCTTCTGTTTCATTGGTCTTGTTTCCTTGGGGTTAAGCCTTCATGTGAGCCCTTGACTATCACTTCTGTGAGCTTTGAGAGGAAACGGTAATCGGCCTTGTTTAATAGGGCCCGACGTCGTTACAATGTCAGAACACACTACCCTCATTCCCCTCTGCCCCTGCCCTCGGCACAAGGAGCAAACAATCAGCATTTGCCAAAGTAAGAACTGCTTCCTCCAACTTCAGCGTAAAGCAGCCGTCCCCAAACTTTTTGGCATCAGGGACCGGTTTCGTGGAAGACAATTTTTCCACGGACTGGGTGGGGGTGGGGATGGTTTAGGTGGTAATGAGAGTGATGGGGAGCGACGGGGAGCGACGGGGAGGAACGGGGAGCGGCAGATGAAGCTTCGCTCTATCGCCTGCTGCTCACCTCCTACTGTGCGGCCCACTTCCTAAGGGGTTGGGGACCGGTACCCAGTTGGGGACCCCTGGCTTAAATCCAGGAAGCCTCTGTGTGAGGTTAGAGAACAGCATTCTTATGATGGGTCCCCCAAATCAGGAAAAATTTCCTGCCCACTATATCAAGAAATGGGATAGAACATTTAACGTATGACTGACCTGAAATGTCATCATCTGTGAGAGTCTGACTAATGCCATTTTGTCCTCAAGAAATGAGCATCTCCTAAGCTGTTTATTTAAGTCTGTAGACTCTGGTCCACCCTCAGCCCTGGGACCCGCTACTCTCTGTCTCCCAGATCACACTCTGTGCCAACTCCTGTGGTTCTAGATGTTCCTGGCTTCACACATCAGCTCTTACTATGTTTCCACGAGGTATTTTCCACCTAACAATGATATGGAAACTCCTCAGAGTTTCAGATGGTTTAGCAGATTCTACCTGAGTAATGAAGGCCATCTGAAGATTCACACAAAAGACACCTGTAGTCTTAACGTTTGCTGTAACACAAACAGTAGATCAATCTTAACAGGCTGATCAAATACTCATTCATGTCTATAAGTTCTGAAGAAATGATCTTAAGGAGTACTAAGGAGTGATAAACTCATTTAAATAGAAAACTAAATAGAGCCTCTGATAGTAAAGAACTCATTATTGTTTACTCCAAAGCTCACAATAGTGATAGTAGATTATCTAATTGCAGTTAAGCTGTCTACCAACTTCACTTATTTAGAACTTATCTGAGGACAGATGTGCAAACATCAAAGTTCTCTAAATGGCCTCCTGAGATGGTAAAACTTTGTATCTTGAAGGTTTTAATCATAAGAGGGCCTTTCAAACTCTCACTTGGAGTCAACTCTCTTTTATTTTGCACACAATTCAAACAAAAATGTTCATCTTATTCTAAAGCTGTACAAACGGGAAGAGAAAAAGTGAGCTGCTATGGGTAAGTATTCTAATAAGAGAAAACTAAATGGCTAAAAAGACAGAAGGCAGAAGATATATTCTAAAATGAAACAGAAGAAGACTGGAGTGGGCCAAGTGGTTCTGAGTTAGACTTGGAGACATCAGTATGAGCTCATGTTTAGCTTTTAGAGACAGATGGACAGATAGAGATGTAATTGTAGATATGTATGTTTTTTCAGTTAAGATGCATATGTTTATTTCCTACATTGCCAGCTGAGAGGGCCTAGAAGCAGTGACGCCCAGTAGCAATGAGCTCACCCAAGAGGCAGATCTTGGTTTCTAATACTGTTCTCCAAAAAAAGGAACCAGGTTCCCTAGGGAAGTGACTGATTTCAGGAGTAGGGCAGGGAATATAAAAGATGAGCTTGGAACATGTCATGGTTCCAGAATGAAAAAAGGTGCTCAAAGGACACAATTATGGGGACTCAACAAAGGGACAAAGGGCTCAGCCTCAAAAAGCTCCCAATGGCCAAAGGTAAAAACATTTAAGCAACAAAATATATAACATAATATTGGATTAAAACTCCAGATATAAAACAGTGATGAATTACACTTCTATAAATAAGGGATTGAAGAAATAAATGAATGGAAAAGAAACACATCTCCCATGCAAAAGAATTTCAGATAGATTATGTAGATGGTCCAGCCTCAAGGAGGTGGAGCACTGCCCCTACCCCTTAACTGTGGGCTGAGCATGGTCACTTCCTTCCAAAGAAGATGGAACAAAAGGGGGTGGATGTACCTTATAGTGGAGAACTTGATAAACATGACCTCAGCCAGGTGGTCAAGGTCACCACCAACAGTCACAGATCATGTTGATAGCATGGACTCTTGATATGGCTGATGAGGATGGAACTTTACCTCTGTGGTCTTCCTCCCAGAAACACATTAATGCAGTTTGACCACGAGAGAAACATCAGGCTAATTCAAACTGAGGAACATTCTACAAAATATCTGATCAGTACTTCTCAAAACTATCAAGGTCATCACAAACAAGGGAAGTCTGAGAAACTGTCACAGCAAGAGAAGTCTAAGGAGACACAACTGTTTTGGCTATTCAGGATCTTCCATGTTTCCATACAAATTTTAAAATTATTTGTTCTAGTTCTGTGAAAAATGCCATTGGTATTTTGACAGGGATTGCTCATCAATGAATTTGGTAATATTGCAGGATACAAAATTAATATACAGAAATCTGTTGCATTTCTATACACTAACAATGAAGTAGCAGAAAAAGAAATTAAGAAAACAATCTCATTTACCATTGCATTAAAGAGAATAAAACACCTAGGAATAAACCTACCCAAGGAGGCAAAAGACCTGTACTCCAAAAGCTATAAGACGCTGATGAAAGAAATTGAATATGACACAAACAAATGAAGAGATATACCGTGTTTTTGGATTGGAAGAATCAATATTGTTAAGATGACCATACTACCTGACTATCAAAATATTGGTGCAATACTATTAACTCAGCTGCAGACCTTACTCAAATTTTGCCCATTTTTCTCAGTGTTTAATATCCTAATATCCAACCCACATTATCTACAGCTCCTGTGTCTCCCAGGTCTCCTCCGATCTGTGTCAATTCTTGTTCTTTCCTTGTCCTCCATGATCTTGATGAAAATGAAAGTTGTGCCTAAAGACATGTGATTACTTATCACGCAGTGAAGCAGAACATTTATCTTAGGTCAAAAAAGTGTTCTTGAACACAAAAAAGTGTTCAGTTTTTCTCTCCTGAATCTGTTTCCTTGTGCAAGCACAAACGCTACAG
The DNA here is from genome assembly GCF_965194825.1 of Balaenoptera physalus. Classification (NCBI taxonomy): domain Eukaryota; kingdom Metazoa; phylum Chordata; class Mammalia; order Artiodactyla; family Balaenopteridae; genus Balaenoptera; species Balaenoptera physalus. The sequence continues at coordinate 96,837,312 of NC_138894.1, forward strand.
CAATCACCACTCTTGTGCTTGTTCGAAAGGCTGCAGGTAAACCTCACAAACATCTGGAGACCAGTTTTGTTTCACTGCCATCAGATGCTTCAAAGAAAGAGCTCAATTAAATCATAGAATCCACCAACTCTTTTGTGTCAGAAGGTGAAAGATCTGACATTATCATGGAGACTCTAGTCAGTTTGGTTAAGAAGTTTAACACTCAAGATAAAATTGCTTATTTTTGCAATGAAATTAAGAAGACACATTTTGATGGAGACTGGCATCATGGAAACACTGTACTAAATTAAGAAACCTATGGGACAGAAATGCATTTGGAGTTGGTTGTGGTAGATACAAATGTAATTTATATTTCTGTCTAAACACACTGAAATATTCCACAGTAGAGACAGAAAAAATTCTCAAATGCACACACACACACACACACACACACACACACACACACTGAATAAGTGAACTACTAAATTTTTGTGATGATGATGATATTGAATACAGAAAGAATCGTAACCATACACAAAAAATAGATTTAATTCTTTAAAGAATTACTTTATAAATAAGCATAGGTCATTTTCTGGAATGAAAAATTTGATAGAGCTCTGATTTTTAATTGGATGAATGTATACTCAGTGAAATATTCAAAAATATTGTGAATACTGAAATGTTATTCTGTCAATCTTGTCTTAGAGAAATATTTACCGAAACAATAAAAGCTATGTGGAACTGGTTTTAGATGAAGTGATCAGTCAGTGAACTTATTTACATTTTACAATTTCTCACTGTTTCTGTCGGTGGTCACGTGACTGACATCACACAACTCAAAGGCTATTTGTGAGGAGGAAGTAAGATAATGAATATATATGTAAAGCCCCCACCCTAATGTGCAGCACTTAACACTGTTCTGTAAATCGTTGCTATTATTATTTTTCCAGATCCTATGTAAATATCTGGCCCATTAGAGGGGTTCAATAAATCGATATCGTCAATTAAATTTGGTAGAAGCACCCGACTGGGAAAGAACTTTACCAAATTGCTTTTATACCCACCTACAGATTTATACAAGTCAGGAAGTACTTTCTTCTTTTCGGCATGGCCTAGATTCCAACTTCTGGCCCTTTTTATGGTAGCGGTCACATGGTGGCATTCTCATTTGCAGTATTGGAGCTGCTTCCTTTGCAAGACTCTGGGTGAAATCAAACAATGATCCTTGCAGACATGGGAATTGTCATGGGAATACATGGGACCAGGGGAAACTGTCTTGAATATGTAATCTTCTTTAGCATTATTATTATTATTGAAACTTACAAAATATAAGCATTTAATGAGCAACATCCTGGAAAATAAAATGGGGTAGAAGTTATGAAAATAGAGAGGTGGTTTCAGAATTGTCTTTCTAAATTGCTTAGGTGCAGAGAGATGGAACATTTTTGCCTAGGATGTCTGACCCCAGATCTTCATGATTGTGACCTGCTGCTGAAAAGTGGTTCCCGACAACTGTCTCCCTGACAGTGCCCATCCCCAAGTACCCAGCCGCGTGGACAAGCACTTCACTCTACTTGCCAACTGCAGACAGAAACACTGCCTGTGACAGCATCCCGAGACCTCGGGGAGAGACATTCTGTCCTGTCACCAGGGGCCACCTTCCACAGCAGAGACAAGGACAGAGATGGGAATGTGGGCATCCACTTAGTAGCAGAAATCAAATTATATATAAGAAGGAAAGGAAACATACCTGTTGTATTTTCTTTTCTATTATTCTTTACAGAAAGTGTTGGATGCCTAGGGGATAGGCTTTCTTTGAAGGAACTGGCTTGTAGAAAGAACACTGTGTAGTTGAAACGGAATACATAAAAATCAGATAGGAGGCCCGGTGTAAACCATCTGGTAAGAAGGGACCTAAAGAAGAGTAACAACTGCCAAGAAAAGCTGACAATGAGCCTGAAAGGAGACCTCAGGAGAGGGTAACCAACGTGACAAGACACTGAGGCAGGCGGGGCAGGAAGGCCTCAAAGCCACAGGAGGAATAATCGGCCTCAGAAGGAACAAAAGGTAATTTATTGCCAGTGAGAATATTGTGAGGAAAAGAAAAATTCATTTTTCTGTGGTCAGAAAATAGATGAGGAAGAGAGAAAAGAGATTCAGGCACCAGAAGAACACATTGTAGTTAGTAATCAAGAAAAGCTGCACTGCTGTTGATGCCAGGAAGTCTTGAGCTCAAAGTCTGAGAAACAGGGAAGTGATTAACACAGGATTGGAAAATCATTATGCGTGAAATCTCCCATGTCAGGCAGGAGGCTACATCAACATGAATGAAGGTCTCCATGATTTTTAAGACTTTGGTGCAGTAACTGTGAGTATAACGCACAAGAAAAAGTTTTAATATTCATATTTACTAATCCAAAATTTATTTTAAAAGTTACACAAGATAAAAAACCCCATCAATACAGTTCAGAAATTTGCTGAACATGGTGGAAATTATTGTGAAAATGAAAAAACCAGAGAACAAAGTTTCTCCTCATTGCTGTACATCATAAGGTTTAAGAGTTAGAGCAAAAGAAGTACTAACTACATCTGGAACAGAGTCAAATTATACTTTAACTACAAAATATAGGCCTAAATCTCAATAGAAATTACTAAAAAGAAGACAAATATACTCAGAAAAAAATGATATCCTGTGGTCATAGGTGAATTCTACCACTGGTCCCATTCTTCTTCAATGAAATTGATCAAATCTACTGAAGACAATAATGGAAAACATGATATGGTATACGTATGGTGATACAAACAATATGGAAGAAACATGAAACTACAAGAGGATCTTTGTATTTAAATATATTTTATTATTTTGGAGTGGAACACAAAATGTGTTCAAAAGTTAAACTTGGGCATGGAATCATAACACTTTATTCCTAAGTCTTTTTTGTTAATCTATTTTTGACATATTATAAGTAGTTACTTATTCATCTTTTCCCTAGTTGGTCAAATACCACCCTCCCAAAGTAATAATTTACTGTAGATCAACACCAGCAAAATAGCCATATTATTCAAGACTAATAGTAGGCTGATTAAGATAAGGGATTTCTTCTCTTTATTTTCTTTATATTATTTTTTGGTGCTCTAAATTGCCTGGGTTTTATTTTTATAAAATGTTTGTGTCTCCTTTTTAAAAAGTGGATCCTCTGGAGATAATTATTTAAAAGTGTCCCAGTGGAGAGTAGAGGACCTATAGTGTCACTTCTGTGTTCAAAGGAGTAATGTATTTTTCCTAAATCTCCTTTCAAATCTCGTAAACTTGAGAAAACATCCCTTCTTGTTTCTGAGCTGTTGAGTGTCTAAAGAGTGTCTCTATGTATCCTCACACAGTTTTAAAGTATCATATATGTTTGTACAGGTCTGAAGCCAGACTATCAAATCTTCTAGTCAGTGCTTACCATACTTCCTCAAATATATTCTATCTTCTAAGGATAATGAGACAATGATTAGAATGAAAATTTTCTCCAATTCAGTATATCTTTGAGCATTTATTTTGTGTAATATATGATTCTTGGGTTTATAAAGGACTCAAACATGAAGCATTCCCACTCTGTGGAGAAAAGCAGGCACCTGTGAAATCATTCTAGTACAAAGTTGTCTATGGCAAGGGTTAAAATAGAGAAATGACCCAAAAAGGTGACAAGATGGGGAGAGGGTTAGGAAGACCTTCACGAAATTTGTCCAGGGCATTGAAGGGTGGGTAAGTCCTCTGTTTATAGAAAGTTCACTTTCCTCTTTGTTTTCTTCAAAGATTGAGAATGCAGAGATGAAAAAAGGTGAATCAATTAAGATGAATTGGAATTAAAATGAGGATTCTAAAATCTACTCTTTAAAAAAAAAAGGTACTTCAGATTCCTTTCCTTTTGAGTGTGAATTTGTATCAGGATATTATGCAACATGAATTGGTCACTTGAAAGCTAAGTACTAGTTATCAATATCAGGGACTGTTCTTGCTCTGAAAATTATTTTTTCTCCCATCATTTTTTTCTTTCTAAAGCTGTTTTAGTTTCCCTATGTACTTAGATCTTGCTTGCCAAATGTACTCATTTGTTCATTTATTCAATCCACAAAAATTCATCATGCACCTAACTATTGCCATGCATGGGACTAAGCAGTAGAGGTCCATCAGTGGACACCTCATTGGTTCTAGATGCTGAGAACCTTGCCCACTTGAGAGAACAGCAGGAAGACGAATGTCCACAAGGAGAGCCAACTTTTAGTCAAGGCAAAGAGTAGGGGGAAAGTTCAAAGAAAACATGAGGAATTTGGGATATTGGTTTGTCTGAAGGAAAGGAGGGTAGGAGTGTATTCAGGACATGGTGTAAAAGTAGAGATGGGTGATGCCTATCAGATTTACTTGGTGGGAATTTGTACATGAAAATGGAGTAATATTTTTAAGGTGCTTGAGGAAATACAAATGAAAAGTTTTTATATTCAGCAAAAAAATACTGAAAAACTTAGGGCATGTGCTCTGAGTATTTCTTGAGTGTATATGTGAAGATGAACATCAGTAAACCAAAATGACTAGACACCTCTGAATAGAGAGACTGTGATGGCCAGTGAGCACATAGCTCCTTGTGAGAATAACACTGAACAAAGGGGTAAGAGGGGGAGTCTAGCCTTTGACAGATGTATCCTTTAGCAGTATAATTATAGTTCAACTATGAAAATGGAGAGAGAATGAGACAACCTACTGTAAAAACAATTTTTAAACTTTTCAGTAATTTTATCGGTAGCAGTAATATGTGGTATTGTTATTTTGAGACTAATATGTTTTCTGGAATAAAGCAAAAAGTAAGTAATTATGTGATACGCTAATTCAATCATCTGCTCAGTCCTTGATAGATTTCTGATGTAGAAGAAAGCTATAGATGTGATATGTAAGAGACAAAATAAAAAGCCTGTAGTCCTGGATTCGAGTTGTAAGTATCAGAACAAGCTTATATGTTGGTTGATCCCCTAGCTAGGCCCTGAAAATGCCTAAAATCAATACCAGCCTGATAGCAAAGACCATTCCTAGCACCCAGGTGCTGTTATGGAAATATTATCTCCCAGTAAAAGAAACCAGAGTTTCTAAGAAAAATGGAACAGGAAAGGTACAAAATGAATCTGGAAAACATCTCAACATATCCGACAGAAAGAAAGCTATCAAAGACTACGAGAGTCACATCAAAATGACTCAAGATTCAACTTGAAGAGGCTCCCATTGACCAAAGATGAACTGTCTGAACTTCAATAAATATAGTGATAATAGTGTCTAGAAACCGATTGAATATGTTTAAATCTGCGTATTAACAAGAAATTTTAGAAAACATAATTGGTCCCCTTTGGAGGATGATAGGGAACAAATTAATTACTTTGACAACAGTAAATAAAAGAATAACATCAAACCCTTATTCTGCCTCTCCTATATGAAGTCTGTTGAGAGACCAAACAGTAGGTGAGTGTGAGCTTCTTCTTACACAAAATATTCTAACATAGCAAAAATAAATGATAGAATTAGAACACCGTCATTTTGCAGACTTCACTGAATCCCTGTATCTAGTCATTGAGCATCATAGTCTGGTAACATCACAAACACATAACCAGACATGATGTACTTTGTGGTGGAAACACACAACCCCACCGGGCCTGCCACAGGCAAGTACCTGATCGGCTCAAGCCCTGCCGTCCAGAGGCAGTTTGCAGGATGCAGGGGATAGAGAGGCAGGCTGAACTGCACCATGCGTGAGGTTAGGAAAGCTATGGGGGCTCCGCAGGATAGCGGTGGACATGGGGGAGGACAGAGGTGACGGCATTGGGACAGAGCGCACAGAGAGGCTTCTGTGGCTGTAGGACACTAGCAAAGTCCTGCATTTTGACCTGGCTGGAGGTCCACATGGGGTTTTCCTTGTACTAATTCATTAAGTTCCACATCTGTTTTGTGTCGTGTTCTGTATGTGTCTTTTTAAAAATTTATTTATTTATTTATTTATTTATGGCTGTGTTGGGTCTTCGTTTCTGTGCGAGGGCTTTCTCTAGTTGCGGCAAGCGGGGGCCACTCTTCATCGCGGTGCGCGGGCCTCTCACTATCGCGGCCTCTCTTGTTGCGGAGCACAGGCTCCAGACGCGCAGGCTCAGTAATTGCGGCTCACGGGCCTAGCCGCTCCGCGGCATGTGGGATCTTCCCAGACCAGGGCTCGAACCCGTGTCCCCTGCATTGGCAGGCAGACTCTCAACCACTGCGCCACCAGGGAAGCCCCTGTGTCTTATCTTAAAAATTTAAAAGGTTAAAAGACAAAATAACGAAAAAGACCTGTGTATCAATATTGTTACATTCAGAGGGGATGCAGATTGAAAGAAAATTGATATTAGGCTATGCTGGAAAAATTTATCCATATTTTAAATTATGAACAGTTTCAGATGTGTAGAAAAATAAAGGAATACTCTATGACACCAAGTGCACACCAACGAGGATTGCCTAATGTGATCATGTTGTCATTTGGTTTCAAGTTTTAAAATAAAAAGAATATTAGAGGGCTTCCCTGGTGGCGCAGTGGTTGAGATTCTGCCTGCCAGTGCAGGGGACACGGGTTCGAGCCCTGGTCTGGGAAGATCCCACATGCCGTGGAGCAACTAGGCCCGTGAGCCATAACTACTGAGCCTGCGCGTCTGGAGCCTGTGCTCCGCAACGAGAGAAGCCCGCGCATCGTGATGAAGAGTGGCCCCCGCTTGCCACAACTAGAGAAAGCCCTCACACAGAAATGAAGACCCAACACAGCCAAAAAAAAAAAAATTAGATATAAGTTAGGTTCTTTTTGCTTCCTTCCAAATTCTCATTCCCTTTCTTCCCTCCATTCCTTCCCAGAGGAAATCACTATCGTTATTTACAATAACAATAACAATAATGATAATATCCTCCAGCATTGATGGAACATGTACTACATGCCAATAAGTCGTGTCAAAATGTTTTTACACTTTATCTGAATAAATTCTTTGAATCCTCAGAACAACGTTATGAAGCAGTTGCTACTATTTTCCTCATTTTGCAGGTGAGGCCTGGAGTGATCCAGGGTCTCAGAGCCAAGAAGCAGGGAAGCCAATACTCAGTCTTGGGCAGCGTGACTGCTGGACTCTAGTGTCCACAGAAGAGCACGGGGCCAAGTGGACAGAGTTCGGGAGTGATGATCTCGTCTTCAGAAACCAGGCTTTTCTTTCTTATAGTTCTAATAGTTACAGATTCTCTTCAGTTTTCTACATATACTATTATATATTCTGCGTTAAACAATATATACAATTTATATATAATAAATATACATATTCTTAAAATATAACTATGTTTATAGATATATAAGTAAATTGCATGTAGTAATATATAAATATATAATTTCTTCTTTTCTCCTAGCACATAAATTAGTTAGAACCACTAGCATAAAGTCAAATGCAAAAATATAAAATCCTGGCCAAAAAGGGACACATTTTAAAGACTGTCTTGCCTCCTTTGTGATATTTGGATTGCATGTAAATAGCCAAGTTGTCTAATGTTCTGGCTAGCCATCCCAATTACTGAAAAGTTCTTCGTTGAGGTAACACTCAATTTCTTGGGGCCTCTGTCTCCTCAACTGTAAAGGTGAATGAGGCTATAATATTCTAGGGGCCTTTTAGTTTAAAAGTTCTATGATTCTTCAATCTCCAATTTTTGCAAATATTGTTGAGTGAATAAGTGATGATTCAGTTCTCTTAATTTTTGGTAACTAATGACTAAAAGTTAGAGGATAGCCTAGGGATCCTCAAAATATAAAGATAGATGTCTTATATTTTTTAAAAAAAGAAGTTGCTGAATAAAAGTCAGATGAATGAATTTTCATACTTTATGATTAATTTTGGAGGTAACAGAATGCACTGCTTAAAACTCTTTGGGCATAACGTAAAGCTGATTGCATTAAAGCTGCTTGGTAGAATTTTATCTCATGTTTTTTTTTACTCTTACTGTTTATCTGTATTTTTAAATTAATGACAATAAACACATAACTTGAAACATAAAATAGAAAATAAATCTACGATGCCTTAAGTATGCACACCACACTTTATGTATGTGTGTATCTTTTTCTCTGTCCAAATCGCCTGGCCCGTGAAACCAGGCCAGCAGCTCTGCTTTCCTTCCCCGGAGCCTCCATCGGCTCATGGTCGCTCCGTGCTTGGCATTGCACCTGCCCCCTTTCCATGTCTGCTGCCCTTTCTACCCCCTACCCCAGCTGGCTGGCCCCGGCCCGCACGCAGCCATTCCTATGATGCAGTACTGAAGAGGACGGGTGGCGGGGGGCTCAGCCCCGCAGAGCACCTACTAAGCATCCCCTTGGAACGCAGGCAGATCTCCTGGCACAAAAGACTGTCCGTCGTGATGGTCCCTGCTGAAGGCAGTGCTGCCAGCTGCCCCCCGATCCTCTCTCGACACTGAGGCCTGCACACTTTTCCACTCATCTTTATTTTTCTTTTTGTCTGAACACCGGCTTTGCCTGACTCTTTTTGGATGCTACTGCATTTGCTTCAGCTGCTCTGGTTTCCTCCACAACCCAGGGGCCAGGGGAGCCCCCCTGCTCAGCAAGCGTCCTGGGTGAACCTCTGGGGCTCCCCGTGGTAGGATCTTTGATGGTGCACACGTGTCTGAATGGCCTTGGTCAACACGTGTGACCTTGTCTTTGAGATTCCTCTTTCGGAGCCGGTTCAGAGGCACCCATTTGGGACTCCACCTGGCTACCTTCTGACCACGTTTGGTCTTTGTCTCAAAAGAGTATTCATAAGTGTAGATTTATTTTATTCACTAGGATTGCTCTTCCTAGAAATTCATTTTCCAAGAATGAAGATTTGCTGCACTGAAGAAATTATATAAGATGTGCCAGCGCCCCTGAAGGTACCCCAAACGTATCTTGAACAATTAAGACCAATCTTAGGCAACATGCAGCTCCGGGATCACGGTTCTGAGCAAAGGGAGCAAAGCTTTTGGAACGAGTTAAGTTTGGGTAGTTAAATCACTCACAGTACTTTATAAATATGTCTTCTGACTTTCAAGTTAAATGAAATAATGCATGGAAAGTATTTCTGAAGTCTCTGGTATATTAATTCCCTCTCTCACCTGGTGTATTGGACCCAGTTAAAGAAACACAGCAAATTGCATGCTAGTTTTTTCAAACTTTGCTTGAAATCCTTGATGCAGATGATTTACTCATTTGAGTTCACATCCCAATTTGAGCTCTATAGGCCCACAAATAAATAAATGTTTAATTTCCTGCTAACCAAATATTCTTAGATGTCTTTAAAACAGCGTGCTGTCTCCAGTGAGTGACTGTGCCATGTTAAAAGCTCAAATTAGTTTCGCATTGTGAAACCCCCTCTCTCTCCATCTCCCTCCCTCCCCTTCCCTCGCCCCTCCCCCTCCCCCTCCCCCATCATAGATTATGAGCCAGTCCCCACTTCTCTAGGCTTCAGTTTCCTAAACTATAACACTAATAATCTCTAACGTGGCCTTTTTACTTCTAATTTTCTATAATTCTAATATCTGTTTATGCTTTTATTTCTATTTAGAAAGTAATTGCATTTGGGAAATGAGTTCTAATCGCATGTGTTAAAAGTCAGTTATTTAAAATAGACAGCTCTCTTAAATAAATTTAGATAGTGGGCATCCAATAATTTCCATTTCTCATGACTTTCATGAAACAGAGTGGTATTCAGCCCCAGTCTTTGAAATTCTTTTCTGGGGAGGGTGAAAGCAGGTTCAAGGAAAAACAGCTCTGCTCCTGGATGCTACGTTCAGAGAGAGCTCTGAAGAAGCACGCTGAGCCTTCCTCCTGTAAAACTCACCATCAACCCAATTGCAATCAATCAGTGTATGGAGAGGGCTTGGAAATTTACATTGGTAAAAGGTATAGAAGAAAACATAATATACGTTGCCATCCACACTGGACTTGTGGGAAGGTTAGTGAGTGGATGGCAGAGGGAGTCCAACAAAGTTCAAGCCTTGAAATGTGGGGATGGACAGGCCACTGCAGGGACCCAGAGGAGAAAGCAAGGAGGGCCAGAGTCGACATGGGACAGATGGGACGGACTGAGTTTCCCAAAGTCTGAAGCTGCTGAGTATCCCACGCCTGTCTTCCTATTATACACACTAAAGGCCCCAAATCGAGCAAGAGTTACAGGGCTGTAGGGTAACGACTACACCCACATTGAAACAGAGAAGAAAGGTGACCAGAGAGGTTTCACAGGGCCTGGACAGTGGGAGGGAGAGCTTGTCCCAGCGTTGAGCAAACTTTCGTCAACTGTCAGTCAATAACTATTTATTATTATTGATACCTATATGTGAAAATGTGCTGGGTGTTTGGTTATTAGTATTACCTTATATTCCTCCGTGTAGGCATTCCTCTGGTTTCCTTGGACCAGGGGATTTCCAGCAGACCTACGCCAATCCAAAGCCAGGAGAGAAAATTGATGGATTCTATCTGAGATCCTATCAGCACTCACTGGCCAAATGTGACAACTGAGCGCTTAAAAACGAGCTGGTCCCATGCGTGATGCACGGGGACTGCAGAGCACACAGTCATGGTGACAGATGTTAACTCGACTTAGTGTGGCGACCACTTTACAATATATGCAAATATTGAATCACTATATTATACCTGAAATTAATATAAAGTTTTATGTCAATTATACCTCAACAAAAAATAGAATTACACACAAAAACATGTAAAACATCTTTTAAATATATTTTATGTTGATTACATTTTGCTCTAGATATATTGGATTAAATAAAATATATTATGAAAGTTAATAAAATATATTATGAAAGTTAATTTTCTGTTTTCTTTTTATCTGTAGCTACTACAAAGTTTTTGACTGTATTTGAAGCTTGCATTGTTTTTCTATTGGAAAGCACTGATCTAATCCAATGTTTCTCAACATTTGCATACAAATCACGTGGGAATTTTCTTCAAGTGCAGATTCTGATTCAGAGGTCTGGGTGAGGCTCCCAGGAGATGCGGTGTGGCTGGCCCTGATGCTGCATTCACGTCTTCTGTATCTATTTTAAGAATAGAATGAGATGGAAGACAAAGGCATTTTTACTCTGTAACTGGGAAGCAGAACTCCTGCTGTGGAGTGTATTGAAAGATAAAACAAGAATTGTCCCTTATTACAAATTAAGAAGACCACACATCAAAGATGTGTCCTCAAGATGTTTCTCCTTGCAAAGTCTCTTCCATCTTGATATTGTAATAGGACTGGTAACTGACAGAGCCAAGAAGAGTTGGATTTTATGAGCCTATTTACTTGCTTCATTCCTGATATGATGTAGATTCTGGACCAATGAATGTCCTGTCCTGAGCCTAAGGGATTTTGCATATGCAGTTGGAGAGAAACAATGTTTAGAGCTTGAATGCCATGGGATATTGAATGGAGAAGAGCCACCCCAAGTGGAAGGCTGAGTGGTGTCTTAATAAGTAAAAAAAAGAGGGCACTGGCCCAGGATTTGCGGGTGATGGCATTAGTGCAACAGGTGGTGCTTAGAGCCCTGCTCTCAGGTAAACCCTGGGGAGACTCTGCTCTGTAGCTTGGCTCCCATCTTGTGGGAGGAGTAGCACCTTTGTGTGGGTGCTGGTGTGTCTTTGTGATTTGTGCTTTTGTGCTGTCAGAATGCTTTGGTTCGAGAAAAAGAAACCAATTGAGTCCTTTAAGCAGAAAAGGCAGTTTATTAGCAAGATATTGGGAGCTCACAGAGCGCCTGGGAGTGGAGGACAAGGAGAGAGGGCTGTGCAGCATTTAACAGTGCCCTTGCCACACAGCTGAGCGAGTTCCCTCAGGACATCCTCACTGGTTCCTCAGGCGTCAGACCTGCTGCGGTCACCCAGGCCCCCACCTGCTGCCATCATTGTCCCACCCATGTGGCAGAGCTCACAGGGAGGGACATTCCTCAAGGAGGGATGGAAACAGAACAGATGCCCACTCTTGCTAGCCTTTGCTGCCCAACGTGGGCACACATCTCTGAAAAGAACTTGTGTAGCCTCTTGGTCCCTCCTAAGAAAGAACAACCCCAATTTTTTGTGCCAGCTCCAAGCCCAGGATCTCTAGGCTGTGTCCATCCTCCTCTGTTCTGCCATAATTCCATGTCGATCCTCTGAATGTCGTAGACCACCAATACCATAAAATCATGAGCGAAAGAGAGGAGAGGAGACAATTAACACAACCATGTAAAATGCGTGTGACAAAGCAAGGGAGAGAAGGCGGTGGAATGTTACGCTCCTTTTGCTCACCAGGTCTCCACAGACATTCACTCTATGCCCCTGCCTGCCCTGTCCTGCACCCTTTGCTTTCAGCCACACCCCTGCCAGACAGTGACTCACCTCCCCGGATGCCCCAAATGTCCCTACTGAGAGATCCAAGCCCCAGTGTCAGTCTGCATGGGGTGGCTCTTGTCCCCTGTAGCTGTTACCTATGAACCTGGCGTTACTGAAAGGTGCTCAGGAACCCCGTCATTCCTTTTAAATTCCCCTACCCTCGTTCCTGCACAGTAGTCTCCCTATGCTCCCTAATAATCAGGATCAGGTTCCTCAGCCAGCACCATACACCCTCCTTGGCCTGTCCCCCCAGTAACATGAAGACCCGAAAAGAGAAAGCAGAGAGCACAGAGCAAAGCATCTTGTCCTCTATTTGTAGACAAAACCTAGACATGTCCAGAAAATCAGACCCCAGGAACTTCCTATGGTGCAGGTCCCTGTGTTTTTTATTGAATTTGCCTCCTGGCCTCTGGTGAGACTATATTTTACCAAGAAATTTAGAGGAAGCCCTAGCCCCTGTCCTTGGGTCCTTTTAGCATGCTGTCATTGCTATAGTGGGCCAGCCTCATGTCCTATGGGTGGGAAGATGATTCTGTTTTCTGCAAAGATGTAGAATTAATTTAACCTGAGACAGGACCATGGTGATATACTGTTGTTCCCAATACACGAAGGGAAACCACCTGGGCCCATCTCTTGTGGGGATAAAACTGTGTTGATTTCCTTGAATAAAGTACATTTGGAATGACACCCTGGCTTTGGGTTCCAGTAAGTCACAGCCATCCTCCGGGAGCCTGCCTTCCGTACCTGCCAAGTCAATGAATAAAAGGGGACAGGAGGAGAATCCCCATGGCGCCATCCTTCCAGACCTTGTTGATGACTCTACGTGTGTGATTTCTCCAGCGAGGCCACAGTGCTTTTGATTTACTGTGCTGACAGCTCATTTGTTAGGGATCTAAGGTGGAGATTCTGACAATCGTTGATTGTCTTTTTCATGTCTTCCCCTAGGAATTTGGCAGAAAAGGTAGGGAGAGTTTAAGGTCCCCCTGAGCTAATGTGTCATGGGTCCCTCTCCCCTCAAGTCCCCACTTTACCAAGTGGACTGCGTGATATTCTGTGTTTCCAGGAATTTAGGCAAGTCAGGGTCCAGTGACACCCATAAGGTCTGGGTGTTTCCCTTTTCCTGTATATCATTACCCTGAGAAACAGCTACAGGGCCATCTGAGAAAGATCATTTATTTTCATGACGTTACTGCGAGGTTTTTCTTCAAAGATACCCTTCATTTTAGATGCCCTGGGTTTGGGAATCTACTCATTTCTAGGACTGGATGAGGACATAGAATCTTTATGGTGGGGCTCATGTCAGACATCTTGTCACAGATACCAAAAGTCTTCAGTTCTACAAATCAGATAGAGCCTTCTTTTTCAGTTCAGCAAATCATTACATGTGGCCATGGATGATCATTTAATTGCTTTGCCCGCAGGTACCGTGAGAAACAAATTCCTAACTTGCCAGATTTTCTCTCCCAAGTGAAATAAGTAATCTTAATTTCCCCTATTTTGATGTGTCTGCTATATCCTAAGTATCAATACATGTATCACTCTGTGTATGTAGTTACAAGTAAATAAGCTGGCTGCCTTAAGTAGAAAAGACAGAACTACTAGGATGTCTGCAATATCAGACTTCGAGGTTAGCTCATTAAGAACAATCCCTAAAAGTATGCAATGGAGTTGATCCAGTTAGGACAGTGCTGCTACCACCATAAGCATGAGACACTACTGTTCTTTCTCCAGGAAATTAATTGTGCTACAACTGCCACCGTCACCACAGAATAACCTTTGAGGGCCATGCTGCTTTGTAACCACCTTGCAATTCAAAGTCTAGGAAGGGCATGTCATAATGGTGAATCATAGGTCATGTGCCCACATCTTAGCTGAAAGGGAAGTCGGAAAAATAAATACCTAGTAATTTTAGTATCTATAGTGAGAGACAGTCCCTACTTACTAAGGAGACTCAAATATTGTGGTGGGTCTAGGTATAGGAAGGAGGTTCACATGCTGGAAACTCAAAAAGAATGAAAAAGCTCACTACACTGTGAAGAGCAGACGTGGTGTCCTTCTCCTCTGGTCAATTTCTAGTATCTTCTCTGCATCCCTGTTTTTTCTAGATTCTCTTTTTCTGAATGATTTTCAGTACTAAATCTATTCTAGATATGCATGATACTTAATACTGTTCCCAGCAAAATGAAGAAAAATTCAATTCTAAATAAGGTAAAGGTCTAAAATGTGTCTATGCATATATATGTTTTTACTTTAGTGATGAGACCCATAAGTGAACTGGAAAATCAATCGAATACTTTGAATAAGCACTTGATTTGTACCAGCACTGTTACTATGTACTCATAAGCTAAGATGTATAAGTCCCTTCCTTCAAGTAACTCAAATAGTTGTAGAGACATTAAACAGATGACACAAGGATGAGAATACGTGATATAAAGACTCCAGATGCAAGATTGTTCAGAGACAAGAGATCAGGAACCTAGAGGTAGTTTGGAAAGACTTGTTGGAAGGCAGATATTTGTGACGTTATTGGGCTACCAAAGGTGAATTGAATAGTACTTATTTTTGTAAAACTGTAAATCATGTTTTTAAAATTATGAACTTGGGGGTGAGATAAATATCTTTTATAGATAATCTTAGTTTGCTGGCTGTCATCATCTAAACCTTAAATTCTCAGTGGCCTTTCAGATCTCAGAATTACATTTGATACAATTTATATCTAGATGTTTTGCCAAAAAAACGACCAGTTGTATAAAATCAGGTCAGCTCTATAAAATCATAGATTCTCTAAAAATCTGAATATGGATGCTTTATTTCTCCAGACTCCCCCAATATCTATTAACATGCAATGGAATAGTCAGTCCAAGACGGATACAAAAGCACAACAATGAGTTCATGGCCTGTCCTTTCTGATCCAGCTCGGCCACTGAGGTTATGCACCCAACTTCCTTCTGCCCATAACTGTACTTGATATGCCAGCTCTTCTTTGTGATATGACCCCCAGATTTTACTCATTCCTCTGTTTTCCAGTTAATCACCTAAACCATATTCCTTTTAACTATTTGCTCCTGAAGCACTCTACAGATGTTTTGATTAGTTGAAGCCAATTCCCCACAGTAAGAATGGGTTTCCCATATGTATCATTGTTTGATATCTTAATAAAATAGCCCTTATCTCATATATGTCTAACTCAGAAATTTTAGCTTTTGTTCGAGTGGGTTATGTTAGTGCCTATTTTTGCATAGCATACATTGGGATACAGAAATATCTGGATTCCAGATTATAACCATTTTACCCATTTTCTACCCACTGTAATTATTTCATTCTATTTGTTGCTGTCCTACGTGAGTCTAACACTCCTCTGTATATCACACCACTCTGTCACTGATGCAGATATAATTCTGAACTAAAGCAAAGAAGATATTTTAGGACATCTCATGAGCTTCCTGAACCAAAACCCAACCAGTTCTAACATGTTCAAGCCTAAGTTGTTAACTGTAAAAATAATACTGGTAATACTTATCTCTTAGAGTTATTGTGATAAATATTATGAGAAAATGTTTTTAAAAGGTTGGGAGGCTGGAACTCAGTAATATTTTTAAAAATGCTAAGTATCAACATTAGAAAAGGAGTGTAAGTTTCTTCCATTATTAAAACCCAATCTATAACAGAAACTAAATACTCCTCCTTCACATGGAGAGCTCCCCCCATGCCTTAGCCTTGGTGTGAAAAACGGCATGTGAGGAAATGGAAAGTCCCCTGTAGATACCAGAGACCAGAGTCTGCTCAGAAATCCAGAATTGAAAGGAAGAGACAGTCCTTCTTACACTATGAGAGATCCATCTATTGTCGGAACAATCAGAACATACATTAGATGGATGGAAATACAGCGTAGGATATGACCTGTGTGTTTTATAATTCAAGACACAAAAGTACCTGGGGTTTTTTTTGTATTAAACTGGAGGACATATCCATTAGAAGGGGCTGCATATTCCAATTTATATTCTCTTACTAATTAATTAAATAATGGAGATAAGCTATGAATTTTCTAACACAGAAAGGCTTTAATCTGTACAGTGAACTTCTAAGGGCAGCATAAAGTATATTAAAAATAATTTAAGAAAGGGTTTGATAGATATTTGGAGGCAAAAAATGTTTCATTGTGTGATTTAATTGCAAACTACAAAGAGATTTTTCATTTCAATAGCCTTTGGGGTATTCCCAAGCCCTGTGGTGTGTCCTTAAGGGTTTTATTTACTGTCCCATACTGCAGAGCAGATTCCATTTTTTAAGAAATCATAACTTATTAAGTGAACCTACACGGTAACGGCAAGATGCTGACTGAACGTTGCTCTGCTGTGTGCTCTGTGGCTTCATGATTCATTCATTTCTTCCCCTCCTCTTAGGCCATCTGAGTGCTGCAATCTCAAGCTCTAAGGTTATGCAGAGGGTGGCTGGAAAGAATACAAATGCTTGGCTGGAGCCAGAGCCAGTCTGGGGCAGTTGTTGTCAGTAAGAAGAGGGTGAGCCCATGTGCTGGCAGTGCGGTGAGGGCAAGGCATGCGTCCTGCTGCAGAGCCCAGAAATTCCTCCCCTTTAAGGTAAAACCCCAGGTGCTGTGCTCCTGTCATTTCAGGAAAATACACCTGCAGCTTCAGGTACCATGAGCTCATGAAATAGGGTTATGCCTCTGTGTGTGTTGTGTGTGCTTGTGCACACGTCTTTGCATGTGTGCAGGAGCCCAGTGTCTAACAGACAATGTGTTTCCATAGACATGCACATGTGTGTAAGAAACACAGTCACATATGTAAATGTGTGGTTTAAAATACCATGGCTTAGTATCCTTTAGAGATTTCTTTCTTACTGTAAGATAAGATATTTGGAGATAAATTTAACTTAAAAAACTGAACTTATTGTTAACACAACTAAGATAAGGCAGAGAAACTCACAGGGAATAATTACATATGTGTGTATGTATGTGTACATATATATTCTTTTCATTTGTCCTTTATTTTTAAACGTGTATTTGGAAGTATTTTTAAATAATGATATCTATTCGAACCCTTAAATAGTGTACTGGAGCTCACTGTTTGCCCTAAACATTCTTTTTTTTTCTGTAAATTTTATTCTGCTTCTTGTTTAGAGGAAGGCTTTGTCCCTTATAAGATGGAAAAATTCCCTTTGTGCTGTGGTTACAGTTCTACGACGGGTTTGGGGTCCTCCCTAACTCCATCATGACCACACAACCTGAAGAACTGTCCCTTATCAGTATGGCTGCTTGTCTGGGGAGCTCAGGATCTGTGTCTTAGACACAGGAGAATACATGCTCCCATTTTTTTTTTCCACAGACTAGAAATGATTCCTATTCTTTGCTCCATAGAACATCCGATGTGGTGCCCAATCAGCTGAAAAAGCTGCACAGACGTCATTAGTTCTATGTGTGTGTGTGTGTGTGTGTGTGTGTGTGTGTGTGTGTGTGTGAGAGAGAGAGAGAGAGAGAGAGAGAGAGAGAGAGGGAGGGAGGGAGAGACTGCAGATGCTTTGCCGAGTGCCGAGTGGAGTCTCCATTAGGGCAGCTCTATTGATTTCTGAATCACACTGCAGCAGCAGCAGGGCTGGAGTGCAGGAGGGAAAAGATCACATCTCAGAGACAGGGATTACTAAAGGCAAAATAACTGTGTATATAATAAATATATAAAAATAAGTATATATGTATATATACACACATATATTTGATTTCACATAAAACTCATGCATCTGTTACCAAAAGAAATCAAAAAGGGGAAATTTAGGCAGCAAAACTGTAAGGTTGTTACTGATGTAGAGTGAAATGTATAGGAAAAGTGAGATAGAATGGATTCAGAAAAACCCTTACTTCTAATTTTTAAGGCATTTTTCATGAGGGATGATAATGATCTAATTTCCAGAATGCCTTAAAAAAAAACCCTGAAAAATTTGTCAGAGATGTTGAAAAGTATAGTTTATTTGAGGGCAGTCTTAAAGCTATACCTGAGAATTTTTTTTAAAGTCAGAGATTCGTTTTTATTAAATTTTGTTAGATTATTGCATCAGTTCGTCACCTTTCATTTTTCTATTTTTGATGCTTTGTGTTGCATAATATCTAGGATACAGTAACAGGCTGGTTGCAAATGCTTTAAACAGAAATAGGTTTCTTCGGAGGCTGCATTTCAGAGGGTCCAACTGCGAACCTGGGAGGTAGAGTTCTCACAAGGTCTGTTGTTCAGGATTTGGTTAGAAATTATTGTATGTAGGTGCAAAAAATGTTGTCTTGGTCTCTTAGGCAGCTTGAGTTTACAACTGGTTCTTTTACCCCAAGGCTTATCAACTGTCCCCCTCCCCAGAAGAAAGACGGAGGTAGGTTCAGTTTCACGGTTCTGGTGTCGGCAGGCAGGCAGTCTTCATGTGAGCAGCAGAGAATTAGAAGAATCGAACAATCCATTTTACAAGCGCACACACACACACACACACACACACACACACTGCAACACCAGTCGGTTGAGGGCGAAAAGGGCGATACCTTTTTAAAAACCGAAAGGCAGTAAGCCATTATTAGCAAGAGCTATATTGAGCATGCTTGCCAGACAGGCAGCAAAGCTGAGCTGCAGTTCCGCCCAGACATGTGCCTTGCCATTTTCATTTTAATCAGCCTGCTCAGGATGGCTGCTGATTCATTTTGCAGGATGTCCCCCTGGGAGCCAAGGTGGAAGCCTGAGGCGAGCTGCTATTGCATCAATGCAACCACACATCAGACGGGGGTGGAGGCAGGGGGAGAGTACGGACTGCAACGCACCACATCCCAAATTGCAATATGGCTATTTAAAAAAGTCCTTCGTGAAACCAAGTCCATTACAGTAAATAGGATAGAAGAAAAAGAAAAGAAAAAATATGTCACATTGTCATTTCATCATCCAACTACCCCCAACATGCACGCACACACACACACACAAACACACTCTTCCACAGAAACGTTTAAAATTCTAGCTTTTTTTATGGTCACTGTGAAATGCAATATATACATATATATTTATTTACCTGGTAACTAGCTGGGGAGGTGTACCTGATTTAGCTGGAGACTTTGATTTGTGGGATTGACAACCTTATTATGCAGTGAGCTTATTATTGATATTATTCTGCTCTCGGTTGCCATGGCCACCTTGTGAGAGACATTCAATTTTCTCTCCTCCATCATCATTATCTATGAGGCCATCTGTTGTGGAAAATGAATTCAGCCTCATTTGCATGACTGATAAGCAATTTTTTTTTTATCTATTTAACAGAAGGTCATATGCCGGGGATTTGGAGCTCGTGAAAAAAATGTGGAAAAAAAAAAAAGCATATCGAGAAGATGAGTGGGAGTGTGTGCATTAGGGGATGTGTGTGGAGGTAAAAGAGATCCCTCAGGCCTGAGAGCCTATCGCGCCGCATTTGTCATTCCTGCCCCGGCGACATTTTTTTCCCCTAAGCTACTGCACACTAAACAAGAAGAGAGCTTTCCTTGCAGTCTTCTTGAAGGCCCCCTGATTTTTGTACTCATTGTTGGTGGGTGTATTTTAATTTTTTTGATTCCCTGGACTGTGGGTTATGATATCAATATTCACTGAAGACAAAAAGCAGCCTTTTCTGCATCTCGGTGGTAGGCATATTCCTCCTCATCCTTTCAAACTTGGGCTGGAACAGGGCTTGTTTGCTTTCTGTGTGTTTTGAGTCAGCGCAGTTACTAACACTGAGCTTGTCGCACTTGTGAGCTGTTGTGGTCATGTTGTGAGGTACGTGATCTTCGTTAGGTTAATTCTGGGGACTTAATGGACAGGGTCTGTTTTACCGTAGTTCAAGGGCTGGTGCTGTAATGCCTATTGTTTGCTCCTTTTTAAAGTTATTTTCATAGCATGGCTGGTAGCTGAAATGTTCCTGGGCTAGGAGTTTGTAATCCACAGAAGTCTCTCTTTAAAGCAAAATGGGTATTATGTTGCATGCTTTAACCGTGATGTTGTTTATAAAAAAGACCTTGCTGCATGGACTGTACTTGGATGATATGCGGATATTGAAACAAAAACTTCCCAGAGACTTTACCGGATTACTTGACATTGCAAATAAAGCAATTCATTTTTTACAAAGGCTGTTAAAACATTAGGCATTCTCAATGTCATATTATATTGGCCTAATGGTAAAAAGTTGACTTATATTGTTTAAATTGAGAAACTCAAATAAAGATTTTGAACTATAACTGAAACATTTCAAGTTCATAATAATGAAACAGTGTTTCATTTGTAACAGAAGTATGCCTTTAACACAACTTAAATTAATAAACTAAAAGTTCAAACTGTAAACTTTATCTTCAGGGTAGATCAGAATAAGGCCATAAATATATACACATATAAATATTCATATAATGGCTAGCTATTCAAAATATAGAGCTCTGATTTTGAATTTAGTATTAATTTAGCCATGATAGTTTCTCATACCACTAAAACGATATAATCTATAGAATTTTAAGTTATTTATTTACTTACAGTAAAAATGTTTGTTATAATAGGAGTTTTTTGTTGAACTGTTTGTATTTTTTGCTGAACAAAACTAACTTCATAGACAAAAGCACCCTAGTACCACCCTTACATGCATAAGGGAGGCTTTCTTTCTAATTCTTCAACTTCATGAAACTCATGTGGCTTTTTAAATGATAAATAAAGGCATGTATTCCATAAGGATAAAAATGGGATTATTTTAAATGTTATAAAAGGGTTTTTACACAATACTCCTTTTTGAAAAACAGCACCACTCATACTTATAAGTTTTCACCTCTCAAGAACTTTGAATCCAGAGTGTTGATTGTATATAATACATGCTAGTGATACGTTCTAGAAAAAAGGAAGTTTATTTTTTCTAGTTGACCTAAAGGAAAGTGTATGATTCTATCACCTCAAGTGCAATAGGTCAATTGGTCAAAATTCTCCTTAAAGTTGTACTGTAGTAATAATTTTTTTAAATTAAATACAGTAGACCAGATCTGATACGTTTGTGTAATAGTTCTTTACTTCATGGCACTTTTAAAACTCTCCCTACAGTATCATAGACTTCTCAGAAGCAATAGCAGCTATTATATAATCCTTCCTTTTTAAATCAGCCATATTTTTTTAATATTTTAGCTTGAGTATTAGAGAAATAATTTCTTTTTGAAATATTAATTTTACACTTGGAGAGTTAAAAACAGTAAAAGCCTGATTGTTTGTGAAGATTATTTAAAGTGACATCACTTTTCTCAGAGGACTGTAGTTGAAACATCAGTAATATGATACCTGGATTTATATTATAATATGAAGGATTATACTGTTGCCTTTTGATCATTACATATAGTCTTCAGATTTGTGAAGCAAAATTGTCAACTTCTGAGAAACCTATGAGGTAGCACAGTTGATTTTTTCCCTCCCCCCCAAAAAAAGTTAATTACCAATCTTGGTTGGATTCTTCCTTGCCTCCCTGACATTTGACTGCTGCTAATTCACTGATTAATCTCATTAATGTGATTACAGTAGGATTTGGAATTGGCTGCCATTGTTCTGTAGACAGTGCTATTCGGCCTGAGCACTTGCCACCTCATTCAGTTTTGCTGTGATTTTTCAAAGGCTGGTTGAGTGAGCTATTGTGAGCAAGGCTTCTCTCCCTTTCCCTTTCAGCACCGGGAGCTGTCCGCTGCTGATAGCAATTACATTCAGCAGTGACTGACTTCCTACTAGTTTACTGGCAATGGGGAAATGGCTCAGTTTCATCACCTTAATGATTGTACTCGTTGAGGTAGAAGGAGGAGCAGACTTTATGGTCACAATGGGTTGTTCTGAAGAGTGTGGCAGAAAAGATAGGCAATCTCTAGACCTTTATGTTGCACATAAAAATGTTACCCTACTTTTCAAATTACTAGACATGATTTTATTAAAATTACTTGCATACATGTAGTTGTGAGTTGAAAAACCGTGAACACCATGTGGACATGCTTTTCAAATGGAAAATCGTTATGTGATTATTGATAAAATTTCATTTTTGAAAAGATGAGCCAGAATTACCAAGATAAACCAGTAAGGCAGAAAGTACACAGAAAACATAAATTTCAACTTTTCTTGAGTTAAACTTGCATCCTCCAGCAAAACTTAGGCCAATTTCATAAATTTGTGTTAGATGCTGAGATCAAGGTTGAAGGCCCATAATTTGTGACCATGTATGTGTGGTGTACAAAAATTCCTAAAGGAGTATGAGTACATTATTTCCTTTGGATTGTATCAGCATGATTTTAGGAAAATGTGAGTATTTTCAGAGAATGGGCCTCTTCGACATACAGCTTTCATTGTTCCTATCATATTTTTAACCTAACTTACTTTTCACCTAACTTATTCATTTTTTACACTCTCAAAAATGTTTATATTTCACACCTTATTACTGGATACACCCAATTATTTCACTGCCTGATGTTTTCTGTCTGTTTTATACACCAGCTTTCAATAGATTAAGGAAAAAAATAAGTTATTTTGCAGCCTTAAATCTTTTTAAAGTTTTTCTATTTGTTAAAACTATACTTAAAATTCAAAACTTAGAGTTAATAATCTGATTATTTGTTGATTTGCTTTTAGAAATACTTCACATGTCTGATAAAAAAAATCCAATCACTTCTCAGAAAAATTCATTTTGTTGCCTAAATAACGTTTTCAAAGTCACATGTATAAACTAGATTTCTGACTCTACCTGAGAGGCAATCTAATTTAAGGGAGAGTACCGTGTGTAAAAACATACTATATCATCTAAAATAATTTTACTCATTAAACAATTTGGTGCCTACATTTTTAACTTCAGACAACTCAAAATTGTATTTCCTCTGAAATATTTTATATTAAGACCCCCATTTGGTGGAGTAAGGGGGCTAGTAAGATGCTTTTCTGTAACGACCCCGCTGCCCTGACGTTGAAGTGTGGCTTGGCTGCATGGCCCCTGGAGTCCAGGGCTATAATTTTCTAATCAATAACCAGTCTTTCAAATGCATCTAGTACTTTGCCATAAAGTCTACCTTGATGCAAGGTCTCACCAGAACTCTGTCTAGGAAGCAAATGAATGGCAGATTCAGAAAGAGAGATCTTCAGTTTTGCTAAATTCTAATAATCAAATTACTTTGTATCATAATTTGATTGCAATAGTGTTATGCATTTTCTTGTTTTCAAGCTTTTTCAAAAGGCTCTTTTCATGAATGTCTTTTTTTTTGTTTTCTTTGAAAAGTGTGTAGCATTCCTTAGAAAAGAGTAATAGAGGATAAACTTGAACAAAAACTTGAAAATGATTAACATATTTTTCACCAAATAAGTTTCATCATAGTGTATTCTTTACCACAACTCTTACCTGACATTGATTTACACCTTATTCCAAACTAAACTAAGGAGAAAAGATAGCACAAACTTAAAGAAGAAAATATTTATATAATTAAAAAAATTTTATTTTGAAGTTGTAAGGGGTAAATAACATCCATATATTATGTGTGGCTGATATAAAAACATATATATTTTAAATTGGCATACCCAACAAATTAGAAATATTGCCTATAATGATCATAACTTGCACAAGGAATATACTACTTTACTTTTGTAATAATTTATTGTATGATTTTTCTGATGTCAGATTATTTTAAGGTAGCAGACGTACATTCTTCTAACATTAGGCTATGTTTCAGTGCAACATGGTTTCAGTTGGAGTCTGCTTTGTGTCCTCCTGTCTCTCTGTCTCTCTCTGTTGCTCCTTTTCCCTCCCTCTTTCCCCCATCTCCCCCTCCCCTTTCTCTCTCTCTCTCTCTCTCTCTCCCTCCCCTGTCCTCCCTCTTTAACTCTGTCCCTGGTTGTGTCTTTGGCCTCCCTCTCTTCTCCCTGTGTCTCTTTCACACCTGCATTGTTCAAGCATACACAATGATTTTCCTATGCCTGTTTTCACAATGAAACTGTGTTAAGCTTTGACATCATAATGAGTCCTCAGGGTATCTGTATAAGTAATCAGAGATGGCAGAGAAAATGTAAGCCAGGTGTTATAAAACTAGAAAGAATGCATAAATGCTTATTTATTATGTGAGGAAATACTGATAAGCATTGCTGTGTTGGGCTGTTCTGTTAGGAAATTTTTCCTAAAATGTATCTCTTTAAAAAAATCCCTACTCCCCACGTGGTGATTATTGGAAAAGTTGGGGGGGGGGAATGTTTTAGTTTAAGTGTGAAGGGTGCTGTGCTGTGAGAAGACGGAATGGTACAGGATAGTCTCTTAAAGCGTCTCTTGCTCTCAGACTGCAGTGATTTCCAGCAGGGCTGGATGGGAAGGGAATTGTAACCTCTGTAGTAACCAGTATGTCTGGTCTCAAGACGTCAGGCAAGACGCTCGGGATTTAGAGGAATCACCTCTGAAAGCTAGAGTAAGGTGTTCTTGGCAACTTCGGAGCTCTGTGCCGTCCTCCCCACATAAACCACAGTCAGCACTGTGTTCTGGGGAAAACCTGCAGTGGTTTATCACGGTGGTGGTTCTGCCCCCCACTCTCCCTGTACACGGTGAGCTGATAGAGTGACGGCACTGGAGGGAAGGGGCCGATGGAGTGGAAATGTATAGGCAAGTGTGATCAACATGTGCCATGGTCTCTCCGTGGCAGAAATAGCCCTGCGTGTGTGGAGAAATAGGCTGCAGATCGGGGTTGTGCTGGATGGCTACCAACTCTCCTACAAAAAGGTACCTCTTTCTTTCTACTTAACGGTTGCCTAGGATTTATCTGATTGTTGCCACCTGCAACTCTTCAGAATTATTTCACCTGGCCTCTTAAGTACTTTGACAAATAGTTGTCTCCTTGCTTACCTGGCTATCTTCAGCTCTTATTTGATGCCGAATTATAACAGTTCTTAAAATTGCCTGGTTTGGTGTACAAACGAGCCAACAAAGGACTCTTTCTCCAACAGAGCTTCTTCTCCACCTTAATATCATTGTGGGAGCCCGGTACGTGTGCAGGCTGCCTGGCGTTGTTATTAAACAGGAGTCTGTGTATTTGAGGCTAGCATCCAGGGGGAGGGTGGGAGGTGCTAAGCAGCCTTTATGGTTTCATATGGCCTTTCAGAGCAGTGAGTGTGATAGGAGCAAGGCTTGCAGGGAGCGCAGTGGTGCGGCTACTACGGCTAGGGTAAAACATTTGTTGTTAGACTCAAGAAGCACGTAAAAAATCAGCAATATTTTTTTACTGGAAAGATGTTAACGGAAGTCATATATCTATGTTCCCTTTTGTGTTTTTGAAACCTTATTTGCTCTTGCCTTTTCAGATAAAACTTTTTCTGACATTTGTTTTCTTCCAGCCATGCTAAGAGGTTGATAATATTTGAACTTTCTTAGAGGAATAGTTCTATGTCTTTTGTTTGAAAAGAACACGATAGAATAAGCTCACGCTGAAACAGAGCATAGTGCGGTTGGCAACCCGAAAGAGATTTTAAGAGTCAGTTGGCGTTAACTCTTGTGTAACTGTTCTCCCATTTGAAGAGGTGGGGGGCCAGGCTTGGAACCTCTTTCTGTGTTGTTTTGGTGCTCAGCAATAGGACCATGGAAAATATTGTGGGTTCAGCTGACTTTCTGAGGTCTCTATGGCCGCAGCGTGAATTTACCATAACATCAGTGTGTGTGTGTTGGGGGGGGTGGGGCGGGGGCGGGCGGGGGTGGTATTTTTAGACATACAGCCTAGCCTGTGGCTGTTAACAGCCTGACTCTGGTATTTACAGTTCTCATCTATTACATGAAATACGGCGCTGCACATGATACACATTCTGCTCTAGAGATTTAGGGGCCTGTGGGTACAATGTAAGAAGCATACAGCATGCATCCCCAATCTTGCCTGACTGTGTTGGAAGCTTAATAAACAGCCAGGTTAGAAATTATCGGTTTAAGCCATAGCTCTAACTTGAAAAATATCTAGCTCAGCCATGAAGTTCCCTCCCAGGCTAGGATTTGGGGAAATGACTATGTTTTTGTAGAGCTTAAAGGATGCAGCCTGAGACAGGGTAAGTCAGCAGTCTGCTGCTGATGTTCTGCTGCAGCTCTGTGGTCTCCCGGGGAGCCTGTGCCGGATGCACAGCCGGGCAGGCTCGCAGCGCATCTCGTCTGAGGCTCCGGTCAATGGAGGCTTCACATCCTGCGCCAGGCAGGGCGCTGCACGCATGCCCCGGCCCCGTCGTTTAGCGGTGTCAACTTATTAATTTCCATCTCCGACTTCAGGCCTGTTAGTTTCCTGTCTGAAAGCATTATTACTTTTGTCCATGTGGCAAAATAATTAGCATACAGATGAGCAGTGGCCCCGGGTCTGAGCGCCGGTAGAGAAGAGGTGCGGTGGGAAGTTGATTGGATGCACGGAGAACAAATGGTGGGCGTGCAGAAGCAGAAGAGTTTGTAGTCGTGGAGCAGGTTGGAGAATTTTCTGGGTGAGTCCCTAAGATGGAAGCAGGGGTGGCTACCGTGGGAACGACGGCTTGGAGGCTGGCCTAGCCGGAGGAGCCCCTGGGATGCGCGCTCAGGGCGTTCACTCGGACCACTTTGTTTGCCATTCTTCAGGTTTCTCCTTGCCGGTCCCTCCAGGTAAATATGTCCTGTTCTCCTTGTTGTTTCCAGAGCGTTAGGTCCGCTTCCCAAAGTGGAGCAAAGTTCAACTCCGAGGGTGGGTAACAAAAGGGTCGGCCTTGCTGCCGGTCTGGGGCAGCCGCTTCATCCATCTTCCGTGCGTATGTCTGGAGTGAAAATGAACTGTTTAGAGATTATTGTTTTCAGAAATTTACAGCAGCCATTATTCAGTGTGTTTAATTAATATTTTCTGAAACAGTGTATCCAGACCAGTAAAATGAGCAAATGTTGTTTCAATGAAAGCCCAGACATAATTAGTTTTGACTGGTATATATTTTTCCTAGCTGGAAGAAAATTTTAGCTAATTTAACCAGCAACTTACTGGAGATTTTGCAAATCGAGCTGAAGTTTCTATTGATCTGTAGGATCTACAGATAAGAGATAGAAAAATTAGCACAAGCTCTGATACTTTCAGTTCTTTTCAGAAAAATGGAGACTGTTTTTACAAATCAGTCTTCTGAATTGAGAAATAAGTATAAAGCCTGCTGGAATCCTAATTTTCTATTGTCATCAGTGGCACACATTTCTTATATAATTCTGTGATTGTAGTACTGCAATATGGGTGTTTTAATATTTAGTTAAATATACTTTCATCTCAAGAAATTCACTGATAAATAGTTCTATCCTGTTTTCATAATCCCTATTCTCCTTAAAAGGTAAGGTTTTCATTTTAACTGACCTAATTATTTCATCTGCTTTTAAGGTAGGACTTAAGTAGAAATTATTATCCTTTAACTGTCTTTTTATAGGTGCCTGAATATTTTTTAATCACTTAAGGATTTTATTTTGCTTTTATTTTGAGGCTTTTTAATTTTTTTTTTTTTTTTTTACAGAGTTGCTTTACTTCAGCTGTCTGCTTTAGACAATGACAGTGAATATTTGATAAAAAAAAATGCAACTTTTTGGAGGGTCATTTCTTCTGTTTAAAAAAGCTATGTCCTCCCAAAAAAGAAAAAAAAAAAAAAAAAAAAAAAAAAAAACTACCTTCAATAAACCTAAACCTCAAACACAAGATATTGGAAAACATTTTAACCCTTTATATGCAGCTTCTGACACTTGGTTTTGATAATTTTCCCCTTCATACTTGAAGTTTCTGAATACTCACATTGAGCTTTGCATAATAGCTGAATTGTCCATATTTACATCAAAGAATATATATGTATATATATATATAAAATCAATTTTTTCTATTTTATTTTTAAATTTGCTGGTAAACTAGGATGAGAACACAACTGAGGGGTGTTTGTTTTGTTTTTTAATTTAACCCAAACAGTATTAAATACCAAATTATTTCAAAATAGATTCGTGAACTCTTACCTAGAGAAAAAGAATATTTCTTTTATTTTTCCATTGCTGTATTTTATTTTAGAGTTGAGCCAAGCCTTCTATGATTAAAATCATTCCTTTTCGTTTTATGATGGGTTATAACTTTCTTGGGGCAAAATATCAGCATTCATTTTCTGACCTCAACGTGTCCATTTACACCCAGAAGAGAACACTTGACTGTTACCTACCACGTTGCTTTTCTTTGTGCCTGGCTGCCTTTCAGAGGTAGAGTCTAGCTTTTTTTTAAGGGCCAAAATTATGTCATATTAGTTTCCACTTGACAGAGTTACTTTACGCCACTGTCTGTCACACTGGTTCTCGGGCACACTGGTTTTGTGGACTTGGGAAGGGCTTGCCTTCAAAGACAGTGAAAAGTCCCAGGGCTGGAAATATGGTGATGTGTGCCTAACTGGAAATGTGGTTTCTAAGGGCATTTTTCTTTTTCTTTTTTCTTTTTCTTTTTTTTTCGGTTTAGCTCTAAGGTTGCAGATAAACTTTAGAAAGAAAAGCAGCCTTTTATAGTAAATTTCTTTAAGCTCAGTGAGTGGCCAAAATATTAGTCTGAAATGAGGCACCCTTCGATTCCAAAGGGAAGAGAGGTCGGTATACGGGAGGGCTCTGTGCCTAGGGTGCTCGAGGGCCATTCTTCAGTGGGTTCCCAGTGATGGGGAATGACGAGGGTATCAATATTTTTTCTTTCAAAAGGTTATTGACCTTATTTGTTTAAAATTCTGTACTAGGATGTATTTTTGTACTCTTGGGGAACTACAATTAATCTCTTCAAAGGTTCTGTTGAGTGCATGTATATATGTGTTTTTAAAATGCCAGTGTGGAAATGTTGTGTGAAGGCTGACAGTATTTGAGCCATTGGATTAATATGTGTGCCATGTAGACCTGTTTTAGATATATTTGGGTACTCATTATATAGTTGAAAGGAACTTTATGACTCAGTGTTACATACTGACTGCTTTTTACTAAAGTCTGACTGCTTACATGGTGCAATCAAATGGCTTTAAAGAAAATTACCCCAAGACTGTTGGACATTTGCTTGAGATGTTTTCAGGTTGGGATGTCGGACTTCGGTCGCTAAATCAAACAACTCATGGATTAATAATTTATGGGGTAGGGGTTCTTTTTAGTACATTGATGAAGATTTTTATTAGAGGATTTCTAGCTCAAACACTGTTTTGAGTAGTATCTTCATGGCTGGACTCAGTGTATTTTAATGGCACTCAACAGAATGTTTTCTTAAAAGTCAGAATTACCCCTCAATCACAAGGGCTCTCACATCACTCAACCCTAAAAGGGATGGACAGTTCTTAGAGACTGACTTTAAATTTAGCCCAAGCTCCCCTCCCTGGTACATGGATCCACTCGCCTGTTACCATCTGATCGGAAGCTGAAAGCATAGAGCATGGTCGCCATGAAACAATGCTAGCCAGACTGGTTGTGGAAATAATTGAGTCTGCAGGGCACCCCATAGAGAGCCATCAAATCAAGTCTGCTCTGGAGCGGTCTGCTAGATTGTGAACGTTCAGAAATCAATGCTGCATCTGCTAGTGGACCCTCTGGTTCACTGAAACTCCCACCTGCCTAATGCATCTGGGCAAGAGCTTTTCAGAAACCAGTTTCCTTCAGGATAAATTTAATACGTCTTGAGGGCCAGGCACAAGCAAATTGATTCTATCTATCTCTGCACCAGGAAAACTCATAAACATCTGTAAGAACACAGATTTTCCATAACCCTAGGATTAAGGGATGCTATTCTGTGAAATATCCCAAGCCTACTCCCTTCATACCTCATGCCAGCATGGCATTTTTTAATTAGGAAGTTGATTAAAAAGGGCACGGTAGACCACGGATGTATGGCCCTTTGGCATCCGTCCAGCTGTTTGTTTTCTGGGTGGTACTCATCACCAGTTGCAGGAAAGAGGGGGGATTTGTGGTGAGGCTGAGGGGTGGCGAGAATGGAACTGTCCTGGCATATGTGCTCATGGCACTGGTTGTAGCTTCCTCCTTACGAGCCCTCTCTGCAGACAGACTTGCTGGCTTCCTTCAGGAAACAGTGATCACTGCACTTTGAACACATGAGCAATGGATGCATTGCACTGAGAAATCCTGTGGTTCTGATTTCTCAGTGGCCAATATGATAGGTTGTAATTATTTGCATTTTCTGGATTCAAAAATCTGACCTCATGTCCTGTAGTTTGGCGAGAATGGTCACAGTTCCCAGAATAGTGCTGTGTCCTTTATCTTTAAGAGTAACTGGTTTTCTTTCTGTTTTTTTCCTTTTCTCTCCCTTTCTTTCTTTCTTTCTTTCTTTCTTTCTTTCTTTCTTTCTTTCTTTCTTTCTTTCTTTCTTTCTTTCTTTCTTTCTTTCTTTCTTTCTTTCCTTCTTCCTTCCTTCCTTCCTTCCTTCCTTTTCTCAGGGAAGCTTCTTTCTTCACTGGCTCTTTTTAGGGCATGGAGTATATTATCAGAAGAATAAGTGTGGTACCCGATTGTAGTGTTCCTGTGGCCAATGTGGTATGAATAAGTGCCACGTGATGAGTGAAACCCTGCCCCCTCCCACGAGCTCCTTCCCAACCCGAGAGCCCCAGAGAAGCAGGAAGAGATGCCCAAGTGAACTTGGGCGGTGGGGTGGCCCTTGGGCCGCTATGTCCAGGACAGATGTTGACTCCGAGTTTAAGATCAGGGGAGTGTGTCTCTCTCTGTGGGAATTCCAGCTGCTGGGGTAGAGATTCTTCCTTTTGTTCTCCTCTCCTCAAACCCAACTTGCAAATTTATGAATCATGTTTAGATTCTGCGTTTTAAAACAGTTTAGTAACAGTCTCGTTAGACTCAGTAACAAGGATGGGCAGCCCAGGGGTTCCCTCACCATCTTCTCCTGGAAGAAAAAATATCAGTCAGTGCTGAAAATTAAAGGGATAGCTCCTTAAAGTCATCTCCTCCCTTCATTTTTAGCACATTAATGAGCAATTCATACACCCTGCATGTATTGAGCACCTACTGTGTGCAGAACCAAAAGAGGTAGCACTATGATAAATTTCTAACCCACAGTGAGTCAAGGTGTATAGACATACATACATACATACATATAATAACGATATATTAATATATAGTATATACCTATGGCATATATTTATAAATATAATTCATATAAATATATTTATATATTTGAATATTTGTAAAAGTATAAACATATAATATAGCTATTATTTATATGCATATTATATTATACATGTATAACACATGTTATATTACATATAACATACATAATATGTTTATATTTATATATTATATATAAATATATGCTTAGTAATCACAATACTTCTATGTCTACTTTTTCTTGAATACATTTTGAAATAGATTAAACCATTTTTCTCACTTAATAAGAGAGTAAGATAATCGTTGATGTCCCTTTCTTAGATGATTCATACTTCAGGGGTCCAGGTGATCATTCTGAAAATTAGCTCTCAATTGCATGGCATTGTATAACCATACTTCTCTACTTGATTAAATATATGATTTAAGTTTATCTCCTTCTTATAAAATCTAAACTCCAAGTTTGTGAGAGCTCTAGGTAGTTGGTCCTCATTCATCATGGTTTATATATGTATATCTTAGCTGTCCCCTTATGATATGCAGTTACAATTGAACAAGTCTTTTCTTACCTGAGAATGCGTGAAACAGTAAACAAATTTCTGTTTTGAGGAAAGAGGGTTGGTAAATGTCAGGTGTCTGTCTTGCAATTTCTGAACATTTTAAAGCTGTTGATCCCAGAGATCAGCAACAGAACATTTGAGGAAGGCATGGCTAAGCCCCAGATCACCACTGAGGGCGTCCTGCTCGCTCACCTCTGACTCGGGTCTGTGACGTCACGCTCGGCCTCGACGCAGGGAGCTGAGCAGGGTGGAGGCAGGTAGTGACCTGGTCATCCACAGGATCACCACTGGCTGGAGAGACGAGGGGAAGAGAAGAAGAGGGTTCAACTTAGAAACTGGTCATGCATTCACACATGCAGATGACTCCACTGCAGTCCCATGGAGGCAGATCTGTTCAGAATAAGAACCTTCAATTAAGTCTTTTTTTCCCCAACTTTTAAAAAAAGTTGTTATTGGAGTATAGTTGATGTACAATGTTGTGTTAGTTTCTGCTGTACCGCAGAGTGAATCAGGTATACATATACATATATCCACTCTTTTTAGATTCTTTTCCCATACAGGTCATTACAGAGTATTAAGAAGAGTTCCCTGTGCTCTACAGCAGGTCCTCATTAGTTATCTATTTTATATAGAGTAGTGTGTATATGTCAGTCCCAATCTCCCAATTTATCCTTCCCCTTGATTAAGTCTTGTAAAGGAAAAGTTAGATTAGAATTAGCGTTCTATATTCTCTCAGAGTCTGGAACTTTAAGTAGCTCAGACATCAAAAAGCTGCATGTCTTTGCTTACAAATGGAAGTCTGAGATTACGTAAAAGTGAGAAGTGCTGGTTGATGGTAGATACTTGTATATAACAGGAAAGGAAATCTTAATCATTTGCTCAGATAAATTTCAAACTCATTTGTTAATTGTTCTTTGGTGAACGTGGCACATTTGGTACTGAATTAACACTTGGAATTTTCCACGAAATTTGTGTTTTGAATCTTCCTTATTTTTTGCAATTCTCTTCATAGTCCCAAGAACAAGAATGGAGGTAGTTTCACTGCCCAAATGTTCTTTAGCTAATTTGCTGTTACTGGGATTTTGTTAGCTCAAAAACAATCCTTTTCCCTAAGAGACCCACACCCATAGTGCAAGCCAAGAAGTGTTGTGTCCGTTCTCCAGGGATGGTTTAACACACCTGTTTACAAATGGACTCAGCCACCTGTTCATCTAGTTAATGATCAAAAGAGTGTCTCATCAAAGGGGTCAGTTGGGTGGGAAGGACGGTGAGATTTGTGAGATTAGATGTGACTTCTCATTTTTAATATGTAACATTTCATGTATGTTCAATTTTGAAGAAGTTAGAAAATACACTCAGCCTGTGATAAATATTCATGGCTGTCAGCATGCCAGGGGTTAGAGGCAGAATGTGTACAGGGCACGGTATGGCCAATGATATTTTGTACTTGGTGCTTTACGGCTTCGAAATTCAGCATATGCAGATGGAATCATTTGTTTTAGCTTCAGATGCATTACTGAAATGTGAGGGGTGCTGACTCGGCAGTCAGCATTAGAAAATGGGACTCTACAGAAGAAAACAGCTTTCATCACCTGATCTCCACACGTCTCTCCTCTCTGCACAACCCTGTTCCTTGCCTGCTCTCCACCCCGCACCCCGACCCTGGCCCCATGCTCCTTGATGGGAACGTGCCCACTGGCTGTAAGTTTGGTGCCCCAGCATCCCAACTTGCTCCTCCCCAGGGGTTTTCAGGTAACCAGGGGCAGCATCAGGAGGACCACTAGCAACCGCTTTACTGATTTTCAGGTCTCTCCCAGAGTCAGGAACTCTCCCCTAGCTTGGTGCTATCAGTTGGATTACACATGTGCTACGAAATTCTGAGTAAAATTCTTCAACATATTGAAAATGACCAATGATACTAGGAACCTTCTCTTTCCCATTAACTGCTCAGAGGGGATCTTCACCTAATATTATACATTTTAGTCATCCTTAGGCATCCTTTCCTTTTTTAAAAAAACATTCCTTTTTATTTTCTCAGCGAGATTTTCCCATCTGTAGCTAACCTAGACAATGACAGAGCTCATGGAAAGGTACCTCATCTTAGTTCAGCTCTTCTCATAATTCGGGGGTGACTTTAAACAAGTCATTTCTACTCTCCACGTCTCAGGATCTTTGCTTAACATGGGGGATTGAACTCCATAACCTCTCAGCTCCTTTCTGGTTCTAACGTTGTGTGTCTGTATCTGCCACCCCTGGGCAGGGTCTCCTCTGCAAAGGTGTCACTGTGCAACGGTGGGGCTTTAGGCTGTGGCCAGTGCCCCTGCCAGAGGGCAGCAGCACCTCCTGCTCCTTAATTGGGATCATTTCTAAGGAAGAGCAGGAAGCGAGCCTAAGGCCAATAGCCTGGAAGATTTAGAGGAGGTGTTGTTTTTGATTAGTGGGTCTAATCTAGGATCGCTCAGGTCAGTGGAACTGACGTGGGATTCACCCAATCAGAGGCTTCTTGGTCACCTAGAGAAATCACTGGACTGTGTGCGAAACTCAGGACATGTAGCTGAAAACCAACTTCCTCTTAAGTTCTTTCCTCTCTTGATTTTATCTACTTTGTGACTATGACTTTATTTTGCTTTAGGCAAGTATTCCTTTACGGCAACTATACCCGGTGGGTTGTCCTGGTGAATTCACACACTTCGTGTGCTGCACAGGCTCTATTACTCCTGCTCTTCTTCCCTCCACTTGACCGGTTGTGGTGGATCTTCTCCACCTGCCACGCTGCAGGCAAATAAAGTGTATGCAGTTAGCATGACAGGCTCCATGCTTGAAGAAATAGCCCCATCGGCTTTCTGCCTCACCTTCTTTCCAAGAAGCAGTATTTAGATAGCAGTAACAGCCTGGGCACACACAGGTTAGGCACACATTTTTAGCAGCTAACATCCATTATACAATTCATGTCCTACTTCTGGTAGCCTAAAGCACCCAAAGTGACAAGATCTTGTGAGTACAAATAAACACTAAGTTTTCACCACGGTAGCCAATGGTATGTTCAGAAATTTAAAAGAGTGGGCTGGATATTGTCCTCAAAATGTCCCACTAAAGTCGAAAAGAACGATAAGCCCATCATGGGGGAGGGAGTGAGATGGAGAACTCACCCCACGGGCGATGCTAGACAGCTCTCCCTGTGCACACCTGAAACTCAGACTTCCCACCTGAGTCACAGAAGTCTTTCCAGGTCGCTGCTACCAAGGAGGCCCCTTTGGGAAATTTTAAATTAAAATGTGTCTCATTTAATACAAAATCCGCTCTATCAAGAGCTCAAAATGCCGTATGCATAACTTTTCTCTAAGCATTGGGAAATGCTTCTCCATCCAGAGACAGTGGAAAGATGCAACAGGAGAAAAGTGCTCTGCATGCCAGTGGAGAAGGGGCTGGAAGGAAGGGAAGAATGAAAAGTGGGAGGAAAGGAGCCTAAAAGGAGAGAAAAGTTCATGGACAACAGAGAAATGCTTAAGATGTATACTTCGGCTATTTCCAATTCTAATTTAAAGTGGGATGCTGTAAAGATGGGTCAACTGGTAAAATCATACTTTCAGAAGATCAAAATTTCACTATTATATGAGAAACCAATAAAAATAGACTATCAGGAAAACATCATAATGACAATAATAATCATAGCTAATATTTATTAACAAATGCACTACGTTGAATGCTTTACTTATGGATTTTATAATGTGAAGCCTACAAGAAGGTATAGGATTATGGGTACTCTTATTATCTCTATAATTATAAAAAGGCAAAATAGCATACTCATTAAAGAGTTCAGGTTATTAAACATATATACTGTTTAAGAAAATAAACCCCCAAATGAAAGCTTTTTATTAAATGTGAATGCAATTGAAGAGTCTCTGTATCTATAATTTAGAACTTGTTTGGGCTGACAATCATGATTTTATGTAGGCTCAGCGCTTATTTACAGAATTTGATCTAAATATATGACAAGGTAGAGGTTTATCATTCTACTAAATGATTAACTAAAATAATGAAGACATTCAGTCTTGAGGTATTCAAAAATAATCCCATGAGGTGTCTCATAAAACAGTTAAAAGACATTTAAGAAAATAATGGGAATAGTTATTTCCTCTTTGCTCTGGAAAGCTCTATGTCGAGTTAAGGATTTTTTTTTTTTCCACAGAGAGAGGTATGTTACAGAGACAAATTTATAATGAGCTCTATAACAGAGTAAGGGTTGTGCCCCAAACATGTTTATGAAATTATGTGTAAAGATAAATAAGCCATGAAATTCAGGCTTCATTATGGCTTTCAAATTAGTAATAGTCTACTCTTCTATGTTAAGATCAAATTTAAGCATGACTCACAGAATGTATAATGTCTCCAAGAGTAAAAATATAAATACTATTCTCACTCGTTTTGCTTCAAGGGAGGACCAAAGCCATGCTGTGGAGCTACACCCCTTGAATCTTTTCTGCAGTGTGAACCCATTTTCCCTTATTCCAAAGGTTCTCTGGGATCCAGAAGGACATCAAGTAGGGTCTTTTCCTGTTTTGGCTCTTGGAGGAAAGACATCAGCCTTCCTCCTTACACTTTTGCTAACTTTTTCAAGAAGTAATTATTTCAAACTAATTTATAGCCCTATATCATGCTTACGCAAAGCCTTCTTCAGAACGTCAGATTTCTTATCTGCTCGCAGATCCTGCTGAAATTAAGCAGGCATTCTTCCCACTGAGCTGCCGACCCCCCAGAGAGCTGCCCCTGCAGAGTCACACACCCCAGAGGAGGGTGGCAAAGAGCACATTTTAAGGGCCTGTGGACCACGGATCGCATTCTAGTTCCAAAGTTCCATTTTACACCAGCTGAGATTTTCAGAAAGCATGCTTGATTCTGTCAGTTTTATTGTTTTATAAAAATGTCATCACTGTGCCAGGGATGCTGAAAAACAGAAATGAACAACAACAAATGACTACTTCCTTCCCCCTGTCCTCATTGATGTACTGAAGGCTGTGGATGTAGAAGATGCATCCTTAATACTTACATGTGTATGTTCTGAAAAAGAATGCAAAATGTAAGTCATTTCTCGGGTATTAAGTTCATTGTGATTCCATTCTTTTTTTGTTGTTGTTCTCAATGCCCAGGCCACCCACAATTTGTGTTTTCTCTGCTTCATTCATCCTTTTCAAACAATGCACCCCAACCAACATCTAATGAGCCAAGTAGCAAAGAATATTCTTTTCTCTCCTCTTCTTCCCCATCTTCCACCTTTTCCTCTCAGCCTCCTTCTGGCCAGAACCTCTTGGTATTCCACTTCCGAGGGACCTACCTGTCCTAAGAGGCTCCTCCCACAGTGTGTGGGCGAAGTGCCCTTGGTGCGGTGAACATGTTCCCTTCTGTCCTCGCTTAACCGGGTTCAGGCTTTGCCTCCATCCTAAATATAGGAAGAACGGATAATGGAATGAAGCTATCAAAAAAGCTACCTTAGAAAACCTCAGAAGTGCTATATCCTTGGGGAGGGAGAATAAATTGTGGTTCTATTCCTTGGTGGTCAGTCCAGTCAGAAACCAAAGGTAGAAGCAGTGGAAAAGAAAACAGTCTGGTTCCAAACATACATGGAGACAGAGTGGGAAAAGGAGGGACCGGGGAGGCACATACTGTCAATACGACCATGGGGTGACTTTACAGGATGGGAGTCCCAGCTCTGGCCTCGTGCTCTAAGTTCCCTTAGATTCCACCCTTTCTGCAAACTCCCTTTCCAAAGCCCAGATGCTTAAGGTAGCATCTCACCCAGTGCTCAGAAATTGCAGACTCTCCTCACTGCCATCCATAAATCTGAGCTTCGCCCAAGCAGCGTTGTCACACACAATTAGATACTCAGTACTTGTAATCGAGCATTATGATTCACAGGCATTGCAAGCTGAGGCATGAGCTCACCCAAGGACCTAAGGATGGTGAGGAGGTGCAGTGGGCACACCCCAGTAATAACCTGGAGCCGCTGCACACTGAGTCACTGGTGTTCAGAGTTTCTGCTTGGCTGACTTGGTTAAGTAATACCAGGCCAGAGATTCAAGCTCCTTCGGTAGAGTATGTCTGCTCTTGAATCCTTTGCAACATGTGTCTTAAAGGAGATCTCAAGCTTGAGGCAAAGTAGGTGCACAATCTGTGTTTAATTGGATTGAGCTTCTCATGGGGGGGACAGAGGGCTCATTACACCTCCCCATTTGTTCCTGTCCCCCTGACCGGTGTCAGACCCAGCAAGGGGAGCGAGGGGATGAGGGCCTGGCCTCCCCTGAACACACTCGACTCCAGAGTGTTCCTTCACTCTGACTGCAAGCGGAGCGGGGTTCCCCAGTCGTGTGACACAGCTGCCTGGTCCTCATTCTCCGGACGATGCCGTCACCCTTCATTTAACCCCGGGAAGCAGTTCCCGGCCTCTACCTTAGACCCATTTGAGATCAGCTGTGCTGCGCCCCGCCCCTCACACCCTGTGCTCCCTTTCCGTGTTACATAAGGAGAGTTGGAGAGTGTCTATTAGATGAGGCAGAGCAGTTACCTGATCCAGGCTGCTGGGCCACATCCTTGTCTAGACGCATCAGCACAGACACACAGGTTGGACACAAGCATGTGTGTGACGTGGTCTCGAGGAAGCTGCCATGTGCTACACGTCTTTGGGCTCACGCTCCGTCAGCCAGGATTTACCATCAACCTCCTTTTTGATTCCTGTGTCATCTTGGTTATCAAAATCTTAAGGTCCTCACTTGTCATCTGCAGTCTTGAAATCAGATCCCGCTGCTCGTGTTCAGATCAGGGTCTGGAGGCAAAGAAGAGTCTGACTGAGGTGAGATGTTAGTATGGCCGGAAGATGAGCCATCAGAGTGTCAGGGTTTAACCCAGAGGGGATTGTATGTCCACAGATTGGATATCAAAAGTAGGAAGTTTCTTCTGTGTTCTATGTTTTTATTTGCTCACTTTGTTTGTTGGCTATTGGTAGAGGAATTTTGCTGTATGTTCCCTTCCATCTGAAAGTTGTGCATATAATTATTCTTTCACCCATTTCTTCAACCAACTCTGTATCAGATTAGATGCTGTGGTCATAAGAAAATAAATCAGAACTACCCTCTGTTCTCAGAAACTGTATAGACCAATAGGGACGAAAATACAAATTTATAAATGACTCTAGTGTGATTTGAAATTTGACACAAATGGTAAGGAACCATAAATTACATGTTATGATTGTCTCAAAGAAGGGAGAGACTGTGTCAACAGGGCTAGAGTGGGGATAACATGAAAAAGGTCATGTCTGAGATAATCCTTGAAAGGAAAGTACATTTCAACAGATAATTATAGAAGAAGGAAAAAATTCGGGTGGGGGAAATAAGGTGAGGAAAGTTGCTGGGAAAGGATACATGTGGCTTTACTAAGGGACGACTTAGAGACCATTTGTTGAAGTGAGGACAGGTGGAGCAGAGGACAGACCTGAAGCC
Organism: Balaenoptera physalus; assembly: GCF_965194825.1. Classification (NCBI taxonomy): domain Eukaryota; kingdom Metazoa; phylum Chordata; class Mammalia; order Artiodactyla; family Balaenopteridae; genus Balaenoptera; species Balaenoptera physalus. Next base: position 96,876,855 of record NC_138894.1, read on the forward strand.
CAGGGTGGGGTAGGTCATCGTGGGTCGTGCCTGTCATCCTCACAAGAGTCTACGTACGATGAGATGATGACTTTGTTCTGCAGATAATGGGAAATTGCGGAAGGTTTTTGTGTAGTTGAGTGACAAGACCAGAGCTATTCTTTGGGATAATTAATCTGGCAGCCAATCAGTGGCTACTTCCTGCCAATTCTGTCTCTAAAATAGCTCTCCCAACTGTTTCTTCCCTTCCATTCCCTCTACCACTTTTTCAGAGTAGACTGTCATTATCTTTCTCCTGGACTCTTACAGTCGCTTTAGATGCCGCTCTCCCAGACCCACATATACTCACACTCACACTTACAAATGCATCTACATTCTGTTTTTAGATTAATTATTCCAAAGTACAGCGTTGGCATTTTCATGCTCAAACAGCACCGGGGTCTTCCTATTTCCTACAGAATTAAACCCAAACACCCAACCTACCATTTGAGGCAATTCCCCACCCATTCTCAAGTCTGCCTTCCATCCCTGTCCTATCCTCATCAATTGCAGATCTTCAGGGCAGTGAGGAACTTGGCTCTCCCCTGGCCACACTGTCCCTTCCTGCTGCCCTGTCCTTCCCTGATGTCCATGCAAACATGCTGTCCACCCATCAAAGGCTGGTTCACATGCCACCTTTCCACAAAGTCCTTGCTAGTCCTCCCAGAGGAAATCCAGCCCTCTCCCCAGAATCTCTACAGCCTTTATCTCTGTGGTCTTATCATTGTCTCCTTTGTATTTACAGTTCTTTATGTCACAGTACAACCTCCCCTATGAGGCTCTGAAATGCTGCTCTTAGTGTGTGCATTCCTACCCAAACATCGGACATGGTTGGTGCTCAGCAACTCTGTTAATTGAAGAGAGGCTGGTGGGGAGACCTGGAACACAGCACCCTCTTTATGGCTGTTGGAGTGACCAACGCACCATCTTTTTTGGGGACCTTAAAAGTCCTGGATCTTCTGTTGTGATTCAGTGTAGAGTTATTTATCCCAGGAGTTGTGATCACCTCATTTTGGTCTGTGTTACTACTTTGTGTACCTTGATCTTTGGAATAGGTATGTTTTTGTTGCATGGAAAGTAGTTCACAAGGTGCTTAGGACACTTGGATGAGTGAATGTGCCCTGACTTTTCCCTGAATCACTGGGAGACTTCCTATAAGAATGATGTTGCCTCTAAACTCCCTGAAGAAAAATTTCATAAGCCAGGTGTACAGACTCCTATTTGAAAACCTGAACCTTCCATACACTTAATTTTCCTTCCTCTACTTATTCAATAAGTGTGTTCTGTCTCATTCGGACCGTTTGATACCACTTAAAAAATAAATAGTTGTGTATCTATCTGCCACTTGAGTTCAAGCAGCTGAGAAGGACCCTTGAAAACCCAAACTCCTAATGCTTATTCACAGCAATCGATATTAGTGCTGGGAGGGAAATGGAATTGAACTCCTGGAAAGGAAAAGTTCTCCCTTTTCCTCAATCCTTCCTCCAGGGCAAGAACTAGGATGGAACAAGGATGAGTCTGGGGCACAGAATTTCGGGAGGTGGGCACCCTCAGAGAGAGCATCGCACGGCAGAGGAGCCTTTGACCTCCTGTCGTCTGGTCTCAGAAGTCTCAGCATTCTGATCCTGAAAAGGAGGGGGCATTGAGGTTAAGTGGGACAGACTAATGCTGGGCCCAGGGAGTCGTCCTGGAGAAATAGGCAGCCGTTGGACACCTAGACCAGCTCTGTCTGCCACAGTGATCTTAGGACGTAGTGGTCTCAGTGAAGGGTCTGCTCCCAAGGCAGTGAAGAATCCTGTGCTTTATGATAATTTCAAAACCTAACATTTATTTTAGCAATTTAAATAGTATGGCTATGCTGAATTAAACTTACTCAGGGAAAATAGGTATTTAGGTATTGAACTTTATTTCTATGTATTTTAACCAAAAGCTGGTTTAAGGGGTCCACTTTAGCCATCTAACGTAGGGATGAGTAGAATCTGTGTGGTCCACTTAGGTGAAGTGTGCCTATAGTTACATACTCTGCCTGCCGTGTTTAACTGGAATTTGCAATGTCCTTTCTATTTACTGCTGGGCTCTGCTTAAGTGGTGATGGTTTTATAGATTGTGAAGGGGTTTGTGATATTGATAAAGGAGTAAAAGATTAAGTAAGAAACGAAAAGAAAACCAGTAACCTAGTGCTTATTGTGAAGTTAAAGTGAAGAGGATGGGGAAGATCATTAGTGCAGAAGCACAGATCAGGCTTTGGGTGTGGACTGGGGGAGACTGAGGTTCAAAGCGCCATCCTCTTTCCAAAACTCAGGTAATGCCCTTCCTGTGTTAACCTGAACTATCCTTAGGACCTGGCCCTCCCCTTATTAGTATTGTCTGTACCACTCACTGGCTGTTCTAGTCACCTAACTTCTCAGGGTACTTATTAATGAATGTATTCATTTCCCACGCAAAGCTAGATTGTATTTCCTTGAGAATGTGGGTATCAATTTCCATCATATGGATTTTCAAGTACCTTACACACATAAAAGGTGTTCAGTAGATATTTGTTTGATTATTAGACTGATCTGGGATACAAATATCACATATTGTTAATATGTTGTTAAATCCAGTATGGCTGCAACATCTTAGTTTACCTTCTGGTGTCTATTTTTGCTTTCTGCTTCCACATAATCCTAATTCAAATTTCTGTTCTTGAACAAAAGAGTCTTCAAGAGACACTGCGAATCAGAAATATAAAAAAGGAAACCTGATTGCTGATAACCGTGTGTAACAAGTGTGTGTGAGTGGGACCCTGGTGTGGTTCACTGTGTGAGGTTTCCTCTGTGGGCAGCAGGGCTCGGGGGCAATTCTTGAGGGGATATCTTGTTTCCTACCCTGTTCTCCTGAGAAGGAAAGTGGCAAATATCATTTTCATTGATGATGGTGTTTATTACTCACACAGCCATGAACTGTGGTCATTTTCCGATAAGCTGGCTTTTGTTTTGTTTTCTTTTGGTTTTTAAAGTCTCCTCTTGGCTTCCGGGATAAATGAATTGCTCTTGACGTGGAATCCTGTAGGATGCGTGGCCTGCCCAATGTGAACTGTTGAGAACTATCCTGACACGGTCCATACACCACCCAAGTGTTCCCTGGGCTGAAATGAATCCGTGGGCCTAGTGACCCACACTCGGCAGGTGGGATCCCTCCTCCCAACCCAAGCCGAACTAAAGGGTGATGCTCTTCCTTCAGAAATGGGAACATTTGATTTTCCAGTTTTGACTGCATTGCTCTTTAACATCTTTTGGCAAACAAAAGTCAGTTGATAGGAATTTACTGAGGTTCTGGTCTGTGCTGAAGATGGTGCTGGATGCTTTGAGGATGTGAAAGAAGAATGGGCCATGACAAGAGTGAGTAAGAGGAAAAGGTGCCCCAGTGGAAGAACACGGAGTTACGGCCTTTACCCCAAGTGTGAGCCAAGCAATCACACTACTGCCATACTTGCTTCAGCTTGTCCACTTTTTTGACAAACAACTTTATATCTCTACCTATAAAACGGAGCATAACATAAAGACATCATGTCTATCAGGGTTCCTGGGAGAATAAAATAAGATCATGTTTGTGAAAGAGCTTTTACTACTCTACTGCCACGATGATGACATTCATTTTCCTTTTCTTTTTTTTAAAAATCATTTTTAACCTAGAATTAAGGATGGAGCCTGATTGCTTCCTCTGCAACACATAGTAGATGCTAAGTAAATGCACGTTGAATAATTTATTGAATGAAAACAACGATATGTACTTTCACAGAAGTGACTCAGTACTGATTTTGACTGAGGGATGTTCATAAATAGCCCCCAAAGTCAGAAGTGCTTTTGCTTTTGCTAAGCCCTCCTCTTTAAAGCAGTCAACTGGCCCTTCTCTCAAGGACCTTGTTCACAGGTCAAATAATGATTGCATGGTGCCATGCCTGTAATCTAATGAATGATTTTGGTTTTAGCAAAGTTTTGGATGAGACAAAAGAGCCCATTTAAATTCTTTAAGAGTTATGCGTATTTGACTAGGCTTCTACTTTTTGTTCAGTCCCAGCCATTTGAGCACACAGAGCTGTCTGTCTTTCCAGGGATGGAGGGAACGCATTGTTCATTGTGAGCAGAGCGCAGCCACAGGCGTGCGCATATATCAGCATACTTAGCGGCAGGCACACTGACTGCGCTGACATCTCAGTTGAGTTTGAAGTCTGGCAGCCCCTCCTCCTCACCCTCTCAAAGGAAAAGGGGTCCTATGTTTCCAGAGCTCACCTTATATAGATGAACAGACTCATATGAAGGAACAAACCAAGACCGTTTCTGTGCATTTGTTTTACCAATTTGTGCAAAACAGTCTGAATATTTAGACAACACTTCCTGACTAATCAGTTCATGATTCACTCATTTATTTGATCTGCTAAAATTTCAACCTCAGGTCTGGCTGAGTACCTGTTCACAGAATTAGTTTCGGTTTCATTGTTTTATATTTGTGAAAATATTGATACCAGTTTATTTCTTCTCCATTTGTACATGCATTTGTCCTGATAGTTGTGAAATGTGCCTTTGTTAATGTTCTTTAAAGGTAATTGGTGGAAGGAGTATTAACCTGTTATGGATATAAATTTTGGAGTAGACAGAGGGCCTTTTGTGAGCCTGACTTTTATAACAAATCAAACCATTTTTCTTTATTTTTGTGTCAACAGGGTCTAGCTCAGTGCCTGGCACATAATATATATTTAAAGTTTTTTGTTTGATCCTAGTCACATGAACTAAAAATTTGGGCACTGTGGGAGATCTACATGATATTCCCATACTTAACTTTTCAATTAAAAAAGAACTTTTAGAATGGCTATATTGTTTTATTTATATATCAGTTTTGTTTCATTCTCTGATACCCCTGAGTGTTGGGAGCAGAGCCTAGCACAGACTAGGGCTCACAAGTGTGACTTAAGTGATGAGAAAATAGATGTGTCTACCCACATATGTGAAATGCGGCGTGTTGCAGTTCAAAAGGAACCTTCAACTTGTCTGTTTCAAATAAAGTTTCCTTATATAGAGAGAAAACGAGACAAAGAGGAAGGAAAAAAGGAAGAGACATGGGCGGGTAGAGACTAGGAAACAGAGAGAAAAGGGGAAAGTCAAGTGAGATGAAACGCAGAGTCACACCGAGGGCAGAAAAGGAACGTGTGGAGTCGACAGAGGAAAGGGGCAGGATCCGGTCTGCGGAAAGCCAGGGGGACTCAGGTAAATGCGGGTGTCCCTGTTGCTTTAGTAGGGATGGGGAGAGAGAATCAGTGCCCAGTCAGCTCTTGCTGCTGTGGCCAGTTGCCTCCAGGAGACTGAGGGAAGAGGAAGAACGAGACTTTGCCACTAGCCCTGGAGCAGAAGCCCTGACCTGGGTCTGCTGGTCCTCACCCTGATTTCCGCTAACATCCGCAGAGATGCGTAGCCGTTCTGGGCTCTTTGGGAGTAAAAGCAACTTGTAGAACATCAACTCTCTGCGGGTCGTGTTTGAGAATGTCCAACGACCTCCCTACCTACCACCAGAGCTTACAACCCAGAAGGTACAGTTGACAAGATTCTTTTAACTCATCACCTTACTGAGAACAGAATACTTCATTATTATTTGGAAAGATGTACTTCGTTTACGGTGTAGAGTTTGCACTGGGAGAATGCCACTATGTAAATCACTGGGAGGAATACAGTCCCCTCACTAACGATGCAAAGAGAAAGATCCGGGTGATGTCGTGTGTTGTTAGATTGCCACAGGATTGGTTTATGGAGAACTCTGTGTTATCTAAATCTGATTACACAAGGCTGAGAGTTGATTGTTAGAAGTAATATACTGCTCTGCATCAGTAATTCCTTATGAAAGAAAGAAATTAGCGATATTTAGATTATATGATCGTGTCAAATGTTCTATAATAAAAAATGGGAAATCTGGAGGCAATCAGAGGTTAAATATCTCTACTCACATGTAAACATACAACTGTGTATTTTATATATTTTATATATTGCTTGTGTATTTGAAACATACCATATCAGTTTTACTCCCAATAACTTTCAAATAATTATTATACACAAAGAAGAAACATTTACGTAAAAGAATTTGAATTTCTGAGTGAATTTAATCCCCTTTTAGGTGTTTCTTGATATGAAACCATACTGATGATTCTAGTGTTTTGTAATAATAAACTGACTTCAGGCCAGGTTAAACGGCTTGGGAATCCCTCCAACGCCATTGACAAACCAAACAATATTGATTTTTTTTTTCCTTTGCTTTAAACTTAATTAAAAGGATGCTATACATCAGCAAGCTGGTGGAGACTTATCTAGAGACAAAATATGATTTAGAAATCTGACAAGTGAAAGATTGCGATGAGATTGGATGTTTAAAAAAAACATCTTGAATGAATCTGTCCTCTAGTCAATGTGTATGGGAGACTCTCACAGTCAGTTTTAAAGGGTGGATGAGTCAGCATTAAACAGAGCTGAAGAAAAACAGATGATTAACTATTTGGATGTTTGAAGTTTCCAGTTTCATTGATAATTATGCTTTCATTTGAAAGAAGGAAATCCAGTCGTATATTGTTTGCTTAATAAGCACGGAGCCGGGCCCTGGGTGCAGCCCCACACCTGCACCCACGCTGGAGCTGGGTCTTGAATGGAAGGGCAACCCCCCTTCTCCTGAGCTGAGGCCGGCACCACCTCTTCCCTCCCACAGACTCGCACTGGGGATCTTAAGCCATTTGATTGGTGGACACGCATGCTTCCAGATCCCAGGCGTGGCTCTCTCTCCCCAGGCCCACGGTCCTGACTGGTGGGCCCAAAGGCTTGGACTGGGGTCTCCTCTTTTCCTGACAAGGTGACAGGTGGGCAGGGATGCACCTTGAGGAGACTGTGGCCGCATCTGTGGCTTAGTTGGTGAGCCTCGATGCCCACAAGGCTGTGGCGACTCTGCCTCGGTAAGATGTGCTGTGTCGTGTCCTTGGACAGGAAGCCAGGGCTTTGGTTTCTTGACCAAATCATGCCCCTTTTTAATAAACACAGGTTCCCATGGCCAGAGGATAAGCTGTCCCCCAGCAGTGCCCTACAAACTACAGTGCTACTGGCTCACTGCAGTGGAGGACAGTGCTCTCCTGTGGATCTCGGTGTTAAGATTCTAGAACTCACAAAAACTCCCGTTTCCATGACTACAGACGGCCTTATTTTACCCCTCCCAGAATGAGGATTTTTAGTATTGATAATAGAATCTGAAGTATTTATTTCTAAAACACAGAGGAGTGTTTATCACATTAAGAATTTTGGCTCCTTTTTTTTTATTTTTAAGAAAAGTCTTTAAATTGAATGAAAGTCTACGAACTTTATACTATCAAGGTCTGTTTCTTAATTGCAGCTGGGAAATTACTACTGCAAAGGCATTCTTTAAATTAAACCATATCTTCTTCATGAGGAGTTCCCTGGCAAATCCCAACCCAGAAGGAATGCTTATACTTTAGATGCATTGAATGATTTCACATCAAATTGTTTATCACATGGGGTTTCACTGGTTTTTTAAAAATATAATTCTGTCTTGTCTCCTCAGAAAGAGATCTGATCTTTGAACAAAGGATCTAAATTCCTCTGGCATCTCCCATTGTATTTGGTCATCAGTACACACATGGTATAAAGAGTTACCTAAAAATGTGTGTGTGCTAGTTGGTTTGGAAGTTGAGTGTCCCTTTATATTTCGGACCAGAATTAAAAGCTGGACTTAATCAAAGATCAATCTAGTCCTCAGAGCCCATTATTACTGATGACCAGGATACTTGCGGGACTAAACATGCTAAAAATATTGCATGGATATGTGTTTCACTTAGTTTCTTCCAGAATTAATCCAGACTTCCCAAGCCTTCTTTCCAGATCCTCCCCCCAGAACTTGAAGGTTGTGTGAACATTGAAACTGAAGTGAATGTGAGAAAGTAGGAAGGAAAGTAAATGATTAATGTGGGGGTTTTTTTGGGGGGGGGCAGAATAGGTTTTTCTGGGGTTGTTTTTTGTTTTTTACTATGGTTATTTTTTCTTTTTTTAACCTTTTATTTTATATTGGAATATAGTTTATTTACAGTGTTGCGTTAGTTTCAGGTGTACAACAGTGATTCAGTTATACATATAAATGTATCTATTCTTTTCCAAATTCTTTTCCCATTTAGGGTGTTACATAATATGAGCAGAGTTCCCTGTGCTATACAGTGGGTCCCTGATGGTTATCTATTTTAAATATAGCAGTGTGTACATGTCAATCCCAAACTCCCAAACTATCCCCCCCTTCCCCCCCTTGGTAACCATAAATTCGTTCTCTAAGTCTGTGAGTCCGTTTCTGTTTTGTAAATAAGTTCATTTGTATTATTTCTTTTTAGATTTCACATATAAGTGATATCATATGATATTTCTCTTTCTCTGTCTGACTGACTTTACTCAGTATGACAGTCTCTAGGTCTGTCCATGTTGCTACAAATTTTTTTTTTTAAACTGTGGTAAAAACACTTAACGTAAGATTATCCTCTTGAATTTGTAAGTGCACAGTATAGAGTTGTTACCTATAGGAACAAGGCTGTCCAGCAGATCCTAGAACTTATTTATCTTGTGTAAATGGAACTTATGAACAGCAAGTCCTGGCAATCACCATTGTACTCACGGTTCCTAAGAATTGGACTATCGTAGACATTTTGTATAAGCAGAATCACGCAGTATTTGTCCTTCTGTGTCTGGCTTATTTCACGTGGCATAATGTCCTCCAGGTTCATCCATGTTGTCACTAATATTCATTGTATGTATACACCATATTTTCTTTTTTCATTCATCCCTTTATGGACATTTACGCTGTTTCCATATCCTGGCTTCTGTGAGCAGTGCTTCAATAAACATAGGAGTGCAGATAATCTCTTTGAGATCGTGATTTCAATTCTTTTGGATAAATATTCAGAAGTGGAATTGCTGGATCGCATGGTAGTTCTATTTTTAATTTTTTGAGGAACCTCCAGACGGTTTTCCACAGTGGCTGCACCAACTTACATTCCCACCCACAGTGCACAAGCGTTCCCTTTTCCGTACATTCTCACCACATTTGTATTTCTTGTTTTTTTGATAATAGCCATTCTGACAGGTGTGCGGTGGTATCTCATTCTGGTGTTGATTTGCATTTCCCTGACGATTAGTAATGCTGGGTACCTTATCATATACCTGCTGGCCACCTGCATGTCTTCTTTGGAGTAATGTCTATTCAAGTCATTTGCCCGTTTTTAAATTGAGTTCTTTGTTTTTTTGCTGTTGAGCTGTAGGAGTTCCCTACAGGTTTTGTATATTGCCCCCTTATCAGATATACGGTTTGCAAATATTTTCTCCACTCAGTAGGTGGTCCTTTCACTCTGACTGCCTCTCTTGCTGGGCATACACTGTAGTTTGACATAGCCCCACTTGTTTGTTTTTCCCTTTGTTGCTTAGTGTTGTTAAAATGTCCACACCATGCAAAGCGATCTGAAGATTCAATGCAATCCTTTTCAAAATCCCAACGGCGTTTTCTGCAGAAATAGAGAAAACAATCCTAAAGTTTATATGGAGCCAAAAAATACCCCAGATGACAAAAACAATCTTAAGAAAGAACATCACACTTCCTGATTGAAAACTATATTACAAACTCCAGTCGTTTAAACAGTATGGTCCTGGTGTAAAGCCAGTGGGACAGAATAAAGAGCCCAGGAAAAATGCATGCATGTAAATACTTTCAATCAATTTTCGACAAGGGTGACAAGAATATGCAATGGGGAAAGATAGTCTCTTCAATAAATAGTGTTGGGAAAACTGGATACCCAAATGCAAAAGAATAAAATTGGACCCCTCTCTTATACCATGCACAAAATCAGGTCGAAATGGAGTGAAGACTTAAACGTAAGACCTGAAAATGTAAAACTCCTAGAAGAAAAATAGGGGAAAAGCTTCATGGCGTTGGCCTTGGCAATGATTTCTGAGAATAGCTTTGCTAAAATTTAGGGCCCATTTCTTACCTTAGATGGCTCTTAAAGACATTTCCTTTATTCCTCTGCCCTTCCTCCCTCTCAGGAAAGCGCTCATATGGTGACAGGGAGGAGGAGGACAGAATTTCACGCTGCGCAAAAGGGCACATTTGTTCTTCCTTGAGAAATCCCTGAAACCCGCCCTGGAGTACTAAGTGGCACAAGCGGCTGCTGCATGGTGGGAGGGGAGGCTGGAGAGGCTGGAAATGTGATGGAATTTAAACCCTGTCTCTGGGGGGAAATTGACAGGAATGCCATGACCCACATGCAGAAAAGCCTGCCTTTGTTGAGCACCTTTCCCACTGATGACAGCAGGAGGGTTCTGCCCTGTGACGGGGGACACGCTCTGGCATGCCAGGATGATCCTGGTTTACACCTGCTGTCCAGGCGCCCCGTCCACTTTAACTTTGTCCCAAACAAGATGCCCCAGTTGTGTTACCCTATTGTCAGGGCCATTCAAATAAAATTTTCAGGATGCTTCTGACTTGAGCCCAGTGGGAGAAATGACTCAGAAGGCATTTCTAGGACACTAGGGCTTTTGCTACTTCTGACTTGAGCCCAGTGGGAGAAATGACTCAGAAGGCATTTCTAGGACACTGGGGCTTTTGCTTCTTCACTGAGATGCCTTTGGGAAGCAGAGCAGCAGAGAAAACCCACGGAACTCACGTGCGTGGATACGGCTGTACGTACTGTGCTCAGCACAGCTTGCAGGGACCTGGCGTTGATGACGTTGACGTTATCACTGGCCCCTCCCGGCGTGTCCACACTGCAGGTGATTCCAGCCATCTCTAGAGGGTCCTCCAGATTGATGGCAGCAAACCTGAGAAGGGCACCTTGGCCCCCGATGCAGGTGCCGCCCACACCAGGACGAGGGTAGCTGGGTTTTGTTGCATCGGGGCTGACTGCTCTGGTCTGAGGCGGCTCGGGCAACGTTACAAGCCCTGCATGCACTGAGCTAGGCAGGCTAGCCCTCTGACCTTTGAACGACCTCCCAATGAAGAGGTAAGGCTTGTTCCTGGTACCACTGAATCCTGGGTTTCCTCAGACCGAGGCAGGCTGTGGGCTTCCTTCCATCACGGAAGAATGCCAAGCGTCACCCTGGGGCACAAAGAACCAGCCGGGGGCACCTGGCCCCGCACGTTCTTCCCTGCGGGTCCCTTTCCCTCAACACCGACAGAGCCACCAGCCTCTTTCTCACTCCCACTTTCCCTTCCGTTTCTCCTGGAGTTAATGACATTAGTGAGACAGCATTTCTGGAAAAAAGAAAATGTATCACTGCTGAAATAACGTGAAAAAAATCATGTACCATCCATGCTCAGAAAAGCACCCCAATGTTAATCACAAAGCTTTAAAAAAATATTTAGTTTCTTAAACAAAGGTTAAAACCTTCAAAATCGAAATATTTGTCATGAATCACATCCTTTCTCTTAAAATTAAAAAAAAAAAATCTAAATGGGAATAATAACAGTTCACTAAGCAGGACAGGCAGTCTTTATTGGAGAATTGGTCTCATCTCCTGAATAGCTCTTTTTTCTTCCATTTGTTTTAAAAGGCATGTTTCCCCTTGTCACTTAAATGGCTTGTTTCAGGAGCAGCGACAGAGTTTACTTGCATTTCAGGTGACTTATGTCAAAGTTTCTTGACCACTGAAGTTTCCTTTTGACTGATGCTGGCTCGGTTATAGGCACCTCCTGGGACAATAGAATGAGATTCTCTAGATTTCCTATATTTATCTTACTGGGGTTTTTTAATGTAACTCTGCTCTCGATTCTCTTGACTGTGTATTGGGGTTGCCATTCTTTTGAAATAAACTGATTCTGAGGGGAGAAACCCTGTCTCTGTCTCTGTCTTTCTGGCAACATTCCCTTTTGGTTGACTTCCCTTCCCTCATGTTGCGAAGCATTGGTGCTCTGGGCGAGCCTCGAGCAATGGCTGGGTGGCAGGAGAGCCATGACGTTTGTGGTCTTGCTGCACCTAATTTACCAAATGGATAATACCCAGCAGATAACACGCTTTTCAGGATACTTCGTGTTCCAGGTGGACGGTCATCATCCTGGCCTCCGTGAGGTGTGACTGCAGTTCCCTCTGTCTAGACTGCCCAACCTCTTATCTCCTCCTCTGATTCACACTCAGGCTTCAGAGCAGTACTCCCAACCCCTGCCCAGCCTACAGTTTCCCTCTTCCGAACTCATACGTATTTGCTCCAAAGACCTCAGCACTTTTAATGTCATAGCCTCTCTGACAGAGAAGGGTGTACATCAATGTCCTACAGTCCAGCATGTCTCCTGATTCAGGAGGAGTTCTTCTTAAAACCTTCCTGGTGTGCATTCATCTGCTGATGCAGTGTCTGCTTGAATACCTACCACTGTGGGCATATCACTGCCTAATGGGGAAGCACATCATTTTTCATGGCACATAACAGATCTAGTTCACAGACAGTGATTGCTTCTGTACCTGGGGACAGCTGCTTGAGAACTGAGACTGTAAATACAGAGATATAGGTGTATAGAGGCAGATATGATGTCGGCTTAGAATATAAAGATATAGAGCAATCCATCTCATAGTACCCATCAGGGTGTTGTGCATATGATCCTGTTTTCAACCAATACTCAATAATCGATTTCTTCCACAAGGTGAATGGTGCAGTGAGCATCAGATTATACTCGAGGAACAGTGGATTTCATATTTATTCATATGTGCCTGTGATTTAGATACCCTTACCCTCCCTAATAAAAAGAGATATAAAGTGAAGCATATTTAAAACGAGCATATTTTGATCTCATTTGTAAAATGGAGATAACTCTAAAGCAGGAATTCCTCCATTTATATATTCAATGAAAATACAATCTCCATCCTTTGTTACAATAAGTTCTGAGGCCGCTTGGCCTCAGCTGCGCCATATAAAGTATAGGTGACAAATCTGACTTTGGGAAAATGGTTTGCTGAGCTCAAGGCAAAATTCATATGATCTGGGCCCTCACCAACTCTTCCCGAATCTTCCTATATGAAACTATTCTCAATATGCACCAAGGCCCAGCGGGTTTCAGATGCCAGTGCTTGCCCGAACTCGGAGACCCTCTCCACATCCCCCTGAGGACACACTGCTTTCTAAGCTCGGTCAGGTGACCTGAAGCAGCCCGTCGTCAGCATCATCTGTGACCCAGTATGCTTGTCTGCTAGCCCTGTCTTCACCTGTGGCCTGAGATTTCGTACTAATTTAATACTTCACACTGAAAATAGAGCTAGCTCATAGGATGTGATTGCGTCTGCCCCTTCACACACAACTGCACGTCTCCAAGCCACCCGTCCAGTGCCCCCAAGGGGACCCCGTGCTGACTGCCTTCTCTCCCCAGTGCCCTCCTGCGAGTGCGCCCTCAGCCCCTGCCCAGGAAGCCTGGATACCTTCCACGGATCTCCTCCCACATCCTCCCTCTTTGCTCCGGTATTTGGAAACCCGTCCAGCTCCTGACAAGCCGGGAGGAAGACTGTGTCCACCTCCTGCCCAAGGCTGGCTTGCCTCCTGGACTGTCTTTCCGCCCCTCCCAGTGGGCACACCATATACGGTTACTTCATCGTGGGTCTGCTTTGTCCCCTCCCTGGAAGGCTTTGTCCTCTTAAGCATCGTCTTGGTAGCTCTAACAGAAAAAAACATGGCATTAATGTCCAGGTCCGGCACGTTGCAGACGAGCAGGGTCCACACATCCCCTCTGTGCGAACCTGTGGCTCTGACTGTGCAATGTATCCTCACAAGGAGCAGGCATGTGGGGGGAAATGAAAGCTCCTCATTTCTGTGATTCCTGGGCTCCAGAGAGAGTGCCCTGAAATCTCCCATTTTCCGCTCTGCCTTGGAGCTCCTGGCAGGCGGCCCGTCACACTGGATCGGCCAGTCTCTTCCACCCATCCTGTGGCCCCTGACCCTGTTCTCCCTCTCAGCCCTTTGGGTTAGGACGGGGCAGGCCCTGCTCTCAGGGCGAGGCCGTGCAGCGCCCCGGCATCCACCCTCCTGCGATGGGGGCTCCACGTCGCAGAGCTGCTGGGCTGGCACGCTGCACTCCCCCTGCCACCTCTGGGGCCGCTGCCTGGCCGTGGCCATCACCTCCACTTCCTTTATCCTTCCTCTTGTGACTTAAGGTCTTTCCTGTGAGCAGGAAAGTCCTTGCAGGTGACATAGGAATATGCAAGACAGAGAAAAATGTTATTTTGTAGTTCATGTTTCAGTGGAAAGGAGGTGCCCTGTTCCTTCCCCTCTCACTGATTTTCACACCTTTGTTCCTCATCTGCTCTCTGGCTCCCAAATTTCTTCTTGATTGTTTTGCTTACAGACTTGAGGTTAAAGTAAGAAGAATCAGTCAGGGAGAATAGTTTGTCAGGTATTAGTCAATACATCCGATTCGGTGAAAACAGGCTTGCTTGTGATATGGGAACGTAGAGCCACTTTGTTTTTTTTTGAACTATAAACATACACTCTGACCTTCCTATGACTTGAGCGCAGGGCGCCTGCGACTCAGCGTGGCGCTGAGGCTGGGTCCTCTTCCAGCTGTGTGTCCACGTGTCCGTCTGCTCAGGGCCCTGTGCTGAGCCCTGACCCTGCAGAGCCCACCCTCCCCCTGCATTTGCAGTGTTGCGGTGTTTCCTCGGGCTCTCTGAGAATCGTGCTTTTTTATATCTCAAAAGATACTCCAGCGAAACTAGAAAACTACGTACAGAAATACTGAAAGCTCTTCACACATCATGTGACAGTGATGTTAGGGTCCTTCCCAGACCCGGCTGTGTAGAATCATCTGGTCCAAGGGTGACTGCGGGGCAGGGCTGGGCGTGCACCCCTACACGTGTCCTACCACAGGGGGCTCCCGGGGGTCTGCCACACCCACAGCAGTGTGCAGACTGTGGTCCCCGAGCACGGGCCCGGGCGCCGAGCCCCAGAGGCCCTGGTCCGCTTGCCTCGTCTGAATAGGATGGCTTCATCCCTGCTGCAGTGGTGACGTACCACCCGTGTTGTCGCCTTCCCGTCTGCAAGGTGAGCTTTTTCAGGTCGAGGACCTGGAATCCTCCTCCTGGCTCAGCCCCGACTCGCGTGCCGCAGGGTCACCTCTTCGCAAGGAGGATACGCTTGCTGGATTAAATCTGTTAAATCACAGTCTCAGGACTTCCAGCTTCAGGTCCAACATGTAAAATCGAGGGCTGGTATCTCTCACTGTCCCTAGTCCAGGACACTTTCATCTTAGGTCATAAAGGGATTTAAACTCAGACCACAAATCACTGGTTTTTCATAGTCGAGAGACAGAAAAGCCATTCCACAGCTTTGTAGCTAAAACCCAAGAATATAACCCCCCCCCCCATTTTTTTCTAATTTTCGGTCAGTTTCACTTCTCCTGCAGCTTCTGTGCCTTGCACATGGCTTTGAGTTTTACTTCTCCGAGTCTTCCTTAAGCAAAAATAGAAATTTCATAGAGTTGTATTTTTACCAAGCCTTTTCCTTATATTTCCAAATTGATTTCCATGATAGTACTATAAGGTGAGTGGGGCAGGTGTTGCTATTATTCTGTCTTTTTCTCGTGTCCCTAAGAGAGGATCCAGTTGAGTTGTGAAGTTCATACTGCTGGAAGCGGAAGAATTCGATTCAAACTTGGGATGCTTCAGCTCCATGACTTTAAGCTTTTCCTCTGAGCCAGTGGTTCTCAGCCCTGGCTGCTCAGTAGGATGACCTGGGGAGCTTTTAAAAAATACTGATGCCTGGGCTTCACCTCACACCAATTAAATCCCACTCTCTGCAGGTGGATGCTGCCATGTTTTAAAAGCTCCTAGATAATTCTAATATGCGTGCAAGGCTGAGGACTGCACTGCTTCCCTACCTCTCTGTCAGAGGAGGAGCAGGGAGAACGACGGTCATCTGTGTGGATGGCCACATGGACAGCTGATAGAATTCTGACGGGTTAGCCTTTGGTTCCTTAGCCTCCCAATTGGTATGGACATATTGTAAGCAATTAGGCTTGAATGATTCCCTTTCTTCATTGCTATCTTCATGCCCACGTCAGTGTTGTATTTCGTTAAAAAGTAAGTTCTTGAATCACACAGGCTGAATTAATACGACGAATTCTTGCCTGACCTCAGGTGTAATAAAGTACGTGACACTCTTTGAGCAGGAAAATGCTTAAAGATCATCTCGTCCAACTGCTTCCAAACTTTCATTAATGAAGAATTTTTTTAAAAAATGAAAGCAGATGAAGTAGAAGACAGGGCTCTAGACCCCCAGCTTGACTCTGGCCTCCGGGGCACATATGAATATTACTCATGGGCTGCATGTGACCTGGGGGCACTAGGGGGGAGAGGACACAGTTTGAAGACAAGTTGTTGAAAGTTCTTGTTTTACTGCTGAGAAACATGAGAGCAAGAAAGGGATTTCAGGGACTTCCCTGGTGGTCCAGTGGTTAAGACTTTGCCTTCTAATGCAGGCGGTGTGGGTTTGATCCCTGGTCGGGGAGCTAAGATCCCACATGCCTCTCGCCAAAAAACCCAAACGTAAAACAGAAGCAATATTGTAACACATTCAATAAAGACTTTAAAAATGGTCCACATCAAAAAAAAAATCTTTAAAAAAAAAAAAAGAAAGAAAGGGATTCTGGAGTGAGCAGAGGAGGCAGGACGTACACTAGAAATCCTGGCTTCCTCTCCGCTGCCTTTTTGCCTGTGTTCTGTAATTTGTGATTGTGCGGCTGACATCATGACACTCATGGGTCATGATGTTGTGATGTGTGATGTTGTGATGGTGGGTTACCAAGCTGGTGTCAGAACATAAATACCCTGACTCCCACCAGGGTCCTAAACCTGAAACAGGAAGATCTTCCCCAGGGAGCAAATTTCTTTTCACCACACACTCTGCCTTCTCCTTTGCCCCACCTCCTGGGATCCACCTCCCAGGACCCTGACAGTGCTGGGCTTAGAGTGAGGCTGTGTTTGTGCGGTGACACAGGTGAGCTTGGGGTTTGGGGATTACTGGCTCTGTAGGCAATTAATTGGATCTACATCTAAATCTCATTGTTTTGTCTCCTCAGATGATACTAAGAAAGTCACATCATTTCTCAAATATCAAATGCTTTAAAATACCAGTCATGTGCTCACCCCGTTTAGAGAGGATTTTCAGGTCTGTTCCAGGTAGCCTGCTTTTATTCCATTGGCAGTACCAGTGAGTTAGATTTCCATGGCAGAGCATCAAGCAAAGAATCCAGAGATCTTCTCATTCCAGTCTTACAAAAAGATGTCTGTTGAAGTGAACACAGTGGTTAGCTGGTTGTTAGGATTATTTTATTATTGTTGCTATAGGTTGTTGCTATATGTTCACATATTTGAAGATATTTTGTATTTAGTTTTCACAGCCCAATTTTGCTATAAGGCATATGTGGAAATTAGCTCACTAAATGAAACTAGTCTGGCCTGAAAAAATAATAATAAGCAAATAGTGCATTTTTAAAAATTTAGAGTATGAGCCACTATACTCCTACCATACTTGAAGTGTGATGGGAAATACTATAAGCCTGAAAACAATGTGAATAAATAAACAGAAGTATATAAAGAAGCAAACTTTTAGGCTACTATGAAGAAAAGCTCCAACCTATCTGCCAGTATGAGATAGAACACGTCATCATTAGCCAGTGATGGCACCTGTTGAGGTTTCCTCAGTTGAGGGACAAGCAGTCCCCTTTACAATGTCCAGTCCCACTCTGTCTCCAGGGGAGGATTCTGTCTGCCAGACAAGCGGCCAGACAAGTGTTCCCATCACCATGGGTGCCCTCGGAGGACAAGGAGCCTCCACCCACCTCTCTCATCAAGAGCCACAGAAGCCTGCAGAAAAGCAAGAGAATGAGCCCATAACTTATATCACAATGTAGAAAGTTCTTAAAAGTGTAATTATCTTAGAGAGAATACCTTTTGTTATTAACTAACTTTGAGTTAAGTGCTATGAATTTAAGAAGAATATACACCTAACATTCCTGAGACTGACCTGAATGTGTTATGTCGACCTCAAACAAGAATGCCTTCACTCTGAGCATTTGTATTTGGCTCTATTCTGATAAAAATCCAAAAGGCAGCTCATCATGAAATGAATCTGAGACTTCAGATCAGCCCTGTCCAGTAGGAATATAATCTGAGCCACAAAATTACATATGTAATATCACGTTTTCCTGCAAATATTAAATGCAATAAAAATAAATAGATGGAATTAATTTTGATACTGTATTTATCTAACCCATAATATCATATCAATAGGTAGTCACCATACATTTATTAATGAGATATTTTACCGTCTCTTTTTGTACCATCGTGAAATCTGGTGTGTATTTACATTTATGGTTCATCTCAGCTTAAAGGGACCACGTTTAGCGCCCAGGAGACCACACGGCTAGTGTCTGCCATATTGGACAGCAAAGCCGTAGGTGATCTGGGTAACGAGAAACCCTTTACTACATTCTCCCCAGGACTTTTGTTCTGTCTAGGTAATGATGATTTTATTTTTTTAAAAAGTGACCTCTAATTGCACTGAGGACTTAGTGTGGTGTTATGAGCATATGCTGAGGACTTAGATTGCTGGGGTTCAAACAGGTCTACTATTCACAAATTAGTGATGTTGGGCCAATTATTTAGCATTTCTGTGCCTCATTTTTTTTTTGTCTTCTGTGCGAGCAGTGTTAGGATGCACCTACCTTGCAGTGAGGATTAAGTGAAACAATGCGTGCTCATTACCTAGCACATAGCAGGTCTCTATTTTTAGGTTATTATGAATATAACTTCTCTTTCTCCAGAAATGAACGATAGCACATCAGAAAATGAGTCAAATAGATATATCTAATGATAAATCCTTTAAAAATGATATCTGTCTGGGGAAGGCTGCAGAGAGAGACAAGTAAATACTCTAGCATGAGCTGTGTGTCCAGCAGAGAGTTCTTGAAGGCATGCCTCGAGTCCCTATATCACTCTACTTACTATCCAGTGTGTTACGTTCCAAGGGTGAAATTGTAGAGTTGGCCAGTTTATTAAAGTTTTAGTTGCGTTGCTATTATTATTTCCATAGAAAGCTTATTGCTTCTCTTCTGTTTAAAAGTGATGCTATCGATGCAGAAATAACTATGGTCTTATGTGTTTAAAGACTATGAAATAATTATTAACTAGAATATTTATATAAATTTAAAGACCAAGTTCCCTAACTTACTGATGACTACAGCTTAGCTGCAGAGGTGAGAAGGAATCTTAAAAATTATCAAATCCACTATCCTCATTTTACAAATGAGAAGGTCACCTTGTGCTTTTGAAATTCTGTCATTTTTCAACCCACAGTAATTAGATTATTTATATTTTTTACATAAACTTAAAAAAAAAGATTGGGACTGGCCCATGCTAGTTAATGGTTCTTTAAATCACTTAGTTTTGAGCATTTGGATAAATGTTAAGTCGGGTATTCTGCATTAGAGCCAGGATGCTGGATACATGGGGTTTAACAAAAAGTGTAAAACATAGGGGCTGAATAACTTAGATTCTAGTCAATTTTTTCCAAAATTTTAAAATCCAATGTTCTGTTTTGATAAACCTAAAATCATGTAAACTTCTTTAGACCTACTGAATTTTTAAAAAGAAAAATAACTGACTAAAACCAAATCAAAGCAAGGGCAACTTTAGATGAAATAAGTGTGCACGTGTGTGCACTTCAGCTTGCTGTGTTGGTGTCACCTTTTCCAAGATGACCTTGCCCAAGTGCAGGGAACCATTTAGGGCTACTTAAAATCAATAGAGAATTTACTTCTGACTCACAATAGGCGAGCATATCTAACCCAAGTAGAAACTAGATTTACTGTCATTTTCAGTTACAAAGTAAGATCCCAAGGCCTGAAATTCTCATAAGTATCTTCTAATGGGTTCTTTGTTTTATTTTTCCCATTTATAAGAAATCATCAGAAACTTGATATCTGCATTACTTCCTTTAAAAGCATACATGTATTTCATTTGATTTTGAATGATCTAAAATGGTCTCTGCATTTTAATAACAATGATATTGTCTTAGAAGAGTCATCTATTCTATCTGCAGAAGAGATTGTTTCTGCTTGTGAGCCAAAGCATATTCACAATTGCTAAAAGTTTTCTCTTAAAAGAATGAAGAACTCAAGATAGATGTATCAGAGGGTATGAGACGGTAGGGCAGCCTGGAGATGTAGAAAGAAGTCCAGTGTCAGAGTCGGTCTGGAGTCCTAGCTGTGTGTCTCAGTGAGTTTCTTTAGCATCTTGAGCAGATGTAAGAAGAGAACAGTATTTCCTACCTTTGAGGAGCAAATGAGGTAGTGGGCCCCCAGCATCGAATATAGCATCTGGATTCTTGTTTGTCAGTTATTTTATTGAAGTACAGTTGATTTACAACATTGTGTTAATTTCTGCTGTACAGCAAAGTGATTCAGTTATACACATATATACATTCTGTTTCTGTTATGGTTTATCACAGGATATTGAATATAGTTCTCTGTGCTGTACAGTAGGACCTTGTTGTTTATCCATGCTACAGATAATAGTTTGCATTTGCTAATGCCCCACTCCCAATCCATCCCTCCCCCAACCCCCTCCCCCTTGGCAACCACAAATCTGTTCTCTATGTCTGTGAGTCTGTTTCTGTTTTGTAGATAAGTTTATTTGTATCATTGTTTTAGATTCCAGTGATATAAGATATTTGTCTTTCTCTGTCTGAGTTTCTTCACTTAATATGATAATCTCTAGGTCCATCCATGTTGCTGCAAATGGCATTATTTTGTTCTTTTTTATGGCTGAGTAATATTCATATATATATATATATATATACATGTATCTACCACACCTACTTTATCCACTCATCTGTCGATGGATATTTAGGTTGATTCCATGTCCTGGCTATTGTAAATAGTGCTGCAGTGAACATTGGGGTGCATGTGTGTTTTCAAAGTAGAGCTTTGTCCGGATACATGCCCACGAGTGAGGTTGCTGGATCAGCATCTGGCTTCTGAGTTGGACATTCCGTAGTGGGAGCTGTTTTCTGTGCTGTTCTTTATATGAAGGTTCTTAGTCTTCTCGCCACCCTCACATAAATAGGAAGCGTGATCTGGGCAGGCGTGTGAGGACCCAGAGAAGGAGGGCATTCCAGGTGGAGTTAAAAGATTCATGCAGAGTTGAATGCGTAGAGTTTCATGTTTCATGTTTCCTCCCACAGAACTGCTAAAATTGGAATGAATAAGGTTGGTGGTTGGAAAAAATTGAATTCATGTTCCACAGGAATTCTTTCCCTTTTCTTCAATCACCCCATTTTCCAGGTAAACCTAGAAAACAGGAAATACCGGGAACTTCCTGTCTTCCTCATCTCATCTTCCTTTACTTTTATTATTTTTAAAGGTTTAAATTATTTCCATGTAGAATGAGTCCTGATACGGCCTTGGGTGAGCGATCTGATTGTGAGATCTTCACCTGACCCTGCGTGCGCTGCGGTATTTAAATCTTGGGCGCCTGCCCTGCAGCCCAGAACCTTCTGCTGGTGACTGATTCCCACCTGACAGGCGGGCAGTGTCTTGGCATCTGAGTTCATCTCTGACTCATCTGTCTTTGTTGGTGGTCTTAGTGGGGAGGCCAGAGACCTCAGGACTGACTCAAGTTTCACACACCTGACCTTGTTCCTTAATTTTTACTAAAGAACAGACTTCTATTTCAAAAGCACCACCCCTCTGAGGACATACTGTAGGGCTGTGTAGTTCCAGGACTACTTGAGCACAAATGCGTGTGTGCACAGCCTCCGTTGATTCAAGGGGAACAGCTTATGCATAGGGAAACCATCCAGTCTCGGTGTCACTAACCACGTCTCCTGTCCTCTCTCATGTACAGAGAAGCTCACGCGGAGGCCAAGACCGAGGTGCGTGCAGCTGCCGCCCGGACATTTGTCTGACCCACGTTGACATCTGCAGTGTCACAGACTGTGGTAGGTTAACACAACTGGGGTTGTACTTTTGTTAGGACTGTGAAGAGTGTTACCCAAAAACAACTAGAACTTGGAATGCAGTGATGCCTGGTGTCAAATTAGGCAACTGAGAAAGTATTTCTTATTGTTTTTGGTATTTAGATGTTTCAGTTTTACTTTTCTGTTTAGTTGATTAAATATGCACATGTTTTACTGGTACATCAACTATGACTTTTTCTGATATCTTTACACTGATGAGAGCATTGTGTGCAATCCAAATATTTCAGAAACAAATCAAACCAAATGGACATTAACCAAAAAACATATTTATATATCTACATAGTGTTTTTAATTTCTTCATTTTCCATCCCTGTTATTCACATGGTGTCTTATAGATTACAGGCTACTTCTACTCAGATTCTTAAAGGGTCTTCACAACCACTCTACAAACTAATTGGTGGGGAGTGCTGAGTGAGCCTACGCCCGTAACCCATCGTCCTGGTACCCACTTTGTCTTTCAGATGAGCGTGACACAGACTCAGAATTAGAGGGGCAAAGGTGGCTTTTTGTGAAATGTTATTCTTTTGTAAAATTCCTCTTTACTATTGATTTATACATGGAGAGGCAAATTGTTAATGAGAATGGTTAGCATGTGTTCTGTGCTTGCTTTGTGTTGGGCCACGGTGTAAACTTCCAACATATCTTTTTGAATCCTTGCTGTACCCTTGAAAAGGAAATATCATCACCCCCTTGTACCATGAGGACCCCGGGCTGAGGGAGGTGGACCACCAGCTCAGGTCACACCGATTTCAGAGAATCCACCAGCGTTGCAGCCCAGTTTTGTTTTCCCGGGCTGGCACGTCCTAGGAGGTCATTTGTATCCCTTTCGAAATCTCTCTTGAGATGTAATTTCATTCATTTTCAGCTCTATTAATGGGGAGCTTTACCTTGACCAGAGCATGTGGGTGACCTCTGCTCTGTCCTGTGAGCTTGAAGCACACACGGGACTTTTCCGGGCTTCTACTTTCTCTTCTGACCATGAGTGGGTGAGTTAGGCCATGCGACTCTCTCAAATTAGACAGATTCAGTCCCCATCAGGGCTGTGAGAAACGAACCAATACTCTCTATATACCAAACAGTTTTTAGTTGTTCAAAAATTATACATTTTTCAAAACATTTTCTCTTTACTCTCCCTCACTTTTCTGTGGTACCGTCATCGGGATCCTATCTTCTGAGTATTGTCACTCCCACTAATACCGAACTGCTGGAGAAAGAGGCTTTTCAACTTGAGTTT
Source organism: Balaenoptera physalus (assembly GCF_965194825.1). Lineage (NCBI taxonomy): Eukaryota > Metazoa > Chordata > Mammalia > Artiodactyla > Balaenopteridae > Balaenoptera > Balaenoptera physalus. The sequence goes on from NC_138894.1 coordinate 96,900,171, forward strand.
TCTTTACCTAATTAGTATATGCCCATTGTCGAAAAATTAGAATATTAGAATGCATATATATATATATATATATATATATATATATATAAAATTAAAAAGTTAAAACACTGAAAATACCAGAATTCAGAGACAACTACAATTAATATTTTGGTTTAAAACATTTGCAATTGTTATCTTTGCACATGATTTTAAATTAAGATGGATCACACCGTACATTATGTTCTTTACTCCTTTTTTACTTGATGTGTCACAAGTAGCTTTCTATATCAATAAATATATTTTCATAACATCATTTTTTCTTGATCAATAGTATTCCACTTCACACCTACGCTGAAATATATGTCTGTTGTAATATTATCAGTTGGCTTTTTAAAATTTTGCTTTGCAAAAAGAGTTTTAATGGCCAACATTTTACCTAAAATTTTTACACCATTAATTATTTCTTTAGCATAAATTCATAGTACAATAGCTAGCTCAAAGGATATGTACACTTTTAGGCTTTTGAGAAGCACAGTGCTTTCAAAATGCTCCTTCTTTCCACATCTTGCTGTATGACTGTGTATCCTCTGTGATTCTAAATATAGCTAACCATCGGTGTTTGAATGCCATTCCATAGACAACTTTTATGAACTTGACTTTAAGAAAAAGTAATCTCACATTATGAGATTTAAAAGGCAAAAATTTTATTTCTCTATATATTCCGAATTCCCAAGAACTCAGCTCCAGATCCTACACTTTCATTCTCCTGTTCTTTGATTGATGCGTCATACGAAGTACCCACTGTGTGTAAGATGTAAGGGAGACACCGCTGATTCACAGATGGATGGGCAGGGCTCTGCTTGAGCATCTCACCCGTAGTAACAGAATCCATACTCACAGTGAGTGCAGATGCATGGCATGAAGAGCACAATAACAAATTTGCTTTAAAATATAATCTCATTATTAGCCGTTCCAATATAGTAACTGGGATTATTCTTAATGTCTCACCCTGAGTATTTCTAGGTCCACAACCATTAGAGAAAGGTTGTACCATGTTCATTGTACTGTTCTGCAGAGTGTACTGAACAAAGTCTTTTCCCCTCCCCACCAGTCCCTGGAAAGGAGCTTTTTTACTGCCTACTTGACTGTTTCTAGGATAGACTACTACCTAGCAAGGTGGCCCATGCCACTGTTGGGCTGTGTTAATGGTTGGAATATTATTCATAATATTCTTGAGGTGAAATTACCGTTTTATATTATGTACCTATTGTTCCCAATTTTAGCTTCTGGAGAGATATAGAGTAAGTTCAATTCAATTCAAGGGATATATTTTAAGAATCTGCTATGGTCAGGAACTGTTACAGCTGCAAAGGACCAATTTCTATTTCATATGATAATATTTCAAATATCTGATGATTTATATTTTCCTAAATATACAAGTTAAACAACTAACCCTATTCAAGGTAATTGCAGTGTTACTATACTATAAATTTCTATAAAGCAATAACTTTTGACCTCATTCCTTGACCACACTCATGGGCTAGTTGGAGAGCTTCCCTCAACTGACCATGGGGAGAGCGACACACCCCGACCTTCATACAGATTACCGAAGAGTTTGTTAAAAAGAAAAAAAGTCATTTGCCCTAAACTACTAGTAACTGCGACATGAGAACCCTTGCTGTGGTGTGTACACTTGGTACAAAAGATAAGACTGAAGTGAAACGGGGAAAACAGAGGGCTTCTGTCCTACACCTGCCACCTCCAGCAGGCCCAGCTTCCTTGGGTCACGGCCACTTTACCCACAAGATGAAGGACATCGTAATCCCCTTGGGGACTCGGACTCCAAAACTGCAGGGCAGTTTCCCACGCCTGGGAAGTTCCGATGCCTCTCAGGCTGTGGGCCTGTTTTCTGGAAGATTCCCCTCACGCCGGCCGTGTGCCTATGGCACCATCGTGGACACTTCCGAGGTGTGACCGTGTCCTGCAGGGCTGACAACTCTTGAGGTAGGAAGTATTACCGTCCACGTTTCAAAGAGGAGAACGCAGAAGGGGAGGTGATGTAAGGTGTCCAGGATCAGACGGACGGGGCGGGGCCTGGGCTGAAGGTGCACCACATGGTGGGCTCGGGAGAGACGTCGCTGCTCCAAACTCTGACCCCCAAAGAGCTCCTCGATCACCTGGTTGTGTTAGAGATAAATACCTCCATGCAAGGCGGCTTCGATATGCATAAGTGTAGAAACCACAAAACCGATCTGCAAACATCTGAGTTGTACAGTTCAGATGTGTAAATAATCTTTAACCAGTGCTTTTATGGTTGTTTCACTAAAATGACCCAATTTGATACCATATAATATCATTATTACAGGCTTAAAGTACTCTTTATATGAAGAGAACCTTCTTAGAAAATTCATACTTTGTATTTTAGTCCATGAATGTGTTTAGTTGTTCATGAATATTTTATTACTTTTTAAGTTTTCTGACTAATTATAGTATTTTTTCACTTTTCCCCTTTTCTGATACTTCTTTTTACTACTTCTTATATCTTATCTCTTTCAAATTCCATAGAATCTTACCACATCAAAGCCTTTGTTTCATTCACCTCTTATCCCATCTTTGACTTTATGCTGTGAGCTTGTCACTGCCTCTTTAATAAGTAAATCAAATAAGTACAGCCTTGTTACAACAGCTTCTGAATAGAAGTAAGTCAAGGGAAAGACGTGTCCAGTGTCTGCCTATTTGATGATATAAATTAGAAACTTTCATAAACTAGATAAGCAAAAGAGAGAGACGTGATGAAGGCTTTCTCTTAGCTTGAAACTAACCAGCCAACAAACTTGGAGGATAATTGAACCCACAGGAAAAGCAGCCCAGCCACGGAGCAAGTACTGGTGGAAGATGGAAGGACACTCTTGTTTCCTTCCTCCTCCTTTTCCTCCTCCCCCTCCTTTCTTCTCCCCCCTCTTTCCTCCCTCCCTTTCTTCCTTCCTTTTTTTCTTTCCTTCTTCTCTCCTTCCTCCTCTCTCTTTATCTCTCTCTTTCTGCTTCTTTTATGTTGAGTGGCTCAATCATGACGATAGTATATGATTTTTGCTACGTACCAGGCATTATTTTCCTCCACACTTGAGACTATATTCCCACTCAGGAGTAGCCCTGAAACTCAGGAAAAGTCAATACCTTTAGCCCTTGTAACACCCCAAACCACAGAACAAAGGGAGTTTTGTCACCTGTGCCCAGACCAGGAACCCACGGAAGGTCCTGCAGTGTCACAGTGGTCAAGATACGAAGAAGCATTAAATGACTAGAGAGGCCTGCAAAAGATGATTCACTAAGGAGACGCCTTCTTTAATCCTCACAACCATGTCTGAGTGGCTGTCACAGAGGACTGATGATCCCGAGCCACGTGCCCGGCTGACACCCAGTCACAGTGACTTGGGGTGAAGGGGGAGGGGACAAAGAGGGGCCTGGAGGCTGCGCCCTGGGGAGTGGCCAGCACAGCCCTGAGCCTCCCCAAGCTGGGCGAGGAGGAGTCATGATGGACGAGAGCAGGCCAAGGGGACGGTGACGAGAAGTTAGAATGAGGACAGGAGACATGTCCTTTGGCCTTGGCAAGACCTTGGATGGGGGCATCCTTCCTTCTCTGTGACCTGGCTCTCAGACTCCAGGTGACACTTTATCCCTTAAATTTTCTCCACCTTATGTGTGTCCCTTTACATGGAGCACAGGTATTAAGATACAGCCAGAAAGAAAACATATTTCATCTGACTGAAGGTGGAGACCTCACACATTAGAATTTAAAACATCAACTATTTAAAATATCAACTATTCAATATTAAGGAATTATTGCTAGTTTTTTCAGGTATAAGAATACTATCAAGGCTGTGTTTAAAAATAAAATTCTTATATTTTAGAGATGCATACTGAAACATTGCTAGATAAAAGTATATGATTTCTGGAATTTCCTTCAAAATAATGTAGAAATGGTTATCAGATGAGAGTATGGATGAAGTGTCATCGGCCAAATGACACTCTTATAACTGACTGATGGGTAAATGGGTTTATTATACTCTTCTGTCTACTTTTGTATTTGTATAAAGTTTTCCATATTAAAATGTTCCAATGAACAGGAAGTTGAGAGATGTCCTGTAGCACCAGACTCGCAGGGAATAAACCCAACTTCTGACCTTTGAAAACTGGGGGTAAATGTTCTCTCTGTGCCTCATTTTTGTCAATTGTAAAATGTGGGTATTAATAGTGTGGACCTCCATAGGATTGCTGTGGAAATGGCATGAGTTGTTATATGTAACATGCTACGCATGTGTGTTACGTGTAAACCACCCATGAGTGCCTCATACATAGCAGAGCCCCTACACGTGGTCACTGTGGTCACTATCATTAACTCTTACAGAGATGGAAGTTTTGTGTTTATTTTCCACTTGGAATTTCTTACATTAGTAATTGCTCTGTGGGAAAAGCCCTTGGTTCTGTATATGAATAGCATTTTGGAATCGATAGTTATCGTTTCCATTTTAAAATCAAAAGTTGAATTGATTTAATAATTAGTGACTTTTCTGTGACTTGTAACATTGAATATACTTTGCAAAGTATTTCAAGAAATGATATAAAAATGTGTTTTAAAACTTGCTGGGAATATATTATAATTTTTTTCCTTCAAAGCAAGAGAGCTTAGATTTGTAGGTTAGATTGAATTGCTTTTTATTTCTGGTGCGAACTGTAAATAACTATTTTTTCTATAAACACAATTGTTGAAAGCCCACTTTATTCTGTCCTTACCTAACTCTTGAGTGGTAGTGGCTTTGCCATTGCATGATTAATTGTACAATGCTCTTTTACACAATATTTAAATCCTAACCCATAGGTGTTCTAAGAAAGGAATCAGTACTGGGAATTTGGACAATTGTATTTTCTCAAGAACCCACTTTTGCTGATAAACACAGTAGGGGTTTTGGAGGTGGGATGGATGTGTTACCATGGAGGTTCATTATTCTCTCTATTCTCACCATCCTTTCTCTGTGTGTGGTCTGCTTTTCCCTTTCCCCCCACCTTGGGATCACCTGTACAACCCGGGGGAACTGGTCATCATTTCAATTGGTGAAAGATGACAAAAGTGGTTTCCACAAGGTTGATCTTTGAGCCACTGCTTTGTACAATCACTGTGCCAGGTGAGGAGGGATGAAAAGATGAGTGAAGACCGAGCATTCGGGAAAGTGAATCAGGATTTAGCAGGGGAACAGAAACAGTGAATGCTTGGTGCCACATGCGAGAGCCAGGCCAGCTCAAGGGAAGGGATGCTCGTTCTGATGGGCAGAGCTGGGAGGGCTTCCTGGATGGTGTGGGTTAAACAGGCTTTGGCATCTGACACGGAGGAAAGAAACAGTCATGAAGAAGAGAGAAAAGGGGGAAACATGAAACGTAAATAGCGTTCTCTGTGCACATCTGTAGAGAGAATGAGATTCAATCAACTGTCCGTCTAAAATGAATAAAGGTTGAAATCTGCCTTCTCAAACCCTCTCCTGTGGGTCACTGGCTCCCACTCTCACCGCATAGGAGACCCCAGCATTAGGAACGTGTGGAGCAGGATGCCATCAGGGTGACCAATGGGAGTGGACGTTACCACCCAGTGTAAAGATAATCGGGGTCTCCGTGACTCCCTTTTGTCCTCCAGTCTTTTATCCTCAGATTTGTGAAGTCACTTCCGTGTGCAGTTGCAAAAGGACTTCTTAAATTAGCTGACACATTTGTAAAATTCAAGAAACCTGCCTGATCTATATCCTGACACGTGACGTGGCGCTGGGTCGGCTGGTTCCTGGGCCTGCCCGGTCACAGCAGCTGGGACGAGCAGGTCGGGGGTCCGCTCTGAGGGCCGCGTGTGAAGGCGCCGCTGGGCGTGCAAGCAGGTGCTCTGCTGAAAGGCCCTGTGCTGTGCGGCACAGTGGCCAGACCTCCCGAACTTCAATTACAGACACAGCCCTCTGGGAATACGAACGCTCATTCTCTTGAAGGGAAGCCTGAAAGAGCGTGTCTCGGCGCGTGAGCCCCTGAGCGCCTCCTGTGTGGGACGCTCACACCCCACAAACGCGCACACGGCGGGCACTCACAGGACCCACGGGGCGGCCAGGGGGACATAGGTTGTCAGGTGGAGAGGGGAGATCGGCAGGAAGGACGGCGAGAAGCATCGTTCAGGAACGTTCTGGAGGGTCTTCCCAGGCAGAGGAGGGTGGCCAGACGCTCCTTGACTAGGAAACAGGAGGAACGCAGCCTGAGGTGTGGAGAATACGCTGATTCCGTGTGGGAGATCGGCTGAGATGAGGGTCAGAGGACTGTCCCTAACTGAATTGTGTGGAATTGGTCTTATGGGCAGCAGAGAAGGACGATGAGTGTGTGAGTGGAGATCATTCGAGGCCCGTTGGAATGAGAGGAAGGGCTGCCCGGCCACCCGGCAAGCTGGAGACCTGAAAGAGGAGCATCTCTGCTTCCATGATGACGCCAGCCCAGCGCAGGAAGGGCACTGGCCGGGTGTCCAGCCGCACCCGCGAGCCTGCCCTCGAGGGAGCCTGTGCTCGAGGAAGCCACTCCCTGCCGCGGGCTTGGCTGTTTTCCACCAACACAGCTGGACCTGGACCAGCACCCCTGGGAGGGGAACGGATGCTGAGAGCATCACGCAGACGGGAAGCAGCGCCCTGTGGCCAGAGGGAGCTCACAGGGCAGAGCTGCAGAAGGCAGGATGGAGCTGAGAGAAACGAACTTCGCTGGAATTCCTGTACAATAGGGCTCTCGGCGTTCTCCTCTACTTGATGCTCCCCAAACAATAGCTCACTTGCACTTCCCTGCTGTGTAACACACACACGCACACACACACACATACACGCATCTTTACACCCTCTTTAAATTCCCTTTCCAAACGGGTCTCCCTGGGGGGCCCCAGGCATCCTCAGACCTCACTCCATGTCCACTCCTGGAGACGCCACCCCCAGTGCCCCCGACTGTCCCCCACTCTGTCCTCTTGCAGCCTTTTCTCACGTTCCTGGGACAATGTTGACCTTGTCTCATGAACTTGCATAACGACCGGCCTCCCTTGTCCCAGCCGCCTTGTAGCACAGAGCAGGGTCACAACCCTCCACTCGGGGTTAGGGGGTCTGATGGAAGGACCCCGGCCCAGCGGACGGCTCTGGCTTGAGTCTGCCCACCGACTCACCCTGTGGGCATCGCACGTAAAGATACATTGATCTTTTCTTCCTGCCTCACCATGGTGTGTGTTGCAGGTTTTGTGAGACTCTGTTTGTAAGAAGACTTTTAAGAATACGTATGCAGTGCTACCACTAAAGATATCCTGTACTGCAGTTTGGTATCCAGCGTTAATATTTACTGTTTATTTAAAAAATACACTTTAATCACACTAGACCTCCTTTCCCAGACTACTCTCCTTTGTCTCAGAGATTACTTTAGAAAATAATCAAGCCCAAACCTCCTAGAACATAAAGACTCACAGTTTGGGATTACTGACAATAGAAGCTAAGAGTTTTCACATTGTAAGAGTGACAAAGATTGTCCCTTTTCCCAATTCCTCTAAATTTTTTTGGAAGAAAATTAAATTTACATTGTAATCAAATTCTGACATCTGAGTCCTTCCTTTGAGTGCGTGAGTTTCCCTTCCTGCCTTCCTTCCTCCTTCCGTTTTCCTTTCACAAACATATGACGTGCGTGCAGAGAGGCTCCGTTCTCTACACTCCTTTCACAATTGTTTGGTTAGCGTTCCAAGAGATCTTGATGTCATATTTTTATCTACTGAAAGAGGTAATAGGTTTACAATCCCCAAACGAGCATCAATACGAATTTTCACCCACAGCAATGTTCTCGGGGGTGGAGGACGGCCACACTGTTCCGTAGCCCCCTCACCTCCGGACATGCCTGGAGCGTAACAGGCATGTCTTCTCCGGCATCTTTCTCCTTCTAACCCCACCGCCTCCTCTGGAGTCTCGTGGACGTGCGGCGAACCAGGGTGAATGGCGCGGAGCTGCTCGTGGGTGTAGCGGCGGGTCCAGGCTGGCGTGTCTGCCACGAGCCCTGAGCCCCTGCTTTCCCCCCAGTGGCTTCAGCGCGTGTTCTTTCCTGGGCAGCTGGAAACCTTTGCAGACGAAAAACGTAGTCTTTCTGGGCAGACCCATTAAAAACCTTCCAAAATAATGCAGCCCCACATTTTGAAGGAATGTGATGGGACTGGAAAGGCCTCTGTGACTCTACTTTCCGTGTTTTCTCTGTTGTTTCCAAACGTTGTATTTATTGGTAGTCGTCTTTACATGTTCTTTAACTCTTGTGTGAAATCTCTCTTCTTATTGACTTTTTCCTTTCATTTAATATTTGACTTTTTCCTCAGTGACTGAACAGCATCAATTTTATATTATTCATTTTTTTTTTTTTTGCTCAAAAAACTAATGATTACATTAACTCCAAGGATACAGTAGCAAAAAAAAAAAATCCTTGCCTTTAAGGAAAGAACATGTCAGTATGTATGTGTTTGGCCACAAGCAAACAGATCAAATACATTATGCTAGAAGAGGGGCAGGACCAAGGGAAATGCAGAGCTGGGGCAGGAGGAAGCAAGGTGCTCCCCTGCATACAGCCGTTTAGAAGGGTCTGGCTGAGAGGAGCCTCTAGGCAGAGTTTAGAAAGCAATAAGACAGGGAGCAGCCCAGCAGGGAGAGGGGCTGTGCAAAGGACCTGGGGCAGGACCAAGGCTACTGGTATGTTCAAGACACAGGCAGTGGGCCACTGGGGCTTAAGCAGAATGAACGTGGAGGGGGGCGGTAGGGAGGAGGTTGGAGCGATAGCAGGGTGGGGAGCAGACCGTTAGGGGCATGTATGTAACAAGTGTGAGAGCTCTAGCTCCTACTGTGAGAGTGACGGAAAACCACTGGAAAGTTCTGGGTGGAGAGGCGATGCAGTTGGATGGGCATTTCAAGAGGCTCACTGGGGCTGCAGGTAGAGAAGGATGGTGGATGTGGAGGGAAGGGAACGTGGGGCACCTGGTTGGAAACGCTTGGAATGAAGAGCCAACGGGCTAGCTGATGAGATGGCGTGGGGTGTGAAGAAGAGCAGCATCAAGGGGACTTCAAGGTCGTGCCTGGGACGTGGGGGGACATTCGCTGGGCTGGAGGATGCAGGAGGACTGGGCTTGAAGGAGATCAAGAGCCCAGTTCTGGCCGGGTTAGTGGAGAAGCCCATCCTGCATCCGACAGGGAGCCCAAACACCTGGTGAATGCATGGGGCGGGGGCCCCGGTGCTGGAGGTGCACCTTGGAGTCTCGGAGGTGCAGGCCATGGGGAAGGCCGAGGAGGGAGCTCGCAGAGGAGATGAGGGGCCCGAAGACTGAGCTCTGAGACGCACCGGGGCTGGGGGTTGTGAGGCGTGCAGTGACGGGGCAGCGCGGGGAAAGGGGGAGGCCGAGTCCGGATTGGGGCCGAAGCCGCAGGTGGCTGGGATGCAGGGTGCCGAGAACCCGCCCTCAGGTTGGGTCGTGTCCGGGTCACTGCCAGCCTTGGCCACAGGGTAGCAGTGGAGATGAAGCCGCCTGGTGTGGGAAGAGAAGGGGTGTGGAAGTGGGGGCGGTGAGCACCGGCAGCCTCCTGAAGGGGGCAGGGGGCTGGGGCAGGGGCTTCAGGGAGACTCTGGCTCCAGTGCAGTTGTTTCCGTTGTTGATTTTTGAGGAAGGGAACGGCCAGCCCGTGCGCACGAGGGTAGGGAGCATGCAGCAGAGACAGGAAATTCAGTGATGCAGGTGGCTCACGGGGAACCTGCGAGTCATTTCCTTGAGCCTCGGAGAAGAGAGGAAGCTGGCACCCAGGCAGGAGAGGGGGCCTCAGAGAGGAGCCCACCCGCGGGTTCCCTCGGGGTGTCAGGAGGAGGGCAGCCTCGGTGCTGGTTCTCCAGGGACCCGGGCGCCATTGTCGATGGAGAGAAGGAGAGCACAGAGGAGAGAGAGCACGGGAGACACAGCCCAGCAAGGAGGGCGCGAGGAGGGACGGTCAGGGACAGGAAGGCCAGTAGCCTGGTGGCCCAGGGAGAGGGGCTTGAGTTCTGGGGAGAGGAGGAAGATACAGGGTGATGGCTGGGGAATGGGGTGCCAGAAACAGACCGTGGCACAGATGCAGCTGTTGGTGTGAGGGAGGTTTAAAGTGTGAGGATGGGGGGAGAAGAAGGTCAGGGGAGAGGCCCGGACGCAGGGGATGAGGAAACACTCACACGGGAGAAAGAGTGGCCGCAGAGGAGCTGGGAGGTGGCAGAGCTCGAGCACACGAGGTCCAAAGGGGCTGGGCTTTATCACCTGCAGGCGGTGGAGATGCGGGGGTCTGCAAGCAGCAGGGGCAAGCGAAACACCCGTCCCGCAGGGCAGGCGGGCCCCTCTGAGAGCAAGCAGGCTCCAGGCCCGGCAGGAAGGGGGTGAGGAGGGGCTGGTGCTGGTGAGCGTGCTGAGTCCAGAGGGTCGGCGGGGGGACACGGCTGTGCGGGGTCGGCGGGGGGACACGGCTGTGCGGGGTCGGGCGGGGGGACATGGCTGTGCGGGGTCGGCGGGGGGACACGGCTGTGCAGGGTCGGCGGGGGGACACGGCTGTGCGGGGTCAGCGGCACTGGAGGGCTGGGTGAGGGAGGCCTGGCGGCGCTCAGCTTCCGGGGGCCACGAGGGCGCCGTCCCAGTGGACTCCTCTGCCGAGGGCCAGGAGCGGGGCAGGGTCTTGCCAGGACCCTGCAGGCTGCGTAGTGCACACTGCAGATTTGTAAGTAGGGAAACATTCATTACAAAGAGGCTCTTGTTTTCGCCCTCGGAATGTCTCTTCATTTTGACATCTCCCTTTACAGATACCTACTGTGCACCCACCCAGTTAGAAAAGCACTACTGCTGCAGACCGAACTGTGTCCCCCAAAATTAATATACTGAAACCCTAAGCCCCAAAGAGAGTGTACATGGAGACTGAGGCCTTTCAAAGGTACTCAAGGTTAAATGAGGTCGTAAGGGTGGGGCCTGATCCAATAGGGTCTGTGTCCTTAAGGAAGAGGAAGAGACCCCAGACCCTCTGCCCACACGAGAAGAGAGGCCACATGAGGACACAGCAGGTTGGCGGGAAGGGGCTCCCCCAATCTCTGCCCCGTTGATCACAGAATTCCCGCCTCCAGAGCTGTGAGAAAAGCCCTCAGCCTGTGGCGTTTGGTCACAGCCCCCGGTCAGACTCAGCTCCACACAAGGGCTGCAGCTCAGGTGGGCGGCGTGGCCACGCGGGCCCTGCTGGTTCCCTCCAGAGCAAAAGGAGACACTCCCACCTCTGAAGACCGGCCGTGACCTGAAGTGCAGATGGGCTGGGGAGCTTTTCAAGTCCTTGAGTTCTCAGGCCCTACCATCTCTAACATGTGCCAGCCTTGTTTTATGAATGCAAGAGGCCGTCTTCATTGACTGGAACACACAATCAAGAGTGTCCCAGGCGGTGACCTCAGGTGGGCCTTCTCAGTCTGTGTTGGTGACAGATGTTTTACACTTTTAAGGGTTCCTCAAAGTTCTAATTTAGAAATCCACACTCTAGGTACTGTGTTCACTTGTGACCTGATCAAGACTGTGGAAACAAAACAAATGGAAAAAGATCACCTGTTCATCCCCTGCTATGGGTCAGAACCCTTCAGTGCCTGGAAGGCGGGAATCCTTACACACACACACACCCAAACACACACACACACGCAGGCACAGAGTCCCTAAGTGATGCTTTCCCACCAGCCCCCGGGATGGCTGCACAACCCTGGGGGGCAGGAAGGGGAGCGAAAGCCTTGCCATTGGTCGGGAATCCATGTATCTGACATAATAAATTCAACTAAATGACCAAGAAGGCCAGAAACCTGAAATGGGGTTCTTCAGCTAATGTTCAGAAGAGGAAGGTCTTTACTGGCAGGACCCTGGGGTGCCGTGTCACACAAGCTCAGTGCTGTCTCCGCAGCCCTTGAGCTGGCCCGGTGGGCGCCTGGCCTGGAGTCGTGGCCGAGCTCAGGCTGGGGCTTTGGTCCATCCAGAGGCCATGCTCTATCTTCTTTATTAACTATGTTTGTGCGATTGCATGTTGTCTGTAAGGTCCCTTTATCACTCTACTTAAAGAATGCCCGCATACATTGAGTACCAGTTAGGGATATACTTGTAATTTTTTCTCTGCTTGTTTGTCACCTTTTGGGCTAACATTAAATGTGACAGATCTATGATTAAATGACAGGTCTTCCCTTCATATTTATCCCATCCCTAAATCTGCCACATGGTAGGACTCGAAAACATCTTTGTGAAGGGAACAAATCATTGTATGTGACATAGAAGGCGTCATCACGCTCACAGTTGAAGAAATGCGATGACGCCAATATAAGAAGCTCAAGTCGGCTGCTGTCTGCACACACACAGATTTCTAACAGGTAAACGCGTATGATTTCTAATTAGATTGAAAGCCGCAAGTGCCTTTGCAGGAGCTGATGAAGGACCATGTGACTCAGGGTAGCAGGAGATGGTTCTGGCCGAGAGAACCAAAGAGGATGGGGTTCCTGCAAGTGGAGAAGGGGCGTCCAGGAAGAAGGTGCTGCGGGACCAGAGGGTGGAGGTGGCCAGAAGCCACAGGACTGTGCAGATGTCTGGGACGCAGGAATGCAGGGGAAGAGCCAGGTGAAGGAGTGCCACATGTTGGAGAGCTTTGAAGGCCAGGCCAAGCTGTGAGGACTTACCACGACGAATGGCATCCAGGGGTTCCTGGGGCTGCTGAGCTGAGGTAGGACAGTGCTTGGCTTTGAACGGAGAGACCTGCCGGGATCTCTATGCAGCCCGCAGGCAGAAGCAGCTAGAGATGATCCAAATGAGAAATAAGAGGGAGATAAAGAAAGACCAACCGGTAATAGCAATGACCTAACACCTGCCTGGATATAAAGCATTCGCATCATGATGTCATTTAATCTTCCCAACAGCTGTTAAGAGACGGGACAGTTCTCTGCCTGGGGCAGGGCCACACACACAGAAAGTGACAATGCCAGTTTAGATACACTCATGGCCATTGGCACTGATGTAGTGTTCAAGTGCATGGTCATTTTTCCAGAAATTCTTTTTTTTTTTTTAACATCTTTATTGGTGTATAATTGCTTTACAATGGTGTGTTAGTTTCTGCTGTATAACGATATGAATCAGCTATACATATACATATATCCCCATATCCCCTCCCTCTTGCGTCTCCCTCCCACCCTCCCTATCCCACCCCTCTAGGTGGTCACAAAGCACTGAGCTGATCTCCCTGTGCTATGCGGCTGCTTCCCACTAGCTATCTATTTTACATTTGATAGTGTAAATAAGTCCATGCCACTCTCTCACTTCGTCCCAGCTTACCCATCCCCCTCCCCATGTCTGCAAGTCCATTCTCTGTGTCTGTGTCTTTATTCCTGTCCTGCCCCTAGGTTTGTCAGAACCTTTTTTTTTTTTCTTAGATTCCATATATATGTGTTAGCATACGGTATTTGTTGTTCTCTTTCTGACTTACTTCACTCTGTATGACAGTCTCTAGGTTCATCCACCTCACTACAAGTAACTCAATTTCATTTTTTTATGGCTGAGTAATATTCCATTGTATATATGTGCCACATCTTCTTTATCCATTCACCTGTCAATGGACACTTAGGTTGCTTCCATGTCTTGGCTATTGTAAATAGTGCTGCAATGAAGATTGTGGTACATGACACTGAATTATGGTTTTCTCAGGGTATATGCCCAGTAGTGGGATGGAGAACAGTATGGAGGTTCCTTAAAAAACTAAAAATAGAACTACCATATGACCCAGAAATTCTTTTTTATTGTATCTTACAAAATAATTGGATTGGAGTTTTAAAAAATCTTATCCTTCACCTACAGATAGTTTGGGAAGGACCAAGTGATACTCCTTGGCTGAGATCAGGTTACTGGCCACGGCAGAGCCAAGACTGGTCACTAAGCTCTAGACCCTCGGTCCTTGCTGATGACAGACCACACAAGCAAGAATCTTCACACCACTTTCCTAATGTTTAAGCTCCCTGTGCAGTAACATCACTGTCGTGTGTGAACTGAGAAGGAGATAAAGTGTCCTTTCTAGTTGCCTTGTGAACCGATTATTGTCTCCCTCCACCCGCTTCCCTACAGATTTAGCTTCATAATGATATTTTACTTAGGCTAATAATTAAATAAGTGTGAATTCCCTAAACATATAATGGCTGATTTCGAGGCAGGGGTGATGTTAAAATGCTGTGAAGGGAAGCCTTAGCCCACGGTCAACAACTGCAGGGTGTCCTCAAGGCTTGAACACACACCAGGGGAAGATGGTTACACATTGGAAATTCATGGCAAAGAGGATTCCTCTGGAGGATTTTCTGTTACGATTTCCTAGTGGCACTTGATCACCACTGGTTCCCATTTGTCAATTTATTACTCACCATCATGTTTTCCAAATTTTTTTAAAAAAGTGTTTAGTGTTAAATAGTGATTTTTATTATACCTCTGGCTATTTTTCAAGTTAAAAAATTCATGAATAATTTTCATAGGCTAGGGCTTGTTCTAAGTGTGGAAAATTGGGCCTGAAAATGGTACATTTTGTGTTTCAGTCAGAAGCATTTCCCAGCTCCCACCCTGTTTTTTACTGCTGCTCCGTATCTTTTCTGCTACCTCCTCCATGTGGGTAACTGATCACCTTTATGGGCAAATCAGCAAAATACTTGCTCCACCCAACCTCAGTGGTCTTTACGCAAAATGTACAGAAATTAAATTTCTGTGTTTTGCAGGTGGATTATTTTTTCCATACGTTCATCACTACCTTTCACTCCTAGTTAACAATGACAGAGAAATTGATTATTTTCAGTTCAGAAAATAAAATATTTCCATCCAAAGTAGGCATATACATGAATCAAATGTACACGGGCTTTGGGGAAATTGGAAAACGACCTCATTTTAAACGCTACACCATATTTCACAGACCTATTTCTAGCATTTTGGAGTTCCTATCCACTATGCCCCCAAATCTCACCCTTAATTAATATTAATCAGAAGACTGAATTTTAAACAAATTTTCAAGTCAGGCATTCAGAGCAAACACTGGATTCGTAAACTCAAAGGGAGTTGAATGAGGTGGGAGCTCAGGATGCTATTCTGAAGACTCTGTCCTTGGTCCTCTTCCTGTCTCATCTTCTCATACCTGCTTTGATGGTGCTGTCCATTCCACGATCATAACTCTCATCTTTGCAGTTGAATTTCAGATCCCTGCCCAAGCTTCTGGAATGCAGACACCCAAATTTAGCCCTTGGCAGGATATTTCCACTTGGATGCCCCATGAATGCCTTGAGCTCCGCATATCCCAACCACACCCAAGGTCTTTCCATCCCGTGTCTTCTATGGTTGAGTTCATACCTGTTGGATTGCATTGGAATCTTCCTGTTGGAAGCTCCTCTAGCTGGTCAGGTGCAGAGCACAGGGCTACATGGGCTTGCCTTGTACCCTTTCCTAAAGGCACAGTCACTTATAAAGCCCTGTTTCCTCCATCGGGGTAGGTTCTATTCTTGGTTCCCTCTATTCCCCTTGTTTGTCACAGGTTGGTCTAGTGCTACATTCGCTTCTTATACCGCTTCCAGTTTTCTTTCTAAAACAGAATGTAAAGCTGGTGCTTTGGGTCATTCATGTGGGTTCAAACCCAGTCTGCTCTCTACCTGTTTGGAGGCCTTGGGAATTCACTGACCTCTCTGAGTGTCAGCTTCCCCATTTAAAATGATGGGAATAATAAACGATGTGCAGGCTGCCTGTGAAGATAGCTAATGTCGCAAAGCACAAGTGCCGTTTGGTGAGGGCCAGCTGAGGCAAGCAGGTAGCAGCTAAGAGGATTATCACTGTGGGTGTTGCGTCCCTCCTCAAACATTTTCTTTCCAACATTATCTTCCACATCAGCTGTACCTGGGGCCACTGCTCTTCCAGCATCACCGCACACCTTTCATTTGTGACTTCTCCTGGTTCATAGCTACCACCACCACCCCCACCTGGGTCACGCTCCTTCACCTGTCCAACAGCACTCCTCCCAGACCACTTTCTTCTCCCCAGCTGTGCTCCCAACCGCAGCCCCATTCCTGCACTGTCCTCAACGTCATTATCAGTCTGAGTCACGGGAGTATGCCGCCTACAGACTGTAGTTCAACCTCCCTGCCTCTCACCCACTTCACTCTACCACTGCCTTTACTGCAGCACATTTGGGGCTTCCAGATGTGACCCCCAAAATCCCCTTAGGGTCTCGAGCTTGCTCCTTATTGTGCAGTTGGCATAAATATCGAGGTTTTACCATGTGAAACCACCCAGGGCTCCCGATGGAGGTTCTGTTGGCTTCCTATTGTACCTGGGATGGATTATTCCCATGCTGTGTCATATTTTAGGAAAAGCACAGACATTGAAATCAAATAGATCCGAGTTTCAAGCCTTACTCTGCCACGTATTAACTCTATAGACTTTGTCGAGCTTTGTAACTTCCCTGAGAATCATTTTATTAATCTATAAACTGGGCATAATACTAGTACCTGCCTTGTAGAGCTGCCTGGAAGATTAAATGAGATGCTGCTTGTCAGGCTCTTAAAATAATTCCTGAGACATAATAAGGTTGTTCAGGGCTGGGCTGAGCTATTGGTCATGCCACAGGTGAAGCTCTCACCAAACTCCAGCACATCCCCAACACCCACGCCTGGAGCTGAGCCCCATGTTTATAACAACCAAGTGAGTCAGACCCACCCTCCAAGCCCACCCAGGATCACTTCATGAACCATGCCCCGTGCATCAGCTGAAGATCTCATGTCCTTTGACTTTTCACTTCCTTCACTGATGCCTTAATAAGGTCTACGATCCCATCCCCTCAACGTCCTTCCCTTCCTTTTCATCATCACTGTCAAAAGCTAAATGCATTGGTGGCTTTCTATATACCATGAATTTCTCTTCATGTTTAAGTCATTAAATTTAGAGCTTACCATACCCTGTGAGTTGTGGACCACCTACTATCAACATTTCACAGATAAGAAATCGTCACTAAAAGGTTAAATAATTTGTGGATGGTCATAGAACTGCAGAACACATGCTCTTAAAGGATGAACTTCTTCAGATGCTAAATTTGTGCAATCTAAAATCACCTAGAACTCCCAATTGGACTCAAAGACGTTAGCTCATCTGAGTCCCCAAAGATCATACTCTGTGCCTACTGTATACTCTTAGTCTATTCTGCTTTGAATACTATGTCTCTTTGAGCCCCAAGGACTCTATTTTACTAAAATAAGAAAAGCTCCCATACATCGAATTTTCTTTGTATCAGACAATGTACTAAGTGTCTCACTTACATAATCCCACTTAACTCTAATGACAACTTTAAAAGGTAGATGTCATTATTCTCATTTTCAAAGAAAGAAGCTGAGTTCTAGTTGCCCAAAATTTTATAGTCATTAAGTGATAAAGCAGGAATTTGAACCCAGGTCCGATTGCTACAAATTTCATGATTTTACTTATTATCTTTTTTTTTCCTGATCTTTGTGTCCCCTTTAGCACTTGACCTGGTTTCTTGCACATCAGAAATGCCCTTTAAAACGTTTGCCAGATTGATCTGGGTCCACTGGGTTTGTTGTGTGTAGTGTCCACACCTTCATCACAGAGCACTGAGTTTCTCCAGACATTTCAT
This sequence comes from Balaenoptera physalus, assembly GCF_965194825.1. NCBI lineage: Eukaryota > Metazoa > Chordata > Mammalia > Artiodactyla > Balaenopteridae > Balaenoptera > Balaenoptera physalus. The sequence continues at coordinate 96,917,879 of NC_138894.1, forward strand.
GATTTACTATCACCTGAACCCACTTTAAGCTCTGACCTTTCAGTGACATTCAAGGCTGGGTTTCACCATGTCAGCCATGCACCCCACTCTTGCAGGGCTCCTGGGGGAATGGTCCTCAGTCCAAGCATGACCTATCCATTCAAGGAAATGATCGCCATCCTCTCTATGGTCTTAGGTCAGTGTCGTAAGGAATCTGGAATTGAGTCCATCAAGATCAGCCACAGCAGGAGTAATGGTTGTTTCCTTGCCTGACTGATATTATTAGGTTATATGAGCGCTGGGCTGTGCCCTGACTGTCCAACTTTCATTTCTCTGTAAAGTAACATACAAAGCATGATTCTTGTTAATTCGAGGATCACTGCGTATTTTGGGGGGGAGGTGGAGTGGGAGGAATCAGGCATGATCTCTCTATTGATGTCCCAGGGCACCGTATAGATATGAATAAAGAAAAAGCCACCAGACTCTGGGCATTCAGGGCTCTGGGCTTGGCAGGGGAGCAGGGGAGTCATGGGCGACACATACCCTGTGTCTCCACACCAAGTTACCGGAAGGGAGAGCATGGCCTTTACCAGTCAGGTTGAATCCAAAATCCAGAAACACAGAACAAGTGCACGGTGCTAGAAGTCCAGGGGTTAAATCCAGAGGCTGTGCTGGGATGATCTTGGGCTTCTGGATCAGTTGGGTCTGGGTTCAAATTCTGGCCCTACTGCCTGCTAGCCGGAGGTCCTTGGTCAACCAAGTTAACCTCCTGAGTCCCAATGTTTTCAAGTAAGAAACAAGGATATAAGACTCACATCATAAAATTGTTGCAAGGATTAAATTACACAGGGTACAAATGATGCTTGCCTGACAAATAGGGAGCATGTGCAGATATTGTTCCCTGAGATGTAGCTTCCTAAAAGTCTGGAACATTTGAGAACTCTGGAACAAAAGACTAAATCAGAGTCAGTATCAAATGAAAGGGTGGAGGGATCTCTTCTGTGCACCTACCAGGGTCCTGGGCTGTGAGCGTCTGTCAACTCTCGGGGGCTGCATGTAAAGAGATTTGGCTGCAAATCCTGCTGCTGGCTGGGCTGTACTAACCCAGGGAGCTGCTCAATATCTGTGTGCAAAGAGCCTCTTTGGAAATATACTTCCCACCAAAAGTTCATCTGCACCACAGTTTAGCATTTATCCATTTTACATTGGGAGGATTCCCATCATCCTGAAATACCTTCTGGGGTCGGTTTGCACGTGTGTATTGGCCCCTCTTTCCGGCAAGCTGAGTCAAGGACCATGTGCGTCTTGGAACTGGGAGGTGATGTGCTCTCTAGGCTGAGCCTCAAGCCAGTAAGATTTTCCTGCTCTTCCATTTTCAAGGTGAATATAAACATACTATTTTCTTAAATACTGAAAGAGGGACCTTTCATGGGAACCATCACTTAATTAGCCAAAAACAGGAGTTATATTTGTTTGTTCAGGGGAAAATGAATGTGTCTACCATCTCCAAGGGCAATGGTGCTTCTCGTTTAGAAGTTATTAAGAAGTTTCAATTGTTTTATATTTTAAAAATTCATTTGTGCTTTTCATCCTGCCTTTTGAAAAAAGTTTTATTGGTTTACTTTATGCTATTCTCAGATGAAGAGATAGATTATTTATTACCTGTGATGTATGTATTTGTGCCCTCAATAGAAGTAGGACACCAAAATCCTTTCCAATTCATTGAAAATAAAAAGACCTCTGCCCATAGCATAATCTATGAAGGAAACAAAATGCTGTGTACTAAAAAGTGTCTTTATTTGGATTAGTGCAGAAATCATTTGTTCATTTAATTTGCTAGAAGATTCAAGTCCTTTGCAAAGACAATCAGATCAAATGTTATAGTTGCAGCTATCATAATTATTAATGAAAAACTTGTCTGGCAAGATATTAAAGCAAATTGGAAAGTTTATAAAGAATTTCAGAAAGTTAGAGTATGTGGGAAATATAGGAATCACTGGAGTAATTTATTCATTATTTCATCCCAAAGTTTACCCTTCCTCCCTCCCTCCCTCCCTCCTTTTCTTCCTTCCACAAAAAAAAAAAAAAAAAAAATTCATTCAGTGCCTACTATGTGCCAGACACCATTTGTTCTAAGTGTTGGAATTTAATAGTTAAAAAAAAAAAAAAAAAGCACAGAGACTTCAGCCTCCTGAGCTGTGGCTGAGGAGTGGCCTAATCTGTGGTCAATGGGTCACGGAATTGCCACTACTCCACTTTGACTGGACCCCTTTTTATCACATGATAGTGTTGCTCAAACCCTTTAAGAAAAACAAATATTGGCTAGGATATTTCACAAAGCCTATGGATGAGTCAGTGTACTTGAATTTTATCTCATTCCAATTTGTTTGCATGAGAGTTTTTTTAATTTATTTTTATTCTTTTAAAGAATGAAGGATGTTCCCACTGCATATACTTTTTGGCTGGCTCCAGAAAAGATTATGGTAATATCTAGCATAAATTTCCCAAAGTAGGTTTATTTCAGTCTCATCTTACCAGAAGTACACCATAATCCAGCCACTCCCTACAACTTGAATGGTTTTAATGATCTCCGTAACTCTATTATGTTTTTAATTGTAGAAGTTGTGCTGGTATCTGCACAATGCTATTATTTATTTATTTTTAGTTTGCTTCTACCATAAATATGTACCTCATTCTGCTTTCTGCCTAGTTGGCCAAATCTGAAGTTCCTCACCAGCCAATACCCAACTGATAACAATTTTGAAGGCTCAGCAATGGGAGATAATTCCATTTCAGACCCAACTAGGAGATAGGACCATGCATCCAGGCACTTACCTGGTTAATTACCTTCTTTGTTCCATTCAAATGATTCTGTGTCTACTTAACATTAGGAGATGATATAGTTATACTCCTAACTCATGATATTCCTTCATCATTTCTGATTTGTCTAAAAGACTGTAATCAGATTTATAATGAAAATGAGCAAAAATATCAAAAGACGTGTGTAAGTGTTAGAAATGTAGTTTTCTGTTTTGATTTGATAATTTCCAAGAACAATGTAATGGGAAGTAATTGCAAAGAGCCATGTTCAAAAAAGAAAAATAAAAAACAAAACAAAAATCAAAAACTGATAAAACAGCTGGAGAACTGTGCAAGATATGTTTTGGAAAGACCAAGAAACAATCAAACAAATAAACAAACAAACACATATGGGAGGAAGGGCAGTGAAACAAGGAAGGGTCCTAGAATGAGGCAAATATTGCTCAGCCAAGGTTTCCTAAGACAGGACGTGGTAATACTCAGCTTGTCTGAGTAACCTAAGTACGAGGAGCTAGGAAGCAAGGTTAGTTCTTAGAATAATAGGCCGAAATTTTAGAAAAGAATGTTGCAACGCGAGACCAAGGAAAGGCTCCTGAGAATTTGGCAGAATTTCCCAAGAGAACACACAGGAGATTGTACCAGAGGGTGTTAAAATGACACAACAAAACAGAAGGAATCACCTTCTTTCTATCACTGGATCAAACGAATGATCTGGTGACGATCTCGTTTCTGATTCTGAAGAGACTCAGCACATGGTGACACCATAAAGATGGGAAACCATGTTTCTATTGTGAATATGGAACTGTAAAAAGAAAGGAAACTAAAGGTATTTCTTTTAGGACATTTAAATAGATCAGGGTCTGGGTGTAATTTAATTTAAAAAATTCTACTGAAAATTAAGCTTCTGTTAGATAGAAGGAAAAGTGTAAGATAGATAGAAATAAAGGAATTCCCTACTACTTCCACCCGGATACAGAGGACTTGGGCTGGAGTGTATGGTGATTTGGTTTCAATTACTCAAAATTAGAAGCACGAGTGATCTAAAGCTATGAGGTGATAAGTCACAATCATAGCATTCAATTTCTGGTTAGAAGTTATGTAGTATAGTAGTACTTCTTAGAGCTGTGATATAGTAGCGCACATGGAAGTCTGATTATGCCTTTAAGATTTCAATAATTCACTCACAAACCTGGTCTAATTCAATCAGGAAATTTTATTACTTTTTATGACTCAAATGCCCACTTTGTTGATGAGGTCACAGAGGTGCAGAATTAGATAATAATTTCCCAGGATCCCCTGTTGATGAAGGAGGAGCCGGAAGTGAACTCTAATCACTGTTCTTTCCTGTAACATACTCTCCTGCTAGTGAAGTAGACCTGAGAGCACTGAGGAAAGGAGTGGGTTCGGCAGCTTATTGAGAAGGACCGAGGAGGGCCCGTGACGTGTGATGCTGACACACAGCTTCGGGTGGGAAGGGCTCCCAGCTCTGTGTTCATTCGGCACCTGTCTGCCCGAAGCTGAGTTGGAGCAGGTCACATGCTGGCACTTGACTGTTTCCAAACATTTTCCTCATAGGTTAGCTCATGTTATCTTCAAAATACCCCTAGACAGTGTTATCGACATCTTTTTTTAGGTAAAAGAAGCTGGAGCTCAGAAAGGTTAACGACCCTGACCTAGCACACCCAGCAGTGACGTGAATGACAGGACGAAAGCCCCAAACACACCCTGGCTTTGAAGCCCCCAAGCCATGCCTTCTGATGTGATTAGCACTTCACTGAAATGATCAATACCAGATGTATTTCCTATAAGGCCAGTGGCCAGTCAGGATGTGGAATATCTTTCCATTGATTCTAAAGATTTTCAAAAGTCTGAATTTCCACTTTGGGGATGCATTCCTGATTCTTAGTCTTTTGAATATAACACTTTAGCATGAACATCAAGTAATGAGAGTATACAACTCCTCAAATATTCAACCTAAGGGTAAAACAACTCCTGACATTTGATATTTCTCTCCAGGACTTACTCCTTCTTTTTGGCTGGAATTGTTTTTTTCCTGCTCTCCTCGTGAATGTGACCTTAGATAGGACAGGAAGTGCTGGATCTCCCAGACCAAGAGGCCCACAGATGTCTGGAAGTTCAGGAGGTGGCATTCTGCAAATTCTAGTGCGAAATAACTAGAAAGAAGAAAGGTCACTCTGTGCAGGAGGGAGTGTCCCTTTTGGTAGATTGCTTTCCTGATCCAAAGGTCTCATGTGATATGTTGGTTTTCACTTAGGAAGACTGGTCTGTATTTCTGAAGAGAACACCTCTTTGGAGAATTTTCAGGTATTTTCTACTGGGCTTTTGAGCCTGAAAAAGAAATTCAAAACCATAAATTGTTTCAATTACTGTGAAGACCACTTGATGCAATCTTAGATAAAGATTTGCAATTTCTTACTGACTCAAACTGTTTGATTTTGCAACTATTTCTTTACTATCCCTGTGGGCTGCAAATCAAGAGTCAATTAACAATGCTGTGGAGCAACTAAGCCCGTGGGCCACAACTACTGAGCCTGAGCTCTAGAGCCTGCTCGCCACAACTACTGAGCCCATGCACCACAACTACTGAAGCCTGCATGCCTAGAGCCCGTGCTCCGCAACAAGAGAAGCCACCATAATGAGAAGCCTGCACACTGCAACGAAGAGTAGCCCCTGCTCGCCACAACTAGAGAAAGCCCGCATGCAGCAATGAAGACCCAACACAGCCAAAAATAAATAAATTTATTTAAAAAAAATTCAATCAACAAACATGACTTCAGATCTGATTCCAGATCTGATCAGTGCCCTGGCATTAATTGGAGTAGAAATAAACATCAAAGAACATGAGAGTTTCATCTCAACAGAAGCAGAGAGTCAAAGAAAGGTGTTACTTTTCCTTGTTGGATTAATCAGTTATGCTTTCATTTATACCAGTTTCAAAAAGTTTGATCTTTTGGAACATACTTTGCAAATGCATCCAAACAGAGAAGTTAGTTTTCTTAAGAAATAAAATTATGTAAAGCAATGGAAATAAGTCATGAGTACAAGGTGGAAAGAAATTTTAGTTCAATGAATTTTTACATTCTTTTTAACCTTTCATAGAAAGCCTGGATCTGTCATCTTATAACCTGTTATATACAAAACATGTTTTATAGAATCTGTATATATCTGCTAGATGTAATATACTGGACTTTTCACAGTATGACACCCACAGGGTATCCATGAAGACCAAGATAGAGCCATGGGCATGACATGGACATAGAACAGCAGACCTGGGAAAGATCTTAAGTACCTTAAGACCAACCTTCCCATATTTAGTCATGAATAAAACCTAGACAACAGGTGTTTTAAATATGAACTCTGAAATCAAAGTCATAATCACAAATCACAGGAGCTGCTTTTCACCTGAGTTAATTCCTGCTCTGTAAGAAGCATCAGGAGGATTTATTAATTTAATAACAGTGGCTATGCTTTTAAGCAGTGTTCTCAGTGGGGTGTCCAAATCACCATCAGCATCAGCAACACCTGGGAGCTTGTTAAAAAAGCAAATTCTGGGCCTCACACCAAATCTACAGAACCAGAAACTCTTGGCGTGGGGCCTGGTAATCTGAATTGTAATAGTCTTTCCAGGTGAAGCAAGGAGAAGTTTGAAAGTCACAGCTCTTCAGTAATGCTGGGAAGACAGCAGTGTGCACAGCCATGCATATGCACACACACAATCAGACACTAACAGAAGGCATCTGCATGTCCCCTCTGTACTTTCTTCCCATCAGATCCTTAACCTATTTGTCACTGCTGACACAGAGAATGCTATGCCTTTGCTTCTTATTACAGCTTTGGCTGTTCATGTCAGCATTACCTGATGGTACAATGTGTTTATTTCTCTCCTGCTGTTTTAAATGCATTTTTCACTGCCATGCAAATCACAAATGTTGTTTATTGTCTGGGGCTCAGTCTCTTTGTAGTTGCTTTGTGCCATGTTCTCAAGGCTGTAGCCTCTCTTTGAGCTTCTGTTTCTCAAGGAATGACCAAAAACAGGAGTTGGCAAACTTTGACTGTAAACAGTCAGATAGTAAATGTTTTCGACTTTTGGGCCATGTGGTCCCTGTCACAGCTACTCAGCTCTGCTGTTATAGTGCTAAGCAGCATAGAAAATATGTAGATGATGGGCATGTCTCTGTTCTAAAAAAACGTTATGTACAAAACCAGGTAGTGCTCAATTTGACCTGTGGCTATGGTTTGCTAACCCCCTGATTTAAGCACCCTACTCACTTTTCTAAGAAATTTCAATCTGCCAATTGAGTCAAAAAATTTTTACTCTTCACGTGTGATCTTTCAAGGTGGTCATGGTGGCCAGGAGCCTGCAGGCCAGCTTGGCCTCCCATCACTTTGAAGGTCCAATCTCCCTCAGGCAGGCCTGTTGGTATTTAGGACACTCTATGTACAGCTACTTGTGGAAACCTATCTGTCCACCCTTGTGTTTTGTCTTTGGCCGGAGGAGGTTAGAGAGAGTCAAAGAGATGATTAACAGTAATCTTGACATTCAGAGACACCAGGAGGACCTTCTCTTAGAAAACAAACTGACATTTTACCCTGGTATGTCTTCCTATTTTGTGAGTCTTCCCAGCAGCAACAAAGTGTTGTGGGGTAAAGCTGTGCTTTTGTCATGAATTAATTCACTCAGCGAAGGAGTGGATGTTCACAACTTTTAAGACTTCAGCTGGCCCTCTTTTATATATACAGGCCATTACTGCTCATAACAGCCAGATGAATGACAATGTCCATAATGGGAAAATACACAGCGGCCTCAGGAACAGCTGTCTTGGGCTTCCTTAATTGACAGTGGCCAATGTAGTATGATAATGGATGTTATGAGGATGAACCAGTGTCTGTACATGTCCCGGTGGGAATCTACACGTATATGTGTTACAGATAGCTAAAAACTGGAAAGCTGACCCAGTCTTAGTTCTGCAAATCTTTTATGCTAAAAAGATTCATATTTGGGGAAAATAAAATTCTTTTTTTTTTTAAATTTATTTATTTATTTATTTTTGGCTGCATTGGGTCTTTGTTGCTATGCACGGGCTTTCTCTATTTGCAATGAGCGGGGGCTACTGTTTGTTACGGTGTGCAGGTTTCTCGTTGCGGTGGCTTTTCTTGTTGCGGAGCACGGGCTCTTGGTGTGCGGGCTTCAGTAGTTGTGGCACGCGGGCTCGGTAGTTGTGGCTCATGGGCTCTAGAGCGCAGGCTCAGTAGTTGTGGTGCACGGGCTCAGCTGCTCCACGGCATGTGGGATCTTCCCAGACCAGGGATCGAACCTGTGTCCCCCTGCACTGGCAGGCGGATTCTTAGTCACTGCGCCACCAGGGAAGCCCCAAAAATAATATTCTTAATTAAAATCTTTTGAATATCCAGTAACAATTGGGGAATGGTTTCATTATTTTTTCCAAAGTAATTTGAATTGCCAGTGGCAGGAGTAGAATTCTCTCTTGCGTGGCTCCTCACCTCCCTCCGTTCTAGATGGTTCACGGCTGCCTGGACCCCCATTAGGCAACAGAGCAGAAGACAAGTGTGCAAGGAGACTTGTGGCTGGACAGAAAGAAGGGACTTGTGCTTAAAACTAATTAACCCACACACACACATCCTCTTGATAAGTTGCGTTACCTGAACTATGTAACAATGGATGAGTGCTGGGGCTTTGAGGGGGTAAGAAGTCGCCAGGTGATAAGGCTGTCCAGGAAGGCTTCAGGGAGGATGTGATATAGGGTGAGCCATAAATGAAAGACAGAAGAGAAAAGGAGAGTATCCTACCTTTAGGAGAATAAAATGTCTACATCCTACAACCATTGTTTTTCTGTAAAATTATCTCTCACCCTAGACGTTTCCCTTTGATCTTTTATTAATGATGAATTGTTCATGTCTTTTAAGTTGTCTCAAATCTTTCCTGAAAGTAGACGAGTTTAAAATAATAATAAAAAAGAATAGCGAGTTGGAAATGTAGAAGAAAGGTTGTGTATATGTAGACTAGAGAAGTAGGAAGGAAAAGGTAAGACTCATTTCCCTGGAGCCTGAGGTCGAGGACGGGGAAGAGAGGAGATGCTGGTCGGAGCCGGGTCAGAGGGCAGAGGGGCTTCAGGGCCCTTTCCTAAAGCAGCAGGAGGAAACTGTGACAACTACACTTTGTTGAGTAAAACCTGCAACAGGAGACACCAGGAAGCATTTTCACTAGAAAACATGAGTGTCTCACATCCTGGGGTATTTATTACTTTGTAATTCTGTATCTCTATCACTTCTGTGGAAGTTTAAACCAAAGTAACCAAATAGTAATAGTAATGAGGGCTGAGATTTACTGACCTAAGTGCCAGTAAGGGCTCTCAGAAATGTCCGCCTGTGAATTCATTTAATCCTCACAACAGCTCTGCAGGTGACCATGAGCACCGTTTCACAGACAGGGAACAGAGGTTGGGCGGGGCCCCAGGCAGTCGGGGAGGGCGGCTCCAGAATCCACACCCTGGTGGCGCACACCCCTCGACTGTCACCCGCAACATCCCACACACAGTGTCGTGAAGCAGCCAGCCCGCGGCCTCCCAGAGGCTCGGCAGCTACTCAGAGAGAGGTGCACCTCCTGGGCATCGGACAGAAGCATCCAGTCTGGACCACGGTCATGAAGGAGGATTCCCGTGGATCCACTAACAGAGTCTAACAAGAAACCACACCATCTGTTCAGTCGTCAGTTTTCATGCATTTGGACAAATATATGCACAGCCGTACATGCAGGTCTGCACATCAGCAAAGGGTACCACATACAATGTGAGATACAACACACAATCCGTGAAGTAGCCACAGGCATGGTGTGTGTGTGTTTATATTCTGGAACTTTTTCCCTAGACCGTGTAGTCTTTTTATCCAAAACACTGTTTTAAGGAAGATTTAGGTGCGTTAATTCCCAGCCTGTGTTGAAGGAAGAGTCAGGAGGCTGGTGATGGGAAGGCGTTTTCACAGGCCCCTGGCCGCTGTCCTGCTCCCGCTTCCTTCGTGGGACACCAATCACTGAGCCCTCTCAGGTGTCCACCGCTCTGACCCACTTCTCTTCTGCTACCCTGAGAGGTTCTTCACACGCACTTTGGGGCACTATTTTTTGCAAACACGTCTCCACCCCTTCCTGTTAATCACGTCCCTCTTTCCCCCGTGGGGCACTAGATGTGACAGTGTGATCCCAGGTACAGCCATTAGCCAAAGATTCCTCACCAGGTAGCTCTCAGTTTTGACAATTATCCAGAAATTTCATTTGCTGACTCAGTCTAAAGTCAAAGAATTAAGAAAGTACTTTGACACTGTCCTCAGCCTTCTCATGGCAAAGCTGTATGAAATGCCAGCACATCTTCCCTGTCAATTAACACACAGGGTGGTGCCCCTTCTCAGAAACGGAAGGCGCCTGGTGATAAAGCCAAATGCACCAGCTCGAGCCGGAGGCCAGAGGCAGGAGGCTGATTTGGAAGTGATGTGTCCTAGCTGGCGGCTGGCTTCCTCCCTCCCTCCCTCCCTCCTTTCCTTCCTTCCTTCCTCCCTCCCTCCCTCCTTCTTTCCTTCCTTCCTCCCTTCCTCTTTCCCTCCCTTCCTTCCTCCCTCCTTCCCTCCCTTCCTTCCTTCCTCCCTCCCTCCCTCCCTTCCTTCCTTCCTTTCTTGCCATAATAACACAAGCCAGGTTATTTTTATAAATTCTTCTCTTTGCTTGACTCTAAAATGTTGCAGAAAAAGTCACTTTTTAAAGTAAGGCATGGAAATTTGTTTTAAATAAATTTTTTTCTTTTAAAACATTTTTTTGTACATGTAAATGAGGATTTAGGATATGAGCATTAAGAATTCTGGCCTGAAGGAGGGAATGATCTGACAGATGTCTTTTTTAGGTGGTAGAATGTTCTGGAAAGATCCAGATAGACAAGGGAAAAAAGCGAGAGTAGGAATTTTGGAAGCTAGGGCACCCCACAGAGCACACCCAGAAACCCCGTGGGGGTGGGGGACAAGCAGAAGGAGGAGGAACCCTTCCTTTGTCCAGAGGACAATGACCTCGGTGCCCTGGGGATGGAGTCAGGACCACGCCCCGTCCCGCAGCTCCCGAACTTCCTCCCTGCATCTCTGTCCAGTCTACCTGCAAACACCTGCCCTACAAGGCATGCTCTTGTATTTAAGAATTTCGAGATCAGTTTCAAAATTAAAATGAGAATCCACTCTGTGGAGATATGTCGTTGATCCTCAGATTGCAGAACTGAGGAGGTGCAGGTGCAACTCTGACGGTCAGAAACACCCCAGCCCTTACAGGGCTGTGAGGTTAGAGGACTGAGAAAGTCCTCAGCTTTGGGAAGAGTTCCTGGTGGGGGTGTTTCCTAGCCTGGAATCGGCAGCCTGGGCTGGAGTTAGAGGTGACAGGAGGGGGAAGGGACCAAGGCACCTGGGTCAGGCACGTGGGCACAGCACCTGGAAGAGAGAGCAGAATGGGGCAGGGTGGGGGCCAGGGATCCTCCTTCCAGCCATCTGACACAGGAATAAAGTACTAATAACAAGAAGGGCTAAATTTTAGTTCAAATTTTGCCTCGATTGAAACTGGGATAACTTTAGACAAATGCCTTTTCATGTTTTGTATTCATTAAGTGCCTACTATGCTCGCCATCAGGTTAAGTGGATTTCTTTCTTTCCCTCCCTCTACTGAACCTGGCCCTTATCAGATGCTCAAAAGAAGCTCTCGAATTAGTCATGGGTAAGTTTGCCATGAGGATAGGGCGTTCTTGAAAATTCTCTCAGAGCCTAGTAATAGATCGTTCATCATTGGATGAATTTTTTGCTAGTGGCTTGGGGTGGTCCAGTTTCACGTGTGTTGATCCAGCGCTGATGGAGACATAGTACCTCCCGGTTGGCTGACGTGCGCCCTCCTTTATCGCCTGGGGTGTCCTACTGAGTGCACTCTTTGCAAATAACCAGGCTTCCTAAGAAGGAACGGAGGTCGCTTATCAGGGGCAAGGGCTGCTGGGCGTCACCACCCAGCAGCAGGCTTCATGTGTGGTTGAAGGGTGGTGTGGGTCCCCAGGCCTGGTGAGACAGGCGTCCATGCAGGGATGCGGAAGGAGCTTCCTGAGGGACACTGGTCTCAGGGCAAGAGGCAAACCACGGGGCGAGCGAGGCCTCAACAAATCAGGCCCATTTCTATTTCGAGTGCATTTAAAATGTTTTACTTTATGTTTGATGAGAACAGGAATATAGGCTCACTGTAAGCAAATTATACAAAATAAGGAACACATTAGAGAAAAATAAAAACCACTTCTAACTTCACTATTAGAACAGCTTGGAACATATATTAACGTTTAATAGATTTTGGTGCTTTACCTTCTATTATGTTTCTTTCTTGTGGCTTTAAAGTCCTGTGTAAACACTGTTCTAAGAGTCTGTAAACTATTTTATTTAGCAAACTTACCCTGACTTACTGAACTGTTTTGCAAGTCAAAACATGATGTGTGTTTAGTGTTTTTCAATTATAAATAATGCTTTGATTTAAATTTTTCTTCAAGTTTTTGTCCTGTGTGAGTGTTCTCCTTTTTGAGTGGGATGCTGAAGGGAGAATAAGAGGCTTAGCTAGATGCTCTGGATCCGTTACTCGGGTGATTTTTGGAAAGGCCGTGCCGACCGTCGCGCCCCCATTAGGAAGCGTGTGGCATTGCCCGAGTGGGATAAACCCTCGCGGCACGGACTCCCCGCCAGGCACACCCTCGCCCGGCTCCTCTCAGAGATGCCAGCGGCTTTCACACACCCCAGAGCAACAATCACCAAAAGCTCAGACACCTTGGCTGCCGCTAAGTCAGCGGTCCCTAAAACTGAGCAGTTTTTACCTGCAGAGGTAAACGGAGGTGGACATTTAAAAAAAAAATCCTCAGCCCCACCTGGCGCCTTCTGGCTGGTTTCCGCTCGGGCGCCGAGAATTGCTTCGCATCAGTAAGTAGGAACACTGGCTGTTTCTGAAGGAAGCAAAGAGCCCACTGTGAGCCCCGCGCCCGGCGTTGGGGTGGGGGGGACGGGGCGGCCTCCGCGCAGGCGGGAGGGGAGGGGGCTCCGCACACTCACGCTCGAGCTCTGAGACGCAGAAGCTCCCTCCTCCTCCCACGCCGGCAGCGGGTCCTCCTCGGCCGCCGCGGGGCCCAGGTCTCCCCTCCCCGCCCCGGCGCCCGCTGCATCCACCAGCCTCCGCGAAGGAAGCAGGCGCCGGAGATGCTGCTTCAGGCCGAGACCCCCCCAGTCCCAGGAGCGCGCCCCTCCTTCCTGGCACTTGACGTTTTCCGCCCTCCAGGATGTCGGCGTGTTTCCTCGGAGCCCGCTGGGTTCATTATCGCTGTCGCTGCTCTTCCTGGCGCTTTTTCAGATGCTCAAGTCGCACGAAAGTGAGCCAGGTGCCCGCAGGTGGATGAGGCTGGACTAAGTACGTGGGGAGCCGTGGACTCTGGCTGCTTCCCCACCGCTGCTGTCGCGAAGTACCACTCACCCAGTGGTTAGAACAATGCAAATTCATGACCTTGCGGTTCTGTGGGTCAGAAATCCAGAATGAATCCCACTGGGCTGGAACCAGGGCTGGCGGGGCTACTATGCCTGCGGGCCCAGGGCGCCTGTTTCTTTGCTTCTCCGGCTTCTAGGGGCTCCTGTCTGTTTAGGAGGACTTCCTTGATTCTTCCTTACATGTCCGTCAACCAAGAGTCTTGCAAATGTTTACTGTTTAGTTTTGCAAATGGAAACAAACAGAAACCTGAAGGACATGGATTGGTCTTTGGGAGAACCATCCCTCTCCCCACAGAGATGGCAGCTTTTTCCCAGATTTGCCTTTTCATAGACGGGCGTGTGTGTGGTTTGACACATAAACATTTTGAATGAGCTTGAATGTTTTCTTATGGACTAAACACACAATATCATAAATAGAAACGTATTTGAAATTATAATCTCCAAGCTCCTGTGAGTGTTCTATTATGGAGACTGTATTTAATTGCTTTGGGGTGTGTCCGAAATGTAGTCATTGCAAAAACTGAGTCTGTCAGGATACGCTGTCGCTGTTGGTCTCGCTCGTAGCCTTTCTGCTGAAACTGCTGCTAACAAGGTTGCCAATTAGGGTGAATATTTTTCTGTGATGTGAGCATTTTTCACCAGAAACGAACTTGAGAGTCACAGCTATTCACATACTGAAATGTCTAGTGTGACCATGCTGCTTGAGGCTCTCACCAGAGTCCAAAAAAGCCACTTAATTCAACTTAGTCTCCTTACAAAAGCTAAAGATAGTTAATCATAGAAGAAACATGCATGTTCAGGTTTCCGCATATTCTACCTCACAAGTCTGATGCGTCCTGTGAACAAAAACAAGTTGGAACGGGATATACACAAACCGGTGGTTCTTTGGACCTGGGCGTGCCAAGTACAGGTTGCAATGCTTATTTTACTCTGCACCGTAGGTAACTGGCTACCAAGGACCTTGTGAGTTTCCATGACATTTGCCCACAGCCAGCTTCAAAACAATATCTTCTAAAGTCTATAAGTTTGTGCCTCCTGGTCTCCATGTCTGTTGTCTGTCACTGTCTCTGTGTCTCTCTCTCCGGCCCTAAATCCAGCTGTCCGGATTATGGAAGAGGCCACGTGAGGCTAATGGTCGCATTTAAGCAATTGTAAAAAGATAAGTTTGTGTAGCAGATTATCTATTTTAGGAAAGAATTATTATTTGCAAAGAATTCAGCAAGAATGTCTTAGAATAGTAAACTCTCTCTTAGGGCCTTCAGAACCTGATTCACCTGCCCAAAGCTTGATTTTAACACACTTGTTCGGGAAACGATAACAAAGCGTATATTACGTAATGCAGTGTCATTCCTAACTCCAGTCTGCTTGTCTTCTCTCTTTTATTCGCCAGTGCGTGGGCAGAACCCCCCTGCACACCTCCTCTGCGGCGTGGTCCTCACTCTCTCTCCCCCTCTGGGTCCTCCTTTAACTTCTGCAGTTTGGGGGAGGTCTCCTCGGTCATCAGACACACCTGGGTTTCCACTGGTGCCTCCCCGGATGCCGTAACCTCAGCCCGGCCCTTCTCTAGAGCCTCAGAATTTGCTGCCACAAACCCCCTCTAACCACATTCTTCTTCATTTCATTGTGATTTAAGATCACGCCCACCCCTTAGACAAAATCTCTCTGAGGCCCTGGTGCTTTTTGAGCCAGGCCGTCCTCCTGGGCGCCCCATGATCTGGTTTACTCTGCGCAGAGGGTCTCTGGGCGCAGCGGTCCTGTCTTCTTCCTTTCTGGAAGGTCCACAATGTTCCTCAGGGTGGCCAGGGCTCCCTAAACGGACTGAGTGGTTGAAAACAGGAGCGCGTTTATCCTTCTGACGTGCGTTTATGGAGCCCCTGCTCTGTGCCAGCCACTGCTCTGGACGGCATCTCCATGAAATCAAACGCTAAGGAAATAGGAGACGAAGGAGGTAAAGACTTAGAAAAGGACGTTTTCTTCTAGCCAAAGCATCATTTCTTCCATGGTATGTGGAGAGAATGTATAATTTGTCTTTAGTAAGAAGCACGGGAGGCTTTTGGACTTGTGTTACTCAGTTCCATTGGAGCAATAGTAATACTCTTGGGCCATGAAACACGTTAGTTATGCTTACTTGTCCATTTCATAAATGTTAGCTGGGTCTCTGCTCCTCGGGCCTCGAGCTAGGTGGGGATTACAGAGGCAAAGGAGCAAGTCTGGGCCCTGAGCTCAATGAGTTTCTTTGTAGGAAAGATTTGTCCACTTGAAGTTTCCCAGTAATTAGCTTTTAGCTTCCAGTTACTCAAATGATAAAGTCTATACTTCTGAAGTTTTTCCCTTCCTTCGTTCCTGTCCTCTTTCTTTCAATCAACCAATCAATGCACATTGGACCTTCCACTAAACACAGTGAAAGACGTGGTACAAAGATGTATTTAAATTCGACCTTGGCCTAAGAGGAAAGTGTGTGAGCAGGCAGCTCAGAGGATGCAGGAGTCCTGCTCAGGAGCACTGATGCCGCCTCTGGGGTGATGCAGTAGCCGGGGTGAGTGAACAGACAAGGGCCGATGGTCCACTGCACGGGACATCACGATGGTCCCTATTCTTCCCTCTTTTCTGATTATTTCTGTGCTACTCAAAAAAGACGTATTTTACAGAAACCAAAAAGTATTTAAAGGTCCCCTTTAAGATCACACTTCCTCACCCTTTGAATATAGCAGGAAAGAAAAAGGAACAAGTTCAAATATGGTTAGCAAGGAAATGTGCACTTATGGCGCCCATGAGCTTATCCTTTTGGTAATGCACTCACTGATGTGTAAAATTCGGAATTCAAAAAAATTTCTCAGCAACATTCCAGCAACAAACACTAAGACGAAATAAAAAGGGCTCATACACTGCATTTACAATAATTTTCTGTCTTTCTTTTTTTTTTTTTCCCTGTATCTCTCCCAGATGTGTGTAGTGGTGAGGACTGTGGGGCTTACCAAGTTAAACTCTAAGAGCAGCGTGCAAATCTATGAATGAAAAATTGGGATGTTACTCTGGTCCTGCTTCTTGACAGCGTAGCTTTTTTTTTGTATATTTTATTGATGTATAGTTGATTTCCAATCTTGTGCTAATTTCTGCTGTACAGTGAAGTGATTCAGTTATGTATACATTATTATTGATATTCTTTTGCATCATGGTTTATCCCAGGATATTGAATACAGTTCCCTGTGCTGTACAATAGGACCTTGCTGTTTATTGATTCGATATATACTAGTTTTCATCTGCTGACCCCAAACTCCCAGTCCATCCCTCCCCAACCCCTGCCCTGGCAACCACAAGTCTGTTCTCTATGTTCGTGAGTCTTGTTTCTGTTTCATAGATAAGTTCGTTTGTATTTTAGATTCCACATATAAGTGATATCATATGGTATTTGTCTTTCTTTTACTGAATTACCTCTTGACAGCATAGATTTTGACCTAATGTCTAAGTTGTTAGTAACCCCATGACAATGGTAGGAAAAGAATTATGCTCTCAGCCATTGACTGAGGGCCTTCTGCCTGCAGAGAACCCCCTGGGGGCTAGCAGGGAGGATGGCACCATCCTTGACCTCCAGATGCTTCATCCATGGGAGAAAAGCTATGATATGTTTAGGGGAAACTGTTCTATCCAGGGGTCCTAAACATCAATTTCAAAGAACGTGATTCAAGGCCATTTGGAAGTAAAGACACATTCATTTTTTTCTTGTTTTGTTTAGAGACTTACATGGGAGTTAGATACATATACTTTATTTGTTTGCTGTGAAAAAATTCTAATTATGTAAGATTTTCAAAGTAGCAATAAAAAAAGAGAATCACCCCAAATCTCTCCTTTTAGAAATAGCCACTGTTGCCATATTTGAACTGACCTATCCCATCTTTTCTGTATACGTATACTTTGTAAAAAAAATCAAGATTCTGAAAGTTTACTTTCTCCTTAATAAGGAGGTCAGTTAATGGAGGAAGAGATAAGGAAAATGGGGAAAAAAAGTGGGAAAAGAATGGACGAGAAAATGGAAGAAAAGGAATAAAAACTCAGAGAAAAGAGGTGGAGTGTGAAGGGACGCAGGGGAGAGAGGAGGAGGGGGACGGCCACCAGCAGCCCTGCTCTGGCTGGGGGGCTCGCCTCACATTTCCGCCTGTGACACAGCTAATTAGCTGATTCACCAACTGCTTCTGCCTTGATGTCGGTGTTGTTCATTTTTGGTGGCTTGACCAGAGATGGAGTGGTCAAACCAGGCCCATGGGAAGAGGGGGAAGGGGGTGTCTGGGCCGTGACGGCTGTGAGGAGAGCAGATTTGGGAACAGATGCCATGGAGATGAGCTTCTGCTCCCAGCCTGCAATGGCGGCCTGTCTTCCAGGCTGAGGCATGGAAGGGGCACTGCCCACCCTCACCTCAAGGTCGAGAGAATTTCGCTCTCATTTGTGACTGATCAGGAACACTCTGTGTGTCTCTAGTGCGTTGTTTCTTCATCTGAAAGCTGGCGCGCCCACTCCTCTGCACGGAGGTCTGGAACTGTGGAACCCACTCGCAGCGTATGCTGCAACAGTGTATGCTGCAGTGTATGCTGCAACAGTGGTGGAGAGCCTGAAAGCAGGGTTATTTGCCTGTGAAAGTGCTCACCAGGCCAGGTGCAGTGCTCTGATTTCAGGTGCACGTGAGAGGCACGTTGCCGTCTCTTCGCCTCCGTCTGTCCACGTCTGCGCACATGCGTGCATTTGACACGTTTGCACTAGGTGGTCCGTGTCCCCTTAAACTGGCATGGGCGCGCTACAGAGGAACCAACATGTTTTTTCTAAACTAGAAATAATAACTTTCGTTCACGTCCTGCTCCTGAATCAGCATTGCTCTTACACATGTGTTCCCGGGTCAAAAAGAACTACTCTCATCACCGTTTTTAGAGACTGGGAAGCAGGCACCGGGCAGCACTGAGTCTTGAGTCTTCCCTCCACACCCTGGAGGAGGGCCTTTGCAATGCACTATCCGTCCTGTTCTCTGATATTCCAAATCACAAAGACCAAAATGAAGGTCAGCTCCAGCTGCCAAGAGACTGGGATGTGTGTGGTTCTGGGGCTGCTCTGGAAAGGGCTCAGAGGAGGATGGCGTAGGGCTGCCTTTGTCCTGTCTGGTCCATGTAGAGCCATGTGTATGTGCTGTGCCTGTGATTTTTGTATTTGCAAAGAGCCTTTCCGTCACAAGCCGATCTCCAAGGCTGCTTTAATATGGGGCTTTAACACAGTGATTCAAAGCCCGGAGCCTTCAGGTATGTGCTGTGTGTGGTTTCTATCCCAGGCTGTGATTTTCCCTGAAGACGCTAAGCCCCCAGCTTCCCCAGGTACAAAGGAGGGACCCCCCCTCCCACGAGTGAAAGCGACTGTACCCCTCCTGTGTGACACAGCACACTGATTTCAAACACTTGGTAAATAGTCACCTGCAAACACTTTTTCAGCAAGTAAGTATTTGCTGAAGCCTGATGCATGTTACAGGTAAAACTGGAACTTCACCAGGTACTTCTGTGTGGGTCCCCGAGGCCACCTATTCCTGGCCAGGGAGTTGATGTCTCCCCCAGAGCCTGACATCCACACGTCGTGGGTGAGGAGGTTGAAGTCCAGGGACACAGGGCGGCTTCGTCACCAGCAGATCTTCATCACCAGGCCTTGATTAACATTTGCTCCTTTAAGATGAGCACAGCAAATTAGATTTTCCCTGTGTTCCATGGTCCAGAGAAAAACCTGGGATCCAGTGATCTAACGAAGAGCTCAACTAAGAACCCATAAAACCTGTCTCCTTCAGCATGCAATGCCCTTGTCTTCTTATTATGGAGAAATAACAGCACAACTTTTGGTCAGAAGGACCCTGAACATGAAACTAAGAGGCCGTGGATGTTTGCCTCCATGCCCTGACCCTTTAAACAGGCAGCTGTCGAGGTGGGGTGACCAGCCGGAGCTTTGTCCAGGCTTCAGGGTTCCCCAGGACACCCTAACCGAGCGAGGCGGCACCTAGCTTTAAAAGTCACCCCAGCCCCTCACGGACCTCACCTGTGTGACTCCCAGAAATGGCTTCAGCTCCTGGTCCTCCCTCCTCTTTGGGGGAAGGACTTTCCCTCTGTCCAGGTGCTCCACCTGGCACCGCACATCACAAACCTTTCCGACCTTCCAAAGGAGGTGCATCCTCTCTGCCCTTCTGTGGACATTTAGAATAAAGGGGTCATTAAGAGAAAGTCTGGTAAAATGGGGCATGCACAGTTTAAAGCACTTACCAAAATTGCTTTATGGTAGGAAAGAAAGCAATGTTTGAGGGATTGGGATGGTAGAACTGTATTCTTCACTATGCTTTTCTCTATCCAAACCACCAAAACTGTGATGTGCAGAAAGTTTTTGGTATTTACTGTGAGAGAAAGGGCCTTTCATGGTGCCCTGGTCTTACACTGGCTTGGGTGCCATGGAGCCATTTGGGGCGGTGGCATCCCACACAGCAGGCCCTGCGAGGTCCCGTGCTCTGTTAACAGCACTGGTTAGCGGTTAGGTGTGGCTGTCCCAGAGATTCAGATGGAACTGGGTGAGGGTGTGGCTGGGAGGAAAAGGAAGGAAACAAACAAAGGCAAGGGAAGAGGGGAAGCAGGATCCAAAAAGGGAAATGTGGGGTGGGAGCATGCCGGTTCCTCCTTCCGAAAGCACCTGCCATCTACAGACAGGAAAGCCAGACTTCAGCAGTTTCGGGAGGCTACAGGACAGCTCTGAATCTGCCACGGTGATGTAACGGGCTGTAGGTAACCTGCAGATTCCTGGGCTCCTTGAAGGATTCTGAGAAGCGTGGTGATTCGCTGGACCTCTCAGACGCAGATGCAAGGCCAGCGGAGTAACTGGTCTTCCTCTACAGAAGAGGGCATCTGCTTCTCTCCTGCGAGCAGAAAAGTCCATTCACAGCCAAGCTTACTTGGCATTGAAGAGACATCCTGTTTTGTGTAGGATAAGGGTAGATGGGGGCACATTGTGAGAAATCCGGAAGTAAGTTGAACAGTGTGAGCTCACCGTTCCCTCATGGGAATGAGCTGGCCACGTGAGGTTTCAGCGTGTTCCTGAGGCTGTGGCGGGTTTTCCTGCGGGCGATGGCGTGAGAGAGGGGCTGCGCTGTGAGCCTCTGCCGACCCTTACCTATCAGAATGCAGCACAGTGATGATCGCTAACCGTGCCCCCCACACGGCCCAAGGACCCAAGAAATACAGCTTCAGTGGAAACACTGGCCAAGAGGAGCATCGGTAAAGACAGGGCGGGGAGCTCAGAGACCCAGAGACAAGAGCGACACCAGCCAGCTGGGAGATGCGCCTCTGAGGGGTGATGAGTTTGTGGCGACAAACCCAGCTTGAAAGCGCGGAGAATTGATGGGTTCCAACAAATGCTTTGGTGGGCAGACAATAGACAAAGGAAGAGAACAACACTGGAGCAGGCTGGGTCCAGAGGGTGGACAAGGGCTGCAGACAAAGCAAACCAGAGTTTGGGATCGGACAGATGCATAAAGACAGGCGGATCAGAGGGAATGAAATGAGTCCTGAACATTCATCTTATTTCCATGCACAAACAGAAAACAAACAAAACCTGCTGTAAAGAACCATCTAGATTATTCACTGGAGTCCTCCAAGCTCCCAATGCCCCTGGCTGCATGTTTCCCACCGAGATTTCAACCTCAGAAGAGACTCTGCGATTCAAGCAGGACAGTCCTTGTCTCTTTTGGAGTCATTGCTTCTTAGAATCTGCCAACCTGTAAGTAAGTCCTGGAGTTCCAGGTGAAGTAGACCCTTGGGGGACGAGGTGCCGGACACTGTGCGGACAGGGCAAAGCAGCGTTACCAGCCCCAGTAACAGAAGCTCCGTGCCAAACGGGCTTTTTCCTGACCTCTAATCTGTCCATCTCAAGCATTAATAAACAGCAAAAGCACGTATTATGGATCCAAAGATCATCTCTAAAACTTCAAGATTTGCCCCCTTGAGAATGTGTTGTCTGAGGCCCCTGCAAGACAGCAGGGAGCTCGGTGTTCAGCACCCCACGAGCTCTTCCACCTCTGTAACCTGCAGACTGTAGTCAGGGCCCCTTCCCTAATTTATGGTCTTCAGAGCAGGAAAGCCAAGATGAGTATGAAATTGTAAGCTCATCCAATACTATTATTTTTAATTGAAACGATTAGAAAATGGCAACTTGTGTGAACTGTATTCTCATTCCTTACTATACGCTTAATTCCAATTTGTAATGAGTAGAATGATGTGAGCACATTAAAGTGACAAATGTGCCCTTGCATTTCACCAATCCAGCTTCTTGACCTGATAAATATAAGCAAGCCACCAGTTAACACGCACAGAATAGGTTTCCTTGGCAGATTGATTTCACATTTTGTTATATAAAACAAGCATGGACTTATGTGAGGGTTAGAAGCCTGGTTATGAGATGGGTACCTGTGTATATCCAATCTTAACTCACCATAACAGAAAATATTTCTGAGCAGTGGTGGTTCCTCCTATTTTTCTGGCTGTTATTTAATGCAACAAAATGCCAAACTATTGACATGCTAAAACACTGTGAGAATCTGGACTCCTCTTTGCAGTCCACTGTGGATTTCTTTCTGTTCAACAGTGCAGTTACTAAAATTAATTTCTAACTACCCATCACAAGTGTGCTACCTTCTGGGCTCATGTGAGGCAAATAGGATCTGGGACTCCAAGGTGTTCATTCTATTGTGTGTGCCAAAAGCTACCACTTTTTCTCCCTTCTTTCATGCCATGTGCACACCACTGGTCGCAGATGCCAGTGGTCATCCAGTCCAAGACTAGTCTGCACTAGATGTGCGGACACCACCAGGAGCCTCAGAGGTGGCGGGACTCCTCAGGTGACAACTCCATGGGTGTCACAACAGTATCAAAGTGTCTGGTGCAGTCTTGACCACCCCAAGAGCAAGGCAGGGCATTGTTTCTGCATGCCGGTCATTTTCTTTGTTTGCCTGGTTGGGAGTAGCTGTAGGGGCCGCTCTTATGCCCAGCATGACCCCCATCCAGGAGAGGTTCAGTTCTTAAGTGATGCAAGAAAAGAAAAACGTTGCACACCTCCACATCAATGTCTGATCCCCTTTGCCATTCTTTTTAACGTTCATTTCAATTCAGTTAAACAAATACAAAACCAAAATATTCCAGTGAAAAGAACACGGAACCAGGAGTTGGAATTAAAGTCTAGTCCTAACTCTGTCGCCAGCTCATTAAATGAACTGGAGAAAGCTCAGCTCTGTAAAATAGTTTCTCCGAGATTTCCAAGACATGAAATGTGAGATCTTTTCAAATTATTCTTCATTCATTCATTCAAAAAAAAATGCTTATTGAGCACCTAGTACATTTGGGGAATGAATAAGTGCTATTTAGTGAATGTGAATGCATGCCAGGCACTAAGCCAAGTGCTGTATAAACATTATCCAACCCAATCAGCCTAGTGATTCTGCAAGCTAAATTCTATTGCTCTTCTATTTCACAGAGGCAATCTGAAGGGCCAAAGGTAAAAGAAATGTAGCTTAGGAGGAAATATGGGTCAAGATGCTGTACAGATAGAGACAAGGAAAAGAGGAGAAAACAGCCCCGGAGAAGTTTCACCTGCAAGGTGACAGTTAGTAAGCAGTGGTGTGAGAACTCGAGTCCACATCTTCCACCCTGGGTCCCATCTCTCCATCATTGCACAGAACCACCTTCCTTTTTCAAACACGTTATCTTCCTTAAACTTAAACAAAGGAGCCGACCATCCTGAAAGCATGCAGTGTCTCCCAGGGGGGTCATTTTGTCCCATGAGTTGAATGAAGGGGTGCGCATGTTTCCCTTCCTCCCGCGGACACAGTGATGCCGCTCTCGGCACTTGATGTGCACTGTGTCGGGCTTGTAGTTCAGGAAGCCCTCAGAACAACCCAAGGAATTGTTATACCCATTTTACAGATGCGCCTACCTGGACCAGGAGAAGTTAAGGAGGGAGATGTAAGCAGGGCTACAAGTCCAATGCTCCTGTCACCAGGGAGCCTTGGCTGGAAGGGAGAGCCCAGCAGGGCTATGCACACAGGGCACTGTGAACGCTGACCTTCTTGAGTTTGCCACCGCGACTCCGGGTGGGACCCACGCTCGCCCGCATGGAGGGCAGGGTTGCTCCCAGCAGATAAAATCCATCACCAATGCCTTTTCCCTCCTTTGACACCTGTTCCCCTTCCTCACCCAGCTCACCTTTCACTGCCCAGCAGCAATCTGCACTACTGAGTACCCCCTTCCCTCACCCTTCCGTGAAGGAACCTAGTAATTTACATCCTACTGTGTGTTTGGCACTGTCTTCTCTTTCCTAGGGATATTTGCAGAATAAGCCTTTGCTATAATTGTGCAATGAAAATTTCCTCTATTGTTAAGTGGATCTGCGGTATCCATTTTCAGGTATTCCTGGTTCAGACAGAACTTGTGCAAGCCTCTGAAAAGAGCCCCCAGAACCAGGTGCTTATTCTAATTACTTTTAAGATCAAACCAAACCGGATGTAAAGGAAAAAACGAAACAAAAGACTAAATACGAGACCAAGGGAGTGCTCAGAGGAGGTAAATAGAACTACGATCCTGAGGGCCGTCAAATCCGGTGCCACTGCTTTGCGTTTGCTTAGTTTCTATTGTTTTCCCCAACGAGCCTTGAACATCTTGGGTAATGACTCAGTCAACCTATAAATGTTTAAAATCAGTCAATGAAAGATAGAGAGATTAAGATAAATAGAGGATAGATAGATAGATAGGGATAGAAACAGAGAGATGATAGACATAGAGAAATAGATGGTAGAGACTTAGAATCAGAGAGAGAGAGAGGTCGGTAAATGACAGATGGCAAGTGGATGGGTGAACACACAGACAAAAGAGAATACCTCCCTTCTCTGTTGCACAGTGTGGAGTAGTTCTCTCCTGCTTGCATTTTAGCTGCTACTATTTTTCTCCCAATCCAATTCGCTAGCCTGGGAACCACTGAAGTAGAAAGCAGGGATGCAGCCGTGCTCCCAGTTGGAAGGAATGGATATCCTTGCTTTCCTTTTTGATACCCTCGAGAAGCGCCTTTGCTGTGTCCTTGCATCTGGGGAGATTCGTTAACTCTTTCCACAGACCAGTGGGAAGCCCGACCCTTGGACTTGATCTGTGCGCAAAAGGCTACCTCATAGTAAAGCTCGTGAAACGTGGTGCCCCTCAGGGCTCAGGCGTCTAGTTTCTCCATCTTAAGCACGCACAGACAGAGAGCTCTCAGGAGGTATTTCCACAGGTGCTTTCCTCTACCCCCTGAGCTCATAACAGTATGCAAATAGCTGAGGATCAAACATAAGTCAGAGGCAAATGGCTTCAGCGCATCGAGCAGCCTTCCTGCATGACAGACAGAGCCACAGGCAACGGCAGGGCTGTCAGCCTTGCTGCCTTGAGCCCCCCCTGATGACCCAGCTGCTGCTGCTGGGAGGGATTTTCCACAGCTTGGCATCTGGGCTGGGACCCGGCTTCCACTGTCACATGTCACCTCACCAGCACTGGGCTCGCGGGTGGTGATGGACGCAGCTCAGGGAATTTTCCAGTGTTACCAGCACAGCACAGTGAGCAAGACCCGTAAATAGTCACATAAGAGACTTCTGTGCTCCACATACAGCGGGGGTTCACAGCTCTGAAGTCAGCTTGTCAATTAATTCACAGGGAAGGGGAGACACAGATTACTTAGCACGCAGGCTAATGAATTACCTTCGGAAATCAGGGCTGGAAGTTCAGTCCCTGCCAGGCAAATAAGACCGTATCTTTGAAGTGTTAAGAAATGGGAGAACCACGCTGCCAAAAGCTGAGTCCATTCAGCCCTCCGCAAGTTGTTCTTTCCCCTTTATCACAGACTCAAACAGCTGTCTGATTTTCCTTGTCATTTCTGTAAATACGGTGTTCAATTATAAAACAAAGTCAATTGCCCGATTTTTCACGTGGCGAAATCAGCATTCACTATATAAAGGCATTGTTGGAGGAGTCACGAGGCTCCTTGTACTGACAGGTCACCAGAGAACCCAAGATGGGGTGTAAACGAGGAGGAAGGGCAATTGCTTTGGAGTCAAACCTATGTCAGGCAAATAAACAGCTAACAGCGAAAATAAACAGAATGCCGGGCACAATCCCATGCTAAATAACGTCAAGGACTCTAAAACAAATTGGTTTTCTCCAAAGGAATTTTTAATTCATAAATTTGTAAGCCTGGTTTTCCTGTTTTAACTTAGATAAGGTGTCACCTTGTTGTGAAAGGACAAGGGCTCTGGAGGCAGGTAATCCTGGGTCCAGATTCTGATTCTGCCCCTCTTTAGTCGGGCAACGTGAAGTAGCTTGGCTCCCAGATGAGCTGAAAATGGTACCAGGTGTGCACACCTGGCTGGGCTGGTGTGATAGAGATGATGTAGGTCAAATCCTTAACACAGAGCCTTGCCCGTCGTGAGCACACGTTCATTCCACGCAAGCTCCTTATACTCTTCTCCATCCTTTGTAGATCACAAAGGGTTCCTGCTTGTGGGAGTGCAAGTTGGTGCCAGCTTTTTGGTGATACATTTGGTAACGTCAACCAATGGTTAAACGTAAATGTCCTTTGAGCTGGCAATTGCACAGTTCCTTTGACAAAAACTTATCCTATAGAAACACCTTCACGATACCCAAGGTTACATGGCTGGGGACGTTCGCTGTTCTCCATGTGTAGTAATAAAACCATGGAAACCCCTGCAGTGTTCACATGGAGGGGAGATGATGACTGGATCCCAATTCAGATATAGAAGGGGGTGCTGGAGGTGTGATGTTGAGCCGGCTTCAGGAGCTGCGCAAGGAGGGGGAGACGTTCCTCCGCTTGGAAGCAGCTCTGCACCACCAGTTGAACCGGCTTGAGGTTGAAGAACTGGCCCTCCAGTCAATGATTCATTCTACAAGAGGAGGTGAGATGCTGTATTCTCCACCTGCCCACAACGGTCACATGATGTGGGCTTAATCAAGTGTAGGCCTGGGGAGACAATGCAGTCCATTCTGCTCTTATACTGCTTAGAGATCAAAACTTGTAAATTACATTATCAAGCCCAAAGGACTCTGGGAAGTGCCGATAAGAACTCTCTAGTTTAATAAACTGGATTGTCTATATTACTGTTCTAAACAGGGAACGTAAAAAGAAAAAAGAAATGCTGTGCATTAAAAAAGTGAAGTAGATCTAGAAACGCTAATAAAGGTTGTATATATGTATATAAAGAACTCAATTCAATCTTATTGAGTCACGAGTCCATTTGTATAAAATGTCATGTTGAACATGTATCTACACTTAGATATATGTAAATTTCTAACATAGACCTATGCATATATATATATTCATGTATTTATATGTACATACACAGATATGGTTGTAAAGGCGCAGGACATCCTTAGCTGAGCTCCCAACAAGTTGCTTTCTGCAGAAAGATGGGAATGACGGCCCTAACTGGGTACTTTAGAAGACTTTCACACTTTACTTTATACCCTTATCTACCGCATACAGTTCTTGTTATTAGCTTGCACTTGTCCTAAATGTTTTAAAATTATAAAGTTAATATACACAAAGACCCAGCACAACATTCTTGTAATATGTTAGTGTAATTAGTCTGCCTAAAGATCTGGCATAACTTTTTTGTATTGGCTGGGTAAATATTCAGTCCTTACCTGTTACCTTCAAAAGAAAGGACTAAAATGACCCAATATTTTGTGGATTTTAAGGTGTTCTAAAGAAGATGATACGATGTATTTACAGCTCATCTGTGTAATGTTAAGATTGAAACCTTTTTTGTGTTAAAGTAAATTATATAAATGGAGGCTATTTTAATGTTTTATGAAGAGAATGTATTTCTAGACTGTAATGCATATTCTTAGCTTAAAAAGATTTAATTTTTTTTAACTCAAAAATCATGTGTATAAAGATAAATACCTTATCTGTAAAATAAGAAGATTTAACCAGAAAAAAAAGTCTTTAAGCTTCCTTCCAGTTCTAAAATTCTCTATATCTGTGATTTGGGCAAGAAATCTTACACTAATGAATAACAGTATCAAAAATGTTTGATATCATTTAGACAAGACACCCATTCATTAGATGATACTCAGTTTCTTTTCCATTTGACTGTTTTAAAATGTAACTCAGTGGTGATTGAATTGAGTCACTAGTTAAGTCATTATTTTAAGCCTGTTGCACACATTTTAAATTTAAATATATCGCCTGTGATGATTCAGAAGTCTTATGATAGACTTCTGCATAGTTACACTCTTTTTTTAAAAATTTATTTTATTGAAGTATGGTTGATTTATAAAGTTGTGTTAATTCCTGCTGTACAGCAAAGTGATTCAGTTATACATTTTATATATATATATATATATATATATATATATTCTTTTTCATATTCTTTTCCATTATGCTTTATCACAAGATATTGAATATAGTTTCCTGTGCTCTACAGTAGGACCTTGTTGTTTACCATCCCATATATAATAGTTTTCAGCTGCTCATCCCAAACTCCGAGCCCATCTCTCCCCCACACCCCCCTTCTTAGCAACCAAAACTCCCAGTCCATCCCTCCTCCGCCCAACCTTGGCAACCACAAGTCTGTTCTCTTGCATTGTTGTTCTCAAGCTTATTATGAGGCTAAAACACCTACCGAGATATTGAACCTGACGGAGGATACGTACAGACTGCACCCCTGCCCTGTCTTTGACATTAAGGGCTGAGTGTACTGTCTCCCATCCTTGTACAGGGATGGACCAGGTACGAGCATCAACAACCTTGGGCCCAATCCTGCGTGTTTACTGGTCATGATGAACTATGTGACATTGGGCAGTTTAATCGATGTCTCTGAGTGCCCATTTTCTCAGCTACAAGATGGAGTTAATAATATATATATGCTTTCAGAATACCTGGAGGATTCAGTGAGCAAATACCTGAATCGGAGAGCACAGTGTCTGACAAGTGGGAGGGGTCAGCACATACTCGTTCCCTTTCCTCGTGACTGTGTGCGTCCCTGATGGAGACCCTGGTTTGCTGGCCCCATTCTGCACTAAACCCTTGGTGGGCTTCTCAAACAACTTCCTGACCTGGCAGCTGGTCTAGGAGGCATAAATTTGTGGGAAACACAGGGAGTCCCAATGTGGGGTCTGAGATGCCAGTTACCTACTGAGTGGAAATGCCAAGCGGGTCTCCTGAAGTTAAGAGACAAGTTTCAGTCTGGAATGATGCTTCTGGGAGTCATGGGTATAGAGATGGCATTCCACGCCCTGAGACCAGAGGAAATTGACAAAAAATAGAGGAGAAGAGAAGAGGTCTGAGTGCTGAGCCCTGACACTCCAAGGTCAAGGCTGAAAAAAGGACCCAGCACAGAAGCCTGGGAAACAGCACGCCTACCAGTGGAAGGACGCCCGGGATGGTGATGCCTGGAAATCAAGAGAGGAAGGTATTTGCAGGAGGAATGAGTGACCTGCTGAGTCAGATATTGGTAACAGGTGAAGCAAGATGAAGGTGAGGGTGCCTACCATTGAGAATAACTCTAAAAGACAAAGCAGGTTCTGAGTAAAAAACAAAGCATAACCTCCATTTTTATTCAACGTGGAAAGGACCTCCCTTCATGCTTTCCGGGAAGACTCAAGGCGTTACAACAGGGCCTGGAGTCGGCATCCACCTGCGGCACCCCTGGGAGGCCGTTCCAGAAAAATAGACCAAATTTCACAAAGACAGAGATGGCGGCAGAGGAGAGGCGTGTGTGCCGCATGCTGAGTGGGGCTCTGTACTGGACCCGGGTGGCCATGTTGGGCACAGAGCAGGAGATACAACTGGCTGTAGAGAGAGGCCACGGGTGGGGGGCTGGAGAGGCCCACGGGGAGCTGCACTCTGCCCTGGCCATGGGGACACTGATGCCGGAAAGGTCCCAGGCAGGATGGGCACGCCGGACACACTGCCCTTGGGAGAGCAAGAGGACATCAGCGGGAAATGCCAGAGGCACTGGGCGAGCTCTGTGGATGTTCTAAGAGCTCTCGAGTTGGCCCTTGGATTGGGTGCATTTTGTTGTAGGTAAATTATATTCCATTAATCTACCTTTTATTACTCATGATTTATGATGTTTAAAAGGCACTGAGGGGTGAGCCCCTAGCTATTCCTGATTTTCACATGTGATGGACAAACCAACACACCGACAAGTATACAAATGTCCTCACAATTGTTACTGAGAGTTTTAGGTGTAATGAGTCCAAACAGTGGGTTCTGGCCTCTGCTTGGGGCTCTCCTTGCTGTGCAGCCCCCAGGGCCTGGCTCATGGATACACTGAAAAGGCAGACAAAATGCTAAAAAGAGCAGAAGCGGACACAGTGGTCAATCCCTCCACCTCTTGCCGCATCATGACTTAGTGCACGGAGGTTACAAACTTGGACTCTGGAGCCACACCAGCCCACGTCCAAGTCCCATTCCCATCCTTCCTCTCTGACCGGACGAACTGCTCAGCTCTCGTGCACTGACTTTCCCACCTGGAGGATGCAGCCAGGAGAACTCCCGACTCACAGGTTGTCCCTTGGACCCACTGAGCCCAGACGGGTGCCTGGCACAGAGCGAGCACCACGGAAGGTTGGAGAAACAGACCTGAGCCTTCCTCTCATTTTCAGAGACTTAAACTCCTCCTCATGTTGCTTTTTGAGGATATTTTTCTGTCTCAAGTTTCCCATGATACTCCTTTATTTTATAATTCATATGCTTAGTTAGCACATGCTGATCCGGCACCCATACCAGCCTTTGCCTTCATGGGGGACATTAACCTGAAAAACAAGTCCCCGTATGTAAGGGAGCAGCTGAGCCGGAGGGAAGGGTTCAGCATCGAAGACCAGGCAGCTATGTAGACAAATCAACAGATGAAGATGTTGGGGGGCGCCGGCTGCTGACCTGGCCCCCAAATCCAGAGGCTGCGGAACACTTGAGACCTGTCAGCGGCCCCGAATGGCACAGAGAACCTCGCGGGGTTCACCCAGGGCTGTAGGAGGACTGTTAAACTAAGATCAAGTCTTGTCTATCATCTCCCACCCACCAGCCTCCTCCCTCCAACCCTGCTCTCCTTTCCACTGATTAGAAGGAAATCGACCTGTTATTTTGGTGTCTTCAGGTGCCACCCGAAGGGAGGCACGATGCAGTGGACTGGAAAGTGATCCCCAAGGTCAATGTAAGCTACACCAAGTGTACAGCTGGAGGGGAAGGTGAGCAGGTTCCAGCCCGAGTCACTCACTGCTTACCTAAATTAAATCCAGGGGTGCTACTTGGGCTTGGTGCTGTGTGCTCCCTTCTGCCCCCCACGGCTGGCTCCTGTCCCAGTCCCAGGGGTTTGTCACACCTCTGAGACTGTGGGGCAGGTCCCTTCCCATCAGCTCGTTTTCAAGGGTGCCTGGTGCCTTGGAAGGCAGGCTCTTGGTGACTGTGTTGTTTGGACCCATTTTCTTTTTGTTTTTTTGTTTTTGGTTTGGGCACGGAGAGGCTTTATTTGTTCTCCGCACTGGGTGCCTGTGCTGTGCGACAGTGGGACCGTCAATCCAGAGGCCCAGGCACACAAGGACTAACGCTTCCTTTTCTTGCACCTGGTGAGCTGCTGAGCAAGTTATTGAGTGCTTCCTCCAGAACTGCACCCCCCTCGATCGTGGTGCGGCTGGCACCACCTGGTCTGAGCCTCCACGGTCCCCTGACCCTGCAGGTCGGCTCTGCCTCCTTGTGGGCCATCCATCGCCAGGGCAGAGAGCACCGCGCTGGGTCTCGCTCCTCTGAGCCCCGCCCCCCACCCGGCATCCTGCCTGCCGGGAGCCCCAGTCCCTCCCTGTGTCCAGGTCCCACCAACACTGCCTCCCTCTCCGTCTCCAGAATTCTCTTTCTCTCAAACGTGCACAAACGGCCTCTGAGCCGAAGTTTGTCCATGGAGATGCCTTTATGCCAACAGTGTGGGAACACTCAGGGTCTGCTGTGGGGTGTGGATGCAAGTGTGTGTGGTGTGTGCCTGTGTGTGTGCACAAGTGTGTGTGTGTGCGCGTGTGCTCACGTGTAGGTAAAGAGGGACAGCAGGGAGAAATAAGAGCACCTGCTCAATGACTGACCTCTGACCTCTGCACTTGAGCACAGTGATGGTCATGAATCCTGGCTGGGACCAGACCCCCACCACCCAGGAGCTCACCTTCCTGGTAAATGGACAGCTATTTCCCTTGAGATCTGATTGCGCACCTCCCTGGGGTTCTGTGAGAAAGGTGGGCACTATTTCCTCCTGCCCCCAAAGACAGGGCAGAGTGGAATGAGGGTACCACTTTCATAATATCTCTGCTTGAATTATGGAAAATGAATTGAGGGAAGTCATGCTGGAGTTTCCAGGTTCTTGGACTAATTCCACAAGAAATAAGGGTGGGGACTTCCCTGGTGGTGCAGTGGTTAGGAATCCGCCTGCCAATGCAGGAGACACGGGTTCGATCCCCGGTCCAGGAAGATACCACATGCTGTGAAGCAACTAAGCCCGTGTGCCACAACTACTGAACCTGCGCTCTAGAGCCTGCTACCCACAACTACTGAGCCTGTGCGCCACAACTGCTGAAACCCATGCGCCCTAGAGCCCGTGCTCTGCAACAAGAGAAGCCACCGCAATGAGAAGCCTGCGCACCACAACAAAGAGTAGCCCCCGCTCACCGCAACTAGAGAAATCCCATGCTTAGCAGCAAAGACCCAACGCAGCCACAAAAAAGAAAAAATTAAAAAGAAAGAAATGAGGGTGAGTGGCCCGGGAGCTGTGGGTGGGGTTGGAGCTGGGAGTGGGGAGGGAGGGAGGAGGATGGCAGGTGCACAGAGTATTATCTTTGGAGCTTTCAAAAGGGAGGAGACTCCCAACTCCCGTCCCTACCTGTGACTCAGACACTGGCAGCAGGGGTGGGAGGGTAATTATGACCCCTTCCCAGGTTGACAAACACTGATGTACAGATGAACCAGAGGAGGTGGTTCCAATTGGTCGAGGGGGTGAGGGAAGGTGAAGGCAAGGACAGATTCGGAGCTGAGTCTGCTCATGGACCAGAGGGCAGATCTGGTTTAAAGCAAGGAGATTGGGGAGAAACCTTTTAATGAGAGTAAAAAAGGTACCTCTCTAAAGGTGGATGCCTGAGCCAGGACTACCTACATGATTTGTGGGGCCAGTGCAAAATGAAAATGCAGGGTCTCTTGTTCAGACATTATTAAGAATTCCAAGACAGCAACAGCAGAACCTTCAACCAAGTGCAGGGCGCTTCTGACTGTCCAGGTCACACGCCTATGAACCAGCGTGGTCTTGGCCCTTTCTCGGTTTCAAACGTGTCCTTATTTATCTTCTTAGTGGAAAACTAGACTGATGCTGCTCTAGTTCCTTCCCTTCTCACCTGCAAACACTTAAAATTAGAAAAGAGCGGTGTTGTAGTCACCTAATTCTCTCCATCTTTCTGGGATATTAATTTTGCACAGTTAACGCTGAGCCTGTCAACCTTCGTCCTTTGCTGTCTGTTAGAAAATCTCAGCTGGACTCCTTTTCCGCGCTGCCATCTGTTGCTATGACGCCTTCTATTTTTAAATAAGGGAGAGCACCGTAAGCTCCCAGAGGCAAGGAGGGAGGGACTTTTCATAGGATGTTTCCTTATAAAGAAGGCAGAAGATCCAGTTCATTGGAAGTTGGTCTATGAACTCAAACTGGCCATTCTCCTTAAATGACTCATGTCCATTCACTGTCTTTCCCACCCGATAGCATGTTTAGATGAGCCATTTCCAGATAGTCATCTTACAAGAGCATCACACACAGACACATCTCACCTCTCAACTCAAAGCAACAAAAGTCTGCTAGGGTCATACCATCCTTGACCTTATATCAATGAGTCTGATTCACTTTTCATGTCTTCTTTTGTTGATCCACTTGGAGTAAGCTGGTGGTGGAGTAGTTTCAACCATGATCTTGTTTTCACACGGAGCCTTCTTGTGTTTGCAAAGCTTTTCCTTAAAACTCTTTATTATTGTACTTAAAAAAAAATTGAAAACATTCTAAAATGAAAATAAAGAAACAAAATATGCCTGGTAGATATCTTTCCCATCTGAAAGCTAAGTGCAAAAAAGACATTTGGACTTTGAACTTCTAGTCACTTTTTGACTCCAATCATGTAAAGACAGGAATTGGCCTATGAAGTCTTGTAAAAAATATATGAAAGCAAATGGTTGAACCTGTAGAGGAAGTAATTTAAAAATTAAAATTTTCCTGCAATCTAACAAATCAGCTGTTTTCGGAAATACCTAATGCCACATGTCACTATGGAACCAAACAAGAATAAGATTTTAGTTCTTAAAACCACAAAACGTTGAATACACTTTGTAGGAGGAATGTAAAAGTTTATGAATCGACTTCATTTGTGCCTGATTTAACTCCAAAATCAATAAATGCACTTAAATTATTTTCTTCAAATTATCTTTAATAGCAGAAAGTTACCTAGAAACAACCTGCAGCAGATCTTTATTAGTACGAAAGGATATGGAGGGGCTGGTACTTGGTCTTGTTCAACTCGCCTGTTCTAGTACTTTCATCCATTATTGGTTTTTCTTGTCTTGACTCAGCTCTGGTCTTTAGGGGTGACTCACAGGTAGAGGCATGATGCCCCAGTGGCTGGAGGCTCAGCCCAGACATCTTCCCAGGGGCTGACTCCCCTCTGAAGGTGATTGGTTGGTGTGAGGGGAGGCCACGCCCACCGCATTCACTGTGCATTTTAAAGGGCCCTGAGGACCACTCCCACACAGCGGACAGGACACAAGGGAGGATGCCCGCACTCTGTATGCCATGAAGGCTACAGCTTCTCAGCTTCGGGTCTCATCACGGTACTTTGTCTTTTAAATCTGTCTTTTTTATGACACTTTCCAATATTTTTAAAACGTCAATTGTAAGAATTATTTGTTGGAAAAAAATCTGATGTTTTACATTCTCTTGCCATTACACTAGAACTTTGTCATGACAAACTTAAAGTTTTATTTAAAAGTATAAGTAGGTATCGTGGAGTGTAAGATCCCTCCTGTCAAGGAGGTGGGGGAACATGAACAAAGCTGAGTGTGTCCGTGATCTAGTCTAGGGCTACATGACCCCTCACTAAGGTGGTCTTCACAAGCAGAGGAAGGATCTAAGCAGCATTCTGCTCTTTCCTTTACAAACATTTGTATAAAATACTTAACTCCTACAGATGCTTGTAAATCCATAACTTAAGAAAAATATAGGATGCAGAAACATATTTTTAAAAAATACTGAACTCTTTCTCATTGAGTTCTGTTACTCTAAAATGTATTATACAATGAGGTTATCACCTCACACCAGTCACAATGGCCATCAACAAAAACTCTACAAACAATAAATGCTGGAGAGGGTGTGGAGAAAAGGGAACCCTCTTGCACTGTTGGTTGGAATGTAAATTGATACAGCCACTATGGAGAACAGTATGGAGGTTCCTTAAAAAACTAAAAATAGAACTACCATACGACCCAGCAATCCCACTACTGGACATATACCCTGAGAAAACCATAATTCAAAAAGAGTCATGTACCACAATGTTCACTGCAGCACTATTTACAATAGCCAGGGCATGGAAGCAACCTAAGTGTCCATCGACAGATGAATGGATAAAGAAGATGTGGCACATATATACAATGGAATATTACTCAGCCATAAAAAGAAATGAAATGGAGGTATTTGTAATGAGGTGGATGGAGTTAGAGTCTGTCATACAGAGTGAAGTAAGTCAGAAGGAGAAAAACAAATACAGTATGCTAACACATATATACGGAATCTAAGGGGAAAAAAAAAAAAGGCCATGAAGAACCTAGTGGCAAGATGGGAATAAAGACACAGACCTACTAGAGAATGGACTTGAGGATATGGGGAGGGGGTGGGGTGAGATGTGACAGGGTAAGAGAGTGTCATGGACATATATACACTACCAAATGTAAAATAGATAACTAGTGGGAAGCAGCCGCATAGCACAGGGAGATCAGCTCGGTGCTTTGTGACCACCTAGAGGGGTGGGATGGGGAGGGTGGGAGGGAGGGAGATGCAAGAGGGAAGAGAAATGGGAACATACTGTATATGTATAACTGATTCACTTTGTTATAAAGCAGAAGCTAACACACCATTGTAAGGCAATTATACTTCAATAAAGATGTTTAAAAAAAAAAAAAAAAGAAGATGTGGCACATATATACAATGGAATATTACTCAACCATAAAAAGAAATGAAAGTGAGTTATTTGTAGTGAGTTGGATGGACCTAGAGTCTGTCATACAGAGTGAAGTAAGTCAGAAAGAGAAAAACAAATATCGTATGCTAACACATATATATGGAATCTAAAAAAAAAAAAGATGGTTCTGATGAACCTAGGGGCAGGACAGGAACAAAGACGCAGAAGTAGAGAATGGACTTGAGGATACGGGGAGGGGGAAGGGTAAGCTGGGACGAAGTGAGAGAGTGGCATGGACATATGTACACTACCAAATGTAAAATAGATAGCTAGTGGGAAGCAGCTGCATAGCACAGGGAGATCAGCTCAGTGCTTTGTGACCACCTAGAGGGGTGGGATAGGGAGGGTGGGAGGGAGATGCAAGAGGGAGGAGATATGGGGATGTATGTATATGAATAGCTGATTCACTTTGTTATACAGCAGAAAATAACACAGCACTGTAAAGCAATTATACTCCAATAAAGATGTTTAAAAATAAATAAAAAATAAAATATAAAATAAAATAAACAAATATTATATAGTTTTAAATATTATAGAAGATATTATATAAAAGTATATATTATATTATACACATATGCCTATATTTGTATTTCATAGCCCCAAAGTTCAACAGCGCTTAAAGTACAGTGGGAAGAAAACATGGTTCTATCTATTAAAGTTTAGGAAAAATCATGAACAGTTAACAAGGTAAAGTGAGAGAAGACAGCACACAATGTTAATCGATTGACTTTAGGCAAGGTTGGAAGCCCCAAAGTTTGTCCATCACTTACTTCTCTGTCTGAGTTTGTGTGCGGTCCTCGGGCTTGCCCACTGCAGCATGTAAGGTGGTGTCCACAAGAAGTGCTGGGTATTTTACAAAAGGGTTGTAAAATTTTCACCCAGGAATTGGGTCTTTAGACCTCCACTCTTCTGGAAATTGAAGACTTTTTCACCTAAAATTTCTCCTTTAATGCAAATCTTCCTAAGCTGTTCATATTTCAAGGTGTTTTTGTTTTGATCAGGTACAATCTTACTACAGTTTAGTTAACAAAGGAGAACAGGTTATAGGTTATACACTTGCAGAGACAGAGTTCCTGGCTCAGGAAAACTAAAGGTGAAGGAACCCAGCATCTACCTCTGTGGGAGGAATCTGGTCTTTGCATTCTCTCTTTTCCCCAACCCCTTCTCCCCCCACCCCAACCCCGTCTCTCTCTCTCTCATATTATTCAGTAATAGTATTTTGTTTCCCATCCTGTTACTTTTTTCTCAGTGGCTCTGACTGGATACGCTGGCTATGGGACAGGCCAGTCCCCATCAGGGACCTCAGATGCCCTCTGCAACCCTTAAAAGCTCTGAGCAGGCTTTTTCTCTGCCCAAATCAGATTTATGTTGCCAGTCCTTATGACAATCTTGAACCTGAATTTGGTTAGCTAGAAAAAGTCAGCAGGCTCAGACTAATAATTCACCATCAGGAAAGTCCAAGAGATTCCCAAACCTAGCCCACAACAGTCCACTCCCTTTGGGGGAATGTGGTTTAGTCCCCAGTCCTTCAGGAAACATCTGAAGTGACTGTACTGTTGCATGAAAAAAACCTTCGGAGCCATCATGAACATCGGTGGAAAGCAGCACAGTTTAGCAGAAGAAAAGTGGGCACGGGGAGAAGTTTACCAAAAACAAATATTCCCAGGAACGCACTTTTCCATTGCTGACTGCTAATAGGCGTTCATCCGGTCACTCCTTGTTTTTATCATGTTTGTTCTTCTCTGTAAATTCACTTCTTTCTCTCCTCTTCCTTCCTCTTTACACTGAGATCATCACCATGACGTCCTCGCACTGTCCTGGGTACCAGGGACACCATGCACGTTCATTCCCATTTCTCCATGCCTCCCTCCCCCAACTGGTCCACTGACATGCACTTCCCCCTTCCCCGTGTCCCTGTGTGTCGGGGCTGGCCTTGAGTGGGACAATCAGCTCACCCTCTGCAAGGGAGAGAGGGCTGGAGGCCGAGTGCCTTTTACAAAATTATGAAGAAACCCGTTGCTAGACCCTTCCCCATTGGCAGTTGTAAGTCTCTCCTAGTTCCTGTACCCAGATCCCGCACTAAACTGCCTGTGGGATTTGCTGTTGGCCATGTAAAGAACTTCTGCTCAGAGCTTTTCTCTGGGACCCTAGGAATGAGAAGACACCAAGCACCATGGCTCACCAAGCCCAGCGGTAAGACTGGTTCTCACTGCCCTCAACCCCTCCGTTTACCAGTCACTCTTTCCAATGAGACAGCATCTTCCTGACTCAAAAATCCCTTCTTCCCATTAAGACAGGAGATACCATTTCCTCTTGACCAGATTTATCCACTTATGCAAAAATGTTGTCTCTCAGAGAGTCAAGTCTGTATGCTTTTTATTTCACATTATGGAGGGAAAGGCCCTAAATTTTCACAACCTTTTATAGACCAAGAATATGAGTGAAGCTGGGACTCCATCACACTGTGCCCACTTTGAGCCTTTGCAGTAAATATCTCAGGACTTCAAAAGGAGAGAAGGGTCAGACCCTGGAGATAAAGTTGAGTGTCCACACTGGCTCTTCCCTCTGCTTGACCAACTCCTCTTGTTGTTTTAGCAGGTCGATTAAGTTATCATTGATATAAACTCCACATGTGCTCCGTAACATAAACTTTCATGTGCTTATTTGCTATCCATATGTGTTTTTTGGTAAAGAATCTGTTCAACTCATTTGCCCATATTTAAAAAAAAAATCTGGATGAGTGTTTGTTATTACTGAATTAAGAGCCCCTCATGTAGTCTAGATACAAGTCCTTCATATGATCTGCAAATATTTTCTCCCAGATTGTGGCTTATCTTTTCATTCTCTCAACTGTGCATTTTGAAGAACAGACCTTTTTCATTTTAATGAAGTCTGAATTAACACTATGTTCTTTTATAGATTGCACATTTGATATTGTATCGAAAAATATTTGCTGACTCAAAGTCTTTAAGACCTTCTACGTTTTCTTCTAGAAGTTTCAGTGTTTCATATTTTACTGTTGGTTTATAATCTATTTTAATTTATTTATGGTGCAAGGTATGGATTAAAGTTTATTTAATTTTTTATTATGGTTATCCAATTGTTCCAGCCCTATTTGTTGAAAAGAGTATACTTTCTCCATTAATTGCCTTTTCATCTTGGTGAAGAAAATCAGCTGCCCATGACGTGTGGGTCTATTTCTGCACTCTCAATTCTGTTGGTCAGCATAGTTGTCTTTATGTCAGTGCCATGCTATACTGCTTACTGTAGCTCTATAATAAGTATTGAAATCAGGTAGTGTTAACTCTCTGACTTTGTTCTTTGGCAAAGTTGCTTTGGCTAATCTCGGTCCTTTTCTTTAACATGTGAATTTCAGAATCAGGTTGTCAATTTCCTTAGCAAATGGTTTCTAGGAGTTTGATTGAGATTGCATTGAAATTGTAACTGTAGAACAATTCAGGAAGAATTGCCATATTAAAAATACTGGATCTTCTGAACCACAAGCATGATATATTTCTACATTTATGTAGGTCCTCTTTACTTTCTGTAGGAAGTATTTTTTTTTAATTGTCAATGTATAGGTCCTGCAGATTACTGTCA
The DNA here is from genome assembly GCF_965194825.1 of Balaenoptera physalus. NCBI lineage: Eukaryota > Metazoa > Chordata > Mammalia > Artiodactyla > Balaenopteridae > Balaenoptera > Balaenoptera physalus. The sequence continues at coordinate 96,957,163 of NC_138894.1, forward strand.
AGTTTCTGCCTACACATTTAACATTTTTGATTCTTTGTTAGTTATTATAATTTCGATTTCTGAATGTTCATTGCCTGTATACAGAATTAAAGTTGATTTTTAGTATTGAACTTGTCCTGCAACCTTGCTAAATTTACTTATTCATTGTAGTAGCATTTTTGTAGATTCCATCAGATTTTCTACATATTCCATGATGTCATCTACAAATACAGTTTTCATTTCTCTTTGTCAGTCCAGCTCAAATGCCCAGTGTAATGTTGATTAGAAGTGATAATGGGAGAATCCTGTCTTGTTCATGATCTTAGGGATAAATTAAGCTACAGATTTTAAGTACATGCACTTTATCAGGTTGAAGAAGTTCCCTTTTATTCCTAATTTGCTAAGTGTTTTAATCAGAAATGCATGCTGGATATTGTCACCTGATTTTCCTGCATTTATTGAGATGATAATGTGGATTTTTTTCTTTTTTAGTTTATTTGTGGTGAATTACTTCAGTTGATTTTCAAATGTTAAACTAACCTTGATTAAACCCTACTTGGTCATGACATACCTTATGCTGTGGATGCACTTTGTTAAATTTTGTTTAGAATTTCTGCGTCTATGTTCACAGTGCTCTGTACTTCTCTTATCATGTAATATCTTTATCTGATTTTGTAATCTAAGAAATGCTGAATCATAGAATGAATTGAGAAGTATTCCCTTCTCTTACATTCCCTGGAAGAATCTCTGTATAATTGGTATTATTTCTTTCTTCATATTTGGTACAATTCACCAGTGAAGTCATCTGGAACTGAGTTTTCTTTGTGGGAAGATTTTAACAACAATTTAAATTTCTTTTATTTATATATAGGCTATCCATGATATCTATTTCTTATTGAATGGACTTGGTAGTTTGTGTCTTTCCAGGAAACTTTTCCACTTCGTCTAAGCTGTTGAATTTATTAGCTAAGGTCATCCATAATGTTCCTTTGTTATATTTTAATATGTGTGTACTCTGTATTCACCTTCTCCCTATCCATATTTGTAATTAATTCCCTCTCTCTCTCTCTCTCTCTCTCATGATAAGCCTGATTGGAGATTTATCAATTTTATTGATCCCTCAAAATTTTTCTCCATTTATTTCCTCTTCTCTATTTCATTGATTTCTGCTCTGATCTTTATAATTTCTTTTCTTCCACTGACTTTAAGTTTCATTTGCTCTTCTTTTCTAGTTGCTGAAGATGGAGCTGAAGTCATTCATCTGCATTCTTTTCTGACATATGCATTTAGTGCCACCAATTCCCCTCAAGTATTGCTTTAGCGGCAACCCACAAATTGATTCGTTGCGGGACATTTTTTTTGTTTTTCATCCAGTTCAAAATATTTTCAAATTTCCCTTTTTATTTCTTCTTTGACCCATTAGTTATTTAATTTTCAAATGTTTGTAGATTTCACAAATAACTTCCTGTTGAATATTATTGACTTCTCCTTTAATTCCACTATGGTCAGAGAATATACTTAGTATGACTTGAATCTTTTAACATTTTTTGTGAGTTGTTTTATGCCCCAGAATTTGGTTTACCTTGTAAATGTTCAGTGTGCATTTGAAAAAAGTACATATTCTGTTGTTGGATAGACTGTTCTGTAAATATCAGTTATGGGTAGTTGGTTGATGGTGTCGTTCAAAACTCTATCCTTACTGATCTTCTGTCTACTTGCTCTACCACTGAGAAAAGGATGTTGAAATAATTGTGGATTTGTCTATTTATCATTGCAGTTCTTTCAGTTTTTGCTTCATGTAATTTAAAGCTTGGTTATTAGGTGCATAAGTGTTAAACATTGTTGCCTCTTTATTAATGTATCATTATGAAGTGGCCTTCTTCGTCCCTGGTAATATTCCTTGCTCTGAAAGCTACTTTGTCTGTTATTAACATAGTCACTCCTGCATTTTTCTCACTAGCATTAACATGGTATATATATCATTTTCATCCTTTTATTTTAACGTATTTTTGTCTTTATATATGAAGTGCCTTTCTGTAGATAGCATATAGTTGGGACTTGCTTTTTTTAATCTAATTCAGCAACTTTTGCTTTTTTATTTTGGTCTTTAGCCTATTTAGATTTAATGTGATTATTAATATAAGATCTAAATCTACTGTCTTGCTTTATGTTTTCTATTTATTCCATCTGTTCTTTGTCCCTTTGTCCTAATTTTTGCCTTATTTGGATTGAGTATCTATAATTCTATTTTATTTCTTTTTTGTCTGATTAACTATAGATATTTTGGAGTAGCTATTATATCAGTTGTGGTTTTGGGTTTATAAAATACATTTCATCTTTTTACAGTTTACCATTAAATGATACTATACCACCTCACATATAATACAAGAGTCCTAACAATATACACTTCTGTTTCTAACCATTTCTGATGTTCTTTGTCACCTTGTGGAGATTCATACCTGGTATTAGATTCTTTCTGCTTGAAGAATTTCTTTAATATTCCCTGCTGGTCCAGTCTGCTGATGATATATATCATTTCAGCTTTTACATGTCTGAACAAGTCTTTATTTTACCTTCATTTTTGAATGATCTTGTCCCTGGGTAATGAACTCTAGGTTAACAAGATTATTTTTCCTTTAAGAACTTAGAGATGGTGTTCTCCTGTCTTCTTGCATTTTTCTGATGCTAAATGTAATCTTCCTTATCCTCTTTATATGTAGCATGACTTTTTTTACCTTTGTCTCCTTTTAAATTTCCTGTTTATCACTGGTTTTGAGCAATTTAATTGTTACTTATGCTATGTAATTCTCTTCATGTTTCTTGTGTTTGGGTTTGGTTGAGTTATTTTGGATCTGTGGGTTTGAAGTCGTCATTAAATTTGGACAATGTTAAGTCATTAACTCCATATTTTTTTTGGTCCCCTGTCTCTCTCTTTTCCTTTGGTTATTCCAGTTACATGTCTGTTAGGCCACCAGAAGTGTTTTGTTTATGTTTTTAAATTCTTTTTTGTCTTTCTCTGTGTGTTTCATTTTGGATAGTTTCCATTGGTATGTCTTCAAATTCATTGATCTTTAATTCTTCAAAGACTAAATCTGTCATTTATCCCATCCTGTGCAGTTTTCATCTCTGACATTGTATCTTTCATTTGTAGAAGTATGATGCAGGTTTTTTTTTAATCCTCTGTCTTCACTTAACTTTTTGAATATATAAAATACAACTGTAATTATTGTTTATCGTCCTTGTCTGATAATTCTAACGTCTGTGTTAATTCTGCAATAGTTTGACTCGATTGATTTTTCTCCTCACTATGAATTTTACTTTCTTACTTCTGTCCTTGCTTGGTAATTTTTAAAAGAATCTCAGATATTGTGAATTTTGCCTTTTTGTGTGCTGGGTACATTTTCTTTCCTAGAAATATTTTTGAGCTTTGCTCTTAATTTACTGTTTGATCCCTCACAGTCTAGCCTTTAAAATTTGTCAGGCATCATCTAAGCAATATTCAGTCTATAACCAATTATTCCTTGCTAGTGAGTCAACATTCTTCTGAGTGCTCGACCCCATGCCTGTGAGTTCTGAGGTCTGACACCCTGGCCGGTGGGGGTGGGCGTTAGTTATCCCTGCCCCGTGTGGGTGCGTCTTCCTGTAGTCTTCCCCTGGCCTCAAGGAGTTTCCTCAGACTTGCGATGATCGTCACCCTAGTAAGTACTCTTAGGCGACCCTCTGCCCACCTCCAGGCCTCGGTGTGTAGGGGTCTCTCCTCTTCAGTGCTCTGTCCCAACAACTCTGACCTTCCTGGTGTCCATGGACTCTCAGCTCTGTCTCCTCACCTCAGGGGTCCACTGGGCTCTTCCTGGGCCCCTCCTCCTGCCACCCAATCTGGAAATTCTCTCAAGGCAGACAGACAGGGCGATCAGGGTCCCTGTCTTGTTCTCATCTCCCAGGGATCACTCTCCTTCATTGCCTGATGTCTAGTGTTTTGAGAACCATTGTTTCATGTGAGGTGTTTATTTGTACTTTTGTTCTTGGTGGTTTCTGATGAAGAGGTAAATCCAGTCTCTGATATTCCATCTTTGTTGGGAGCAGGAGCCCCCTTCTCTTAATTCATCTGTTTCAGTTTTTTTATCCCAAAGTCTCCAGCTGATGAGAGTGTAAAGTGCACTGTTCTCTACTCTCCTTTGCCACGCGTGTTTCCCTTTATTCCCTTCACAAAAGAGAGATGATCTACCTACTTTGACCCTCAGAGTGGATAGACATTAGACAGCTGCCTGGGGACCTCTGCTTCCCCAGGCCGTCCAGCACTGGGCCTCCCCACAGAGTGCAGGTGACTTCATCAAGGTCAAAATGGAGGGTGGTGGAATGTGAGCTTTGGGAGAAGAAAGGGATGTCAGATCTTTGGTGGAAAATGCCAAGATCTTTGTGTTTTAAAGTTTGTTGATTTGTGTATGACAGTGACTACAAACAGAGAATGCAGTACATGATACTGGAGAAATTTTAACTATTAAGACTAATTATAGATGATGGGGAAGTTAAAAGTGAGAAGGGAAAAGATAAATATCTGATTTATCCAAAACCTGATATTACTAATTGATACTAATTTCATCCATGCAACTTAAAATTATGTGTGTGTTTTAAATTTTATATACAGATATAATATTGTATATAATTTATTAATTTATTCATCATGCTTTTTGTTCATAACTTAATAAACAGTGGGCCTCAGCTGGGCACTAGCTAATATTCCTGAATTATAAGCTGATCCTTGCTTATGGGAGTGAGTCATCTTGGGGGAGTCTGAAGACTGATGTGGGAATCTAAGAACTGGTGTTCAAAGCAGAATGCCTGTGTTTCAGAGGATTCACAAGGCATTGGGGTGTAAGAAAGATATTTGAACTTACTTGTATAAAATTAATAACTGCATTCAATTCTCCTAGATGGGCACAGACACCTCACCTTTTCCAGACGTCATGCAGGTTTTCTGCAGAGAAACTGAGTAGCAAGAAATTCCGGGCTTGAAACTGGGAACCTTAGGCTTCCATTGGCTTTGGCATTTTACTCCATATTTCAGTTTATGAGGGTCTCAGTAAAGAGATTTATAAACTATATTGCAATATTTTGTAATGAAATGGAGCACTAGTGTGAAAATTACTTGTGCCACAAAGATGTGTGCTTGTTTTTAGTGTCAGATTCTTAAAGTTGTCAACCTTAAAGGTGAGCTAAATTGTTCTTTTACAAAAGGACACATGCTCCAAATTTGTTATTTATGCATGAGGACAGGGGCTAAATAAGTATGGTACCAGCAGATATTTGTGGAAAAGTAAATACATTTAATCTTGCTTGGAAGGAAACATGATGTTCTAACAATTAGTGAGAATCTCTTTAAAAAGAAACTTGTGCTGTGGAGAGAGCATTTGAAAACGGATGTTCAGGAATCTTGTCATTGTTATGTGATTTTAAATTTTTACTATATATGATATATGAAACATTAAGAACTCTCAAATTCCCCCTCTTTAACAATTTGCAAACAAAAAGCCTTAAGCCAATCTTTTTAAATTGTTAAAATAATAATTTCAGTGGGTTTTGAATTCATCTATTTAAATATATATATTTAACACCTTCTGATTGGCTTGCAAGAACAAATTATGGCATTTGGGATCAATGGAAATTGATTAGTTGAATTTCAATACAAATCTCTGCATAACCGATAGAAATAATTGAAAAATAAGTATCATGATTTGGGTACAGTAGCCAATATAGAAGTTACTCTTCTTCCATTTTTAGGTGAGTGCTTCTTTGTGATGTATCTCTTCAACTATGTCAGTTCTTAAAATCAAGTATCACTATAAATTGAGCTAAGAAATAGGCAAGATTTTTTAAAATAATGTAAATTTAAAGATATTGTCCTCATTTAAAAATATCCTTAATACATTTCAGAAGAGAAATTTTGTACTGTTTACAGATAAAATAAGCATTTCAAAATTTAATTTTTTATTGTACGTATTCCACAACTGTTATTATTATTATTATTATTATTATTATTATATGTCAGTACCTAATAGTGTATGTGTGTGTATAATAGAGGATCAGTCACTTTTTAAAAATTTCCTGCTGAAAAGAAAAGATGCCTGATCACTGAGGTTTCAAAAGGCTGCTCTAGACAGGCTATAAGGACGCAGCACCAGCTGCCCGTGGGGCTGGGCGCTGACAAAGGTGAAAGGCCTTCTGGCCTGCGTGGTGATGCCTGGACCACGATGGGCTTTGTCCACGCGCATTGTCTCATGGTATCCTCACCACATGTCTGAGGACCAAGCGTCGTCACCAGGTTTCATCAGGAACCTTGACTCTTTGAGAGAAAAGTTGGGCTCACACTTATAGCAAGTGCAGAGCTTCAGTTCGGCCAGACCCCGGGTCTTGGGGCTGTCCCTGAGCCTGGCAGCCTCCTCCCGGGGGAGGGTGGTGGGTTTCAGCGATCAGGCAGAGGGAGACTTGTTTGGGTTGGTGGCATGTCTGCCCCTGCCCCCTCAGACGGTGGCAGCTAGAGTCACATCAGTGCACGTGGACAGTGAACCTGGCTGAACCCTAGTGGATGGGAGGGTTGGCTGGGTGGGTGGCGTTCAGTCAGCGTCCAGTCAGAGTGGACGATGGGGAGCGTAAAGGGGAGGTTACCGTGGGGGCCAGTGTCGGAGGCGGGCAGGGCCAGAGCGCAGTCCGCGGTGTGGAGGGCTGGTGCCCCCGCTTTACTCTCAGTCACCGTGGTCCTTGGTCTGGGGAAATGGCTGTGCTCCAGGTAGCTTATGATCCTTCAGAAAATGTGTGTAAAATTGTGTGGGTCTCTGCACTTGCATTTTTTTGATGAGGAAACCCATGGCCTTTACCAGATCCTGAGAGAATCCAGGACCAAAAAATAGTCTCAATGTAGAGTCTCTGCAGTAATTGGCAGTGACTCTTTATAGAGAAGACTTTTACTGCTCCAGGCTCAGAGCTGAACCAAACAAAGCTGTGTCCTGTTCTACCTTGAAGAAGAGCAGCATTCAGCAAACTTAACTGGTTAGTTGGTTGTACACTTAGAACAGATGTGAGGACATTATACTAAACTGTGTGTTGTACTAAACAAGACTAACCAAGTGTGAGCCTGGGCCAGGCTCAGGCTGCCAACCCAGTGTGACATTTCAGACGTCTTTCCCCTTGCCAACAGTAAAGACAGGAAAAAACAACCATAAACACTGCTCCTCATAAACAGATGCCGTTTTAGGCAGGAAAGGACATCATTAGATTTGTCTTATATGTATAATTCATGTATAAAATTATACATAATGCAGCTGATTCTCGTTATTCATAGCTGTTATGTTTATAAGTCACTGTGGGCACTCACTTAGCAAATTCTGGACCAGAGTGTCTATGGGAAACACAGGGTTAGGTTGCTGCCAGCCTCGGGTCACATTTTCATCAATCAATCAATACATAGCCTTGTTTTTCGTATGTGTATATTTCTGTTTAAAGACACCTTGTTCAATGTATATGGTTGATTAAGTAACACCGAACTCATGGCCAGTGGCACATGAATGAAGCTTCTCTAACGCACGGGTTTTCTCCATAAGACACGTCACAGCCTCCTTACACTCAGGACACCAGGCAGCCCTGCAGCCCTGTGCTTGGAGCCGTTTTAAACAGAGAAATCACCATCAAAAAGCACAACAATGTGGAAAGTGTGGCACTAAATAGACCATCAAAGAGGACGCTAATTTGCAGCATGAGAGCTGAAACCAAAGGCAGAGTGTTGCTTTACTCAACCCCAGCTGGGACCGCGAACTTCAAGTGATTCAAATTTTTTGCTGCTCTGTTCAAGCCCATGAAAGACTGAGAAAGGACGGCGAGTATTGAAATTGAGGTTACAAGTAAACTTTGGCAAGTAGGCAAATTCACAGATATGAAGTCACAAATAATGAGCACCGACTGTGTACTCATTTTATTGGCTCTGTGGAGGTGGATTTCAGAAAGGCAATGCTGCAGGTCGTCTGTACTGAAGGACGAACAAACAGTTTTCTACTCTTTCTCTTACTATATTGCCTCATATAATTTGGTTTTTGAGTCCTTGCAACATGCCAGACGTTGTATTCGGTGATGAGACAGAAAGATCTGTGGGACACAGGTCCTGCCTCTTAGTTGTTCATACGCCAGGTAGGCAGACAGACAGGTAAATAAAGTCAGTGCAGTGTGAAGGCGGACTGAAGTGTGGACCAAATAACACTCGCGTTTCCCTCCAGTATCACAGAAGTCTTACCAAAAGAACTTCCAAACGGGCTGGATTTGGAAAGATGGCTACGACTTCTTTAGGAAAACAGAAAAAGGTAAATAGTGAAGACAGATGTTCACAGACATGAAGATACGACACATCTTAGTATATTTGGGAACTCACAAGGATGGTGACATTGCCATCATGTGAAACGTCAGGTGGGGATGGAGGTGCTGATGCTGAAAGCATTGGCGAGAACCCAATCAGAGGGCTTGGTTGACCATCTAAGGATTTTGGATTTTGACCCTTAAGTGAAGAGAAGGGAGGCGATGGAGCTACCTCATTAGGAATGTGCTTTAGAGAGGAAACCCCAGTGGCATCGAGAATAGTGGGTTACTGGGTACAAACGGTGGTCTGGACGCCAGCAAGACTGCTCTTGCCACTGTCCGGTGAAGCATGGTAAACATCTGAGCTGAGGACGTTGATGGCTGTGTACAGAGGGAGAGAGAATCTAACAGAGCTAATGCTGAAGCAAACAAGCTAGAAATCCAAGAATGAGGATCACTCAGTTTAGATTCTCCCTTCCATGTGTCACGTGCATTATTACATGCATCATTCACAGTCTTTTTTCCCCTTTTGAAATGAAAAACAGACATGACAGAATTTAGGGTACATTAACAACCTGTATTTGACTTGAATAAAAAAAGACGTAGGTTAAGATTTGCTTACGTTTCACATAATAAGAAATGAATAAAATAAAATTTTAAAACATGAAAAGCATTTATGGTGTGCAATAACTGCTTTCTGTGTTTTGTGTCTATGAATGCTTACTTTTAGCTATTAGCTTCCAATAAAAAGCTCTATTTCTTGCTTCTGAAGTAATGACTAAAAGCCATTAAAGACAGGGCTGCAAGGGATGGTTCTGGAGGGTTTTAGTATTTTCAAAAAGTAAAAGCTAATTTGTCATTGGTGGTAAGCCACAGAGTAAGCCCTTTAGCTTAAAATACCGCTAAAAACGTTAAACTTGCTTAAAGTTAAAAACACTAACCATTAACGGCAAAATGGAAGATTGTTAGACAATAGTTCAGATCACATTTGAATTGGAAAAACGAGCTGGACCATCAGGACCGCAGATTTAATCTCAGCCCATCTGGGAGCAGCTGGCTGAGGGGGTCACCTGGCCCAGAAGGGCATCTCCAGTAACTGTGTCTGTGCGCCGTGGTCAGCAGGGAGCCACCCAACCACTTAACTCACACACACACACCTTTGTTTCAAAGTCAGGTGTTTTCAGGATTTCGATCTATCTTTTCTGCTTCAGTAACTGGAATGACAGCGTATCCAGCTTACTTCAGGTCACTCACAGAGGGTCAGGGCATTCACGCGTGGCACACAACCTGCCATATCTTACTGATTAAATATTAATGTGCTCTGTTTACTTCTCCGAAACACACTGGTTTTGAGTGGATCTCACCCTGGTGGGAATCTAATCAGCACAGCCCAGGCAGGAACTGAAGACCACGTAACACACAGAAACCTCTGATTCCTGCGCTGGTGGCTTTTCCCATATGGCTCAGAGCAAGAGAGCTTTGCTTTATGAACACACCTGCCCTAGGCCGGACAGGCACAGGACCACCTCACTTTCTTCAGCTGTTACTGGTGTTGGTGGAGTTCTCTCTAAGGAAGAGGCATTGCTGTAGAGTGGCAAGACTTGACCTTAGAAGGCTCAGACTCTCCTCTCCATTTACTATATATACCTTCCCCGCCATATTCTCTATATATTCTCTATATATATGAAGGAAGGAAGGAAGAGCAGTGGCCCCCAAAGATGCCCATGTCCTAATCCCCAGCACCTCACATGACAAAAGGGACTTTGCAATTGAGGATCGTGTGGTGGGGACATTATCCTGCCTACCCGTATAACTGCCTACCCATCCTCGTGGCACCACTCTGGGACTCAAACGACACTTTCTAGAAATGCACTTTGTCAACTGTAGGCCCAACACGAATGTGAGGGCATTGCGCACGTGAAGGCGCGCCCTGGGGCCGAGCAGCATTTCCGTTGTATTCACTTGGTGAAATCAGAGAGCTGCACGTTGAAATTGTAGATGAAAAATGGGAACCACTCTTAACTTCATTTTATTTTTAGAAGTTCCTCCTGAGTGCCTGTGTGCCGCCTGCCGCTCTAATAGGTGATTTGCGTGGCTGACGGCGTGTGTGTGCCTTGGCTGCTCCTCAGGCAACGGAGTAAGGACTTGACACGTGGATGACGTGCCTTACTGGGCAGTTCCCAGGAGAGAAAAGGAAATAGTTCTTTAGAGAGAGGAGGGCAGGTGGGTCAGAGAATAGAGCTGAATAAATGGACCAAGTCAGGAGGGGGGCAACTCTGTAGCAGAGGAGGCTGACTGCTGAGCACTCAGCCTGAAACGCCAGCAGCTAGACACACTCAAGTGCATTTCTCACTCAAGCCAGGTGCGTTATTGGCTGGGGAGAGAGTTCTGCCCTACATGGTCATTCTGGGTCCTGCCCTCCTTCTGTCACGTGGCTCCGCCATCCTCTGTTGACCCGAAGGGCGGGTGGAGCAAGTGCCAAGGGATAGTGCCTTGGAGATGCTCCTGCGCTGGCTGGATGTGCTGTACTTCACCTCTGCTGCAACCAGCACTCAGACTGGTCCAGGACCTCACCTCCCGCAAGGTCAGCTGTGTGGGTGGAAGAAGTGGAGGACCCAGGTCAGCATCTCTGCCCCTCAGTCTGCTTTCAGGCACAGTTTTTCCAAAAACTCAGTTACCTTCAGAAATTGACATTTCAAAATATCTCAAAACAAAGAGTATTTGCTTTTCAAAGCAAAGGATGAGCATTTTATGAGAAGCAGACTCCCAGGTTACTTTGTTGTGGAGGACACTGTTTGCAGAGAGCTCGTTGTGTTTTCCCCCTGCTTCTCAGCCTGCCTCAAGCCCACCCATTTCTTGATAATCCAGATAAAAAAATCCCTTATTCTGTGAAGACTAAACTTTACCCTCTTCCATTACCCATCTTTCACTTCTCCAATTGATGACATTTTATCTTGTCCATTCTCTAAGATCTTTTCCTTTTCTGTCTTGTTTTATAGTTATTTCTACACATATGTACAACTTTTTATGAATTATGAATTAAGAAAATGTATTTTATTCATCATTTAGCTCATAGTAGCTGTCCCTTAACTACTGAATAAATAATGGTTGGAAGGACTTTGATAAGTCACTTTCTCTTCTGGCCTCAGTTTTCCCATCAGTAAGACTGGATCACCAAGTCTCAAGCCTAACTGTTCATCAGGAGCATCATATGCATTTTTAATAATACAGTTACACATGCCCCAGCCAAGATTCCTAAAATCATGATAGCTAAAGTTAGACCTCGGCGTCCGTATTTTTCAGAAATCTATAGGAGATTGTGTTAGTTGGCATTCACATTGTATGTCTTTCTTCATACATTGTACGTGTCCATATATTTAAGGTGAGGCTCTTGAGAGCAGCGCATAGTTGGGTTTTGTGCTTGGTCCCGTCTGATAATCTTTGACTGTTGGTGTTACTATTTAGTACTTTCACACCTCAGTGTATGCTAATGTTGCTAGCATCCTACAATTTACTGTGGTTTTCCACTTTTTCCACCATTTCCATGGCTTTCTTCTTAAATTTATTTGGATTTAGTATTTTATAATACTCCTTTTTAACTCTATTAACTTGTTAATTATACTTTCTTTTACTACTCTTTACTGGTTATGCTGAAATTACAGTATGCATTCTTGACCTATTAAAATTTGATATCAGTTGTAGTTTTACCACTTTCCAAAAACTCAATGACCTTATGATTGCCTTAAATCCACCTATACCCACCTATTTTATGTGTTATCAAAGGGGAAGTAATACATCTTATAAATATGAATTACACATAATTATTTTCTTATAAATACGTTAACTCCTAAAAGATATTATTTTTATTTTATACAGTCAATGATCACCTAGATTTATCCACATACATACAGTTTTGGTTGATCTTCAATTCTTTATGCATCTCTGAGCTACAATCAGATTACTTTCCTTTGAATAAAGAATCTTTTAGTATTTTCCTTAGTGTGGATCTACTAATGGCAAAATCTTTCATTTTTTATTTGTCTGAAAATGTTCTTCACCTTCATTTTTGAAGGTTTTTGTCGTTGTTGTTGTTGCAGAACTGGCATTTACTTTCATTAAGCATTTTAATATAGAATTCCATTGTTTTCTGAATTCAATTCTTTCTGTTAAGAAGTTAGCTGTAAGTCATGCTGGCAATTAATTTCTTTTTCTTGGTATGGTTTCCAGCAGTTTTACTATGAGGTGCCCAGGTGTAGTTTTCTTTGTATTTATCCCATTTGGGATTTCTAATTCTTCTTGAATTTGTGGGTTGATGTCTTTCATCACTTTGGAATATTTTTAGTCTTAAGTTTAAAAATATTATTTTATTAATTTTATGTTATTTTATCTCTCTGTACATTAATTGTGATATTGTCTTATGACCTACTTTCCAGCTCATTATTTTTTCTTTCCATCTAGGCATATTCTGTTGAAACCATCAATTGAGTCCCTAATTTTAATTTTTATAGTTTTTAATTCTAAAATTTCCACTTGATTTTTAAATAATTTTCATTTATTCCTGAAATCCAACATTGTGTTAAATTCTTTAGGCATCATCATCATAGCTAATTTAAATTCATGTCAGATAATTCCAATGTATCTGTTTCTTTGTTTGTTTGTTTGTTTGTTTTTTCCTGGGTTTTGGTCAAATCTATTTTGTTGTATGCCTTGTTTTATTTTGTTTGAATGATAGACATTGTAGATTAAAATTCTAATTGTATGTCAAGGCTATATGTTGTGTTATCTTCCTCCAGAAACTATTTGCTTTTGCTTCCTTCAGGCATCTAGATTAGGGAAAATCACTTCAGTAAAATCAGGAATCGAGATGGTTCAAAGCTGGTCTTCAATACCCATGCAAACTGTGTGCATTTGCCTCATTTCATCAAGGTAAAAAGCCAAAATATATAAGCTATTATGGGCCATGTCCAACAATACAAGGGGGTTGGCATTCAGGGGGCATTATCTCACTGTGTTTTCAAACATTTCAACATTTTTATGATTCTTAGTTATCAAAACTTTTTGGCAAAAGTATTGCTTTCATCCTCAAAGTCCAGAGAGATGAAATGATTTTCCAGTCCAGATACTGACTTGAGCACCTAAAGACAGTGAGAGAACATGTTTCTTGGGGTGGAACTGGCAGGTATAACTTTACAAAAGCAGGATTCCCAAGCACATTAGTGTTGACAGGTCTTGAAGCCTTGACTTGCTCATTCGCAGGTCAACTGCACTCCGCTCCTCAAGGGTGGGGCCCCACTGTGGGCACACCGTCCACTCTGCTCTGATCCTGGGCTGCAGAAAATGCCACCCTGTCCCAGACCCCAGGGCTCCCACAGCAAAGGATGGCTCTTCCTTCACAATGGAGAACCATGGAGACTCTTGATCAAGACTTTGTGCTCTTCTAGAATCCATTCAAACACAGGTGACACATAATAGAGAGAAACAATGAGACATTTGAGAAGAGCTGAAAACCAGAGGCAGCTGCTGAGTCAAAATTAAGTATATTACAATCAGCACCCTCTCTTGGTACCAACAGACACCTCTCCACTGCCAGCATCCAGGAGGTCTAAGACTAACAAATAACTCTGGATAAAAGGATGAAGAAAAAAGAAACAAAGGCCAAAGCTGGAATTTTGAGTCATTCTCCTAGAAACCTCTCAAGTGTTACCTTACTGTTCCTTACAACTGCTGTACAAAGTATAGAGTGGGAGATTGAATTCTGGATTATATTCTCCTGCTAGACCACACTCCAAGCGTACCAGCATTGAGCTAATTTCCTCTGACATATATTAATAATGGAATGTAAGAGAATTCAGTTTAGCCCTTCTATCTTAGACATTTGAAGTCTATGGGAAAATCATGGCAGAGTTCCTAGGGGGTGGTATCTAAAGATAAGCCCTCCAGTTCCAGGAGCAGGATGCATCCACCATATTGAAGTCTCTAGAGAGAGTCAGATTTTTACAAGGTGTGAATGGGACTAATTGGCTGTGACTTGTCTCCAGACAGGGACACTATTTTTGTCTGTCATCTTGTCTGTAAGAGCAAGCATGGTGTCTGGTACAAAGAAGGACTTCAGTATATATTATATTTAGGAAATGGATTAATGGTCTATATTGGATGTTGAGCTACAACATTCTGGCACCTTGAGTGGATGTTGAATGACTGACTTCATGAAACCTGGGCTTATCTACATCCTGGAGATTCTTCCTGCATGCCGTCTTCTGCTGGAAAGGATGAGAAGTAGAAAATGGGATTTGGGGGCTTCCCTGGTGGCGCAGTGGTTGAGAATCTGCCTGCCAATGCAGGGGACACGTGTTCGAGCCCTGGTCTGGGAATATCCCACATGCCGCGGAGCGACTAGGCCCATGAGCCACAATTGCTGAGCCTGTGCGTCTGGAGCCTGTGCTCCGCAACAAGAGAGGCCGCGATAGTGAGAGGCCCACACACCGCGATGAAGAGTGGCCCCCACTTGCCGCAACTAGAGAAAGCCCTCGCACAGAAACGAAGACCCAACACAGCCATAAATAAAATAAAAAAATAAAAATAAAAAAATAAACAGGAGCTGTTGTTTAAAAAAGAAAAGAAAATGGGATTTGGGGGAAAATAAGAAGTGGATAACCAAGTAAGCTTCTGTCCTTTCATATCTACCTAATCAGAGGGTCTTGATTTTTCTGCTGTTTCTTTGTACACAGCTGGTTTTACACATGTTCACTGATGTGGGTGCTAACGCAACTCCCCTCGCACTGAAGCAAGTGGGCACCACTCCCCCCCAGCCCCCGAATCACATCAGCAGCACTTTCTCTTTGCTCAAGGAAAGGGGGAGTCTTCTACCTTCTGCAGAACGTTGAGGAACCTGTTTTATGACCCTAAGTACGGGCACCTTTGGGTTGGCATGCCCTTTGTTTAGTTAGATTAAAAGGTATATCACAGAATGATCTCACATCTTCTTCATAAGGGACATGGTTCTGCCATTTTCTCAGGGTCCCTAATCCCAAAGAAAAGCCCATGGTGTCTATTTGGCAAACTCACACCTGACCTAGTTTTATCTTTATCTATGACTGGGTTCTTTACAGTCTGTGACCTAAAAGGGACCCGAGATGCACAAGATTCTTGGGCTCCCTCAGTTCATCCTCCCTCCATCCTGAACCACCAAAGGGAACATTCCACCAACTCCCAGGGTTTCCAGAAGTATCCCCTGGCATGACACAGCCTCTAGTCACCAAGGAAGAGCTCACTTAAAACATCTTAGACAAATAAGAATGTGCTACACAGTTGAATATGGACAAAGAAGCTTCCGAACCTTTATTGTAGTAATCTGTTCTGAGATGTGACAGCCCTTCACCTCATCCATCCACCTGTGCACTGACTTTTCCCATCTTCACTGAGCACCTCCCATGCACTGGTCACTGTGAAGACACCAGGGAATAAGTTAGATGAGCCCCGGGCTTCAGTGAACTTTCTTCCCATAAGAGAAGAGAAAGAATAAATAACCAATCAAGAAAAACAGAATGGAGGTCCTAAATAAAGGAAAAGTCCAGCACTGATACAAAGAATGAGGCATAGCCCTTACCAGAAAGGGATTACATTCAGACTTGCATTCAGACTTGGAGCGGGTGTTCCCCCGCTCCAAGGAAGAAGAGACAGCATGTGCAAAGGCCCTGAGGCACGAAGAGTTTAGTACGTGTGGAAGTGCAACAGCCTGTGGAGTTGATGCTTCAGATCAGCGATGCTCAAGGGTTTTGGGTCCAAGCCCCTCTTATTCTCTTCATACTCTGAGGCTCTCAAAGAGATTTCATTTATGAGAGTCACATTTACCACATTAAAAATTAAAACTGAGGCTTCTTAAAATTCATTTATTTATTTATTAAAAATGTATTTATTTTATTTTTGGCTGCACTGGGTCTTTGTTGCTGCATGCGGGCTTTTCTCTAGTTGAGGCGAGTGGGGCCTATTCTTCACTGCAGTGCATGGGCCTCTCATTGTGGCGGCCTCTCTTGTTGCAGAACACGGGCTCTAGACGCGTGGGCTCAGTAGTTGTGGCACGCGGGCTCAGTAGTTGTGGCCCACGGGCTCTAGAGCGCAGGCTCGGCAGTTGTGGCTCACGGGCCCAGTTGTTCCGCAGCATGTGGGATCCTCCCGGACCAGGGCTCGAACCCGCGTCCCCCGCATCGGCAGGTGGACTCCCAACCACTGAGCCACCAGGGAAGCCCGCATTTATTTTTAAATTACAATTTAAAAATCCATTACTTGTTAAGTAATAAGTAACATAATTTTATGAAAAATAACCATATTTTCCACAACAAAGGAAAATTATCAAAAAGGGGTGTTTCACATTTAGCAAATCCCTTTAGGAACAGCTGAAGTCTCCTCTGTGCCTGCAGTCAACATGTGGCATTAAATTGTTTTGACTGAAGCACGTGAAGATGATCCGGTCACACATTATATCGCTGGATGAGGGAAGACCTTGCAAACTCCTTGAAAGGGCCTAAGGAACCCCTTAGGTGTTCTTTGAACCCCACTTTGAGAACTGCTACAGTCGACCATTGTAAGGAGCCTAAGAGTTAAGAGAGATAAGAAGCGTCAGTTCTCATGACACCTTGTAGGCAGGATACAGAGTGTAGGTTTAAGCCTATGTGTGATGCACTAGGAAATTGTTGAAGATCCTGAGTGGGGAGAAGCACAGTCCAATTTAATGCATAGAGAGATTGCCTTGCCACTGGGTGGAGGATAGATTGGAGGAGGGAGGGACAGACTTGGAGAACCAGTGAGGGTTTGTCCCTCATCTTGACTGTGGTGTGACAAGATGCCCCTCTTCATGTTCATATCTGGACTGTGCAGGGAGCACAGGGGCAGTAGCTTAGCTTGATCTCTCCTTGTAGTTTCCAGTAGTAAACCTGTTTGCTTTTAGGCAAGCATAAGAGAATCTGCAAAGAGATTGCACTTTCTAGGTCTTCAGTAACCAAGGGTACCAGGAAATTAATCAGATGTCCATCCGGCAGAATAAGGCTTTTGTATTTTCACTTTACCTTGGAGATAGATTACAAAAATCACATCACTCAGAAGTCTGACCCCCCTGCACTTGGCCAGCTCATTGGCAAGAAAGCTTCTTCCCTCTAGTTTTCCTAAACTCCCACCATCCCCCATAAGCAAGAAGATAGGAGAAATGAGCATCTGGCCGCCCCAGATCCTGGGAGAATGAAAGTCTGGACAAAAAGGGATGAGAGGGGATGCAACAAACTAGTCATTTCTGTCGTGTCAGGACCCAGTGCAGGCACACGGTGGGCTGATTCTCTAGGCCATTTCTAACAGATCAGGAAACATGAGGCTCCCTAGATGAATACTTTGGCATTAAGCACCAAAGAGCTTGTGAGACACTCCAGTCCGAGAAATGTGCACCTGCTTGTGAGCAAGTCCGAGCTCCATCCCCGGCCAGCTGCAGAACTGGACGTGTGGAGCCCCCAGCCTGACAGGACTGGCCCCCAACCCATGTCCAAGTGACCCCACTACCAAATAGCAGAATCTTTTTAGAACTTTAAACACAAGAGTTCTGAGTCACATACTCTTGTGGGGCTGTCAGTATAACAATGAAATTTTAGTAATACTAAAGAAAATGCATTTTGTGTTTAGTTAATACAGAAATATAAGTGCTTTGATATAGGCAGTGTGTGTGTGTGTTTGTGTGTGTGCAATTCTTACCAGTAAATAGTACATTCATTTCTAATGCGTAGGCTTTATTCAAAGATGATTAGGCTTGCAATTAAATGTTAATATCCCAGTATCTAGAGGATATTTTGAACTGAACTTTTGATATTTTAATGTAGACATAAGCAAAAAAAAATTAAATTTTATATTTAATAAAATATAAATATTAAATATATACATAGAATACATAGAGGGATGAGTTGGGAACTTGTTTTAGAATGCTCTCAAGTTGATTACAAAAAATCAGGAATAGAAATAAAGAATGCACTCAGTATATTTGAGTTTGGAGGACCTTTAGGGAATGTTGTTTGAAAAGAAGGGTTTCAGGAGGATAAACAGCGAGCATCAGGGGACTGAACAATTCTGGCCGGAGCAGGTGCATTTGTGTTGACTTGAGCGACAGGCGCCCCAGTTGCACCATACAACTGGGGGACTTATTTTCAGCTGGCTCTCAGGTACTGGCTCCCCCTCCCTTCTGAGTTATTTTTATGTCCCAGAACGGGTCCCCTCTGCCTGTTCTTTTTCACGGGGCCAAGCTGGCTTCCTCTCTCTGCAGCCCATCAATACCGAGCTGATTTGGAGCTGAGCTGTGTAATAATCAGCCTTTCAGCAGCCAGCCCCACACTCGCCTGTAATTAAGGCCTGATGGTTGTGTTGACGGCAAATGAGAGAAAATGGCTTTGTTCTCTGTCCCCAGGCTTGATTGCCGGTTCTCGCTCTCACCTGAATTCGACCCATTCTGCATTGTGCCCGTGATTGCTGCGGTGCCAGTAATTGCAGTTCTGGCGGATGACATTTCCATGAAGCACACTCTGTGTGGCTCCGGAGGGAACTGACAGGATTGATAGCCGGGCAAGCTCATCAAACGTGGATTTAGGAAAGGCCTGTGAGAGAGCGGGAGCCCACGACCAAATATCAGAGCTTTTCCTCTGACATTTGCTTTTACATGAAAGACTAGTGCCTGCAACCTGTTCTACCTTCTGTCTGCAGTCCAAAAAAAGGCCGGATTTTGTGATTATGAATTCCCTCTTTAGGTTCATTAAGGCCAAGTCCGGGCAACACCTTTTAAAAAATTCTTTATTCTCTGTTTCTCAAAAGAGGGGGATCGGAAGCAAATAAAAATAAAGAAGAGACTTTTCAGTCAGGAGATGATATACTTTATTTTGTCTGTAAAGTGCATTGCTTAAAATGTGTGCGTATAATCAAATGCCATTATGCACGTTAGAACTCACTATTGAAAGGAACGTTTTAATCCCAGCCTTCAAGCATTTAGGGCTGGTAAGGGCCATAGAGACGGTCTCACTGAACTTAGTGTTAAGCAGGAACAGTGCTATCCACAGACTGGAATATTTGCCCAAGGTCATCAAGTTCCCAAGGAACAGAGTCAGAACCAGGACCACGTCTTCCAGATGTTGAGAGACTCCAACATCCCGTGTGTCCTCATGGCAGGGTGATGACTGTCCCAGGTACTGTAGAGAGTCTTCCTGCACACGCGTCGTACCTGCTGGACTAACAGCCCGTCACTGCTGCTGTCATCACCCAGAGACAGGCAGCCCGATGGCTCACTTCTGCTGTTTACACACCACTACAGACGCACTGAGAAGACGGTGGAAGGGACCGCACGTCCTGAGATCTGGGTCGGACCCCTCGGTGTGGCCTTGGATGGGTCACTTACCCAGCCTCACTTTTAACTGTTTTCACCACAGAAAGAAACTTTAAGTGTATGAGAGTGCAAACTGGTTGTCATGTTTTTGATGTTTTTCACTTTATACAGATTGGCTCAAAGGTCTATGTTTTTCATTGGGTTTTATTATACAAATGGACTTTAAAAATATTTGCAATAAGACAAGAATTTTCACAGACTTATTTACAAACAGAAGGTTAACATACCAGAATGCAGTCTGATGTTACAGTTGTGACTGAAAACATACATCCCTGCTTCCATACCAGTGCATGGAGGACCAGCCCATGGAACAGGCACTGATGTGTAGAAAAGGGTGGAGAGGCAGACCCCCCGAGATCCCTGCTCAGGGACACTTATTCTAGCAGGAACTAGAAAAGTGTGGTCACAAGGCGCCTCAGGGCCAATTCCCCATCCCCGCCCTTCCCTCCCACCCCCTGAGTCTCAATGGCTCCAAAGCAGGTGCGCACACATCCATTTACAGAATCCTGACCTGGCTGGGGTCAGTTTAATTTTCCTTGGTGAAGAAGTATGGTCTCAGGCCTAGTTATGCTTTACATTTACCGATGTATCCAACAAACTTGCTCCTGTGGTTATTTCTTCCGTTTTGTTTCACATGAGAATTACTAAGGTTGGTTACTTTTGCGTTTTATTTTTCTATTGGATTTTTACCTATAAGTTGATAGAAGAATGAAGCAAATCACTTTACTAGCACCTGCCTTTTTTCCCCCTCAGAGTAGTTTCTAATTGTTTTAACAAAACCATCTAAATATTAAAATGTGGGCAGAATGCCTGTTTTTCCTAAGTTGTTTTGGTGGAAAGATCATTGCTATAGGTAGGCTTTGCTTCCTTTGAGTTATAGATCTTTTTAATCAGCTAATAAAGAGCAAGATGGAGGTCGGTTTACACTAGAGGTTCTGATACTAACTTGTAACTCGGATTTTACAGTATCTCAGAATTGGAATGTAAGAGTTTAATTGTTCATTGTAGAATTTTGTAGCCATCCGTTTACTATAGATTTTGATTCTGTGATATTTATAGAAATATCATGTGAGATGCTAACAGGTTTAGAAACCGGGAACTACCTGAGCACCTTCACTGACTGGGATGAAGCACAGGCAGCAGGGCCGGCGATGGGCCGGTTCAGACTCTGCAGGTGCTGTTGTCTGCCGGCCGTCTGTGCTGTATGCCTGTCACAGGTGTGACGGGACATAAGCTGTGAGCCTAATTCTAAAACAGGCTTGTGGGATTTGCCCCATTTCTGTCCATCAGGATCCATATTTCTCTGGCATGGTTCACACTACCGTGGCTTCAAAGGATCATGAAAAATTCCTCACCAGTAAAGAACGTGGAATTCAGGAAGGCTTGGGTTCATCCCTCCCACGTGTGGCCACCAATCAGATGAATATATTTGTTTTCACATAATACACTTTATTCTGAGTCATTCACTTTTTATAGAGCCTTTAAAATAAATACAAGGAAGTAAAAAAAAAAAGCATAAAGTACTGACTAACCAGTAAATTTTAATTAAATAATACACAAATATTGTATAAACTCTGTATGTTAAGAATGCCCTGATCCCCACTTACCTTCAATCCCTTTGCTATTATTATTTTTTAAAGGTCATACCTTTTATGAGGAGCCAATGAGTGAAACGCTCGTTGGGCACTGCTATGGCCTGAATGTTTGTGTCCCCCCAAAATTCATCTATTGAACCCTAACCCCCAATGTGATAGCATTTGAAGACGGGCCTTTGGGGGGCGACTGGGTCGTGATGCTGGAGCCTGCATGGTGGGATCAGCGCCCTGGTAAAGACACAGGAGCCTTGCTTTCTCCTGCTCTCCCCGGGTGCAGGTGCACCGAGCACTCAGCCATTTAGCCCTCTGTGGTATTCTTGTTACAGCAGCCTGAGCTGACTGAGACACAGCGAGGTAGAAAATGGTCCCTGGATGTGTCTGAGACTGTTGCTGACAGCGGATGGGAGCTGAGAGTGTGGCAGGGACTTCCTGGTAGATACAGTTGCTAACACCATTCCCACTTCACGGATGACCAAACACCAAGTCAGCAGGTAGTAGCAGGTCCGCCTCTAGAGTCTTGCGCTGCAGCCCCGAGCTGAGCCGTCTCCCACAGGGTCCCCTGGCATCGCGTGAAGCTCAGGTGCAGGGGCTGCTGGCGAAGTGTTGCTGTCGGCGTCAAGCCACCAATCCTATGATTACAGCAAACGGGGAGCCGCTGCATCTTCACAGGAAGAGAACCCAGCGTCTCCACCACCCCGCAGCTGAGGAAGCCCTGCAGGACCTGATGGGTGGCTTGGCCCCAGCAGGGGTCACGTCTGCGGGGTGTGGTGCGGGCGCAGCAGGAGCCCCCCAACCCCGCCGTCTCACTGCCTGGAGGTGTGCCTGGGTCCAGACGCAACGGTTGGGCAAACTGGGGTGTCTGGAGATTTCTTTCTTATAAAATTGCCCTGTGAAGCAATCTCAAATTTTTAAAAGTTCTGAAAATACTGCATTGCCACCTAAACTCTCTGTTTTAAAATGTATCCATTTAAAATGCGTCTTTGCGTAAAAACCAACATCAGCAGGTGGAAGCCCATGTCCTTCTTTCCCTGTTCCCTCTGCCCTTTGTTGGCAACACTGGGCTCTTTCATCTCTTCATCTGCTTGTGCAGCTGCCTGGGGTTTCGTTCTACTTTCCATTCATCATTTCTTTTGACCACCTACATGCATTTACACTGAAAATATATCTATCGCGTTGTTTGCCATTATTAGTAATTAAATATTTGATAATATCAAAATATTATGATTTATTAGTGATTCTCCTATAGGTAGATATTCACAGTGTTTCCCAAATTTTGAAAATGTGAACAATCTTATCTTGATCTATCTTGTTCACATCATTTCCTTCCTTCCATCCCTCTCTCCTTCCTGCCTTCCTACTTTATTGCCTTATTTCCTTCTCTTTTTCTTTCTTTCTTCTTACCAAAGAGGTGAAATCATTCAACAAAGACCTAATATCCATAGACATTTCAGAATTAAAATTATTTTTTCTAGTATATATTCTGCAAGAAAGTAAATCGAGAATTTTGAGCTGCCGTATGTTGACAATTTTACAAACAGCTACAGCTAGTCATAACCTCATAGGGCCACCAGTACAATGTGATTTCAAAAACCCAAGATATTACTCACTTCTGAGCTTTGTGAACTACAGGGTTTTTCTGTTTTATGCTGCTAGAGCCGTGAAAACCAAGCAAGCTTACGAAAACTGAGATGCCTGGAAATCCAGCGAGCCTTTTGTGCAGGGGTCGTGGGCTGGGTGGACGCGGCCCGCCTGGGTCCTCCCAGGTCAGAGGGTGGACGGCTGGGCACCTGGGCCCCACCTTGCCGTGAGGCTGCCTGGGCTGCCCTCTCCACCGCTGCCGCCCCATCCCCGCGTCTCCTCACAGGTGCCTCGCCCACCTCTCCCCCAGAACTCTGTTCCCACGGCTCTCATCTAAGACAGGAGCCCTCTCCTATCACCCCCCCCCACCGCCAATGAACACTGTGATGGTTCCCTGCGTCCTCAGGACCCTCAGAACCCCCTCTCCAAGCACATCATTCTCATTCTCTCTCATCACTCCACACTTTGGTACCTACTGTTTCCTCCCCGCAGAAGTTTCCTCTGCTCTGTATCTCAGGAGTGCAGGGACCACATGAAGCGCAGCCCTGCCCTCTTCCGAGAGCCCCCAGCTCCCCCGGCAGAGCTGGCTCCTCTTGGGTGACCCCAGACCCTGTGCACGTCTCCCTGGCATTTCTGATTAGAACGTAATCATTTGTGTTTACCCCCTCTCGTGGCTCCCGACCTCTCCATCTCCTTGTCTGTCTCAGCTCCGGCTGCGCTGGCTGAGCTGGTGCTGGGCTGCTCTTCCTTGGCACTTTGGTCCACAGCCAGGGATTCCCAAGCCAGCCCCCTCCGCTGTGATGCTAGGAGCTTTCCACACAGACCGGAGCCAAGTGCCGAGCAGAGCCCGCCTCTCCAGGTAGCTGCCAAGTATTGATGACACCACGACGCTGTGCTCTGATAAATCTGGACAACCACATGCTGTTCAGTCTCCAGCTCTCCCTAAATTCCGTATCCAGATCCTTGTCATCGCGGTCTGGGGTTCTCCTTTGTGGAAAGAGAGAGATTCAGACCTAGTGTGTGTGTGTGTGTGCGTGTGTGTGTGTGTGCGTGTGTGTGTGTGCAAAAGAGAGAGAGAGATTGAGAGACAGAAGATAGATGGCTGACCCACACCAACCCTGCTATCCTCCCTGCTGCGTGAACAATGAATCAATGGTGACTTAAAGTATTATCTATATCATGACAACTTGCACTTTATAAAGACGAATTTTTAAAAGAAATTAATGCTCAAGGGAAGGGATTTATAGTGTTGGGGCCTGGGGCTGGCGTGCGTACTGGTTTAACCAACTGGCGTGAAGGCTCTTCCTAAACCCTTGGAATCCCATCCCACAGGCAGATGTGTCCAGGAGTGTCTTCTCCACCTGGCACACAACACCCCTGAATTCCTCCTCTTCTTGGTCGTGGTTCCCAAGGTTTGCCAGAGTCAGATTCGGGCATACAGTAAATGCCCCTCTGGAGGTGTCACAAACAGTCTCAGAGGAGATTAAAAGCCTGGGGTTCCGTAAATGTTCAGTCAGGAAGGTGGAGAGCAAGTCCCAGCTTGTGGTCTCGGACAAGTCACCATTCTGAAAATCAGTTTCTCTCTAAAAATAGAGCTAATAATATCTCCTTTACCCTATTCTCATGATTGTCTTGAGGATCAAATGAAATAATTAGCATGACAATGCTTTCCCAGGAAAGGTCTTCTTCTGTCACTGGGGAAGCCACCCTTTGGAGGATGTGCTGACACAGAGGAACCTAGTTTCTCGGTCTGCACCTTCCCCAGCCCCCTGGATGAATGGCTGTGAGTTTCAGGGACCAGCAAGCACCACCCAATCCCGAGCACTCCTCTACATGCGCCCACGCCCCTCAGGGTTAGAGTTTCCAGTTAGAACGCGTGGCACTGGTTTAAGTTGAACCAGTGACATATTTGAGTTCACACTACAATCGCAGCCCATGACAGACAGTAATTTGTATGCACCCTAAGACGGGGGCTTTCTGCTGCAATTCTGGCTTCTACCCCGGTTCCCCTGCACACTCTGTTGAGTTCAGTGAGCAGTCAGTGGCACGATTCAATCCCTAGAGTTGCGGCATCTCGGACACAGCAGGGGTGAAAAGGACTCTGGTGAGTGTGCGCATACCTGCAACAAGGCATCTCCCTGCCACAGGGAGTCACTCCATGACAGACGCACTTCAAACTGGTCTGCTCCATCCTTGTCTTTCATGATCAAGCCTGTTGGCTTTGTTTTGAAAGATGACACTATGTTTTGAATGTCTGTGGCCCCCCAAATTCACATGTTGAAATCCTAACCCCCAGAGTGATGGTATCAGAAGGTGGGGTCTCTGGGAGGTGATTAGGTCATGAGGGTGGAACCTCTATAATGGGATTAGTGCCCTTCTAAAGAGACCACAGAGAACCCCCTCACCCCTTCTGCCTTGTGAGTACACAGGGAAAGTCTGCAAGTCAAAGGAGGTCCCTCACTCAACCAGGCTGGCACCCTGATCTCAGACTTCCAGCTTCCAGAACTGTCAGAAATAAATTTCTGTTGCTTATAAGCCCCCCAGTCTGTGGTATTTTGTTATAGCAGCTCAAACAGACTAAGACAAATGGCTTATGTTTTTCCAACTGATCAGTAAATATTTAGGAGTACATAATATGTGATAACATGAGGAGTTCACAGAATAGGAACCATCGTCCGTGTTGCTAAGGGACGCGTCTGCTTATCACTATTGTTTTTAAAATCCATTCATTTAATAAATCCCCTCTCTTCTGACATCCGGTAAGACAAAGATGAATAAACACAATCCTTGCCTTCAAGAAACTTACCATCTTTGATAATAGTAACAACAGCGGCTACAGCCAAAGCAAGAAAGCAAGGAAGAGTCACCAGCGATGTCAGGTGAAATGTAAACATCATCCATGCTCATGGCCCAGGACCCATGACGATTGGCTGGAGGGTGGCCGTGTCCATCCTCCAGAGGATAATGACCTCCTGCTGAGGGCCGGAATGACATTGGGATTCTGAACAGAGAAGTGGTGGGTTTAGACGTGAGGTTTGAGAGATCTTTGATACTTAAATAGAGGGAGAGAATGGTGTGAACCAAAGTGAGAAAGTACCCTTTGTATTCAAGGGACAGTGAGAAAATAAAATGTCTTAAGCTAAAGGTCACAACGAGCAGGAGTGAGACTTAAGACCTGAGATAATTTGTAACCGAGCCTCACAAGCCCCGGAGGGCAGGCTGACGCCTCCGTTGTGATTGGTTCCAGCTCTCACAGACTGACGCAATGCTCTCTGAACTTCACTTGTCTAACCTGTAAAATGGCCATGATTCACGAGTTTGTATATGAAATCCTTTTAACTTTGGATTACGATACGTGTGTAAGATGTTATAACGATAATAATAGCTATTAATGTGATTGAGTTGATTTATTGTTGAGCAGTGGTATGACGTAATAGATGCAATAGTTTAAAGGTTCTTTGCACATGGGAGGAGGAAGAAGAGCAGGATTGGGGGCGGGGGGTAGGTGACAGGAACTCAGCTAAGGGGTAATTGGGACCTGGACCAAGGCGGTTCTGAGAGGAGAAAGGAAAGCGGGTTGATGTCTCTGAGTCCTCTGGTTGGGATTTATTTGGGCGTTGCCTCTTGGGAAGCTTTGATTAGTACACACCTCTTGCTTCACCGGCAGGCAGAGGGCACGAGCCTGAAAGTCTTAAGGGATGGATGTAACCACCCCGGCGTCCAATCCTGCAGGGGTGTGCACGTGAAAGGTCAATCCTAGTGTCCTAAATTCACCCCCTGAGACCCCAGATGGGTGATGCTGTAAGATGTGAATTGCAGAACCGAGAATGCTGCTCTGTGGCTGTGCTGGTCCCCACTATGTCCCTGCCACACGAGTGGTTGTCAGGTGCCCTGAAGACTAAAGCTTGGTGTTATTGTTGATAAGATTACCAGAAACACATTCTTAGATTTCTCTAAGGTGGTTTTCATGTAGTTGGGAGTCTGGGAACAGTCCACCGGGGCCTGGTCTTGGACCCCCTGCCTATTCCCACGTCTGAAAATGGAGGGGCTTAAGTGGTCATCAAGGCTACGTCTGGTTCTGTGTCCAGTGAGGCCAAGAGCCCTTGTTCTGCCTTGCTGTGTTTATTGCTGGGGTTGTGCCTTTGGTGATCAATCCCCTGTATCCACTGGTGGCCGCAGGCTCACAGCTGACCTGCCCTTACCAGGGCCCCACGTGCCCACTGCTGGCTCAGCTGCTGGGAGCTGGGCGCCGGGGTCAAAGCAGCCCCCTCCTTCCCAGCCCTGATTGGCTTTTGTTTTAATTGCCTCCATGTTTAATTGCTTTTCTATATTATTTTGCTTAATCAGGAAGAATTTTTTTAATGAGCTAGAATGATCTAATTGGGCCTAAATGTGATTTCCTTGTAGCATTGTTTATTGGTGTGTAAACAGTCAGCAGATCCCAGACCGGTTATAAATAAGCTGTGAAGCAATGAATGTTTGGGTTTTTGGAGAGTTCAAGTTGCTTGCAATTATTATATGACTTTGGAAGCATAATTTTTTAATCTGAATTTACTAATCATTCTTTTTTTGTTAATTAATTAATTAATTAATTAATTAATTAATTTTTGGCTGTGTTGGGTCTTCATTGCTGCCCGCAGGCTTTCTCTAGTTGCGGCGAGCGGGGGCTACTCTTCGTTGCGGTGCGCAGGTTTCTCATTGCAGTGGCTTCTCTTGTTGCGGAGCATGGGCTCTAGGTGCACGGGCTTCAGTAGTTGTGGCACACAGGCTTCAGTAGTTGTGGCTCACGGGCTCTAGAGTGCAGGCTCAGTAGTTGTGGCGCACGGGCTTAGTTGCTCCGCCGCATGTGGGATCTTCCCGGACCAGGGCTCGAACCGTGTCCCCTGCATTGGCAGGTGGATTCTTAAGCACTACGCCACCAGGGAAGCCCCTACTAATCATTCTTTACAGCAATTGTAATAGATCTACAAAACGATCATCATATTTTTTTCCATTTTTTTTGTTGTTGCTGCATAAGATGTTACATTAATTTGCTATGGCAATAAAACATAAAGCAATTGGAATTATTTAACTTAAAAAGTGAAAGTCCTTCTTAGTCCTCAAAATCCCACTTGTTTTTCCAAAGATAATCACTGTTACCCATTGGGTCTATACCCATTCCACACATTTTTCTGTGCATTTACATATGTACACATGTAAATGTACAATATATTATTAGGTTTGGATTTGCATTGTTGTGCATAGATGGGATTAGCTGTTTCTGCTACTCTGCACAGTTTTCACTTCTACCTCTTGGTGACTCTGCCTTGTCAAGACATACAGGCCAGCCCTAGATTGTTTATGATAGTAATCTGACTGGTCCACCACTGACGGTTTTCCATTTTTCATTATACACAATACGGCATTGAACTGCTGTGTGCACACGTGTGATTAAACACGTGTGATGGCTGCCAGGAGTTGGAGTTGCTGGATGTGTCATCACTGCCCAGTTCCTTGCAAGCCTGCAGAGCCTGCTACCCCTGCCTGTCACCATGGGCAAGCCACAGCCTCCAACCCCTGTCTTCTGTGTGGGGGGCCCGCTAGCTTCCCCTAAAAGACCACAGTGGGAAATGTGAGTTTCCTTTCCAGTGTTAGTTTTCAGAACCAATGAAATGTTTGCTTTAGATAGTGGTCCAAGCCTGGGAACACCTAGTGATTGGAGGGTAGCTGTAGACTTGATCATGCACGTGATGTTTTTATCCATAAAGGCTCCAAATTGCAAATTGCATTTACTGGAATCCTTTTATGTCGTTAGTGAACATGCTGAAAGCAACAGCCTCTTGCTGAGAGCTTTAGATGAAGGTCATGTTCTGAGGAGCGATATTGCCCAGGTGATCTGAGAGAAATACAGAGGTCAGAAAGCCCAGGTGTGGAAGGGGCAGTTGACCTTCTTAATTGTCAAAAATATGTCCCAAACATCTAAGTAATAGAAGTCATCAGGCAAATATGTGATAGGTTCAATTCAGAACACACAAAGAAGAGGGATGTATGCATTTCAAAATGAAGAGAAGGATGATTTCAAAACCTGCATCCATCCTTCCGATTTCCTGTCATTTCTTCCTACGATTCCCTCACTCATGCTTATCTCTTCCTTATCTACCTTATCGTCTCTGTCTTCTGAAAATGATCCTTTTTCTTTTCTCTGTAAAACCAGAAGTAGACATGAATTTCATAGCCATCCAGGAGGTGAGTTATCCCCTCATGAGCATATTCTAGAAGGAAGAGTGTACGCAAGGGAAGGGCTTACTGAAATATCTTTAATTTGGCACAGAGGGAAACAAGCCCTCTATTGAAGCAGGAGAAAGTGACCGAGAACCCACGACATACAAGCAATGGTTCATCTCCACCCGATCGCTGAGCATGGGATCTGGCTTCTACTAATAGTTACAGACGGGACGCATGTGCAGAGCTGGCGAGGG
Organism: Balaenoptera physalus; assembly: GCF_965194825.1. Taxonomy (NCBI): domain Eukaryota; kingdom Metazoa; phylum Chordata; class Mammalia; order Artiodactyla; family Balaenopteridae; genus Balaenoptera; species Balaenoptera physalus. Next base: position 96,986,511 of record NC_138894.1, read on the forward strand.
CATGAGGGCCTGGGCCGCACCCAACATGGGGGCTGAGACACACTCTACTCTTTTGACCACCACACATCCCCGAGGTGCCCAGTGAACTACAAAGAAGACTTAGAGAGAGGCCTTATCGCTCAGCCAGCCCCGATTGGGGGTCCAGTAGAGTAGCGGAGTCCGGTGAGGACCTTCCGATTCCTTCCCAGTCTCCGAGTCAGTTCCCTGAGAGGATTTGCTTCTAACTGTGCCGAGGAGGGGTTGTCTGGCTCTTATTACTCAGTGTTGTAACTCCGAGGAAGAGGCCCTGTCAAAACATGTACCTCATTTTTTAACCAATCTCACATAGAACTTTTAGAGAGAGAAAAAAGGCAAGAAACATTTCTGCTGGTAGATAATCCCACAGTCGTGACTCAGAGTGCCAGGGAGGTACATGCCTGTGTCATCTGAGCAGAACTTAGTTCATCAAAACGTCCCTTTAGATGCTCAACATCACTAATCATTAGAGAAATGCAAATGAAAACTACAGTGAGGTATCACCCCACACAGGTCAGAATGGCCATCATCAAAAAACCTACAAACAATAAATGCTGGAGAGGGTGTGGAGAAAAGGGAACCCTCTTGCACTGTTGGTGGGAATGTAAATTGATACAGCCACTATGGAGAACAGTATGGAGGTTCCTTAAAAAACTAAAAATAGAATTACCATATGACCCAGCAATCCCACTACTGGGCATGTACCCTGAGAAAACCTTAATTCAAAAAGAGTCATGTACCACAATGTTCATTGCAGCTCTATTTACAATAGCCAGGACATGGAAGCAACCTAAGTGTCCATCAACAGATGAATGGATAAAGAAGATGTGGCACATATATACAATGGAATATTACTCAGCCATAAAAAGGAACGAAATTGAGTTACTTGTAGTGAGGTGGATGGACCTAGAGTCTGTCATACAGAGTGAAATAAGTCAGAAAGAGAAAAACAAATACCGTATGATAACACACATATATGGAATCTAAAAAAAAAATGGTTTTTTAAAAATGAAGAACCTAGGGGCAGCAGGACAGGAATAAAGACACAGACGTAGAGAATGGACTTGAGGACATGGGGAGAGGGAACGGTAAGCTGGGACGAAGTGGGAGAGTGGCATTGACATATATACACTACCAAATGTAAAATAGATAGTTAGTGGGAAGCAGCCACATAGCACAAGGAGATCAGCTCAGTGCTTTGTGACCACCTAGAGGGTGGGATAGGAAGGGTGGGAGTGAGACGCAAGAGGAAGGGGATATGGGGACAAATGTATATGTATAGCTGATTCACTTTGTTATACAGCAGAAACTAACACCACATTGTAAAGCAATTATACTCCAATAAAGATGTTTAAAAAAAAAAAGTCCCTTTAACAGTCAGATCCTCAGGAAAGCAACTGCAGCAGGGACGTGGGTGTCCCCAGCTCAGTGTGTGACACCTGCTGAGCAGGTCACGGGCCGGCCGGGCAGAGGGTGGAGCAGGCAGATGCTCTCCTGCCATCAGCCGTGTCCTCCTCACTCTGGGAGCACTTCTGGGCAGAAAGGCATTTGTAGAGTAATTCCTAGTGTCACTTAGGCGACGTTCAAAACTGTAAACGTGCATCTGCTGTGTAAACAAACATAGGCGAGAGCTGAGTGAGCTCACAAAGCAGGCGGAGCGCCCTTCCCATGTAGACGGTTCCCTGGCCAGGGAGTTCACATCCAGGGCCATGGAAAGGCACTGGGGACCGTAGGTATTTTGGAGCAAGAGGAAATATCTTACATTTTTAGTACAGCCCTATTATCGTCAGAGAACCTGAACTTCAGGGAGGTACACGACCCCACAAATGTTCACACCAGTGTTAGCTAAGATGGGTCTGGCTAATCTAGTGATAATGCATCTATTTACTAGTATTTCATGAAAAGAACAATTCTATTTTTAAACCATTATATTATGATTTCAAAATCAATAATGTCAAATCCATCTGGAATTGCCTTAGGAGGATCTGATAGAGATGAAACCGAGCAGGACCCTGCGGGGCTCCTGGGCACGGGAGCCTTTCTGTTCCACTCCAGCCTCCACGACCTTCCCTGAGTCCCAAAGGGCAGGTTTAAACAGTTGCTAATCCAGGAAGGGAGGGGCTGCAGAGACAAGGGAGGGGCAACCAGGAAACAATAGTGCAGCCTTGGGGCAGGGTCTTCTGGTCCCCCTCCAGTGATACACAGTACACTGTCCTTAAGCTCTTTAAGATGTCAGCATTCTTCATACCAGAGAAGGACCACCTGAGGCTACATTAAAGGAACCAGAGAAACCTATCAAGAAGATCACCTGAGACCAGATTAGAGGAGTACAGACCCTGCACACACCCTAATCTTATCGGCAACCCCATCCTTGAACTATTGCTATAAAGCTCCTCATCAAGTCTTCCCTGGTTGGGATACAGAGTTTTCACTGGCAGGAGCCCACTGTGTCCCCCTTTGCCTGGCAAAGCAATAAAGCTATTCTTTTCTACTTTTCCCAAAACTCTGTTTCCGAGATTCGATTTGACACCGGTGCAGAGAAGCTGAGTTTTCGGCATCAGAGAGAGCAAGTTTGGCTTTCAGAAAGTTAAAGTAATGGAAGCCGAAGGCAGGAAATGTCCCCCCAGCCCACTCATGTTCGCCAGACTCAGTGGATTCGGAACACTCGTGTGTGCTCACACCTCTGTCTTGGGAGGACCGGGGCTCTGAATTCTGACCTCTAGTGATGAGAGTGCAGGTCTGCGGGTACAGAAGACATTGGTGTTCACCCCTGATGGAGACGCATTTCTGAATGCAGACGATGTGTGGGTGTGAGCCTGATATGAGGATGGTTGGGGGCATTTGCCTTTGTCACATAAACGTTAAGTTTACAAATTGTACTTCACACAGAAGAACCACTGGTGTTGAGAAGAGTTTCTTGCACTTCTAGCATGTGTGTGTATGTTTGTGGGCGTGTGCGCATGTGTGTGGGCGTATGTGCGTATGGGCATGTGTTGTGTTGTGTGAGTATTGGTAGACAGAAAAAGGTCACAAAACACATTGTCCTCAAAGATTTTGTCAGTGTCATTGGCTATATGCTACTCTAAATAAAATCACAAATTATAATTTGTATTAAAAGCATATTTTAAAATATTACAAGGTAACTCCAAATTAATGAGTCTAGACTTTGATACACACAAAAATATACCAATTCTCATGCTAATTTTCAAACTTGATTGTTCAGGGTAATTTTAAAACCTTTCTAGCTCCACGTGCATATTTCTGAATTGTTCTGTTCTTTATGTGTTTGTGTGGGTAAATCCTTATTCGGGAAAATGATAAAATCTGTATGGTTGCGTTTACAGGCTGCCTGTGTATTTCACGGGAGGGTGTGTGTTATCTCACTTCAAATCCCGCTTGCTAAGCACCCTGACTATTTTCTCTGTGTTGAGGTATTGCGCAGGAAGCAGAGGACAGTGTCCTTTAGAGGATTTATGGCAACACGTGTGGGAGACCCTCAGGGTCTCTTCATTTGCCTGGCACACTCCACTGCTACCCATTAAGACTTGGGCTGTTATTGCCATAGACTAGATTTAACGAGCATCTCTGAATTTGGAGGTTTGCTCCAGAAACAATAGCTTCAACAAGGAGACCCCCAGCTCTCTCCACTTTCTAATATTCTGGTTCAGCCTTTTCTTCTTAACCAAAATACATTATCTCCTTGACAACAAGGATTATTTTGAAATAATCTTGGTATTTTCTTTTCCAACTAGAACAGTCAAATTTCCTAATACTGAGACAATCTTTCAGAAAACCTTGAAGAAAAGTTGATAGATAAATTCTAAGTTTACAGTAAATAAGAAAATGTCTTCTGTTGTTGTTCTACAAAAATAAAATTAAGCTGACATTTAGAAACACCCTTGTCATCAACAGACTACATTTTGTTATCAATGAAATCACATTATTTCCAAGAAATTGTTACACATCTAAAGTATTTCTCATTTATTAAGTTGTTTCTTAATTGCATCCAAGTGTTAAAGAAGACAATAATCTTACAAATTGGTGGTAATTGGTCAATTTAAATATCAAGTGCACTTAGTTTTACCTTCAAAACTAGACAGGTATTTTAAAAAGTTAAATAGCTTGGATTTCAAAATTAATTAACTCAACAATTAAAAACACTTTCTACTTGTCCATCCTGGCCCTTCATATCAGGATTTCTGAGTAAAATCCTGTATAGTCCTTCGTGTGCAGTTGCTTATTTGTAAACATAAGTCCTTGTTTTAAATGTAAGAACACAAAGAAGAGGGTTCTTGTCAATCTCCCTCCCCAGTTATTCAAGCTGCTGTTGTGTTGTTGTCTTGTCCTTTAGAAAATGAACACGAAGGAGAATTGGTGAAATCACGTCCGTGGGCATCTCTGAACTCTGACCGACTGAGGGAACAAAATTGGACCCAAAGAGCACCTGCCGGGCCACTGAATTCAGGTACCTGCCGGCTGCTCTCAAGGGGCTGAGGACAAGGGTCCCCTTTCCCTGCACCCGCCATGTGCTGTTGAGTCACTACTCCCATCCCAGCTTCTCGGTACTTCCAGGCTTCTGGGAGGTGTTAAAATCCTGTTGTGCATCCTTTCCAAATAGACAGTTTATGCTAAAAAGAGCCATTGGCAGTTAAATTAGATGCTGCATATGTTGTTCTTGCTACTAAAGCTATACAGGGCGGGGAAGACGCCTGCATCCTTCGGGGTGTTTTTAGGGGTCCCCGGGATCCCTAGTGCAGAGTATGTGGACCCTCAGATGAAAAGGTGTCATTTTGAATCACTGCCCCCAAATCTGCACTTGCTACAGAAGTAACGGGTTAGTAAGGTTTACCAATTATGGCTTGGAGATTGGGGATGGGCCTATACCAAACGATGGCTGCCGGGCAGCACCTTTTTTTAGGGAATCTCATAGGCTGGAGTCTCCATGACTGTAATGTGAGTCAGTTCCCACCTCTGCAAAGCTCAGCCTCTGAATGTGTGCAGGAAACTGACTTCAGAAGCGCCGATAGGATCTTCTCAATACCCACGTGCAGGATCCATTTTACACATGGTACTTTGCTGGGGAAAAATAGGAAGATTCTGGTGCACTGGTAATTTCTGAGAACTCCGGAATGCCTTTTAAGGTTCACTGTGCAATAGCAATTTATTTGTCTGCCGGCTCCCCCATTTGCCTGTCTGATAATAGAGCTACTTACTGCGACGTGGAAGTTAGAGGCTAGAATCTTCTTCTACATGCCGCAACCTTGTGGGTGCTGCAACCTTTAAGAGCTTTACGAACTGGGATAATAGGTCACAGTTGCTCTAATTATTTTCTTGTCTATATCTCGTTCACTTTCCCCAAAGAAACCCATTCATTGGTTCCGTCTGGGGAAGGCATTATGTTTAATTGTCATTTCCCTGGAGTTAAAAAAAAAAAAAAAAAAAAAAACTATGCACATTGAGTGTTAAACTGATAGTTGACTTTAAGGTCAGCTAAAGTTTCTGAACTGTAGTCGTTTCATCCACAGAGGTTATCTTGTCTAATCTCATTGAGTTTTAGTCATAAATTAAAGAATGTTTAGTGGAATATTTTATACGGGTCTGAATTGACATTTCTAGCATGGTGTCAAACGTTCAACATTTTAATGATGGTTGTCAACGTGGTGTACTACACAGCATTCAAATACCAATCTCACCAAGAATTAAACAAGAATAGATAGATGGATAGATAGATAGACAGACAGATAGACAAATAAGCTAGAAATCCATGTTTGCACTCTACACGTGGCCTTGAATAGGTTTCTCAGTGGAGGCACAACACTTGATTTTGAGACGTGTGCATTTTCAAGGCGGATGGTTGGACTCGCTCAAAAAAGATTTTAAAATTCCAAGGCTCCAGCAGGCGCTGGTCTCCCGTTTGGCACTCAGCCTGCCCGGCCTCTCCCGAGTGTCTGTCGCAGGCCCTGGAGGTGGTCACTCCTCTGGGTGTAAGAGGAACTTGAGGGTTATCCAGGCCAATGGGATAATAGTCATAACCGCAAAAGCACAACCAACACTCGCGTACAATCTCACCCGGCCTTGACCACTACCCACCGTCTCTCACCAGTGGGGCTCTGGTGACAACACTCCAGAAGGTCCACATGGGACAGGGCACACAGGGCAAGTGGCGCTCACACTTACACTCTGATTTCTGGACATTTTTACCCATTCTCTCATCCTTTGAAGATCAGTGTTTGGCCCTCAGGGGATAATCAATATATATTTGCTTTAAGTGTGTCATAAACACTTTAGTCCCTGGGCGATGAAATAAAACAGTAGATTGAAATAAACAGATTAGCATTTTAAAATGGGAACACTGATGTGTCATAACAATGGTTTCTGGGACAAAGGATAAATCTTCACATGATCATCTATAAAAGGAAAAGGTGTAAATCATCAGATTGCTTAGATTAGGGTGGGCCAACTTTTTATACAAAGGGCCAGGTAGTAAATATCTTAGTCTTTGTGGGTCCTGTGGTCTCTGAAGCAACCACTCGATTGTTGTGGGAAAGGAGCCAGGACAAGGCGTGAGCAAGTGCGCAGGGCTGTGTTGCATTAAAACTTTATTCTCAAAGTCGGCAGCAAGTGGACCTGGCCCTCAGGCAGGAGTTTGCCAACCCCTGGTAAATATCTAAATGAAGAGTTCCTAAAAGCCCCAGTCATTTCTGGAAAAGTGAATATGACTCTTACTCTCTCCTCAAATTTTATTACTTGCAAACTCACCCAATAGAGTCTACGATTATTGCCTGCAGGGAAGTCGCTCCACAGACAAGCGCTTGGCTGGTGTGTGAGCTGAGTAGTCAGGATGGAGCCTGCACAGAGCCTGTGAGAAGGCGGAAGAGCGGCTGTTACACCTGCAGAAGGCGGGGCAGGCCCATGAAACCCGTGGGATTTAGAAAGGAGAAAATTTTCTAGTGATTTCATGCCTTTTTCAACAGCCTGCCAAGAAATATCCAGAAATCGTCCTGAAAGTGGTGTGGGTATCAATTCAAATTAAAACCCATCCCCAGACGCATCGTCCCACTTGCACACACAGAGAGCTATGTGTGTCAAGCCTCAGGGCCAAGAGAACTATTCCATCTATTTCATTCAGTGGTCAGTGATGCTGGTATGAGTCACCAGGGCCATGTGTAGGGGCTGAGCTACGGCGCAGGCAACACCACACAACTTGGTAAAATGTGATCCATTCAGTCTGTTTTTCCAAATCCTCTGCAACTCCAAACATATATATGGAACATAGGCAATAAAACACGGCATACAAAAGACTTCTCTTGAATTGCAATAGATTATATATCAGAAGCTTGATAAAGGGGTTAATCGTGGAAAACACTTTAATGATGCTGTAGATTGTTTTCCAAAAGGCTATTTGATGAATGTCTCAAACTTTTTATCTTATTTGAGATGTGAATCGGTAGCATAAATCATGTAGTTAAAATGCGGAATATTAACTGGTATTTTCCATGGAAATGATTTGCTAGAATGCATGTATCTTTAAAGCAGTACTTTGGCAATTAATAAATTATTTTAGAACAGATCAGAACAGGAGAAAATGAGCCGTAGAAACACAACCTACGGACACTCTCCTGCTGTGACACACTAAGTAGTTAAGAAAAGAAAGGCCGGCTAGTCCCACTAGTTTGATGTCAAGCCAAAGAAATTTGGGTAAAAGTTGGAGACATCCCAACCGGGAAACAAACCCTAATTCTGCCACAGGATCTGTGTGACTTCGGAGAAGTTATTTAACTCCTGGAATCTGAGCCCCAGTTTCCCCATCAGTTAAATGGGCATAATGCTTTCTTCTTAACACAACTGTTATAAGGATTAAATGAGATATAAAGTGTGTAAAGCACTGAATTCTGTCCTTGAGACACAGAAGGTACTTTAGCGTTTCAGTCAGCTGTGTTGTTTTTGAAGTGGACAGTGGGTTGCCTTTAAATATCAGATTGCAGCGGCCTGAGTAACAGTCTTGCCGTTCTCGGGCCTGGGGGGTAGCTCCAGAAAGGATTAAGGTGGATCTGGCCTCCCTGATTTCTTGGAAGAAGAAGCTCTTGGAAAAGGGGGAGGAGTTGGCGGGCAGTTGATCCGTGAAAGATCCAGAGACGTCACTTCTGGACTTGAAGTACAGCCTACCCAGGGCTTTCCCTCTCCATCCAGCGCCTTTTATCCAAAGCTTCTCGGTGTCAACTTGCCATTCAGAGAACTGGGGGGTTCCTGACAACACAGATGATGTCTTACTCATACTCCAAATTCTTTTTCTCTTTTTTTTTTGGCTGTGCTATGCGCAGCATGCGGGATCTTAGTTCCCCAACCAGGGATGATCGAACCCATGCCCCCTGCAGTGGAAGTGCGGAGTCTTAACCGCTGGACCACCAGGGAAGCCCCTATACCCTCAATTCTTAGCACAGCCCGGGCTGCATGCATGGGGCAGTTGATGTTAGTTTCATCAATGAGTGGATTATTCCCCGTGTGAAGATTTGTTATTATACGTTTGTAACATATAAACAGAGGTCATATCAGAATGGCCTCTAATAAATGTGACCGAGTGTGAAACGTAGGGTACAGAACTTTCTTTTTTCATGTCCCAACATTTATGTAGTAAAGGTATGTGTATATATATAGTTTTAATGGGGTCAAAAGTGACAGGAATATTTACTTTTCACTTTATGCCATTATTTTCCACTTAATTTCCTGGAGTGTGTGTGTCACTATATTAAATGCAAGGTGATGCACTCACTCCACCAAACACCTCACTTACGTGGTGCCTTCTTGAAGGTCCATCTTCTCTCCGCTCGGCCCCAACCCTCCTGCAAATTAGACGGTCATAAATCTGCAAACACTAACCCCGCTGATTGGAGGCCATCTATTTCCCAAAGTGTTTCTGAGTCTGTGTTTCTTATTGGCACAAGTGAAGGGAGGATATCTAACCTACATTTAAAAGCAATAAATGAATATTTTTTAAATAAAAGTTGTTAAATAAATTATTGTAAACCTCATCCACACATGTAAGTGTATAATCGTGTGCACTTCTGTAACACATTTTTTGACTCAGCTGCTACATGCCAGACATTATAGATACAAAAAGTGGAATTAGAGAATTCTGCCACAAACCTGTTCACATTTAATCATTTAACAGGGAGGGGACACATATACCCCTTAAAACCCACACACTGTGAAAAGAGCTATAAAAGTGGTATGCATAAAGTGATAAAGTATAACGCACCCTAAAAGTGGGAGAATCTCAGTGTTCCTGAGGAGGGCACGTGGATTCCTGGAGAATTAGCACCCGGGCCGCAGTCCACGGGGACCCACGCGCTTTGCAGACAGACGTGGGTATTTCAGACATCACATCAGCATCTGCAAAGATCCAGAGGTCCGAGTGTGGGAGCAGGAGGGAACGCGGGGTGCCATGAGTTGGCGGTGAGCTCTGTGGATGGTGAGGCAACCTGAGCAAGTTTAAACACGGCAGATAGGAGCAGACCTACCCTCAACAAGATGGTCTGAAGAACGGATGGCCCGAAGAGTCTGGGCAGTGGGTGAAGGTCTCACCGAGGGCAGGGCTGCTTGGGATGAGGAAGGGGAGGGTGGCTGTAGAGGCATGAAGGATGGTGTGCAAATCCAGGTGAGACACAGATGCTGTCACACAACCATTTGGGAAGCGTGACTGTAAAGTATGTAACAGCCGGGACTTTAAAGCAGAAAGAAATGACACACTCAGTCCTTCAGAATCTCAGTGTTTTCATCTGTAAAACAGGCGGGATGTTTTCTGATTTGTCGGGCTGTTGAGGATGGCATTAAACAATGCACATGACACATGGAGCTAAGTGTCTCGGGCCCAGTTCAAACTCCTTAAATTGTAGTTATTGTGATGATTATTCATAAAGAACCAAGACATATTCGCTTCGCCATAAAAGATAAGGCAGAAGTAATCTGATTTACATCTGTGTTGTGCTTTCTGCTATTCCAAAGTGCCTTCTCTTGCCATGCAGCTGTGTAAAAAATGAAGACGTGCTCCATGAGCTGATGTAGAAAGATTTCAAGGATATTTTGTTAAAGAAAAAAGCAAGATGCAGAAGAGAAACAGAAGTCTGAACTGCGCATCTATTTGCTTGTATTTGCATAAAATCTTCTGGACGGGTGGACAAAAAGCCAATAAAAATGTCTCTGTGTCGTCACTGGACAGAGCAGGCAGGATTCAAGGGAGTTTCCATTTTTTTTTATTAATTCATTTATGCATTTTGTACTTATTTTTGAGCCTTGCAAACATGAAGGAAGGAAGGAAAGGAAGGAGGGGAGGAGGGAAGGATGAAGGAAAGGAAGGAGGAGGAGGAAGGTCTAAGGAGGAAACCAGACAGGAGGGAGGAAATGAATGAAGGAGAGGAATCCCCCTGTTGGGTTCCCTGGATGACGACAGTGCCCACGGAGCACAGCCGCTTCTAAATAACTTTTATGTTTCCTGCACTTACATTTCATGCATGCTCTCCTTTCTAAAATCCTCTAATTTAAAAGATGTTTTACAAAATGTAAAACAAGAAGCTATAGCATTGCTCGTCCACTTATTCAGTAATAGACTTATAATTTCAAGACCAACTTTTCAAAATGATTAAAAGAAAGTGTTTTCTAAAATACCATTCGGGAGATATCTATGCATTGGCAAAAAGTTGAACATATAGCAGCAGTCATACTCTTTAGGAATTCTTTCGAGTGTAAAAGGAAAGTGATTTTATATCTTATTTGTGTTTTTTAATGCAACAAAAGAGCTACAAAGAACATATTATGGAGAAATGGGTGTGTGTGAATATGGACTCTATTTTCTGATGTGATTGAAACACTAGTAACTTACTTTTTTGTTAAAATTACCGTCGGTTTATGTAGGATTTTTTTGCTCCCTTAGGAAATAAATGTTGAGGGCTTGAGGTGTGAGCAGCTCTGACGCCTACAACCTGTTTTCAAAAGGTTCAGGAGTACGTGTGAGCCTGTGAGAGAGCGTGTGTGTATGTGTGTGAGTGTGTGTGTGTGCGTGTGACTCATGTACCCACCAGTACTAAGCAGTGTGTATAATACGGTCCATGAAGGCACAAGGCAAATTTACTGCATCCGTTTTTCTTAAACATTTATTTCTTAAACATTCATTTAAAATGTTACATGTTGAGAGCAGAACTCAACATCCCCGTTACTATTTAAGTGAAGATAAGCTGTCCTTTGGGTGGAGTTTTCTGCGCCGGGCTCCCATTTCCCCCGGGGGGGCTGGTTCCCCCTCCATCAGAGCTTCACCCCTGGAGTCACCTGTCGGGCAGTGACCACCCCTCCACAGCGAGAGACTTTCCAGGGCCAAAGCCTTTATTCATGACAGAGCTGCAAGTGAATTCTGAGTACAAAGTACCCTCTCACTTTGCATTTACTTGTTTAGTGCCTGATCGAGTCACATAAACTTTATACCAGGAGACTCAGTATGATAATGTGTATACGTGGGAATGCAGTTGTAAAGGCCCACGACACAGGAAATTCCTCCTTTTGAGAAACAGTGTGTGTGCTCTCCTGAAAATTTTGTGTATCGTCTATAAATAGCTTATCTCTTTCTTTCATATGTTCTGAAATCGCTAAGCAAAATGTCAAATTTTTGTGAATACTGTCTTTCTTTTAATTTATTCTCACACAGAAAGCAAAAGGAATTGTCAGTCGTTGAGCACTTCTTGCACTAATGGAGCCATCATGCTAGGTCTCCATCACAGGAAAGTAAACAGAGCAGAAAGTGAACTTGGTTACCGTGGGGTCAGGTGCCGGGATCGGGGTTAGCAGGAACCCGCACTGATGCCGTGGTGCCCATGTACCTTGTTACATGATGTACAAGCCACCTGCAGTCACGCAGGGTGTAGAATGAGGCACGAATGGCCCCAGGAAGTGATGGCCTGGAGAGGAGTTTATTCAAAGGATGTAAAAATCTAACCACAGGAAAGAAGGAATGAAGGTGGGGGAGGAGGACGATAAAAGATAAAAATGCGAACCTAATTCTGTAAGGAACAAACAAACAAACCAAATCATTTACCTTCATCACCTCCAACACTCAAATGGTGTTATTGCATCATTATGATAAAGCAAAACAATTATCCCAATTAGCCAAATTTATCAAGAAAGGCTAAATTGTGTTCGCTATTCTGTGTTCGGTATCCATAGGAAAATTATATTTATATAAAATGTAGGCTTATATCTTTAAATTATAAAAATATGTGCAATGCTGTAGAAATACATTGAGGTTATATCTGCTACATTAAATGTTAGCCGGCCTATGAAAATCCTTGAGGGGAAAACATTTGTGTCTCTCAATGAACAAGATAAGCAACAATGTTGCTTTTCTTCATTGATACTATAACATTTATGCCTGGTCACATTTCCTTCTTTGTTGTGCTTCTCCGCTGGTCCCCCTGACAGGCTGAGCCGAAGGATGGCAGCCCGGGATGGCAGAGTCATTTTGTTTGTTTGTGTTGTTTGGTGTTTTACTTTTCACGACTACAAGCAGATGATATAAATTCTATTTCAGTTATAAATCTTTAAAATTCTTTGTCAGAAATCTTCCACTAATGATTTGCTCTTACAGAAAATACAAATAAGTGTAAGTTGGGCAAGTGGGAAGGTGGTCAGCACCTTAGAAGTGGTTGGGAGGCTCCCACCCCCAAGAACTGGGAAAGACGACAAATCAGATCAGCCCAAGCACCTATCACAGCAGGAGTAGGCAACGCAGCCTGAGAGTAATAGAATGTGTCCAGTGACTGTAACATTTACTCTCAGCTGAATTAGTCAGGCTGGACCAGGCTATTTAACAAGTGAGTTGGGAAGAAACTCAGGAAGCACGACGCGATAAAAGTTTATTTCTTGCTCATATCACAGCGCAGCGCTGAGGCAGCTCAGGCAGCCCAGGCCCCTTCATTCTGTGGATCTGCCATCTGGAACCTGAGGTTTCCAGGAAATCAGTGGGGCCTTGAGAAGCACAGGATGGGCGGCGCCAGCTTAAACCTTGCATTACTTGGAAATCAGATTCCAGACCCCAATCCTGCCTGGAGGGGACCTGGCAAGTACAGACCCCTAGATGGGGACCGAGCCCTGGGCCCATGCCCTCCCAGGGCAAGTCTGCAAGGCGGCAGTGACCTGGACCACCCGTGCACACAAAAATGCGCGTCCCACCAGCGTCCCTTCCCTGGTTCAGTTCTGTCTCCATAAGTGTCACTGGTACAATCTGGCCTCACAGGTCTGCCTCCCAGGGAGGGGCATGGACTCAGGTCTGAACGTCATTTCTGTTTCCCTCAGATGTGCTGCCTTAAACACTGGGAACTCGGAGCTTGGTTAATGCTTGGTTAATGCGGGTTGGTCCTGTGGGTAAACAACCCTGAGAATGTCTATTTCTGAAAAGACAGGCATGGGCCCCCGGCCTTGAACTTGAGTTTTTCAGAGTCACTCCAGAACCACCGACCTCAGGATCACCTGGGGTGATTTTTTCTCTCCATAGATTTGTGATCTCCATTCGTGATCTATTACATCAGCGAGGGCCTGGGTGACCATTTTTAATAAATACCAGCAGATTCTTATGTGCGTTAATGGAGTGGCTGTCGTCACCACAGCCGCTCGTCAAGCTTGCGAGCCCGCCTCGCCCGGCCCTGTGAACCTCCCTGGATGCTGACTGCTCACCACCTTCCTGCTTCACAACTGTGGGCCCAGTGAGCCTGGTTCTTTTTGGTTTTTTAAGTCTCATTACCTGTGACCTGGCGAATATAATTACTCATCCTTCTCTTTAACACTTCTTTTTCACTTTTTATCTTTTTATTGTGGACGATTCAATACGAGTGGCCAAGCTTGCTTCATCTGCACCCCTTCGGTCCTGCTCTCCCAAACATGGGTGACTTTGAAGTAAATCCATGTTAGCGTGTAATTTTATCCAGAAATTCTTCAGTATGAATTTTTAAAGTATAAAGGTTCTTTTTTGTAAAAGCATAGCCACCTATCAAACCTTTAAAAATAGTCTTAATTATCATCAAATATCCAGGCAGGATTCAAAATTCCCAGATTGTCTCACATACTTATTTGTACTTATGCGTCTGAATCAGAATCCAAATACCATCCACAGGGCCTCTTGCTGGCATGGCTGGAGGCCCTCCTTGGACCCCCATAGGTTTCCCTCCCTCCCCCACCTTCACACCCACCTCTTGTAACCCGCTCCTGGTGAAGCTGGGTCACTTGTCCTGTAGAGGGTCCCACCATCTGGACTTTGCTGATTTCATCCCTGTGGTGACATTTGTCATGTTCCTCTGACCCCTGTGTTGCCTACAAGCGGTGGTTGGATTAGAGGCGTCATCAGATTCTGATGTGACTTGTGTCTTCCTACTTCTTCACAATGAGAGGGAAGCATGTAAGGTCTGCTGTCCCCCCTTCTGTGATGTTACAGTTGGTCGGGGGTCACTAGTTATCAGCCAATCCATCTATTATCAAGTCACCCACCAACCTTTTCAGTCAGTGGTACTCATTACCCAGACTCAACAATTCTTCAGGTTTACAAACTGGCGTTCTACCATTTCCCTTCGTTGATTAGCTAGAATGCTTTCATAAAGAAATGTTCCTTCGTCAACTACTTGGCTCCTTTTGTATAAGAAAGCAAGATAAATGCTTCTGACCCTTTACCCCTTTCCCAAGTAACGATCTCCCTTCTCTTTTGGTGAGGACTATAAACTGTAAGAAGTGAAAAGGCATTTATTAGAGGAAAAAATTGCATCTCAGGAGGTTTTCCTTGTGTTTGCTAAGCTTACATAGTTTGTCTTTTGTAAATGTTAATACTGATGAGGACAAAAATAAGAACTAATTTTTTTAAAATTATTATTGAAATACAGTTGATTTACAATGTTGTGTTAGTTTCAGATATACAGCACAGTGATTCAGTATATTAGTATAAGAAGATATACATATATTCTTTTTCAGATTCTTTTCCATTATAGATTATTACAAAATATTGAGTATAGTTCCCTGTGCTATACAGTAGGTCCTTGTTGTTTACCTATTTTATATATAGTAGTGTGTATATGTTAATCCCAAACTACTAATTTATCCCTCCCCCTCCTCCTTTCCCCTTTGCTAACCATAAGTTTTTTTTTCTGTGAATCTGTTTCTGTTTTGTAAATAAGTTCATTTGTATAATTATTTAGAATCCACATATAAGCAATATCATACATTTGTCTTTCTCTGTCTGACTTGCTTCACTTAGTATGATCATCTCCAGGTCCATCCATGTTGCTGCAAATGGCATTATTTCATTCTTTTTTATGGCTGAGTAATGTTCCACCATGTATATGTACCACATCTAATAAGAACTGACATTTAATGAGCTAGCAGGCCTTATGTGCTGTGTGGTTGGCACATGCATGATCTCATTTAAACTACTCCACAGCCATGAAGTTGATGCTCTTATCATTTCTGTCTGCAGTGAGGAATCCGAGGTGTGAAGGGGGGTGTTGCATCTTGTCCATGGGTGTCCACCTGTGAAGTTGTAGCCCCGGGTTCCAGGTGGTCCAGTTTTGAGCACGGCAGACTGTGAACTTGCGAGCAGCTTCTTGCATGTTTGTGGGATGAGGAGAGAACAAGGATGCAGCAGACAGAAGAACGTTCCAAAGAAACACGTTTTCAGCTCTGTCCTGTAGAGAGTGTAGGCAGTTAAGGTGGTAGCATCAGGGGTTTAAGGTCATGTGGTTGGTTAACTGGGCTTAAGTACAGAAGTCGCTCCTGGCTTCTCCAGCCTACAAATGAACAAATGAACTTGTTTACAAAACAGAAGATCGTGGAGCCCGCAGCTTTGTTCTGGGGACATGAGCACCACCTGCTGAACCGTGGCGTAAAAATGCCAGCTTTGTCGGCAGGTGTGCGTAGGTGTGTGCAGGAGGGGAGCCGGCCCGAATGCAGGCAGCTTCCTCTGCAGCACCTTCCTCAATGCTTCCAGAGTACCTGGGATCCAGAAGGGAAGCTAAGGCCCCATGCACACCTGCTGTGCAGGTAATTACAGGGAGTTTCCAATCCTTCTGCTGAACACCTCTCACCACCGCTTCATGCACACCTGTGCCCCTAATTAGAACACACACTCATGGTATAGATGGGGTCTATTCAGCCTTGGTGCCTAAGAGTGTAGAAGAAGCCAGAACACTGGACCACTGAACCTGCTTGGAGTCTGCAGTCCCCAAGGGACTTCATGCACGGCACCAGTTACCTTCCTCGCTGTGTCTGTAGCTCAGGTGGACAGCAGGTCCGTCAGTACCATGCTGACTGCCCCCCAGCTTCCCCAGGTGTTTCCTGGCCCTGAGATGCTGGCTTTGCCTGACTCTGGGGTCCGAAGTCTCAGGGAGCATCTGCTGCCCCTGCCCTGGCTGTTTGCTATAGCAATCTGTCCTTGTCAATGTGAGAGGCAAGCAGGAGGACTCAGTTCATGCTAACAGAAGTCCTTTCGGATGTTAGATTACACTTCTTCCACAATTAAGGCTATTTATTTCCCTGACCCAGGGCCGTGGTGAATAATAGAACACTCTGTAGGTAAGAGCACACCCGGGAGACCTTCGAATCCAAACACCCTCTCACCTTCCAGGGGGCAGAGACCCTGGTTCCACCTGCTCCATCCACCGGCCACAGGAGGACCGAGGTGGTGATGACTCACTGCCATGGCTTCCCGTCCCTCCATGTCGCTGTTGACGCCTTTATATCTGGTTTCAAGTGTGTGTGTGCACACGTGTGAGCCAGTGTGTAGCTGCGCATGCATGTGCACATGCTGTGTGAGGACAGTGGGACAGAGAGGGGAGAGCAGAGCCATACGTGAGGACAGAGCCCGTGTGTGCTTATCCAGATTCCAGTTTGAGTCAGCATGGTGACCAAGGCTGGCTGAGGCTTCTGCTCTAGGCTTGAGAGTAAGGAAGAACATGACGCTAGGCGCACGTTTTCACAGGCTCTGCAGGTTTCGTGGGGAGCAGCCCAGGGATGACAGCCTGGAACACACAAGGTACTGGTGAGGTGACGCCCTGCCGAGCTGCTTCATGTTCCCTAGGAATCTGCCAAGACTTTTCTTGCAGATTTTCTTCCAGAAAACAAAGACAGACAATCAGAAGCTTTTTTAAAAAATCTGCCTGACAAGAGCCAAGACGTGTTTAAGATCCATCTCACTGACAACTCTCCAAAACCCACTGGCAGGGATACGGTGTGATCTGGGCATGCCACTCACTGCTCTGGCTCACAGGACAGATGTGATGCAGGAGAAGTGAACTTCAGGGACCAGAACCACCTAAATGCAGCCGTCAGAGCTGCCAGCCCAGCCAGAATATGAATACAGTGTCTGTGAGGTCGTTGGAGAGAAAGGGCCAGGGACCGAGAGCAAGGACCCAGGTGTGAAGTCCCATCCAGGGTTCAGCCTGTGAGTCAAATCTGAAGTCTTTATAATTCTGGAGATCTGCACGGTGGTTCCTTTGTCTGCTGTGGTTAGAATTTTATGGAAATAAAACCCAATCTAGTTCTAAGAGAGGCCCTGACTTACAAAATCTGTAAAAAAATCTGGTTTTGCTGCTTACAAAATCTCAGAGAGTACCCAGTGTGATAACAATCTCAGCATGAAAACATATTTCTATAGCAACAGATATTTTCTCTTCAATTAAATGAAAGCAAAGCAAAGCATCCCTATCCTATAAGAAAAACAGATAAAGTTAAAAGGAGGAAAACCATGGCATTTTTGCTCTCTTGGAATATTCATGAAATGTGTATGATTTTCTCAATTTCCATCTGGTGTCTTTTCTCATATATCCAATGCATATGTCATCTGAACTTCTCATGGGCTTCTGACTTTGTCAATAAAAAATATATTAAGAATAGTGTTCTTTGTGAAAATTGTAGTGCAAGTGAAACAATAACCATTAAACCAGTATTATTTGCAGCTCCATCCCATCCCCCACCATTCCCTTAAAAGTGACAGGAAACTCTTCAGAATAATAAGATAATTTCATTAAATGGTTGTCTTACGGAAGTCCAGTCCATGCGTATATTAAGTTTACTTAATAACTTGGTAAAATTATAAGCTACCTGATACGTTCTTGTTAAACTACTGAAGCAAAGTTATGAATAATAAGAATGCTTCATATCTCTATATACCACTTTTCCTTTTTAAAGTGTTTTCACTTACACTACATAACTTCATTATAGAGTTTTAAGAGCTGAGATAAAACCTAGAAACAAAGCTAATAATTATTCTTACGATTTTAGAAGTACATTCACTGATCTGCATTCTTTTTTTATTTTGTAAAAATGTCTCTGAATTCCATGTTTCTGAGTGAGTGAGTGAGTAGCGGTAGTATGTAAATGGAGCAGGTACTTCACCAGCATTTCATCAGGGCACATATTTTGCCAAACCAAATTGTACCATGACCAAAATTCTATGGTGCCTAGATGGACTTGATTGAAATGGCGAAATTTTCCCCAAAATCAATAGAAATTTGAGAAAGTTCAATTAGAACATGCTTGTTTTTCCTCATCTCCCCCAAGATCCTCCCGCTGCCCTCCTGTCTCATCAGGGACCATCCACAGCATCTTAGTTCACACCAGGACCATCAACTCTGCCTTAAATGAGGCCTCTCTTGTGCCATCAGGTGGTCCCGTGGTCCAGAAGCTGCCACTGACACCTCAGCCCCTCCCCCCCACCTTTACTAAGTGAAGGACAGACATCAAAGGAGGAAAACCAGCCTCAAGCTCCTTTGGGAGGGATCAAAACACTTTAATGGCTCCAATGAATCAAAATAAACCTGCAATAAACCTCTAATCTGTGTTTCGTTTTTAAATGAGACTTTTTTTCACACTTGCTCATGAGACTTGAATAGTCTGAGTTTTGCTGAAAATATTTTACATAAAACATGTAATTTTCAGTTGATTTGCATACGCCTATATAAATGTTTGGGAGTAGATTCCTCTTTGTTTTGGTCAAAGCACAATTCCTTTCTTGGGGTGCTCTGGGCAAGCAGAAGGCCATCTTTCCAGGAAACCAGATTTCTGCCTGGTGAATCAGTGCTTTGTGTTGTCTTGGCATTTGAGGATCTAGGTGGGAGCCACCCCAGCCTTGAGACTGACAACAATTTCTAGCCCCTACCATTAGCTTCCAAGACTACACTTTTCCATAACACAGTCAGCTCCCTAGAGCACAACTGCTGAGCACACTTGCCTCCAGGTTGGAACGAAAAATACACACAGGCTCCACACAACCAAATAGATGTCCTGAGTCCATGAGCTAAAATTCAGAAATACCCACTTGGGAGAGTTTTGCAGGCTGGTTATTCCAAATTTTTAAAATCACATTAACAGATTTTATATGCAGTTTAGAAATCCATTTTGCACTAAGGAGCAACACATTTGAAATAACAACATTTTGAAATGTATCTGTCTTCTCTGCTCCAGACACCTGCTAAGGGAGTCAATGTTTATTCCCATTTGATCACTATTGAGGATCTAGGGATAGTATCATCTCCTTTTTATGTATAAAAAAGTGAGGTGTAGAGAGATGAAGTCACGCAGATAGTAAGTAATGGAACAAGGTTTTGAACAACCAGATGCCTGAAACCAGCATCATTGAGAGAAGTGAGAAATGATACTGACAGAAAATAAAATTGAGTTGATCTTAGAATTGGAACTCAAGCACTTTGTGACCACTGAGAGAGAGAAAATGGCTCCAGATGGCTCCATGAGGTGCCAGCAGAGGATGGGCAAGATGCCTGTAGGTTACCAACAGACACTTGTACAGTGTTCAGTGCACAATATTTGGTGTGTAATAAAGCTTGGGAACTGAAGGCAAAATATTGCCCTGGAAAGATCAAGGGCTTTGGAGTCAGACAGATCTGGGTCCAAATCCTGATCCGGGACAGACTGGTGTGAGCGAGTGTCACTTCATGATAACGTGAGGGTGACCTGAGAATGCATGAGATAACATACCGCCTTCCTGGTTTGGTGCCCACACAGTGGATCCTCAGTAAGTAGTAGGTATCTATAGATAGAAAAATGTTTTCATCTTGCATTGCTTATCTTAAAAATAGGACTTCAGAAGGGCTTTTGGGTCCTGTCTAAGGGTTCTGAAGGTCAGAGACTGTACCTTTGTGGCAAGTAAGTCCCATTCATGGTACCCAAGAGCTTCTAACATCCAACAGTGACATTTAGCCACTTCCAGGAGGGAAGTGACCTTGTCATGTACTTTAGATATATGGCGATTACAACACAGATGTAATTTAAAAAAAAATTACCAATTATAAAAGTCCATCACAATACTTTTTAGAGAAAGTCATCCTAAGCTAAGAGTTATGAATCTGACTATAGTATTCACTTCATTCTTTAGGTAATCAATCGATGCCTCATTAATTTCAAGTTCCAGAATGTGTTATTTTTAATTTTCCTAGCTATCAAGTTAATAAATCTTAATTAATCTAAGTATTATTTAGGCAGAGTGGCTCACCCAACAGGTGGTGAATGGGTTTCAAACCCCAGGGCTAAGAAACCTACTCTTTGGAAGGTTTCTTCTTCCTCTGCAGTCTAATTAAGCATCAGCCCTTCCAGTGTATACACATATGTAGAAGGTGAAGCGTAGTCCTCAATAGGGGTGTCTATTGAGCTTTGAAGGCTCCACTGAAAATTACAAAAGTAGAACATGGACAGTCGAATAGTATTCCAGACCCTCCCGGGCTGCATCCCCCTTCACAGCCAGTTCCCGACCCTCTCCTTCCCTTCTGCTCTTTCCACCTCCCCCCTCCTTCTCTCACCCACGCCATCCCACCAACATCCCCTCATTCCTCAGCCTTTTGTTTCGTCTGTGTGTTCTCATGTGGTCACCTGTTCTCACCTGTTCTCACCTGACCCCCCAGGTTCTGGCCCTTAGCGAGTCCACTTTGCCTTCTCATCCAAACCTCTTCAAAATGTGGTTTCAGGTCCTCACTTTGCCTTCAGTCTTCAACTGACTGGCTGACCCTCCTCCAGCTTCAGCCAAACTCACTAATGTCGCTGAGTTCTGACTTCCAAATCTAATTTACGTGTTTTAAAATTCACCTTGAGGGGCCTCCAAAGTGCATGTGACATCACTGGTCATGTTTTAACAGGATTTCCTGTGCACCCTCTGCCCTCCTCTCTTCTCTCTCTGCTCCTTGCTGCTGGGTGACCCGCTGTCCACCTGCAGCATCCTTGCTCTGTGTGCTCCCTTAATCTCCTCCACTACCACGGTCTAAGGTGCCACACGTGCTGAGGACTCTTAGCCTGCCCCCAGCTCTGACTGTTTACAGACGACCACCTTGCCTTTGATAGTGCCCCAGACGCACACCCAAGTGTGGTCCTCCTTTCCTCTGAAGCCTCTTCCTCCTGCATCCTTCTGATTCAGGACGTCAACATCCTCCAGTTACACAGCTAGCATCACAGACATGTCTCCTCCCTCTAGCTTGTGTTCCTCCTTCAGTGGGTCATCCTTCTGATGTCAGGTCCTAAACCTTCCTCTCCACCCCTCTCCCTTCCTGCCATTCACACCCTGAACAGAATTTTACCATCTCTCACCTGGACCACTCTAAAGACCACCTAACCCATGTTCCTTGGTTCTAGCTTTGGGCTCCTCAAACCTATCCTCTGTACAACTTTTATAATAATCCACATAAAATCATAATGTATCTATGACACTCCCCTGCTTAAAATCTTTCAAGTCTCTCCCATCACCTAGGGGACTGCAATCTTTAATCTGGTACAAGGCTCATGATTCTCTGCCCCCCTTCCCACCTCTCTTGCTGCCACTTTACACCACGTACCTGACGTATCAGGGTTCAGCTACCCACGGACACCTCCAAAGATACCTGACTTTGCTTGAATGTGCCTCTGCATTTGATTCCTGTCCTCTGTTGGTACTTGCCATGTAATCAGCAGCACCTCCCCTAGGTCCTGCCATCTCTACGTCTGCCCCCATCCCCACACTGTGATTTCAGTGATCGTCTTATTCCACAGCACTCATTTCAAATGATATATTTCCTATAGTATTTTTACTTGCTTTGTTTCAATATTAAAGTCTTCCTTAGGGCAAAGAACAAATCCTATTTTCAGCTTTTGCCCCTGAAGCCTCCAGGGCGTGCCATATAGGCAGTACCTGGTATTGGGTACTGATTCCCTACTCAGTATTATTGAAAGTACTTGGAGTATTGACTCCATGAGGGAGTAACGCCTTCCCTGGTCCTTTTCCCTCTTCATAAGCATGTATAACTAACAGTAGATACACACAGCCTGCCTATACATTTTGATCTCCTCCTCCTGTCCTATATAGGAGAAAAGTTTTTGAGTTCAATATTCATAAAAGCAATGGTCTGTTCTCACTTTGGTTTGTAGCTTTGCAGAAGTCCCCCATGTCAGAAGTCTGGTTGTACATTTTGCATCTTTGAAGAAAAATAAGGCTGAAAGTGTTAAACCATTAGGATAATGTAGGAAATTCCAGGCGTTGGAAGGAACAGATATTTGGATGTTCTTAGACTAAAATATTCAAAACAAATTAGCATCATCTATGATGTGATTTCTAAGAAAAATTTCAATTGTATCAAAACCCGTGGTGGTCTAAGGCTCTTTTGGAAGAGAAGCCAAAGTTGCCAGGACAGTTGCTCTCCAACTTTGGCTTCCAAACTACACTTTGCAAGTTAAATATTGGCTTATTTTTCCAAATAACCTAACTTACTGCAGTAGATGGACACCTAAAATCTGAATTGAATTTTCTTACTAATGTTAGGAATGACTCTATTTGCTTAGTTTTAAAATGTGTCCAGAAGTTGAGATGAAACATAAGTTTCAGCAATGTGAAGGGTCTGGTCCTCTGTTATCTGAAGCTTTCCTCTGCTTCCTCAAGGAATGATCCAGTCCTGGAGCAAGGAGCCCTCAGGACTCCTTACAACCCAGCCTCACATCCTCCTCAGGATAACCTAGTGCTCAGACCACAGCCCCCTCCCCTTTCCCCATAGCCTCTGCTACCCCCAGGGCGAGGGCAGGTGGAGGGTCAGGGGTAGGGGAGGGGAAGCGCGTGCTGGGCAGATGGCAGACGGGAACTCCGGATATTGTAAGCCTGATGAGGTAGAGGCTGAGTTAAAGGCAGTGGGCAGTTGGGAGGGGATTGGGAAGCAGAGGCCTGGGTGGGAGCTGGTAACACTGTGACCCCGAGCGGTGCCGTTAGAGATGGTCAGTGCAGTGAGTGTTGGGCCTGGAAGCATGGGGTCTGCAGCACGACTGAGCTCAAATCTCAGCCCCTTTACCAACAGCGAAGTGTCCTGCGGAGTCTAAGAATGTGCTCTCCGGACCCGGCTTCTCCCTCTGCAGATGGGAGGGATGGTGCCTTCCCCGCAGGGCTATTGAAGGTGGGTTTGGGCAGCTCCTTTGATGAGGCCGGCAGAGCGCCAGGCACAGAGCAAGTCACTGAGTGGATGCAGCTCCACCCTCTCTCCTGGGGTCTGATGCTTCCTGTAAGGGGACGGGGAGCCGTCAGACCCAGCTGTGCAAGCTCTGTGGAGCAAATGGGTGTGGGCTCTGGGTTCAGTCCTGTCTGAGCCACTTGGGCTCAGGTGGCTCTGGGCACGGGCATCACTTTGTTCCCTGAATCATCAGGGTCCTCACTGCGTGCTTGGCACCATGCGAGGACACGTCAGTGTCAGCTGTGACCTCCTCAAGTGGCTCTTTGTGTCCGGAGTGGTGGCGTCTGGACCCATGCCTCACTTCCTGTCTGTGAAGACAGTTTCCTCACACTCACTTCACGCTCACAGCATCTCGGGGGTAACTCTGCATGGATTTTATATTTT
This sequence comes from Balaenoptera physalus, assembly GCF_965194825.1. NCBI lineage: Eukaryota > Metazoa > Chordata > Mammalia > Artiodactyla > Balaenopteridae > Balaenoptera > Balaenoptera physalus. Next base: position 97,010,393 of record NC_138894.1, read on the forward strand.
GCTAATTTGCTCTGCTCAAGGGTATAATTGGGAAACAAAGGAAGGGAAAAGAGAGCAAGAGGGAGGAAGGAAGGAAGGAGGGAAGGAAGGGAAGGAGGGAGGAAGGAAGGAAGGAAGGGAGGGAGGGAGGGAAGGATAAACATGCAGAGCACAAAACCCCTGATAGGACTAAGGAGGGGACAGACTTCCTAGCCAGTCTGTGACTGAGGAAGACACAGTCTTTTATTCCTTGAATGACACATGTGCCACTAGGAAGTAGTCCCAGGCAATACTCACCCTTTGGCGATGCCCCCTGGGCATGACCTATGACACAGTGGGAAGAGCTATCTCCCACACTCTACCCAGGTGTCTCTGACCCCGGCACGTTCTCTGTGGAGTCTCCAGTGCCCACGGCATCACAAAGGACAGACAGGGAGGAGCCGGCCTGCTCTCTATCCCACCTCCCCTTGGCCCTCGACTTCTCATTTGGGGAACAAAGGGAACAGCATTGTACACAAGCCTTTTCTTTGTGCCTTTAGTAAAGAAATCATTATTAGACATTTCTGCCACTCTCCTTGATATTCTAGTAACTTATTCAGGACCAGCGAGCCCCTGGAGGGTTCGGGAGGTGGGAGTGAGCTCTCCCCTCCGCAGCCCTTAAAATTGCTTCTGACGGGATTCTCTATCTGGCTCTCAAAACTACAGATCAACTGGAGTTTGAAGTTTGTGATGTCTGTGTTTCTTTCTTGAGGGGGAAAGTGAAAGGCAAAGTGTGTTAAAATTCAAAGTTGGAAAGGCTTCTGGTAGCCAGGAGACAGGGCAGCAGATGGACCTGCGTCTTTAAGTGGCAGTGATGGGCTGTCTGGTGCCGGGCTTCCGGCTGGACAGGGGGACCTGCCATGTGCCCCAGCTGTCCTGTCTGGGAAGCCGGCATCCAGTGGCCACCGTTTCAGCTCGCAGAGGAGTCGGCAGCCTGTCTGCAGGCTGTCAGCCTCTGAACCACAAACCTCCCGCTCTGAGACAGAAGGAGCCCAGAGTCCTTTGGAGTCACTGGAAGGCCACAGGCTGAAATTTCCAGGGCAGAATAGGTAGCTTCTGCTGGAAAGGACTTGAACCTGAGCAGAGTTAGCTGTGTGTTCTTGAGACTCATTCACCCTTCAAATTCCACAAGGACAAACCCTGCCTGGGGCACAGCTGAAGAGGCTGGCAGCGGGATTACATCCTCTGCGGCAGCCAATCCCCTCCACTCCTCCGAAGCGTACCTGCCGGAGGCCATTGCCAGCTCGCAGGTGCTGCTGGGCGCTATTCAGGAACGCAGCCTGAGTCCTTCCAGGTTTTTGTTTGCCTCTGACACTGTCGCAGACTTGAAAGCACCCAGGCTGCAGTGGCTGTCTGATTGTGGGATTCATTATCATCAGAAGGAGAGTTTACATCGGAACACGATTTGGTCATGGAATGCTCATCTCCAAAATGCTTCTGTCTGAGAGATTTGCAAGGCACTGGATCTTTTCAAGCCTGCTAGCAGCTGGAGTTCAGCAGCAGCTTCGGATGGGTTTTGAATGCTAATCACTGCAGTACCCAGTTGTCGCCAAGTCTTATTGCTGAGAAATGCCATCGTGAAACCATCACTAGGCTGAGATGGTTTCAGAGGGGAGGTAACAAATATTCCAGATCCACGCCTTCCTGCTCCGTGTAACAAATTGACTAAGAGCCTTATGTTTAGTGCCAGTGTCCTCGGAGGACATTCAAGGTCACACTGGGCGGTGTCTGGAGTTTTGTTGCAGAAGCACTGAAGGAAACCATTATAAAGTGATTTGTGTGCATAACGTGGTCTCGGTGTAAGCGGATATCAGCTCATTGATTAATCTGGGGCAAATGCAGGAGGAAAATTAAGAGAGAGCACAGAAACAATGGGAAAGATTTACTGTTCGGATGTGCTTCTTTGTGCGGGCATTGTTTTTTTCCCTGAATTCCAGCGACAGCTCCTGGGTGGGCTGAGCTTGGTGTGGACCTGGGGACAGCCCACGGCATCTACAGATGTGCCTTTTTGCCCATCCAGCCCCCATGCTCATACATGCCTGCAGGGTCGGGTGAGCAGGTGCAGCCCTGGGCAGAGCAGGTCAGCCGGTCCCTCCTCGTCAGTGTGTCGCCTCGACGAGGGCGGGGCTGCCATACACGTGGTCCCTCCTGTTAGCGGGCAGCGCTGCCAGCCCCTCTCCACCTCGGGCGTGTGTGGCGAGGCAAGCATTTCGTTCTGACCCTAACACATCTATCACATCCGTTTCTTCCATGTGTAAAGGAAAAAGATGCATTAATCTCTAAGAAGCCAACTTGCATACTACGTCGTAAAAATTGTTTGAAAAAATATAAAACACGCTCTGAATGTGCTGACCTAGCAGTACCGCTTCTATGTTACTTGGGCCATGGTCGTTAGAACCAGCCCTGGGCCTTACCAAGTCTGACATCGTGATTCCAACAATGTTTTTGTCAGCAGGAGAAAATAAGCCTGAAAGTATTCCAGGTTGTCACCATCTGTGGTGGGATTGGACAAACATTTAGGTTTTCTTATTTTTCAAACAGAAATGATCAAAGTCTTCTGGACAACGATTCGTTTTTTGAAATGACCTTTTTATAAAATCCTTGCATAGGCGTTCTCTGCCTCATTTGAACACTCCTTTCAGTTTTAAGCCAAATTTATTTATGCAATTAAAACACATTTATCAAAACCTTATATTAAATTTATATACTTAGAATATATAAATATTTATATATTTGTGGGAATATATGAATATATAAATATTAACTTATTTTTATATTTATATTGTAATAAATAATATCTATATGTTTAACCTAAGGGCTTTTTTTTTAAGTTTACCCAAACCACAATTTCAGGTCTGCCTTCCTGGCAATACATATACATATTTTTAAAATTAGGAGACTGAAGTTTTCTCTCTTTCTTTTCTTTATCATCTTCTACCCTTTTCATTTGAAAACTGTGCTACAGCCTCTCTAGCTTTCCTATTTAAAACCGGCTCCACGGAGACCCTTTTGATCCGGCCAGGATGCCGCAATGCAGCGGGTTCAGAGCAACAGGAAGGAAGCCGTGAAGACGGGGCTATTTTTGTGATTTGCTTTTATCTATACTGCTATTTAGGTCTCGGTTTCACATACAAGAGGGCTGGAGTGTTGGAAGGACCAGTTTGCACCCGTCAGAGGAGAACATGCTGCAGCCTCCTTTCACGTCCTCAGGGTCACTTCCACAGCCCCGGGGTCCTCCGGGTATTCAGTTTTATTTTTACATTATAATCTCCCTGAAAGCCGTTTGTCCAGGCTCTGAGTCTGATGAGGTCACACCTTCAAGGTTATACATGCAGTAGCTTCCCAGGACCTGGGTTGTTCTCGACCCCCAGCCCCGGGGGGTTCCACACAGGTTATTGCCCTATAAGTTGTATGTGTATATCTGTGTGCATGTGTCTGTGTATGTACTTTTTTAAGACAGAAAATGTTAAAATAATTACAGTCAGAGGTATTATACTCATATAATTATCATATTTTCTATCCATTACATTTTCTTCTTTTTCCTAGAAAAAATGTACAGGAATGATTATATAAGGAAAGGTGTAATTCATCACACTATTCTTCAGAGTTTGCAGAGCAGAAGCGTGCAAGTCATTGATGCTGTGAAAGTTTATTCTGTACTAGTGAGCTGCAACATCAAGACACTGGCTACCCTGTGGAAGCCAATGAAACACTAAAAATGTGAAAGCACATTATAAATAGTCTCCCTCCTTTGGTCCTTGAAAACTTGTTCAAGTGGATGTAAGTACATGAACAGGGCATTTCCAGCTTCCAAGCGGGTTGTACTTGCCCAGCTCATGGGAAGGGCGGCATTTGAAGGTCGCAGTGAGATTCCACCAGAGATCTTCCCATCACCACACTCACCCATAACGCTTCATTTTTCCCTTTTCCTCCCAAAGCTCATAAGCCGTAGCCTTAGAGATGCAGCATGAGATTTTTATTCTCTCATCTTGCTATTCACTCGTATTTCTTTAAATAATTACTATGGATTGGATTGTACAGTGAACAATAAATTGTTCATTTATTAATTGCTGCAGAGTACACAGTGTCCTCTGATGCAAGGAACTGAACATGTCCAGATAGACAGACTGGCAACCAGCCTGCCCGACAGCGGAAATGTGAGTCGATAAGTCTGTCAGATACTCTTGGCTTGAAACTTGTCCTTCCTTGAGGTGGTGGGGTTAGGTGGTGGTCAGGGGAGAGGAGGGAGCCATTCATCACACGTGGGGCTGAGTGGGTGCAGGAGGGAGCCCGCGGTCCCGCGCGTCCTCGCCCACAAATGCCGACCAGGCTCCCCGACAGCAATTCCAAAGTGAGGGCGCCTGTTAGGTGCCCACCCCCCCACATCCTGCCCGTGGTGCTCCTCCGTCCCCAACTCTTCCCACTCCCAAATGACCAGCCTCGGACTCCCGCGGGTAGGAGTGAGGCTGAGGCCTGAGATGCTTCTGGAGAAACCGTCTGGTCCAGGGCAGACAGTGTCAGGAGCCATCCTGCTGGCCCTTCCTGCGTGGGAGTCCGTCCCAGAGACCCTCTTACCCCTTCTCCCCAGCAGTGTCTGGTTTTCTACTTCAGAATCCACAAGTCGTCTAAAAGTGATGAGATCTGGGTTTGCCCCTATTGAACATGAGCTTGCGAAGTCATGGGAACGGGGTCCCCAGCTCTCTCGGGCACATGGGGTCCTGGTAAGATTTTGGTCACGTGATGGAGCGTGGACACCTGGGCACAGGTGGCAGTGGGCTCCCTCCTCAATGGACGTGAGTCCCCGATCCACATCCGCCAGCTTCTCTGAACAGAGGCCGGGTGTGTTTCCTGTGACCACTGCTCAGGCAAAGGCGGGCGCTTACAACTTCTGCAGAGTGAGTTACATGCATGTGCATGTGTCCCATTGCAGTGATGGGACAAGAGTGACAGTGAACAATGCTTTGGGGAGGAAGAGCGCGTCAGTGCCCAGCGTGGCCTCCCAAACGCCGACCCCCCGACACCGTATCCGTGAGCATTTGAAGCCAGTGACTTGGTTCTTTAGAAGAGATGGTTACAAGTAACAACACAAGACGAAATGCTAAATCTAGAAAGAGATCCACATCATCCTGAAATAAAACTTAAATATGCAGTAGACGGATACAGTGACCAGACCACATTTAGTGCTGTGCAAAGAAAGCATCAACTGTGTTAATTCTGAAAGCATAAAACTGTATTAATTTTTTAAGAAAAAATAGACAAAAATATTTTTTAAGGAAAGATGTTAGTTTTCTCTAATGCCTGGAAAAGAAAAGTTAAACTTTACAGTAGACTAAAACCTTAGAATTTCAAAATAACAGATGAAGGCATGCTGGGGCTTTTTGTCATAACTTTTACATCCTCTGAAGTACGTCACTGGTGCTCCATATCTAGAAATTCTGTGGTGTTTTAAAGTTGCTCTGTGACCTTTTGAGCGTAAACAGGCTTCTGAACTTAGATTTCATTCTGGTTCACGGGGCACTTTCCCGCATTTGACTGAAAATCCAGGTCCTGGGTCCTAAATCCCAACTTACTCGGCTGTCACGGCCTGTGTGACTTATGGCTATTTGTGAAAATCAAACAAGATGCAAAAATCCTCAAAGAATGAGGATTCATGACATTCCAAAGGGTATGATCAGCCCTGGAGGGTTTTTAAAACTATTTTAAGGAGCCGTCTCTTCTCCTGATGTTAGGGGTTTCGTGGGTGTGCCCCTTCTGGTGAGCGGTTTGCTTGTCCATCGACATTAAGAAACAGAACATCCCAGAAGCACATGGCCCAGAAGCTGGACCTCTGAAATGCGTCCCACAGAGATTCTAGGAAACACATGTACATATGGGATAAAGGGGTGCATTCTCTGTTTGGTTTGAAAAGGTGGGGAGAGGGCATCCTGAACATATTCTGAAAACATGCTGCAACCACAGGGGCTGTGAAGCAGACAGTAAGTGTTAAAATAAGTTTAATTTTATTGACATGAAAAAATACTCACACATGTTTTTTTAGTGGAAAGGCAAGTTATAGAGAGCATCCATGTGTGATCCATTTACACATAAATGTTTTCCCATGCATATACATGTGCATGTGTGTGTGTGTGTGTGTGTGTGTGTGTGTGTGTGTGTGTGTAGAAAGGGATGGATGTAACCATGCCCTTAAAATAATAGCATTAGTTATCTCCTTGTGGACGAGATGTTCACTGATTTTTGTACTCTTCCCACAGTGTTTTAATATCTTACAAGGACATGCCTCGTGTTTATAAAGAACACAAGTTGTATTGAAATCAACGTAAAATTTTTTGAGATTATTCTGGAGAAACCAGAAGTTCTATAAAGATATAAATTTTGGTTAATTTTAAAAATGCATTTGATAATTTTTCCAACATGTAATTGTCTGATTCTGGATATTCAAAAATGATATTCCAAGACATCGATTCATTCATTGTCTTGTCTTAAACTAAGTGAAAAGAGCAAACACCCACAGAATTAGTGTGCGACTGGTCCACAGCCTTTCTGCAATTAGATGAAGTTGTCTTTCAGAAATCCCTAATCAGTTCCTGACTTTTTTTTTGAAGTATAGTTGATTTGCAATGTTCTGCTAGTTTCAGATGTACAACAATGTGATTCAGTTAGACATATATATGTATATTCTTTTTCAGATTCTTTTCCGTTATAGCTTATTACAAGATATTGAATATAGTTCTCTGTGTTCTACAGTAAGACCTTGTTGTTTATCTATTTTATATATGGTAGTTTGTATCTGCTAATCCCAAACTCCTAATTTATCTCCCCCTTCCATACCGCTTTCCACTTTGGTAACCATAACAGGGAGTCAGTTTCTGTTTTGCAAATAAGTTCATTTGTATCATATTTTAGATTCCACATATAAGTGATATCATATTATATTGGTCTTTCTCTGTCTGACTTACTTCACTCAGTATGATAATCTCGAGGTCCATCCATGTTGCTGCAAATGGCATTATTTCATTCTTTTTTATGGCTGAGTAATATTTCATTGTATATATGTACCACATCTTCTTTACCCATTCATTTGTCCATGGACACTTAGGTTGCTTCGATGTCTTGGCTCTCATAAATAGCAGTGTAATGAACATTGGGGTGCATGTATCTTTTTGAATTAGAATTTTCTCCAGATATATGCCCAGGAGTAGGATTGCTGGATCCTATGGTGACTGTATTTTTAGTTTTGTAAGGAACTTCCATACTGTGCTCCATAGTGGCTGCACCAATTTACATTCCCACCTACAGAGTAGATCACACGCTGGGCCACAAAGCAAGCCATGGTAATTTAAGAAAACTGATATCATATCAAGCATCTTTCCTGACCACAACACTATGAGTTTCTGACTTTTAACCTGGATTAAATTTTCAAGTGTTTGAGAACACATTTTTCAAACATTTTATTCAACCTAAGTTAGAGATGACTTCACACTTAGCAGCGATGTCCATGAATGTGTGTCAACACTTTCTTGTTTTGAAGGCCTTAGAGGATTCTCTTCAATTAGGAATTTCAATCTGCACATACACACGTGTTATAGCAGATGATTGAATATTAGGAAGAAAGAAGCAAGATATTTTATTTCCCCTATGAGAGATCCCTTCCTAATCTGGTTTATATGATACTTTATATTGTACTTTACAGCTTGTATCACATGGTGCAGAGGTTTGGAATGTTACACTTCAAAACAGAACAAACAAAACCAAAATAAACCAACAAACCTGAGATGATTCACACACATTTTTCCTTCTTAAGAATACGAGTGGCTTTAATCAAGAAAACATTTTTTTTTCTCAAAGTGATAGTGCTATTTGCCATAGTGATAGAAGGATGATCAGTAAGTATTTCCTGATTGTTCTGTTTTGCTCAGTCTTAAGCCTTAACATTTAAAAAATTTTTTCTCCTTTGTGTAAGGATGGATCCTCCCCAGGCTTTGCCGAGGTCCTCTACATGCGTATTGTTTTACATGTGCATGTTCTTCACCTGTGTTCTTGGCTCAGTTGGCTACTGTTTGAATAATGACAACGAAAATTTAGGGCTAAAGTGAAGACTCTAGAATCCATATCTCTTCTTCCAGGCAGCGGCATTCTGAGGCCTGGACACGTAGGAGAAAAACAAACACGCTGTATCCCCCTCCCTTCAGGAAGTCTCCCCAGACCCCCACGCCTCTCGGGCAGACAAGAGGCTGCTCTCTGGGCTGCATCCTGATGCCTGGGCTGTAATTATCTCCCACTAGAATCCAAGCTCCTGGATAAGAGGAGCTGGTGAAGCTGTAAGTGCGGTTTGCAGCCTGGGTCCCAGCAGCCAGAACCGAGCGTGGGAACAGCCTGCACACTCAGAACCGACCGTGTCTGATGTTGTCCAGGAAGAAAACCTGCAGGAGGCTTTGAGGGGCAGCTCTGATTTCTCACCAGCTTCATAAGTAATGTGCGATATATTAGTGATTTCTTTGGATCCTGAGGAAAACCTAAACAGTAAAAATTACACAGATTGACTAAAACTGAAGGTTTCATGACCAGAAATGAATAGAGAAAAAGCATGTATTGATTTTAAACCAACAAAGAAATCGGTGATGCTGACAGACAGGGACTCCCCTGTGACTGACTTGTAGGGTCCTCAGAGGGAGAAATCGGCTCCCATATCTACATCTCTCAGCAACTGTTACTTAGAGCTGAGAAATGCATTTGCTTGTCAGGAAGATTCTCAGCCTGGGCTTGAAGACTTTAACAGTTTCCTGGATATCAGACCCGGTCTTGTTGATGGAAAGCAGAAGAATTTAGATTCTTCACTCTTTGGTAGCACATTAACTCTTTCAAACCACAGCCCCATCTGAGCACAGGAGGTTACAGCTTCTGAAACGATAGCTAAGAGACGTGAAGTGGCAACTTTATTCTCTGGGGTGAACAGGTTCCTCTCTGAGGCTCAGTTGTTGCATTTTTCCCACTAGAGTCACAGATTGGAGGCCACTAGCAAGGAGCTTGGAGAGTACCAGCCTGCTGGGCCCACACAGCTGGTGACAGTGGAGTGAAAGAGGACTCCCTGCATTTTTCTGGACCTCCTTATCTCTTTCTTTCTGGTCCTTTCATAATTTACTGATGATTGCACACCATCACCACTGCATAAGTAAATCTTTCCCCACAGAGTAAAGACCCAACATCCCTATCGATGCATCCCCCTATTCATCCATCCATCCATCCATCCATCATCCATCCATCCATCTATCCACCCATCCATCCATCTATCCATCAACCCATCTATCCACCCATCCATCCATCTATCCATCCACCCATCCATCCATCCATCCACCCATCCATCATCCGTCCACCTTTTCCTTTGTGTATTCATTCATTCATTCATTTCCATATTCAATCAACAAACATTTTAGGACTTCTGTCATATTTGGGAGAGAATGGTAAACAAAACAGGAAAGTTCCCTGACCCTGCAAGTCAACATATTAGTAGATGACACACACAACTTGATAAATGATTAGAATAAACTCACAAACGCTACATCAGGGAGAGAGCATGGTGCTGTGAGGGCATGGCTGAAGGGAACCCAACATTGTCTAGTGGATCAGAGACATCCTAGGATTCATCCAGGAGCAGAGGAAGCAAGAATTGAGCGCGAAGACCTAAAAGCAAGAGAGCCATGGCAACTTGGAAGAAGAGTGAGAGGTTCACCCGGCCAGACGGCTGCTGTGACGGGGATGGTGAGGAGCGAGGTGGGAGGGGTTCTTCTTGGAAATCCATGTTAAGCGGTTTGGACTTTTAGCCACAGATGAGGGAAGATGCGGCTGACTTGAATCAAGTCGGGGGTAGACACGGTCATACCTACTGTCTAGTGATGAGGCCCCAGCTTCCACCTGGGGAGGTGGGTGTCAGGGTGTGGACTGGAGAGGGAAGCTCTCGGGACGCTTGCAGCACCTTGGACACGACGAGTGGGTGGTCATGGCCAAGCTGATCATGGGGCAGATGGGGACACGATCTGGGAGCAGGTATTCAGGGACGGTGGACATGCTGATGCGGAGGCTGGGGGGAGGCATGGCTGCTTCCCAGGTGGAGTCCCTGGAGGGTGGCGATGTGAGTACTGACAGAGTCTGGGGGAAAGGTGGTGAGTTCCATGTTGGAGATGCTGGCTTTGTGTGTTATCACTGCACAAATAACAGGGGGCTTTCGGCTGGTTGGATGGAGGGTCTAGGTGGGCCACAGAGCCTGAGGGGAGCAAGGAGCAGTTTCCCCCCCAAATTGAAATGTTTATTCTACTACCAATAGATGAATATTGTGATGCAAAATTTAAAGAAATTCTTCTTCTTTTTTTCTTTTTTTAACTCTTGAAGCATTTGTTTTGTGTTTGTTGTGGCCCTGAGTGCGTCCATAATCCCAGGCCCCTAGCAGAGGGTCGGGAAGTGCAGCCGAGGAGTTGATGGCGCTGGATTCACAGGGAAGTTTGTGGGTTCAGGGCCCCTCCTGGACACGGTGCATCCCTGCTTCTTTCACTAAGTCACATCAGCACCAGGTCAGAAAACAGAAAACTCGAGGTGTGCTGTGATTTTGCAGATTAACTGAAAAATCAGTCAGTTATTTATGCCCTTCTAAAATTAAACATCTACTACGTTGAGATATGAGTGAAGGACACTCACCAAGAAAAGGCGTTTGGGGCTTAGTACGTTTGTGTGATTTTGAGTTATGCTGGGTTGGTTCGAGGGAATTCCTTTCCTTGGGAATTAACCAAGAGAAATGACAGAATTAAGAACATAAAAGATAAGTACATTTGAAAATTACTTTGTGACTTTGTTTCCACTGAATTTTTTCCTCTTTTTTTTTTTCCTTTTTTTTTTTGTTTTGCTAAATTCTCTACTTAGTTGTAGAGAAAATTCTCACATTTTTTTCCTAATTTGAGAATGCCGAGTGAAACTGTGCTTGATTAACATTAATTGGATGTAGGAGACTCAGGCTTCAAGCTGTAATGAGCCCACTTAGGACATCACTTTATACTACGTGCTGTGATCTTCTGAAACGCATAGAGGTCTCTGCCGATAAGCACAATTTGGGTAAGATTAGCACGCCAGCTCTCATCCTAAACATTCAGAAAGCGCCATCTTCTGATGTGTGAATTCTGTCCCCAAAAGAGACAACCACAGGAGGAACATGAGGAGAGGAGAATGCTTCTCTCCCCTGTTATGACATATTTCATAAATTAGCAATTGTTGTCAGCAAATATGAAGAAAGAAAATTGTGGCCGAGAAGAGGGGCAGAGGGTTAGTTTTAAGTCGAGTTACCAAGAAACCCACTAAGGATCCAGCCACAGTGAGCACTTCTGATGACAGTAGATGCTTTGAAAGGACTTAATTTTTTAAATTCAAATAGTTCTGTAGACTTGGTCTCTTGATATGACATAGATTGGCTCCTAAGAGACCCTTGGGCTCTCCTAAAAATTGACAAACTATTCAGAGTCACATTCCAGAATCAGAGGCCCTGTGCTTTCTGCAGAGGATGTGGTATCTAAAATCAGTTCTCATACAGGGAACAAGGAAGTCTGGGAAGGCCCTGGCCAACCCGGCCTGATAGACGCTCCGTAGTTTCACAGTTAACTCTGACAGTCACTTCTGTTGGAAGTGCTGCCTGCTGCCCCATTGTAGACGAGGCCAGCTGGTCATGAACAGATTCTGTCTGTCCCCCCACTGCTGAAGACACACGTTAGCCAAGCTACGGGTTTGTCACCTCTGCATCCATATGCCCAAAGGCTAAGGGCAGGCATCACATTTATAAATCTAATCAGCAAGTAAATAAACTCTCTGTGTAGCTCCTTCACCAATAAAATGTCATTTTTCGTAAAAAAACAATTTAAAAAAGTTAAGGTGACATCTGCACTGAAAATTACAAATATGCTTGAGTTTGCTTTTTGTAAGCTACTAGCTATGAGCCTAATTTTGCCCTGATGATGATGTCACAGGCTGTTGATTTACGTGCATCTTTGCTCTGAGCAAGTCTGCTAAACAGTGTGCACGTAACACTGAAGCCTTGGCCTCTTCATAGCAGCACCCCCTGCCAAGTCACGTGTGAACTGCTGTGGACACTGGGTGAGTATGGTCCAGCCGCAGGGCTTCTCCCAATTAGGATGAGGAGGACTCAGGAGAGCTTTGCCCCCATGACAGGTTGTTCATGTTAAAGACACCTCGTCTCTGCTCATATAAGGCTATTGCAGCACAAGTTGTCCCTCTTTAAGCTCTGTCTTTAAAGAATACTTAGAGGTGATACATTTTTCCCTTTGAATATTGACTAATTCTTTTTAACATTTTTAATATTGAAAATTCTGATTGGATTCATAAACATTAATGAAAACCATTTTAAAGATTTTTTTTTCTTACCTGGATTTGTTTTTGAATTTTCAAAAATAAGATTATAATAAACCGAGCAAACAAAAGCATAAAGAAACAAAGATAATATTATTCTCCTCATTCTGTCTAAAAGTTCAAGTTTAATTGTATCCACTCACAAATGTATCTATGTCAATAGAAAACAGTTTTTTCTTGTGAATAATGGGATTACCATAAAGTTGTTCTCTGCAGCTTCCCTTTCTTAATTGTATATCAGGACATCAGTCTGATCAAAATATCATGGTCTATCTCACTTTTTTAATAACAGCAGACTACTCCATGGTATGGTTTAGCCTTAATTTATTCTACCACTCATCTGACAGTAGACATTTTGGTTGATCCCAGCACTTTGCCACTCCAGAAAGCATCTCTGTGCATCTGTGCCTGGATACCTGTGATTTCATTTCTCTAGGAGGGATCCCCATATACTGGGCTGTTGGGTTGATGGGAACATCATTCAAAATTTGAATCAGTAATACCAGATTTCTGCAGACCATCTTATAGAGATCTCTTCTTTCACCGGCAGCTGTGGATGTTATCAATCTTTTGAACTTTTGCCAATTTCATTGGTGAAAATGTTATATTATTTTAACACACGTGTACCTGACTGCTAATAAGCCTTAGCATCTTTTATTTACTTTGTGCTTCCACTTGTGTGACTTCCACCTCTGTTTTTGACCCTTTTTCTACCTGGTTATCTTTCTCTTGTCGTTTCAACTCTCTTTACATTTGGGGGATATCAATTCTTTTTCTGTCATGTATTGTAAATATTTTCTCTGAGTCTATCATTTGACTGCTCACCACACTTAAGGTGCCTTTTGCCATATCAAAATTTTAAATTTTTGTGTAAGCACATCTGTTAATTTTGTGGCCTATTTATTTGCTCTGTTACTTTAGAAGTTCTGCACCATTTTAAACTAATAGTCACATAAAGCTTTTCCAATGCATTTATAGTTCTTCTTAAAAATGTAGACCTTTATTCAACATGGAACTTACATGTGTGTCCATTGCAGTGTCAGTTTGCCTATATTTGCTCCTACATGGATGCCGACTTGGTGGGTGCCCAGCTGAGCGAAGCCACTTTGCTCACTGAGAGACAAGGCCCTCTTTGTCACCTATTATTTGCCGTACGTATTTGAAGCTGTTTCTAAGCTTCTTATTCCTTGTAGATGATCTGTGTTGTTTTTATTTTTTTCTGTTTCTGTGCCAGTGCAATACGGATTTGCTAACGTTAGCTCTATAGTAGTGAGTTTTAATATCAGTAGGGCGCGACCTTTACTTGTTTAATGATTATTACATTTTTTTCCAAGTGAACTTTAAAATAAATTTATCAAACACTCCACCTGCCCAAATTAACCTATCCAGGGGCTGCCTGGAGATGCACCAAATTGTGCTTGTGGGTTCAGTCACCTTTCTAATCCCCTTTTCTCCTCCCAGAGCATCTGCGTCTCTCCACGTGTTCAAGACAGACTCTATTTCTGTTGATTTATGTCTGCCTTCAATTTCTGTGTCAATGTGGTGACTGCTAATAAAATGAAAAGCTGTTAATTGTGGTATATTTTCTTGAATCCAACCACCCCATTGAGTTCTTAGTAATTTTAATATTCCTTAGAAATTTTCTCCTGTTTCCTTGGTATGAAATCCTTTCATCTGCAAATAAGCATTCTCTCTTTTAATGTTTATGCACATAATGTTCGGCAATTAACTCACGTGTTGACTCCTAAGTAATTTGACTACCACTGGTGGTGATGGACACCTTTTTCCTGATCTTAGTTCAGTGCTATTAATATTTTACCATTGAGTTTGACCTGTGCAGTTGAAATTTGGTAGCCATTTGCTTATATTTTATGTTGAAAATTGCTATAAAATTTTATCTGTTGCTTTTCCATCATCTTTTTTTTATAGTAGTTTTTAATTAATTTATTTATTTTTTGGTTGTGTTGGGTCTTAGTTGTGGTGCACAGGCTTCTCATTGTGGCGGTTTTTTTTTTAAATAATGTGACATTTATTAATGTCCCTAATGTTCAAGACCAATTGCTTTTTATTTATTTATTTATTTATTTATTTATTTATGGCTGTGTTGGATCTTCGTTTCTGTGCAAGGGCGTTCTCCAGTTGCAGCAAGCGGGGGCCACTCTTCATCGCGGTGTGCGGGCCTCTCACTATCGCGGCTTCTCTTGTTGCAGAGCACAGGCTCCAGACGCACAGGCTCAGTAGTTGTGGCTCACGGGCCTAGTTGCGCCGTGGCATGTGGGATATTCCCAGACCAGGGCTCGAACCCGTGTCCCCTGCACTGGCAGGCAGACTCTCAACCACTGCGCCACCAGGGAAGCCCCATGTGGTGGCTTCTTTTGTTGCAGAGCACAGGCTCTAGGCACGCGGGCTTCAGTAGTTGTGGCTTGCAGGGTCAGTAGTTGTGGCTCATGGGCTCTAGAGCGTAGGCTCAGTAGTTGTGGCACGTGGGCTTAGTTGTTCCACGGCATGTGGGATCTTCCTGGATCAGGGATTGAAACCGTGTCCCTTGCATTGGCAGGTGGATTCTTAACCATTGCACCACCAGAGAAGTTCCTCCATCATCTATTAATATATTTTAAAATTTATTGGTATAAAACTGATGTTGATAATTTTGTTTAAATAGATTGTTAGAATGGACATATACAACTGAGCTATATTAGACATATTATGTCTTTTACACAGAATAATCCTCACTGCCACTGACCATGGATCACGCTATCATGGAGCATGTCTATATTGATCCTTGCAGCAATCCGTAGAGTTAGGCACTGTGGATAATACTCTTCCCATTTTGAAGTTGAAAGTTTAGAAGCAAAGAGATTTTACTGAAATGTCATAAATAGACAACTGGGATCAAATCCCAGAACTGGTGATTTTTCTGGTTTTTGTTACTATCTTCTAAACATCCAGAAAGGAAAGGTTTTTTAGCTAGAACTTTTATGATACTTTTCAATAAAGATAATTTCATATATTAATGAGTTAGTTAAATTACCACAGTAAACCTCTTAGGTAGCATTATTAATACAATTATTTGGAAAAACTCAGACAGGATTAGTGATTTACTTAATTTCATGAAACTTATAAAGAGAAAACTGAGTTTAAACTCTGTTCTCTGACTCAGAAGTCCAAAATCTTCCCATTACATTACTAAGCAAGTACAGGTTGTCACGTGGATGCAGGAAAATGTAATTATGGTTCTAACCTTCTGACCCGCAGACGCACGCACGGGTATGCCTTCATGGGTGTTTCCATCATTCTCTGCTCAGTAGTACGTTTGCCCAGTGGAACACCACACCAGGACACAAAAGCACAAACTACCCATATCTGGACAGCAAAGCTCAATTTCACAGAGGTTATGTTGCAAGAAAGAAACAAGACACAAAAATGTGCATGTTGTGTATTTCCATTGTATAAAGTTCAAGAACAGAAAGACTAATGAACATCAGTGGAAGTTCCCACAGTGGTTGCTGCTTAGCAGGAGTAGGAAGGAACATTCTGGAATGCCGACTGTGTTCTCTCTGGTTGGATGTTTTCTAGATTGACATGGTGATAATATGGGTACATTCATAGTGAAACATTATAGAGTTGTACACATAATACTAGCTCATGTTACCCAGTTTACTGCATGGATGGTAAATCTAGGCAAAAAAGCTTTAAAAAATTATATGCTTTGTATTTAAATAAAAGGTATTGCCTTCGGTGAGGGAGTCCTTTGACTGGTTGTGAAAGAGACTTTCCTGTGGTGTGTATGCACGTGTGCACACATGTATGTACCAAAGTCTGGTGATAAAATACGTATACAATTTAAAGCAGAATCTACTTATTTGGTTAATGTTACATGGCAATTTAGCTCTTTAGAAATGTACAAACCCAAAGAGTTATGTGGGGTAGAGGGTACTGAAGGTTTCCATATTGCTGGTCTAAAATGTATGGAAATGTCTGATGTGTGTGGCAGGGAGATGACGGTGCATGTGGATTATAAATTCTCTGAAACACACAGAAAGGAACTTTCAGTAGTCATGAAGACACACTTGTTGCATGCTCCATGCTCTAAAAAAACTCAGCACACAAACACGTGAATTTGTAAAATGCGTAAGTTAAGACGTCATTTTGGACATTCTTACAGCAGTAGGTCCAGCCCTTGCCTGACAATGTCCAGTAGAAGGGAAGGTCGTTTCTGGAAAGAACCTCATCAGAGTGAGAAAGCCTGCAGCAAACTTCTTCTTGTCTTCCGTCGGCTTGGGTAATTACAAATCCACTTCTGAATCAATCTCTCTGTTCAGGCTAACGTCTCTGCTGACTTTCTTGGGCCACCCCTTCCCGACCAATTCTATGTGCAGGGGAGGAGGTTATCCTGATAAACACAATCCAACCAGGGCCCACTCCTTCCCCTGGACCCTGATGGAATATATGGAGGGACCCCAATGTCTACTTCAAAGGACAATTCTTCCAGTCACAGAAGCATTCTTCACAGTTGGAACTATAGGTTCCTTTAATTCAGAGCAAATCGAGAGCAAACATCAAAATGCATCTTGTGTGTTATTGAGCGTGATTGTGTGTTGAGTACCAGCACACCGTCTCTAGGTCTCAAGTAACCTACAAAAGGGCGCACCATGGCCTGAGAGCAGGTTGACCAGAAAGACAAAGAAGGGACTTTCCTCCCGGGGGAGCATGAGGGGGACCAGGAATAAGAGGAGAGCTGGGATCCTAGGAGAGCTGGGGTCCTGCTCTCCCTGACCAGTGAGAACCATTGTCCACAGTGGGAGATACTGTTCCCTCACGTCCTGGGGTCTGCACTCCATATGAAAATATTTTATAGCTCCGCATAAGCCACTTACGCTTATTATTGATTCCTGGTCTGTGGCGCCGTTGCTAGAATGGATGCGTCTCTTTGGATGTTTGGAACGTCAGTGGAGATACAATCAGATTCTGTTCTGGACTCACTTCGTGATACTTGAGGTTATCCAGGCTGATTTGTAATATTAATGTTCTTCTCCACTTTACTTCTCTACTCTTTCCTTCTGATTCTCTCCTTTAGCTGCAGCACAAATGTGTACCAGAAAAGGATGCCATTTTACAACGCTCATGATTATTTCTTTTGAAAACTAAAATATATCATGATATTTCTAATTACTTCCTAATTCATCTTTTTTGTTACGCTTAGGTATATGTGTCTTGGAGGGAAACACAGGGTGGGGAGTATTTCACAGAACTTTGAAAACTCTCCAGGATTTCCCTGTCCCTCGGCTAGATTTCCACTCTTCGCAGTAACTACCCCAGACACTAGCCCTCTTCTTTCACTCCCTGCTCCTCCCCCGAAAGCTGCACAAAGCCCTCTCCCTGTGGCTCAGGCCCTTCCTTCCACTGCGGAGCTCTCTCTCTTCATCTCTCTCTCTCTCTTCATCTCTCTCTCTCTCTTCATCTCTCTCTCTCCCTCTCTCTCCCCACCTCCCTCCCTCCCAGCCCCACAGTTCTTCCTAAAAGGCCAGGAACCCACCTGACAAACACAGAATCCCCAGATGATGGGGAAGGATAAAAAGCTGTGTGCAAACCCAGAATTCTCTTGGATGGGGATCAGAGGAGGAGCAACTCCAAGCTCTCACACATTTGATACATTTTGTCCATGTCCCAGGATTATACAACAGCCCAAGTGCAGTTAATTTACATTTTGCTTGAATATTCTATTTTGTTTAGAAGGTTGGGGCTCTTAAAGACTTAGACCCTGTGCATGAATTACTCTGTAAAGCATCAGGTGCTGTACAAATGCCAGGCACTCACTCCAACCGTTATGCAGAGCAATACGGACTTATTTTTCTAGCCCCCCCGTTGGCATAATCCCGGCCCAAGCAGACATTCCGTGACAGTCAGAGCTCCTACACCCAGAGCGTTTACTGTGTTCCAGGCTGATTCTGGGCACTGTGTGAGTATTAATGCTTTGAACCTTCAGAGCCCCTATGGAGGAAGTAATGATACTATTCTCATACTACAGATGAGTAAAATGAGGCACAGAAAGGTCACATAAATTGTCCAGGATGACACTTACAGAAAGAGGCATCACTTGGATTCAGATCTAGACAGTCTGAGGCCGGCGCCCTTACTTCCACGGTGAATGCTTGGTGATTTTGTTTTAGCTTCGGACGGTAAGGTAACATAAGTACTACAAGCAAATCCAGGCAAAACTGGTCCCAGATAGAGATGCCAAAAACTGTTAAGAGGAGGAAAATTTGAGTAGAGTAAAATAAGATCTTATCTCTTCTCATTGGTGCTCCCAGGACCCTGGGGGCGGTGTCCTGCTGAGGCGCTCTTTCCTCTTCTTTTTCATCTCAGGAGGAGGAAAGAATCAGGAATGTGAGAAAGAAGGACGTTGAGATCTCGTACTACTGGCTCCCCTCTGTGGCTCCAGCGGGTGGCCAGGGGTGGCCAGGAAGTTGTTGGGACAGCACAGTGAATACTGTACCCACCAGAACCCCAAGTGATTTCAGGGAGACTTGATAAAAATGACTGTCAAGTACAGTTGTTTTTAATGTCAAATAATTTTTAAAGAGTTAAATTATAAAATGATAAAACTTTGACAGTAAGTCAGTTGGACTTGCTCAGAGGCAACTTGACTTCTAAAACCAGCAACTTCCTGGGGTCCCGTGTTCGCAGGCGCCCGGGTGGATGTGGCAGTTACCGCCACCTGGTGGCTGAGAGTCTAAAACGCCAATAGCTCAGAGCTGACTTCAGGTCGAATCTGCAAGAGGGGCCAGTGGATTGAAATACCAGCCAGGGAGCAGGCAGGCAGCGGAGGGGATACCCGACTCATCCAGTGAGAAGGGATAATAACATTCGTGTGTGTGTGTGTGTGTGTGTGTGTGTGCCTGTGAGATGCTGCAGTCTTTTCCATATTCAGGGGAGGAGTAACAAGGTCTAATCCTCTACAATCTACAAATTCCCCGGATTCTCGATTTTCAGTGTCTTTTGTTTAGCTCCAGGCCTGGCCTGTGTTTGTAAGGGCGCTGCTTCCATAGCCGCCCCCCTCACCCCACCCCATTCTTCACCAGCATAAGCACCTGTCTTCAGGGCGTGATCATTTAGGTTTAAGAGAATGAGATGGAGAACAAGCGCTATATTGACTTTACAATTATTTTATAAAATAAAAATAAATAACAGAGCCCTTACTGGAAAGTTTAATGTAGTAGAAAGAGGAGAGAAGCACAGAGGTAAGGAGTCTTTTGTGAAACCAGTTAAGTTATAGTCATGCTATTAGGCACCTTTCCAGCAGGAAGTAATTACTTCTTGTAACCAGCACTGCACACGGGGAGACAGGCCCAGTTGGCCCTGGACGTTCCCAGAAATAAGTGGTGGACGGTGACCTGCCTGGGCTGGATTTGCAGGGGCACAGACCATGTACCATCAGGGCCAAGATGAGGAAAGCAGGGAGCACGGTAATCAGCATACGTTCCTCCTGGAAAAAAGGCTTGTAGCACTGAACTCGATTATTAGTAAAATCACATTTTAACGAGGCAGTCAGGGAAGGCTTCCTGGAGCAGAAGCCCCTGCCCGCGGCACGTGCAGAGTGGCATCCTCCCCGGATCTGTGATGAACCGGTGGTTCCTCTGGCCCACCTCCAGCTTCCTTAGTTTCCTCACGCCTTCTTTTCTTTTACACACACACGTTTCCCTTCTCGGTCTACAGACGCTTCAGCAAACCCAACTTTCTCATAAGTGACCCATAGTCATGATTTTTTTAAACACGCACTTTATGGTCAATATGTAGAGAAGTTAATGTTGCTTAGTTCGGATATTCGAAATAATAAGTTACAATTAGATTAAAGAAAATGCACATGTAAAAATGTATATGCTCAAGTCTCATTTCCAACAAGATGAAATTGATATCAGTGTGTCCCGTGATCAGGCTAGTTGTAATGTCAACAACTGTCACCACCAAGGGACAAAGAAGTGACAAACTGGTTCTAAACCCAGACCAGCCTGGAAGTGGGGCCCTTACCCTAAGTGCTGTGCCATGCTGCTTCTACTGCAGGATTGAAAATGAAGATTTTTCTTACAGGGTGGAAAAATGACCATTTAATCCCTGGAGCATGTGTTAGAATTCAAAGCCATTAGCCAGTGTCCCGCACTGCGATAAATTTTTAATATATCCATTACACAAAAACCGAGTTTTTAGTTTCCCTTAATTGCTTAGTGGTTAATGACTTCCAAATAAGATGAGATATTTATGAATTTTTACCTTACGCCACATCCTTCACAGATTACTATTTATTTATGGTAAACATGAATTCCTAAGTGTCTCTTTATATAGGTAAAAAGCACTTTGTAATATTTAAAGCACTATTACTATATTATGATTTGTTCCTAGAAAGTTGTTCTCTTACTGTTCTTATTCATTTGTATTTGGCTGTGTCAAACATTGAAAAATGTGTGTTATAATTTTCTGTGGGTACGAGGCCCCTGACTCTGGGTCAGCATAGGGCTTCACTGTGACGGCAACCCAACCCCCTGGTGGGTACATTATTCTCACCCTCAGATTCCTAACTTTACCGCGTGGCTGACTATTTAACCTAATGGATGTAAGAGCAAGAAAACTGGGGCAACTCAGCTCCCTGAAATACACTCCCAGTTATGCACAGATCTCCTGATTCACTCATCTTTCTTCTGGAAGATGGCTTGTCATTCTATTTACCTTCTTTTATTTTATTAAGTAAATGCCAGTGTTCTACACTTGAAACAACAGTTGTAGAATGTGTATTTGGAATTTTTTTGTAGTAGTTGATTTGGGGTGGGGAGGGAGTGGTATCCGATGAGTGATTGCTAAATGTAGATGATTTGTCCTTTTGTTGTAGCCATTCAAGTTTCATTAAAAAAAAAAAAAAACACTCCAAGAAAAATGGCGGAATTATTTTATATTGACTGGTAGTACCCTGGGGGCTGTGCTTGACAGAATTTGTTTTTATTTCATTGTAACATTTAAAATCTGAGGAAGGTTCAAATATTTCAAATGGCAGCCCACCATCAGGTTAATTCTCAACCCTTCTTTATTTAAATTAGAGCCTCCTTATTTTTGGTTGTATGGCCACTAGTCATCTACGTAGAGTTTCTTTGGGAATTTCCAGAATCACTGATTTTAATAACTTTACTGAGCCTTATGTGTACCTTCATAATAACGTGAAGACAGATAATTTCAGTTTTTGCGTCAATTATTTTGCTTAAGTTACCTTCAGTTAGGTCTGCAATTAGGATCTGATTTTCTCAATTATTTTATTGATTGATATATTTGAACGTATTTTAAGTAATTCTTCACATTGAGTATCTTGAAGCAAGCGAGTCTGGAACGTGGTGCCTGTAGGATTCCATGATGAGTGACTTTCTCACCTTCATCTGGGTTCAAGGGAAAGCTTTTGCATCCCGTAATTTCTGCTATAACTCTCCACATAGCCTTGGTATGAGATAGCTACTCAGAAATCATTATAACTGACTGAACGTAGCGATAGAACAAAAACCTGACAACAAGCAATTATGCTAATCATATGGTGTGTGGGTCTATATGAGCTATGTGAGTGTGTTTGTCACTGTGTCGAGTTCGTATCCCAAACACAAGCAAAACAGTGATGATAAGCATAAAAAAATGAGAATCGTTTGTTGACTTTGTCCATGGTCCAGCCGCATCATCTGGGGAGCAGTCACCATTGCCTTCTATCAGCAGCCTCCTCATGGCTCTTTGGCTCTTAATTCCAGTATGTTTAATATTTTCTTACTTTTGTCTGATGATCCTCCTCCAATCATGATTTTCTTGTTCAGTTCAGTTAATATAATTAACTCAGAATAATGAGGGATTAAGGAAAAGTTGCATGCAAAGGGAGTGCCCATAAATTGTGTTTATAAATCTTAGGACCCTAATTAGGTCCTGCCGAGGACTTGGCAAGTGCTGTCTCCTGCGGGGCCCCCGTCTGCCGCCCCCGACTCCCCCCTGCAGCTCACTGACACCCGCAACGTGCACAGGGGCTGGAGGTCTCCAGGGCCCCCAGGGTCCCCCAGGAGCGGGGAGCTGGACCACTCCTCCACTGCAGCCAACTTTATCTGGCTTAGTTCCTCTTGATTCTTCATCATGTCTTTTACCAAAAAAAAAAAACCTATTTTAAAATAATAGGATGACCACACCTTGTGTTGTAAAGATCACTGCTGTGCTTCATTTGGGCTAAGGTAGAAGACGTTCATGAAGCAGTTAGGGCATCTTTGCCTGCCGGCTCAGGGAAGAGGCTCTGGGGGCTTAAATGGAGGAGCAGGTGGAGGGGATAGAAAAGGTGAAAGGACGTGGGGGGAGCACTGCAGAGGGACGGGGTTAGTGGCTTCAAAGGACCACTTCCTGCTCTCCCTAGTGGCTCTGCCGGCTGACCACACCCCCCTGGGTCGGTCTTCCTTACAGCTGCTCCTGCCTTGCTGACAGTTGGCAGATGTGGCCAGGGTTGTCTGAAGATACCTGGTGCCGTGTCCAAGGGCCTGCTTCACTCATGTCTTGCCACTGGGCCAGGAGCTGAAACAGGTGAGGGGTGGCCGCAGCCCTCTCTCCACGCAGCTTCTCCCCACAGCTGTGCCGGGTCCCGCCCGGCGTGGTGGCCTCAAGATAACCAGGAGCTTTACCGTCTGGCTTCCCCAGGATCTGATAGTCCGTGTGGACCCGTACAGAGGCAGTAAGACATCACATAACCTCCCGGTGGAGCCACACAGCACCAATTCCACTGCATCGTGCCGACCAAAAGAGAGTCATGGGCCTGGCGAAGCCTCGGGAGAGGGGCCTACACAGAGCAGGCGTCCCAGGAGGCAAGGCTCGTCGGAGACCAGCCCTGGAAGGCCAGTTACATGGCTTGCAGAGGAGTTGAATACGGAAGGTGATTGCCCGTGGCTCCATGGACCACAAGCCTGAAGGGCCAGAGCCATCGCTGTGGCTGAGATCACCCAGGATCAAGGGTAGAGAAGGAGAAGAGGACATGGGATTGAGGAGCGCCCATATTTGAGAGCTGGGCATGAGTGGGAAGAAAATAAAGAAATGGTCTTTAGGAAAGTAAGAAGGATTCAGGAAGGCTCCATATCGTGGAAGTCCAATCAGCTTCAACCTGAGGACAAAATATCCCCTCCACGAGAGTCTCAATCCCCCGATGGTCCCAACCTTACTCATGGCTCTGTCCCCACCCCTGGCACGACAAGGCCTTTCAAGAGTAGAAGGCGTTCAGTAAATGTTGGATTGAACAGCTTCACAGATGAGTCGGATCCTTAGGGCTCCTCCAGGTCCACCGACCAGACACAATGCAGACACCGCTCCAGGCATCTGTTCCTCACCTGCACGGGACTGTGCTCAGGGCAGCCTTCGTGCCACAGTCCCACCCAGACCCCAGACTCTTCTTCTCCTCTCGCCCCACATGGGACAGAGCTGCAGGAGGCCAGGCGACCTCTTCC
The DNA here is from genome assembly GCF_965194825.1 of Balaenoptera physalus. Classification (NCBI taxonomy): domain Eukaryota; kingdom Metazoa; phylum Chordata; class Mammalia; order Artiodactyla; family Balaenopteridae; genus Balaenoptera; species Balaenoptera physalus. The sequence continues at coordinate 97,034,299 of NC_138894.1, forward strand.
TACGCTTACTCAACCCGTTGCCCAGGCCCTCCTCTTGGTGGACACTCAATAAATAATTAGCATATTAGCTTGAATTGCCTTTTCAGTACAGGTTTAAATACTTGGCAGGAGTTGCCATCTCTGCAAGGTCACGGTTTCCTAACTGAGTCCCAGAAACCATCAGTGTCGAGGTACAAGCCCTTTGCTGAGCCCACGGTTCTGTGACAAGTTTATAAAGACACGAGATGACACAGTCCCCACCTTGAAGTTGCTGAAAGTTTTGCTGTAGAAATTCTCTAAATTCATTTCTTGAGAACAAATATATTTGACACCTACTATGTGCTGTCTGTTTGGGGTGCTCGGGAGACGTCAGGAACAAACTCACAAAAACACATGGCTTTTCTGGAATTTACCTCCTAGCGGTACTCAGATAATAGCATTATAAATAACTAAATCTCACTGCATTTCAGAAAGGTTTCAGTGCTGTGAAGGAAAAAAAGCAGATGAAGAATGACAACGAGTGCTGGCCAAAGGGGTGGGTAACATTCTATATGGGGGGTGGGTGTGGAACTGGGACAGGTAGGCAGTCTCGCAGGAAAAGAGGGAGCAAAGCCAGCCTCACGGCACCAGAGGATGTGTGTTCCAGGCAAGGCACAGGCAGGGCACAGGCATTGAAGCCCCAGGTGCATGAAGAACACAAAGAGTCTTGAAACCCGGAGGAGAACGTACATATTCTGACTTAAAAAAAAATTAAAAAGGAAGAGGGTTGGTGCTCCAGGCAAGAAAAGAGAGCAAACAGCCAAGGACATGGAAATCATTGTGATCTATTCACACGATGAGGAAATCCGGAAAATCTAGACGTCACCCGAGAGTTGAGCTGCGTTTCACTGGTCTTTTCTGCTCCTGCCTCTTTCCGGAGATCTGGGATCTGGACAAGTATATCACTCACTCATTCCCTGAATCCTCATTCATTCATTCAAGGAGGATTTATGGAGTGCCTCTGATACTCCAGAATGGGATAGTGGACTCGATGCAGGGGCCCTGCATGTACGGTCTCCTGTGATAAACACACATCAAATGCCCAAAAAGTCAATCAATATCTGGGTACCAAGTGTGGACAGTGTCTCAAGGAAGAAAGGTTAGCAGACAGGGTGGCAAGGAGCCCGTCTGGAAGGGAAAATCACAGAGGCTCCCTGTGGGAGGAGGCGTCTCTTCTGAAACCTGAAGCAGGGCGACGAGAAATGTATTCAAGTCTCTCATTTACCAACAGAAGCCCGACTCCCGGGAGAAGCGGCGCAGCTGTCACAGCCACCGTCGGGGAGGATGTCCTGAGCAAGAACACTTCCCTTGCGAGTCAGCGCAGGGCTTGCTGTCTTTGTCTAACTGAGAAATGGCCCTGGGGTTTTGAGGAAGAAATGATCCTTTGCCCCGCCCGTGATACACTAGTGGCTGAGTAGAGAGTTCCTGTGAGCTCACACACGGGGGTATGCCCCTTGCGATCCCCAAGTTCATTTCCCTGATCTGGACAGCTGAGGCAATCACATCTGTATAACTTTTATGAAGGTTAAATGAGACAATGTCTGTGAAACGCCCTGACCCAGAACGGTGAGCAGATTTTCAACGTGATGTGGGCAGGAGATTACCAGCACTTATGGGGCAGAAAGATGGGGTGCGGCAGCCACGCTGGGGGCGCCCCCACCTCCCTCCCCGCTCGTCTCCAACAGGCTTCCTACCAGCAGGCTCATCCAGGTGGACAGCCCACCCCGCTGCCCGGTGAACTTGGAGGAGCCCTGCCTACCGTCCCCTGGACCATGCAGTGGGCCTCCAGGGCAGGAGCTGCTCTGCTGGGGCGACTTTAGTTCTTAGCGTGCAGGAAGCTGGTCTGACGCCTAAGCTAGTAGGAAGATGAGGAAGTCATTCCCCGATTCTGCTCCAAAAATGGAGCGCCATCTGGCCTCCACCGTTTGTCTCACTCAGGTGCAAACTCCGGACAGAGACTTACCTGCTCCCTCAGTCCCCGCAGGAGACAGTTTCACCGCGGCCGTCGCCATGGTGACCGTCACGGTGACGGGGCAGCGGGTGTGTCCCAGGGTGTGGCCGGCTGTGCAGTCACCACCCACGGTCACCACGTCAGCCCCACGCAGCATGCTCTGCAAAGAGACTTAGTCCACCTACCTCGTGAACTCGCCAGGGTCCAGGTCACATCGCTTCCAATACATCTGTTGGAGTGAGACCGTCCCCAGACCTCATCCTGCCCGGGTGCCGGCAGGATGTGCTCGGCAGGTGTGCGGAGACCTGCTCAGTCCCCATGACGACTCCCCTGCCCAGGCCCCGGACGCCGGACGCCCCCCCCCAGTCCTCTGCAGGCTTGCGGGCTGCCACATCGCTGCTGCGTCTGTCAGGTTCTCTCTGACGGTGACGCTCTCGCTTCTCGGGACGCTGGCAAAGGGACCACGTCCCCGAGGCCCTTGCCTCAGAGAACATCCAGAACAGCCTTCGACTGGGAAAGGGGTCACTCCTGCCGTGGCGTTTCACCTGAGCGATGACAGAGCAGGTAAGTCACCCGCGACCCAGGGAGGAGCGGGCCCAGCCCCGCCACAGCCATGAGGACGTGCCCGTGGCACCCGTGCGAGGCTTCGGAGCCCAGGCGGACTCGCCCAGGGTGGACGTTTCCCTTGTCCTCGGGACATGTCCAGGCATCTCTACGCAGACGTGTGGTGAGGGGAAATGTTCTCACGCGGTCCAGCTCATCTCGCGCGTCTCTGCTCGGGTCTGTATCCCATCCTAGGTGATGCCACAAGTATCACTTGGCGGTTTGTGCTGCGACCCCGTGATCCCAGTAAGACGTGCCCGGCACACTGCAGGCGTGACTCCTGTCTGTTAGAGAGGCCTTTCGGTGAGCGCCCTTGTTCTTCCACACTCGCAAAAGTAGACGTGAAGGTGGTTCCCAGCTCCTTAAGGAGGCGCCTTGCGAGGCCCGCGCTCCCCTCTTTACCTCATTGAGGGCTTGCTAAATCTCCCCCCACCCCTCCATCCCCTCTGGGAGCGAGGCCTGGGGTGTGGCCGTGCCAGGGGGATGGACAGACACCCCAGCTGCGCTCCATTCAGGTGGAGACGCCGGGGAGGCCGCGGCCCGCCAAGCTCAGGAGCTCTGAGCCGGTGGCGGAGCTGAGACGCACATCTTAGGGTCATCGTCCTGTACGGGCGCTCACAGCTGCCGTCCGGACTGAGCCCCTGAGGGAGAGGACACACGGGCCCTGGGCTCTGGTGCTGCTCCAGGTCCCCGTTGGTGTCACCTCCCCGTTTCCAGCGGCCCAAGGCCCACAGCGGTGGCCCCCAAGGGACTAGTCCTTCGTCAAGGGCAGTGCCCCCAGGGGTACGCCCCCTCCCGGGGGACCTTCGGTGGGTGGGCCCTGGCGGGGCTACACCAGCTGTCAGAACACACCTTCCGGACAGTGTGTGCAGCGCGGGGGGCGAGCAATTCGGGGCGTCCTTCCGCGGAGCCCTCCCGGGGTAGACACCCCAGGACGGCCCTGGCGGGCAGCACCGGAAAGCGCCCGCAGCTCGTGAGGACTCAGTCCTTATAATTAGGACTTTGCAGTCAGAGCTTCCCCACGCCTCTCCGTGGTTATTGTAATTACCTCTGAGGGGCAGCTTTGACATCAGTGAAGTGGAATCCACAGATTTTCAGTGACAGGAAGTGTCCGATTCGAGCTGCACCCCTTTGCCCTTGTTATGACCACTGCAGTGTACAGACAGGGACCATCACAACGCTGGCAGGACAGTAGGGGGGAAGAGCGAGGGCTGCACAGGCCAAGTCTGGAAAATCGTGCCTTTACTAAGCAAATCTCAACTGCAGCGATCTCTAATGTATTGTACGGTGTCGCCAGAAGTATAGCAGGTGTGGCAAATACACTCCGCGGATCTAGATAATAGAAGAGGTATTCAACATCCAAAAAGAAAGAAAACAATTGCCACAAGGGCTATAAAATCAGATGGCTTACACGTTTAGATAAAACAAAATAAAAACAAGGATGACATAAATAAGTGACAAGAAAAAACATATGTTGAATTCATACAGCAATCTTTGCAGTGATTTAGGTCCATCCTACTTGCTAATGCCCTTGCCGAGGAGTGGCTTCTGCTGGCTTTGGCATCACTGGTTCAGTAAGAGAAGGCAAGGCGTGGAAGCTGCCCGTCTACAGAGCTCCCTGGGAACCTGGGGTCGGTGGAGGGGAAGACAGCCCTGCCGAGAGAACGCAGGTGAGCAGGCCTCGGAGGCGGTTAGGATAGGATGGAGCTCGGCGGAGGAAAGTGTGCGTAGACTCGAGGGGTGTTTGTGGGTCGTGACCTCGCACGGGGACAGGTTGCTGAGCTGGAGCCAGGATGCTGAGTCTGTCCCTGAACACCTGTGCAACCTCTGGGGGTGCTGAACCCAGGGGCAGACGGCGGGGCCAAGCTCCTCTGTCCCCCTCCACCTGCCTCCCCCATCCCGGAGCCGGGGTGCAGGGTCCGTGCCCCACACGAGGGCCTTCTGAAGCCGGGAGCGACGCTCTCCACTCACCCGCATCCAGAACCCCCAGACGACGAGCCAGCCTGCGGGTCACGTTGGCAGGAGTGAAGCTCGGCCACCGGCGGCGACACCTGCATCCAGAGCCCTCCGCAGACATCCTGCACAGTCTTCAGGAAGGAACAGGTTCTGAGAAGGTTCCGGAAGGGCTGATTCATCAGGGCCAGTGGTGGCGCCTTCGGGGAGCCCAGGGAGAGGCCCGGTCATCGCGGGCGTTTCCTGTTCCTCCACGTGCTGGGGGTGCGGCCGCCCTTCCACCCCCTTCACTGCCACCCCATGGCACCCAGTCAGCTCCGAGGGTCCCTCTTCCCTCCGAACTAGAAATCACTTCGATACAATCCTTTATTCTCAGAAAACTAGCTCACAGTCTGCTTTAGTTTAAAATATCTTGTTACTGTAGTTGCTGTCATTTACAACGGCGTCAAAAAATTAAGAAATGCTGAGCAGACCCTGCAGAGTAAAGAAGACTAAAGCTCTTCCGAAGGTCCCCTGTCCTGGGGCTGGAGATCAGCTCCGCCTCTGAGAGCAGCGGCGCCGGCGGGCTGCTCTGGTGGTGTTCGATGCTCAGCTGTTCACAGAGGCGGCGGACTCTTCTCTATGGGTCACACGGTAAATACCTGAGGCTTCACCAGGCGGACGGCCTCTGATGCAACTCCTCGGCTCTGCCTGCTGGCACCAAACAGCCACAGCCAGCACAGCAGCGACTGGCTGGCTGTGTGTCAATAAAACTTCATTTACCAAAGGAGACTGAAGTCCAGATGTGGCCCCTGGACCACTGTTGCAGAGCCCTGCATGACTGCATGAGGTAGATGGTGTTTGACGTCACTGGCGGGGCTCCCTGGTGATTCGATCCCCTGCCAAAGCCTGCATCGTCATCTTAGACCTCCAAGTTTTATTCACAGTGTGTATCCTTCTTGGCCAGCGCTGACTCTTCCTGACGCATGTGCCAGATCCTGGGCTGGTGCTTCCTAAGCATCGTTTAGTGGCCTGTAGTTCTCAGCACAAGTGTGTGAAGTAGGAGCCGTGGACTCCGCGGTGTAGACGAGGAGTCTCAGGCTCCCTGAGGTCAGCTAATGGGCTAAGCTCACGCCGGGCTGACCCACGGCTGCACCCTCTGACCCCACGGCCACCCTCTCAGCCACCAGCTGACCTCTGGGCAGTGGAAGGTCCTTCTGTCCCCAGTGAAACCACTGGCTGCAGGATGTAGGGCAGGTTTAGGAGCACATAGTATGCCCAACCTTGGACGTATTGAATTCGCAGTGTCCGGAAAATATGTGACGCTTCAATTGCTTATAGTTTTTTAAGTTTTCCAGAAGCTAGGAGGGCGTGTCCTGAGTACTTGAGTGTAGCTGACTAAGTCGTGGAGCTTTCACTCATGGGGAGGGATCTTATTTTAATCAGGGTCTTATATACAGAAGCTATACTGAATGCACCGCCCAGTGTAAAGGAAAAAGAAGGCAACCAATTACCATCAACTCTTTATCTAGCTCTCTCTAGCATATTCCCCTAAAAAAGGAAAAGTGAGTCTTCCCAAGGAAGCAGGTGCACACACGGTGCTCGCTCAGGGCCTCAGACCAGCACTGCGAGGGCCTAGACTGGTCCCCCCAGTGAGACAGCCACATGGGGTCACACAGGGACACGGGGTTCCTCTAGCCAGTCAAATGCGACACAAGCCACAGAGCTCGCTCGCAATTTGAAAATGTTTAACTTTGGTTTCAACCAACAATTGCTTTAAAGAAATGTGTATCCCTCATTATCTTCAATGATTCCTCCTGCCTTGGTATAAAAATGCATCACGCATATTTAGCCTAATCTTTTTACTGAAATTCATTAAGTTGTTTGTTTGTTTTCCCTGAAATGAACCACAGAAGGCACACACAAAATTCCATCTTTATTCCATGTTATTTCATAAGGTGATTTGTTGGGGCCTCAGATCTGGCAGGGGTCTCTGAACAATTCACCTTCCGAAACATCTATTCATCCTGCAAATATGCAAAAGTACACAAGCAATGAATAAGGAGTTCTTGAGAGTATGTCACACCTTCCTGTTCAAAGATTTGAAAGCTCTACGAGGAACATGCTGTCTAATCCCCTATTAACTGTGTCCCCACTGATAAGTCTTTTGCTTTAAAAAAAAATAGCACCCTGTCACAAGGAAAAAAAATCCAAAAATAAGAGCATAGTGAACACACACAGAAAGCGATTGCTCATATGCCATGGGCAGAAATGAACAGGAGAAAAAACAGAGTATTAACGAAGTTTTATTATTCCTCCAAAGTTCAGGATAACAAAAGAGAGAGGAAGAGAGGCCATCCATCCGGCAGCAGCCTGAGGGTTTATTTATCACTCTCTTCTCACTTCACGATGCAGCAACACCCGTTCCTGGTGTGGAAAATAAACCCTCCTCCTAGTGTCTCTGATGCCCTGTTCTGCCATCTCCTTCGAGCGGGTCCTGAGTGGACCACAGAGCACGAAGCTTCAGATCCGCCACGGTCCATGGCGACATACTTATTTCCTTCCACTGATATCACACGGGAGCTTTTGCAAAACGACACCGTTAAATCACATTTTCTGAAGACTGAGTCATTCTTGTCTTAGGTATAAAATGTAATCATCAATAAACAAAAGGAGATGACATTACAGAATATGAGAAGAGAAGTAGGTAATTTCCAATAATAAAAAGGGTTACAGATATGACCTAATGTATTGTTTTCAGCGTCTGACACTGAGGAGTTTATAATTGGGCTGAACGACCTGCGAGCCTCCTCTGGAGGGGTAAGGTTTCTCCTTTAAGCAGAGTGATGATTGCTGTGGATTGAGAACTTTGGATGAGAATACGTAGACTTATGAATTCTCCAGGCACGGTATCAAAAACCTCTCACTGCCCACCCACCCTGGACCCCAAAGTCTCCATCCAGGCTGGCCCCTGTGTTGCAGATAATGGTGCCCAGTGGAAGAGGCTGGGGTGGGTGCTTCCTAAGTTACACTCAAAGGCTTTACTGTTGTGACTGCAGAAGGATGACCTAAAAACTGGACAAACCATAAGAAGCAGCAAGTATCAAATGCGTAACTGAGAACAAAGACCTTAAATGTCTGTGGTGCCCGCTTAGGCCCCAGGCAGCCAGCTCCAGTGTGAGTGTCGCCGTGGATGAGGAACGGCCACTACTGGACCGTCCTCTGGGACATGTTGTCCATTCAGAGTGTACGCAGTGGCCACTCACTCAGGAAGATGCTGGTGTTTGAATTTTCCCTTCCAGCTTTCCCCTCTTGAGAGTATTACTTAATTCTCATTTGAAATTTTAACTTTCCGATTCTATCCCTAATATGGTGTTTGGGTCCAGTACCTTGATGTTACTTGGAGTGGAGTTCCTTCCACCTTCAGAGATTGTTGCGACGGCTACAAGAGGATCTTGCCTCTGAGGGACGTGTTACAGCACTACGGGCTCCTTTGATTTGTAGTTTGCTGGTTGACTCCTTTTTTTTCTTGTTATTTCATCCATTTTGAGCTTATGATTTGCCCACTCTGCACTGTGCCTGTCTGTGCGGTTTTAAGGCAACTTGAACAGGCCATTTGTTTTCATGTTTATAATTTGTTTTAAAAAGTCCATCAGTGACCCACAGGTGGATCAGAAATTCGAGCCTCTCTTAAAACGATTCTCACACGTAATTGAAAAAGATTGGCCAGAGGTGATCCCGTCGTGTCAGTTTCCGCCCTTGACTGAGGAGTGGGGAAACCAGGTCCGTATTCACACTGTCAGTTGTGTTCAAACTTCATGTCCACCACTGGGAGCCAGCCCTCTGCTGCCCTTTTACTTCAGCTGGAAACCAGTGTGAGGTTCGCTTCTATTCCTCTGGAAGGAGGGAGCCCAGTGTCTGCAGGACGGGTGCCCCCAGGAGCAGGGAGGGGAGAGAGGGGGCAGGTGGGCCTGGGCTGACGCGCTCCTCGACTGGGTGCTGGGGACACGCTTATGCACACGCGCGCACACACACGCACGCGCACGGGGAGGCCGGGGAGGGCCGCAGTAAAGATGGGAGGCCACTTCTCATAATCGGTCCAGGCCACCTGACGTGACGGCTTTCAGAGCATCGTATGACGCCCTTGCTGTCTCGCCGGCAGTGGCCGAGCCGTCACTCAGAGGCTGTCTCCTTTCATCCGGCCGCACCGTGGACTCAGCGCTCCGGGCTAAGCTTATCTGGGGAGCAGGAGGCGACGCCTGGGGGTGACACGCCACGGCCCCACCAGGTCGCAGGACAGCAAGGAGGGAGCCCTGCAGAGGGGATAGCCCTGCAGGCAGGGAGAGGCTCACTGTGGCTGGCGAGGGGTGATTAATTTTTATAATGTGGGTCCGTGTGGAGGACACTGTAAATATATTTGTCTTGTGGCTGCTTTGTTGCAGTGGCGGGTGAGTGTTTTTTCACCTCAGACATCAAAATCCTCACATGTGAGTCACCCCACGCAGAGATTTCTTTGAGAATTAAAGGGAAATATGCAGACTTGTGAACATGCGGAGGGATTTTCCAAACCTCCTCTTGGGGATGGTGTCCATAGCAACAGTAGGCTCTGCTGTGGAGGAATGCTCAATTAGCACTAAATACAGGGATGCTGGTATCACATTTCCATGCACAAAGTAACCATTTTTACAAGGATTTTAAGATATTTGATACTTTATGACATTACATGAAATAAATATAATTTATTTTTACACTATTTATATTTATTATGCACAGGACTTTCATACTGACGTATACTCAACTGGACAACTATCTTAGATATTAGGTCTGAGGTCTGGACACAGTCAGATGCAGTAAAAGGACAAGAGCATCTACGGAGATGAAAGGAATCTGGGCTCCATTTGACCCTGGACAACTGGCTTCACCTGCCCAGGACTCAACGCCTGAGGGTTCAGTTAATTAGATTGTATATATTCCAAGATGTATTGTCAAGTGAAGAGTGCACACGGCAGAGCAGTGCAGAGCAGACAGACTGCCGTTTGTCAGAAGAAGGAGAGGATGGGAGCCTTTTTTGTTTGGATACGCAGAGGCTGTCTGAGGATCCCTAAGAAACCGAAAACAACGTTTACATACGTTGGAGGGCTGAGAATCGGGCAGACGATGAGAGATGAGAAAGGAGAGATTTTTCACAGTAGATCCCAACTGCTGTCTGGTTTTAAACCATGTAAACTACTTACCTATGGAAGTTTAATTCAAAAAGAAAATATAGATACGTTTCATCAGTGGCCCAAACCAACCAGTAAATGATAATTCTCCCAACAGTTTTGAGGTGTCATTCAACCATTCATGGCTCACCAAATATGCACAAGGCTCTTTGCCAGGATCGTGCACAAACAAGTCCGATTTCCTGCGGGGGAGGTCTAGGAGGCTACAACAAGCAGAAAAATAACAAGCTCATACAGTGGTACTGTATCAGCCTGTGGGGATTCAGAGGAACTAAAATGACAGCCACTGTGGGGCATGAGAAAGGTTTCTTAGGTACGTGATCCAGGAAAGGACACACCTGAGGATGAAGAAAGCGTGCTCGATTTGTCTGGAATCAGGAACCACCCAAGTGTTTGGAATGGGGAAGCTTAACCCCAGATCCTGCTTTTCGAAAAGGTTATGACTTGTGAACCTCTCTGATGAAGTAATACAATAATCGCTGCTATTTTACAATTTATAGAACAGGTTCAGTATGAAGTACTTTAAGTGGATTATCTCTTTTAATCTTTGAACCCTATCAGTGGATGGATGGATGGGTGGATGGGTGGATGGGAAGGTGGATGTATGGATGGAGGAATAGATTTGATGTTTGGGAGAACTCACTTTGTTTTACTGTTAAAATTTCATTTTACCGATATTAAAAATGGGGCTTAGAGGGGTAAAGCAACCAACATGTGGTCCGTGAAAAGCACACAGTGCAGAAGGATTGGGTCCTTGACACAAAGCTTTTCATGCCTGACCACTTGGAAACTGCATGTTAGCCTCTCGCCCTGCCAATGGGTGAGAGATATCTCCTACGTATAAGTGGCTTTCTTTTTTTTTTTAAATTAATTAATTATTTTATTTTTGCCTGCGTTGTGTCTTCATTGCTGTGCACGGGTTTTCTCTAGTTGCTGTGAGCAGGGGCTACTCTTCATGGCAGTACACGGGCTTCTCATTGCCGTAGCTTCTCTTGTTGCGGAGCACAGGCTCTAGAGCACAGGCTCAGTACTTGTAGTGCACGGGCTTAGTTGCTCCGCGGCATGTGGGATCTTCCCGGACGAGGGCTCAAACCTGTGTCCCCTGCACTGGCAGGTGGATTCTTAACCACTGCACCACCAGGGAAGCCCGGTTTTCTAAAACCTTTGATATGGAACTCACTTTCTCTCAAGACCTATCCAGAGACATGCACATAATGTATAAAATATCAATCAAATTTACTCAGGAATTATTTTAAGATAGCAATGGCTGAATGTCCAGCTCTGTTGAAGGGCAGTGGATAAAGCTGTCGGGCAGCCAGTTTGCAGGAGTGATTTCCTTGCCTCGCCTGGTCCATCTACACACGGCCTATGTGGGCAGGAAGGACTTGTGCTCCAGGTGGGCCTGGATGGAGAATATTGTTTTATGTTAAGTCTATGTGTTCATGTGCTTATATTTCTTGTCTTTATTATAAAAAATATGGTGAAATATTATTAAATTGGGTCAGCGTTTAATTTAGTCTTAGGTTCAACGTGGAGATACAAGGTGATATTCTATTTGTACTTCCCTGGTATGAATTTTGAGCAGGACTTAATAAAGAGAGTAATGAGTAGGGATAGGTTGAGAAGAAGTAAGACTAAATGTCAGGGACAGAAATGGGGCCAGCAGAGGTGAGATAACCAGAAATAGTCACATCTGGCACCAGAGAACTAAACCAAAAATGTGAATTCAATCGGCTCTTCTGTATGTGTGCGAGTGTTCTAACATTTTTTCTAAAATGTATCTTAATTGTTATTTCAACCTCCCACCCTGCTGGGTCCCTCCTTTTTCCTCAAGATTTTTGTCTAAGTTCTCAGGGGCTCGAGTATTACTGATGTGCTTGGGGGTAGAGGCTGAGGAGGAAGGGGAGACCCCTGGTTTCCCTGATGTCATCGGCCAGGGCACCCTGCAATCCCTGAGCTGTGTCATCCGTGGACAGAGGTCCACCGCCATCTGCTGAGGCTGACCTCCTGGGAGGGTCCCAGTTTTGGGGTGATTTCTCCCAGACTGGTCTCTGCATTGAATCCTTTCCTGTTCTACTACAATTTTCAGTTCAAAGACTAGAAGAGATTTTCCCTACCTTCTGCTAACCCATCTCTTCCCTGAGATAAAAGCGTGGAGAAGCCCAGCCTCCCAGGTGATGGTGAGAGCTGGGCCAGGTCAGGAGCAAGGGGGCTTTGGAGCCTAGATCCACTCAACAGATACTGCTGTTTCTTATTGATCTGAGGTCTTTCCAGTTTCCTTAGGCTCCCGGATTTCCTGTCTATGCTAATGGGCAATTTGCCTACTTAGAGTTTCTGGAAGGGAATAAAATGGAATAATTTAAATAGGTACGTGAAGATCCTCGTCTTCCTGAGGTCCTGTGTAGGTTATGAAGCTCACAACATCAGCTGCAGGGCTGCACGTGGTTGCCTTGTAGGGAGGTATCCTTGACCTTGGCAGGCTGTCTGGCGATCTCGGGTTAGTTGCTGACAAAGGCGCTACTATTATCACCCTTTTTAGGATATTTTAATCAGCATTTGAAGTGAAACAAAATGGATTGTAATGAGTAAATGTCTGTACTCTACCTTCTCACCACATTAAATAACAACTAGCTCTTATGCCTGGATGTAAGTAAGTGGTGTAATAACATTTTGCTTGAAGAAAGTGCTGGACATCCCACATGAGAAGCTTGTTTTTCTTTGCATTAATTCTCCAAAGAATATTCCAGTTTGAGATCTGTTTGCTATGAATCTTTTACAGGCTTTTATGTATTATTAGACAATCATTTCCTAATTTTTTATCATCCCTACATTTTTTTAAATGAGAAAAAACAGAAACAAATGGGTCCAAAATTGAAGCATAAAATCCTCTGTCAGGACTGCAAGCAAACTGGTCAGTTTTATTTTGATATAAGCAGACCTGATTCCCTGCTAAACAGGCCCAGCACACGACGAAGGTCATGAGGGCCTGAGAAGAGGACACTGGCAGGGGTGTCAGCCATGTGGCAACAGTAACTTAAACTACAGGAGTGATCATTTCAGCCAAAGAACCATGTTGTTGGGGGAAAAAAAGTGAACAAAGGCAGTAGGTTTTAGACCTTTGGGAAGAGCAAGGTGGGCTGTTCTGCAGAGCACCTGTCTTTGTTTCCAGACCGGTAAAGCTTTTAATCTGCTGCCTAGCAGAGCGTGCGCTGAATTCCGTGGTCCCTGCCGGCTGCTTTGCTCTCTGCAGATCTGGAGCCCTCGGGGCTGCTGGGGAGGAAGTTTTCCGCGGGTGGTCCAGCTCCTGGTGCCCTCGCTGTAGACCTTGCCACCCCCCTTTAGAAGGTACTGGTGCCACGGAAGATGAGTACAAATCTGACTTTCCCGCTGCCTGTGCTTCTGACACGATTGGACTCTTGGCTGCAACGAACTAGGAGGTCAGATCAAGGCTTTGGTTTGGTTTTTTTTGCTTTGTTTGTTTTCACAAAGGCCATCACATGTTACTCTGTGGAGGTTGATGGACCCGATAATTCTCTGCTGTGGAAGCTGTCTTGGGCTTTGCAGGATGTTTAGCAGAAATCTTGGTCTCTACCCAGCAGACCCCAGCAACACTATGTCTCCCTCCGGGCTGAAACACCGTAAATATCTCTAGATATGGCCAGTGTTCTCTGGGGGGCACCGTTGCCTACTGGTCAGGAATATGGCAGAATCAGGGTTCGGGATGGTCTGATGCAATAATTTCCTTCAACTCTGCCTTGATCGTGTGACTTGGCACTGGCTGAGGGGGCCTCATCTCCATATCACATTCTTTTAGATGTGATAGAAGAGTTCAGACTCTTGAAAAAGCAGAAAATATCGGTGTGGTTATAAAGACAGTGTCTGTCTCCAGAAAGCAAGAGAAATAATTTCTAAAGGCCATGAGAAAAAGAGGCACATGGGTGTCCTTGATCCATGTGCTTGTTTATCAGAATATTACGTGCCCAGAGAGCGTTAGGGAGAGGTCAGGACACCTGCGTCCGCGCTCTTGTGTCCGTGGAGGCAGATGAGTCACAGAAGCCTGCGAACGTGGGCAGTCACGTGCAGGCTCCGGCCACCGCTTTGGGGCATTGTGGAAAAATCCCCAGTCAGCTCTAGGGCTCTATGTGAATAGCAGGGTGTGTTTGGAGTCTCTTAGTAATCCTGCGAGAGGTCCTGATGAGACAAGAAGATCCATAAGCACAGCATCCGGCCTCAAGAAGTCTGTCCTCTAGTTGAGAAGATGAAATGTGAAGAGTGAGAGATAGGAGCTAGATGCCCCATGGCCAGGACAGATCCTGCTGGGCAGATCCTGCGGGATAGATCCTGCTGGGCAGAGGTGAGGGCTGGGCGAGGTGTGGGCTCCGAGACTGCAGAAGTCTGTCTGGAGCCACAGACACTGCAGGCTTGGGGTGGCGTATTTAACTCAGAGTTTCACAGCCAGTGTGGTTCACCTATGGGAGTTACTGCGGCAGAGGCCCCCTTCCGACCTCTGCTTCGGAAGATCAGGAAGGCCTTCCTTCCTACCGAGGTGCCACGGACGCTGGTGGCGGCTGGTCGCAGGCGTGGTCCTCCGGCCTCGAAGGGAACCCCTTCCCGGAGGCAGCCTGACCCCTACCTCAGGGCCTCCAGGGAGAATCCCACTGCGCGGCGCAAATTTACCATCGACCGTGAAAGGCTGACTCTTCACCTGATGTTGCAGAGACGACACATGCGCCGAGTGCCCCCCAGCCCCCGATAAGGAGCGTCCAGCACCAGCAGGAACAGCGGTGACACCGGGCCGATGGGGAAGGTGCAGGGGAAAGCAGAACACACTGGCGGGTGAGGGAGGACTTCCGAGTGAGCCAGGACGCAGTCAGTTACAAAGACCACGCCCAGTGTACACCAGGCTCGCTTTGGTGTGTCAAGGACACAACTAAAGGGAAGGGGAGCAGGTTGGAGGCCACAGGCGGCAAAGCCTCTCCAGAGCCATCTCCGTCGCACTGCCGGAAAGTCAGCCCTTCATCCTGGGGCTCCTGCGTTCCAGGGGCCCCGAGGCAGAGAAAGGAGAAAACCCCCAAGAAAATGGACAATGGGGACTTGTGTTCAAGAAGCGAATCCCAGCCCCTCTGTGGAGGACAGAGGTCTCTGCCCCGAGGGCCCTGTCCGGCACCCAGCAGGTCCTCCTGAAGCATTAGCTAGTGGACAAAATCATTCCAAACTGCTTCCACATTTGCAGCTGAGACCCACCTGTAGTTGAGAATGAAAGCCAGCATCCCCGCTCTGGTCCTGGCCTCCCTCAGAGAGTTCCATCGTGGTCATCATCGTCCCCCCCATGAAGGGCCAGGAAGTGTCAGCTGCTTTCTGTCAGAGGCAAGACTTAAGTCACAGCCCACAAAGACAGAAGCATTGTGGGTACAGGTGACCCTCCATGTGGTCAAAAATCTGTGTATATATCAGGCCTCTGTATCCACGGTCCACATGTTGGGATTCAGCCACCCGCACATCACGTGGTTCTGGGATATGTACCACGTGAGAGCATCAATGTGTAAGTGACCCATGCAGTTCAAACCCGGCTGCTCAGGGGTCAAGTGTGTCTGGAAAATTTGTGATTGGCTGATGTGGATACAGGACGCGAATAACTTTGAAAGAATGAATTAATGCCGGATGTAAGCCAACCAAAAGGAAGGAGACAGGGGAGGCATTGCCAAGAGCTGTGTTTCTGGAAATGTGCAGAGGGAAGCCGCCCAGCGCACCCCACCCATGTGCAGTGTTGACAGCAGTTTCGGGCACAGAGACCAGGGTGCACACGGTACCCCCGTAGCACCTCCGGGAGACCTCCTCGGGCTTCATTGCAGAACTAACCTGCTCCTAACCAAGCAGGGTTTTGAGTGAGACCCCACTGCTTTAACAATAGAGCAAATACAATGTACTGTGGTGTCCTAAATGGGAGGGGAACCCAAAAGGGAGGGGATATATGTATATGTTTGGCTGATCCATTTTGCTGTGCAGTAGAAGCTAACACACCATTGTAAAGCTACTGTACTCCAATAAAAATTAATTTTAAAAAAACAATAGAGCAAATAGATCCCAGGAATTGTTCAAAGTTAAATCCTTTAACCTGACTCCATTATTGTAAATTCCAAATTACAGAACATTTCCTAATTTCCTCCGTGTGTGAAGCCAGAGGCGTCCTCTCTTTTTTTGTGAAATCATTTTTTGTAGATTTGGTCTACTGAGGTACCTGAGAGTATCACTACCCCACTCTTGGTCATCCTCGTCATTAGGTAAATGTCTGTTCACATTTAACAGAAATAACAAAAATACTTCTTTTGACAAATTTATTTTGGAAAAAAAACTAGAAAATATTTCTAGGTGGAATTGACTGTATATTGGGATGATAGTTGAAAGGATTATTTTCTTGTTGTTTGATAGATCAATGAGATAGGCCCTCCACCACTGCTTTTAATAGGACACAAACCCTGCATAACTGGTTGTGATTAATAAGTTCAAATTGCTGATGATGGGCTTTCTTCAGATCAGCACGCGCATCACTAGGGATGGTGATCTGTGCTGAAGCTCTAATGATGTAGAAATCCGTCGTACCTTCCCTGACGGTCCTTCTACAGCTCACTGTCACTTGTCCCCATCAGTCAGCCCACTTCTAATCAGACCCCCTCTTAGTGCAGATTGGACACAGGTGGCAGTGCCGCCACCCGACTGCGTCTGCTCCCTCCCCATCCGGTACCCGGGCTGCTCTCAGACCAGGTGCCAGTTGAATAGGTTGGGCTGACTGCTTCCCAGCGACACCCAGGCCACAGCCTGCTGTGACTTTATTGTCCTGAACACCGGGCTGTAAATCACATGACTGAGTGTTTTTTAAAATAGAATTCTTTGCTGTGAATTTTTTTTCTTTGTTTTATCTGGTGAACTTTCTCAAGAGGACAAAAATCTTATGATGTTCAACCACCTTTCCCATTGGCTCCTGTACTGATTTTCTGGCGCATTTTTTCCTGCCTTCTAGAGAAATTGGTTATTCATCACTTTACCTTGGTGGGTAGGGGGTGCCCCTGCTGATAAAAGCAAGTCTTCTCCACAAAGAGCCTTTTCCCCTCTGGCCTTGCGCCTCTCATGCTGCACACGGCTCGGCTCTACCATTGCAATAAGTAACATTTACTTACTGCTCACCACATGCCAGCCGTTCTGCTGGGTGCATTTAGGTTCATTATTTCCTGTTTACTCTTCATAACTGTCCTGAAAGTTGGATACTTATGCCTGCATGTAGAAATGAGATTGTCTGAGATTCCATCAGAAAGCTCAGAGAGGTTCACCAAGTTGACCATGACCACAAAGCTGGCACGTGGCCAAGGCCAGGTCATGGAGGCGGAGCAGACCTGTCTTCATACTGCTGTGGTTTCCACATTAACAGGCTCTCACGAGGAGCCCCCTGACCCCAGAGGCCTGGTGACCACAGCTCAGGTGGAGCTATGGGTTGGGCAGTGGTGTGGGCACCGCTCCCGAAGGTGCCCGGGTGTCTGTCAAGAACAACCTCTGCTCCTCCAGAGTCTGCACTGGGTTAGAAGGTAGATTATTCTTTTGCCAATTATTTTCTTTCACAATTACATCTCTGTATCCATTGTCTGTTGCCATGTAACAAATCACAATATTTAGTGACTTCAGGGACCTGCCCCTTGATGGTCTCAGTGTCTGCGGGTTGGGGACACAGCTGAGCTGGACCCTGTCTCAGGGTCTCTCACAGGCAGCGGGCAAGGTGTCGGGTGGGACTGCAGGTACCTCAAGGCTCACCTGGGGCAGGACCCACACCCCAGCTCTCTCAGGAGGTGCTGGTGAGGGCCAGTCCCTGGCGGGCTAGACTGAGGCCTCAGCTCCATGCTGTGGTTGGCTAAATGTCGCCCTCTTTTACCAGCCACGTGGTCCCATCAGAGCTCACAGATGACGCGAGCTGCGGGCCAGCAGCGGGTGGAACTCTGGTGCCCGGTGGCCTAGCCTGGAAGGGACATGCCATCCTCTCTGGCTGTGTTCCATTTTGATAAGCAAGCCCCCTGGGCCCACCACACCAAGAGAAGGGCATCCGTCTCCATGGGAACAGCTGGGATGGGGGTCACGGCAGGATGAGAGCCACCTTTTCCGAGGGCAGGAGTTAGGTCTTCTGTCCCCCTCTGATGCAATGCCCAGCAGAGTGCATATAGGTGATCATCACGTCGGCTTCTTTGCTGATCTGCACACACCCTCCCTGACACACACGCTCTTGCTTCCCAGGCACCAAGGTTGGGTTTCTCTTTTCTGATCAATCCTCTTCTCCTGGAAAGTATCCAGGTCCCTTTCCTCCTCCTTGCGGCTGAACTCTGTGACAGTTTAGGATTCTACATTTCTGGATAGGTGGTTGGCAGCTGCTGGAAACGGGCAGAACAATACCCAATTTGATGTTAATTCAGCGACTTGAGGCAGCGTCGCTGACGAGGCTCTCTGCCTGGGCTGCCTGTGTCTGTCCCTCCTGGAGAGCGGGGGCGCCAGAAGTGTCAGCTCACTGCCTATCCCGCAGCCCACGCACCACGCACAGGGCATCCCGCAGCCAATCAGACCGCGGGTCAGGAGTCTAACCGGTTGGCAGTGCCCATCAATTAACCGTCTGCTGCTCAGGCAGAGCTGGGAGGGCCCGGCACCCGGGAGCATCATAGCCTTACGGCAGCACGTGGGGACGGCAGGTATTTCTGCAAAGCTGCAGCCCAACTGGCTTAGAGGGTGCTGTGTGAAAACTCAAGGAGACACCGTGCACACTGTCTCTACAGTGATGATGGGGTCTTCCCAGGGGGCAGGCTCACAGTGCCAGAGCCACCGAGGCTGCTGGATTCTCCTGAGGGCTCACTTTCAGGGGCCAGTGTCCCGGAGGCAGCTCAGGGTCAGACCACCGAGACGTCTTGATGGGAGGGGTGGCAGGGGAGGCTCTCAAGGCGCCAGCAACCGCTTCCTCCCGATGCCCCTTTGCCACAGGCTGGGCTGGGGGTCTTGCACGAGGACAAACCTGCTCGGGGGACAGAGCTCCAGAGCTTGTGCTGTTCAGCCTGTCTGGGATCCACTGGCTTTACTCCTAATCATGAAATGACCCTCCTTTTCTACGGGGAACTCCTGGAGATGCCACCTTGTTTTCTGAATGGTTATAAGACAATCTGACCCCAGTGTGAACTTGGGCTACGTGAATGGCATTATGATAAAATCACGGAGCATTATTTCTGGAATTCTGTCCCTTCACAAGCGTGACTGTTGGTTGTTAAGTTCCAATAAAGCGTTTCCATGTGATCATTTTGTGATCATTGAATGTTAGAATGTTACACACTACATTGGGGGGAACGTTGTTCTTTTACTGTGATTAATTCTAAAATAATTTCTGAGCTATTTCTAAAAAGAAACATTCTTGACTAATGGCAGAATTTCTGCCCCAGTCAGAATTTTTGATGTGTGGTCTTACATTCACAAGAGATGCTGACGTCCGACATAGTTACCTGCAGAATCGTTTGCTGAAGTAAAACTTGAAGAAAATGAGTGAATGTACAAAAAACAACCAGCAGGAAGTGATGGAACCATATATGTTAACTTTATTCAAAATGCATAAGAGCCTTCTCCCGTTGCTGGACCCCCAAGCTGGCGAGCCTGAGTGGGGCTCAGTGCTTTCACTCCTGTGGGAGAACTTCTGTGGTATAATTGTTTTCCAGTTTGTGGGTCACCCACCTGGCGGGTATGGGAATTGATTTTATCGCGATTGAGGCCCTCCTACCATCTTGTTGTGGCTTCTTTGTCTTTGGATGTAGGGTATCTTTTTTGGTAGGTTCCAGTATTATTTTTGTCAATCGTTGTTCAATGGTTAGCTGTGATTTTGGTGTTCTCGTAAGAAGGGGTGAGCTCACGTCCTTCTACTCCACCATCTTGTTTGGGATGGACATGCACACGCTGCTATATTTAAAATCGGTAACCAACAAAGACCTACTGTACAGCACAGGGAACTCTACTCAACACTCTGTAATAACCTAAATGGGAAAAGAATTTGAAAAAGAATAGATACATGTATATGTATAACTGAATCACTTTGCTGTACACCTGAAACTAACACAACATTGTTAATCAACTAGACTCCAACATAAAATAAAAACTGTTTAAAAAATGACATTAAAAAAAAAAAAAAACATAAGAACCACTCAGCCCAAAGTTGAGTCCCATGTTGAGTCCATTGATGGTGACAGCAACGCCACCGAGGTGGCAAATTTTCAGGCCACCTGGGATCAGGCCCAGATTTTTTGGGGGGACAGCTGGCACAGTAGCAGTGGAAGTCAGGACCACTGCCTAATCAGGGAGCATTTTTATGGCCGTTGATGAAGTTTAGAAACTAAAATCGAAAACGCCACTGACTGGAGAAAAAGCCCCCTTTATCCCTGCTCTCTCCACAGTGGAAACCCATATTTTTTATGCCTTTATTGAGAATTATTCCACATGTTATAAAATTCACCCATTAAAAGTATATAACTCAGTGATTTTTAGTATGTCCACAGAGCTGTGCAACTCTCACAGTAATCTAAGGTTAGAACTTTCTCAACACTCCAAAAAGAAACCCCTTACTCTTAGCCCCACTCCCCTTTTCCTCTTCCCCCAGCCCTCAGTAACCACTAATATACTTTCTGTTTCTATGGATTTGCCTCTTTTGGACATTTCACATAAATGGAATCAAACAATATGAGTTTTTTTTTGTGACTTGCTTTTTTCATTCAGCATCGTTTCCAAGGTCCGTCCCTGGTCTAACATGTATCAGAATTTCATTCCTTTTTATGAATGAGTAGTATTCCATTGGCTGCATATATCACAATTCATTTATGCCATCATTAGTTGATGAAAATTGGAATTTCCCACACATTTTGGCTATTACAAATACGTTTTCAATGAACATATATGTACAGGTTTTTGTGGGGGTATGTTTTCATTTCTCTTGGATAGAAGTGACATTGCTGTCATATGTTAATTCTACGTTTAGCATTTTTAGAAACTGCCAGGGTTCTGACCAAAGTAGCTACAGTATTTTACATTCTCACCTCCAGTGTATGAGGTTTCCAATTGCTTCACATCCTTGCCACCGTTTGTTCTGTTCCTTTTTTTTTTCTTTTTTAAAAAAATATATATAGTAGCCATCCTAACGGGCGTGCAGTATTAACTCACGTGGATTTGATTTGCATTTCTCTGATGACAAATTTTGTCCAGCATCTCTTTGTGTGATTATCAGCCATGTTTCTATCTTCTTTGGAGAAATGTCAATTCAAAGCCTTTGCTCATTTTTAAAATGGCTGGCTTTTTATTTTTGCATAAAAGGATTATTTTATACTCTGGATGCAAGTCCCTTGTCTGAAGGATGATTTGTAAATACTTCTTCCTCTCTTTGTCTTGTTTTTTCACTTTCTTGATGGTGTCCTTTGTCACACAAAGGTGTTTAATTTTGATGTAGTTCAACTTACATTTTTGTTTTGCTTGTGTTTTTGATGTAGTGTTTAAAATACTATTGCCTAATCCAAGGTCATGAAGATTTACTTATAAGTTTTCTTCTAGGAGGTTTAAAGTTTTCACTGTTACATTTAGACCCGTGACCCATTTTGAGTTCATTTTTGTCTATGGTGTGATGTTAACATCCAACTTTATTCTTTTGTGTGTAGATGTCCAATTGTTCCAGCACCATTTATTGAAAAGACTGTTCTTCCCCATTAAATAGTTTGGGCACCTTTGTCAAAAATAAATTGACATTTGGGGCTTCCCTGGTGATACAGTGGGTAAGACTCCATGCTCTCAATGAAGAGGGCCCGGGTTCAATCCCTGGTCTGGGAACTACATCCCGCATGCATGCTGCAACTAAGAGTCTGCATGCCACAACTAAAAGATCCCACATGATGCAATGAAAATCCCATGTGCCTCAACTAAGACCCGGCACAGCCTAAATAAATAAATAAATATTTTTTAAACTAAATAAATAAATTGACCATAAATGTTATGGTTTACTTCTAGCTTTTCAATTCTCTTCCACTGATCTACAGGTCTCTCCTTAAACCAGCATCACACTGTCTCAGTTACTTCTCTAGTTTTTTTGGTAGTAGTTTTTGAAGTTAGGGAATTTGATTCCTCCAACTCTGTTCTTCCTTTTCAAGACTGATTTGCTTATTCTGGATCCTTGCATTTCCATATGAATTTTAGGATCAACTTAATAATTTCATTAAAAAAAAAACAGCTGGGATTTTGATAGAGTCTACACGGAATCTGTAGATCAATTTTGGGAGTATTGTGCTCTTCATAACGTTATAACTTCTGATCCATGAACATGGGATGGCTTTCCATTTACTTAGATCTTTAATTTCTTGAAACAGTACTTTATAGTTTTTAGTGTATATATCTTGCCCTCTTTTGTTAAATTCTGAACATTTTGTATACCCTGCATTGTGTGGCCACTGAGTTCTCTGCTATCTTTTTTTATTATGTTCTTGGAATTTTTTATTTGATTTTTACTCCTATGTTTTTTTTTTAATTTATTTTTTTTTAATTTTTTTTAAATTTATGGCTGTGTTGGGTCTTCGTTTCTGTGCAAGGGCTTTCTCTAGTTGTGGCAAGCGGGGGCCACTCTTCATCACGGTGCGCGGGCCTCTCACTATCGTGGCCTCTCTTGTCGTGGAGCACAGGCTCCAGACGCGCAGGCTCAGTAATTGCGGCTCACGGGCCCTGTTGCTCCGCGGCATGTGGGATCTTCCCAGACCAGGGCACGAACCCGTGTCCCCTGCATTGGCAGGCAGATTCTCAACCACTGCGCCACCAGGGAAGCCCTCCTATGTTTATTTTTATGCCTGAATTCCTAGGTGTCAAGCCTGGTCGGTATAAATTACTGGTCAGGCCAAGATTTTCCTAAATGCATGGTATGGCTATCTTGTGACCTCTGCCGAGGCCTCCATGCGAGGAGGCTGCCAGCGACCTCCAGGCCTTTGATTCTGCGGGCAGGGGGAAATTCCACCCTCTAGCCCTCCTGAGTTCTTGTGGCTGGACTGACACGGGGCAGATTAACAGGAGAAAAAGAAATTCGTGTACAAGGAGGTCTCATAGAAATTCGGACCTGAGAAGTGGCCAAAGCAAGCAGCGTTTATACTTCTTATGCAAAGAAACAATACATTTATGAGGAATTGACAGGACAAAGAAACTTACCTTTGGGTGCTCAGTTAGGGAAGAATCTAAACAGAGTTTGGGCTTCGGAGAGGTAAATTAAAGAGGTGACAAAGTTTGTTTTATACAAGCTTCTGGGCTGAATTCCCTCTCTCTGGTGATTAGGGGTCCTTCTACCTTCAGATGCACAGGAGAGATTTAGTTCCTGCTGCAGGGAGACAGACAAGAGGGTCAGAGCGTCCCTCTTGTGTTGGCCATTAGGTAACTTTAATTCAAAATAACCACTATGCCCTGGAGGCACACTTGGTGGAGGGGGGGCGGCGGGCTCTTGGCCCCCTCAGTTCTCACCCCTGCTGTGTGAGGCCTCAGGGTCACCCAGAGACCAGCGGGTGATGTCTTTCCTTTGTCTAGTCTTTCCCAGATGCGCACACAGCATTTTAGGCCCCAGAGCTTTTCCAAAGTTTCCCTGTTACTATCCAGTTCTCGAGGGTTTCTCTCAAACGGGCTTTTTTTTTTTTAATTAAAAAAAATTTTTTTTTATTGAAGTATAGTTGATTTACAATATTGTGTTAATTACTGCTGTACAGCAAAGTGCTTCAGTGATTGATACATATACTTCCTTTTCTTATATATATTCTTTTCCATTATGGTTTATCAGACGGCCTTTTAAGCTCCAAGGTGGGTTTCTCTTTGCCGGTCTGGATCACAGCCTCGGGCACCTGAGCTGTTCCCAGCATTTGCCATTGTTTCAGTGACACCCTGAAGGGAGGCCTCCCCCACTGCTGCCAGGTAAGAATAGAGCTTCCTCAGACAAGAGCAAGTCCAGACAAAATACTGACTGTGCCCTGAGGGGGGTGCTTTTCAAGGACCCCAAACCAATCAACTCTCTATCTTCATTCTTGCCTGCATTTGGCTACTGTGCCAATGAGCTGGGAGGAGGGGTGGGAACAGACCCCGGTTAAAATGTCACTGACTTTCACGATCTTACCAAAATTCAGTGGTTTCTCTTGGTTGGACAATCTTCAGTTTATTCCATGGCTTTGGTTAACTACCCCAGTTCTGAATGGTTGATTTTATTGTCTTGCCAACCCATAGGTTTTTAATTCTCCAGGTTTTCATGATTTTTATCAGTGTAATTCGTCATATAGTTCCAGCTGCCATTTGAATCATATGTGATTAAATAATACAACAAAGGTCCTGAGCAAAGCTTTGCTTCTTCTTCTCCCATGGATCTTACAGTTTGAATCTCAGGATTCCGTACCTGAGGATACCTTGGCCTTGTCTTTCTCTCCTGTTGTGATAGGCTTCAGTCTTTCCTACCAGATGGAACATTCTTCAAGAACCCAGTTCCCATATTACATTCTCCTCCCACTTCTACAGCTTTGGCTGGAGATTCTTAACCCGGGAGAAGAGTGGCCCCCAGGTGACTGTGACTTCACTGGAACCATCCGCACAAACTGAGTGTCTGGCATGTGGATACTATATTTCCACCATCAAGAGACACTAGAGTTTCATCAAAGTCAGAAGGACGACTGACCCCAAAAAAGCTTAAAATCCTCCCATAGAATTTCTGCATTAGAAACATATTTTTCCTTTCCTTGTATTTCTGATTCACCAGAGTGGCCAATAACTTTTTCATCTTACAGACAGTCTCCCTCCCCTGGTACCTACTTCCTTCGTTCCTTCCATTCCCTCCTGCACAGCAATACATGTTTCTACCATAAAACACACCTGTGCAGGACAGGGGTTATTCATGTGGCCTCCAGGGCCCAACTGGCCAGGTTTGAAACCAAGCCCCGCCACTTACAGCCCATGTGGTCCTGGACATGTTTCTTAACCTCGAAGTGCTTTCATTTATTCACCTGTAAGGTTGGGAGACCTCAATGGCACTGTTGTAAAGATTAAATGAGATTGTGCCTGTCACAAAACAGACTCTCAGTAAATGTTATCTCTGATCGTTACACCACTTTGCAGTTCAGGTTTCCAAATTCCCCTCATGGCCTCCTGCACAAGATGGAAATTTATCAGGCTGATTCCTGATTTCTTCATTAACTGAATGTGTCTTTTCCATCTGAACAACTTTTTCTAGTATTTTTATGGACTCCAGTTCAGCTGTTTCATCTCGTGGTCTTTTAGGCTCACATCCACCTCTCTACCTTTGTTTTCTTGTTTGTTGTTTTTGTTGTTATTTTATTCTTTTTTTAAAATTTTTATTGGAGTATGGTTGATTTACAATGTTGTGTTAGTTTCTGCTGTACAGCAAAGTGAATCAGTTATACACATACATATATCCACTCTTTTTTAGATTCTTTTCCCATATAGCCCATTACAGAGTATTGAGCAGAGTTCCTTGTGCTATACAGAAGGTCCTTATTAGTTACCTATTTTATATATAGTAGTGTGTATATGTCAATCCCAATCTCCCAATGTATCCCTAACCTCTCTTACCCCCTCGTAATCATAATTTCTATATCTGTGACTCTCTATCTTTGTTTAACATATTCCTTCTAACTGGATTGATAGAAAATTTCTCTTTTACTTCTAACCATATTCCAACTAAACTATGGGTTTCTCCAAGCCTTAACTGAAATCTTCATTCACAGGTTGATATCTCTTTCTCTGGATTTATCTATAACACAGACTTTACCATTCATTTTGTAAAGCAATTATTTAATGAAGATGTGAGTGCATCCCATGTATGTTGCAATAAACTCAAACTCACAGTGGCTGTGACTTTTAGGGCAGCTAATAGGAAACTTTAGTGGAGTATTTATCATTTCTATTGACTGAGACTGAATAGGCACAATTCAAAGAAAAGAATATAACTTTTGTGTGAAGCGAAAAATAAAATAGTTGACATGTTTTTTAAATAAATTGGTTAAGAGCAAGGATTGTTAACTGGCCCAGGTTATAGAAGTAGGAG
The DNA here is from genome assembly GCF_965194825.1 of Balaenoptera physalus. NCBI lineage: Eukaryota > Metazoa > Chordata > Mammalia > Artiodactyla > Balaenopteridae > Balaenoptera > Balaenoptera physalus. The sequence goes on from NC_138894.1 coordinate 97,060,133, forward strand.
AGATTCCTGTCATGGTTCACAGAAGTTTTCCAATCACCCACAAGATAAGTGAAATAATTATAAAATTGGCTTATTCTATTTCTATTTCTATTGCCCTTCAGCTTTTCAAACAGAGTATAATTTAATCCACATTCACTGAGTGATTTCTTTTTATTAAGCCTGTGCCTTGCTTGGAGCATGTGAAGCTACCATATAGTCAGGACCTTAAGACCCCTGTGGGTGAGACAAGTAATTTCAGTGGAAGTTGTGCAGATGGTAAATCACGAGGACAGAGCTGCAGGAGAACAGACAGCAGCCCTGCCCCCCGCCCTCGAGGAACAGGGAGAGCATGAAGGAAGGCTGTCCTGGAAATGGAGGTGACACCTCAGCTACACCCTGGAGGATGAGTCAGGGTGAAAGAAGGGACATTCCAGCAGAAGAAAAATGTGAGCTTGGCAAAGATGCGTAACCACACGGCGTGTGCGGGCAAGAGTCACTGAGACGTGTTGTCTAGGGCAGAGGGGGCTGGAGGGCGAGGCTGAGAAGGGGCTTCTGGTCCTGCGTGGAGAGGCCGGGCGGTGAGCCAAGGAGAGTGGACTGATTGATTTCTGTGAACCCACTGAGGGAGTTTAAAAGAGGACAAAGCCGATGGTAACTGTGGTGCTCTGTGGAGGAGAGCATTGAGAAGGGGGACACACAAGGTAGGTGAGCAGTGCAGTGGCCTTTGCTCCTCTAGTTAAGAGAAAGTGAGGCCTTGGACTCAGGCAGGAGTAATGGGACCAGAGAAGATGGGCTGGTTGGAGAACATCAATTAGACCAAGAGTGTGAAGGAGAAGAAAGATCCGTCATGTCTCAGGATGGTGGGGAGGTTGGTCCTTTGCAGAACTGAGGGCAGGAAGAGGACCCTCCGTGGGGAGGGTGGTAGGGTCGTGATTAGCTCAGCTTGGAACATGGTGGACCTGAGGACCCCGGGAAACATCCAGGTAGGTCATTTCAGATATTTGGGTCCAGAAATACGAAATTCACTGAAGTGTTCAGGACACACTTGAGAACTGTCAGTGCTTAGATGGCAGCAAAACTCTGAGAGGTGACGCTCATGCCAAGGGAGGATGAGAAGAGTCGACCGAGGCAACAGACCTGGGAGAACAATGCTTCCAAGGGGCCGTGAAGGACGTGGAAGGGGGATGGCCAAAGGCTGCCACGGGAGCCAGCATAGGGCGGATTTCACAGAATGTGTCCTTTGGGTAATTGTGTGAACCTTCCAAGGGAAGCTTGACACAAACTCTTTTTAAGGCGTGTAGTAACCGACGATGTGACAGGGAACCGGGTTGTTAAAATCTGTGTTTTCAACTCTGTACATCCATCTTCTGACTGCACGTCTCCATCTGGAAGTCCCAGATTTACATCAAAACCAAACAAAACTGAACTCATCTTCCTCTCCTAACCTGCGACTCTCTGGTGCTTCTGGTCCCTGTGAATCTCCATCCTCACCGCCCGTGCGCAGTGCGAGGTCCTGGGCCTGGACCCCATGCCTGGGTTGTTGCCATGGCCTCTGAATGAGTCTGCCTTCCTCCAGACCCACCTCCCGATCAATTCTTCGCATTTCAGCCAAAGGGAACTTCAGACAATGCAAAGTCTATGCTCTACATACTTGAAAATCTTTCATGGTCAGTCTGCTTTGCATTAGGACAAAGTTCCAGCACCTTCCCCACCCTCTTTTTCATCTTATTCCAACTTACCCCATAGGCCTCAATATGGGGCTACTTTTTATGAGAAGTCTTCCCTCCCCTCCAAAACTGAGAAGTCTGTCTTTCCAGTGAACCCGTAGCAGCCTGTGGTCCCAATACTGCAGCAGTATTTGTGATATTGTGTGCTAATGACACTTTTGTTTGTCAGTGTCACCCAGCAGACAGCGAACTCGAACTCGTTGAGGACAGGGTCAGTCCTTTGTTTCTGTGTTTATCCCCAGGGCCTGGCTTGTAATACAGCACATGAGCATTGGGCGGATACTTGATTGAAGTAATGAATCAATGGTGATTAAACATTATCCTAATCTAATTATGAGTGGAGCTCTCACGGTGGTTTTATTAATCAGTGGTTCCTATGACTATATGCATTTTAAAGTAATAGGACAACATTTCTTTTAAAACCTTTCAGAAATTCAAATTGGCTTTCCCCAATTAGCCAGGATTTGTGAGGTTTTACTACATATTAACATTCTTATTTCCATGGCATAAATCAGAAAGCCACCAGAGGATCGGGATTTATCTGTGCATTTCATTCTAAAGTACCACTCTTTTATTTTTTCCAACTTTAGCCCGTATCTTCTTTTCGCACTGGTATTATTATTAACACCGCTACTAGTATTAATCCTTCCTACATTGTATTAGTATCATTTCATACTTTCTAAAGTGTTTTTATCATTTTTGTCTCATTTTGATCTTCAAAATAATTCATTAGGACTGCAGACAAAGTATAATTAGAGACATTTACCACACATAGATATCCAAATAGGTGTTAAATGACTTTTCCAAGGACACCCTAATAAATAATCATGTGGATGAAACCAATATATCTAGTGCTCATTCCATTCGTGTGGCTTCTAAGTCACTGTGTTACACTCAGGAATGTCTGTACTTTATAAATAACTTGTCACACATGGAAATAATCTTGTCTGCTCTGAATCATTGTTTTGTCAAGTACTTTATTAGGTGGCATTCCTGTTTTATCCAAAAACGTGGTTTCCTTTTAACCAAATAATTTTGAAGATGAGAATATAATTTTCATGTTGAGATTATTTTCATGTTGGTGGCGTTACAGGAAATACTATTATCTTTCAGACACATACTTTAAGGTAAATTGTTCAGGAACATGCTTATGTACAGAGCAAGTAATACTTCACATTTATGTTTGTTGAAGACACAATGCACACCCTTCAGAATTTTAGTGGATGTGAAGATCCACTGCTTATTCCCTTCTGGTGAACTCTTTCCTGGAAGTGGAACTCTTTCCTGGAACGCTTTCCATCACTGGACTGGGAGGTGCTGGGAGCGACAGCAGGGCGGTACCAGGTTCCCATCCTGCTATGCTAACCTGCTCTGTGACTCCGGCCCAGTTCCAGTCTTTATTTGCTCATCTGTGCAGTGCGTGTGCTTTCGTAGATGAGCTTTCAAACTTTTTAGCCATGGGACTCTCCTTTCTAACACAGGAAGATATACTGATATACAGATATTTATTAATTATGAGAAATATATATGATAGACATATTTATATGTATATAGTATGATATGTGGGGTTCCTTTGGTCGGGCTTAGGCATCCCCACTGGATCCCAACTCACCACCCTACCCACTCCAAACCATGGGGGCATCAGAGATCACCAGGTAAAATTCACCGGACTAGGTGACTTCTCAGATCTTTTCAACCGTTAGCATTCTCTGAAGCTATTCTTTTGATATGAAATTAAACCTGTAAGAAGTTGTTGGTCGTCATCCCTCCAACACTTGGCATCATCAGACTTTTAAAAAATTGCTGTCAAGTGGTAGTAGAATAGTATCTCATCTTTGCATATCTTTGATAAATAATTGTTAACAACCTCTTCATATATTTATGCTGGATGTGTTTCCTCTTTGGCAAAATGCTTGTTAATGCTTCCTGCCCAGTCTCTCATCATACTGAGTATGCTTTTCTTATTTATTTTTATGTCTTTATATATTCTTTATGCAAATCAAGAATATGTCTTCCCCTAATTTATCATTTGACTTTCCCCTTTTTTAAGGTGTCTTTTGATAGCAAGTTCTTAATTTAATATTGTCAAATTCATCCATCTTTTCTTTTATTGTCAATGATTTTGGTGTCTTACGTTTTTTTCTTACTCCGAGACCTAAGAATATATTCATCTATATTTTTAAGAAGAGTTTTGAGGTTTTGTTTTTAATATTTAACTCCTCAATCCACCATGAGTTTACTTTGTAGAAGATGTAAGAATCCAACTTTATCTTTTACCATCAGATAACCATTTTTTTCTATTCCATTCATAGGAGTGTGTCTCCTTTTTCCTCTTTTGACAAGGCTTCTCCATCCCAAAGTTCCATCATGTAACAGGCACCGGCCTATTCATAGATTTCGTCCTATTTCATAGGTTAATTTGCTAGCACTCATCAGTGCCATCCAGGCTTAATTATTACAGCTTCAGAACAAGTCCTGATGTCTGGTTAGCAATCTGCCCCTCTCTGAGTTCTTCTTCACAGGTGTCTTACCCATTACTGTTCCATATAAAAATATCAAGTTTCTTACACAACCCATTTGGTATTTTGGTTGAAATTGCGTGACCCATGAATTTGAGGAGAATTGACCTCATCACAATATGTGGTTTGTCTCTCCATTGATTTACATCTTCTTTAGCATCTCTTAATAAAGCTTTATCATTTTCCCTGCACAGGTATTGCACATCTTTTGTTAAATTTATCAGTTACTTTATATTCTCTCATACTAACATAACCGCTTTCTTGAATGATACTCCTGTAAGTTACACAGTACGTATGAAGCCACCTTACTACACTCTGGTCCATGTCTGTCAGTCCTTCTGAGGACGGTGGCAGTGGAAGCGAGATCAGGCCTCTGGTGGTCCCCCTCTACTCATCCTCCCACACTTGTGAGAGCCGCCCTGCCCCCACCCCGGACGAAACCACCCCACACAAGCCACTTCTGAACAGCCCCCCACCGTACTGTCTTCACGTGTGGGTGTTGTTCCTACAGTGCCTCTTGGAATTGGTCTTGCTGTAGGCTCAGTTGTCTTCCTAGTTCAGCACTTTGCTGAAAATGAGAACAGAACATTATTTAACTTCACAGTAAATGTAGAGAAGGTTTATGGACAATAGCATCTTAGACAATGAAGAAACAGATCTACAGAAGTCAAGGGATGTGCCTGTGACCACACAGCAGGTCAGGATCAGGGTCTTCTTCAGAGTCTGTCCTGTAAGATGGGATTCCAACAGCCCCGTCCCAGGGCTTGCATGAATTAATATTTATAAATTACTGAGAACATACTTGGGACTCAGTACGTGCTCTGGGAGTTTTTCTGTTATCATTATCATCCTATTACTCTATACTAATTTTGACTACATATACCCAGTTTAATGAGATAAATCGGATATGGATCTAACTCTAGTACAAGGTATAATTTTGGTGTTACATTAAAACTTTAAAAAGGGTTTTGGTTTTTAAAAACTGTAGATTACATTTTGGGGAATTGAAAGAAGGTCTGTGGGAGAAAGTGACAATTGAGCTGGGACTAATTAAGTGAGTAGAATTTAAACTAGTGAATTTAATGGAAAGTAGATGAATTTACGGGAGAAGGCTGGTCTGGAAAATAACATGAGGCAAGAAGCCGGGAAAACATACATTTTTGCAAAGAATAAAGCGTTCCTTCAAAACATCAGAATATGAGTTTTCTTGCTGTTCTTTTGTGCCTAATATCTTCTTTCTGTTATAACTTCCAGCTAAGGTTCTAAATTGTGTGTGTGTGTGTGTGTGTGTGTGTGTGTATGTGTAAAAGAGTTTGATAAACCTTAGCAAATTATTAAGGTCTAAAAGAAGCAGCATTTTTATAAGTTCATTAAAAAACAGTGTCAACTGATCCAATTTGGTAGATAAATACAGGATCACATCAGCATAGAATGCAACAGATAATTATTAGCGAGGAAACAAGATGCCTGCTGCTAAGCCAAGGGTGGACCTTTTTCTTCCTTTACGGACAAGTGCAGAGAAATGCACAACGTTATGGAGGTCGGTAAATTCAAGTTGGGGGAGGGGGAGTAAAACCCAGGCCACTTGGATGAATAGTTTAAAATGTCAAGACAGTTTGAGGCAAGTTATCAATTCTATCAAACGGCAGTTGCTTTAGGAAGGGCTGCCTCTTTGAAAGGATTGATACAGGCAGAGGGGAAGTGATGTAAGTCAGACAGAGAAAGACAAATACTGTATGATCTCACTTGTATGTGAAATGTAAAAAATACAACAAACTAGTGAATACGACAAAAAAAGAAGTAGACACAGAGATATAGAGAACAAATTACTAGTTACCAGTGGGGAGAAGCAATCTAGGGGAGGGGGAGTGGGAGATATAAACTATTGGGTGTAAGACAGGCTCAAGGATGTATTTACAACACAGGGAATATAGCCAATATTTTGTAATAACTGAAATGTGGTGTAACCTTTAAAAATTGTATAAAAATTAAAAAAATTTTAAGGACTTATACACATAAATTACTTAATTAATTAATCAAATGTTTACCTAAAAAGATACACTTAGCAAGGTGGGAGATATGATTAGACTGTTAAGGTTTAATAATGCTATACATTTTAACTTTGAATATATTTGTGACTTTGTACATATGTAACTCTGAATTCTGAATATCATAATAGGTTTTTGTTAACCTTTTATTTGAACCTTGTAGCTATCTGTAATTTGATGAGTTTTTAGAAGTTTATCCATTTCATAATTTTGATTTAATTACTGCCAATGGTCACATATCTTATATATGAATCTCAGCAAGGCCGATGGGGTGAGTCGTTGAGGGAAGCCTGTGCTTTCCCTGAACCCCAACACTGAGCAAGGTGGGGGCTCCTGGGCAGCACCCCTAAATGCTGCTAAAGTCGGGGAGGCAGTAGGGGTGCCCGGGGTGGTCCTCAATAGGAATCCTCAAGAGGTTGAAGGCAGTGGGGTGAAACCCTTCAACATCGAGGGAGGATTACTCCGATCTAGATTTTTCACTCAGATAAATATTATGGAAATAGGAAAAAAGAAAGAAGACCTCCCAAGCGTCTTTCTTTGGGAAGCAATGGAGGGGAACACAAAATTGTGGCTAGAAGTTTGGGCTCAGGAATCCAATAAGCAATTATACTGTTAACAGGTGAAGAGAGGAATGTGCTGGGCGCTGATGTCTAAGGCACCACAGAGAAGAACGCAGGACAGAAGTGTGAGGGGCCATGAGAGACACAAGGCTTGCACTTTATTTACCAGTTGTCCATTTTGCAGAGGCGTAATTTTTGCCAAACTATATTTTGTTGCATTGCATTCTAAAGATACAAATGTAAGTAAAGCATGGTTCTACCCATGAGAAAGCCTCTTGTTTACTACTGTAAGAATCATACCCCCAAGGGGAGGGTCGCAGACGAGAAAGAAGAGGCTGTAACATCCAAAGGCAGAATTTGTGTCAAAGGGAAGAAAGATGGGATTGGAAAAAGGTGGTATGTGGTGAAAAAGAGAAGCAATCAAGTGGAAATCATTGTGGGCTAATCACCCAGGAAACAGACAATTGAGACAAAAATGAGAAAATTCATTTTACTCATTGGTTTTAGGCATAAATGCTAGTATTCAACACACAAATCTTATTTAGAGTCAAGTCAAAATAAAGATGGGGTTTTAGATGACTATTCTTTAGGAGGAAAAAGTTTTTTAAAAAACATACTGTGTTGTCTCTGTACTTTTCTTGGAATGCAGGTTTTCTGTAAAAGAGATGAACAGATGTTAGACTTTGCGTGTTCAGTTAAAGATGGCAGATCCAAGCACATTAGCTTCTTCTCTCTCCTGAAATCCCACTAAAATGACAGAAGAGTCATATTTATCAAAAAGAAAAGAAAAGAAAAAAAGAAGAACAGAGAGGGGATAATGGCGGCCCCATTTGAAGCTGGAGAGCAGAGACAGGAAGAAGTGACGTAGCAGAGCCCAAGGAGGCGGATGGGCTCAGAACCCCTCTCAGGACCCTCGGTCCCTCCAGGATTGGCAGACTCAGGCCCCATGGGAGGCAAGGTGAAGCTGGACTAGAAACTGGCAGATTGGTTGAAAGGTTAAAAGCCAAGTAGACAGCAGGGATAATTTCTTTTCAGCAGAAAACTCCAGGTTTACTCTTTGATGGAATAAAGCAGAGGGTCTCTTTGGGGAGACGATAGAAACAGCTGAGGGCTGGATGCTATGCAGAAAACTGGATCTAAAGGTAATTCAGATATTGAGTACTGAGCCCCTCAAGATCCCTCCCCTAACCTCTACAGCACTTACTGTGTATCAGACATAATCCCGATGACATTACACTTTTAAAAAATAGTTTTATAAACTCCTCAGTGGTAACCACTTTACAAATGAGGAAACTGATACAGAGAAAAGATTCAGTAACTTACCAAAAGCACACAGGTAATAAATGGAAGGGTTGGAATTGAGGCACATGCCATCTGGATGCAGAGTCTGACTCTCACCCACTACACGCAACTGATGGGCCCCAGGAAGAGCCTGTCAAACATCCTACACAGAAGCCCAAGATCCAGATGCATCGCCCATGTGAGCAGGGCCTCTAGGGGACTTTCTGATGCTGCCCCGGGAAGTCTGAGCAACAGCCAAGGACCCCAGATGCCTGAGAAAATCCCGTAATATGAAAGAAACCAGAACAAGCCAACAAACAAAACAGAAAAGGGATCAAAGCAAATTGGAGGAAATAGAAAGTATACAAGAAGAAAAAAGAAACTTCCATTAACTTTCTCAGATTATGGGAGACAACTATTGCATTTACTAAACAAGAACAAAATATTTCTTAAGTGGAAGAGGGAGAAGATGATTCAAATAACCAAGAGCACTCACTTTGAAAGTAAAAATATGAGTGTTGAAATTTACATTTTAAGAAGTCTCACTAGAAGGGTGAGAAGGTAAAATAGAGGAATCGTGATTAGAACAAAAGGACCCAGACGAATGGATAAAGAAGATGTGGTACATATATACGATGGAATATTACTCAGCCATAAAAAGGAATGAAATTGGGTCATTTGTAGAGATGTGGGTGGACCTAGAGACTGTCATACAGAGTGAAGTAAGTCAGAAAGAGAAAATCAAATATTGTATATTAATGCATATATGTGGAACCTAGAAAAATGGTACAGATGAACTGGTTTGCAAGGCAGAAATAGAGGCACAGATGTAGGGAACAAACGTATGGACACCAAGGGGGGGAAGTGGCAGGGGGGTGGTGGTGGGATGAATTGGGAGACTGGGATTGACATGTACACACTAATATGTATAAAATGGATAACTAATAAGAACCTGCTGTATAAAAAAATAAATAAAATAAAATTCAAAAAAAAAAAAAGAGCAAAAGGACAAAGAGAAGGAAACCAAGAGAGAGAGACTCAGAGGCTGTCCTGTATGAACTGTAGCAGTTCCATTCCAGAAAGAGAAGAAGGGAAGAGAAGATCCCTGGGAGCTCTGCAGGGCGCCCACCATGATCAGGGAAACAGATCCACACACCCACCCATTACGGGAACACCACAACACACATGGAACAAGAGACAGTCCTAATAATTCTGGGCATGTGCATCTAGCGGAAAGGATTCTACAAAGAATCTTCAAGAGGTAGAAGATAATGGAATGAAACCTTCCAACATCTGAGGAAGAATTATTCCGATCTAGATTTTTGTACTCAGACAAATATTATGGAAATAGTAAAAAAAAAAGAAAAAAGAAAAAAGCTCTCCCAAGAACCTTTCTCTGGGAAGCAATGGGCGATGATCCGTCCAAGAAAGAGGAAGGCAGGGGATGCAGTAAACAGGAGACGGAGGAGCAGACAGGCTGGGCTGGAGGAGAAGGGACCATCCAGCCCTCCAGGTGGCCCGACGTAAGACGGCTGGATGGGAACGCACGGGAAGCTCCCTGAGATGTCACCCAGGGCCCCAAATGGACACCCAGTGTTTGCTTTCAGTGAGAGGAGGCTACTTAATTGGGAGACTTTGAGGATAAACTCTTGGGAAGCATACAGGAAGGATACAAGTGCACGAGCACAGCTGCTGACTGCGGATGAGAGATGTGGTAAAACCTACGATCCACCGTCCACAGTGTTTTCATAGTCATGACAACGAAACGTTGTTAATGGTCTAACGTAATGTCCCACGTGACTGCATTGGCACAGAAGTGTCTGAGACAGGACGGCAGGTGTGCCTGTTGGAAAGCGTCCTCTTCTTCTCCAAGCTGGGAAGTTGACAGATGAACGCTTCTGGGTGGGAAATAGTGCCCTAGAGGAGGGAGAGCTTTTGTTAGGGATGTGGGTGGAGGTCAATGTCAAAAGGAAGGGTGACAGAGTTGAAAACCCGGCCCTCTGGGGAGCTGGGAGTAGAATGCGGGTGGTATTTGGGGGAACCGTTTTCCATAACAAGCCATGCACAGCTACCTGACCCCTAAACTATGTATGTGTATAACTTCGGTGAGAACACATAATACATCTTTTGATATGTAATATTACATCCTGTTGTTCATCGTGATGGCTGGTAACTGCAGCCCTCAGACCACAGATGGTCTGGAGTGGAGGCCGAAGGCTCTCAGCTCCTGGAATTGGAGGAGCGCTTCCCAGAACCCGGGTCGCAGCTGAGCTGGGCGAGGGAGTGGCCTGTTTCTCCCAGGAGGAGGGCACAAGTCAGCTCTCCAGCCACTGCTCCCTGCACTTCTCTGGTGACAGCACATTTGGTGACTGACAAACACTCACCCCTTGATAACAGCGTGTTCCCACAATAGCTGCTGGATTCCCAGCGGTTTCAAGGTTGTTGAGCGAGCAGGGTCCGTGTTAACAAAGACACTAAACACAGCTGTTTCATTGTCTATATTTAAAACCAGTCAAATAAAGATACTCTTGGCTCCCAGCAGAACTGTTCTGCGGGGCTCCAAACGGGCCCTGGGTTGCTGGGGGGTTCTGGCGGTCCCTGGATGCCCCCGGGTGTGCTCAGGGCCCCCTCTCAGCTGTCCCTCCTCAGCCACGTGACTTGCGGGGCCTGGGTGCACTGCTGATGTTTCTTTAGTGTGCAGCTGCATCCCATGTAAGCCATAGATCCACAGCGAGCCGTTAGTAAAAACAAGAAGCAGAAGGAGTACTAATAGTAACATACAAATTAGCAAGGAGCAAACCTGCCTCAAAATGGTCTACACCAGCTCCGAAAGTTACGTTCATAGATCAGATTTCTCGTATTGCCAGTCACAATTTCTCTGATAACTCGTTTAAAAATGGTAAATGGAAAAACAATATAGAGTGAAAATTATATCAAAGAAGCTTTTTAACTACTATATATATATATATATATATATATATATATATATATATATATAAAGATAAAGATAACCCCATTTATAATATGTTATATTTGGAGAAGTACTTACAAATATCAGCCTAGAATATTCTCTTCTACCTCACTATTTGGAAACAAATTTTAAAAAGAACAAAAGAAAGATGGAAGGAAGGGTGGGAAGAAACAAAGAAATCTGGTTTCCCTTAGCCCAAAATGCAAACATTTCAAACAGGAGGTCATTTATGTCTATTTTTCATGACAAGATAAATTACTAAATTTCAATCTATCTCTTAATACATAATCAGTCTAAAACCCAAATATGATGTAATCAATCATTCTTGAATCGGGGACAAACAATGCTTTTTATTCACTACATAACTAATCTAAAAATTAAGCAATACACACTCTTGTTAAATGGGGAAATTCAAAATTGGTCTTATATCATGAATATTCATAAAGGTAAAGTTAAAATGAATTTTATAATGCAACCATTTATAATACACTGATCTAAAACTGAGCTTTTACTTAAAACCACTTCTTTACTACATGCTACTATATACTATGTTAAAATGAAGAAATGATTTGGGTTCCTGAGAACGGACCCCAACAGCCCCAAACTGAAACCCGGTGTGGGCATTCCCCAAGCAGTCCCTCATCCCCGACCCCCCATGTGCCGAGCGCTGGTCGACACCACAAGATGCTGGCAGAGGTGTGTTTGATGGTTTAGCTCAGTTGTTCAGTGTGGCAAAATCTGCTCAGCAACCATTCCGTGTCTCCATGGTTGCGTTGTGGGCTATGAGCCACAACTACTGACCCTGCGAGTCACAGCTACTGAATCCACGTGCCACAACTACTGAAGCCCACGCGCCTAGAGCCCATGCTCTGCAACAAGAGAAGCCACTGCAATGAGAAGCCTGCGCACCGCAACGAAGAGGAGACCCCGCTCGCTGCAACTAGAGAAAGCCCACACGCAGCAACGAAGACCCAATGCAGCCAAAAAAAAAAAAGTCAACATCATCGACACACATAGCTACAAAGTATTTTTGTGTGATGAGAACTTTCAAGATCTACTCGCTTAGCGACTTTCAAATATACGACACAAATGTACACAGATGTAATGCTGTACATTACATTCCCAGGACTTATTGATTTTACAAATAGACGTTTGTGCTTTTGACCCCGTTCACTCGTCTGGCTTAGCCGCCATCCCCTGCCTCTGGAAACGACCAGTCTGTTCTCTGCGTTATAGAACATTCTCAAAATTATAGAAATGGAAGGCAGATTCGAGGTTGTGGGAAGGGAAGTGGGTGAGCTTATAAGAGGGTGGCCACCCTTGTGGTGATGGCGTTCTGTGCCTTGGCTGTGCGGGTGTACAGTGGACATACACAAGTGATCAAGTCACATACAATTAAACACAGACATGCACGGGAGCACAAGTAAAGCAAGATCAGTGGAGTGAATGGGTGTTGATATCCTGGTTGTGATGATATCTTAGAGTCTGGGGAGATGATATTACCAGGGGCGGTGGGTCAAGGGCACATGGGATCTCTGTATCATTTCTTCCAGCTGCACGTGACCTGCAATTATCTCAAAACAAATAGTTTAAAACAAAGTAAAATGTGTATGTGTATAATTTCACATAATGGCCAATGCTATAAAGAAAGCCCCGTTGATCCTCATCTGAGTGATGGTGGATTAGAGGAAGGTGCCAGTAAAGCTGTACCTGAGGACACAATGGGGCTGAACATCCAAAGGCACCCCCGCCTGCTAGTGTTATTTGTGTCATTTGTGTTTTGCAACTAAGCTACCCACTAAACACTTCATTTAAGAGCTCATCCTGGAAATTCCATTACAAATGATCACGAGCAGCATATGTGACAGAAAACTGTAAACAGCCAGAACCATAGGAGCATAATCCTTCATCTTGTACCTGAGTAATTGGGAAAAGATGATGTCTTACAAGATCACGTCACTAAGGGACTCAGTCGTTAGTAGATGGTTCTGTGGATTCTTACTTAATGAGAGGTGTTTTGTTCAAAGAATCATCAGCTCAGTTTCTTTCACTCTATTTTTTAAAATTCTGCCTTAAAGAAGAAATTTCTATTTTACATCTCAGTTGTCTTAAATCAAAATATATATACATTTAATAAGAAACATCAACTGCCCTTCAAGGACATTTAACCTGTAATCCACCCGTTTTTAATCTACATCTGATAAATGACTCCGGGGTGAAAATACCCCTTGGAGAAGAGGTGGTGTCTACTGCTGACAGTCACCATAAGTTCCCTTCTTCCAAAAGGGGAGCAGAGTGTCTTGTATTTGTGGGTGAGCCCCAGCTCCCCGTGAGCTCAAGGGAACAAGGAAAGGATCAAAGTCACTGTCACAAGGATCAAGACACAGCAATATTTGGAGGAAGCTCCATGAACGGCTGAGAGGAGGGCATTGTCCATGTGGGGAATGAGAAAGGCATTTTCAACTCCCTGACTTATTCGTGAACGTGGGCATGGAGAACAGAGGATGTGTCAAATACGACTTTGTCCACAAAATTCGATCTTATAGACCCTAATCAGTTTACTGAAAAGCCTGTCATTTGCCTGACTGCCCGCCCCCACGGGTGAGCCCGGTGGTCTTTGTCCTTGCTGTCTTCCCAGAACCCCGCGGAGTCCCCAGAATGCTGGGGAGCCATGTGATGCATCCACAGCACATTATGAAATGCTTAAAGCGATAGAGGTGAATTTCCAGGATGACCAGAAAAGTAAAACGTGTAAATTAATATAACAATATTTCACTAAAATGTGATTTTTTTTAACAAAGTGTTGGCACTATATCAGATAGAGTGGCTTTGATCATTAATATCCAATCCTTTTCATGGATTTTCCAATCACTTAATTGTTTTGCTTTGTGTTGGTTTGTTTATAAGATTTATTTAAATTTGTCTACTTGATGTTCTTCATATGATGAGAATTAAGACGCCTTTTCGTAAAACCACTGCACTGAATACCATTCAAACCATTCTTAACCAATTTAGTAACATCTCAGAACATCTTCAAAATAACTGTGCCCACTAAGTACATATTCACCATAGAAGATTATGCACAAAGGCCGTTTTAAACACTGCATTTTGTTGTTGCTTTATAGTTATAACAAATGAAAATTTTAAATTAATACTTAAGAGGTTGTACTTTGTTTTCCTTTTTCATTAGCAAATAAGATGTCCTTATAAAACCTTTTATATGGAAAGGACTGTAGCTTATTTACTGTCTTTTGAATGGACAAGGATAAAAATAAAAACACGTCTGACAAACTATGATGATAAAAGCTCTGTATCGACATGCAGATACATCACTATGCTTCCCTAGTTCACTTCTCAATATTTCATACTGTCTTAATACTTTTCAGACTCAATCAAAGATAACTTACACTTAGTTTTATTGAGAACGTGTTAACAGTTTGTGTAATCTTTACATCACAAACAGCAATTTAGTTTTCTAAAGAGATTTTTCTATAAGGAATCATTTATCACAAATCAGTGCATTGTGATATGATCTCCGTGTTAACAGTCTGTGTAATCTTTACATCACAAACAGCAATTTAGTTTTCTAAAGAGTTTTTTTTATAAGGAATCATTTATCACAAATCAGTGCATTGCGATACGATCTCCAGGTCCCCCCGTAGTGTCTCCGTGTGTTTGTGCATACAGCCTGGCTGTCATCACCCCTCTGTCCTCAAGCGCAAACCTCCCTGGTGATTAGATCCCGCAGGTAGGATCCTTGTCACATTATGATAATCAACCGCATTCCTCTGCCCTTTTATTCTTCTCTAGAGTGACTGCATCTTGTGGAAGAGGAAAAATGTAGTTACTGGATCCAATCGAGTGTTTGTGTCTCTGAAATTATCAGCAACACCCCATCAGGAAAGGTTCTGTTGGTCCACAGACGTCTGGCGATCCAAGCAACCACGTAAAGGTAATGATCCCGTGTCCTACTTTAGGCTCTACGTGCAAACAGATGTTTGTATACTACATTAACAAGAATTCAGAAAAGCATAAAGACAGGTTTGTGAATGGAGGATTTTGTATTTGATCAAGAGTTCAACGTTCCTAATCTTAATAAACAAACTCAGTACAAAGTCAGAATTTATCATCTATTACTAAACATAGACTCAAGTAGTCTTCTTTTATCCAATTACAACATTACCCAAAAAATAATTTCATAGCCATATTAATACGTCTGTTCACCCTTTGGCAGTTGTACAGAGGCTGCTTCATACAGATTCCCTTTAAAATCAGATCTCTCTTTCCACTATTAGTCTATTAAGGGACCCTTTATCTTTAAGGAAATTAAACACTTCTTTAATTAGGGCTTATTTGCATAGCCCAAGGTCCTCATAGGTTGCTGTCAATTACTGTTGATAAGCCTCTCTCAGTGCTGCTGTGGACCTCCAGAACAACACTCCTTGCAAACTTCCAGTTATATATGGCTAATGTTCTTTTTTAAGAATTTTAAAAATTGTGGTAAAATATATAAAACATAAAATTTACCACCTTACCTTTTTTTAAGTGTACAGTTCAATAGCATGAAGTACATTTACATTATGTAGCTGTGCGACTACCATCACCACCCATCTCCAGAACTTTTTCATCTTCCAAAGTTAAAACTCTGTCCCCATTAGGCACTCACTCTCCATTTCCCCCTCCTCCCAGCTTCTGGAAACCTCCATCTACTTTCTGTCTCTATGAATTTGACTTCTGTGGGGACCTCATATGAGTGGAATCATACAGTATCTGTCCTTTAGTGACTGGCTGATTTTACCAGCATTATGTTGTGGCAGGTGTCAGAATTCCCTACCTCTTTAATACTCAAGAAGATTCTATTGTATGTAGAGACCACATATGGTTTATTCCCTCTCTGTCAATGGACACTTGGGTTGCTTCTACCTTTTGGCTATTGTGAATAATGCTACTATGAACATGAGTGTGCAAATATTTGTTTGAATCCCTGCTTTCAGTTCTGTTGTGTATATACCCAGATGTGAAATTGTTTGATCCTATGTTAATTTTTAACAGTAAGGAACTTCCATACTGTTTTCAATCACAGCTGCACCATTTTGCATTCCCACCAACGGTACACAAGAGTTCCAATTTCTCTACATCCTCACCAACGCTTCTTGTTTTTGTGTTGTTTTGTTCTGTTTTGTTTTTAATAATAGCCATTCAGATGGATGTGAAGTGGTATTTATTGTGGTCTTGACTTGATTTCCCTAATGATAGTAATGTTGAGGGTCTTTTCATGTACTTATTGGCCATTTGTATATCTTCTTTGGGTAAATGTCTATTCAAGATTTTTGCCTTAATCAAGTAGTTTTGTTGTTGCTGTTGTTGTTGTTGAGTGTAGGGGCTGTTTATATATTCTGGATATTAAGCCCTTATTAGATAAATGGTTTGCAAATGTTTTCCCGCATTCTGTGGCTTGCCTTTTCATTTGGTTGGTCATGTTCTTTGATGCACAAAAGATTTTACTTTTGACATAGTCCAATTTATCTATTTTCTTTTGTTGCCTGTGTTTTTGGTATCATATCCAAGAAACCATTGCCAAATCTAACATCATGAAGATTTTCCTATATATTTTCTTTTAAGAGTTGTATAGTTTTAACTTTTATGTGTAGTTTTGGGTTCTGATCCATTTCAAGTTACTTTTTGTATATAGTGTAAGTTAAGGGTCCAACGTCATTCTTTTGCTTGTAAGTATCCAGTTTTCCCAACACCATTTGTTGAAAAGACTGCCCTTGCTCCATTGAATGGTCTTGGCACCCTTGACAAGAATCATTTGACCATATACACAAGGGTTTATTTGTAAGCTTTCTATTCTATTCCTTTGGTTTGTGTGTCTGTCTTTATGTCAGTACCACACCGTTTTGTTTACTGTAGCTTTGTGTAAGTTTTGAAATCAGGAAGTATGAAAATTTCAGATTTGTTCTTCTTTTTCAAGATTGTTTTGGTTATTTAGGGGTTCCTTTAGGGTCCATATGAATTTTAGGATGGATCTTTCTATTTCTGCAAAACAACAACATTGGGATTTTGATGGGGATTGCTTTAAAACTATAAATTGCATGGCTAAGTTTCTTAATCAGACAGAAATAGAGGTTTCAATGTTTTATGGCAGTGAATTTTCCTACCCAATTTGAGCATGTACCATTACCTTAAATAAATTTTTTTTCAGTGTGAAAAATATTAAGATTTTATTTTATTTTTTCTGATCCTGGTCTGGAGAACAATAAGTGATTGTAGGGAATGTTAACTATAAAGTTTTACACAAATCTGCACTAAGAATGAAGAGACAGTTTCTGTTGAATTTCTTAAAACTCAGAATTTTGAAATCAGTAATTCCTTAGTAGAAAACCACCATTGTCATGGAATGTTTCACATAGTCTTTGCCATCAAAGGTAAGCTTATCTGGCATTCAGAAGTTCTTTATTTATAATAAGAGCCTAATACAAAACTTAGGTATGATGGGGCATCACTCAAGACCATGGTCAATATTAACAATGTGGAGAGGCACAGTATATTTGAATGAGTGATTAATCACACTCCTGCGTCATTTTTGAAATAACAAAACCTACCAATGATCGAGCTTTAGCACACACATCAGCACCAGGCAAGCACTAAATTCCTCCCAAATTCTGCTAGACTGAGAGATTATCCTTCCCACTTCAGAGCTCAGTAAAGGGAAGATTAGAGAATGTAAGTGACTATGCTAAGATGACATAATTAATAAGTAGCCAAGACAGTAACTGCACCAGACTCAGGTGGCTGACAACGGGATAGAAAGGAATTTTGTTTAGAGATCTACATTTGACACAAAGCACCAATTCCAAGAAGCCTTCAAATTTCAATCTTCAATCCAAGTCTATTTCTAAACCAAATGAAAATATTCAGAAGTTAGCAGTAGAATAGATACAGCAAAAAAAGGACTCAAAGGAAAGGTTTTGTTCACAACTACCCTTTCTGTCCCAGATACCAAGGGATAATTGTGTATTAATCATTATGTTCATCCATTTCCCACTTTTTCTACACTGTTGAGTACCTATTTTTTCCATGAGCCCTTCTAGACTCTGGAGGTATAAAATGGATGAGGCACGGGCACTGTCCTCAAAGCATCACAACGGCGTGGTAAGGACCAGGAGTAAACAGGCCTGAAGGCCCTTCCTTCAGGGCAGAACACCTGCTTGATCCCTCTGCCTTCCAGAGCCAAGCATGTTTCCTGGCCCTGTAAGGAGTTCGGTCTGGTATCAACAGAGGTATGGGTAAGATGACTTAGGAGGACAGAGACGAGGTCTTAGCTCTGATTAGAGGGGCCAAAGATGTCTTTGCAGAAGAAGTGACCCCAGAACTGGGTCTCGAAAGATTAGTTCATTAGATGGATGAATTGGGAGTGACTTCCCATGTAGGAGAAAAATATAAAACCCAGAGATGAACTCAGGGCATAGACATAGATACCAGTAACTTGGCACGCACAGCTACTTGTTAGGACAAAGGACTTAATTCCTCCCGGCTTGGGTTTGGTGTTGGTAAAACAGTTGTGATTTCTGTGGTCCACAGGAGAGAGAATATGATATGGCTCCATCTCCCTGTCTTTTCAGACGGAGGGTATAGAACGGTCCACTCCAGGGCTCTCAATCCCAGAAACTGATTACTAGCTGCTCTCACTCATTTGCCCACCACCCTTTCTACTTCCAGTACCCAGCGTTATCGTATTCCACCATCCAGATTCTTGTTACCTGCTGCCGTGTGGTTGTTTGAACTAGGGATTCCCAGCATTGTTCTTTTGCTGGTTCTACTCCTTAGCTTGCAACTCAGAGTCAGAAGGACGCAGGTGGAAGGGCCCATGGTCCCGTCGCCATTGCTAAGCCGGCAGCGGTTGAATAGAGACGGCCCCGGTCCTGCAGCCCTCGCACTCCCAGCTCCTCCCCACCCTGTGACCACCACCGGCTCCCCGTGGGCCATATTTCCTGCCCTCAGCCCTTGCTTCCCTTAGCAACCCCAGTCAAGAAGGCCTTTGGGGCTTCCTCTTATGGGAGAAATGAAAGTGCCGTGGTACAAGATTTAGATTTAGGGCATTTTCTGTCCATGTGTCCCAATTAGCCACCATGATTGCCGAGTTGAGCACCTGTGGCTTCCCTGCAGCTGGTGCTCTAGGAAATCCAATTTCCTCTGAACCAGAGCCCAAAGAGAAAATCACACTCCCATCCAATTTCCATGCTAAAGACTTTACTTAAAATAAAATCAATATCTGTTTCCGAAAAAGCTTCATGAATTGTGTTCTGAATGGCGACTATTTTAAAGAAAAGTGTATCGTGTGTCCAGAAGGAGGAATCTGCTGAAATAGCTCCAACTTTATAAATCTGTGGTCTTTGACCCTTTGAAACGGATTTATTTTAAACAGCTGACAAATACTATTAGTTTCGTCCTAGCACTGCCAGTTACCATTTGTATCCCTTTGGGCAAATCCCTTCAAAGTCTTACTTTCTTTTTCTGTAAAATAGGGATAAAGGGCTAGATCAAGTGTGATGGATTACATGAAAATACTGTAAACTACTAATGATGGTGATTGTAGCTAAGTATTCATTAAGTAGCCACAATGTACCAAGCTCCGTTCTCAAAGTACCACTCACTATATCCCATTTAGTGCTCGAAACACCCTGTGTTACTCTTCTTGTCCAGATTTTTATCCATAATTTATATCAGAGGGAACTAATGTATAGAGAAGTTAAATAAAATGCCCAACGTTACACAGTAAATGGCACGGATGGAATTCAAACTTAGGTGGGTGTTTCAGCTCCTGGCCAATGTTCTTAACTGCTGGGACCTGCCCCTGCCACGTTCCCAAAGCCCTATGCAAATATCACACATTGCTATCCTTATGTCTATTCCACATATATTTACAGTAGATATTATTTGTGTGTGCATGTAAAGTATTGTGTGTATATATACGCTTACAC
The DNA here is from genome assembly GCF_965194825.1 of Balaenoptera physalus. NCBI lineage: Eukaryota > Metazoa > Chordata > Mammalia > Artiodactyla > Balaenopteridae > Balaenoptera > Balaenoptera physalus. The sequence goes on from NC_138894.1 coordinate 97,080,202, forward strand.
ACCAAGAATTTGTAAAACTGCTAGGTTGCCACTAAATCACACTGTTTTGCCTAAAAGGAACAATGCTGTTAATATGATTCTGAGTTCACCACTCTCGTGCCCCCTTGCTCAGAAAACAACCCAATAATTTCGAGTCATGTTTTCTCAAGATCATCCCTAATTCATGACCTAATGCTTTTCGATCGTTTTCATAGTGATTCATCAGTATTGCTTAAATCTTCTTTATGACCTTTGTTACCTGCCATTATAACAATGTTTATAAAATGTAAGTTATAAAATAGTACAGATAGTGAAAAATAAATAAAAGGGTTTGAGCTTTGATTTTTCTGGAATTTAGGAGATAGTGGAAATTTGCATTTTACATGACTTGTCTCAAAGTCTTGGACCACCACTCTCTTGGATAGTAGGATGCAAATGACTAATCCCTCTCCCCTCCTCTGGAGAGTGACAGGGACTGCAGATGATGACACTTCTCTCCCCCCAGCTGAGAACGATTGCCTCCATCCGTGGGCGTTTTGAGTGAAGCCGAGTTGGGGAATAGGCGGGTCGTGTGTGGGTGTGGATGACAAGGGGCATGAGATCCACGGGCTTCTGCCAGCCTGAGCCCACCTGCGGGCGGGGAGCTCACCAGAGAGGAGCTCTTCTTGGCTCCGTGGAGGTGCTGCCGCCGCGATCGAGGTCAGCCTGGGGCCCCTTCTCTCTGAGCTCATGCTCCTCCGGCATCCTGGGTGACTTGAGACTGGGAGGTTCCTGGACGCCCCGCGGGTTTATGAAAGCTTCCGAGCGACATGCGTTTTCCACACATGAGTTTCAGAGTTGGAATGCCCTTCCCTCCTGTTCCCCTGGAGCAGAACTAGTGAAAACGTGAAAAGCCGAAGATGCCAAGAGAGCCCAGGGCTTTGCTGAAGCTGCACATTCAGTTCAGTGAACCTCGGGCAGCTCGTTCAGCCCCAACCTCAGCAGGACCACTTTCTAAGTTATTTCTTGGGGGGAACAGAGTAGTGCAGGGTGCTAAAGTGACCCTTGAGGTCACTGGCACCAGGAGATTTGAACATCAGACAGTATATCATAAATTTCTCAAAAAACCCAAAAGGCAGAAACACCTATAGGGCAGGTGCTGTGTGTCTGGCGTGTCCGTGCCTTCCAGGCACTCACAGTCTGAGGTACCCCACACTCCACGATGTGCTCTGGACAGCCCCACACTCACGGCAGGGACCTGCACAAATCCCTGGGGAGACTAACAGTGCAATTATCGCCTGAAAGTCTGTGATGCGTGAGAAATATGTGCCCTGAGGTCTAGCTGGGAGATTTTATGGTGTTGGTTGAAGCCTAATGATGACATTATTTACCATTTTCATATTTCCTCTTTAATTATATTTCCTCTTTAATCATAGTTTACATCCTTTCCTTGGGTCTTAACGTTTGTTTGACAAAAAGATTGTGCACCATTTTATTTATAAAGATCTACCGTTACTAATATGTTTAGAGAAGAACATTCTGCTTAAATAACTGGTAGCATCTTCCACTGAAGCTTTTATAATTAAACCTCTTAGTCTGCTAATGTCAACAGTTCCTTCTAGATGGAGTTAGTGGAATTTTTGTTATCATGGAAAAGTGGTATGTTGAGCTTTTAAATTTCCTTCCAAACAATGGAAAATTGCCACTTGATTCGACAGCCTGAGCCTTGTGCAATATATACCAAAGTAGTGATGTTTAGTGATGCATAAGCTTTCTCCTCACTCCTAGAAGAGAATTTTCAAGGAGCCCACATTCCATAGAAAGTTCTAGAATGTCCATTGGAGGTATATGTATCTTTTCTTTGGGGGAGGAAATACAACTATCCTCAGATGTATCATTTTCATTTGCCTTGTGGTTGTGTTCTCATCTGACCAGAATAAAAATCATGTTAGCCCTTATCTCATGGGTAGCTTTCATGCACAATTTAAATCCAATGTAAAATTCATGGGTGGGAATTAATAGACACTTGCCAAAGCATAATGAATAACGTATTACAGTGTTGAAAGGGGTGTTAAATTTAAACACAGATAATATAGCAATTAAATGAATAAATCTTCCCTAATCAAAATCACTTTCAAAATATGGAAATTTTAGTGCCTGTCTTATTTTAGGGTTGCATTAATAAACAAACAAACAAACAAACAAGGAATAACCCCATTAGAACAGAGCAGAAAAAAGGTAGATAGTGACTTACTAGCATATTAAATTTGACAACAAATATTAACTAAACATGGACAAAGATATGGAAAGATACTTCAGAGAAGATGCAAGTGGCTTTTACGTTAGAAAAAGTGTTCAACTTCATCAGCATCATCCGTGTGACCCACAGACTGACAATGTCATAGCATCGTTTACCTACCAACCATGTTCAAACTGTATTGAGGAGTGTGGCTTACAGACACAGTTATTGGCAACATCAGTGAAGCTTAGAGAGGATGTTGCCTTCCTATTAGCACTTCCACGTCCACGTACTTAGTGCACAGATATTCACACTCAGGAGCTGCACGTATGTTGTATGTATGAAGCTGCAGCAAGGCAGTGCCCAGGGAGCGTGGCCTCTGCAGGGACCGTATCCAAGCATGACTTTGGACAATCTACGATCTCTGCCAGTCTGTTTCCTTCTGTGTATGTCAGGAATAATCACAGCATATTTACCTTAGACTGCTGTGAGAAGGACTGATGGATTAAATGGCATTTGTCACATAGTGAGCAGTTTAGAAGAGTTGGCTATTTTTGTTACACATTATAGACTTGTTTGTAAGAGCAGGAATTTGGAAACAACTATTCGTCCATAAAAGACTCGTTAAATGAATTATGTTGTGTTCATGCAATAGAACACTATGAATTATTTTTTGAAGGCGGGAGCTTGTATGAACCTAGCCCAGCATATGTCGTGCGATGAAAACTCGCAGGGTGCAAAGCCATGTGAGTGTTACCATTTGTATACTTTGAAAGCGTGTTTGCACACAGATGCTTGTCAGTGCTGGAACATCAGAGGAAGGACAGTCAAGGTTGCCTCAGGGTTAAGAGTTAGCTGATTGGGCAGGGGAGGAGTTTCTTCTCCTCGTTGTATGCCTGTGGATACCTTAAGCATGCTGCCCCGAAATTCATGATCGATGTTTATATTCACTGGATATTCGTGGAGAGACTTGAGTAGAACCGGCAGAGGACATGACACTGTGGGAGCCGACACTCCCAGTCAGATGGTCCCGGAGAAGTTGGCAGAATGGATCTGGGGCGGATTCGTGGGAAAGGAGTGGACAGAGCGATACCAGTGCCAAACTCAGGGGAGAAGAGAGGTGTCCTGGAGATCAGACAACTCCTCAGATCTGAGAGGCTGGTGGAGATGGGATCCTCCGCCAGCACCAACAAAGGCACCGCGGCAGGAATCCCAGGTTCCGCCTGGAAAAGAGGCAATGAGTCTAATTTCTGGTGTGTGCAGTGAGCAACTGCGTGAGCAGAGGACAGGAAAATGGGGAAAGCTGGTTCTGGGAACATCTTTTAGACACATTGCCCGCTCTCCTAAGAAAAAATGCCAAACTCTGAGGGGCAGAGAATTCCATCCACGTGACACGGGTTATTGGTTTAATTTTGCTACTACTGTATATCGTGAGCAGGTGGGTGGTACGGCCTGTGATCTCTGAGTTCTTCACACTCTTACAGATCTGCTGCTTTGCCCCCTCTGCCCCCGGGTGGCTCTGCAGGAGCCCCCTCCTCCCAAGGCCTCTCCAGGGCCTGCTACTTCCGCACTTTAAGGAAAGGCAGGCAGAGCCCACAACAGCCAGGCGGTCTGCCTGTTAGAAGCCTGCCCCAGAAACCGTGTCTGCAGGGTGATGGATGAGGTTAATCTCCCGTCGTTTCATGGGAGATTTACATGCATAAGTCTCATTAGTGCTAATGGGAGTTTCTTGCATAAATCTTACATGCAGGAAGGTAAGGAAAAAGCCGGTTTTCTTTTCTTCTTTATCGGTTTTCTTGCTTAAGGCTTCGTTCCTGCAGTCTGGGGGCTGGCTTGGGGGTCTTACCACGTGCCTTGCCTGGAAGCCGCTGGTGGTCTTCATTTACATGGAAATGGACCCTAAACAGGGTTCTGAACTCACATGTTTAAACACCTCCTACTTGCGCCATCATCTTTGCAAGTACAGATACCCAATTAGTGCCACTGATCCAACAAATTTCCATGTGTCAGTTGTACCTGCTGTGAATGTCATTCTGTTTGGTGATAACAGGGCCTGCATCCCAAAATAGAGGTGGGGGGAGAGGGAAAGAAACACTGAGTCCTTGTTGTGAACTGAATTATTTTTAAAGTGACTACAGATCCCTGTCCTTTTTAAAGTGCCAGCCTATCTCTGAAGCTAGGATTGGGTTTGGAGGGAGGAAGGCTAGACCGGCCCCTGTGGCTCAATTGCCATCCCTTCCCTATGTCTATTAAGTTGTGGGTCCATTTATAATATCAAGGCAAACATGTAGAGTTAGAGCTGTTTCCAAGAGGACATCTGAACTGACAAACACAGGCTTAATTTCACCCTGCGTCTGAGTGGGAGACTGGCATTTTTCAAAGCCCATTGAATACTTTCCGTTATTATTTTGAATGTATGCCAATTTCCCATCATGTTCACACTCAGAGCTGTGGAGTGTCGCTTATTGGGAGGTGGGAGATGGTTGTGGAGGACTTTGACATTATATAGGTTCACTTTATTTGTGTTTAAACATTTGCATATGTAGCTGCTGACAAAAGGTAACCAGGATGACTTCAGGTACATCTAGTTCTGAGGGCAAGTCACGAGTGTGGTGGCTTGTGATAGAAAAACCTTTTCTTTGTCATTTAAATTGTGTATGATTTATAGATAGATATTAACAGCAGATATTGTCTATTGTACATGTCCATGTATATGTAAATGGATAACATGCTAGTGCATAAAAGAAACATGTGTGTGAGTGAGACAGACAGATTAATAGAAGATTTTAGTGTATTAATAGGAAAAAGAGATAAAAAATAATAACTTTAAAATTTTCCAGGAAACCAATACTTCAGTTGGTTAAATTAACAACAGAAGAAAAGTAACTTTCTGAGCTTTTTCTTCATTAATCCATTTTCTAGAAAAAAATATCTGTTTGATGGAGTCATTCTCTGTTAACCAAAATGATAAAAATTATGTCTTCCCCTCTAATCAAATTCTCCTTCAGTCAAATTTTGGCCTCATCTTTACTAGAGATTATTTGTAAATTGATGTTCATTTTGATCACTGTGTAGATACCTGGATAGTTTTTTGTGCGTCCACATTCATGCATTCACTTATTCAACATATACGACTGAGTACCCGCGAAATGCTGGGCATTGTTCTAGATGCTGGGGATGCTTCAGAGAGCAGAGCCCCTGCCCTCACTGAGCTCGCCTTTCAGGAAGATGGACGCAGGTGATGCAGGGCAGGAAAGGAGCCTTTCGGGGAGGGGGTTGGTCTCCTGAGCAGGAGGGAGCAAGGCTCTGTTCCAGAGAGAGGGTGATCCCTCAAAGAAGCGGACGTGGTCCAGTCACAGCTCCAAGGAGGCAAAGACAGGGTGTAGAGGTTGGGGAGCTGGGGTCGCTGTCTTGAACTGTTTCTGGCTTCTTGATGAGGTGGGAAGCCAGGTCATCCATGAGCTTGAGGGGAGGAAGGGACCAGGTATGGAGGAGGAGGAGATGTGATGGAGGGAAGGAAGGAGGGGACGGGGACCTTGAATTGCCAGCAGGAACTGAAGACGCACCTGAGGCCACATCATGCTTTGAGGTGAGACCAGACGGTCAGGGCTGCGTCCTTCCTTCCAGCCACTCTCTGGAGGAGGGCTGGCACAAAGCAGACGGCGAAGCCAACCTTCCCCGGGGAGGAAATTTAAATGAGAGACAGGCAGGCAGATTAAGGTGCAGGAAGAGCCGCAAATCGTGACCCGCCCAGTGTGAGCGCCCAGGAGGGGAGGACGGAGGACGGGGAGCCGAGGAGGAAATGGTGCGATCGGTGGGTGATCTGCTGGTCCTTGTGCAGTTGTTCAAAGGCTGGCTGGAGACTGGGAGCTGGAGGGAGGGAGCTGGAAAGGCACCAGGTGGCAGCCAGAGAGGAGGGCGTCTGAGTGAGAAAACAGAGGGGAGGCCATGGGAGCAGAGACTGAAGCAGGAAAAAGTGGTCCAGGAGTCAAGAGGCCGGGATTCTGGAAGGATGAGTGCTGTGGGTGGAGAAGTTGTCAAGGATCTTGCGGGCTGGCTGGAGAGCATCCTGTGATCCTCAAGGAGTGGGGCGAGGTCCCCGTGTATTGGTGATGTCAGGGAGTCTCTCTGAGTCTAGGGTGACCTGAGACTCAAGGCTGGAGCGATTTAGGGAGGATAGGAGGGGGCTGCCAGGTGAGGGGCTGCCCGGGGTGCAGAGGCCCGGGGCGGGGCGATACACAGGATGCTCTGCTGCCCGCCTTGAGCTCCAGAGGCTGCCGTGGGATGATTTCAAGAATGAGGCATGAGAGGTGGGGTCAGGAAGGGGACAATGTCCAGAACATGAGGCTTAGAAACTGAGTAGGGGTCACCTGGGAGCCTGACAGGAGGTGCCGACCTCAGGGCCGCTGGCGGGTGAGGCTGGCAGGTGAGGCCGGAGGGACGTTCATGGGATGCCCTTTGTGAGTTAGCACGAATCATAGCTAATACGTTAGAGCGGGGCTCCTAAGAAAATTAAGGGGTCAGTGTGACGAAGCGCTTGATGTGTAACATTGTGACTCTGGGCACAGAAGTCGTTTAATGGCTCAGGAAAACATCATGTGTATCTCACAGGTTATTTACATTGTTTGCCCTTTGAGTGTCCTTCAGGGTCGACACAGATACATTACAACCGCCTTGAAAACAAAGTCCACAAATAAGGTTGACATAACGAAAGTTTATTTGGTAGCAGAGTTAGAGGGATGGAGAGGGGCTGCATGAAACGTTTCCCTGCAAGGACTTAAAAAAATAAAATCCATGTACCATGCAATCTCACCAGAAGGGAAGGACTTTCCTTCAGCCGGAGAATCTTCAGGTTCTCAGTTACCACATATGATGGTTCAAGTGGGAAGATGCTTGTTAAGAAGGATCTTGGCTGGACACAGCTGCCGATGACTCACTTGAAACCGTCTGCTTCGGCTGCGAGATGCAGGTATTCAGAGCCCCTCCCCTCCTCCCAGAGAGCCCACCAGGATGCCACGAGGACGTCACCCTGCACCTCCAGGGAACATTTGTTCACAAGGGCTTGTTGGATGGACAAGGTGTGTGTAGGTGTTTGTGCTGGGCACACATGGACATTCATTCACTCCCCACGCGTCCAGTGGATGCAGATGAAGTGCTAAGGGTGATGATTACACTGACGATGGACCCCTGGTCCCTAAACACACAGCCTGCTGAGGCCGGATCAACCCAGAAACCAGGGCAGACGCAGTGAGACTGAAATGGCAACACCTGGACAAGTCACCAGGTTGTGACCAGCTCATACTGCAGACAGGGCACCCAACAAAGTTCACCCGAGGCTGCATTTCACACACACGATCACTCACACGCTTTCAGACTCACAGTAGTAACAACAGCCACGTTTAGTCCTCTCGTGCTCCCTCCCCTACGACCATCCCTCGGAACAGACCTCCTGGCTCCTTCTCGCGTCTCCAGGCTCCGCCCATCATCCACTGAGTAGGTCCTATGCTCCTGGAGAGTAAGCAGATCACCCTGGCCCTGCAGATGCTCCACTCTGAGCCCCAAGGCATCTTACTTTTCATCAAAGCCCATCAGCTTCCTGTTGGGAGTTTTCTGTCTTTGGAGCTCCTGTGGGTCCAAAGTCCTATCTATTCCTCAGCGATAATCATGTTCATCCTTAACAACTCATATTTCCCTCCATTCGTAAATTCAACTTTGAACCTTCCTTCAGGCGGTAAACTTCCCATTTTGTAACAGTAGGAAATGGAGATTCCAACTAATTGACATGTATGGAACGAGGAGTTTGTGTATAAACATGTAAAGATCATATATAGATTTTCATCAAATATCACTGTGGTACTGTGAGGATAAAATGCTCCAATATTTGTGAGAGAGAGAGAGTCGTGAACCACAGAATGTTCCCCAATGATTACTTATTAACATTAGGAAAAATGCACTCAGTGAAATATTATTCTTTCAACAGGTATTCACTGGCCACTGGCTGTGAACAGGTACCGGGGCTATAAGGATGAAAGGGTCTCACAAAGCAGAAACTCACATACCGAGTGCAGGTCACCGGGCGGGGGGAGGGGTGGATGACTCAGCACACAGCACTGTGGGTCGGGGCATCACAAAAGGTGCGTCTAGTGGAGGAGAATGGACCCAGCATAAAGGTGGAGACAGTGATGCTTTTGCATCAGCCCCTGAATAAGAAGGAATCAGGGAAGAGAGGGCGGGGGAAAGTCTGTGGCCGTTGGAAAGCTGGCGTTTCCTGCGGTGGAGGTTTGTCCGAGGTGGAGGTTGGCCTCGTCACAAATGATCCTGCAGGACATGTCGGCGGCTGGACTTTGTTCTGAAGGCTGCAGGACCATACACATGGTCATCCTTGTGACTGATGACACGGCAGATAAATCAGCGAGTAGGAGATGTGTCTGGCGGCAGGACCAACCTCTAGGCTACACACAGGAACACAGGCAGATAAATACGGCCCCTGACCAAGAGGGCAGGCGGGAGGGACAGAATGGGAGGCTGGAGAGATGCAGGGAGCCAAGCCAGCCTGGACAGGCCACTGGGGAATCAGGGACAGAGGGTGGGATGGAGGAGGGGGAGCAGGCAGGGGTCCAAGTCCCGGTCTGGGACCGCAGCTCAGGTGGTGGGGCCACTCACGGGGCTGGGCGGAAGGCTGGCCGGCCACTCGTGAGCAGGAAGACCCCGCCCAGCCAAGGTCACACTTCAAGGTTACATAGTTTAACCTTAGGTTAAAAAGGCATCTCAAAATTTTATACACGGAGTTCAAGCGCAATAAAATAATAACATGATAAAAAGGGGCACATTCTCTAATCAAGTGAGTCTTAAACAGCGCCGGCCGTTCTAATATTCCGTAAGAGACGCGCATGTCATGAAATCATGCCATTTAATTCCGCAAAACATGTTGAACCCCTAGTTCTGTTGCTCAGCAAATGTTCAGTGTTTGAGTGATTTCACTAAACCCACGTGGAGTGCCGAGGTCACTAAGGCCTAACCCAGCTCCCAAGGACCTTATCATCTCATAAGGAAAACAAGACAAATGGGCAAAATAATCGCTTCTCAGGGCTGTGTGGAATCGGTGCTGGGGTGGGGAGGTGCCCAGTGATTTAGGGGCTCGTCCACACCAACCTCTTTCATCACCTGAACCCCACTATGACATGTCCCGGACAGGTGACCCCCCTCCTTGTAGTTGGAGAAAGAGGTACTTTCGGGTCTCATGGCTGCAGTGACGGTCCCGCAGGCCTGCCGGCCTCGTTCTGTGCCAGGACGGGGAGAGCCACTGGGGACAGCATGGGACAGTTCCCGTGGAGCGTGCAGTCGAGGGACAGGGCCCACAGAAAACAAGCAAACAGACACATAAAGCAACTGCAAGTTGCAGTAAGTCTACTGAGCAGAGCACGGGTAGTGGGGGAGAAGATGAAGCGCTGCCCCATCCATTCTCAGAGGGTGGTTTGGAAACTCCTCTGCTGGGAAGACGGCAGTGAGGCTGGGCAGATAGTAGAGGAGAGACTGAGAAAAGTGGGGAGAGTTTCAGGCAGAGGGTACCGCAGAGACGGGTCAGGACTGTACCAGCTCGTTTGGGGAACCCAGGGAAGATGCTGGAGCCCGGTGGACGCGGGGCAGCGTGGGGTAAAGCGGGTCAGAGGCTGCAGAGGAGCCTTTCCATGCTGCCTTGTCACAGTCAGAAGGGGTATGAGGTCTTAAGGCAATGGAAAACCACTGGTGGGTTTTAAACAAGGCAAAGCCCAGAATGTATTTATACCTCAAATTTGGTACTTAAACAGACTGGAGGTTTGATCGTCAAGGGGCAGGAAGGGAGAAGAGAAGACAATTAGATTATTTCATTGGTCAGGTGAGAGATTATGTAACTTGGACTAAGTGTGTTGATGAAGAAAAAATGATTTAAGATGTGTTTTGGAGATAGAATCGTAAAAACTTGCAGATGTGGGGCTTTGAGAGGAAGGAAGGAATGAAGAGTGACCCTGTTTCTGACGTGAACAGGCATGTGGACAGATTCTGTTACCTGGATACAGACGGTGTCCGGGAGAGAAGCTGGGGTAGGAGTCAGGAGCTCCATTCTGGGCCCAAGAAGTTTTGGATCGGACATCACGTTCAGAGTATATAGCTAAGTGTCTGAATGTTGGTATTGTGTTGATACTAACGTTCTTTTCTGAGCTAACTTCCCCTCAGTGTTTGTAGGACTTTTAGAAATCAGAGAGAACTTAATAAGCTTTAATCCTTCTATCACATTTTTAAAATGAGAGGAATTGAGCGGCTTATCTGCGGTTATGCAGGTACTTAGGGAGAACCAGGACCAGCCCAGGCTCGTGTCTCCCACACTGTGTGCTCCCTGCTCAGGTCCTGAAAACACAGGTGCATTTGTCTGTCGGGATTAAACCCACGCTCTGCGTAACCCTCCTCACTTCCACGATGTGGCTGTGAATGGAACTGCAAATGGGGCACTGAGTCCAGGGCGCACAGCACACCGCCCACCATGGGCCGCCAAGCTGGTCAAGTCACTGAGTCTTTCCAGACATTCCGAATGGGGGACAAAACAAGCAGGACAGTGAATCATCTTCATCCCATAGATCCCCCCACTACCTGTCATCTCTGTTAGAATTTAGTGACTTAAAACCACATTTCTGTAGCCACGTGAAACCTAGAATATTTTAAAAATGCTAATTCCTGGTGTCTCCTTCACATATTGAAAAACGAGGCTGTTTTTCTCTTGATATCAAAGTGCTTTTCACTCAGCAGCCCCCGCACGGAGATTGGCCTCGAGGCCTCAGCGTCCAGGGCGGAGTCCTGTCTCGCTGCCCTGGGACAGAGGGAATGAGAGGGATGCAGGGCTCTGCTTTCTGTAGCGGCCACTGCACCCTGGAAGAGTCACCGAATCTGAGTCCCCCGCCTTTTCCTAGCGGTTTTTAAAAAGGTGATTAATTGGATCCGATTCGACTCAGTCCTGAGTGTCCCCCCGCCCCCAGGGCCTCCCCTCCTGCATCTGCCGCTGCTTCTCCTCAGCATTTGCATCCCAGCTGCGAAGCCGTCGTGAGGGTAATCCCACAGGCCCGCGGTGCCCTGGAGCTCAGTGACGCTGACGGGCCACGTCTCTAAAAGCCGTGGAAACATAAAATCCACTTGTAAAGCTAGAGGCTCGTTTGTTGGAAATTAGTAGCCACACTGTTTATTGGAGCTGGGGATGAAAGGTCCATTATTTCGAAAAGTCAGTCCTACAAACGCTTAATACAAAACCAAAGTATTTGAGAAATAGCTACCTCCTCACAAAGTGAGACACTAGAAACTAATGCTTCTGTCAGAATTCAATAGAGATGCTATAAATCTGATTCAGGTTCGAAAAGTGAAAACGTTGGGCCCATAAGCATCCATAAGCACCCAACTGTATAGTCCCTCTGGTTAGAAGTCGAAACAGAGACATAGCTTAAGGCCGGCCGAATATATAACTAAAATGATATATAAATCATACTGGTTCAGACTGTGCCATGGTTTCCCATTAACTTCCAGTATACTTTCAGGGACATTATTACAAGTTTATGAACTTTTACCTCAATATACTTTGGAGGAAACCTACATTTTTAACTCCTGCATAATGTCTAAGGATATACATCCAGCTTACAAATAACTTTCTAATAAAGCTGAGAAGAAAATATCTTAAATTGGCATATTTGTTTAAATTATAGTTAAGCCAGTTGCTTCCTCTTATTCATTTTCATGAATCTTTAACATCGGGAACAAAGCCTGGCAACTAGCAGGCATTCCTTTTGTATTTAGAGAGTAAAAAACACACGGATGAGCAAGTGAACACATGATAAGTAAGGATCAAAGGTGTTAGAAACAAAATATGAATCTGGATACTTTAAGACATGCTAAACTGTACGTGAGCTAATTGTTGCTGTAACTGGCACTCCACCAGAAGATAATTTGTTCTTGGTACCCTTGCCTTAGAAGGGAAGAAGTGAGTACCTCAAAAACCTTATGAAATATGAAAATAAGCATGGTTAAATGTTAGATAAGCAATTAGTAAGTCACGGTGAGACTGTGTGTATTTACTTTTCTCTAGTCTTACACCCAGAAACATGTGTTTGGTCAATACATATTGACACACGAACAATTATCAGAGGCCAGTAATTTTCTAAATTAGATGCAACTTCTTCAGTTGGCAGTTTTGAAGATAATTTATTAGATTTCTTTTTAATGAAACAGAACCTAGATTATTTTATGCACATGAAGGTAATTCCAACTCCAAATCATACGAAGCATGGAGAACCAGTTAAGTGAATCTGTAACACATTTGCGTGTGTGTACCCACGAGCACATCTGTGCATCCGTGCACATACATGTGACATGGGCGTGGACACGCATGTGTCAGCCAGGCATTCATGTAATTTACTGTCACTTTAGTCTAAAGTGGAAACGGCTGACTTGGGTAATTACAGGTCTGTAAAAAATCACCTTTCTCTTTTTGGTACGTTTAAAACAGGGTCCTTCGCTCTGAGTTATTGAACACCTAGAAGCTTTTTCAAATATTCTAGAATATTAGCATTGAAAAAGACTTTAAAAAACATCAGTTCTAGGATTGCATTTTACAGATAAGGAAACTGAGGCTCAGAGGTACTTACTCAAAAAGAACCCATTTAATCACCCTCCTCTCAGGGGTGTCCTTACACACACGCCCCATTATTCTGGCTCAGGTGCTCCTCTTCTGGGTTAATTAACGGTTTGGGTTTTACCTCCCGTTAGACTGCAGGATCCTTGAAGGCTTAGGTGCTTTGCCCTGTGTCCCTGGTAGCTGGCCTGGGCTCCAGTAAGAGCTGAGCAAGGAAAGAAAGAAAGTTTCTTAGCAAACTCAAGGTTAGCAGCCGTGTCTCCAGACAAAATCTTGTCTTTGTGTTACACCACATGCCTTCCAAGAGCATATTTTGGAGCCATGATGCTAGCTTTTTTAAACTACACACAAAATATTCCTTCCGTTAAAAAAAGTTCTCTAAAGTGTAGACCTTGGATAAAGCCTGCCATTTCCGTGGTCCTGCCTGACCTTCCGTTTCTCTTCCTGCTCTTCACATGGCCTCCGTTTCATCACAGATTTACAGCCTCCCTTTCCGTTCATCACTTTCTGACCTTCACAGTGATTGGAGCTACTGGCCCTGTCACTCAGTCCCTTCGATTCTGCCCCATAAATTTTCAGCCACCAGCGGTCACGCAGGTATGAAGCCCACGCTCCTTATGGGGCACCTGCCCCTCTAGACCCCGGCGCCCCGCAGGGCCTGGATGGGCTCACACACCGGGCTCACCTCCCTGCCAGACCAGCGGTCTCGTTCTTCTCGTTCTCCGAGAGGATGCTTTGCTATGGGCTGAGCATCGCAGTGGATTCTTAGGAAAGGGTTTTCTTAATTAGCCCAGTGTTAGGACCCCAACTATGATAGAGACTCAGTCCCATCAGGTGATGAGGCTGGCTGTGAGGAAGCGAGCAAAAGCCATCATGCCACTAGCACCGTCTTCAGTTTTCACATTTGCTGTGGTTCCTAAGCTCTAGACTAACCATCCACTTAGCTGCCTCCTTCAGGCAGCTTTCTGGGCACGGACACCGCTTCTCAGCCTGACCGTATCAGCTCCGCAGTGACAGTCAGCAACGTCGCCTACTTTGCCGTCGTCACAGCTAACGGGAGCGCTGGGTTGGCGAGTTTGGACACTTTGCTGGTTTTGCCACATTAAGTTTCTAAACAGTGTCGCTGGTGACTATTTCAAACCTCTCCTGTACATCGCATTCTTTCTTAACTTGTATCCCTAATATACTAACATAGTCAACTCATATTTGACAGCTACTTTTTGTTATATAATCTTAACGATACTATTTTACAAGTTGACTCAGTTCACAGAAGTCTACTTAGTACGTCCTCCATACGAATATAAAAATGTTCTGCTAGCTGTCATGTACAATAACTTCTGTACTTTCTACCGACCGAGTTTTTGACCTTCTTCCGGCGATGACAAGGGGAAGTTTGCATATAACGTGTGGGTGTGCTTCACCCCCTCCCCCTCCAGGGTCTTTGTCCTCTTTGCTCGGCTGGTCATGGCTTGACCATTCGTGCTCAGTGGAAAGCACTCACCATCCCGGCGTAAACCCCCAAAGGCTGATTCTGCCCTTCCTAAGGGCGCAGGGAGTGGGCTTCCTCAGCGCCCACCCACAGGGCTCAGCCAGCAGCAGAGCTCGGGGGGAATGAGGGCACTGGGTGTGTGGGTGGGCAGGGGACAGCCAACACCACACCTGCCCCAGCAGCAGGGACGGTACAGAGGCCACCAGGGGGACCCAGAGGTCCCCACACCTACCGGCCTCGGGTCAGGAAAGGCTGACATCCATGATTAGCAGTGCCCCAGCCATGGCACTTGACCAGAGACGGAAAACAGACCACCAGAAGCACACCCGGGAGGCCAGGGAGAAGCTGCTTTTCACTAAGGCCCTGAGCCTGAGAGAAATCGACTATTGGGGTCCCCCTGGACAGGCTCACACATACCTGCTCTCACCCCAGCCCTCCCGACGCTTACGGTCAGGCCCTTGTCCAGCCCCTCCTGCCACCCCCTTCCCCAGCACAGGCAGCGGGAGTACCTGATTAGCAGGCGCCCAGAAACCCACCCAACCCTCCTCAGACCTGGTCAGGAGAACAACAGAGGGAACAGAGGTGATCTAACTGTCCCCTGCAGGGAACCTGGAGAAATGCCGGCTCCGAGTGACCAAGGGTGTTCGTGGTGGGGATGGTAGGGGCGAGACCCCTGCGTGGTTTGGTTCTGTCCGTGAGACTGGAACTCAGACATTAAAGCCTAACGCACAGCCTAGCTCACTGTGGTGCCCACTAGGTGTCTGAGCACGAGGGCCTGTGTGCTGCCCCCCTGCTTTAACACCCAGGGTGTGAGAAGACACCGCCCCCCAGCCACCCGCTCCTCTATTTCTCCCTGAAGCTCTGCCTGTCTTTGTCCTAATCAGGCATGTAATTGATTGGTTTAGATTTTTGTTTTGCTTCATGTATCTTGTTCTGAATATCAGGTTTGAATATAATTGCCATAGGTCACACTACCTTTTTAAAAAATTTATCCAGTATGCAGGTTTGGGAGCTGGGGGTGACAGAATGTTATATGTAAATTTATGTAAATGTATGCTAATGCCCCATTGCAGCCCGTAGGTGAGTGAAGTGGCTGTCACATCGTCACAGGTTAGTTCACCAGGGAGCCCCGAGCA
This sequence comes from Balaenoptera physalus, assembly GCF_965194825.1. Taxonomy (NCBI): domain Eukaryota; kingdom Metazoa; phylum Chordata; class Mammalia; order Artiodactyla; family Balaenopteridae; genus Balaenoptera; species Balaenoptera physalus. The sequence goes on from NC_138894.1 coordinate 97,095,672, forward strand.
CTGCCATCTCAGGACGACTGCAGCATATTTATGTCCCCGTTGAAAACAATCCAATAGCTTTTCTCAAAAGATCTCACAATTCCCCCAGACTATTCCTGTTGATGAGAAAAATCACACTGGTGATCTTCCAAGTTATCTGTGCTTTCTTTTATATAGAAATCAGCCTACATGTTTCTTACATTTGCTGGTTTTTAAGTTGGTTTCAACTCAGTAAATACCACTGGGCGCTTTTCGCCGTGAAACACTGTGCTGGGTAAATGCAATACAGCTCTCAAATTCCAGGACCTCGCAGCTCCGTAGGCAGCACTGCAATGGAGCTGGAACTCGGATCTCCGGAGGGGGAATGCTCCGTGTAATTGTCGGGTTGGGGGAAACACCCCAGGATTCTAAGCAGTAGGGGCTGCTCAGCTGTGCTCTGCTAAGCCCCACTTAGAGAGCCAGTAAACCCTGTGCCCCTCACCCCGCTTCATCCAGAGTGTCGGACCTTCCATGCATCTTATATGTGGGGTTTCTGCATAAGATTTAAAAAACAAAAGTTTTCCAATGTGAAAACCAACAAGGCATGCAGGACGGCTTACACTCTAGAAGCTGATGAGGTAGTCCAGCGCCGAGACCGTGCAGCCCAGGCTCAGGGGGCTGCAGTGGGAACAGCTAGAAGCCAAAGGGGGAACGTCAGAGTCATCTCAGAGCTAAGACAGAAAGGCTTCAAAGCCTTGCAACCAATTGAAAATTCAAATGGGGGCAAGGAGCGAGTAAACGGTGGTTTTCTGCTCAAGGAAGGGTGACTGAGAAGGTCCAGATGGTGTAGAAGGACCTGGGAGTCAGAATGGCTGGTTGGCAGAGAAAGAAACTAAGTCTGAGGAGCCCCTGGATGTCTGGGTGGGGGGATGGGGCAGACGCTTGAAATTCAGGCGAAACGTGGTGGAAAAACAGGCTCAGAAGTAAAACTTCCTGAGTTGTTTAATTAGAGGTAAAGGTTAAATTCCTGCCGTGAACGAAACTGCCAAGAATGAGACTAGAGGCTCAGGAACAGAATCTTGGGAAGGTCTTAATTTGGGGGTAGGAAGAGCAGCTTGAAAATTAAGACGTGAATTGCATCAGCCACAGAAAGAAGGGGTTTCTAGACCAGTAAGAGGACCCATGATGTCCAGTGCTGCCTGAGAAAGACCTTTGGATTTGGTGGGTTTAAGAAGATCATCTCAGGAAGAGCAGACGGGAGAGATACAATATGTTAATGCTGAGATTACAGTCAAGATCAAAAATTTCAGAATTATTTGAAATTGGCTTTTGTTTTGAGGCAAATATTTTTAAATCAATGTAAAATATCTTCTCAGAAGAGAGTCCAAGTTTTCCAGATATAAGGACAGCAAGCTGGCGATAAGACGTTTGCCCTGACACCTAAGGCAGCAAATCATGTCTAATCTTATCAGGGCTTTACAATTCTCTTCAAAGGAAGGTCTCACCTCACGAAATACATTCCATGTTGATTCTGATGTTTGTGGTAGAAAGCGTCAGTTACCGTGAGTCCGGACGCTCCTCTGTGTCAGAGACCGGACGGTCCTAGAACCTCCTAGAAGGAGGGGAGACTCACTAGGAACTCTCTCAGCTTCCACTCCACCCAACTACTCGCTGCTCTGCTGTCCAGAGAAAGAACAAAAGAATACCTGTGTCTTCGGGGCCGGACACCCCACTCTGCCCGGCCCTTTACCAGATAGTGAAGGTGTAAGTGTCTCGCCTCCACCAGGTCCCCTGAGCAGGTGCTGGGAAATCCCTCCCACACCTTGAGGGTGTTAAGTACCACCCTCCACCGGAGAGGGCTTTATACAAGTGCGAGAACTGGTGAAAAACAGGTAAATTGTCCCATAGTTTTGCATGGAAGTCAGCCAGGCCCTAGAGCACAAACAGACCTCAGGGCATGGAAAACCCTTAGGCAGTCCCCGGCAGCCCTGGGTGAAACGCCCGTCTTTTTACTGGCAGCCTGTGCACAGCTGAGAACCTGATGGGCCGCCCAGGATGCTCGGGTGTGGTTCAGCCCCTCTCGCGGAAGCAGCTGGGGTCCCAGGTTGGGCAGCTCCACAGAGCACGGCCGGGGCCACAGAAGTGCCTCGGCCCCTGCCCTGTGCTTCCCTACAAGGTCCCCCTGCTGCCCTTCTCCCCCCAACCTCCGGTGACCTGCACCTGTGCCCCCCTTCCCTCTCCACGCCGTGACCCCCTCTTCCTCCATCCTTCCTTCTGACACTCAAGGATTTGCTGCAGAGGTCACAATACCTGAGCATTGACTGATTCATCTTAATTTGGGGTTCCAGCTACAGTGATCTTAAATCCTCCTTCCCATCATGGGGAAGGCTCAGACTGACATACGAGGAAATGTGGAAAACAAAGATAAAAAATGATATTCCAAGATTTACTATTCACTTGTCACATCCCGCTTTTCCACAGAGACAACTGGACAGTTTCTGGGCCCTGATCCGAAGGGAAAAGGGCAATTTGAAATTTTCCCAAAATGCCCCTCATCCTGGAAGGTGGAACCAGGGTGACGGGCCTCATGGTTGGATGTGGCTATGACCCTTGACCTTCAGCTCCCTCCAAATAAACAGCCCCCAAAGGGATTGTCAGCAGTGGCTTTGAAGTAAGAGCCAGGAATGGAGTGAGGAGGGTCAGAGCCTTCTTCCCTGGATCCCAATGTTGTAAACACTTTACCCCCCAGGCTGGCCAGGGGCAGAGCCTCTGAGAAGGCAGAGCAATGAGATTCGTGCATTTGCTCAGCTGCTTTGACAGCACTGGGCTTAAATAACAAGATCACTGTCTCACAGTCTGGAGGATGGACTCATGCCCGAGACCCCGGTGTGGGCAGGGCTGGCTCCTTTCAAGCCATGGGGAGTTCGTGTCCTGGGCCCCTCCCCCAGCCCATGGGGGTTTGCTGGCGATCTTCAACATTCTTGGCTTGTAGAAGCATCACCCGACCCCTGAATAACGGTCACAAGGCACTCTCCCTGCCTGTGTCGCTGCATCCCAAGTTCCCCTTTTTATAAGAACACCAGTGATACTGGATGAGGGCCCACCCTATTCTGTATGACCTCACCCTCCTTTATTTAATCTGCAATGGCTCGGGTTACAAATAAGGTCACATTCTGAGGTCCGGGGGGTTAGGACTTCAACCTATGACTTTTCAAGACACAACTCAACCCTAACAATTAGGTTGAGTGAAACAACATTTACAGGAACGCTGGTGGCACTGCTTTCACAGCACAGGAAGCTGGTCCTACAACGGCCGTGGAGGCTGTGTTCTCTTCCAGACGGTGGGGAAGTCTGCCCAGTCCTTGGTCGCGGCAGTGAGCCCTGGCCGTGGACCACACTGGCTGCTCTAGCCCCTCAGACGTGCTGCCAGTTCTCAGCGGCAGTCGTACTCTAAGATGAAACATCCCTGGCGTGATTTGGTCACACATGGGTGGATGATCATCTTCTGTCACATTTGACCGATGTGGCCATGTCAGCGTGCGGGCTGAAAAATGGCAGTTTTGGATGGATAAGTAAGGATGAAGGTTGACCTTATTCATCAACACATTGCATCTGGTTCTGACCCCACAGAAGCTCTGATTCCCCAGAGGTTCTCAAGAGGGAAAGGAAAGATTGACGTATCTCCTACTACAACTTCTGTCACCTTTCACCTGGTTGAATTTGCATTTCTTCTTATAAAAAATTATTTTAAATTAATGCTATGGAACTCTGAGTGTGACAAAGAAAAACTACTTTTGCATCAAATAAAGAGGATATTAACCAACCTAGAGCTTACACTGTAGTTTCAGACCACCTGGAGGTGGGTATCAGAGCTCATGGGGTGGACCAGGGGCTCTCACCTGTTTGGAGATAGAGGAATCCCAGCTCATACCCTGCAAAGGCCTCCCCCGACTTGGAGGGGCCCTGTGTGTTCTCAGTAGAGCTGTGCTGTGGGGTTTCGTGGCAAAGTCAAGCCCTGTGCAGCCAATATTCAGAGGTTGCTCCGTTTACAACCAAAGCACTGTGCAAAGTGCGTGAGTGAAGTTGGGACACCTGCGGGGCTGTCTGCCCTGCAACCCTAAGCCCTGAGGTGGGGAGCCCAGCCCGCATCTGCTGACTCTCAGAAGTTTCTGGAAGTACAGTTTGGTGGCTGGCGCTCTACTGCACGAAGACGGAGCTTGGTCACAGCAGGGTCTCAGGATATGGACACCATCAAAGACACAAGTACAAGCCATATCGCCGGTCCCTCCATGGTCTAAGTATCAGCAGGTGTCAGAGCTGTGGGGAACGGCCTGTTTGCCAAGAGGAGGGACCCGGGCTGCTCTGGGCCGCACTCTGATTCCCAGGTGGGGCACTGAGGACCAGGCATGAAGGGCCTGTTCAGAGCTTAACTGGATCACGTGCCCCCTCTTTGAATTCCGACCTCCTGCCACGCTCAGCACAGAAACAAGACCCGTTCTGTGGCATCAGGAGCCGGGAGGACCTGCCCTGCCTCTTTTGTCCCTTTAACCCCAACGTCTTTCTCTCCCTGGGCCTGTGCCCCCTCCCCCTCCATCCTCAACCAGCTACCTCTTCCCTCAGGTTTGACCGCACTCACCCCCTAGAGAAGCAGGGTTCCTGACCTGCAAAGAGCCCTCTTGCTGCCCGAGACCCCGGCCACTTCCCTCCCGAGTGTCACCCCTTTGCCCGTTTCCCACCTTCGCTCAGAACTCGCAGTGTTACTGCCGCACCGGGCAGACAGCTGACGGGCTCCCAAGCAGGGGCGTCACGGTCCCAGGGTGGCTGCTCCAGGCTGCAGTGGTCCCTGGGACCAGGCACATCCTCAAACGGACTTGAGCTGTTTGTGGTTGGGAAGGATTTAGGAAAACATCCTAGGGTAAGTCTTTCACTCAGAGTCAGAAGAGCCGTCTTAATGCGGCATGAAAAGTAGAAGTTACACGAGGAAAGACTGAGTGTAACCCTGTCAACGTATAAAACAGGCACAAACCGAGCAAAAGGCCAGTGATAACCTGGGGAGAAGTATTTGCTGCATGTGTAACACAAAAACCATAAATATTCGGAAGACGTATAAAGATATAATCAAAAAAGTAAAGGAAACAATCAACTAAATCACAGAAGAGGAGAGAGGAATGGCAGTCAGCTCGGACTCAAGTCACCTGTGAAACAAGCGAAGTTTGGTGACACAAGCTACTGCAAACGTGCTGGAAATGTCGCATCCGTACGTTTACTGGTTGTGAATGGATTCGGCCACTTCGGAGGGCAGCTTGCTGGTATCTGTTCAATTTTTAAATGTTGAGAAATGTCAGTCCATGTGCCTGAGGAGGAGACCAGACAAGAAGGTTTATTAGAGCACCAGCATCTTCTAGTGAAAAACAGGAAGCAATCTGAACTTATATCAGGACATTTGATAGTTTCATCAATTGTGCGTAGCCATATTATGGAATAATTACCACCCATCATGAAATTTGAAGTATAGCTTATTACACACACATGGAAACGTTTCCAACTGTAACTGGAAAAAAAAAAAACTTTGTAGAAGAATGTGTAAGATGTGATCGAATTTATGTTTAAAAATGAGTAGTTCTATGCATTTACATATTTGGTAGGGCTGACCGTGTCTAGGTAAATTGTGTGTTTGCGTGTGTGTGTACAGATAAGCATGTTACAGCAGATGCAAGCAAAGCTAATAAACATGTTTGTCTCCCTGGAAGGGCCTGAGACGGGAGGGAAAGTCTGGTGGCTAAAAAGGACGTGTTCCAAAATCCCACCCCCCTCCCATCACAGGTATTATCAACATCTGTACTTATTTCTTGCCAGTATTTGTTCATTTCCATGGTGTTTTTGGTTAGGAGCATATTATACCTGTACTTTTGCAACCTAATATTTATTTCAAAATTGCATCATAAGCACTACAAACAGTGCTACAATTCTTTTCCGTGGGGAGAAAGGCTTGCAGTGATTGGGCACTGGTTCTGTGCTGGGCATCTGAGCCATTACCTCATTTAAGTTTCCCACCACCTAACGGGCAGGAATTAGCCCACATCATGAAGGGAACCTGGGACTCAGAGCAGTTGGGTCAACAGACCGAATAACTGGCTGGCAGCTGGGTCAAGGCAGAACCCAAGGCTGTTTGACAAAAATCGACAGTCTCCCTCCTCACTCTGGGAAGCGGATGAACGAGGAACCCCGTCACCTTCCGTGTTGCTGGGAATTAGGCTGTTCTCCGTTTTCCGCTCTCCTGCATGACGTGTGCGGTGCAGAGAAGGTGGAGAGTGAGTAGGAGAAAGAGGACCGTCTGCGTCAGGTGTGCTCGGGGAGCCGGGCCTCAGCTGGTCGATGAGAAGGCTGAGGCCTGCTCCCCAAGGTGACTCAGAGCTGAGTCCTGGAGGCCTCGGAACTAAACAATAACCCGCTGGTCTCCCTCCTGAGACACCGGCTCAGCTCGAAGTCCCAGGTGACCCCCCCCTCACTGCTGCGGCTGCTCGAAATGGAAGGTGGCACAGCTGCTGGGGGCCTGTGGACTCAATTATCACCACCTCCTTTAAATCGTAATTTAAGCAGGTAGATGTTTTTTAATTGCCATCTGTGTAGTGAAATCCATACCAAGACAATCAGGGTCTGCTTTAATTGGATGTAACCTGGCTGATAAGCGTCAGAATGACAGAGCTGAGATTGACAGGTCAGGGAATCAGACACTTTGGCCGCGTATAATGGTTGGTCCTATGTGGCTTCATGGTCTCATATCACGTAAATAAATATAGGTGTGTGTATGTATGTATATATGTGTGCATTCTACATTATTACTTTGCTCTTCTCATCCAGCAGGCCAGCTTCTCTCTCCTGATTCTAAGTATTACTTTCTTTTATTGCCTTTTAAACTCTGCCTTCACACATGTCCCCCACCTCCCCTGGAAGCTGCCTTGCCCATCAGCAGCTGAAGGGGCCACACTAGGGGAGGCACTGGATTCCCCTAATTTCTATCCTGTGCCCCCAAGAAATTGCCCCGTTGGGTGCCCTGTAGGATGCAGACAGCCCCTGCATCTGTGGGGCCCTGGAGTGGGTGTCCTGCTCGTCCTCGTCCTAAATTCCCAACAGGCTTGTGTCAGGGCTTCAGAGGCAGGAGGGAGAAGTTCCCTGCTTGTCTGTCCAAGCGCCCGGAGAGCCCTCCTGGCCAGCCTACCCCAGGGGCCGCCCCTGCCCTCCCCAGCCCCCTCCCCCCGACATCCCGCACACCCAGGATTGGACTATCTCTCCTGCCTTGGCTCTGGGTCCCCTGAGCAACGTCCCTGCTGCATCCCCAGCACCCGACAGACACCTGACTCGGACGCGGGCTCCGCACCTAACTGCTGAAGGATCAAGTCACTTAATCCTTACCAGGCTTCATCTGAACCACAATCAATGTAAATGCTGCTTTCTAAGTTGGCCTTTCCTCGGAGGATGTGGTGCATGTCTCTCCACACTACCAGCCTTTTGTCCGTTTCTGTAATTCTTTCTTTCATTCTGGCATCATCCGATTGCAGTGACTGCATGGATGCTGGGACCCCGGTGGGGCTGCTCAAGCCTCGTCCGGGTGAAGTGTCATCTGCAGGAGAGACTAAGGAGGCTACTTCACAGGATTGTTGAGAGGAAGGGGTGGTTAAATGTCAGGAAGGAGGGGCCCGAGACCCAGCGCACAGTAGGTGCCACACCTGTTAGCTGGAAGTTTCCTCCCAGCCACTCCCTCCCTTGTTCCTTCCTCCTCCATGTGGTTTTTCTCTCTCTAGAATAACGTTGAAGCCTCCTGAGCGCGCAGGAAGCACAGTAGCCGTACGGTGCTCTGAGCACCAGACACTGTAACAGCTGGTCCGACGGGCTCCTGCTTTGCCCCTGAGAAGGTGCAGGTGCAGAGAGGGCGGGACCTTCCCAGGTCACCCAGCTGCTGCCGGGGCAGTGGCCCCGCTTCTCCCGGCTCTGGATCCCTGAAGGTGATGGGACAACAGCCACCTCCAATGCCTGGGTTTCTTGCAGGGGCCAAACAGATGCCTGTGAAAGCTCTCGTGAACCTCCCAAGTGCTGCACACCTTTTAGTTTTGCATCATTATGACTGAACCCCGAATCAGTCTCTCGTTAAGGCCTTCACACACACCCCTGTAGAATCACAGTGTTTGAGGACCCTGGCGCCCTTGCTAAATCCACGTGGGCACATTTGTGATCCGCGTACCCAGGAGGCCACGTCCTTTCTTGATTCCGAAGTATGCAAGGCCCAGCCCAACTCGATAACTTGCATCTTACGTTAGGATCAGCAATATCACCCACAACATAGTTTTGGGTTGCAGTCTGCGCTGCTCCAGGGCAAGCAGGCCTGCGTACGTGAGAGGAATTAGCCCAAATCCCCTCCTTCAGTGTCGGGAGCCCTTGCACCCGCCCCGCCCAGCTCCCCCTGCAGCGCAGACTCTGCCCCGTGCTCCTCCACCTCCTCCCGCACGAGGTTCCAGGCAAGTCTCCTTCCCCCGGGTCCGCGTGGGCAGTATCTCCCTCCCTGACCCCTCCGGCCCCAGCCCTCTCTCCACACCCAGCGTGTCCTGTCCGCCCGCCCGCTGGCTTCCCCTCCACCTACATGCGGCCCATCTGTATCCGTCCTTCACCTGGCTGAGCTCCAGGCTGTCAGCACCCACGTCACAAACGGGAGGAAGACCGGGCACAGATGTCCCTTCTGTGACGGGCCCACAATTAGAGGCCCTGCTCCCCCAGCGCAGGAGGGACGTGAGGCCCTGGTCCCCCAGCGCAGGAGGGACACGAGGCCCTCCTCCCCCGGCGCAGGAGGGAGGCGAGGCCCTGCTCCCCCAGCGCACGAGGGACGCGAGGCCCTGCTCCCCCGGCGCAGGAGGGACGGGACCTCCACAGGCCCAGACAGCCTCCCCCCTCCCCCGCCCCAGCCAGGCTCCTCTGGGCCCTGCAGAGCTGCACACCCTCCAGCACGACTCACCTTCCCAGGGCCCCTTCAGCTGTGAAGAGGGGTCACTCGGTGGCCCCGTGCACGTGCTGTGTGGGGATTAATTAAGTGACTGTGGGTAAGGAATGAACTTGGAGGTCTCCCTCGAAAGGTGGCTCAGGAGGACATGGGCTGATTATTAAAGTATTAAATCCCCACTTTGCCGCTAGATAGAAAGCAACTCAACTCTCCCAACCGCTCGGGAGGAAAACAGGATTCCTGCACGTCCCGCCCCCTGGTGAAGAATGAAATAGCACCAGTTAGGATGCACTGTACTTGCTGTCAGAGAGCAGGGCGGCCGTCTGGGAGGGATCCAGGCCTCTCCAGCAGTTAGTTACTTACCAGGTAAATCTGGTGCCTAGAGAAGAGATGCAGCGTCCAGTGTCTTGGTCAGATGCTGCCATGGTGATGCCTTCAGCTAATACTGGTCAACCAGACGGTCTACGTGGGGGGCCCTACACCGCCGCACACCAGGGAGGGGCCATGAGGACACTGCAAACACTGCAGGGGCATTTCGTGTTGACACAGTTCGGTCACCCGCCCGGAGCCACCCCGGGAACTGAGATCTCACCTTTCTCGTGAGCGTCCTCTCCCCTTTGTGAGAACAATCAAGCTGCAGTGGGAGGGCAGCCTGCTTCCAAAGTGCTGCAGGGCACTCCCAGGAGCTGACGCTGGGCCCCCTGCAGGTGGCCGGCTGGTCAGCCCAAGTCACAGACACGCCAGGTCTCGGAAGGCAGCGTCACCTGAGCACCTCCCTGCTCAGCGTGTGTGCGGGCTGGCGGCCCTGAGGCCAAGGTCCTGGCGGGCTTCGCCACAGCCAGCTGTGAGCTGGGCCCAACACAGCCCTTCCCCGGGCCTCAGGGGGAGTCCGATTTGCTTACTCCCTGGCAGGGCTGGCACAGTCAGATTCCAATTTGTTGGTCGGCGACAGTCAGGTACACTATCAGGTGCTATCTGAGAAGCAGTCATGTTAGCTGGGAGGAGAGGGTTGGTAATGGGATCCCCCAGAATCATACAAGGGAAGCCTCACACCTTAAACCCAGGGAAAAAATGCCTCTGTGCCCAAGAGCATCCTGTCCCAGGCATGGAGGCAGGAATGGGGTCTGCTCCCTCGTGGCTCAGAAGGTCCGGCTGTTTCACTGATAACTCCTGAGAGTTGCCTGGGGTGTCTTATGAATATTTTTAATAGCTTTATTAAGATATAATTCACCTACCACACAATTCACCCATTTAAAGTGCACAATTCAGTGGGTTTTCGTGTATTCACAGATAAGTGCAATTGTCACCACAGTCAATTTTAGAACATTTCCATCACTTTGAAAAGTGACCCCATAGACTTCAGCTTTCCTGCCCCACTTCCCACCCTACGCTCTTGTCCTAGGAAACTACTAATCTACATTCTGTCTCCATAAACCTCCCGATCTGGGACATAGCATACACATGGAATCAGGTAATATGTGATCTTTATCAACCTGATTCTTACACTCAGCATAACGTGCTTGAGGCCCATCCATGTTGTAGCGTGTGTTGTTCCTGTTTATGACTGATCAATATTCCATTATATGAAGAGACCACATTTTATTTATCCATTCATCAGCTGATGGAAATTTAAATTGATTCCATATTTTTGAATATCATGAATAATGCTGCTGTGTACATACTTGTACAAGTTTTTGTGTGTACTTGTTCGTCTCTTACCTAAGAGTGGGATTATTGGGTCATACAGTAGCTTTTTGACTAATCATCTGAGGATCTGCCTGATTGTTTTCTGACATGCCTGAACCATTTGCATTTCCACCACTTGTGTGTGAGCGTTCTGATTTCTCCGCGTTTTCCCCAACACTTGTTATTACCTGACTTTCTGATTCTATCCATCCTCATGGGTATCAAGTGGTATCTCATTGTGGTATTGATTTGCAATTCTCTGATGATTAATTATGTCAAGGAGTGTCTTGTCATGTGCTTACTGCTATTTGTATATCTTCTTTGGAGAAATGTTTATTCAGATTCTTTGCCCATTTTTAATTGAATTGTCTTTTTTTTTTTTTTGAATTGTCTTTTTTTATTACAGAGTTATAAGAGTCCTTTATATATTCTGGATACAAGTCCCTTATCAGATATATGATTTGCAAATATGTTTTCCCATTCTGTGGGTTGTCTTTTTCACTTTCTTAATGGTGTATTTTTAACACGAAATATTTTTTTTAATTTTGATGAAATCCAATCTATCTATTTTGTTGTTGCTGTAGTTGCTTGTATTTTTGGTGTTATATCTGAGAATCATTTGCCAAATCCAAGGTCATGAAGATTTACTCTTAGGTTTTCTTCTAAGTTCTTTATAGTTTTATCTCTTACATTTGGGTCTTTGATCCAATCTGAGTTCATTTTGCTACATGGTGTGAGACAGGGATTCAAATTCATTCTTTTGCGTGGGGATGTCCAGTTGTCTCAGCACCATTTGTTGGAAAGGCTATCCTTTCCCCTTTAAATGGTCTTGGCACCCTTGTAAAAATCAGTTGACAAAGATGTATGAGTTTATCTCTGGACTCACAATTCTATTCAATTTGTCTATAGGTCTATCCTTATGCTAGTACCACATTATGTTGATTACTATTTTTTGTAGTACATTTTGAAATTGGAAAGTATGAGTTCTGCTTTGTTTTGTGCGATGTTAGCTGTGGGTATATCTTCTGAGTCTTAAAGGTTACAAAGCTCATAGATAGCAGAGCTGGGATATGATCCTTGTTCTTTCTATGGTACCTCATTCCTAGAAGGGATATCTGAGCCATTATTGGGTATTTCTATTGATGGGGAAGTTTTACTGCAGGAGCATCATTACATCATTGGACCAACTCCATCCTGACCTTCCTGAAGACTCCAAGAGGTACCAGGACTTGACCCAGGGTAATGAATCTGTACGTAGAGAGGCAAGACATGCCTGTGACACCGTCATGGCTTTCACCCTGAAATGCTGCCCTGAGCAGCGTCAGGCCCTGGTCTAGCAGACAACATTTAACACCTCCACCCCACCCAACACGGCTTCTGCACAGCTGAGCAGAACCTCCCAAGAGAAAGCCAGCCTCCAGCTTTCCTGACTCATAACTTCTTGGGTCACCTTGAGCCCCCCGTTCCATTCTGAATGTCTTCACCTAGATCTGAAGAGCTGGACAGGAAAACGGTGTTTCTTGATTTCCTGCTGCCTGTACGTCTTCCCTGTTGGCACCTTCCATATAGAGAAGCAGACATAGCGGTGGGAGGAATAGGAGAATCCAGTCAGGACTCCGGCCGGAATGGGCCTGACCATGGCACATTCCCTGTTTTATGCTGTAAATACCCAAAATATGAAAGGAGGGTTTTTGCACCACTTCAAATAGAAGAGAAAGCAAACTGTTATAGTACCATGTAATAATGCGCTTTCTGTCTGAAATAAGAAAAGGTACAAAAGAGAAGACATGAATGGGATGGGTGAATAAATAAATTTTGGGATAAAAAGAAACACAAGATGCCATAGGAGCACGAGGAGGGCACCTGAGCCAGCCTGGGGGTTGGGGTGCCCCTCAGCTTCTCCCAGAGGATGACAGGGACTGAGTCAAAGGGAGAGAAATGGTCCACCAGAGGCCTGGTCTTAAACCTCTTGTAAAGACAAATAATCACCAAAATAAATGCAAATGTATAACTGTGATAAAAACCAATTTGGGCATATAAAGTAGGATTCTTGAAATTTTAAAATACAATTGAAGAACTCAAAGATAAATTTGAAAAAACCTTCCAAAAGATAGAGAAGAAACAGAAAGAATAAAAAAAAAAAAAAAAAAAAAAAAAAGCCAAGCTCAATAGGATCAACTTATCAGTAGGATACATTTAGACAACACAAATCCATTTGGTAGACATTTTTTTAAAAAAACACACAGTAAAGAAAATAAAAAGGGAGAAGTTATCAAAGAAGGGAGAAACAACTTCTCAGCGACGAGCAGGCTTCAGGTCGTGTGTGCACTGGGTGCTGAGCAGTAAGCGTGGAGAAGAGATTCCCGCAGAGACACACAAGCCCAGGATGAGGGCGACGGCGAGGGAGAACTGCTTCTGATGAGAAGTGGCATCAGACTGGCCTCAGCGGCGGAGGCCACGCTGGAAGCCTGGCCTTCTAGTCTTGGGGAAGCAATTTACACTTAGGAAGTCCTGCCTGAGAGCCAAATAAAGACATTTCCTGACATACAAGATCTCAGAGGGAAACTTTCCTGCAGGTTCTCGTTCTGGGAAGAATGCCTGGGCTGAGTGTCAACAAAGTAGAGGAGACGCTCAGGGAAGAGACCGTTTTGGGGCCTGGAAAATAAACAGCCCCTGTGCCCTGCATCTAGGGGGAGGAGGGGCACACAAAGCTGTGTGAGGCCTGCTGGTCTCCTTCAACACCCAGCAGTCTCTCTTGCCTTCAGCCTCTCAATACAGACACTTGTAATGCACGTTTTTCAAAAGCAAATAAAAAAAATAATAATAGGTCTGAGACCTTGATTTCTTAAAATAAATTTCCCAGAGGGAATTTCTGCCATTGAAAAAGAAACGGACTGGGTCCCAAAGAAGAGGGGGTCAGCTCGGTTCTGAACCCTGGAACCACCTGGCAGGGTGCCTGACCCCCCCAGCTGCTGGACTGTGGGTGGGACTTGGCCCATCCCTGTGCTGCCCAGGGAGGGAACCTCTGTCTTCGTGCACTAAGTACTCTGCTCCGAGTCACCGGAAGCCGTCCTCTGATTAAATAATGTCGATGTGCAGCTTTCAGGGGACACTTCGCTCTGTGGCACCATCAACCCCTGCTCTCCCACGGGTTTTGTAAGGGACGTGGTCTAACACAACTTCGTTGTCACCAAAACACAAAACCCACAGACGAGTGCGCTGCAGGTTTATGTGGCAACTGTAGTAAATAGGAATCTCAAATCTAATTTAATTTATGCTGAGATCAGGAGTTGAACCATAATTAACAGTTTGCTTGTCATTCATGCCTATATAATTTAATTGTTTAATTTTTAAATATTATGAGCTATTTATATGTATATTTCTGGATAATATTATTCACACTGAGTTGAATATTTGCTGATTAAAAAGTGCTTTTTATAGCTATAGTTTTATAAAATAATTTATTTTAAAAGGCAAGCATCTACATATGTCACAGTATCAAAACTGAGCGTGTTGTCAATGTATTAACCTGTATTAATTTGTGTTTTAGTAGATTATGTTGTATTGTCTCAATTACTGGGGCTTCTTTGATAAATTTAGTGATGGGTATGGAATTTCTGTTTTACCCAAACGTATTGTTTTTTGTTTTTTTTTCTTTCTGCTCTTTCATCCTTTCTCTTTTTCTTTACACCCCCCAAAAATTATTTTTTGCATATTTAAGGTTGCAACTGTGTTGATCCTAACTCTGAGCTACTCTTTCTTTTATTCTTCCTTTGAACTTATGTAGTGATGTCTTACCCATCTTGTTTCATACCTACCGAGTCACCCAAGTCTAGCTGAGTGCAGGCAGGCGAGCCCTCAGTAAATAGTGGTTGAGTTAATTAAAGGCGTCCCTATTTAGGGAGCTGTCTACATCATCACGGTTATAAGTGAGAAATTGAAACTCAGAGATATTATGGAGGCATATTAATAAATAGATTTACAGTGATAATAATATATCAACATACTACCATTTACTGAGCATTTACGGTTAGCTAGATCCTTCTTGTATATTATCTACTTTAGATATTGAAAAATTCTAGGAAATTAATGCTTATAAACAACCAGCTCAGGTTATGAGGTAGTAAGTGATAGTGCTTTTGTGACCCAAGTCCATGTGATTCCAAATCTTTTAACCATTAAACATTTTACTGGCTGGTTGGGTCACTTGTGTAACAATACGCTCAATTAGATCAAAAATTCCTCCTGTGCCGGTCCACAGGAGCACTGTCTTCTTTTTTCTCTCTGTCTCTCCCTTCCTTTCTTTTTCTTTTTTCTTTTCTTTGTCTTCCTATCAGCAAAGCTGTATTAACCAGCCCCTGGGTGCAGCACCTAAGACAAGGCAGGTGGTTTGGCTACTCCAGAGTCACGAGGACCCGAGGGCTGAGCCCTGAGACAGCTGAAGTGGGAAAATTTAGGGGAAGTTATTAAATCCCAAGGAGGAGGTGGGGAGACATTCTTTGATCTAAACGGCAAACTTGAAAAGCAGAAAGACAAATCTGGTCTAATTCCTTTCTCTTTCTGGGAATTTATGAGTTTAAATCTTCTGTGGTCTATGTCCTTGTGTTCCTAGCAAGACACACATGAGCAAACTCTTAGTCCTTGTCGGTGTGGATCAAATCAGGCCTTGGGAAGATTAAGTGTTCAGGGAAAGGATTTACAGCTCAGCCCTAAGTGTGGATGGGAGTAGACAGGGCAGCTGGTTCCCAGGTAACGGGAAGGATGGCTGAGTTCCAAGGACAATGACTCCCGCTCTTTCTTATTCGACTCAACTATCTGGTTTCCTGTAGTTCAAATGAGGAATTACAGAGAAAGTTGATGTCGTACCTGAGCATTTTGCTGGTTGTCTGTGATAAGCTGGTTATCCGAAATATCAGTGCCCAGAGGTTTTCATTCCAGAAAACCACCTGAGCAAGAGGCACTGGACCCTTTGGAATGAATGAACCCATGTGAATGAATATCCACAGCAACTGCTGGGGGAAAAGCCCCCAAAGTCACCACTCAAAAGCTCGTGCAGGACTCTGGGACTCCAGGATTCCTGGCCCTGGGTCTCAGGCCCTCCGGCTCTCCTGGTAGGGGTGTGTGAACAGCCCAGCTGCATTGGGAAAAGTCCTAGATTTGGGAGCAAGAGGGTGCAGTTTCCCTTATGACTCTCCCGCTGACTAGCTGGGTAGCTTTGAGCAAATATGTCAACCTCTCTGTCAGTTTCTTCATTCAGAAGGTCAGCATCGTTTGGTTGATGGATAAATAACATACTGGATAAGGTGTTGTAAAGTCATCTAGCTCCACAAACGTTATGGAGACCAGCCTGGAGGGATGCTGGTCCCCCTGGACCAAGAGTTCTAGAACCGCCTCAGGTAGGGCAGAACATTCCACAGTCTGCACAGCTGACTTGGCTGGCAGGCAACAAGTCTTCCCAGATGGAACCCAGGGAAGACCCTTTCTCGGAGACAAAGCAGCAGCCCCAAGTCCAGGAGACTAATTCTCAAGGGCACCGTTGTATGTGGGTAGGACAGAAGACGTGGTCCCTGGGGGAAGCTGGAGGGTCCATGGTCACTGCCGAGGGCATGTTCTCTATTCGCGCTGCTTCCCGGTGTCGTCATGAAATCATTAGGTGGTTTACCCTGTGGTCCCTGTTTTGCAGATGGAGAAATCGAGGCACAGAGAAATTAAGTGACTTCGCCGCAGTCACAGGCTGGGGAGGACCCGGATTAGAATTTAGAGAGAACTTGACTCTGGGCCTGTGTCCTGCCCACGGAGTCACGCTGCCTCCGTTCCTAGGAGAGAAGACTTCCTGCAAGGTAACCCCCCCGACCCCGCCCCACCGGCCGCGAGTGGTCCATGGGGAGGCCGTGCACTGCGCGTGCGTGGACCGCTGATGGCTCAGATGTCTGGTCTAGAGCGTTGTCGGCAAACTGCATCTTTCCGTGATCACGACGGCCGCCCACTCCCCCACCTCCGCGGCCCCTTTCCCCCAGGTGCCCTCGCCCCGCCCCGAAGTGTCTCCACGTCCTCCTCTTCAAGGCCTTTGTTTCATCCTCGTCTTCTCCTCTTTACGTATCTACCACCCCCGCCCCCCATGGGCTGACCAACCCTATCCCAGGGGTTTAGAAAAGAGAGAGAAGCTCCCTTCGACCCTCCCCGAGCTCTTGTCTCACCCCTGGGCCTGTGAGGCCAGGCCTGGAGGGGCCCCCTTCGTGGCCTGTCCACTGCAGGGTCTGTGGGCCTCCGGCCTGTGGTCCCGCCCTTCTCCTGGGACTTGTCTCAGAAATCCACCACCAGTCTCCTGGGACCAAGCCCAGGCCACATCAGGGGTCAGAGGGGTCATCCAGCCCCGCATCCCACCATCCCAGGGATGAAACTTCCCCACACTGACCCGCGGCCGCGTGACCACTTCCCAGTGTGGTCAGTGTCAGAACAGCAGACTGCACGCAGTGCCCCCTCACACCCTGGGGTCCCAACTCAATACTCCTTCCCCCCTACATCCTTCTAGAGCTTTCTCTCACTTTCTGTTATGTGCTGTTTCTTTAGCTTCTCTTCCTACCATTTGGATGACTTTTCTTTTGCGGGTACATTTACTTCAATCTCTGAAAGCTCCTTGAGGGGAGGGGTGCGTCTCGTCTGGTGTGTTCCTCCTGCTGAAATGGACACATGAAGTCACAGGACTAGTCAGGACACAATGTCCCTCCTTACGTGGGCACGGCACTCCACAGTTTAAAGAGCCCCAGGGCAATCCTGAGTTTTCACACCCTCCGACCCCCGCGCTGAGCTCGCAGGAAGACACTCCTCTCACTGCGTAGTTTGTACAGATGATCAAACTGAGTCTTGAAGGCTGAAAATGTGCAGTAAGCGGGAGAAACTAAATGCCAAGCCCAGCCCTTTCTCTCTAAAATTCATGTATGTTTCCTATTCAATAATTTCCAAGATATTTTAATTTCTGGAAATTTTCAGTGAATTGTGTATTTCATCTCCCCTGAACACAATCTTAGTTCACAGATTACACTTCCTCTCACTTGTAGACGTAAGCTTCTCTAATTTTTCTGTTCTTTATTCATTTAGTAGTGTTCCCCCCACAAAAAAAGAGTAAAATAATTTTATAAAAACTGGATTTTAAACAATTTTATAAACTAGAAAATCACTCGGAGAGTTTCAAATCTTTATATAAATGAACATTTTTGTTAATTGTTATAATGTCATAACATATTTGAATCTTGGAAATTTATTTTTTGTGCCACTTCATCAAAATTTAAATTGGGAAGAAAGTTGGAAAATGCTGAATATAGACCAGATACATAGTCTCAGAAGCAGACTTATAGATCTGCTTGTGAATATAGAACATTATTGACTATTTGTTCAAAGCAGTTTTCTCATCACATTTGTGGTTTTGTCACTGTCAGAAAGGGATGTGTTGTCTCTCTCTTCTTTTTCGCTCCCACCCGAGGGCCCTGTCTGGCTGAGGCAGGTGTTAATTAGACAAGGGGGCATCTTTCTTGGCCGGGTCACAAACACACAGCCCAGGATATAGAACGGACCCTAGAAGTGGGCCAGACATGCCAGGCGGGAGCAGCCTGTGCCCACCAAGGTCATGAGGGGCTGAGCCCGGAGAAAGCCCAGGGGACCGGGGTCCACTGGTGGGCAGGCTGAGCACCTCAGGAGACGGGGCTGAGTGGGGAAGGCACGCCGGCCATAGAGCGCTGGGACTCTGTCCAGATGACTGTGGGATGGCCTGCATTGTGTGCTTCTATTTGGGAAAAACATCACTAGCAAGGAAGAAAAAGAAAATACTTGCAACAGATAAGATGGGCAAAGGGGTTAACACCTTAAACATACAAAGAGCTATTATGAATTGATGTGAAAAATTTTAAAAGAAGAAAAATAGGCGAAGGGTGAGAATAAGAACTTCCCAGCAGGGGAAACTTAGGAGGCTGAAGCTGGAAAATACTGACCCTCATTCTTGGTTGGAGAAGGAAAAATGTAAGCAACCATGTGACAGGTAACTTCACTCAGTAAAAATAACAGACTGGTGGGATCCATTGGAGATAAGCACTTAGATAATGGGCATAATCATACTTTACTAACGAGTGCATGGATTTTTACATTTTCTAACAGTACTGACAATATCTTTTAAGAAAACCATATTATGGAAATGTGCACAAAGATGTGTGTGATATTTATTGCACCTTTTTATAGTGGAATAAAACAAATAAATGAAATACAACAACCTAACTATCCATTAGTAGGGGAATTTACAGAGATGGTTGGATAAATTTTTGGCTGCAGAATATTATGTAGCCATTCAAAAAATGAGTGTAACAAAAATAAACTCAGAATGGCTTAAAGACTTAATTAAACATAAGACATGACACCATAAAATTCCTAGAAGAGAGCATAGGCAAAACATTCTCTGACATAAATTGTACTGATGTTTTCTTAGGTCAGTTTCCCGAGGCAATAGAGATAAAAACAAAAATAAACAAATGGGACCTAATCAAACTTACAAGTTTTTGCACAGCAAAGGAAACCATAAAAAAAAAAAAAATACGAAAAGACAACCTACAGAATGGGAGAAAATATTTGCAAACAATGTAACTGACAAGGGCTTAATTTCCAAAATATACAAACAGAACATCTCATACAACTCAACAACCAAAAAACAAACCCAATCCAAAAATAGGCAGAAGACCTAAACAGACATTTCTTCAAAGAAGACAGACAGTTAGTCAATAGGCACATGAAAAGATGCTCAACATTGCTAATTACTAGAGAAATGCAAATCAAAACTACAATGAGGTACCACCTCACACCAGTCAGAATGGCCATCATTAAATAGTCTACAAATAACAGATGCTGGACAGGGTGTGGAGAAAAGGGAGCCCTCCTACACTGTTGGTGGGAATGTAAGTTGGTGCAGCCACTGTGGAAACGGTATGGAGGTTCCTCAGAAAACTAAAAATAGAGTCACCACATGATCCCGCAATCCCGCTCCTGGGCTTATATCTGGACAAAACCATAATTAAAAAAGATACATTCACCCCTATATTCATAGCAGCACATTCACAATAGCCAAGACATGGAAACAACCTAAATGTCCATCAACAGAGGAATGGATAAAAAAGATGAGGTACATATATACAATGGAATATTACTCAGCCATAAAAAAGAGTGAAATAATGCCATTTGCAGCAACGTGGATGGACCTTGAGATTATCGTACTAAGTGAAGTAAGCCAGGCAGAGAAAGACAAATATCACATGCTATCACTTACATGTGAAATCTAAAATACGACACAAATGAACCTATCTATAAAACAGAAACAAAATCACGGACATAGAGAGCAGACTTGTGGTTGCCAAGGGTAGTGGGGGGAGTTGGGGGAGGGATGGAGTGGGAGGTTGGGGTGAGCAGAGGTAAGTTATTATATATACGATGGATAAACACCAAGGTCCTACTGCATAGCACAGGGAACTATATTCAGTATCCTATGATAAACCATAAAGGAAAAGACTATTAAAAAAAGAAAAGACTGTAAATATATATATGCATAACTGAATCACTTTGCTATACAGCAGAAATTAACACAACATTGTAAATCAACTATATTTCAGTTAAAAAAAAATTGAGTGTAAGCCATAGGCATTGACCTGGTGAGATAGCTGTGATTTTTAATAAGTGAAAAATAGCAACGCACAGAAAAGTTTGTGCATAATGGAGCCGGCTTTTATAAACAATAAACATACGAAGGGAAAGCTGCTCTATCTATTCATTATGTTTTCAGAGTAGGGAGAAGGTTAGTAATCTTGGGATGAGGAAGTTGGATGAAGAGACTATAGCTGTTGCTGTATCCCTACCGCAGAGCTGATGTGTTGCTGTTCTTCTTTTGATTTTTTTCAACACAGTAATATAGAAGAGATAAAGAAAAGGAAGGCAGGCATTGTTGCTCAGACTTAAGGAAGTCAACGGGAACTTTTCTGGGTTCCTAAGCCAGAGAATTCCATGATGGAAATAGGGTAGCATCAGGGCTGTGCATGTAACGGGTTGACAAGGGGACAGGCCTCTAAGAGAGGATGGCAGTGAGTCGGTCTTAAAAGGTAAGGACTTAAACAGGTGCGGTATCCAGGGAGATGGAAAGAAGTGGGAAAAAAAAATACAATGGCAAAGAGTGGAACGTGATAAATGACTTGATGGAGAAATGAAGACTAGGAAAAGGCCAAATATGATCTTAAGGTTTCAGACTGAAAGAATGACCCCTTCCTTTGATCCGTAAACAACCACTGAGAAATAGTGGACCAATTCTAGGCTTTCACAGGCTCCCTCCTCCCAAGACCTTACAAAACAAGGGAGGAACGCCTTCTGACCATGGTGCAGAGAAACAAACCTCTAATGAAGAAATGTACACGATGCGGAGGAGGACAGAAGTCAGAGCAATAATTGCAGCAAAACAGGAAGAAGCTGCACTCTTCGGGGAGGGCCCTGCACTGAACAGAAACGTAGGAGGCTGGTTCTCAGATGAATCTGCTGTGAGATGACCATACCCTGGAAGCAGCCAGAGCGTGGACTCGAGGCTGAAACGAGAGGTCAGGACTAGAGACACTGGCTTGAACCGTGGCAGCGGGGCAGTGGACACCTCCGCTCTGGGCGTGTGTGGACCTGAGGGACCGGACGGAGCCGGGGACCGGGAGCCAGTGATCCGGGGAAAGGGGGCGGTAGCGTGAGTGTCTGTTGAGGGATGAGACAGATCGGCTTTGGGGAGTCAGGGAACAGGCGCCATTGACCTCGGAAGCAGGTTCCAGAAGTGACGTCCTCCGGTGGCTGGGAGAAAGGCCACTGCTGGAGAAGTTGCACAGCGAAGGAGAGACGGGACCGTCACCAAAGTCAGCAGGTCGGGTGGGGGGCCTGAGCCGAAGGGGAGCAGGAGGGAAGTGGCCTCGCAGCCCTGAAGTTGGGGGCAGATGGCGGTGGTCAAGCGCTTGAGCGTGGGACTCGACCGTGACCTCCAGCTCCGCTGTCTTTTCTAGTTGCCTGACCTTGGCCCAAGTCACTGACCGACCCTCTGAAAGTCCTGTACTTTGTAATCTTGACCCACCACGTGGTGCTGCTTCCAGGCAGAAGCCAGAGTCACTGTGAGGCGTCCCTGAAACCATCTTCAGTCTGTCTTTTCTGAATATTCATTCTATACTTTTTTGAAGCCTCCCCTTCCTATGGAGGGATACTGAGTTCTGGGAAATGATTCCCTTTTTTCCCCTCCTTTTCTTTACTGTGTAGAACATCCAAGCCCCTTAAATAACTTCCCTCCATCCCCACGTTGCCAAGAAAGTTTGCCCAATGTCCACACAATCTTTAAGGGAGCTTATGTATTTTAATTTAGTACAACTCGGCAAATATTCATCACTGAGCAACTGCTCTGTGCCAGGCACCGTGCCAGGAGCTAAAGAACCAGAGACCGACACGCCTGTTGTGTCCCAGCCTGCCTGGCACCGCTCACTGGGGCCAGGTCCACCCGTGCACAGGTGGGTCTGAGATGCCCCCATGTCCCCAGGTGCCAGGACTATAGCAGTTCTCCAGCCTGGTCCAGGGAACTTAGGAGTCTAGAAACTATTAAAATACTTGGATTAAGGAACATTGTCAAGAGTGCAAGAGAAATACTCGCAACTAGAAAAGAAAGTCGTGTTCCCCACCTCTTCACACACACACACACGTTTTAAGTTTTGTAAATATAGCCAAATTTGGGGCTCTAGAAGTCATTATGGAGACTGTACTCTGAAGCTGTGCACCATGGTGCTGGTTCAGATACTCAAAGGGCAGTAAAAGGTTTGGTATTAGGAAAAGCTAGTTAAAAATGCACAGATGGCATCATCTTACCCTACATCACAAGAGTTGTGTATGTCCTTAACTTGGGTGTTATGAGCATTTCTGTTTCCGTGCCTTTGGGAAAACACGACACCTAGAAAACCAAGCTGGGAAGGATGCACAGACATCTTTAAGCATCTCTCGAGTACCAGGCACCGGGCCGGGTTCTCCCATAAAATCATTCCATCCAAGTCTCTTGACCACCCAGTGGGATAAGTAGGGATTTTGCACATGAAAGAAGTGAGATTCACTTTGTTAGTAAACGTGGAGCCACAGTCACACCCGGGCCACCTGCTTCTGAGATGCACCTGCCTCGCCGCACGCACAGGTAGATGGGCATCCACAGAGATGGGGGAGGATCAGTGCTGACACAGAGGAGTCCCAGGATGCCAGCCCCTCCATCAGGAGAGCCGGCAGTTAGAAGATTACCCCACTGTCTGCAGGGCCCAGACGTGTTCAGGAGCCGCCAGGACCTTGCGCCCAGCCCACATCCCCCCTCCTGGTGGGTCCCTGCTGAGTGCCGGCACCCTGGGAGGGGCAGGAGGTGCAGGTGTCTCTGGGGAAGACGGAAGCCTAAACAAGCACCTTAAGACAAGAGTGTTATCCCTTTGAAGACAAGTACAAAGTCTCTGCAAACCTATCTGCAGGAACTTTCTGGGAAATTAAAGAACAACTACTCCAAGAAAGGGGATGGAGAAGAACTTAAATACATCATTAAACACTGAGCCAAAGCTCCTGGCCAGAGACACAGGTGGCTTTTGGAGAGGCTGCCATGTTCTGAACCTTCAGCGAATCCATCCAGCCCTCTGAGACCCACACCTCAGGCCCCCGCTGCCCACGGAAGTCCTGATGACAGATACGGGGTCTGGAGCTAGGACGGGATACTATTCCTATAAAATTACATAAAATCCCACAACGTTCATGTATTTTAGGTCTGGCTTCTCCTTGACTCTTGAGAGGCCCTGGAACTTAGATGTTCTGCTCTGCTGTCCTCAGACGCAGTCAGCCTCAAGGGCAGAGAGCCCTGGGCAGGAGCAGGGGCCCCCAGGGAGACCCAGCCCCAGGCAGCCTGGACACAGCTGTCAGCACTGTCGGAGCCCCTCTTCTGCGACAACTGGGACCAGATCAAGAGCAACACGGTCAAACACCCCGGGGCTGGGCGGGGGTCACACACAAGGCATGGGGTGGACATGGGGCTGCCACGTGGAACGCAGCCACGCCAGCCAACTGTGGCCAAGAGAGTAATGTTTCCAGATCCCCTGATTTTTCCAGAAAAAAAGTCAGGAATTCAGATTTGGATATGAAATCTCCAGATGTTTAGGCGTGGGCCTGCTGTGTTACGTATTAAGAGCCTCAAGGAAGGGGTGTTGCTTCCTCTCCAGTGCAGGTCACAGTCACGCTTCTAATGCCGTGTTTTACAATGACTTTAGGAATTCTTTGTAGGCCACAAAGAATTGCTTGACGTTTACTAACTACTTATTGACCAGTTCATAAAATAATTAGCCTCCAAACCTCCTTATTCCAATGAACTTCAAATATGCTACTTCCTCTGTTATCCTAGATTTCCCCCAAAACTGCTACTCACAGAATCGTCCGGGAGTGAGGAGTGTATGCGGCTTTCCCTCTGGTCCCCGAGCACAGAGGCAGCGGCTCACATGGGGGTCAGGTGGGCAAGGCCCTGCTCACACCGCGGTCAGGGGCAGGAGACAGGCAGCGGCCAGCGGCTTCCTTCTCGTGTTTGCCCAGAGAATTCCTGGTTTCTCATCTCAGTCTCTCTTGCCTCTGTCGGCACCAGCCATCCCTCTGCAAACACGTGCGTCTGGGTTGAAGCGGTGGGAGCTGCGGTCTCCTTCTTTGAGGGGAGTTGACTGGGTACCCTCCTCCGTGACCGGGAAAAGGAGAGGAGGAAGCAAAGGAAAAGTTAGGAGCGGAAAACCCAAGGCTTTGCCTGTGTTTTATTTGTCTAATTTTTCCTTATTTCCATCCTAAAAGGTGGGATAACTAAACTGAAAAATTATAAACCGTGGACCATAAACCCCTTTATTTCTTCTAATTTTGTAACCTTTGGATAATAATGCTATCCTTTCTCTTAATATAAATATTGGATAGGAATCCTCAATTTCAACATATTTGCACTACGTTAAATTCACTAAAAAGCAGAAAATGTCATATTTTGGAAAACACTTTAAATTATTACAGTATTTTTTTAAACTCTACTCAAGGATTACTACGATACATAATCTCCGATTCTCGCTGATATTTCCCGGTGGGTTTTTTTATGAACCAAAACTTCCCTGCGTCTGAACTGAGACGAGGAAGCAGCTTCCATCACGTGGAGCTGCGTGGAGCCGGGTCTCATTTACCTAGGAGACCTCGGTTACCTAGGAGACGGTGACCCCGGGCATGAAAGCTCTCGGGAAACAGCTGCACGCAGTTTG
The DNA here is from genome assembly GCF_965194825.1 of Balaenoptera physalus. NCBI lineage: Eukaryota > Metazoa > Chordata > Mammalia > Artiodactyla > Balaenopteridae > Balaenoptera > Balaenoptera physalus. Next base: position 97,120,629 of record NC_138894.1, read on the forward strand.
ATCGGCACACTTGGTTTTGCCAGCGCTTCTAGTTTCCCTTCATTATACCTTCCCCGACTTTCTCACTGTCACACAACTCGGGCTGCCACCTGCCTGCAATCTTCCCTCCTCGGTGATGCTAATGAACAGTGAGTGACCGCAGGTTGGGTGGCAGCAGGTGAAAGGTAGGGCCTGGCTGGTGACAAGGTGACACCTACTTCCCCAGTGGCTGGGGAGTGGCTGGGGAGGAGGAGGGAGTCGAGCCCCAGCTGCCCACTGCGGAGACTGCAGCCCGAGGGTCCCCCTGCCCCATCCCTGTGGAGGGAGAGCTGGTGACGGTGCATGGAGACATGGGTTAGGACACCGATGGGCCCTCGCGGTCCCAGGACCCCACATCCCAGGGGCATTGCTGTGGCCTGGAGCCTGTTCAGCCTCCAAAGGCTTGAAGGAATCTACGAATGTGCGATTTTTGGTATTGTTAATACTCTGTTATCTTCACTAAGGCTCAACCTGACCAGAGTGTGCATTTTACTGGTGGGGAGGATGGGGGGAAATCAAATAGTAAAATAAATCCTGCTTCCAGATTCAAGTTTACATATTACAACATAATTCACTGCCCTCTCTTCAGTGAGTCATTCTGATGGCTTCTGTTGGTTCAAAAGTAAATTTTTTAAATTCTAGACTTTAAGTATAAAACCATTGTAAGCTCCTAAGAAAACCTCTCTTTATTTTTAAAATAAACAGTGGGCTTAAAAATAAAAGAATGAATGCTGTAGTAGTTCCTTAAGGATGATTTTTCTAAATGTGAATCACTGGAGTGGGAATCAGAAACCCAGGCAGCGGTAACCAGGCTGCTTCTGTCCAGGCCCAGGCAAGACCAGAGCCCGTAGGTTAGAAAGTGCTGCTTACGAACTGTTCAGGCATCACCAGTGAAGCTCCTGCAACTCAGGTCTCAAACCCCTTGGAAGAGCAAATTCAAACACACAGCTCCCCTGATGCTTCCAAGGAAGACGCCGTCAGGTGGGTGAAAACAGGCAGGGGTGGGGACGCAGGCAGGGGGCCTGCAGGAGTCGGGGGCCTTGCCCACACTCCCAGGTGTAGACCTGGAAAATGAAAACACCTCCTCACATTTCCCACTGTGAATGTATGCTTTCTGCTTAATCTGAACCTCGCTGGCAGTTTCCGAACATTGATACATGAGTGTGAAAAGGACGTTTGAATCTGTTTTGCTACCTGGCCTTTTCAGATTCTTTTCCCTTATGGGTTATGACAAAATATTGAGTATAGTTCCCTGTGCTGTACAGTAGGTCCTTGTTGGTTATCTATTTTACATACAGCAGTGTGCGTATGTTAATCCCAACCTTAAAGGCTTATTTACAAGAGCAAAACCCACTACAGAGCCTGGAATTCAAACAGGATTGGCCCTGGAATAAACAGAGCAGTGGCACAGAACAGTCCACAAGGGGACCCAGCGGGGGTGGGAAATTAGCACAACAAGAGGGTGTATTTTAGTTGGGGCTGGGGTGGAGCTAGTATTTACTAATTGAAGGATTAGTGGCAGAATTAACTGTCCATCTAGAAGAAAGTAAGGTTGTCCCCATATGTAAAAAAAATGGATTAAAACTTAAATGTAAAAAATAAAATAATTCTTAGGCAACCATACGAGCAGTCAGCTAGTAAGCCAAGGTTTTCGACTTTATACCCACAGAGCGATGGCCTCAATGCCCTTTTGGTGACAAGCCCTCTCCTGGGCGACGGCCGGAGTTTATTTCAGATGCTGCACAAGCATCCGTGACAAGGGTACGGGCTTCCCGAGCGTGACTGGCCGTGTCCCCCTGAAGTTCCGAGAAGCCCACGCCAGCCAAAGGAGGCCCCCCAGTGAACACCAAGCACCCCCAGGCCCCCCGGGACTCCCCACGTGCCTGTGCCCCAGGACCTTTGCACGTCCTGTTCCCTCTGCCTGGAACATCTGCCCCAACCCTTTTTTAACCTGAAACCTGCAATTTTCCTCGAAAACGGCGCCTATTTTGATTCCCCCTGGGAGCCTCTGTCCAACTCCCGAAGGGTTACCTTCAGCTCGTCTGTGTTCTGTTATGTTCTCAGGGCCCTGACACAACGCCTCCACTCGGTTTTGAGTTCCTTAAAGAACAGACTTCCATCCTGTCGTCTCTGCATCCCTGGTCCTACGACAGGTGTGCAGTGTCAGGAGATGCTCCACTTGCACAGAACAGGACCCAGCATTTCCTCCATCACCCGTCGCCCCGGGGCGTGTGGGCCCTGTTTGCGCGCTTTGCTAAACTGTTAGCGCTGGAGAGGATTTCCAGGTGCAGTAGCCACCTCAGAGCTGTGATGTGCCAGCCTGGGTACTGCTGACTCACACTGCGTCTGCCTTCCGGGCTTCCACACCCTGAGCGGGGCTGATGCAACAGAGGAAGTGCAGCCACCCAAGGAGGCCCGGCACCGCGCGCCACGTCGAGTCTCCTTGAAGCGTTTCCCAGCTCCTCTCCGTCTCCCTGCGTCTCTCCTCCCCGGTCAGCTGCATCTCAGGACTCAGGCCGACTTGGTGGAGGCCCTTCCTCCCAGGAAGGTCGCCTCCTCTTGTCTCCTCTCGCCCCACTCTGCTCCCCTCTGCGCTCTCTCAAACTGCTGCTGAATTCATTTCTTTATAAATATGCTGGCGAGGGATCCCTCCCGTGCTCAAGAGCCAACAACAGCTGTCTATCCGCTGGGTCAGTAGTGACCCTCCAGGCCTGTCCAGGCCCCTAAGGTGCCCTTCCACTCTCCCTGTGGCCGAGCGCTCCCTGCTCCGCCGAGCCCGTCATCTCGAGGTTCCACCTTGTTCCCGCCATCTCCTTGACCCACCATCTCGCCAGCAAACGGATTCACCAGCTCATTCACCGGCGCGTTCATCCAAGCACGCGTTTCTAGTATCTGCATGTCAGCTGAGCCTCTGCATGTATCTATATACACGGATCTACGTGTAAGTCCCTTCTTCCTTCTACACCTAAACTAATCGTCCTGAAGTATCTCAGCTTTCCCTGAGAAATTCCGCCTCAGCGATTCACCTCGCATTGGCTCCTCCTTTCCTGAAATTCTTCTTAGGTTATTAAATCTGGCAAATCTTATGTCTGTGCAGATACATCGCCCATTAAGATATGAAGCTCATTAAATGAACTTACATTTTTTATTATAGGTATTTTTATTATTCCACACACAAGAGTAATAAATAAATATTTGTTGGTCAGTTGGTATGAACATTAAAGCAGGAGCTGCCAGCGTGCTGTTACGATTCTGTGCAGAATCTCGCCTTGCTGATGGTTTATTTCAATAGCAGCTCCACCCAGGTCTTTTCTGTAATGTCACCTAGCAGAGCCACAATTGTCCAACTAGAGTCTTCTTTCCCAAATTCTGACGTTTCTTGTCGTAAACTGTGAAGGAAATGAACTGTGCATGCATGACTTGTTGTTGTTGTTGTTGGAGTACAGTTAGTTGATTTACAATGTTGTGTTAATTTCTGCTGTCTTCAGTTATAGATAGATATATTCTTTTTCATATTGTTTTCCATTGCGGTTTATCCCAGGATACTGAATATAGTTCCCTGTGCTCTACAGTAGGACCCTGTTGTCTATCCATCCTATATATACTAGTTTGCATCTGCTAATCCCAAACTCCCAATCCATCTCTCCCACACACACCCCCCAATACATGACATTTTACGATGTCCCCACCTTCTGCCCAGAATGCAGCTCTGGCCACAATGGGCAGGGTGAAAAATGACACAGTCCAGGTTGGAATCTGGTCAGAGCAGCTGTCGTCTTTACTGATCATCTCTTGTCAGCCCCTCTGATGCGTTGAGTGGAATTCTCCCACGATGCGGTTTTGCTGTGTATAAATTACTCCCATTCACCCACCTGGAAGTACGTTCCCGTGGCTCAAAGAGGAAGTGTAGACAGTGGCTGGTTTCAGGACCCTGCACCAAAGCTGCCCCTTGAATGATCTTGGGCAAGTCACAGCTGTAAAGGAAGTGTAATAAGGACACCTCCCTTACAGAATCGTGTGAGGACCCTGCAAGGTAATCGATGGAAACACTCTGTCATCTCCAAGTGTGAGCCTTGCTGTGACCCTGGAAAGCGTCCTGACGGTTTAGATCAAGGTGGATGCAATTGTCCCCCAGGGCTGGACCATGGCGAGAGTAGCCCGCACGCTAAGACGTGTCCTTCTGTGACGCCCACCTCCTCCCCGCCGCGACTCCTCAATCAGGTTAAACACTTCAGCTACAAGGAGAATCTAGACATTAATATATGCATTTTTTTCCTTCCTGCAAACTTCAGCCCTATCCATTACATTCTTGGTACAAAGTACAACTCAGACTGACCAACCCAGAGGTGTCCTAATCAAAGTCTTCCACTGCGGGGGCCCTGCAAGACGAGGTCTGCTTTGTAATTTTTAAACAACGCGTTTAGATTGCCTGGTCCTTCCCCAGCAGCACCACTTCACAGAGGGAAACCATCCCTGAATGGCCAGCAGGAAAGCACGCTGACCGCCTTCCTCTCTCCCCAGATGGAGGTGGACGCCGAGGAGAAACGGCATCGCACGCGGTCCAAAGGGGTTCGAGGTACGTCCCTGCTTCCAGGTCCCTGGGGCCCTGCTGGGGTCCCCTTCGTCCTGCAGAAGCCCTCAGACCCGGCCTGGATACCGCCCTCTCGGTAGTTGTCTGTGGAAGAGGGCTTCTTGGGATCGATCATCAGTTTGTCTCTTTTCCTCTCTCTGCAGTTCCTGTGGAGCCGGCCATACAGGAGCTGTTCAGGTTAGTGAACGGGACGGGCAGTTGGCCTGTGCAGATAGCGGGCAGGACGCATCCCCAGCAGCGGTCACAGACTGTGCGTTGCAGCGGAGACAGGGCTTCCGCGCTCCCGGGGGACCCAGGGCCCGCACCCCAGCCCCCTCCTCCCAGTTTCCAGTCCTCCCTGTCTGTCAGCATCCCCCTCTTCCCTCCCGTCCAGGTGGCACCTGAGTGACCCACCCTTTCCTCTTGCAGCTGTCCCACCCCTGGCTGTGACGGCAGTGGCCACGTCAGCGGAAAATATGCGAGACACAGAAGGTAAGGTCTCGGCTTTTCATGCCATGCTGAGTGACGCGTGGGCACAGTGAATGGGGACCATCTTGGGGAAGCTTTCCTGTCCTCCTCGGACGTGGGGCTCTTGTAGGACGTTCTGACCACCTTCTGGGGCAGCGTTCACCCCACACCAGGGGTGACGACTGAGGACCAGCCTTGCACCTCTCCCCACTTGCTCCCTGGGATCCTCCCCTACGTCACTGGGAGCCATATTTCTCCTCCCCGTTTTCTCCTTCCGTAGCTCAGGATGGTAAACATCCGGTGGTAAAGTAAAGCGTGAACTTCCTGATCTTCCTGTGGGCACTCGGCTCGTCCTGGGAAGGGAGGTCCAGGCCTGGCACCCGGAAGCTGCAGGGGAAATTCAGAGCAGGAGGGGAAAGTCCAGACAGATCACGCTCGTGAGGCTTTGGGGCTTAGAGACGATGCTCGTAAATACCCGGATTTCACGTCCGTGACAGAGGTGGCAACACCTGGAGCACAGGATAGGGAGGTAACTGCTGCTAAAATGCGCCACAGCGGAATCGCATCCTTCACACCAAGACTGCGAGTCACGTGCAGCTAGCTCAGTCTTGAGATTCACTTCTCCCGAGATCCCTTTCCCTGTGGTGTTAAGGCAGCTTCACCTTTCAGTGGAAGGTTTGGGTTATGATGAGTTAGAAATGTTTACAGGCCATGACACATTTTTGGCTAATTCCCGCAAACGAGGGTGCGAGGACTGAGGCCATTCAGCCCAAGCAGCATTCAGGGGCCAGGCCCAGGTACCCAAAGCTCGGGAGCTGGAGCAGGTGCCCTGAGCACCCCAGGGTGACCGTCCTTCGCTGCTTTCCACCTTCTTTCCTTTTCAGCTGAACACTAATTTACGGATGAAATCAAGCAATTATTATGATTGCCCTTTAGCAACATCAAGGGGAAAATTACAAATTACTCCAAAATACCCGTGCTAGCATTTGAGGAGGCAGGGAATTTTCAGTGGGCATCCATGATGAAATGGTTTCATACCAAAGGAACGACAGGCCGTGGTTAAGAGAATTTTGTGACTTAAATTATTATATTTAATTTATTATATTATTATTTGATTGTGAAAAATTATTGAATTATGTAATTTAAATATGTGGTTTTTTTTTAACTATTTGTTATTTTATGAAGGAGTATATATGTAAATTCGTTTTTAAAAACTGGATTGTTTATGTTTACAATGGAAAACAAGTTAGCCAACCATGAGTGGATTTTTTTCCCCTAATCATCTCTTCACTAGACAATAGTTAAACTTGATTATTTTGCTACTAGAAGGAATGATTAAATTTGACTAAAAAGTTTTAATTAGGTGCCAGCTAGTTTTAACTGGGTGTCATAACCACACTTTTGCTGGAAAAATCATGAAGTTCCCAAAGAATTGTTTCAAGCGTTTGTATTCCTACCCAAGGTGCGTCCCCTAGAGCTGTGGGCTGCTGGGCCCTGTGGGATGCAGCGTGTGTGCACAGCTCTCCCTGGGATCTCCTCCACTGCTCAGACAATGATGCTCAGCCTTAGGCTGGGAACAATTCGAAGACAGCTGGGCCCCACCGTCCTCTGAGACCTGACGCCGCTGAGAGCACAGAACACCCTGAATTTTTCAGGAGTGAAGTAGGCGGAATTTTAGAGAGGAGTCACAGAAACAGCCGAATTGGAAAATTTTACAACAAAAATAATTTCAATTTTTTTTAATTTAAAATGTTATTTTTTACCATGAGTCATAGTGTTTGCAATTATTGGAATTCCCACTGTTTTAATAGAAATAGTGAATGGGGAGGCATACTGTGGGAACCCAGTACACAGACACTGGGCCCAGTTTCCCCTTTGCCACTAATCACCCAAGGGGCTTTGGGTGAATTATTTAACATGCATTGACTTCAAATTTCCTGGGTTTTAAAATGAGAGAGTTGCAGACTTTGTTATGTAAAACTAACTACCATTCAAAACTTATGTCACAGATAAGACTTCTCTCCAAGGAATCTCACTGAGGTATCAAGTGAGGCTTTCTAAATTTTATTTTTCAATGTCTGTATATTATCAGCAATTTTTAACTAAGGGGTGATGTTTGAATTGCTCAGACTGAACAGGGGCTCCTTGTCGTAGATAAGATTCGTGCATGCATCAACATCTTCTGACTAGTGCTATTTCAAAGTTGTGAGACTTCAATTATATCTGGCTTTGTTTTTTTTCTATTTTTAAAAGATTTCCTAAATGAAAGTTTCTCCCCTCTGACAGCTGCTCATGCACATGAATACCTGCAGTACCCGCCCACACCAACACAGGTGTCACCTTGCCCTCTGCCCTGTCCCTGCTGATACCGGAGCACATAAGGCCCCTTCAGATAGGACAAGAGCAGCAGCCTCAGTCTGGGTCTTGATGAAACTGCCCATTACTTCAGGCTTTTAAAGATACATTTTCCAATGAATATATTCCCGTTAAGGCTACAATTTCATTTTACTCACATATCACGCCAGTTCACAGCCAAATAAAAAGGCATTCTTTTAGTATACTGAAGTATCTATTTATTTGAACATGCAAAAATTAATTGGAGGCTGGTGAGGGGAATCAACAATGTAAAAAATAAAAAATAAAATTTTTAGGAAATTTGATATCAAGTGGTAAAATGATGCCTCTCAGGTAATCTTTATTTTGAACACAAGAAAATTTCTAAGGAAATCAAATATTGATCACAGTTTCAGTGTACCTTCTTATTGCTTTGGAGGGCATGCACGTTGGTGGGTGGCCTTGCTGCTTCAACGGGGATTTGCCTTTTCATGATAGCTTCTAAGACTGATGGCTTTTTTCCTGTGTGATAGAGGTAGGGTTGTGGATTTGTAAGAAATGGGGAATAGGTGATAGAGGAGGATCAATCATCAGATAAGACCTGTGAAATTAAACAATAATCTGAATTCACAAGGAATTCACAATTTAAGATCCTGGTTAAAAATTGAGAGGTAGGAGTTAAAGTTATAATACTTACTTTATTGGTTGGTCTGCCTTATTCAAAAATTATGTCCTTGAACTAAAGATAATCTATTCATGGGTATTTATTTGTGTTAATAGTTCACCATCAATTTGAGGTGCCTGATAAACACATGTACAACTGCACAGTTAAAGGTTGAATCAAAGAGATAAATTAGGAAAAACATAAGGGAAATGAAAACATAATTTTACCAGAAACCCAGGGTGTATCAGGAGTTCTGATACAGTATTCCATTCAGTGCTGAGTCTCTGGGCAGTCAAGGTAAAAAAGAGGAAGACGAATGACAGAGCCTCGTTATCTGACGCAGGCAGCACACCAGTTCCTCCGAGGGGCTACCCTCCTGACACTGAAGTTCCATTTCTTTGAATCCCTGCACAGTGACCAGCGGGGATCCGAGCTCAGTCAATATTTTTTGCCCTGATACATGTGAACAGGGCCAGGCCTCCAGGCAGAGAACAAGATCACCAGCCGTTATCTTCAGAAACATCATTAGTATCTAGACACATGACTCTGACTTTTTTAGGCTTTATATTATTAGCACATAAGTATGACAGAACATCATGGATTTGCAGTCAGGGCCAGAAGTAAGTCTCCTGTCATGAAGCAAAATACCGACTCAGTCTTTTCTGTATACAGCAAATCAGACCTCTTCTTTCCCACTCACATCTTACATCTTTCGCACACCTGACAGTCCACTGCTCTGAGTGCACACGTCTTTTCTAAACTGGTATTTATGCGTAGCTGAAGTTTGCATCTCAAACGCAGGGGCTGATCCCAGGCTTTCTTTGCAGGTGCAAAACTACCCCTCCGCCATCCTAAGTGAGTTTTCCAGCGTTTGGTTCTTAGACGCCCAAATTCAGGGAAGGGAGCGTCCTAGATGCCCCACTCTCCTTCCTGGACCACCTCCTTCCCAGTGTTCAGGCAGACTCGTGACCTGTAAGCATTTAAAACACCTATGGGTGAAAAAAGAGCATTTTCCACGTGCCTGCAGCCTGGGCAGCAGGAAAAAAATGGAATACATGGAGGCCATGCACTTGGAGTTTAGGAAGTTGCTGGGCTGTTGGTTGGTTGGCTAGAGGATGCAGGCAGGCAAGGTGTGAAGGATGCAGACCCAACCCTTGGCCTGGGGCTCCGAAGGCAGGAAGCGCTTCCCGACGCCAGACCCCGAGCTGAGGGGGCGTCTTGGGGGACTGGGCCCTCTGCATGTCCTGGTGATGCCCCCCTCTACTGAAGATTAACGTCTTATGGATGGAGACATGTGGACAGGGGGCCACAAGTCACTCTATGTATAATTGTTTTAGTTTTGTTCAAGGACCTGAAAAAGAGATTGGTTATTAATCCAGAGAATTAGATGAATGGATATTAAGATAGGAGCCAAAATATGGAACGTCAAAACATTTCTGCAAAAATCTCCTCCTGAGCATTTGACTAAGATTGAACATTCTATGCCATATATTCACAATTTTTTCTCCCCACGTTGATATAAAATACTGTTTGTGTTAAAGATACAATGCAACTTGATGTTACAAAGGGGTGAATATATAGACACTAAATTCATCATCAAAGTCACAATAAAACTTAGAAATAGGAATAATAAAAAATATTAGTATCTATTTCAGATTAATAAATATTAAACAATGTAGAGGAATTTGAATTTTAGCCTTCCTTATAATAGTTATATACGTACTGGACCATTTGGAATTAATTGGATTTACTTATTTCTTTCTGAATGGTGATTTTTGTATAAGCCTCCAGTGAGAGAGGGAGAGAGAGAGAGGGAGAGGGAAAGAGAACCCTTAATGTGGATTCATTCTTCACATCATTGGTTTTGTGAACCCTCTGAATTTACTTCTGAAATTTAATGGATTTTATTTACACTTACCCTTCACAGCTGTTTTTTAAGTTACTGTTTGTTGAGCATAGGGTTCTGGTGAGATATTTGATCCGAAATCTAGCTTGAGAGACTTGCACAAGCAACAATCCCCCAAAAGTCAGGGGATGGCTTTGGTGTTATATTTAAATCCTTCCCCGTTTAGAAAATTCAGAGTCAAATCAATTTATCTTGAAACTTTAAAATTAAAAGCTCCAAATGGTAGATTTATTTTTTATTAGAAAATTATTAAATTCTCTCCGGCTTATGGTGCACGTTCCTTCTTCAGATTTTTCTCCATCTCATATACCTTTGCACCCACCAGTGTGATCGCCATGGTGGCAGCCGCGGGTGAATAATTGCCTGTCTTCACGGGAGCTTGTTCTGGAGCTGGAGCTGAGGGCTTGCTTCCTGATGTATGCATGCCTCATTCGGATGTGGCCAGCAGCCTGGGGGCTGTATTATTCATGCCTTGACAAAGAGCTCTCACTAAAAGCCTTGGAAGAGAGCCAGGCACTGGGAGAGATAGTGGAGCATTTCAACGCGCAACTGAGAGGAGAATCGATAATCAAAAAGGAAAGAAAGAAAGAGACAGAGAGGAAGAAAGAGAAATAGGGATCCCTATACCTCCCTTTTACTGGTTTCACATGGGTAGAATTTCCATTTGCATTAAAATAAAAAACCCTAAAAATAATTGCATTTTTTTCTAACCACGCTTGAAAGTTTAACACAATTTTCCACATTTAATTGCAAAGCTGATTTTAATTAGTAGGGTCCCGCATGTGAAAAATGAAGATCCACTTGGGTGCGTGGAAACACTGCAGTGTCGGCTTTATGCTCTAATTAATGTATGGCTGCCTTGCAGCAGGGCACACTCGGGGGCGTTTATGAAGAATTCTGAGCACGCAGCCACCCAGCCAGGAGCCAAGAGAATCGACAACTCCCCCTTCATTCTTCATGAGACATCGCTGTGCATCACCCCATGCATAAACTTTACGGCATGCCTGTCCTTTTTACTCTTTGCCACTGATATTATGAATCAGAAGTTAGGGCACACCTATTTTAACATTAATTTGATAGCTTGCCCGGTTGCAGAGAGAGCAAAAATGTTGTGATCTCGGGACTTATCTGTCTGAAGTGGAGATTCAAAGCAAGTGGGTTTCCCAGACTCACCATTGCTTGATGCCTTATTGTGAATTGTATGTGTGCAAACACAAAATTCAGGCATGGTCTTTCCGGACTGTGGTGGCAGTTAACCTTCATTGTCACAGTAAATCCTCTATTTTTAAAAAAAAAAAAAAAGCTTCCTGGCCATTATCCCAAGAACACAATGTGCCTGCTGCCCGTCTATAGCGTGTCTGCCCAAATGGACAGATCTCTGGCCCTGGCCGGGTCTGTTACATATTTCAGAAGACAGTGTGACTGATTCAGTGTATTTAAAACCGCAAATAAAACAGGTAATGCATTTCAGGGTGGATTTTTGACATTTTATAAAATTCAGTATACTTTTAAAGTAATTCCACATTCATAGAGGAGGAATATAGGTATTTTCAGGTAGGAACTAAAACATAAGTATACTTAGAGTCTCTAATATTTACAATCTGTATTGGTTAAGAACTAAACACAGGAATTATAATCTCGGTCTGATTTATTGACTAGTGATTAAAGATATATAAACATGGCTTTGAAACATCTCCAGAATACACAGCAGAAATCGGTGTGTGGTACGGCTACCGTCAGGGTTTACCTGTTCCGACAACTACCGTCTGCGCTGGGATTCTAGCAGGTACGCGGCCGCCACGTTTCAGAACTGGTGGGCGGAGAGGGGGTCCTGACGTGAGGGTGAGGGGTGGGGGGGGCTGACCCGCTGGGCGATCGTGAACCGGGAGCCCCGCACACCTGCCGATGGCTGGCTGCGCAGCCCCGAGCTGGTCTTCCGCGACCTGTGTGCGGGCTCCCTGCGCGTCCGCACCACCAGGGATGGGAGAGGCGACGCCCAGAGTCAGTGGCTGCTGGATGGTCCTCAGAGAGGTGTGAATGGTGGGGGAGGGTGGACGGGGCGGACTTGTGAGCCCCTCATGCTGAGTCCAGCATTTCCAGGTGACAAGTCCAGGCAGCAACTCCAGGTGCCTGGAATCTGCAGTCAGAACCAGTGATGCCGGAGAAGTCAGCCTTGCAACCAGCTTTCAAATCCATATTTGAGAGCAATCACGTCGTTAGTATTATTACTTATATTCACTTTGAGAGGCCCAAGGAGTCCCGAGGATGACCTTTGTCCTTCTGCAAAGTGGTGGCTTCTCCTCCTTCTCAGATCTTCTGTCCTGAAGAGAAAACAGGGCTTCCAAGATGAGACCCCAAGAAACGACTGAACCCCCAAACTCCAGAACCTTCTTCCTGCTAAAACTGGTGACAGAGTTAGAGGAAAGAAGCTCTGCCCTCTTAGCCGTAATGTTAATTTGATGAGATTGCAGTGTTTTCATCTGAAAAAGTTTCTGTGTGACTTAGACCATTTCCAACTACAAAAAAATAGAAACCCAACTGCAAACTGGCTTAAACAGTACAGAATGAATTGTCTGCGTAAACTGGGAATTGAAGTCAATTCACTTCTGCCCCATCGTCCGGCATCTCCCCAGCAATCACCCCCGCACCTGGTTCTCACCTCATCCTAGGGCTGCCTGCCGGGACCCCAAAGTCCAGAGGAGGCCGGAGGGGTCAGGTCCAGCGAAGAGGAGCTCCTGATAAGCCACCTACACCGTCCTCATAATTCTGGTGCTCCAGTGGGTCCACAGCCGGGCCTGAGCCCTCTGACTGCCAAGCCATCCCTGGGCTGAAGGCTGAATCAGCTCCATTCAGGCAGGGCGTCCTCCCCAAAGCCCGGAACGTCAGTATCACCTGGGAACTTCCTGGAAAGGAAGCATCCTGGCTACACGCCCCACCCCAAACCTGCCAACTCAGAAGATGTGGCAGGGGCCCCGCTGTCTGTTTCCCTTCCTGCCAGGGGATTCAGATGCCCCCCGAGTGTGAGATCACGGCTCCCAAGGGCACAGGCCTGTGTGTGCCAAGGGCAGTCACCTGCTCTAATGGGGTTTTCAGGTAATACAAAGAGAGGCTGTGTCCTGGGCGAGCAACCAGCAAACAAAGCCAGGGTATGTGTGAAGCTGGCAGTCGAGGAAATATTTAGTGGCCGTCTGTCTGGGGAAGAACTGGACGGCCTGGTGTGGACAGGTCAGGGCTGCGGAGGCTCAGCCTTGTCCCGTGAGGGGACCCCCTCCCAGAGCCAACACGGGCTTCAGGTCACGTGTGCAGGGGGGTGCAGAGGCTCCCGGATGCTCAGAGCCCCCAGCCAGCCCTGCCCTGGGCCTGTCCCTTGGGCCAGTGAGGCTCTGTGGTCACCGGCCGTTTCTGCCCTGCATGCTTGGCCTGAGCAGAGCCTGGTAGCTGGGAGCACACGGGCAGTAAAAGTCCAGAGTGCCTCGGCTGGAAGAAAATCTGGACGCGCCCTGGAGATTGTGCACAACCTGTGGAGGGCTTACTTCCCTTGTTCAGACAGGGCTACCTGGGCCCCGTGAGCCTCCACGAGGCCCTGTGGACCTGGGAGCAGGAAGATAAACGCACCTTCCCTTTCCTGTTAAGGGAAAGCTCTGAGCTCCCCCTGTATAATTCAGCAGATTTTAAAAGATCCACTCATTGTAATTTAGTAGCCGCTGTGCGGGCCGTGAATACTACCCAATGCTGTATCTGACATGGCCAGGGATACGCTTCCCACAGGAGTGGATGCATCTCCTAAAACTCTGGGGAGGAGAGTAGGGGAGTGAGCAGCTCGGAAGAAATTTGATTCCTCAATGATGCTTTAGGATGCAGTGATGTGCAACTCGCCCCGCCAGCCCCCAGCCCATCCCATGGCGGTTGTGCTTCTGAATGAACTGTCTGCGCCCCGCTGAGAGCCCTCTGGACCCCCGCACCAGGGCGGGGCTGAGAGCCAGAAGGGCAGGGAGGCAGCAGCGGCCACCGGGGAGGACCGGGCAGACCCTGATCCTGGAGCCGGGGTCGCCGGTGTAGGCTGTGCCGCCCGCAGTGCGACCGAGGCAGCCTCGCCATGGTTCACGCACGTGTCGGGGAGCTAATTATGGAGCGGCTTCTTGGTGCTGCATCTGGGAGCAGACCCCGCCCTCAGGAGGGGGCAGAGACGCCCCCCACCGCTACTGTAGTAACAGACTCTCTGGACCACAGCCCCTCGCCTGACCCCATCTCAGGAGACGCTAATCAGATGCTTATGACAAAGCCACCACCTTGAGTGACTAATGGACTGAACTTTCCCTGAGGCAGCATGGTTTTGCCAGAGATGCTTCTTAAATTAACCCAAAACGATTTCTAATAAGTGATGGTGTAGGCAGAGGGGAGGGGGTTCGGGGGCCGAGGCTCTCACTGGAGCCCTGTCTGCCAGGCGTCAGCACCACCCAGCCCGTGTACCCCTGGGCCGGACCACCCATGGGTGCTGCCCCCGGACCCCACGCACAGCCTGCGTATCCCTGGACCGGGCCACCCATGGGTGCTGCCCCTGGACCCCACACACAGCCCGGCCGCGGCCTCTCCCTGAAATGGGGCAAGAAGGCCTGGGACTTGCAGCTTTGAAACTTCAGGACCTGGAAAAGATAAAAAGGAGTTTGCTTTTCAAATTGTCTTAACTGATCCTCCCAGGGAATTTTTATTGACAACAGAAACCAAAAGAAATACTGCATGGGCACAAAGATGACTTAGGATTAAAGGTGGGAAATGCTCATGTTCCTAAATAAGGACTAAAAATGGGATTACAAAGAAAGAAGAGTGGAAGTGGGGGCAGATTTTCATGAACATCTGTCTCGTTCTTGCCACTGTGCTCGGTTCAGGGAATGAGACATTTGCCCAGAACATCAGACTTTTTCCTTGGATTTTTTTTTTTTTAATTAATTAATTTATTTATTTATTTTTGGCTGTGTTGGGTCTTCGTTTCTGTGCGAGGGCTTTCTTTAGTTGCGGCAAGCGGGGGCCACTCTTCATCGCAGTGCGCGGGCCTCTCACTATCGCGGCCTCTCTTGCTGTGGAGCACAGGCTCCAGACGCGCAGGCTCAGTAGTTGTGGCTCACGGACCCAGTTGCTTCACAGCATGTGGGATCTTCCCAGACCAGGACTCGAACCCGTGTCCCCTGCATTGGCAGGCAGATTCTCAACCACTGCGCCACCAGGGAAGCCCTTCCTTGGATTTTTAATGCATTTTACTTTTTTACTTAGTCTCATGTTATAGGTGTAAATTTGTATTTTTAAAATTCTTATTTAACTTTATAACATGAGCCTTTTCTGATGTCACTAAATATTTTAATTTTCACGGCTAACTTCCATTCTGTGGTGATATTGTAACTTACGCAACTCTTATTATTGGAAATTATTTATTTAGGTTTTTTTTTTTAACTTTTCCATGTTATAGATCATGTGTGATAAGTGTCTTTGCAGATAGTTTTTGTGGCTTTTGGCTCCTTCTTTGGGGTAGTTTGTCACAAGGAGGAGCCTTGGCTTGAAGGACGTGAGGACGGAAATGGTTTTAAGAGTTTCTTTCCAGCAAGATGGGACCTGTTTGCATTCCCAGCAGCAGAAGGGAAGGTGCCCCTGTTTCCTTCTGCAAATAATATGGAATAATTGTTTTTAAAACACTTCCTTCTTACTAAAAAAAAAAATGTTTTTGTGAAAGGATAAACTTTTAAAGGATTGGTAATTTTTCAAACAATGCTAATGCCAGAAAATTCTAGAAAAAGACATGGTTTGAAATTTAAGCCACACTTTTTTCCTCTTAAATGGCCTCACTTGTCAGTGTTCAGGTGAGCTGGACCCCAGCTGCCACCCCCCAAGACTGACCCTGGGGTGAGACCCTCCAGAGCTGAGTAAGGAAGAGGCTTCCAGGCAGAGGGGCGATGCTTCGTGCCAGGCGGAAGGTGAAAGGCTCTCTTTCTCTGTCTCGGTCACCTGGTCCCCCCTCTCGCCACCCACCAGCCTCAACATTCCAAGCCCAGAAGCAGAGGAGAAGCCAGTGTCCGGTCACCAGAGCCACAGCCAAGTGCGTCAGGGCGGGGACAGAGCCCCTGAGGGAGGAAACTGTGCCTGAACGTTATACAAAAGTGTCTTTAGATTTTAGAATGGTAAAAATTCAGGCCAGCAAAGAGCGGCAGAGGCTCTGCATCAGGGCCTGAGGGTCTCCACTGCCCTGTGCTCCTCCGGCCCAGCCAGGGGCCTTGGCTGTGGCTGTCGAGAGCGCCCCCTGAGAGTGTGGGTGCAGCAAGCCGGGAGCGGGCGAGCGCACATTTCTGGGGCTGTTGCCGTGCAGAGGCCCTGGGGTCCAACCGAGGGTGGCGTTCGGCACAGCACTGCCCTTGGCAACTATCCCTAGACACACACGCCAACGACACAAAAGGCAAACGGACGGTTACCAGTTACCGTACACATGGGGGATGTGGGCGTGTAGACGGTGCCCTGAGACCAGGAAGGAGCAAGCAGGTGGAGGGGCTGGATTCCACCCTGGTGGGGAAACTCGCCCAGTTGCCTTATTTCAGAAAGTACAGTGCTCGTTAGGGAAATGCACAGAGGCAAGTGAGACGTGGTCATCTCTGTGGCCAGGTAGAACGGGACCCTACAGACTGCTTCAAAGATGCTCTGTTTGGCTAATTACTGAGTGTTCACTGCACACACAACAGTTGTGCAGAAGGAACATTTGGGGACAAAGGGACACCCTGCCCTTTGACCTAAGATGTGTGGCCCATGCCAGTGATGCGTCCGGACATACAGGATGCAGGGGAGGGTACGACCAGGGAGACAGAAGGAAGGGCCCTGGGAGAAGCACTGGACACACGACACCCGTGAGAACCTTCCTCCTGTGAGCCCTCCGCCGTGCGCCCCCAAACACTGAGCAAGGGACAGGGCCCGAGGGACAAATCATCTCACTTCCCTCCTGGGCACTATGCATGCCCACCTTTATCCAAGGAACGGCATGGACACAAACATCCCCAACTTGCAACATCTTGGAAAATGGAAGTTGGAAGAGTTTCGTTGAGTCCCAGCTTTGGCTCCAGCCGGGCAGGACCTCAGATTTCACCCGTGTTTCGTCTGCATCCTGTGTTATTTACACAAGGATTCATCACAACTTCCCTTTAAAGAGTAGATCTCTTTCCCACACTCGAAACACAACATCTGATGCAGGATCTTCGATCCGCACAAACTTTCTTAGGCACCTGTCACCACTGCACAGCTTCTGCCCAGATGTAAAATTTTCTTCCTAAATGGGTTGCCATCAGCTCCTCAGAAGACAGAGGAAACGTCTCTCTTTGTCTCCCCAAGGCATCCTTTCCTCGGCTCAGGGTGGCCGTTCACTTAGTACCTGCTGGAAGATGTTGCTACTGACGTAATGAAAGAGGGAAAGTGATTGGAAAGATAGAAGAACAATTTCTACAAGTAAAGAGATTGGGTTAGGTTCAGTTCTACCTAAATTTATAACCAGTAGGATCTTACTGTCTTCTCCTTGGAGGAAGTCTTCTTGATTACCATCTGACATCTATCACCTCCACACCATGAGTCAGGACCATGGTCGGACGCAGAGGCATCACGGGAAGGAAGCAATTCCTCCCCTGAGGAGGCCAGCTGTCCTGCGGATACACATGTATGACAGAATGTCCCAAGGACCCTCGGAGTCCTGTTTGGGGACCAGGGAACAGAGAAGGAAGGGGCTCCATCCCCCTGGGCTGGACAGCCTTCCCGAGGGGGCGACCCTCCACCTGGCCGGTGGGGGGAAGGGGTCCCTCAGGGGAGGGGATGGCGGGAGGGCTCACGTGTTCAGTCACCCTTTCACTTGGTGACTCTGAGCTCTTTGTTAAGCGGCACTGTGCCAAGTGCCCAGATCCGCGTAATAACAGACCGGATCCCCGGCGTCAGATGGGCTCGGAGCCCGAGCAGAGAAGCACCAGACCCAGACACGGAGCGCCAGCCCATGGGAAGCTCAGGCCTAGGGGAGCCAGCCTGATGAGGCCGGGTGGTGGGGGGGCCCAGGGAGGCCAGAAGAGGAAGCAGGGTCCTCAGTGGGACTGTGGCCGCCCCCAGCGGGGGGCGGGGGGAGAAAAGCACAGCCAGGAAGGAGGCTGTGGCCATAAGAAGATCCCGATCATGGAAGGTCCCCCATGGGGACAAGGGCATGTGGAAGCCCCGGCCTCAGGATGTGGCCCAGTGGGTCACAGAGGACCGTATGTGCACAGGCACGGTTAGGTTTTGTCCTCTCAGGAGGGAGAGAGAGAGAGAGAGAGACGGGGTGGAAGGGAGGGATGGAGGGGGGAAGGAAGGAAGTCAGTGCATTGGAGGAGGAGATAGGAGTGAAAGCTCTTGGTGACCAGGGGGACAGAAGCCAGCCTGGCCTGAGGCAGGGGCAGACTGGAGGGAGAGGAGGACACACTGGAGACATTCAGGGCATGGACACAGCAGGACTCAGAGCCGCAGGGGGTGAACCAGGGGGAAGAGGGGCAGGGAGACTCAGGTCCTGCGTCCTCGGGTCCAAGGTTCAGTACAAGGAGCAGGAGCCGGAAGGCGGACAAAACATTAACACAGGCTCGGTGTGGTTTATGTTGCACGGCCGATGATTTCACGCTCATCTCACGTCCTCTGCGGTCCGAGGTCGACTCCACGCGTGAGCAGCTTGCATGTACCTTACTGTGTGTGAGAACATTCTGTCTGCCCCGTGCTGTGTGGTGAGAACTGGACCCCAGAGGCCGAGTGCTCTGCTGGGGTCCAGGTGATGGGCTGGTCACTGGCCGGCAGGCCAGGCCTCCCATCCCCAGCCCTGCCCACGTGCCGCGGTGCCGCCGGCCTTTGGACCGCATCCCAGGCTGGGATAAGCCCTCTGTGCTGGAGTTCCCTTCAGTGAGGGACGTGCAGCCCAGATGCAGACAGAGAGGGGGCAGCAGCGGGGTGGTCGTCGCGAAGGGGGCTGACGTCAGTTCCAGCCGCATCGCAAGGCACGTGGCCCTGGGAAGCTCCGTGCATTCATTTGAAGGGACCTGTGTGCAGCCTTTTGTTTCAGGTTCTGTTGTTGCTGCCGTTTTTCCAGCAATGGGGCCGTGTGACACCTCTCACTTTCCTTGTCATCAATTGTCGCGTTAGCATCCTTCAAACTCTGAGAAGCTAATGCTCTCCAAGGGGTCCACATTCTGTACACGGGTCATGTCTTCGTAGTACCTGGTCGTTTTTAATTAATGAGAATGACCTGTTAAAAAAAGATGTGAGGAACCCGGTTGCAATAGGAACCATGAACGGAAACAGCGTGGAATCCTGGAATGAGAGCCCTTAGCGATCAGGCAAGCAGCTGAGCCCCCAGGCCCCTGCCCACAGAAGCCTTCCACGGACAGGGAGACCCCAGGGAACAGAAGCCCCGAGACACCTGGTCTCTAGCCCAGGTTCCAGAAAACGCCCTTAAAGACCCCTGGGGATCTGACCAACCCCTTCCTCCTACAGACGAGGACCTGTGACGCATAGGGATGGAGCGACCCCCTCAAGGTCACACAATTAATAGGAGGCTTCAAATCCAGCTCTTCTGGTCCAGACCAGTATTCAGTTCCCAGCCAAGACGCCTGAGAACCTTTGCATCTGCAGGACTGAGAATTATCTGTCTGCTCACAAGGAAGGGAGGTGGGCACTGCCTGAGAAAACTGAGAGAAAAGAAGAAAAATTCTCGTCTATTTAGTGCTATTAAATATGGAGACAAATAAAACATAGCAGCATCGTTTACATCCAACCGATGGCTGAGCTGAAGGCAGTGGTTTAACTCCTAAGCTGGGAAGCCCTCGCCGAGGCTGGACGAGCACAGCTGGCTTTTCTTCCCAGGCCCCTCGCGGACCTCCTGCACGACCTGAACCGAGCCGCACATATAAACATCTCAATGCTTCAACTACATGAATTTTAAATATTCCACAATTGAATAATTTCTTACCAGCCATAGAAAGACAAAGTACTCTGTCCTAGAGCATCCGAAAAAGAGGACTCTAGTACGTATTTGAGGAAGAGTAAGAAATCTTTAATTTTTCATTTGCATGTATTTTCTTATATATTGGTCCCTGGGGCAAAGATGTAAATGGCAAAATCATAAATTCTTATATAGTTTGATTCTCAGTTCTTCCTATCAATCTTTTTTTTATTGAAGTATAGCTTTTTTGCAATGTTGTGTTAATTTCTGCTGTACAGCAAAGTGATTCAGTTATACATATATATTCTTTTTCATATTCTTTTCCATTATAGGTTATTACAAGATATTGAATGTGGTTCCCTGTGCTATACAGTAGGTCCTTGTTGTTTACCCGTTTTGTATACAGTAGTGTGTATATGTTAATCCCATACTCCCAATTTATCCCTCTCCCCCATCTTTCCCCATTGGCAACCAGGAGTTTGTTTTCTATGTCTGTGAATCTCTTTCTGTTTTGGAAATAAGTTCATTTGTTTCTCTTTTTTTTTTAGATTCCACATATAAGTGATATCATATGATATTTGTCTTTGGCTTACTTCACTTATGAGAAACAGAAAGAGTAATGATAACCTCTAGGTCCATCCATGTTGTTGCAACTGGCGTTATTTCATTCTTTTTTATGGCTGAGTAATATTCCATTGTATATATGTACCACATCTTCTTTATCCATTCATCTGTCAATGGACATGTAGGTTGCTTCCATGTCCTGGCTATAGTAAATAGTGCTGAATATTGGGGTGCATGTATCTTTTTGAGTTATAGTTTTTTCAGGATATTTGCCCAGGAGTGGGATTGCTGGATCATATGACAACTATATTTTTAGTTTTTTAAGGAATCTCCATACTGTTTTCCATAATGGCTACACACCAATTTACATTCCCACCAACAGTGTAGAAGGGCTCCCTTTTCTCTACACCCTCTTCAGCATTTATTATTTGTAGAGTTTTTGAAGATGGCCATTCTGACAGGTGTGAGGTGATACCTCGTGGTAGTTTTGATTTGCATTTCTCTAATAATTAGCAATGTTGAGCATCTTTTCATGTGCCTCTTGGGCATCTGGATGTCTTCTTTGGAGAAATGTCTATTTGGGTCTTCTGCCCATTTTTTGATTGGATTGTGTGTTTTTTTGATATTGAGTTCTGTGAGCTGTTTGTATCTTTTGGAGATTAATCCCTTGTCGGTTGCATCATTTGCAAGTATTTTCTCCCATTCCGTGGTTTGTCTTTTTGGTTCTTCCTATCAATCTTAACTACTGTAATTCAAGGTAGTAGCACTGGCGCAACTTCAGGAGCTCCCCAGTATCCCTTCAGTACCGAGTATCACAGCAGCATTGAATGTCCCTGTAATGTTGAGCATCCAGCAGTATTGAGTATCACAGCAGTATTGAGTATCACAGCAGTATTGAGTATCACAGCAGTATTGAGTATCACAGTAGTATTAAGCATGGCTGCAGTACTAAGTATACCTGCAGCATTGGCTGTTGCTACGGTATTAAGTACTGCTGCAGTGTCTAGTACCTGTGCTAGCACAAAGTGGAACAATCACTTGCTAATGATGTCACAGTTGCTGCCTCCAGTGTTGAATTCGTCTGGACTAAATGCAGACCAAAACGTCCGTGTTGCTGTGTTGTTGTTAAATGTGACCCAGAGCACTCTTGTCAACTTGTAAATATCAAGACCGATAAAGTGGAAACCGGTACGCTGTTGACAGTCTAAGCACGCGGGGTGTTCATTTCCAGCAGTTTCCTCTCTGGACGTGTTCTCTAAGCTGATGTAAGTAGGATGCCTAAGAGGCTTCTCTCCTCACCTGGCAGAGTTGTGCTCACGTAGCAGGTGGGAAGTCCGGTCATATTCTGACCTCGTGCCTGTCACTGACTCTCTTTGGCCTTAGCTTCTTCCTTTTCCAGGTGAAGGGGTAGGTGGAGTGATTGCTGGGGTCTCTCTCCTCCAGACTCTGCTGTTCTGGGAGTGTTGTCTTAGGAGTAGCCCAGCACGTGGTTCCCCAGGCCGTCACGAACTGGCCACTTCAGGAACCCTTTTAACCATCCGAGATTTTTAGCTCAAATAGGAAGGGTCAAAGTGAATTTATAGAGCAGTTTAATTTGTCGATCTCACTGCGAAGGAGTACACTGGCTGTTGGGGTGATTTTATCTGACATTCTCAACATTCTCCCCCTTCCAGTCTTATAGGTGGCAGGTGTAGTAAATGCTGTTTTGCAGATGGAAAGGCGAGGGCAAGCATTTCATTGAAAGCCGGGTACTGGTGGAACCAACCTGAAGACCAGGAGGCTGATAGCAAAATCACCAGTAATACCAATCAATAGAAAGCAATGTATTGAACACCCACTCCTTCATTGGCACAGTGGCAATTTAGAATAATTAATTCTATGGCACACCCTAATGTCAAGGAGGAAACAGTTAAATTGAGATGATAAAATGAACACACATGAAAAAGCCAGTAACAATATAGTTACAAAAAGGACGCTAAGTATCTGATGGTGCAGAGCTTTTAAAGCAGAGGATCCTGAATTCCAGACTGACCAGGAGTGACTTTATGGAAAAAGCAGAACTTGACATGGTGTGGGAGGGTCAGCGTGAGAGGAAATAGAGAAGTAGGACTGGAAGGAAGGAGGGGAAAGCAGGTGCTGCTGGCGCTACGCTCATACCAGGGCTGCTTTAGTTGAATTCTTTTGACTTTGGAAGAACAGAGAAACACAGGTTATTTCAGGTGAAAAGAAAAATGGGAGGGGTACACTGTAAGAATTTCACGATTTCTTTTAAAATACAAGAAACAGTCTCAGCAGTCAGTTAACCAAATCTCCTGGAAAGCGGGTTTGGGAAAAGGGTGATAGTTTCTCTGTGTCTCCACCCATCCTCCCTGGTGGACGTCAGCCCTGTGGACCACGGACCCACCAGGCTGCTGCCTTCCCCTGGGGAAGTGTTCTTCTTGAGTCAAAATAAATTACACAGTGATTATTTTATGTTTTATTTGAATCTTTAAACTGCCATTCAAGGCAATAAGTATTTCATTACAGGCTACATCATTTAAAATGATAAAAAAAGAAAACCCATAAAGCAAGTCTCTGCCTTCCAGAAACAGAATTTTTTTAATTCTCTAAAGCCATAAGGTCAAGTAAATATTTTGAAAATGTATTCATTGAATGTCTTACAATGCCTAGAACATTTATGTCATATTTAACTTAAAAATATATACTTTCAAATCAGTCTGACTCTTGTTTACAATACTCTGCAGAGAATAAAAGAACAAAATTAAGGAAATATGTCAATATGTAGTCAAAACTGAATTGGTTTTATATATATGTTGTTGAAAAGATATCAGGAAGATGTCTGGAACGCCAGCCATTTAATTGAATAATTCAGTGAAGTAAGTTACTTCTGCAGTATTTTTAAATACCTTTATATATTCTAAAGACATATAGGACCCCTTTAAAAGTTCAGCGGTAAAGAGGGATGTCAACAGTACACAAGACAAGAGGAGGGAGAAAATAACAAAAAGAGAGCCCAGATTTCCGGAGCACCTTCCACATAGTCAGAAGGTATTTTATATATATTTTTGTTTTTCATTTGCTGCCAAGAGTCTGAATTAGGCATTACTGTGCCCATCTTACAGATGGAGAAATTGAGGCTGGTAGGGATTAAATAAGCTGCCCAAAGTTGAACAGTTGTGTAATCTTGAGCAAGTTACTTAAATATATGCTCTCAGCAGAGTCGCTTTTGTGTTTATGTAGCTCTGATGCTGTTCACAGACTCTCCGCGTGTGTGATGACCTGGACCCTCTGCCGTCTGCGTAGATACGGCCCAGCCTTCCAGGCCAGGTTCAAAACCCACCTCCTGCTGCGACATCCATCCTGGCCCAGGTCACTCTTCTCCCACTCCTGTGGCCTCCCGGGGGCTCCGAGTGCTGTCCTGGGGTTGCAGGTTTCTCTGCTCCCACCCCCTCCAGCCAGACAGGGAGCCCCGGGGGACCAGCTCAGGCCTCCTCGGAGCCCTCAGGGCACTTGGACAGTCCTCTGTCCTCTGCGTCTCCTTCCGTCAGCCCCCCTCCCTTTCCTCAAATGCCCGTCTTCCTAGGGGTCTGTCAGTCCTCTCTCTCCACTCTTCCCCAAGAAGCCAGCTCCATCCCGCCGTGCACTGACCACCCCAAACCAGTGTTGCCAGCCAGACCTCTCTCCTGAGTCCACCCCTCTTGCTGCTATGGAAGCTGGGACAGCTCACGTTTAGCCCACCCGAGTCAGCCTGATCTTCCTGCCCCTCTCCCACCAAAAAACCCAACAAAATCCCGAGTCTTCCGCATCCTCCACATCAGTGGGTGTGAGCCTGGGCTCCTCCAGCTCCTTCACCACACTGCAGCCACAGGAAGGGTGTTTATAGTGCGAAAACGACGCCCTGTTGAACTCTTCCCACTGACGGCCTTGTGATGGGCACCTCCGTCTCCAGGGCTGTCCCTCGCCATCCCACGGATGCAGTCACACTACCCTCTGTCTCTGTCCCTCTCTCTCTGTGTCTTTCTCTCCTGCCCCATCCGTATCAGTTCCTCTGTGAAGCCTTCCTGACCCTCCGTCCTCTCCACGAGGGTGACTCTCTCTGCTCCTGTCCTGTGAGGTGAGGGCTGTGTCTGCACTGCTCAAGGGAACGTTTCCTGAACAAATGAATCCATCTATTCATTCAGCAGCATTTATGGCGAGCCTGCCTACCACATGATAGACGTCAGAGAAGCAAATGTGTCAATGGATCCTCTCTAGAGCCCAGTGAGGAAGGAGCCCAGCATCCCTCCCTCTTTAGAGATCAGAAGCCAAGACGGGGGGAGCGGGGAGGGTGTCAACACCTGTTTAGTGTTACTCAGCCTTGAGATTTTCAGCAAGGAGCTCAGGATCTGCCCCTCAAAATGGGAATTATAGTAGCACCTGTCTCACAGGGTCATTGTAGAGTTTAATGGATCCATATAGGTTAAGATTTTAGGAAACACCAGGCACATAGTAAGTGATCTGTGAGTGGTGTTGGCATTAGCAGAGCTGACAGTAGAACCCAGGACTCCAGAATCATGTTCAAATAGAATCTCTCTTATTCCAAAATAATTATTTATCCTTGACACATTGAGGCTCTTCAAGCAACACAGGAAAAATATCACCCATAAGAGCAGAGACCACAAAGAACCCCATCGTGAGCTTCGGAAGTGACCGTGGCCTTTCTAGGCTCCACGAGCATCGCCCTCAGCGGGGAGAGGCCAGAGCCAAGATCGTCTCATCCTACATCCTTGTCTCCTGTCGGCAGCTGTAACAAGAGGGCTGCGAGCAGGGCACGCTCGGCCAAACGTGTTTTTCAGTTTCTGAGACCCTGTCCCCTGTTTGTATTAAAATTGGAGACGTGAAAATGTCAAGCAAAAGACCATTAAAAATAACACGGAAATTGGCCTCCAGAGCATGTAATACACAATATTTTATATATGTGTTCACTGCAGAAACTCCAGAAACTCTGTGGCAGGTAACCAATTTTCTAGAATAACCTGACACAAAAGACTAAACGCTGTTTAAATCAAGTTAACGTCAAAAGGACTGTAAAAGCTACAGCAACTAAAAGACCTACCAAGACACCCAAACGGGTAGAGTAGCTGCAGAATAGCAGAGCCTGGAGGCTGACTGGCAACTTTAAGTAACTCAAGGAGGTTAAAGCATGAGCTGCCGTGATCTCATGAGTCATCATACTGGCACTTTGAAGTTTCCGCTGTGTGAGAAACATATAAATGCATTTATGGTCATCTTCGAACGTTGCGTATTATATAGAGTGATAAGGATGCAGGAGAGGGTGTGTGAAGTAGTTGTCAGTACATTGCAGACGCCGACCTGGCCTCCGGGCTCACCTCTCTGCTCGGAGGCGGGCAGACCCGGCAGGTCCAACAGCTACTCATGCCGGCAGCGGCTCAGCTACAGGGGTCAGCAGAGACATTCACCCCAGCAGCACCCTTGTCCTTCAGGGGCGGCTGAGTCTGAGTCTGCTGTAAGTATACAGCATGTATTCCCTTGAGTGGCTGGGCCAGAAGACTGGGCTTTCTTGCAGTCACAGTTTTGTGAGCTGCCTCCCAAAGCTCAGCCCCTCCCTCCCTGTCCCCTACTCAGCTTCCCTCAGTGTCCAGTGAGAAGCCTTCCCATCGGTTTCTCACTCAGTAGATATTTACTGAGAACCTACTATGTCCAGTATGGTAGTCACTAGTCACACGTGGCTATTGGACTCTTGAAACGTGACTAGTGCATCTGATGAATTCATTTAAAAATCTCCTTTTATTAATTGGCTACATATGACTAGTGGCTACTGTATTGGATACTGCCGCTCTAAAAATAGAACAATCCCTTAAACACGGGCCATTTCCTCTGTCTCATGAAGGAGGAAGACAGTATGTCAACCGATAATCACACTAGGATGTGATAAGTGCTTTCATTACTGATAAGTGGAGAAAACTACGGTTTGCTCATTCAGCAATATTCAAGGAGCAGCCGTCAAACACAAGGTTCCATTCGCTGCTGTGGGAAACAGGCAGCTGTTCCCATGGTGGAGGCCTGACGACAGAGCTGAGACGCAGAATGGAGGAGTGCAACACCGACCGTGAATTCCAAACCCTAAGTGAGGCTTGGACCCTCCTGCGCAGGTGAAGCGCCAGCCATGGCGCCTGCCAAGTTCTCTACCTGGGGTTTCATGTTGGCACCAGATTCCCCATTTTTCCTAAGACTCTGCCATTTGTTCTGTCATGCTAGGGACATTCCAGAACTGTGGGGGGTTGTTGGTTTTTTCGAAAGACTCGTGTGTGTTGATAGACATGAGCCCGGATGAATCTGGAGGAGGCTGCAGCTGGAAAGCATTCTGGCATTTCCAGCACTTGGGCCAGCAGCCCCAGCTAGGTGAAAGAGAAGCAACACCCGCTCTTCCTCAGCTGTGCAAATTCTGCCCTGCTGGCCACCCCATCAGCAGATGTGAGGTCCACTTATGGGTTTGGGAGGCTCCACACTCCCCACTGCGTGTCCCAGCGTCACTTCCCAAGGCTTCACTTTGAAACATTCCAAACCACTGGGTTTCATAGACCAGGAAGCGTCTGTCTATGGGAGTGCGTTCTTCATCCAGGAGCTGTTTGGCACAAGTAAAATGAAATCTGTCCTGTGGGCTTGAATTTGGTTGTCGTGTTTAAAGTAGATACCAGGAACTCACAGTCAGTGTGAATGGGTCAAACAGAGAAGGGACAAAACAAATCTGTTTGTAGGAAGAGCACTATTTTATTTCCAGTTTACATTAGTAGCTATAGAAAAAAGCTTGAGCATCAAACCATGTAAACTGGCAGAAGACACTGGAAGCTTGAGGCCAGCTAATTCCAGAAAGTTGGAAAAAATGAATCCAAATGGTTTACAAAATGTAGGATAAGGAAGTAAAACCAATTCAGGTAAAAATAGAAGGGCCGTCTCCATTCTCCTACTCTGAATTTTGCAACCCTACCGTCTAAGGTCTGAGCTCCCCGTTGGCATCTTGCGATTTGGGGCTGCTGAGAGGGGAGAGAATCAACAAGAAGCCCACCGTAGTGCTGGGTTTACACCATCTACAGACATTCCCATTGCCAAGTGGAGGTGGGGCCGTTTTGAGTAACATGACTGAAGAGCACAAGGTCAACTGTTCTCCCATCATTTCCCAGCATCTGAATGAATCTGATAGTGAAAGCAGGCCAGTTGTCTGTCTCAGTGAACACCTGGTGTGCAGGTAGCACTGATGCAGAATAGACACATTCAACAATTTGTTGATGAACTAAGACAAGAGAGAAGAGTTTTGGGGAAGGTAACAGTAGTCCTCATGAGCTGCCAGATCACAGACAGGGCCCGAAGAAAAAGAATACTTATTGTTACACTTACTAATTTATTCAGATAAACGCAGAGTGAATACACTAACAAGTCCTCCCAGATCCAGGACCACGTCTTGAGAAGATTCGCTGGAATGGAAGTTGGTCTTGACCAATTGTCAGGGATGGAGGCAGGGAGGATTCAGCCCTTCAGTGCTATGGAATGTTTGGCTGAGATTATTGACTCAGATTCTCCCCAAATCCATGTAAATGTTCACATAGGAGAAATCTCAGATACCTGTTTATTTCCTATTAGAAACACTCTCTAGACCAAAATTTGTTTCCTTCAGTTTTTTCTGATTATAATAAACATTATTTGTTTTGATTATTGTATTTTTACAATATGAGAACAGTCAAAAGGCAGAAGACTCATCACTCTGTGTTTCACGGGTGGGAGCTCTGCCTGCTTCCCCTGCCCCTGCCCCTATCTCGTCTCTCACGCCCTCAATCTGTCCTCACTGCACCTGCTGGCAGCTTCCCAACATGCAAATGTGATCGCATCATCGATTGCATGGAGGAACTCAAATAACTCCCGTCATTAGCCTGCAAGGATGGTCTGACCCTGCAGGGCTCTCAGTTCTTCGTGCCATCCTCCCACTCCTTCCCAGACATCTGGGCATCTCCTTTGAGGCCTGTCTCCAGCATCGCCTCTTCCTGGGGACGCCCCAGCTCCCTTGGCTGGCCGCCCCTCTATTTTATGACATAGTGCCCTCTCTATACTTTTATCATAGTGTCTGTCACACTCTCTATTCACTCAACAACTATTGGACGAGTGCCCACGACTCCCCGGGCATTTGGTGCACGGTGGTAAACAGTGGCCAGAGGTTCTAAAGCAGAATTACTGCCATGTCTGAGTCCCCATTGGACCATAAGTGACTTGAAGGGTGGATCTGTGCCTTTCACCTCTGAGTCTCCTGCACAGCACAGGGCCCAGCAAAGAGGAAGCTCCCAAAATAAATACACACTGGGTGGGTTCATGCCTGAATGAATATTTTACCATTCCTAGGTCCAAAAGTAAGCTAATCATAGTCTGCAGGAATCCCCTATCAAAGTGTTCACTTAGTGATGAAGATCACACATCTCACTTTAGACACACAGAATAATTGCCAACAGCATTTTCCCGGATGTCTTTTCTCCCCATTGCTTGCAGTATATATACACATAGAGTTTTCAGGAAGAAAAAGACTCTAATTAGCAACAATGCTTTGGAAAATTGCCCTTTTTCAAGGAAAGGTTATGAGCCCTTGCTGTAAGGGTCTTACCCAAGTTTGGACCAATTTTAGCATGATTATAGCTGACTGCCAAATACACCAAGTCTGCTTTCTGTGACGCCAGGGCAGGACTGACACCTTCTACAGAGTCTGAAACTTGCTCCCATCAAAGGCATTTACGGTCCATCTCCTTTGAGTGGTCATTCTGTCTACAGATATAATTTTATCTCGAGAATGTACAAATCCAAATATATCCAAAGCTTTTTGGCAACTTCTATATTTCCGTATTTCACAAAAATGTATACATGTTAGTACCGTACGCATGAACTAATTCTTTTTTTTTAATGTGCGTTGCACACCGTGTGCATTTGGTAAGATGTTTAGCGGACTTGTGTTGTCAGTTACATGATGTTGTGCACGTGCTTCGTAAACCATCCCCGGGGGTGCTGTGCGGATCCCTGTGTGATCACGTGGATGGTAGCGATAAGGGGCGAGGAGAGGAGGGAAAGTGTTAGCAGCAGCAGACGCAAGCCAGCTGTGTCTCTGTGCAATACTGCTCTGTGCACAGGTGCCGGCACACCCGCGGGAGCTCTGTGCTCACATCCTTTCTGCATTCGTGCCGAACCTCAGCCTCTTCACCCAGGACTCCCGTTGCCCTGAGATCCTCAAGGATAGTAACTCAGATCTTCCCTCTCTTTTTTCACAGCGTGTATGGCTGCCCCTTGGCTAAAAAAAGAAAAACACAAGACAAGCAGCCCCAGGAACCTGCTCCCAAGCGGAAACCGTTTGCGGTGAAAGCGGACAGCTCGTCGGTGGATGAGTGCTACGACAGCGACGGCACGGAGGACGGCGACGACAAGGAGGAGGACGAGGAGGAGGACGACTCAGACGAGGACGACGAGCAGAGGGAGGACGAGGACGAGGACGACGAGGGGGACCGGGAGGAGGAGGAGGAGATGGAGGAGGAGGACGAGGAGGAGGACGAGGACGGCGAGGACGTGGAGGAGGACGAGGACGACGAGGACGACGAGGAGGACGAGGACGAGGACGAGGACGAGAACGGTAACCTTTAACCTCGCGGCCGAGGGCCGAGCGGTGGGTGGGGCCCGTTCCGCGGCGCATGCGTGGTTGATGCCCACGGGATCAGGCGGCCGGGGGCAGCGCCGGGAGGAGCCTTCCCTTTCCTTTCAGAGAATTTCTGTAAATCACCCATCAGACGTGAGATGTCGTTTCTCAGACTGGTCATCCCCCAAGTTTGCTGAAATATCTGTGGTGTGCACACGTTTGTTTAGCTCAGCGACTTTCATCGAGAGAGTTCCGTTTGCCTTTTCTCGGGGGCTCCACCCGAGAGATCCCGTCCTGAGCCACCCCGGGGGCTGTGGTGTTGGCACGGGCAGCCCGCGTGCCTCCCGGGTGCTGGC
The DNA here is from genome assembly GCF_965194825.1 of Balaenoptera physalus. NCBI lineage: Eukaryota > Metazoa > Chordata > Mammalia > Artiodactyla > Balaenopteridae > Balaenoptera > Balaenoptera physalus. The sequence continues at coordinate 97,151,131 of NC_138894.1, forward strand.
AGCCTGTGTGGCCCCTGCTGCATGAGCTGGTGACGCAGGTCTGTCCGTCGGTTGCCAAGGCTTTCCTTTAGTGGCCGTCAGGCATGGGGACGAGGGAGAGCCCGGCTGTGATGAGGTAGTGAGTCAGCCCGTCATCTGCTTCCACGCTCAAGAGCTGATCCAGGGAGACAGACCCATGAAGAGCACGCTGGGCAGGGTAGCGGCATCTTTGGGGCAAAAATTTCAGGTGGTTTTGCTTTTGTGTCCAGCTTACTGTTAGTGTCAGACTCAGAAATAGGACTTCAAAGCCAATCCCTTCACAAAAGTCCTTTCTTTTCTAGAAAGAAGTGGCAGGTTGCTGAAGAGTCTTGTTCTAGGCTTTACGGGCTTAGAGTTTGCGTCAGAGAAATGGCAAAGCAGGTTTAAAAAGTGAAGGGAATATTTCTTCCTTACACTTCTCCCTTGGGCTCAAAGCTCTTCAAGAATCTGAATTCTGAGAAAGGCTAATTCCTCAACGCAAAGGACAGTGGTTTCAGCCAATGGAGAGAGAGTTTTTAGATCAGGCAGGTGTGAGTTGGTTGTTTCTAATCCCATGGAGTTGGCATGAATCAACTTTCCTCCTTCAGAGGTTACACTAGTTTGTTCCAGGAAACCTGGCTTTCATGAAAGAATCCTCGATTGTTACTGTAGTTTAGGGTCCTTATGAAAACAATTGACTGCTTAACTTACATGGATAATACAAGCATATCTGTATATAAATGTATACACACATACACATGCACACACACACATGCATAAACTTCATGCATTAAAATCTGGTCTATTTTTAGACCAGATTATTTTTCTCGTCTTGTTATTATAGATCGTGGTGTGGAGGCAGCCTAAGGAGTAACATCGGCACACACCCACAGACACACACCGCTTGCTCTGCTAAGCAGACTGCGGTGTCATTAATGAGATGATGGGACTTTCATGCTGAGTATTAAAAACAGCAGCTCTGGGTAATAAAATATGTGGAAAGTTGGAGAATCGACCAATTTGGCAAATTATTTCTGGACCCTGTATTACATGTTTGTAGCTCTGGGTGAAATCATTCATTGTTGAGGCTGACTCGTGATTTGTAGCTTAACCATGGCTTCTTATGAAGATAGTATAAAATGCTGCTCTTTCATATTCTCTTTCTATGCTTAGAAAGCGGTAGACATTAATATTTGAAGTTATGGAGGTTTGTGGCTGTGGTGAATTAGGGTGGGAGATATTTGCACATAGGCATCATTTAACCAAGTGCCTTAACCAGAGTCTAGGGTCTGCTCTCCGTTTGCTAGAATTAAACTTTCAATTTTAATTTACTTAGGGCCATGTTTTAAATAATCTACTTTTAAAAGTGCAAAATGACATATTTTGAAAAAGCGATCACAGGTTTATTGAAACAGCTTTAGCACGTGACTGCACTGGCTTCATTCACTCTGACTTGAATGCTTAGAGTTGTTTTAAAAAGTGAGAAGGCAAACCAAAGATAAAGACATTTTTCTAGGAAAATTCATGGAAGTGGGCATAATCAAGGGTGCATGACAGAGCCATGAAACAATTGCATAATTATAACGTCGGCCCCAGAATGTCTGATTATGCGACCCACCCTGCCTGGTGACCAGCACTCAGTGTTCTGCAAACATGAAGCTCAAGTCAGAGGCATGTAAGGAAGTTGGTTCCAGAAAGAAAATGCCCAGTAGGAGGATGAATGATCAACTGTTGGTCCCTGGTGGCAGGATTCATATTCAGCTCTGGATTCTCCAGCTAAACACCTTCTAGAATCATCTATTCTTCGAACTTTAAAGGAATCAACTAAAACTACTAAAGAGAGGTGCAGCTGTGGTGGCCATTTGTGGGTCATCAGGCTACCTCTTCTGCTGTAAGACAAATATGTCCATTTTACCAAATACTTTGGCAGTAAAGTGTAATAAGCTACTCCCTTTTAGACAGCCTCTCATCAAGTCCTAAGTCCCAAGGAGTCGTTGGATCAAAGGTAGCCCATATGATGGACCCTGAACTGTGGTTCTGATTGCTCTAAGTTCTGAGCAGGAAGGCCCAAAGGCTTGCTTGATTTCCAAGTCAAACAAAAGCATCCCTCCTAAGAAGAAACCACTTCCGAGGCCTGATTCCTGGAGAGGGTTTCACCAAGCTTTTCTGTCACAGGGAGAAATCTCCCCTGGAGGAGCCCACGAACAGGTGTTCCAAGACCCCATGTAGCCAATATCACACAAAGATATGCCAGGTGGATTATCTAGTGGGTTATTTCATAACCCGCAGGGTCAGGAATCTTCAGGAAGGTTCTAGATCAAGGAGACACAGCTCTGCTGATGAAGTGCTCATTTTACATGATCAAACTCCTAGCTGTGTGTGACTTATGACAGTCAGGCTTTGAAAGGCATGTGTCCATCCATCTCCCATTTTCATGTCCTCCCAAATGCATTTTATTTTACCTGATGGCTACGTTTAGTGCCAAAATCACTATCAGTCTGTGTGAGTATCTGCCCCCATAGCCGTGTCTGTAACATGAGAAACTCATTTCAGGACACCGCACATTGCATGTCTTTGTCCCCTCCTTGTATTGGCAGAAATTGTTTCTGAAAAACTGGGGAAGGTACCTTCTGTGTCTGGTGACCAGAGTTCTGGGTCAGCATCTCGAAGTCAGTCTTGCGTGTCCCTTGTTGACCCTCTTGGCGGCTGTTGCATTGCTGAGCCAGCAGCAGATCCTCTCCAAGGGGGACTGTGCCTTTTTCTTAGTAAACTGAAGCACAGACAGTGACTGACAGTTAACAGAGTGAGAAGCAAGGCAGGCAGGACTCGGTGCGCGGAGGCATCTCGGGCGCCGAGGGGCTGCTCATAGGGCCCGTCACAGCAGCTGATGGTCACCCAAGGAAACCGGGGCAGCCAGATGGAGACGCACGGACAAAACTTAAGCTGCCCTCGGCTTCACTAGTAGATATAAAGTCTCAGACTATTTCTACCATTCTCCACTTCTATTATAAACTGAAATGTGAAGTTTATTGAGAGGTTTTGTTACAGAGAAAACAAATGCTTATAAACCACCAAATTATTACATAGGAACCCACCAATTACAGAAGGACTATTATTTATAACTTGCAAATTAGGTGTTTATTCTAATTCCAAGAATCCTCTGGCGTTGTAGTTACATGTGAACCAAAATATTACTAATAATGTACATTTCCACTCAGTATAGTAATGTACACACTGTGTTTGATCTTCACAGTACCTGTGTAAGATGGGGCAGGGTAGAAATTATTTCACTCTCATTGTGCTAATTAGAAACTGAGGCTCAGAAAGATAAGATTATTTTCAGCAAGTGATAGATATATGGTCAAACTCTGTTGGTGGGTTTTCTTACTTCAGAGCTCATGTTCTTTTTATCACTCTCTGCTCATTTGAAGAACAGGAAATGCTATCTGAGTAACTCATTTCAGATTACATTAAATGCATCACTAATTAATCAGAATTATATTTTGTCCAGTTGACCTATCATAGGCTGGTCTTTTGCATGAAGAATTTTATTTTCAAAATGCATGTAATGTTCTAAGGTGTAATTATGAGCTTAAAGTTCCCTCGTTATCCTAAAGTTGAGAAAGTTATTATTCAAGGGTCATAGCTTTTTCTAATAGCAGATTTTTTACATGGTATATAGTAAGTACCTTTTCAGAGTCTTATAATTTGAGAAATATAGATTCAATGGTTATTTAATGCCTAGTAAGTTACACTTATTTTCATACTACAGCCCACTAAAAAGAATATATCTTTAAATAATAGACTCACATATGTGTGTATAAAATAAGTGTGTGTATTTAAATCTCCTTATGAGTATATATTGTATCTGCCACTGACAGGAAAGAAAATTCCATGAGGAAGAACATAGCAATTTACTGTCCAGATGACAGAAAATGTTCATGTCCACTGCCATTTTTAACACATAACTGTTTCTTTTTTGTGTGATTTGCTCTGGTTATAACTCTATTTTTTTTTTAATGTTCATTGAAGTATAGTCGATTTACAATGCTGTGTTAGTTTCTGGTGTACAGCAAAGTGAGTCAGTTATATACATATATCCACTCTTTTTAAAATTCTTTTCCCATATAGGCTATTGCAGAGTACTGAATAGAGTTGCCTGTGCTATACAGTAGGTCCTTATTAGTTATCTATTTTATATATAGTAGTGTGTGTATGTCCATCCCAATCTCCCAGTTTATCCCCCCCTTACCCCCAGTCACCATAAGTTTGCATAACTGTTTATTAATATATTCTGTTTCTGAAATACATTTGTAAATATGTAAGGTCCTTTCTTTGCTTACTCTTTATTGAATCTTGGGACTTTCTGGACAATTCAACTTTGAAGACAATTGACTTGGCCATTGGGTTAAATTAGGTAAAAATGCAAACACCTTCCTTTTCTAGAGGTTTTCTGGCTTCATGCTGTTCTATGTGTGAATTAGCCAAAGATGTGTGGTGGCCTACTTGGAAGGTCACATCTAAGAAGGAATTGGGGGGTTTGAAGGGAAATGTGAATAATTACATTGAGAATGTACAGTGTATGGCAAAGCTGCTCTGGGCAGGGGTTAGTGAGCTGACCAGAGGCTGAGTGGCCTGTGAGGTGTAGAGCCCAGCATGCTTTGGTCAGGTCACTGCAGCTCGCCTCTCCTCCCATCCGTGGCCACCTTCACAATGGTGTGGTCAGTGCCTGTCACATTCTGACTCTGGGCTCTGTTTGCACCGCCCTCCCCAGCAAGCAAACCCATACGTAATCCAGCTTCTCTGCAGAAACTCAACTGTCTTTGAAGGGAACTCAAGACAAAACCCACCCTCACAGACACAACTTTTGTTTTAATTACCAAGTTTCCAGGGTGTTTTTTATTCCACACAGGATGATGCCCTAGGTGCCATGTTATTAAAGCGTCATGACAACTTGCAATCAATGGGCTTGAATTTCCATAAGACAGGACAGAATGAGGAGGGTGAGGGTCTCTCACTGTGGCCTCCGAGCTCCCCAAACTCCCTTTCGATGAGGCACTCGCACTGATCAACCAGTTACCTCTTACCTCATTCTCAGGAAACGGCCCTGATGCGGGAAGCAAGTTGAGATACAGACAGACTGTGCATCAAAATTAGCCCCCCAGCTTTCTCCTGCAGTCAGCAGAAAACACAGTGAGTTCTGTGACCGGCGGAGAAACCAAGGTGTGTTTAGTAGGCAAGGTCTCAATTGTGCACAGTCGGGAGAAAGAATATGATGACTTTTTATCATCTTAAAAATTAATCTCTCCCTACATCCATGAAAGCGTTATTTTAGGCAGTTTAGTATGCGAACACATTGAATGTATGGCTGCACCACTCAGAAATGAGTAAAGGCAGAATTAGGCATTTCTAGGTATCAGTTTATGATAAAAATTAAACTTTCTTCTTGCAAACTAATTTTGCGTAATTAGAAAATGTAATTATATGTTATGTTTCACGAATTTTCAGACTCTTCAATACGAACCAGAAAACTTGCTAACAAGGTGAAGTCATGTACATTTGAGACTCAAGCAACATGCATAAAGTACGGGGAAAAATCTTTTTTTTACATAATAATAAGAAATAATAGATGTAAGAGAGTAGATCTAACACATTTTTATTCAATTTTTTTTTTTATTTAAAAGCTTTTAATGACATAACATATATTTAACAGATAGGGCAAAAGTCGAGAGGTACAGGTCACATGACTGAACACCAGGCCTGAGTGACCACCTCCCTGCTCAGGCCCAGCCTCTGGAGTTCATGCCTATCAATGCCATTTTGATTGTGTGGTAAGATGAAAATTGTCATTACAACCGTTACAGTGACCGAGAAATGCACACTACGTACCAAATAGCAAGGTAATGAAGCAAATTATAACACAGTGTGGCAACACACAAGCAAGTAACCACTAGGGTAACATGACTTTGTCCAGTAAATGCTTTCTATTCCATTTGTTTTTAAGGTCCACTTGAAGGGATGACCAGCTTATTTCTTTATCTTAATCTGATTTTTATTCCAAATGCTAGCTTGGCAGGGGGTGGGATAAAGGTGGGAAGGCATGTCTTGTAGCTCTGGCTGCCCTGCTTCCCTCATTCTCCCTGGACTTCAGTTTGGCGTCCAGAGATTAGGATGATAACACTTGCCCTTCACTCACCTCACTGCCTTGCTAAGCTTTAAGCTTTAAGGCAGGTGTGGTCCAGAGAGACGCTGGGGAGAGGCGAGCAATGCAGAGCTGCAAAGCAGTGACCGTAACTCAGGTGGCTTTTGCACGGTTCTCCTCTCTCAGGCACAAACTCAAGCTTGTCTGTAATTCTGAACCCAAGGTCCATGGCGATACCAAGCAAATATATTATGTACATCAAAGCTGCATTAATTTAAAAGACTCAGGGCCTGGTGACAGCTCACTTCAAAAACATAGAATGTGTTTTCTGTGTACACAGAAGTGCACTGGGTTCCATGGGGACACAAAAACTAAATAGATACCACGCTGTGCCAAAAAGAAACACACATAATATAGCATGAAAGAGGGGTGTGTACATGGAAATATATACGTAATGGTGCTTTACAAAGGGCAGAATTAGAAGCCATAAGCCGAGGTGGAGGCTTTAAAGGTTTGAGTTGAAAACAAGAACAAAAGTTTTCAGATTTGAAGATTGTTGAGCTTTAGATTAGGTTACCAAAGAACGTGGTAGTGTTTCCAAAATGTCTTTTCCGTCTGATGGGGACTGAATCCGGTCGAAGAGAAAAACTGGGTCCCGCACCTCCCAAGTTCCTCCCAGTCAAGCATACTCGTTGGAATGGCCACATCACACCAGTATGTAAAACAGGAGGACCAAAGTTTTCACAGACTCATGTCCACTCCCTGATTTATAGAGTCAGCAGTAGCAAAAGCAACCTTGGTCTGCTGGGCCAGGGATGTTCAAGGTCATCCAGTTAATCTGGAAAGTCTCCGAGCTGTGTGTGCGTGCATGCGCGCGTGTGTGTGTGTGATTAGAGAGAGAGAGAGTGAGAGAGGGATGCAGTTGGTTAGTGTGTTTCAGTCCGTCTCAGTCTGAAAACTACTGATTTCAAATAGCTCTTGTCTGGATTGGGGGGTATGACTATTCTATTTCTTAGTCTCCAAGCTTGGATAAACCACATACCTAAAATGTCATCAAGTAGAAAGGTCCTCAAAACTTAACGAATAAATAAAATTTTATTCACTCACATTCTATTAATTAAGATTCCTAATGAATAAAAACTTCAAGAAGCATAACTTACACATTCTACATTAAAAATTATTATGCAACTTGGATCCCTTGTGAAAACCATTATTTTTTCCTTCAGTTTATCTCATTTAGCTTAAAGGACATTTTTACATCATGCTTCAGCTTATGAAATGGACAACTTCTAGAATCAATAAGCCAACAATCCTCTTCTGAGCTGTTGTAGTGACGTTAGCCTGTGCTTTGGATGCTGTCGAGCTGGCAGAACTCTGCCCGGGCCCCCATGCCTCGCTCTGGGCCCAGGAAGCTGACTGTACACGCGTGAGGTCTGACTCGGGGCGTGAAAGGGGATGCATGGCTGTGACCTTCACCTGTGCTGACGGGGCAGGTGACAGGGAGGGTCGGACTAGAGATGCACAGGGGCTGCGTGCAGACACGGGCCACCGTCCTCCACCACAAGCCCAGACGGCAGGCTTTCCCCTGGAGACGATGCAGCAGATGTGCCGGGACCACCTTCTGTGCTCCTGCACTGCAGACATGGCTCTTGGGAGTCGGGTTGGGACCAGACTGTCACCTTCCAAACCAGGGCCTGGTGCCCAGAGCCGCCACGGGGCCCCAGACATCACGGAGCTGTTCCTCGACTGCACAGAGACCTGGTGGTGGGTGGTTTATATCAAATCTGTGTTACTTAAGTCCACATATAAATTATATATATATAGATATTTTATAAAAGTCAAAATCAGAGCTCAGCTCCCACTGAACTTCCGTGTGCTGGCCCTGCACAGGCCAACATGGTAGCCCCTGGGCACACGGGGCTGTTTAAATATAAATATGTTGAGTTTGAATCTAACTTAATTAAAATCACATAGTGTTGAAACTCCACATCCTCAGACCCACCAGCCTTTGCCCCCCAGCTCCTCCTCCTGAGGTACGGGCCCCTCATCCCTCAGGTCTCTTCCCAGAGGCCACCTTCTCGGCGAGCCTGGCCCAACTGCGTGCGAAGCGACCCCTGTCCGGGCCCCCTGTCCCCTCCCAGCACAGGCCACCCCCCCGCATCACTGCTTACAGTTATTTTCCGTTTGTTTCTCTCCCGGCCCCTACGCGGTGACGTCCCCACCTCCTGGGTTCATCCTTCGGCTCCGAACAGCGGTTAAGTGAATAAATAAGCTGTATTTGTTCGTGTCCCCCAGGCCTGTCAGAACTGGCCTAACCAAAACTGTGACAATTAGAACATCTGTCTGTGATCTGGTAAAAACTTGTCCTATGTCGTCCTCTCCAAAGTTTTTGCATCTTGAAGTCGGAGGAAGGTATCTCGAAAAGCCAATATTTGACCCAGTAAATGCGGACGGATGGAGCTCCGCAGGCCTGCGTCCCCAGGCCTCCGTGTACTACGTGAGAGCCACGCGGCTGCAGTGAATCGGCTGCCCCGGCCCCGGCCCCGGCCCCGGCCTGCCCCCAAGGGCTGCTCTGCCTCAGATGACAGACGTGATGCACGGGTCTCTCCCACGTGGTTCCTCTCGGGCTGAGGAAGGCTTTCAGGCGAGGCCGGGAGCTGAGATCGGGGACACGTTAGAAGCGCACAGCTCAGAGGGGAGCCTGGCGGGTTCCTGAAGCGGCCCTGTGTCGGGGCGTGTCCTGCCCGGGCCCGGGGACAGCAGGGGCTGGAGGGACCCCTGTGTCCTGCTGCACAGGATCAGCTGATTTACACAGACAGGACCAAATCCCAGCCCAGTAAGCCAGCTCCTCCGGGAAGAAGTAGGTCCAGCCACTCCAAACGCGGGCAGGCGTGGGGATGAGACCGCAGCCCGGAAACAGGCACAGAAGCAACAACACACAGCTCAGAAAAACGGGCTGGGAACCGCATTCACTTCACCCACATCATCTCCCCCCACGACGTGCCCCAGTGAGAACAAAGCAACTACTTCTAATCACCCAGAAACCACCGTTAAAACTGTGAAAATAGATGGGGGTAGTCTGAAATTCCCCGCCAAAGTGAAAACAAGACAAACAACAACACTGTTAAGTAAGAAGGAACTAGAAAATGTGACGGGTAAGTCCAGAGAGGTGACAGACCTTGAATCTTCCAGCCACGTCACCCGTCTGTTCCACTCTCACCTTCAAGATTCTCCTCTCATTCACATTGAACTTGGGGGGTGAGTGTGAAGGGGTCCTGGGAGCCCTCCAGCTCCGCACCCCACTGTTCAGATGGGGGAGAGGGAGCTTGAGGAGCAAGGACTGCCGGGGCCCCAGTGCTGGCCATGGGAGAAGGGCTGTGCCCAGGATCCACCCTCCCAAGCGGCCGAGGCTGGCGCCTCCCCAGCAGAAGCTGTAGTGCGAGCAGCGCCTGGGCGAGCAGGAAGGCCTCTCCTACCACAGAGGGAAAGGGTCCACGACGTCTCAAAGAGGGGTGGGGGTATTTGCAGAAGGACCAAACTCACATCGCTCCGTCTGGTCTTGGGGACGGGGCTGCAGGAGTTACGTGTCATCAGAGGGTCCGAGTCCGTGGATCACTGAGGGGGTCGGTCTGTCCTCTGGTCCTTCCCTCCCCCGTCTCTGCACAACCTCATGCCTGGGTGTCCCTGACCCTCCCACCTTCCTACCCACTCGGTCCCCTCACGCTGCCCAGGACGCTGGTCCTAGGAACCCAGTCCAAGATGTTCCTAATTTCCGAATCTTTGCTCCGCATCAGAATGGACTTAAACTCCACCAGTCAGGGCCCTCGTAGGTGACAGGCCAACGAAGCTGGCAATTATGGCAGACATTTCAACACCTGGTGCTATAACTGGCCCTCAAACCTCAGCAAACCAGCGTAGAGGAGGAAGGCTCCGAACAGCAACAGCAGCTCCAAGCGGCTGGCAGGCAACAACCGTGGTGGATGGAGAGCTGGACGCCTGGCTGGGACTAGTCTAGAACGGGCCATGTCAGCAAGGACGGGCAGGTCTGGCTGCTGTGGAAGGAGTCTGTGCTGGCCCAGCATCCTGGGACAGCGTCCCGCCCTGTCACCTAGCAACAGGATGATGTGGAGAAAACGCCAGCCTCTCTGGGGCTCTGTGTTGTCACCTTCGGAAGGACAGTAGGTGACACCTCCTTCTCACAGGGCCCCTGTGGGCATGAAATGAGGACTGACAGCCACAGGCCACGAGACTGACCACTGGGGCTGTTATTCTGTGTTCGCTCGATGGGGTTTGTGCGAAGATCACCACTTTTGCTTCTTTCCTGTAGTTGCTGCGGCTATTAAAACGCCATCATCTTCTCATTAGGATCTAATATATCATCACATTTCTGTACTTACAAGTCAAAAATGAATGTTGATATTTATTTCTATAATCAAAAAAGAAACACCTATTGATGCCATAAGAAACTGTGGCCTTTGGTGATTTGAAACCCACAAGGGTGGACTCTTAGACCACGTCTTCTCTGACCTGGTAAATCTAGAGCAGTTTCTGCTTTGAAGAAGTGTCTCTTCTTTCTGTTTGTCCTTGTATCTTTTTTTGCTAGTCAGTTTTCTATCTGCTAGCCTACGGCCTATTTTCACGGCTAGAAAGAACAGCAGTAACACAATCAGGTTTAGCACTAGACACTGAAAGAATTAAAAAGTGCGTCAGACATATTTTTTAGAGACAAAATACTAAACGAAGCCAGTGCTTGTATTTATAAAGTTATAATCCACAGAGTTCTAACCACAGCAAATGCCGGTCGTGAAGATGGAGACAAAATACCATACATGGCTCCATTTTTTTAAAGAAGTGCTTTTGGTTTTCTAATTGTAGCTACTGAGCCTGAATTGTTTATAACACTCTGATTCAAAGGAGATAAAATTCAGACCTATGACATTTTACAGAGCTCACACAGGATTCCAAAAATGCATGTAATTACAGTAAAAACAAGGTTCTTGTTTGATGAGGAAACACTGGGGAGACCCTGAGCCACTGAACCGCCTGTTCATAACTAGAAGGGTAAACCGCCTGAAAGCACAAAACCAGAGATGGAATTCCAAAAGCTCGCTGTGAATGATTTTGAATTCTGGAGGCTGAAGCTTAGAACCTGCTTGTTGACAGGCTGCCTGATGGATCCCTTCCATCCGCCCACATCATTGAGGCTTGACTTTATCTCACATGCGTTTTGAAAGAGTTAAATACTGATAACTTGAAAACGTCCATTAACCCGCCAGGATTTTCAGCCACTCATGCAGTCTCTCCAGACGCCCCCAGTCTTACTGCTGGGGGTCCGGCAGCCTCGGAGGACACAGAGGTTGGTGACCAGGAGGAAGAGCCGAGCCTTGCTCAGTCAGACGCTAACCCAGTGTCCCTTGATGCCCCCGATTTCTCCTACAAGTAGGCAAAGTCCTCCACATCTGCTGTGTGGGCCCGGCCTCCCCGGAGACCTGCCACCAGGCGTGCAGGGCTTGTTCACATGCGGGTCTTTATGCGGCACAGAATTCTCGTGGTTCCAGTAAGGGCTCAGGCCTGGCTCGGGCCGCCAGCGTCACCCAGCCAGCAAGGGCAAAGGCCCGGCCTGGACCAGGAGGTATAAGTTCCCCTGTCACTGTCACCCTGATGTGGCTACGCAGCAAGGGGCGGCCTGCAGGGTCCAGGTCTTCAGAAGGGAAAGGACCCCCCAGCTTGTTCGCAGGCTCCCTCACCTGTGTGGCTGGGAGGCCGTGTGAAGAGCGTGTCCACCTTCCTTTAATCTCCTTGTAAAGCGATAAGGTCACCTAGCAAGGAGCGGAGACATGAGCAGGCGTCTGATGATTGGACAGCTGAGCCGTGTCCCTTTTCTGTGTGACACTGAGGGGAAACCACTTCCTCTTTGGGGCAAATGAATTGAAGATCATCCCGAGATTCTGAATTTGGAGACTTAATGAAAATCATGCGGATGACAAGTTTGGTAGGAAGGTGGGGAGTTTCATCGACTGTGGGCCTCATCAGCATCAGGCTCCCATGCAGCCTTCACTGTGGTTTAGACGGGCGGGGGTGGAGGGCATAGCCTCTCTGCCCTGGTCTCTCCTTTCACTGACTTCCTCCTACTCCAAGCTCTTCAGGTGACAGGAGAGAGTGAGAAGGAAATCAGGACAACGCCGCCTCTTACTTGACTTGTCTTCTGCTTAGAATCGACTTTCAATGCTTCCAACGGTTGCACCTGGTGCCTTGTTTTCAAACCACAACTTGTAGGTTCATCTGGTGGTTGGTTCTTGGTGGGTGCAGTGGTGCTGGCTCCCCAAAAATGCCAGTTTCGTGCAGAGGTAACGCAGCCTGGTTAGCTAGAGGCCGCTTCTCTGGTCAGCCCACGAATATAAAGACCAAAGTGCATAAATTGAGAGGAGAATATAAGTTGCTCTTTCAAGGGTTCCTGAAGGCAGGGGTGCCTTTGCATCTTGAGAGCTTAGCCCTGGGCCGTGTCGGGTGTGCATGTTGGGTGAACACTTCCACGGTATTTCTGATGTGTTCGCTGGTTTTGTTTTCCTCCCTCTTGATGCTCTTCGGGAAAACGTGTATCCTTATTCTAAGGAGATTGATTCCTAGGAATTATCCAGAAGAGATACAATATTTGTTTGGTGCAATGAGTGGTGCTGTCTGACTAATACACGGCAAATTTGATTTGCTGAGGTTTGGAGAGATGTGTTAGATTTCAAAAATGTGCTGGTTCTGTGTGTGGGCTAGCAAGGATGTTGTTCTCTGTTATTGATGTGCCGATGTCCAAACCCGGTTCACCAACAAAAGCCTGTTCAGAGGAGACAACACAAAATCCATAAAGAAAACACTTGGGGTCCCTGAGTCAGCTCTGAGTCAGCTGGCATCTTCTACGAATCAATATGCCTCATTTCCTCATTAATAAGCTTTAAAAGTTCTTCTTACTCTGGTTGATTTAATCATAGAAACAAAGAATATATTTGAAAATGGCAGGCAGTTAACCAAATCCAACCTAAAGTAGGGGAGGGGTCCATCTGAGAATCCATTTAGTATTATCTATATTTTGCAATATACGTGGTAGCGATCACGTAACATGAGCGACAGAGATCGCCCCAGATATGCCTTTAGTGTTGAATGGAATACATTTCAGATGAAACACAGGGGTTTCGTGTAATTTTTAACTTGGCCTTTTTTTCAATGCGTTTTCCTAAATATTTTTTGAGATTGGATATGCCACTTATTCACAGGTTGTTTCTACCAGCTCACCGCAGTTTCCCGAGGCTGTGGGGTGGATGCTGGGCAGTGTGTCACAGTGGCCGAGTCGTCACAGTCTCGCTTTTCATTGGCATCCGGTCACTGCGTACTTTCCCCACCCACCCTCTCCAACCTGCTGAGATACGTATAAAGAATCACAGCGAATCAGAGTTCCCTTCTAAGCTTTTGCTGGGGCGTTTCTCTTGCTTCACTGTGTATCTGGATAAGCTGTCTCTAGGGTAGAAAATTCAAAACCACTCCCAGCCCCAACGTGTGTTCCTGATACTGACCGCCCAGAGTCAGTGTCGGTGCGTCCCTGCAGGACCCTCCAGCACCTCGGGCTTTCTTCTGTGCTGCCCGAGCATCACTGTGAAAACAATTTAAAAGTGATTGGTGTGCACATCTGCTTACAAGTCAGCGACAAGTTCACGAACTCTTAGAAAGCCTAGTCATACGATGAGTATTATTATGCGTCTGGTTGGGCTGTCAATAAAGAAGGCCAATAAAAGAAGTAATGCTGAAAATTTAGAAGTAACGGAAAAGTAATATTTTAAAATTATACTCATCCTACAGAGTGGTTGCTTTGAATGTTAATTCAGGAAATTCGTCGTTTGCAGCAGGTGTTTTAATGGCCTACCGTGCTGGGAGCGCACCGCGCTGTCTTTCTGCCACCGCCGTCCTCGGACCTGCAGGTGGGACTCCGGGTCCTGTGGCGTGTTGGGCAGGGCGTAACATGCGCCCTGAGCTCGCCGTCCACACTGTTGCAGCTACAAGTTCTAGCCACCTTTTCCTCTTCTTTTCTTCTTTGTCCTTTTTTTTTTTTCATTTTCTTTGCAGAAGGCCATCCACTGAACTGTCACAGCACTCGCATGATGCAGGACGCGGAGAAGGACGACAACAATAACGATGAGTACGACAACTACGACGAGCTGGTGGCCAAGTCCCTGCTGAACCTGGGCAAGATCGCCGAGGACGCGGCGTACCGCGCGCGCACCGAGTCGGAGATGAACAGTAACACGTCCCACAGCCTGGAGGACGACAGCGACAAGAACGAGACGCCTGGCCGGAAGGGCGAGCTCAGCCTGGACCTGGACAGTGACGTGGTCAGGGAGACGGTGGACTCGCTGAAGCTGCTGGCCCAGGGCCACGGCGCGGTGCTGGGCGACCACACGGGTGACCGCGGCTATGCCGATGCGCTGGCGCCGCCCGACGGCAGGAGCCTGACCTACGGGGCGCTGGGCAAGGCCGCCAACAACGGGCTGGCGGAGAAGCTGGTGGAGGAGAGCGATGAGGAGGTGTGTCTGAGCAGCCTGGAGTGCCTGCGCAACCAGTGCTTCGACCTGGCGCGCAAGCTGAGCGAGAGCAGCCCCCAGGAGCGGCCCCCGCAGCCCGGCGCCGGCCCGCGCCCACATGGCCGCCAGGACGACGACTTCCCGGGGAGGACGCCCGACCGCAGCTACTCGGACATGATGAACCTGATGAGGCTGGAGGAGCAGCTGAGCCCCAGACCCAGAACTTTCTCCAGCTGCGTCCAGGAGGATGGGTACGGCGAGCGGGAGGACGACGCCGCCTCCGTGAACTCGGACAGGTCGGAGGAGGGCTTCGACATGACCAAGGGCAACCTGACACTCCTGGAGAAAGCCATCGCCCTGGAAACTGAGCGGGCCAAGGCCATGAGGGAGAAAATGGCGGTGGAGGCGGGAAGGAGGGACAGTCTGAGGTCCTACGAGGACCAGTCACCGCGACCGCTCCCCGGGGAGGAGAGGAAGCCTAAGGCCGGTGACAGCCATGTCAAAAAGCCATACTATGGTAAAGGTAATATTTCTACCTAACGTAAGTTGCCTCACGAAAGCGTGCACTAGGGTAAAAGCTGTCAGGTGTAGGCTACGATTCAAGGGCATGCCCCACTCCATTACATCACGAACGCAGGTTTCTTAGGGTTGATTCCAGAGTTATATTTTGTGATTACGTCTCTGAAGAGCAAATGAAATATCTGTCTGAGAAATACACAAAGCAGCTGGATAACATGATGTTTCGATGGAAAATTCATGCCTTGGAAAGACAGGGTCAGAGCCCAAGCCCATCACGTGATAGAAAATATTAGGGTGAGCCTGTGTTCTTACAGATGAACCACAATCCGTGTGGAGTGGCGGGGGTTTAGGTGACAAAAAGTCCATCAGGGATGAAGCACGTATTTGGTAAATTGCATTGAGTAGGTGGCATCACGATTTATAAAACGATCATCAAATGGCAGTTATTGATGAAACCTCCCCCGTAGAAAACACCCCCGACAGAAATTGAACAGTAACAGGATGACTGATAGCGTAAGACAAGGGCGGTGACTGCATGTTCATTATCTTAAGGTAGTAAGGAATGGGAGCCATTTGCTACGCATGGCCTGGTGTGTCCCAGGCTCAGATCAATAGCCATCCCTTTAGTATATTCACCCCCTCACTGTTCCATTCCATCGTGGAAACAGTTATGGTGCTTGCTTTATTGGGAGACACTCAAAACCATACACTGTGATAGTTCCATCCAGGTTTCCACCTGTGAATTTTGTGGGCACGTGTTTGCATAGATCTGTAAATTCAACCATATCCATACAGAGTCACTACACCTAATAGGTATATTTCCACCCTGAATGATTGACTTCATGCTTCCAGTAACAGCTGCGTCCACTTTCAATATGAGGCGGATGATAATTTGACCTCGTGTAGGACCTTGTGAATATTTCAATTACAAGACTCTCAGAACCAAGTGAGAAGCAACTTCAAGGGTGAAATTGGTGAATCCCTAAATTCTTCCATATTAGTACCAAGAAGTTTTTCTGTTTTGTATATTGTCCCATTTCTGATGAATATTGAGTTTCCTTAGAATGAGGTTCAAGAATTTGGTTTGAGAATCTGTTGCTACGGAAACATCAAAGGATCAGAACCTCCTTTTTCTGCAGTTACACAGGTGTGTATTCTCCTCTCCATGTGTGCACGTACCTCCAGGGGCACATTGGGCTTCGCTTTAACCAAACCCCAGTTGGAGATGAACCTTAGCCAGAGGCCAGTCGGGTTCTGGATGTGACCGGTGCTTGGGTGCTGACCATCGTTTCAGTAAAGCAGGTGCAGGCCAGACCCTGTGAGGCTTAGGGTATGAGGAAGCGTCATCTCTTAAAGGCCATGGAGTGAGGCATCAAGCTTGCTTTGGGTGTTTGCCAAGACCAGGAGACGCAGCTTGTGTGTCTATAACTAGAGCGCAATCTCTTAGAAATCTTTAGTTGGATATTTGAGACTCACATAGGAACTAGACACTTTTAGGAAGAAATAGTGTCCTTTCTCATGGGCTGGCTCAGGTAGACAAATGTGGCAGCGTTCTGTTTGGGATTCTGCAGAGTGCATTTCAGGACTGAGTCTGGGCATTGAGAAAGCAGCGCTATACTTACTGAGGAAACATGCGGGCTCATGCGGACCCGATGTTGCCGTGCCTTCTTTGGTTTCTGTGGTTCATTTCAACCCAGCAGCTTGCTGTAGATTTTGATTCATTTTGTTTTGTTATTCTTGTTATTTTCTTTTATTCTGTTTTTGGCAAGAAGTGGAATTCAAATCACTTGCTTCCCCTAAATAAATGGGGACAGGATGGGAACAAACAGTAAAACCCCAAAACCAGGATGTGCTTTTTTCCCCCGAAATGGGGGCAGGGTTGGGGATTTGGACTTTGCAAATGAGCTGGAAAGCACTGATTTCTGCTTCTCCCCAGTATTTCCAGATTTTCCTCCTCTGATCAAAGCGAATCGCCGTTTCTTATCAGTGTTTTCCACATCACTTCCAAATTTCGTTTGAATACGCCCGTAGTTATATTCAAAACCAAATAAATAAAGCCAAGCAAGGACACCAAAATGGGGCAAAGAGATGAATGCCCTCCTTATTAAAAAAAAAAAAAAAGTTATGTGCTCTCTTACCAACACGGACACATAGCACATCACCAATCTATTGTCAACTTCTCTGCTATTTTATTAAACATGGAGAGAACACTCACACCAATTCTCATTCATACACAATCTTCTCAAAATGATTTAAATTATAAATGAGTAACCTTTCCAAGAGCTTGAGCTGAAACAAAAGAAGTTCATCTCAGGGACTTCCCTGGCGGTCCAGTGGTTAAGACTCTGAGCTTCCAGTGCAGGGGGTGCAGGTTCAATCCCTGGTTGGGGAACAAAGATCCCACATGCTGCGTGGAGCGGCCAAAAGATATTAAAAAAAAAAAAACAAGGCCATCACAAAACGTCCTCTGTCTTTCTTCTCCTCAAGCAGCTGCCGGAAAGGGAGGAAAGGTGCAGCCTAAACACAGCACACAGTTTTTTCTAGACATTGTTGCAGGGTTTTTGGTTGAATCGTTGGCCTGTTTGCTTGCTCGGTTGTTTTGCGTTTGTTCAAAGATTTGCTTTCAAGATGAACTGGGATTGCAAGAAGGGAGAAAGCAAGGGGAGGTGAGGGTATTGGTGAAGGCAGAGGAGACCCACCTCCACCAGGACGCAGGCATCGAGAGGAGAGTACACGCTTGGTGTTTCCAAAACTGCAGTAGACGAAGCCACATGGTGTTTGCACAAATCTGCACTTAACTTCAGAACACTTTTGAAATCGTGAAATAATATAATTTGTTAGGAAACTGTAAACATACTCGTGAAAAAGAGTCACTTAATGATTACTAGTAGTTATAATTTAGTTTTATCCTTTAAAAGTCCTTTATATCTAGTCTATAGTTTTACATTATATCTCTAGTTTATGATCTTAAATAATATTTTCCTTGAAACTGTTACTGCGCACTTACTATTTTATATTTGCATTCATTCAGTTGTACCACTATTAATATGAAATTACTCAAAAGGCAATAAAATGCTGAGCTTTTTGGTTGCACATGTAAGAGAAGCTCCAATAAGATATTTAGAAATGAAGTCACAACAGCATAGGTTCAGATTTGTCTTCAGAGATGATTATCTATAAATAATGGTAGGAAGCAGCCGACTGTTATATCTAGGACACTACCCTCAACGCCATCACTGGTTTAAGAGATTCCAGGACCTTAAAGACACATTTCAGAGAATAGAATGTTAGCTAAAAATAAAAGGAGGGATTTTTATATAAACATAAAAGTCTTTATATATTCCTGTGAGTCCTTTGTCTGTTTCAAGTTCACATGAATGACTTGAGAAAAAAGCCCATAAAAGTTCCAAATTTTTTAAACCAATCTTTTTTCTTGATATAAAATGAATTCTTTGCCAAAAGTAAAACATCGATTTTCCAGTGATCATGATTGGCCTGATTAATGAGATATCACTATAAAAATATTAAAGCCTTAAAGAAATTTTAACTATAACATCCCTGGGCCAAACTCCCAGTAACCACCCTCTATCGATCATCTGTGCACCTGGTTTTGAAAACTGGCTCAAAAATAGTGTTTCACACACTCACGTGACTCTTTGGTCTGGGTTTTTGGAGTTATTTTCTGCACATTTATGAACTGTGGTCAGTTCTGGATGTAGAAATAATTTTGTTAGCAATGTCATTGCATTTCTGGCATCTGCCATTCGAGTTTTGACCAAATGTCTGCTCTGCTCCTCCCTGACGGGTGCTGCAGAGCCCACAGGCTGCCTAGAAGCGTCACCTCTTAGTTTTGTGCATGCACGCACAGCTGTCAGAGCCTGCCTCTGGTTCCAAGTACAGACGAGGAGATCAAAACAAATGATTGCTCCAGCAGCTTCTGAAACATCTTTGATTGCCCATCATCTCTGTCAGGTGGGATTTCCACCATTTCGGTCATTTGCTTGCAGTGCCTTCTGAGAGTTCAGCTGGTCTTGAGAAAAGCGCTGAATTGGCGTGCTAAGGACAGTGTTGCAGGAGAAGTCTCAGCACCGGTAAAACTGTGCAACTAGTAGCACATGCAATCAGAGCGCTCAGTAAGAAAGAAGCTCTGCTCAGGAGCGCTTAAATGGCGTTATGTTTCCTGGTTGGATGTAACAAAGCGGTTGCTGAAGGATCACAGAAACGTTTTGTTCTCTGAGAAGGTCACTGTCTCATCATTATTTATGTTGATTTCTTTGAGCAACGGCTTATCATGTAACACACGGGGAACAATTAATCAAGCGTTCCGGTAGGGAGAGCGTTTTTTTTCTTTAGTATCAAAAGTAAAATATTTTATGATTCCTGATTATACCGTTTAAGGTTAAAAAATCACCCCAAACCAAAGAACTACCCACGGATGTCACAGTCTGTCCCCGACACCTGCTTTGTTTCTTTATTGATCAAGGTCTCTTCGGTTGTTAAATAATCACATTTGTCTTCAGCTGGTAAAAAATTCATTCTATTGACACCTGTTGTCGCTTTTAGATCCCTCGAGAGCAGAAAAGAAAGAGAGCAAGTGCCCCACCCCCGGGTGCGATGGAACGGGCCACGTAACCGGGCTTTATCCGCATCACCGCAGTCTGTCCGGATGCCCGCACAAAGATAGGGTCCCTCCAGAAAGTAAGTCCATGTTTCGCCAGTGCCCTGGAGCGCGTACACCTGTGACTCGTTTCTGCATCCTCCTCGCCTCTGTCATTTCCATCTCTGGTCAGTGCAACCTGACTTAGGTGTCCCCTCCTTGTCCGGGCGAGCAGCTCAGCCAGAACCAGGGCTCTACCCCGCCCCGCAGCATCCAGCATTTCCTCGGCGTGGTCCCCGTAGACCTGCCCCAGGACCCGGGCCCACCATCCAGTGTTGCCTTCTGCAGCTTGGCCCCCGCGCAGCTGGCCGGGGCTCTGCTTCTTACTTCATTTCCAACTTGCTCTGTGACCCCCCCAAGCCAGTCACTTCTCTCCCTTTCTCCTCACAAATTGTAGAACTGAATTTAGACAGTCTCTGAGCCATCCATCCAGCACTGCACGGCTATGAATCCCTAAGGAAAATGGCCTCGAGACGTCTTTTTCCCACTTATCTGAACTTCTCCATTTCCGTGAACCAGTACTTACGTGTTACTGCATTTTACTTGTAAAATCTATTTCACGTTGTCCCGACATTTCTACACAATAAAATCTTAAGTAAGAGGGTTTAACTTGGGTGGGTTTGGATCTTACACATCCGTTTTAATTAGTTAAGTTTCGAGAATATGCCCTTGACCTATGAAGACAACTAAATTTCTTTTAGAACTGAAATGATGTGCCCTTTTTTTGTTTATCTTTCTCTCGGCATATAAAGTATGCCAACTATTTAGGTAGAGTTAGGATTGATGGCTCAGAAAAAAGGCACATTTTCAGCAATGGCTGTGTGTCAGATCCTGACTTCAAGTCTAAGGTGGTAGGCATTTTCCTCATTCCGGGAGACTCGGTTTCTACGGGGGGAAATGTCATAGCTCGGCTTGTTTGTGACAGTGACCAGCTGAGTGGTGATTTTGCTTTCCCATCACAATGGCCAGCTTCGGAAGTACAGAGAAAAGTTTGTAGCTTAGAAAACAGGTTTAGCAGAGGGTTTTCAGGTGACAAATTTGTAGAAGTTATTGTGGCTCCAGCTTTGCAAGTGGCCCCTGGCAACAATAAAGCCATGTGTCTCAGACCCGTCTTGCGGGCAAAGGCGCAGCGTTGCGGCCGCAGCGGCTTGGAGAGGGGCCGCGCCCGTGTGTTACATGAGCAGGGGCAGCTTGCTTCATCCACAGCAGCTTCTGCCCCAGCACCCCCTGCGGTCGGGCACCCCGCTGGCTGGCACCTATCTAACCCCAATAAACACTGCAGGGGGTATTGGCCCCGTTGTCAGATGAGGGACATGAAGGCCAGATGGTCACCGCCTCTCCTGGGAACCAGCACAGCACCCAGCGCCCTGAAGATGCTCAGAGCTTTCCGAGCTGGTCTGAGCCGAGAACTGAGCTCAGACCTAAACCCGTCTCTGTCCCAACCCTGAGCTCATCTGTCTCCACGGAGACCTGGGTTTGACGTCTCCAGTTCAGTCTTAACAAGCTGTGTGTTACGGGGCAGGTGACACGCTCTGTACTTCTTGTCCTCATCTACAAAGAAGGCATTAGGACCAAGCTCTAATGTTTGAAGAAGAAAGAGCTTCTTTGTGCACTTTTTCTTTGAGACATCAAAGTAGAGCATCAGTTCCTTCTCATGGCTGAACAATCCTCCTGACTCCATATTTTCACAAGAAACGTCTAAATGCAGTCACACGAGGCCCGTGTCCCGACCAGCTGCACCTCAAACCTGCTCACACAGCCCCGGTCAGATCACACCTCGCCTGGCCTTTGCTCACGTGCCGTGGGGACTCAGCTCTGACACCAGTGTTACAAACACCTCCCAGAGCATCCACAGAAAATCGTTTCTAAAGATTTACTCATATGCAATTTTTTTATAGTACCATAAAAATGTAAAAGAATTAAAGGACTCCATAGAAGATATGTCTCTCTTTTTCTACTTTTTATTTTTTAGCTTTTTCTGGGCTAGTGTCCCCCACTCACATTCTGTCCACTTGAATTCCACAAAGTAGCCTGCACCCTGTTTGAAACACACCGTGTTAGATACACAGAGGACACACCGTGGATGAGACACAGCTCTGGCCACCCCCCGGAACTCCCGACCCAGCCGAGGAGGGGGCGTGAGACAGCGTGACCGAGCTCCAGCCCCCTGCTGTGGGCATCAGGGACCGTGGCCTCCCGCAGACTTCACTGGGGCGATGCTTGCGCCGGTCCTGCGTGAGAGAGAAAACCCATGGCATTTTCTAAAAGCCGTCGTAACGGTCCACGCGGGAGACCAGGGCAGAAAGGAGGCAGTGGCAGAGGGACAGATTCAAGGAACACTCCAGAGACAGGCTGGCAGGACAGGCCATGAGAAGGAGAAAGGGAGGGAGATTGAGAAGACATCTAGGAGTCTCCCTGGTCCATGGCAAGGGCGTTAAACAGGTCATCAAGCCACGGCCACGTCTAACAGGGGAACGAACGCTTGGATTTTTCCAACTGAAGCTGGAAGTTGTGTGTGACATTCCCGCAGGGTGCTGGAGGGCCAGCCTGGACGCCTAGAGAAGGCCAGGCACACGGGTGGCCCTGTCTGTCCTCCGCAGTGTTAGTAGAAACGGGATGAAACTGCCTAGAGAGGAGACCTCGACGGAGGCTGAACGGCAGCCCAAATTGGGGGAGGCGCAGAGGGTGGCGTGTCTGCTGGGAAACGCTGGCAGCTGACACCCGAGAGAGAGGCGTGAGCCGCAGAGGAAGCTGGAAGCGTGTAGGCACAGAGCAGCGCAGATCCCGTCCCAGGGCCGGCCTGGGTGAGGACCGAGTGGGAGTCGGCAGGACGGGGCGGTCCACGCCGCAGGCGAGCACGGAAGGAGCGTGCCCTCCCCAGGGGAGCCTTAATAGTTGAAGATGTTAATTTGAGGGGAGAGTCGTGTGATGTGATAAGAAGATGACAGGGCGTCAGGAAAGGATGTGGAAGGAAGGGTCATTCCCTGAAGGAAGAGACGGAGGGTGGGCAGGTCAGAGCGCAGACTGGGGAGGGGAGGGAGGGTCCCCCGGAGAGGAGACCCCAAAGCCCGCTCCAGCCAGGTCCCAGCACAGAGCGAGCCCCAGATCAGCTCTCCACAGGTGGAGCACCGACCACCTGCACGGACGATGCAGCTGTGACAGCTGAAAAGATGAAACCAAAATGGACCTGGCCAGGGCTGAGGAGAGCAGGTGTAAGGGCCACATGGGGAGGACATAGGAGGGGGATTTCAGGGGAAAGAGAGAGGTTGTTCTGGAGATGAGAGAAACTGTAGGAAATAACAATTACGTAACGAGCTCGGGCAGATCGTGGTCACCTGGTGCCAGGTGACCCTCGCCGCAGGGAAGGTCCAGCAGCCTCGCTGCAGCTTGTGCTGTGGAGCTCGGAGACCGCTTGGCTGGGGCCCGTGTTGGGGGTCGGCTCTCTCGACCCGGCAGCACTGCTCACCCCCCAGCCGCCCCCACAATCCAGGGCAGCGAGTGGTCACTGAGGACCAGAAAGGGAAAGACGACAGGAGACAGTCCAGGCCCATGACCATGGCGGGGAGATTGGAATGCGGTCTCCGGGCAGCGGGCAGTAGCTTTCCTGCCCTACGGACCATGCCCTCCGTCTCCCGCCCGGTCTTACATGGGGGCCCGCAGAGCACGTCCTCCCTCCCTCCCTCATAGAATAAATAAGAAGGTACCCGGTTCCTAGATGGAAAGTCATCACCTAATTATCTTCATCTAAAAATCAGGTTTGGGCTGTCTGTTTGCCCATGACCACCACACCTTCCTAATACTGCGTGCTTCCAAAGCAGAGGCATGTTTTTAAAACCACCGATCGACGTGCTGTTACATGGCTAATCACTGCTCCGTGCTTACGGCTGGGAGTTCTGCGGGGAGGCCCTTGCTTTCCTGGCCCACTGGGGACAGTTCCGTGCTCCAGCACCCCGAGTCCACAGCTCCCGCCCAGCGCACCCCGCTTTGCATGCCAGAGTCAGGTGGAGACAACCTTCTTTTTCTTCCTACATGTGTTTCCCTGCCCATGCCCATCACAGACGTGTGTAGGACTGTCTGTTGTGAACTAACCCAGCCTTTGTTAAAATGATTGCATATTCTGGTGTTGGGACCATTTCTGTGTTTTAACGCTGGGCTGTTTTCTCTGCCTCTCCTTGTCAAGTTCTTGCCATGCATGAAAATGTTCTCAAGTGTCCTACTCCGGGCTGCACAGGGCGAGGGCATGTAAATAGCAACAGGAACTCGCACAGAAGGTAAGCAGAGCTCCTGCGTTCTGGGCTGCAGGGGGGCAGATCCCCGGCAGCCGTGTTCCCGCGCCCTCCGGAGGGGCGCGGCCCCTGCACGACCTGCCCCAGGGGAGAGGAGACCTGGGGACTTCTCTCAGGGAGCCAGGGAGCGGGGAGAGCCGAGCTGAGCCGGCCCGGGGCGCACGGCGAAGCCCAATGCTTAGATCCCTCGTTTGCAGACTGCAGTTTCTCAGCAGTCTCCCCCCACCTTGCTGTGATGGGGCGACAGTCCCCCGGCAGGTGTCCTCCTTGAGGTCAGATCCCAGGTGGAACCACAACGGTCTGCAGCGACTCCAAGGAAGGCAGTAAAAGCTCCGTTACCTTCCAGGGGTCGAGGGGGCCTTTCCGGTCTGCCTCAGACTGGTCGGCGACTAGAGACCATGAGGCTGAGCCGTGTGTGACCCCAGCCGGCCGCCCCCGTGATCCCCGCTGAAACACTGGTCATCAGCGTGGGCGTCACCAAAGTGCTGGCAGGGGTGCAAAGGTGCTGGTGGGAGAACATACCGCAGGAAAGGGGGCTAAGGAGGCAGACCCTTCCTTCCTGGGCTATGGCTGCAGTTACACATGCTCGGAGTCACACTTTTGCTCTGGACAAATTCCAGTTCCCTTTTCCTATCTTGTTCTGACTTTCGCTAAGTTACTTCTAAGACTCAGTTCCTATCAGTTCCTTTTTTTTCCCAGTGGCCTGAAAGTGATTCTGTCAAATTTTTCTTTAACTGCCTGTAGCTTCAGCTTCACAAAGTCGCATAAAAGTATATCTAAACGGAGGAAACTGTTATAAGTTTCACTGTAATTTTTGCTTCTCCGGTAAATTTGGTTACTTGTGTTAAGTTTATAATGAATGAGGTCGCCAACCTGTGCCCTTCAGAGGCGCTCCTGGGCGCCCCCTGGAGAAGGGGGACGTGATGGTGGGTTGGCAAGGCTCCTCCTGAGCCCTGTTCATGGGATTTACAGCATCAGCTTGTCCATCATACGTCCGCAGAATCGCACGGCTTCCAGACACCGTGTGTATGTGGATTAAGCCCCTGCAGTGTGTGCAGAGACATATACAGATACACAAACAGCAGACATCAGGGTTTCATGAAGAATCAGCTTAAACACCAAAGAGCACATCTGTTGTCTCTTCCCGTAAATATTTAGTGACAGAAAGCATTTTCCTGCAGCCTCGAGATTATTCTGCTTTCCCCCTTCCTTCTGTGTCTCTTCCTGGGGAGGATGTAGACCGGCTGGTCACGCTGCACCCCACGTGCTGTGGTCAGCAGCTGCCAGAGAGCCCTGCTTTCAGGCGTTTGAGAAACCCATCCTACCCAAGCGGTTAATTCCTCAGCTCCAGAAACCGCAAGCGTCCCAGACGGCAGCGGTGTCTAAAATCTCATGTTCCCTTTAACGATACAGCCTTTGTGTTGCTGTCATTGGAAAGGACCGCGTGGCCTGCACACACGGCACGGCCATCGGCATGGTCTGCCGGAGGCCAGGGGCAAACACCGTGATGTCCCCTGACAGGCTTGGGAGGCTGGTGCCGCCCAAGGCAGAGGAGGGGGGAGGCGATGGGGGTGCTGTCGGAGTGCCTCGGAGGAGACACTCAGATCCCTCCTGTCATTGCAGCCTCTCCGGATGCCCTATTGCCGCAGCGGAGAAACTGGCAAAGGCCCAAGAAAAGCACCAGAGCTGTGACGTGTCCAAGTCCAACCAGGCCTCGGACCGAGTGCTAAGGTACCAGACCCACATTCGGGATCCGTCCACGGCCGTCCCCAGGGGCCAGGCGCCCTTGCTCCGTGAGGGGTGGCCGTCCTCAGTGGGAGTGGAGGGGAGCCGCTGCAGCTACAAGACCTCGCCGGGGTCACGACCCTCACCTGCGGCTCCATCCTGGGGCTGTGCGGGGGCAGGGCTCGTCACCCCCGGGTCTCCCTGACCCCGTGTGACCGTTCGCACGAGAGAAGCAGACAGAGCTGTGTCTGGCTTTCTTTCTGGCCCTGATGCTTCACGATTCTGTAAAGGCTGGCTGAAAGGGAGGCTTAGAGAGTTCATGAGGTGCCCCCAGTCGTTTTACCTCAGTTTGGAGGCGAGGGCACCGCTCCAACCTGCGGGGTGGGCTTCGTGTGCTCGAAGACGTCGGGGTAACATCATCCCCTCCCCCGTGCACAGGGAAGCCTCGTCCTCAGGTGCTCCCGGCAGGCGGGCGGGATGGTGCCATTATCCCCCCTTGACGAGCGAGGAAACCAGGCGCAGAGGGGTGAGAGGCCTTCCCGGAAACCACTCGGTCACAGGTGGCGAAGACGGGGAGGCCGCAGGCGTTACCTGCTCACCCCGCTGGACAGTTAGGATGGTTTTCAGGAGCGCAGGTGGAGGCGGAATGCTCTCTTCCCTCAGCGCTCATTTCTGCGTGTTCCCTTCAAGCCCTCATCCACGTGCAAACTGTGACCACCTCCGTGTATCCTGCCTGTTTAGTCAGTGTCACACCAGCAGCTTCCTCGTCTGTGTAATCGTACCTGTCATCCTCATAGCTGCTGGTACCCACTGGGGGAGGCGCCACCTGTGCTGGGCCTGGGCTCTGGCCCTGAGGCACTTAGTGTGATTCCAACTTTACTGTTAAAAGGAGAGCAGTAAACACACACACACACACACACACACGCACACGCACAACTTTGCTTCTGTTAAATTATTTCTTTGGGATAAATCACTTGGAAGAAACCACTAGGCAAACGATACAAACACTTCTTTGGTTTTTTCCTGTATTATTTCCCATCTTTCTGAAAGGAATTTACCACTGTCATTAAACTCCTTTTTATCTCACAACAGAAAAGTTAAAATCTTTATAGAAAATGAGAAATATTTCTCTAGACAAAAATAAGAAAATAAAAACCATCTATGATCCTACCATTTAGAGGTAAACCCTCAATCAAGTCTGGGGCGCGTTCCTCTAGCTATTTTTACGCATGGGCGTTGCCGAACTAACCTGCCCCCAGGGTGCCTGTAACTCACTCATCTTACAGGTGCGCTGACACCAAATACATGACAGGCCCTCCCTGAGGGCCCCCTCAGCCCACTCTTGGTTACTGGGAGCATGACAACCTCCCCCCAGGCCCCCGGGCTGTGTGCATTTGAGAAGGAATAGTTATTAACCAAAGGAAAGTTTGAGCAAAGGGAGAGAGAGTTGAGGCTGAGGACTTCTGTTAATTTCCCTCCCCCACTGGGGCCAGACCCCCGAGAGCTGCAAAGATCCCCGTGCCCACATCCTTCTGATGTGGGGTGGCTGCGAAGTGACTAACGCCTGTCCTGGGATCCGTATCAAGCTTACTTTCCACTGAGGAGCTCCGTTGGCCGCTTGACACGGACAAGATACGTCTGAAATGGCAAACATCACCTTGTTCAGACAGAGCCTCCGCTCTGATCCCGAGCCTGTACTTCACAGCCTGGGACCCTTTCTTCATGTCATGCAGTGGGAAACCTTCTGTCAAGTGACAACAGAACAGAAGATCGTGGGCCAAGACTTGTGCAGCTGCAAACAGTTTTCTTCCCGAGCCTCTAGCTGCGTGGTGGGGAAACAGCGTGGGGACAGGCCCAGAGGGAAAGAAGGACCCCTCCCACAGCAGGGGAGGCGTGGGGCTCGGCTCTGCAGACCTCCGAGGGCTCAGCTCAGGCACTGACGTCCCGGCCGTGAGCCAGGTCTGGAGGACCTGGTGTCCATCCCCGTCACCTTCACATTCCCCGGGATGTCTCCGCGCAGGGGACGCTCATTCAAGGCGGGAAGACAGGAAGACAGGAAGGAAGGAAGAAAAAAATAAATTCAACCAACAGTTCAATTACTTAAGATTTTAAGAGTCTTTAGGCAGATTGTCTAACAGGACGCCGAGACTTAGGTGAGGGCTACGGGCCTGCCCAAGGCCGCAACCGCTCTGCCGCCTCCCAGCTCCCCGCCTCCATCACCTGCTCCGTTTTGTCACCAAGTGTCCCTTCCCGATGCCTGTGCTCCAGCGCACCCTCCATTGGAGATGGTCCCAACCTCCTGAAGGCTCAGGGGTCGTGCCTTCCTTGGCCCAAGTCCTTTGGCCTTGCCTGCTGGACAAATGGACAGAGTCCCAATCTGGTCCCACCCAGCCCGTCTCCTGCTGTTCCCCCAGAGATGTTCCCCATTGTTCGACTTTCCTGGCGTGTTTCCTACACCACCCTGGATCTTAACCTTGACAAACGCCACCTTCTCCCTTGAAACTGAACGGAATCTCACGGCTGGGAGTGTCCTCCATTCCCCAGGATTCTCAGAAGCTCAGGCTCCTAAAACAAGATCACATTCCAGGTGACCATTGAAGGCAAGGCCTACAGCTTCATTCATTTATGACCCCCCCCGCCCCGCCCATTGCCTGGCAAAATGCCTCAAATAATAGACGTTTAACTAATCGTTACATCATTTGGTTGATTTGAGAAGAAGTAAATAGGCTAAATTAATGAAATCAAAGTAAATTGGTTGGTAACTTGATAAATTTGTTAACGTAAGGGGAAGTTTTAGGTAAAAACTCTAAAGGAATCTCTGCACTACTTTCTGTAAATCTAAAATTATTTCAAAAAAAGTTAAAGAATTCTGCCTACGAGATAGATAGATGGACACACAGAAGAAACAACATAGGATATTAATGCATATGTAATTGAAAGTTCTTCCATTTAAATATTTTGTTCCAAAGTATAGAAAAATGAATGACTACCAGGTAACAATATTGAGAGTGCATGTTAATATTTGTCAAAATACATCACTACGTGTTCCGTTTTATCGTCCAGCAGGATATGTTTTTATCTAGCTTCATCTCCACGTCCTTAAGAGTATTTCTTTATTTCCTCGTATTTTGTTAAGGGAGTTTCTTATTAGCTCACTTCACCATGTGTAATGCTTACTCTCTGCAACCCCTGCAAAAGAAAAAGCACGGATGTGAGATTCTTTCCCACGTTCACATCTCATATTTTCATCGTACCTCCCCAGACTCTGAAAAGAAAAAGAAAAAAGGGCAAAAGGTTAAGTATTTCATTTTCTGTTCCTTTTATTTCCGAAGTTGGCATCTAGGCAGATAGCTGATTTGAGGTTATATCATTACAGCACACTTGGGTTCTTCTCAGGAAAATGGAATTGGGATTTTAGTGAGAGGTCTGGTTCCTAACACAGCTAAGCAACGAGGTGCTCTGATTTTAAGACCAGCCGTGTCTCATGCGCAGCCATGAGAAAGCCAGCTGTGCACTGTCTCTTTTTGCTTCCAGGCCCATGTGCTTCGTAAAGCAGCTCGAGATCCCTCACTACGGCTACAGAAACAGCGTCCCCACCACCACGCCTCGCTCCAACTTGGCCAAAGAGCTGGAGAAATATTCCAAGACCTCGTTTGAATACAACAGTTACGACAGCCATACTTATGGCAAGCGGGCCATAGCTCCCAAGGTGCAAACCAGGGATATATCCCCCAAAGGATATGATGGTAGGAGGTGCACCCTCTTATACATGAGAGTCACGCTTGCCGTTGATAATGTTGTTATTGTGTATATCCATTTCCTACAAACTGCTGGAGCATGGGGGTCACTCGATGGGCAGCAAGGAAAGCACGCCGGCAGCCTAGGCTGGTTCCTTCAGCCCCAGGTGTGGGAGAGCAGGCCCTGGGGGAGGGAGGGCGACGCCCTTCCCCCGTTATCCCCAGAGCAGAGCAACCGGCCGCTGGCAGGACGCAGGGGCAGACAGCCATGGGCTCGTCTGCTTCATGCTGCTGCTGAGATGATGTCCTCATCTTTACTAACTCCCTTGAATAGATGCCCCGACACAGACAAAACCAGGAGAGCCGGGGGTAGATGCCCAGGGCTCTTGGATTTCGTGAGAAGCTCTGTGTTCCCTCCCTGTTCTCAAGCTGGGATGCACGTCGCATTCATCTGGGGAGACTTTTTAAATTCTCATGCCCAGGGCTGCACCCTAGACCAAGGAAATCAGACTCCCTGGAGGTATTCCCTGTGTGCAGCATTTTTAAAAAGTCAGCCAGTGATTGTAACATGCAGCCAGGGGTGCACAACTCCCGCGGGTCCCACCGGCCTCCTTCCAACGGGCTCGGACCCAGGTGTGGGCCCTGGGGAGCCCCCTGTCCTGGCTTTGTAACTTTGTCACTGGCCTCACTTGTAGCTGCCACTACGAAAATAGAACCCATGAAACAGATAAACACTGCGTGCTTCACGGGACAAGATCGTTTACTTTAACTCATGCATATGTGAACCCACTACTGGGGTGTAAACTCTAAACAGACTAGGTCTCATTTCCTCACAGAGCTAACTTGGTAAGTAGTTGAAGCACAGAGGGGAAGACTGCATTTCTGTGATTTTACTTATTTATCTAACCACGCTTCTACTTTAAATCCTAGGATATATGGACTTAGTTGGCAGATTTTACCAGTGGGGATGTGGGTTGTATGAGTTGGGTGATTCAGGAGTCTCATCTTGGTGTTCACCAGCAGAGGTGAGGAGAGAGGGTTTGAAAGATCTCGGAGCTGCTCTCTGAAAAAGATATTTAATTAAAATCACAACACTCAAAAAAAAAAAAAAAAACATTTAAATTGAATGCTTGGGGAGTTCCAAAACCTTTTTACAATTCTACATTATTTTAGTCATTCTTTGCCTTAATAACAATTAATTTGTATGGTGAATGAAATGGAATATTTCTTTGATGTATCTCAGCTTGATTACCTTTGCATGTATCAATTCTAAATATATAGGAACAAGGATGGAAGTGGGAAAAGGGAGTGGCTTAGGGTATAACAGAAAATAATTTGGGTTTTTTGCAATAACAATTTGCCAATTTCAGGTTTTGTTATAACTTCATTCATTTGATTGCAAACGAGGGATCAGAAGAATCTGAATCCACATAATTAAGGACTGCGCTTGTAGGATTCCCAGTTCACTGACGTTTTGTAGTGATCTGATGGGCACTTTCACCAGGTCTCGTTGCTACATACATGCTACATACATGCAGGACATTGCTGCTGTCCTGTGAGACCCGATTTCCTTCACCCCGTTGCTCTGGCTGGATCTGGGTGAAGTCGTGACCAGGAGGGCACGTGTCTGGTCCCAGTGCGCTTCCTCAGCTCTCCCGTTTAGGAGCCATGTGGTATTAGATACATTAATCTTCCTGTGTGGTAGTTTCGTCAAGAGCAGAGGTAGCGATCGGTCCCCGCCTGCTGGCCGCGTGCGGCTGTCGCGAAGCTCAGCAGACAAGGCTAAAGAGGGGAACTCACGCGTGTTAGTATCACTGGCGTCAATTCTCACCCCCGGAAAAAACACCTGTTGTGGGAAATGGGCAGAGCCCTGCTCTTCAGGTGACCTACAAATAAACAAGAACACAGAACAGAAACTTCATTGCTAGATCTTCGAGAAACTAAGAAAAAGGGAAAGTCAGACTTTACGACAATCTACTGAGAAGAGAACAGACAACTCCATTCCTCTTCCACAAGATCCACAGTCAAAACAACAAGGGACGCGCCCACTAAGGATGAGATGGGTAGGCTTAGGTTTCTTGGGGGGTGTGAGCTGGGGAGAGCCATCCCTGTGCCCGGGTGACAGGCAGTGGACACCACAGAGTGACCGGTGTCTGCAGTCACCCCCCAGAGGGCTGTCCCCAAGGCTTGCCTCAGGTGCACAGTGAACTGGGCCATTGCTCCCAAAGAAAAACAGTGAAATAAGCCTCCTGTGGGGCAGGGGAGCATAACACCTGGGAGCGAGGAGCAGGGCCTGGACGTGCACAGGGGGATAGAAAAGCAGGACCCTTGCCTCAGGCTCTGGGCGTCATCCCTCAGCTTCCGCCAACTGTGATCAAAAACACTCAGCAAACATTGATTTATCCACCTACATTCTTCCAGACACTCAATAGTTGCTGTCTGTCTCATCTACCTGTCTGTCTATCCACCTGTCTATAGATCTATCCCTCCATCCGTCCACCCGCCCACCTATCCATCCCTCCATCCATCCATCCACCATCCCTCCATCCATCCCTCCATCCCTCCCTCCATCCCTCCATCAATCCATCTACCATCCCTCTCTCCATCCATCCACCACCCATTCCTCCATCCCTCCCTCCATCCATCCCTCCATCCATGGGCCCACCTATCTATCCATCATCCATCTATCCATCATCTCTCTCTTCTTTCTTTCTCTATAACAAGTTTCAAGGAAGAGATTGTGGGTAAAGAGAAGACAGTGAAACACGTACTCAGGCACAGTGAAGCAAGGCGTCCATTCTGCCTGGAGGAATTAGCATGAGCTTTACCAAAGTGGCAAATTTTAAACTTGGTCATGAAGCTTGAGTGGAAATTACTAGAGGGCAGGAAACCCACAGGTGAGCGGGAGCTGCCAGCAGGCTGGTGAGGCTGAACTTTAGATGCACGAGAGGAGGGACGGGGGACCCTGAGGCGGCGTGGAGACAGCTTCGGGTTGCCTGCCTCGGGGAGGAGGACACAGGCACTTGGGCAGGAGGTGATGCCCAAGGGAGGCCGGCAGCCCCTGCCCCCGGGAGCCCCAAGCCAGCACCTCCCCCGCCTCTGCCCCCATGTCTGTGTTTTATGGTGAGCTAAGAATGGCCCTTCCATTTTAAAACAGATGGAAAACAACAAAAGAAGGAGAATTAGAATCTCAGCGTTCAGAGCAGTTTTACTGGCGCAGGGCCACCTCCCCCGTATGGCCGGTGGATGTTTCCCAGGATGACAGCCGGGTGTGCGGTCCCAGCAGAGACCCTGTGGCCGCCAAGGCTCGACCGCTGCCAGGCCCTTCACAGAAGAATTTTCCGGGCGGGTCTAAGTCATCTCCGCTGTGTCTCTGGGCAATTTATCACCACCCTCAGGCTTTGTTTAAAACCTAGAAGTTCCCAGCCCTGAATGGGCCCCTCTCGTGAGCCCCTCTTGGTTATTCCCAGCTTCTAAATTCTCCTGAGCTCAACACTTTTTGACCATCTTTGAAGCCCCCTCTGCTCCTCCAAAGCCTTGTCTCTGATATGCCCACCGCGCCCACCATTGTCTGCCCTCCCCTGGTCCAGGCCTCATCACCAGGTGGCCCGGGCTGGCCCTCCGGGGCCCCAGGACCCATCCTCTGGGCTGGGCCTCCCGCCCTCCCCCACCCCCTGCCACCAGGCCAGCTTCTCCTGGGAATACCTGCCCTCCCGCCCCCGTTCTCCTGCTCCATGCTCTCCCACATTCACCTCTGTTTCCAGAAGCTTCTCCCCCAGCCAGATCTCTCGGACAGACGCCCGCCTGCACTCAGCGGCCTCCTCCCAACCTCCTCAGAGCTGCTTGTGCAGAATGAGGGGCACAGGTGCACGGTCCTGAGGGTCAGCCCCGAACCCCACAGGCCAGTGCCAGCAGGGCAGACAGGAGAGTGCAGAGAACACTCAGCCAGCGAGCGCGTGCGAGACCAACCACGAATCCGGACTCTGATTAGACACGATAAACCGCGTGAGCAAACTGCCTTCGGGGTCACCGAACAGGACATTCTCATGAAGAAGCGGCTTTTATTCCGCTTAGGACTCTGCATCTGTATCTCAGTTTACTTACGGGAAAGCACAGCCATGGACCCACGTAAAGAATAGGAGTCGCTGCTACAAGTTACGCGGCATGGACCCCTGAGTCCAGCCAGACCTAACGGGGCCAGGCCCCATCTGCTAGCGCAAATCCTCGGGAGGCACATCTCTGGGCTGTATTCGGTTTTGTCTGTTTTTCGTGGAAATTCCGATTGGAAGGACACAGTTATCTACTCCCGACAGGAAATGTTATTTCAGAAGAACGTGAGACGCACCCACTTAGTAAGACTCTTACAGGCAGAGTAGATTAATAAGGTGGAAGGTGGTTGTTTCGTTTTTCTCATTTGTCATATTTCGTCACTATAAATCCCATGTCGCTTTTCTTTTTCCTGCACGAGAGGGCAGGGTACCTGAAGAGGTATCTCTCAATACGGTGTAAGGTCGGGAGGACCTCTGATGTTGTAAATGCAAGGGTGTCATTCTAAAGGAAAGCAGTTCCATCGCATGAGTTCAGTGATGTGCTGGTGTCTGGAGGGACAGTAACACCTTTTGTCTGCGGATTGATTGGAAAAAGTTTTGATTGAAAATAGCTCTGTGCGTGGAAAGAAAAAGAAAGTGCGTTTTGACTTTGTTAAAGGGTGGGGGGCTTCCTCAGTTCTGGGCAGGAGGTGGTAAGGGCAGCAACGGCCTTCCAACGCCCCACTGCTCTGCGGTGCCCCATGGTGTCCACGCAATGAGCCCCAGAAACTGTGACAGGTCATAAAAATTACTGACACTAACGGTTTCGTAAATATCTTACAAACAGGCGATAATTATTAAAACCAAAGACCTTCTTTACCGGAGAGATTTGAAGCACAGAGACTCATTTTCACTTGGAACAAAGCGGTGCATGATTGATGGCCCTTAGTGAAAGGATGCTTGTGAAATTAATGCTGTCTTCACTTTCCCCCTGGGTCGCGTGAGCTGACAGGCCCATCAATAAATTGTCCAGAGTTCCGTCACCTGCTAAAATTCTGGACGAGTCCCATCAACTCAGCGTAATCCAGGGGAAGTAGAATCTTTTGATTTAAATGTTTGGTAAAGAAGAGGTACTTTCCAGAACTTTGCTGCAATTTGCTGTGTAGACACACGCGTCCTGTTTACTTTGCTTTAGGAACTGAATTTCCTTCATTTCAAAACAAAACTTTTTCCTTATTTATGTGGACCACATTTCTTTTACCGACCCAGTGTCTAGCCCTCACTAGGGGAAAAAAATCCCTCGTAAGTGTTCATTTCTCCCCCAGTTTTTATATTCCTATTTTTATAACAAAATTGTAAACGATGTAAAGCCGCAAACTTTAGTCAATTTGGAGAGTCTTGTGAGCTGTGGAGTGGCCTTGCTGCCCTGGTCAGTTTACAGAACCCAGTGGGCAGGTCCCCCTGCACGCCGGCCCCGGCCCCCCGGTCTCTGCTCAGACGTGAGACCCCCGTCTCCCCACTGCTCTGGCTGTTGCTTTGACGTGATGCTTTCATGGAGAAGAGAGGAGGGAAGGACAGACACACGGACAGTGTGAGGACTGGTCCTCAGGGCTCAGCTGACTCTGATTAGCAGAACAGAAGTAACTCCCTTACGAGTTACTCTTCGCGTTGGGCGGGTTTGAGGCTGTGGAAGTGACCTCCGGGTCCGTGCGAGGGGCAGCGACAAGGCGACAGCTTCCCTGAGGCCGCCGTGCGCTCAGAGCATTGCCAAGCCACGTCCTTGATGTCAGGAAAGCTTAGTCTTCCGTCCAAGGTCAAAAGGTATCAATAGTGAAAGCTTAGCTCTTCTCTCACTTGTATAGGAATAGGGTGCTTTGGGGCAGTTCTTGGTGGTGCTGTGGTGACCAACTGTGATGTCTGTGGGGTTGTGGTCACTTCCGGACCATACCTGAGTGGGCAGGAAGGGGGTGCTGAGACACCTGTGCCGCACGAAAGGGTGGCTTGCCGGAGGGCTCCCGGTGCTGCAGACGGGTCTCCTGGCTCCCTGCAGGCTCTCCCCGCAGAGCAGCTCCTCCCTCTGCAGGGTCAGGTGAGCTGCTGACCTCTAAGCAAAGGGCATCCTGTGCCTTTAACGACCAGGGCCCATGCTAATCAATCATCCAGCAATCATCTTCCCGTCCTTGTGTCACAGGAGGTTGTGAACAGGTCTAGGAACCACGCTTGCTCTTGAGGGCCTGTTGGACTGTTGGGGAGGCTGGCTGTTCAGAAAGACCCGGGAAGCGGAGCCGGGGCGTGTGGAGGAGGGTCGTTCCCGCACGAAGGGCGGGGCTGCGGGCGGCACACGGGCGTCTGCCCGTCCCTGAACGCCTGGGCGTTTGCCTTGGCTTATGTGAGCCCACACGTGTGTACGGCCCTCCCCCCGTCACTGGCCCTCCCCCCGGGTGGCTCTTTATTAGAATCACGGAGGGAAGGGGTTTCTGTCGTGGTCTGGCCTGCAACCTGACCGGAGCGCCACTCCCCAAAGCGCAGGTGCCCGCAGGCCCGCAGAGGCCCTACCTGTTCAGCTGGGTCACCTGCACAGGACGGTGAGCCCCAAATGGCCACTGTGGCCCCTCGCGGCCGGGCGGATCATCCGGTCTCTAGCGGGATGAGGGGGATGAGGGGTCTACAGGGTCCCCGTCACCCCGGCGAGCAGATGAGCGGTCATAAGGGGAGCCTCCCTCCGGCGGTGATCAGGCTGGTGCGGCCAGTCGCTCCCCACATCTTGGTGGCCGCTCCCTGACCTGGAGCGCGCCTTTAATGGTTACGCAATGTGCCTGCCCCCCGGCCTCCCGCTTGAGAGCCATAGGCGCTCTTCCCGCTGGTCCCCAGCTCTGCCCGTCCAAACTTACACCATGTGAAAAAAGGCAAAAGGGGGGGAAAGCCAGACTTTCCTCGTTCGGGAGTCGGCGGGTCGGCGGGCGCCGCGTCCCCCTGGGTACCTGCGCGCTGGCGTGGGCGCCCAGGGCGGGCGGCTCTTCTGTTGCCGTGGCCCGGGCGGGGGCCCCGAGTCATCTCTGTCCCCTGTCTCCCCAGCGAAGCGGTACTGCAAGGACGCCAGCCCTAGCAGCAGCGCCGCCAGCACCTACGCGCCCAGCAGCAGCAACCTGAGCTGCGGCGGCGGCAGCAGCGCCAGCAGCACGTGCAGCAAGAGCAGCTTCGACTACACGCACGACATGGAGGCGGCGCACATGGCGGCCACGGCCATCCTCAACCTGTCCACGCGCTGCCGCGAGATGCCACAGAACCTGTCCACCAAGCCGCAGGACCTGTGCGCCGCGCGGGTACGGGCCGCCGGCGCACCTGGCGGGGGCCGGGGGCGGGGCCGGGGCGGGGGCGGGGCCTCGGCGCGTCCCCACCGCCGCCTCCCGCGCCCGGCGGCCTCGGCCCGGCGGTCCCGCAGGTGCCTCCCTCCTCGGGGCCGGCGCAGGCCGTGCGCGCCCCCGGGCTCTGCTCGGAGGAGGCCTGACGGCGCGGGGTCCTGGGGACGCACTTTCCAGACCAGGAGAAATCGTCCGGTCTTTTAGATTAACGTGTCCATTTGGGACCCAGAGTCACTTCTGGAAACAGAAGGACACCACGCTCCCCTCCTGGCGGTTCCGAGCTGCACAGAGAATAGGAAGCTCGAGGAGCCGTGCGCCCTGGACCTTAAGCAGAGGAGGGTGGGCCGCGCCGCGGTCAGATGAAACGCAGGCCTGCTCCCTCCCGCCCAGCCCTGGGGAACAAAGAGAGTGCAAAAGTCCCGTTTCCCCACGGGTTCCCAGCCAGGCAATTACAGCCGGCTTCCATTAGTTCAAAACAGCATAGATGCCAGAACGGTGAGCAACACTTAGGGCGGTTCCTCGTCAGGGGGCTCCTGGCAGGAGAGGGCGCCGTGCGGCCGCCGCAGCGCGCAGGGCTGCCCGGCGAGACCACTAGGGGGCGAGCGACGCAGGCGGCTCGAGCACCTCGTGGTCCCGGGCCCGTGAGCGGCACGCCGGCCCGCGCCTCCCTCCAGAACAAAGGGTCCCTCCGTCGCCTACTGCTGCTGGGCGTGCGTCTGAGCGCAGAGCACTGACCCTAGTTGTTAGAAATAAGTGTAATTTGTATGAATGGAGAAAGGTCAGTAATCTTATGTTTTGCAAACGCTTTCTTCTCTATTAATATTTTTATTCCTAGATTTTGGAGGAGTGTCAGGGGCATGCAGTTTCCGTGGAGATCAGGGCTGCTAAAATGCGAGGCTGGCATGGAGGAGATTCTGTTTAAGGGGGAAAAATAAGACAGTAACCCCTTCCAGTTTTTTTCACTTTGTTAAATTTAAACTAAGACAGACAGAATTATAATCCAACACGATGAAGGCTAATAGTATGAAAGCTGGAAACCAGGAGTGCACTTTGACAAGAAGAGTTCAGGCAGAATAATATGCTATAATTTATCAAGGTAACAGCTCAAAGGATGGGGTTTTCATTCCAAGCATCTTCCCTCCGCGATTACATTCAGAGGAAAGAGCTGCTAGACATCTGAGCAGGCAGCAGGTTTCACGCCAGCTCTGAAATCAAATTGCTCAAGAGAGTGTAACTCTCTGGGAAAAAAAAAAAAAAAAAAATGGAGGATTGTCAGGGGTATTTTGATTTTTCTTACTCTGTCCTCCATCTGCCCTTCCTTCTCTCCCTCCTCCTGAGAAGCAGGCTCTGAGGAATTCTTGATCTGTTTAAAGCATCATAAAAAATAAAAATAAAAAAAAAAAACACCCTGTACCTCTTTGTTTTTTCTAAAGCTGGTTGACTAAATTGCAGGTTTGCTGAACCATAGAGCAGGTCAGCCGTGAT
This sequence comes from Balaenoptera physalus, assembly GCF_965194825.1. Classification (NCBI taxonomy): domain Eukaryota; kingdom Metazoa; phylum Chordata; class Mammalia; order Artiodactyla; family Balaenopteridae; genus Balaenoptera; species Balaenoptera physalus. The sequence continues at coordinate 97,189,630 of NC_138894.1, forward strand.
CACTGCAGCAGAGGTGTGTTGGGCTGTGATTGCACATCTTCCTGCTTAAAATGGAAAAGTCTCTCTCCATCATAGGTTTTGTATTAGAAAGTACATTTTATGTGGGGATTTTTGTTTGGTTTGGTTTCCTACTATATACCCAGAGCCTGTGCCTGATAAATAAATAAATATTTGTCCAAAAAATGGAAAAAAAAAAAAAAAAGAAAGTAAATTCTAGTTCCTCTCCTCCATTCTTCTAAATTCTTGTGTTTTCCTCCACTCCAAGTCTTGGAGTATTAGCATCAGTGAAACTAAAGGAGAATTTTAAGTATATATACATTTTTAGGTATTTATGTATAATCTGTACACATACACACACATACATTTCTGATCTCTTAAGAGGTCTTTGAACTGGGATAGAATTGAAATTAGGCACTTGTTTTTCTTCTGGCCAGGCTTATTTCTAAAAGCAGAAATGTATTAGGAAGAAAACATATAGATCTCTGATAGGTAAGTGATAGAGAGATGATAGATAGTCAATAAGAGACAAGAGAGTGAGAGACTGATAGGTGATTAGTAGATAATAGACGGATGCGTGCATGCCTCTGCCAGCCAATTTCCCAGCTGCGCGTGGGGAGCAAGGCAGATGGGGGGCCACGTGTGCTCGCCTTGGGCGCTTATACACGTGAGACTGCGGTGAGCAGTTTCCAGTTTGAACTGTGTCCTGGCGGAAGGCAGGGCTGTGGTCTGGGGGATGGATTCTCATGGTCCCTGTGTCCTTCTGTCCCGCAGAACCCTGACATGGAGGTGGATGAGAACGGGACCCTGGACCTGAGCATGAACAAGCAGCGGCCGCGAGAGGGCTGCTGCCCCATCCTGACGCCCCTGGAGCCCATGTCCCCCCAGCAGCAGGCGGTGATGAACAGCCGGTGTTTCCAGCTGAGCGAGGGAGACTGCTGGGACTTGCCCGTGGACTACACCAAAATGAAGCCCCGGAGGATAGATGAGGATGAGCCCAAAGAGATTACTGTATGTCCTTTTCACTGACTGCCCCCCCTACCCCGTCCACTCAGCATGTGAAGTTGGCACCACTGAGGGAAAATGCCCTTGGCACACGCCTTAACAGAAAATGTCTTTCCTCTTGAAAAATGACCTTTAGCTGACTAAGGCTCAGAAGACACTTTTGGTTGACCCAGGAGAGATTTGGCACTAACCCTGATCAGAGTGAAACAAACCATTGCCTCCTTTAAATGATGAATTTTATTTTCTAACACGTGTGTTTTGTTGCAAACGATTTCTGTAGGAAAATGTGTTAACAGCTTACTAGTTCATTTTTTCTGGGTGATAAATTGATAGAATGCAGGGTTTTCCTTGCAGGTAGGGAATTATAATGAGACTCTTAAATACTTAAAATGATTAATTCTGTGAGATTAATTAGCTGGCTCATTGAAGCAAAGGACAGGGTCTGTTCTCTAAGAAACCTAAAATATGCAGAAGAGCCTACCTACCCCAGCCTAGAACAAATCATTTTAGTACAGTCACCTGAATCTTTGTTGACTATAATATTACCAAAACACCTATGTCAAGAACATATTTTTGAAGTAGTTACAATTTTCAAATTCAGATCATTAAAATAGTTATCCTTTAGGCTAAGAAAATAAATGAAAAAAAGGTCTTTATTAGACTGACTTTTCTTCCAGTGTTCAACTCTGAAAATTATGACATCTTCTTTATTCTCTGAAAAATGAAAATTCTTTTTGAACACAATAGGGAGACCACCATCCAAGCAATAGCATCTTAAAGAAACAGGGAGGTGGAGAGAAGGGAAACATTAGCTATCTGTAGGAATTGGCAGGGAAGGCACCTGTTTATAAGGCCATTACATCAAAAGCTTATTATGTTTATTCTTCAAACTGATTTAAGTATCCAGGCATCTTAAAGGAGAATAGAATCTGAGTGGCAAGCTAAATTCCAAGGTATTTTTTTTCTCCTACAGTGTTAAATCGTTACTACCAAATAAGGCATGGTAGTTGAATCTTCGAATTTATTTTAATTAAAATTAAGCCCCCATAAAAGGACAGCAGTATTTCCATCATAAGGTGTCACACAAGTGAAAAACATTGCACTCAAGAAACACGTTTACTGAACATCGCCACCTGTAGGAACTTCTAGGTTACTGCAAGGGCCCTAATTAGCCAAAGTAGGTACATTCAATTAAAAAAAAAAAAAAATTGTTGCCTAAGAGTATTCTAAAATCACAGCGTCAGTCTAAACTGGTCTTCCCTTGCCTTGGAACTTACAGCACATACAATATTTCTGTAGTGTAGAATACATACCAAAGATTGTTAGAAGCCCCAGTCTAAAATATCTTTGGATACAATGCTTAAGCTCTGTCCAGTGATGTTGGATAAAGTGCCGTAGGTCTTAAACCCAGGTGAGCAAGGTCCACTGAGCCGCCTCTCTGGCTGCCAGACCGCTTATCTGTCCCTCCTGTCGGTACAGCTGCAGCAATTTGAATAAGGAATTTGAATTTGCCCACTGACAGGTTACCCTAATTTTAGGAATTTAGAGCAAGTGATGAGAAATTAAAGTCCCCCAGAGAGAGAGGTACTCTTTGAACGAAGTTGGGTTTGCATCCTCAGGATGAGGGTGCATCGTGACTTTAAGGGTAAGGTTGGGAGAGGTGGACAATTCAGGGCAGCCATCCCCCGGGGGGACGCAGCCTCTGGTCTGTGTATCCAGCCGTCATCGCTGTGGCCCTGAAGCTGTGTTTTGCCCGCAGCCAGAAGACTTGGATCCTTTCCAGGAGGCTCTAGAAGAAAGAAGGTACCCGGGGGAGGTGACCATCCCGAGCCCCAAGCCCAAGTACCCCCAGTGCAAGGAGAGCAAGAAGGACTTGATAACGTAAGCATGACGTGAGGTGAAATTATCACTCTTCTGAACCTTCCCTTTCTTTGGCTTATCTTTAAACCGGGTCTGTATATGCCTTGCCGTTTGAGCATGCGACATGCGCAGCGTACAAATGTCCCCAACTGCCAGTCGGGTAGAGCGAGAGGCCAGCCGTGGACGCGCTTGTTCTGAGCGATGCTCTGTGCTATGGAGACATCATTTCCATGTAATCCCGTGCATTTTGCAGCTTTTCTTCAGGGCGCTTAAATCCCCGTGCAGACATTGCAGCTAAACTGGAAACAATGAAACTTTTTTCAAGTTTTTTTTTTGAAACATACTTACTATTTTGGCTGTTTTTGTTTTTGTTTGGTGGCAGATGTCCAACACCAAGGTGTGATGGGAGTGGTCATGTGACTGGTAATTACGCCTCACATAGAAGGTGTGCCTTCATTTTTCTCATGGTGGATTCTGTCTTTTCAATTTATTGTTTTCAGCTTACCTCAACAATGCTGTCCAAGTACAAACGTTGAATTATGTGTCACCCCTTTAAGTGCTATATGTTGACCTTCAAAAGCATGCTAATTGACGTGTTGTATAATGTCTTTTATTTTGAAACAAACTACCTGAATTTGGAAAATGACTTACAAACATTGAGACAAAAGAGCACAAATATTTGGATCTTATTTTTTAAAGTTTCTGGAAAGACATGTTTCCTTAAATTTCTATGTAAACGTGAATTAGTTAATTATACCAACAAAATTCAATATACAGCACTTGCCCCATCGCTTTTCTGCATTCAACTTTTTAATTTCAGTTTTATGTTGTGTTTGTTTGGGAACGTAAGCTGGGCCTCGGGGCTACTCACCTGACTCTTCCGCCCTGTCTTACAGTCTGTCGGGCTGCCCGCTGGCTGACAAAAGCATTCGAAGTATGCTGGCCACCAGCTCACAAGAACTCAAGTAAGATTTAACGAAAATCCTTCTCTTTCTAAAATCTGTTCACTTGGTAGTAACAAAAAGGACGTGTCGTTTGGAAAGAAAAAATGTCTTTAAAAAGCCACCTGTGTGCGTCAGCGCCTCAATTCAGCACACATGACTGGTCTTCAGGATTTTAGTCACTTCTCTGGACAATCCATCTGCCTTTTCCCTTTCATTTCCCTCCAGCTTTTTCATATCGTATCCTTCTTCTATCTTGAATTTTCTAAAGCATAGGTATTTTCTCTCCAGATATGCATGCACGTGGAAGGGAAGTTTTACAGAGTTACTCAGACTTTTAGGAAGTGATTGATCGTAATGTAAAAAGTCAAAAGTTGATTTCTTAAAAGTCAGTAGTTAATATGATCACTTTAAAAATGGATATTTAAATAGCGCGAATGACAAAAACCCACCGTGACAGTAGCTAATCCCTTCAGTATACCGTGGTTATAGCTAATGAGACTCTTTAGGGCAGTGATAACTCACAGGTAACTAAGGCTTTTACCAATGCCAGACAACACGGCCCTCTCTCTCCTCTGAGCCTGTAATTTTCTCTGTCTTTTCAGCATGAATCTACATTTACATTTACACCACCAGACTAAGGGTTTTCTTCTTTGTGTGTGTGTGTGGTGTGTGTGTATATATATATATATACACACATGTATATATACACATATATATACATACACACACACACATACATATGCACATATATACATCCATATTCAGTTACTAGACAGGTTTTGGAAGAAGTCAGTCCAAGCCATAGACAGCAGATTAAGACCTTTGGTCATCCAGTTAGAATGGATATTCAGGTGTCTGTAAGGAAAGAAGGGCAAGACTTGAACATTCCACAACATAATGAGAACCAAGATTCCCAAATAACTGTTTTTAATTACCTGCCTGTTATAAAAATCATCACGTCAACTTGCTCGGCTTCCATTTTGTTTGGAAATGGCTTTATTTCCAATACAGAGAAAATGCTGTTTTCAGACCCTGTTAGATTCCTTTCCCAAGGACCCCACCCCGTGCTCCCACTCCCTCGAGACAGACCAGGGCGTCCGCAGAGTGCGGGCTCTGTTTCACACCGTGTCGTTTTTTACAGGATCCCCGTCCGGGGCCCTAGCGCCATAGATCACCTGCTCATGTTCAGTGACCTACTGAACTAGCCCTTCCGGCCCGAGACCCTGGGAGCTCTCTTCATGGCGTGTAAACACCAGGAGGTCGCCCTCTTACTTAACGGCTGTAAAGTCTGTAGCCGTCCTCGTGGTGCCTGACGGACAAATAGCTTTTAGAACCTCAAACGGACAGAATTAGCAAGAACCACCCAGGCCGCTGTGTTAAGACCTCCTTTTTCCCTGGCTTGAAACCATACTCCCCTCACGGTCAAAACGTGGTTAACTGCGCTTGGAACTTGGCTAACATCAGAACGTGGCAACTCCCCTTTGACTCTCTTGATGAGGAATGCTTTGCCATCTCCAGTTCCAACAGGCCTGCTGTAAACAGGGAAACAGCCTGTGGACGACTTGCATCTAGTGTGGCTTCTCCTTGGTGGTCTCCAGACCCCAGAGACCAGAGTAGGCTTCTGATGGGTCTGGTTTTCATGGCTTTGCATCCTCTGACTTTGGGCTTGGAAGGCTGTGTTGATCTGAAGTCCCAGGCAGACCTGCTTCTCCTCCGGTGTTGGCACTTTCTTTTTGTCGTGTCTTCTTGGAAGATGGTGTGATGGTCCGCACCATCTGCATCTTCAGAGTGGTGTCCGAGTGCCCTTCACATCCTCCTGGGCGGTGTCGGGCCGTCTGTTCCCTCCTCCCTCCCTCCTCCTGGGGGTGGGGGTGGGAGGCGAGTATCTTCCAGAGGGCGATGGCCTCTCCTGATTTACACTGATCTAAAGGCCACAGTCACCTGTAACTTGTCTTTGCAGCAAGTGAATCCCACTTCAATTGACCCTTTTTCTGGGAAATCCAAACTTGACAAATTTTCTGAAATGATTTAAGAATGGATCTTCAAAACTAGGGATTTCACTTACATGTCTACTATAAATAGTCTGATATTTAAGTGACCATTCTTACTTGATGATAAGTCTTTCTCAACTGAGGAAACCATATATTTTAATGTGGTTTTTTTCCTTTAATCTTTTAATTGATGACACCCCTCCATCCATGGCTTTTTCATGCGGGTCACAAAGGCTTTCCTGGGCACAGGAGCAGAGATGAATCCCTTTAGGATTTGCAACTGCTTTCTCTAGAATAATTCATGCATGTGCCCTTTTCAATAGCTGATTCTTTACATACGTATTTTAAAAGCTTTGGTCAATTCCCGCCGCACAGCCTCTTGCCTGATTGAGAGAGCCCTTGTGTGATGCAGTGATCTCCACTTCTTCATAGAGACACCTTAGGAAGTGGGTCCCAATGGCCTCAAAAATTTTTCTCACTTCTGCATCAGCTAAGAAATAGAATCTCCTGGGAATGTTCCTCTTGTCACTTCTGATGTTGAATTTTGTTAGTTGGCCGTTAACAGGACATTCTTGATCTCAGACAGACGAGTTTTGCCAGATACACTCTGGGTCTTGGGTCCTCCATCCTCTTAAACTTACTGAGATAAGACCTTGCTCCATTCTCATCCAGAACAGCACACGTGGGGTAGTCTTAAAAAGAAGCCGATCGTGTTGTCGAATTATGTACAATATGTAAACTGAACCTGTATTAAAATGTAATGTGTTCGTGAATATCATTCAGTCTCTGCAACTATTGCTTTCTTGTCCCTGGTCTGTCTGGCGTAGAAAACAGTTTGGTGGCTGGGTCAGAGGCAGGTGACAGCACTGGGGGAGGGAGCCCCAGAGGCGGGCGAGGGGCCCCGAGATGACCGCGACCCAGGGCCCCGAGACTAGCAGACCCTCCCAGGCTGATGCTTACGACGCTGCATAGATGCCCAGGAACAGCCGCCCCCCTTAGAGGACACCTGACTGTGACGTTTATTGAGACCCTAGGCCAGGAAAAAAAAAAAAGAATAAAATTGTCCAAATGAATGTGATTTTTTTGGTGAGGATTCTGCCTAACATGAGGGACGTTTCTTCTCTCAAAGTTTCATTGGCTAAGATCCCCTGAAAGTAGCAACTTGAAAGAACTTGCAAATCACATCACACCATCCTCAGCCTATTTTTTTTTTTTTAAGAAACCACACCCTCCCAGCCAGAAATTCTCTTTCCTACTTCCAGATGCGAGATCAGCACAGACACGGGGGTGATGTAGGTGCTTTAGCCACCTCCATGACCAGTTTAAACCGATTAAAAACTGGTTTCAATCAGAGGCAATTAGCTCTAAAAACAGGCCCCCAAATTGGCTTCCATTTATACTCAGTTGGCCACATTTAGATTCTCCCTTGTTATTCCTGTCTTTGTCTTTTAGAACCAGAATCCCTGTGGCTAATGAGGGTCCTTGCAGGAGAAGGAATTGTCCATCCCTGGTTCTCTTTACTTCTTCACCTTTGAACTTTGATTTAATCCTCCTGGGGTGGGTGGGGTCCTCTTTTGGGTTCTCTGACATTTAAAAAGTTCTCGTGTGTTCCGTCTTTCCGAGGCATGTCTCCCAGGTATTTTCACCTTAGACATAGAGGAATTTTAACCACATACTCAAAAAAAAAAACCTTGTTTAAAACCTGGTTACATTTATTTAAATCAAAGAATTAAAATTTTGAACTTAGGCCATGATATGACTTTTCTCTAAGGGCTCCTTATTTGTAGAATTTCCGAGGGCTTCTTTCTTCAGCTATGCACGTCGTGCTGGCGTTGGGAGGAGTATTTACCAGGGTCTATGCACGTCGCGCTGGCGTTGGGAGGAGTATTTACCAGGGTCTATGCACGTCGCGCTGGCGTTGGGAGGAGTATTTACCAGGGTCTATGCACGTCGTGCTGGCGTTGGGAGGAGTATTTACCAGGGTCCAATACAGCTTCACTCCACCCACAGCTTCCACTGTTTCGGGTGCAGGAAGTTCACCCACTTTCACTGCACACCAGGTTCTGAGAACTAATCCTCATTTCCATCATCTTCCGCCTTCCCGGTTCCCAGTAGTAAATCCAGGGGACTTTGTGAGTTACAACTGCCGTGTTCTGAGGGCTGTGGCCTTCACGGAGGACGTGTCTCCACGTGGAAGGATGTGTGGACCCCTCTGTACAGTTAACTCCTTACGGCAGAAATTATCCTGAGGTTCTGGCCCTCACGTTGGGGGAGGCACGTGATATGTGATCTTTCACTTCAAGGAGTACCCCTCGGACGCCCTCCTTTCAGTTAGAAAATCATTTTGTTCTGCAGCAGCAGGGCCACCTGAGCACACCTGGTGCATACGTGTGAGTGTCTGTGGGGGAGAAGGGCGCCAGCCTCAGGCATCTGGGGCGCATGTCACACCATAGGCACGACCTGCTGGGACCCGGTGAGCGACGCACACCCGAGATTTAGTCGAGGCTCGGAGCCTCCTCTGCGCGCCTGGGCCTTGAGAAGGTGGGGGGCTTGGACCCACCTCGCAGATGTGCAAACTGAGTCCGGGCAGTTGGGCAGCTCAGTCAGTAACTGGCCGTCACCACACTTGGCCCAAGCGCCTTTTCCAAACTTCATGCTACCGTTTCAAAATTAGTATCCCTTTAGGGGTGTTGGTTTTCGATGGAGAATTAAAGGTTTATGCTTAACTACATAAAAATACAAATTCCGAGTTTCTTTCTCTGAAGCTTTTAGCTTTAGGTCTCATGCAGTGTTTTCTCATAACCCACACGCGGGGCTAAACAGGGGACTGGGTCCTGTGAAGCTAAACTTCCAGGTGAGACATGACCATCAGTTGTAGAAAACTGTTCACAGGGGTTTTGTCACCCCCAGGAAGAATCTCGTCCCACAATTTCTATTTCAACATCTGTAAAATGTTGATAAAGTTTGCGCTGCGGCATTTTTCTAAAAATACCCTAAGAAATACAGCTTGCGGTGGATAGATTTTCATTTAACCATAAGTAGGGTCAATTTAAAATAAGTCCCATATAGGAAATTTAGGGGAGCACAATATAGGAAAACTTCTACAATAAGGATGTTTGAGGGTAACTCCAGTTATACACACACACACACACACACACACACACATGCTCATGCACTCACACACACAAACACACACGCTCACACAAACACACACACTCACATAATCACACACTGACACACTCTCACAGTCACACAGTGACACACTCTCACACTGACACACACTCACGCACAATCACCAACTCTCACAGACACTCTCACACACATGCACACACTCACTCTCACACACACCCACACACATACTCACATACACTCTCACACTCACACACATGCTGTCACACTCACACACTCTCACAGTCTCACACAACACTCTCACTCACACTCACTCTCGCACACACACTCACACTTATGCACACACACTCACACACGCACAAGCACTCAAAAACACTCACATGCACTCACACTCCAACAAATGAATGCACAAACATATAGTGAATGAAGCAATGCCTCATGGCTCAGGCCTGGGTTCACTGAGTTTCTTATTAAGGGAGGGTTCGGGGGGAAAGCCTGGGTTCTTCTCTCTGTTTCTGGAACAGGTGGACTTAGCCACGTAGCGTCATAGGGCCCACCTCCCTGGATGCTGGCCCAGCTGCCAAGTGTCATTTGGTCGTTTGCTGTTGTAACTGGATCCGCCAGGAATCTCCCTTCCTGCTTATTCTCTTTCTAATAGCAGACATTAGACTCACATTATTTAAATCCCTTCTTTTAACATTTATTTATTTATTTATTTGGTTGCGCTGGGTCTTAGTTGCTGCAGGCGTGCTCCTTAGTTGTGACTCCAGGACTCCTTTGCTGTGGCTTGCGGGCTCCTTAGTTGTGGCATGTGAACTCTTAGTTGCGGCATGTGGGATCTAGTTCCCTGACCAGGGATCAAACCCGGACCCCCTGCATTGGGAGCGCGGAGTCTTAACCACTGCGCCACCAGGGAAGTCCCTAGACCCAGATTATTAAGGGAGCGTTCCAGGGGTTTGAGTTTGGGGTTATGTTTTAATCACCTTTAACCATATTCATATGCAAATCAACCAAAAACAAAACAAAGCAATAAAAAAGAAAAACGTTGATATTTCATTTATTTTATAAAGGGATCTGTGCTTTACAAAAGCATCTGTAGAGTTCTCTGGCAGTATTTGAATGCAGTCTAGGTGTGTTTGTCTTTGGTTTGTTTATTCTCCACCATCTTCCAGGTTTGGGTGCAGGTTATGAGGAAGTTTGCAGAGTGAAAAACCAGACTTCGGTCATCAAAGAAAGGCACAGGTGTAGGAGGGAAGTTGACTAATCAAGACACAGCTTTGTATCAATAAACTCTTTGTGCAAAACAAAACACAGAGACCGGCCTCTCCCGTCAGAGGGGCGTCAAGTCCTCATCTGTGAAATGGGAGAGTCCTGGTACCCGGCTCACTGTAGACGTTAAGCTAGTGTCATCGTCACCACGGCAACACACACAAGTCCCACAGCGCGTGTTAAACTGCTGGGTTTTGTGACAACATTAAGCAGAATTCAAAGGAGGAAAATGTAAGCGTTAGTTTAACGTTTACTTAGTGACTTCTTTGACCTCCCTGAAATAAGGAGAACTTTAATTCACTCCAAAATCTTCTGAGCCTCTGGCTTTGGAGGACTTTATAGCAAGTCCTTTAATTTAGAAAGAAAAATAAAGAGAAGAAAGACACCGCAGCAGTTACATCCGTTGGCACCCCGGGGGTGGGCGGTGATTGCAGAAAGGGGTGCCTGTGTGCTGGGCTCTCCCTGCCATGTTTCTGCAGTGCCTGTGCGTATGTGTGTGCATGTGTGTGTGTGTGCACGTGTGTGTGAGTGTATGCAGGTGTGCACGTGTTCATCTGTAGGCCAGCACAGGTGTTCTCACGTCTGGCTGTCGCATCAGCGTGTGGGCAGCATTCTGCTGCCCCGGGCATCATTTCCGCCCCTCTGTGCTCACATCCCCTCAGTAAAGAGGGATGTTCTGCAAAGTCCCTGAGCTTCGAGTTGGAAGCAAAAATCGGGAGAGGGCATCTCCCGGAAAACCATAAACGGAGCTGTTTCATTCTTTCGTTTTAAAAACTTGTAATCCGCACCCAGAGATGAGACACCGTTTCTGCCCTCAAGGCACCATGGCCAGTCCCGTGCCGGGCATCCTGGGAGGCGGGCCATCAGGGTTGGGGGGCGGCTGGGGAGCAGAGGTCGTGGGGCGGGGCCTGAGCTCAGCTGGTCCAGGCGCAGGCAGCAGACAGACGCACCAAGGCCGGGAGGAGGCCATGCGGTCAGGGCCGCGGAGGGGCAAGCGAGGGGCCGGGCAGAGCCGGCTGCGGCGAGGATGGTCCGGGCAGGGGACCGGAGCCCCGAGCTCCGAGCCCCGCTCAGCCGGGATGGGGGTGGAAGCAGAGGGGAGCCAGCCGTCCGGGCCGAAGCAAGGCTCATTGCAGGCGATCTGTCATACCGAGCACCGCCCGATGGGAAGGTGCCTTGGCTTGGCCCCCTGCGCTCTTAGGGATCCCTTCTCGCCTCAGAATGAGGGATTTCCTGGGCGGGCCGAAAGGCTGCCCTAAAATCTGGGCTTCGTCAGCTCGTAGAAACTGAATGTTTAAGTTGTTCGTTGGTGCTTCATCACCCATTTTCATTGTAACTAAATGAAACATGATGAATGTGGACCAGAATCCCGATCAACTACCAGCCAAGTCACAAACTAGTTAAAGTCTTGTGTGAAAGCTCTGTGGATCCGAGCCATCCTCCTCAGGGCTCCTGGTCGAGGGGTTTCACTGCAGCAACCCCTGCTCCCCGCCCCTGGAGAGGCAGCGTCCTTTTTTGTTAACTCAGGTGTGAATTCAGCTGGCATCCGTGTTTCATTTCACCTTCAACCTGCCTTACTTGCTGTCTTCTGGGCTAAACCGATCTCTCCTGTCACCTGAACAGTCCATATGCTGGCCATTTAAAGACCAGCTGGCAGTGGCCACTGTATCTGACCTGAGAGGAAGGAGCCCAAGCCCTCCCGGGGATGGGGCTGAATTTCTAACTTAAAGCTGGCCTTGAGGTTTTCATGTTTTTTATTGTGACAAACTTGGGGGAGGTTTTAAATCCAGAACAGGGCCATGAAAAAGACCTTCCTTACGAAATCTTTCTTAGCATTCCATCCCTCCATTTGGAAATGGTGAAATTTTAATACAGATACCAGACAGTACAGAATGATACTATTTCTAAATAAATAGAACACAATTTGTCATCTAATCCAAGCTAAAATAATCCATCTAATACAAACTATTTGAAAATGACTCTTTGGATAAATTTATTTTTTAACTGCAAAATTACTTTTCTTTTTACATTTAAGAATATAAAACATACAGCATATTTGGTGCATGTGAACAGAAGGAAAAAAATATTTTCCTTACAATTTTAAATACTGCTATTTTAAAGGTATTTTAAATGTATGTACATATGTATTTAAATATGCTGTATGTCAATGTGTAAACACACACTTATGTGAATACATGTATTTTGTTGCCTGTGTTGTCAGGCCAGGATTCAAAGCCAGACACGTGGCCCTTCATAAAACATGTTGAATTGGCTGAGTCTTCTCCATGCATTACATCTAGTTAAATTTGGCCTTTCCTAATTATTGGGAATCTGGTCCCATTTTCATTTCATTCTGGGCTCCTCTGGGGCAATTCTGACAAATGACCTTCCTTCAAGCTCAGCGGCTGGTCACCACCCCAGCCCTGAGCTACAGGAGAAGCTGCTTCTGTGAGGAAATGAAGGTCTGACCAGTCAGGAGCAGGTTACGTTGGCCTTTAATTGTAAATTTGACGTTTTATTCCCGTAAACACTTCACTAATTTATAGTTCCCTGGAGCAAAATGAGCGAAACTGGAAATAAAGTAGATGTTCCCTTTGGGAAATTATCAGCAAGGATTTTGGAGGGCATTTTTCCCTAGCAATTTCAGGAAAGAGAACCATCCTCTTCGGGTTTCTTTCTTGATTGGAAAGACCGACTCTGAGTGGGTGAAGGGGGCGTTTGACGGGCCAGGGAGGGCCAGGGAGCCGAGCTCGTAAGGAGCAATCCCACCTGTCTGTGCATTTGACCCGTCTGTGTATGTAACGTATCTGTGTACTTGTCCCTAAACATGATCCCTGGTCTTCCAGGAGCCACAGTTCAAGGAAAATCACATCCCTTCTATTCTATTCTCTCTTTTTTGCATTTTTACAAAGAGAGACGTGTTCCAGACACCTGTGGATTCTGCTTAGCTGTGTCTAGGTGGTCCAGGTGCTTAATCCTGTTCTTTGTCCACAATAATCTTGCTACCTTCAAAGAGAATTAGAGAATATTGTGATCGTAGAGAGAGATGAGAACTCCCACCCTTACCTGACCTTTTTAAGGAAAAAAAAAAAAATTAAGTGCAAATAATTTCTTAATAATCAAAATGAAAATGTGATCTGGCTTTACAAAATGAGTTTCTACACTTACACGACTGTCCAGCAGAACTTTCCGGGGTGATGGGGGTGTCCAGCAGGGCAGCCTGAGCCACACGTGGCTCCTGAGCGCGTGAGGCCACTGGGGCTGAGGAACGCATTTCTAATTGCACTTTGTTTTATTAATTCAGATTTAAATAGCCACACTGTCAAGCGGACATCCTTAGTGGACGGTGCCACATAGAACCTTAGACTTCATGGATGCTGTTCGTCATATATAGTTTTACTACATTTTAATACACATTCAGGAATATTTTAGTCCTACAGCTGAAAAGTTCATGATTTTTTTAGCGTCTGTGTCCTCAACATTTTTGTTATATTATTAAGCCATTGACAGATAGGTTAGCCCTTTTATATTTACATGCTGTCCTCTTTTTAATTTAATACCATTTATAGACAGATTAAAGCTAAATATTATATAAGCTTCACAGTGTGTTTTCAGAATAGAATATTTGCATGTTACACCAAAACCTCATTGTTTTGGACCATTCGGGCAGTATTCAATACAAGGTAGTGGAGAGCCTCTGTTATGTTATTTTAAAAATACGTTTGACTTTATTACTTTCAAACTTGTACAGAAATTCAAATCTAGTTAAGCAGGTATCACCAAAGAGAGCTCCTTAGGCCCCCTAAGGACTAAATAAGCCTGGCTTATAATTAGCATATGCATTATTAATACTTGGGGTATCGAAGTTGTTAGAAGCCTGCTCTCCATTAGTAGCTGGAATACTTCTCTTTCAAGCTGGCTTATGCCCTTAATTAGCCTACCTGCAGGGAAAGCTGCTCCGCAGAAGTGACCTTCAGCCCCTCCCCATCCCAATTACCATTAGCGGCTGGATCCTGAGGATGCCACCACAATGTACGGTGCACAGTCTGGGGCTCAAATTGGTGGCTTGTTTAGCTCGCTTTCAACCCCAGGGCCACAGAGAGCAGCTCCATCTTGGCCTCCGCGGGACAGGGTCACGCACCTCCCTGCTCCGTGCCCCCGCCACGGGCACGTGAATAGCGGCTTCGCATCGCCTCTGCTCTTGTCCTCCTGTGGGCAGTTAGTGGTGGTGCTTTACTACACGCCTGCCTTCTGTTGAGATGAATTGCACTGTGATATGCAATCACCCATCACTGGCACGTGTAAGGGGGCTCTTGGCGAAGAGGGGGGGAGTGTGATTTTAACAAAACCAGGGTATTTTTAAATGGCGTTTTGGGAAACAAAGCTACTATAAGCTCCAAAAATTGAGAAAGTGGGGGAAGAAAAGTTATGTATAATCTCATCTCTCTGATAAATATTATTTATTATGAATTATATTATTAATCACGTCCCTTGAGGATCCTGAAGGCCGCTTCTTTGTGTACTGTGTAGGCTATGGAATCTCTAACAGCTGCATAATATTCCTGGGTGGCAGGGGATATTTCTGTAGCTTCCCTCTTGACCTGGAACGATGAGCAAACACAGACCCAAGCCCGGAATGCGGGCGGCTGGCGCGTGCACGGTCCCCCGGGGCCTCGGCCCCGTGAGCCGACAAGGGTGTCTCCGCACAGTTAGGACCTGGGGTGGATCGTAGACGGGACAGGACGGGACCCTGTGAAGCGAGGGGATGAGCTCTGCACGTACACGACTCGCTTTACAGACCCGACGGCTCCCGTAGCTGAGCCTGAAACAAGGACGACAGGCTAAGGGCGTGTGTTCTTCCTGGGGTCTGCGTGTAAACCCCCGTGTGCGGGGAAACAGCAGGAGCACGGCCCCCGCATGCTGGCAGGGACACCCGGGGGGCCGAGGAGGGACAGCCAGGGGAAGGTTCCAGAACGTGAAGCAGAGCGTCAGGAGTCAGATCCCATCAGGCCTGCAGGACCTGGCAGGACTCTGATCTACACTCTGAGGGAGCTGGGCTTCGGCGCGGCAGAGACATCACCTGACAGCTTCCACTCATCGCCCCAGTTCCTGCCAAGAGGACGGCTTGCGGGACCGCGAGGAGGTCAGGAGGGCCCACTGGGAGGCCTTGGCGACCATCCAGGTTGGCGATGATCCCACAGGCGAGGTCACGAGCAAAGCCGGCTGCAGGAGCGGTCAGAATCTGGGGGTTCTGCCAGAGGAACGCGAAGTGGCCTGAGTGTGAAAGCATGAGCACCACCCAAAGGTGCCCCAGCATCTGCACTTTCCGAAAACAGGAGGAGCCTGCGGGGGAGTCGGGGGGGGGCGGGGGGTGCAGGCTGTCGAGGGTTGGACGTCCTAGGTGGTCAGGAGAGGGTTGTGTGAGCAGCCGCAGAGTTCAGGAGAGACGGGGGCTGGAAACCTGGATGCGGAGGTCGTCAACATACACAGGCGTCTAAAGCTGCTCAACTAGAAGAATGAATCACCAGGAGTGAGTGTCGGCGGAGAAGACAAGGACCAGGACCACAGCCCAGCCTCTGGGTCTCCTGCTTTAACTCAGTGGGAGGAGCCCCGGGGTAACCTGGAAATAGAAGTTATCACAAAACTTCCAAGTCCCGTCACAAATACGTTCCCTCCAATGTCTGGCAGGCCCCTTTCATCCCAATAGAACGGGGCAGCACCAAGGATTTCCCACTTACTGACGGTGGCAGCCAGCCCACAGATCTCACCATGGGCTGTGTTTGGGTGGAACGACATTTCAAAAAGGAAATAGTATATCTGACTTGTGAAGATAGTGTAACCCTTGGGGGACTATTTAAACGTGACTGTGATGATGCGCTTTTTCTTAACACATTGTCAGAGCGACAGGCCCTCCATCGGGGGAGGCGCCTCACCTGCCCACTTCCCCCTGACGCTCACTCTTCTTGCCGGGGTCCTTGGATAAGTCAGGCCGAGGCTGAACGGATGCCCCGGGAGAAGGTTGGGAAAGTGTGAAAACGAGGGTCTTTCAGAGAAGTTGGTTCCGGCGATGATCTGATTATCGAATGGTGCTGCTTCCCCTCTTGCCGTGAGGATCACATCCACACTTAAGGCGGGTGACCCCCAGCTCTGCATCGGGCAGGGAGGGAGGACGGTGAGTCTGGATGTACTTGCATGGGAGACTAGCCTTGGTTTCACCTTGAACGTAGATTTGCAGACTGTTTCACCTTGAGGCTTAAAGATGGCTTGAGAGATCCTGAGATGCATATTTCTTAATTCTTCAAATAACTGTCTACAACGTATGCATACTTCATGGTACAAGAACTTTCTGGTGCCCTCCCCCTCTTGGCCCTTTGCAAAGCAGGCACGTCCCCTTGAGGTGGCCTTCCTTGACCCTCCTCTCGATCCAAATCCGCCCCGTCTACAGGAGCCCAGCCATGCAGCTAGGTCAGCCCTTCACCGGGCTGGCTAATCCCCTCACCTGGGCTTAGATCCCACACCCACGACGCCGGCGCCCTGGCTCCTTTCTGCAGACATCATGTTCCATCTTACGCCGTGGCTGTGTGGTCACCCGGACCCGGCACAGAGCAGAGGTTCCTGAGGGCACCCCTCGGGGCTTCAGCATCCGGCTGCCCCTCAACAGCACTTTGCCCTGTGCTCGGAACCCAAGCCATTGAGTAAATCATTCAACGAATCAGAACAAGTTGACTTGTACAACACAGCCTTGTAAGGAGCCCATGAATTCTACAGGGAGAACTGCGGAGGGAAAGCAGTGGGGTCTGCAGGCAGGTCAGCCAGGTGACCTTGGGCAGATGCGGCCACGTCTCTGAGCCCCAGGCCTCCACTGTGGAGGAAGGGGATTCGGCCAGCTGACCTGGAAGGTTCCGGTGACTTTGGAAACACTGTTGCCCTGGGTGCAAAGGAGGCAGCGGCGGCGGGCGAGCTCTATGAGGTGACCTCTGTACAGGGGACAGAGCTGCACGTGGGCAGCATCAGCGGCAGGGCCGTGGGCAGGTGAAAGCCTGGTGGCACGTGCCTGGTGCGGCTCTGGACGCGTTCTGCTGCCAGACACACGTGGCGTCTCCTGCACCAGGACGGTGATTTCCGAGTGAATAATGGAGGAAAGACATACCTTCTTGGCCGCTGGATGGGAAGCTGGGGAGGAAGCGGCATCACCGTCCAGCGGGAGGCCGAGCTGCCCGTCAGCTCTGCCCTGAGCCCTGCGCAGACTCGCAGCGTCCTTGTGGGGCGGGGGCAGGGGTGCGTGCGGAGGACGAGAGCCAGGCCCGGCCAGCACTGGACACAGGTCAGTGGAGCTGGAGGGCCTGAGCACACTTCTGAAAAGGGGAAGAAGAAACACTTCTCTCTCCCGACCGCCAGACCACTTAGTCTGCAGCGAGGAGGGGCGCAGACAACCCCTTTACAGCTGGGGACCTAAGACTGATGGGAAGGGATAACATGCATCTTTCCACGTCTACCCACCCCACGTTTAAAACTTGTCTAAGAAAAAGACAGTGGGTTTTACCTGTTTTCAAGACATGGCTGTTTGTGGAAGGCAGTGAGATGCTTATCCTCTCGCCGGGGGAATCGGGCGCCTCCCGTGATCCCCCCCCCACCTCCTCCCTCCTGACTGTAGCTTCTCTCTTCCTGCAAAGCCCCCCCATAGACCCCATCCCCTCTGCCATCTCTGGCCGTCCTTGGCGGTCCCTCTCCAGCACCTGTGACATGTGTTATATTGAAGAGATTTGTCCTTTCCGAGACTTTCAGTGCGTACATTTTTAGGCCATATAACTTTGCGTATGCTCTCTTCTCCAAAGTTTTTGACTCCCAAGGAATGTGTATCTATTCGTTGGACTTTCCATTTTTGTTTGTTTGTTTTAAAATTGAATGGGCTGTGTTTTCAGTTTAGCTCCCTCACCGCATGGGGTCAGGGCTCCCTGGGGGCCCCAGGCAGGTGGGCTCAGAAGGGCTGGGCTGGGGGCAAGCACTGCACCTGGGACGGGACCTGGGTCACACTCGGCACTGGACATGTCCTTGGTGAAGTTAAGTGAACTTCAGTCATTTTTGCTGCTTCTGGCCTTTCAAAGGGAGGTCTGTTTCAGCTCAGCCGCGCCTTCCTGTCAAAATCATCCCACAGTGACTTGGTCACGCTCTGTCCGTATACTTGGGGTCTTTGCCTTCTCTCTCAGGTGTTTCTGCTTTTCTCCCCGTGTCACGTCATGACAAGATTTTTTCGCCCTTGAAAATGCCTGTCTCTGGCTTTTAGTTCCTCGGGGCTATCAAATGGAGCCAGTTTTTAAGTTAAGTAGAAATAATTTAAAATCTTGTTTATTGCTTCATTGTGAGTATTCGAGGTCTGTCGATTAACTGCTTTCTTTGGAAAACCCTTTTAAAAGTCCAGGCGGGACATTCGAGTTGCACTGATAAAGGCCCCTCAAATACCGGAAGACATTTTCACACCTTCGGGTTTTCACACCTTCGGGTTTTCACAAGTGCGACCTAAGAAGGGCAGTAAGCGTCGAGAGGTGACCTCCTCCCACCTCTGGGTGGTCCCGGGCACCCTTCCGGGGACTCAGGAGCAGGGCCAGGGCTTAGCGGCAAGGACCCCCGGCAGGCCTCCTGGTCCCGGGGCCCAGCCCTGCCGCCCACCACGGGGTGACCTCTCCCGTCTACATCCAGAGCCGGGCAATGCGGACAGCCGCCCGATGGTTCACGGTAAGGACGAGACGGGCTTCTGTCTGTAGAGGTCTCAGGACAGCGCCGGCTCCCAGAGTAAAGCGAGAGGAGTTTCTTCATGAAGGACTGAGGTCTGAGAGGAAACAGGAAAGCAGGAACGGCCCATGGGGGCCTGGTGGGCCAGGCCAAGGGCGTCTCCGCAGACGTGAGGCCAGCTGGGTTGGGGGTAGGGGAGGTCAGGGGAAAAAAGACAAAGATAATCAACCCCCAAAGTCTGACCCAATTCCAGCAACAAATGAATGAAATGGAACCTCTTTTGTTTGAAACTCCAACAACCAAGATCAAAATATTTCAAAGATGAAAGGATTCCATTTTCCTAATATGTCTTTTTCTCTCTCTTGTCTAATATGGTATTATTTTAAAATGCTCATATCAGACTTGCAAATCAGGTTTAAAATCATCAAATAAAAATGTCCATCATCCCATCAAACTCACATCAGATCTCATCCCCCTTACTAATTTCACTCTCTTCTCCCCACTTTCTGAATTCTAAAACATTTTCCCAACTGGCATATTTTGATCATCTTTTTCTCTGTCATTTTTTTATTTTTCAATCTGCCTTGAATAGTTGCTTCAGTTCCCTTGCCTTTTTTGGATGACATGTGTTTTAAGATGAGCACATGGTGGAAACAGAGGCATTTTTATTCCCTGGGCATCGTTGTGGGTCAGAACAGTGCCAGAGATATCGAGAAACCCTCTCTTTTTCCTCTCCCCGTTTCATAGATCTAAAGCAGACTAGACCCCGATGTCCTAGGCAGTCTAGTCTACAACAGATAGCATTTCACCTTTCCTAGTTACATGCTGGCTCCAGCTGGGTGAGGCTGCACCCACGTCCCCTGGACTAGTTCTCAGCCAGTGTATCATGGACCGTGCTGTAGTTTTTCCACAAATACCTCATCTCATGCAAACCCATTTTGATTCTTCCTGAGCTTCTGTCTCAGGCGTGACCTTCAGGGAGCCTTTGATGCTAACTTCCTGGTATCAGAAATGATAGCCTTGCTTTACATCTCAAGTCCTCTTATACTTCACAGCATCTTATACTTTCTGGCACTTGAGTTCTTTCCAAAGGCTCTGCTGTCATTTCATCTGCACAACCGATGATCTCAGCATCCATGGCGGCCCTGAGAAGCTGAAGGCAGACAAGGCAGGCAGCTGCTTTCAGGGTGCAAGGCCGGTGGTGCGTCTGGGCCAGGAGGGGGGAACAGGACTTGGGGCCACAGAACGTCAGTTCAGATCCTTTATTCTGTCTAGCTGCGTGGTCTTCAGTGAGTTGATTAAACTTCTGACATTCAGTTTTCTTATCTAGAAAAAGTGAAGGTAACGTCTTCCGCCGACCTCACAGGACGCGTGTGTGGGCCCCCCGAGGTCACGCTGCGTCTGGTGCTGGTGCAAGGCTGGGGGGTGCTGAGCTCAGCAGAGGCGGGGCGCTCACGGCCTTCCTACAGGGCAGGGCGTAGGGGGCAGGGAGGCTGAGCGACCTTCCCAGAATCACAAGGAGACTCAGCTATCGGACCAGCTCCCGTCGGCCTGGCCGGTGTCCCTTCCAGCAGCCCCCAGCAGACTCTCCATCGGGGCACGTCCAGATTTCCAAATCGCTTTAAGGGGTCGGCCTTCAGGGTTAAGGAAGTTGCCTAATAGAGTAGGATCCCATTTAGACTCTAAGGCATGTGGTTTTCAGTTCATCAAAATAACGAGTTTTGGGTGAGGCTTAAGGACTCTCTTTGGGAAGCAGGTTGACTGATTCCAGACACCGAGAAGGGCCGCAAGATTAATAAAGGGACCATCTCGTACTTGGTAACTCCTCATCTGTTGGTTTCCTCTAATAGCCATTTGCTGCCCTTTTCTTGCCCTTCGGTGCAGACTCAAAATACCAAATGTATCCATTTCACCAACAAATAGCTCTAGCAGAGGGCAGGGTGAATAAAATGGTAAGACCAGAGGAGAAGAAACGACCATGTAAAACCCAGGTAATTAGCTTGAGGGAATGGGTTTCCACGCGCTGGAAACTATTCCACCGACAGGAAACCGTTCCAATACTGCGCGACTTGGAGTGTCACGCTTCAGCTGAAATTTCCAAGCCGCTCTTCGCACAGACAGGATTTCAGCCCAATCGTCCATAAACTAGAGGAGAAAACGATGTGACTGGCGTTTCTGGTGCACGGTGGGCGCTGGTAAATTGCACAAATGAAAGATAAAGGTCACGGGAAGTGCCCCTGTCAGGATCCCACCAGAGCAGGTGATTCAGAGTTGACGGTGGACTTGCATCTGAGGCAAGGCTGGCGCCCAGGTCCAGGAGAAGAAAGCTGCACTCATTGTCTTCTACCCGTGGCCGGTCTGGTCCAAAGTCAGCTGGAGAGCCGCGGGCGGCAGAGGCGAGGGCTGGGATGCTTCGGCAGCCCTCTGCGGAGGTAGAGCCCACCCCCAGAGCGGACAGCAGGCTCCTGGCGCCCCGCGGAGCTGGGAGGCTGCTTCTCTCTGGGGACCCCCAGGAGGTGGAAAGGCCGAGACCTCTCCATGTCCCTCGTCCAACAGAGGGGAGTGGAGCTGAGAAGAGCCAGAGAAAGGCCAGTCCCCAGGCGGCAAATGGTGACAGCGTGAGGACTTCCTGGAATTCACGGCGCTTTTCCGGCCAGGGAGCCAGTCTTCTCTGGGCCAGGAAATAATTTCAGTGAATTACCTCAATGAAGAAAGTCGTATGACTGGGCTTCAGTATGTCCGGGAGCCTCCATAAGAACTGGCATCCCACAGGAGGAGGAAACAACCCCCGTGCTTGACTCCTCAGCCTGGAAGCACGTGAGGCAAGAATGTACCAGGCCCCCCACGGCCTCTTCCACAAGCAAAGGATGAAGCTCGTTTATTTTTACTTCGACAAGCAAAGGATGACCTTCGTTTATTTTTAATGTCCTTTAAATTTAAACAGCTTATTAGGTCGAGAGCTCTTTTCCTGATATAAGAAGTGAGTGTCCTTGCCACCTAATGAGGCAAACACAGGCTCCGGGTCCGTGCAAATTAGAGTCACAGCCCGCTTTGGCCACTTACTAGCCGGGCAGCCTGGGCTAGTCACGTGGCTTTTTTTGACCCTAGATCTTTTACCTCTAGACCCAGGTAGACAGCAGCCACGGGGTAAGTCTGGGGAGTGCTGGCAAGAGGAGGGACGTGTCAGAGCCTGGGGAGTGCAGAGAGGCCACAGAGCACAGAGGCCACAGAGCCCGGAGACACCATGGTCCTCCCATCTGCGGAGCAGACGCTTCCCCTCAGCCCCACGCGAGCTTGTCCTCCATGAGCCTGTGGGTGTATTGCACACACACGCGCGCACCCAGCCCAGTGCGTCGGCCTTAGTAGCCTGAAGGGAAAGGATGGTAGCAGCACAGGACTCTGATCTATGTCCTGGGACACAGAAGTGCCAGCCGAGCTCCGAGTCACTGTGACTCAGACTGTCCCGGTGGCCCCGAGGGGTGCCGGCTGCAGGGAGGCCCCCGGCCCTCCAGGCCCTCAGAGCCCTGGCTCCTGAAGCTCTGAAGGCCAGTTCCTGGCTCTGGTCGTGTGCTGCCATCCGGGCGAGAGGCTGGCTGGGCTGAGCCGTACCCTGTGAAAGGCCTTCCCTGCCTCCCCAGCCATGGGGGCGGGCAGCCTCCCCCTCAGCTCCCTCTGCTCAGAACCAGGTTTTCCCAGTTCTCCTGCGCACAGAGAGCCAGTAGCACCATGGGGATGGCTGAGGGAGGAAGTTACCATAGCAACTCGCTCCCTCATCCTGCGGTCCCTCCCAGTGTCGGGCAACCCTGCAGTGCCGCGGGGTGGGGAAGGGCAGCGCTGCAGGGGACGGAATGTCCCCCAGAGAGCCTTCTTCCCAGGTTGGTGACACTCGCCCTGCCTTCTGCGCTGAAGGATGCCCCCCCCACAAGAGATCTCCCCACGCAATTGCTGATGAAATGGGAAAATTAAAAATTACTGCACTCCTCTGGTCCTCTAAAAGTGCCCAGTTAAAAAGGTCCTCTCCTTTCCTTCTTTCTCCTTTTCCTTCCTTCCTTTTTCCAAAAAATAATTCTGATCCTTCCTTTGCAGCTTACATAACAAAAATCATTTTTAAATGTGATTCATTTCCTATGAAACACATTTTTGGGTTTGGGCAAGTGAAGTTTCCATTAAAATATGCTCTGGAACAACCATATTTTTAAATGATTTTCTTAAAAATCAGATCCAGGTTGCCTTCCGTTAAACACACATAGGTATTGTTGACATTTACTTTTTCCACAATCGGCAGACTCCACAACATGGTTTCATTTGGAAGAGTTTTCCGTGCACGTAATAATGGAGAATATGCAGTGGCAAAGCGTCCACAGTGACCTGGATCTGGGGTCCGTTTATCTCCCTAACGAGCACCTCCGCCTCTGAGCTCACCTCCCTGCCCACAGCTCCGCGCGGAACTGTCCACGGAGCCCCCTGCAACCTGAGGCCCGCTCCCAGGACAGCCTGGCGCCAGCCGGGACCCGCCCCAGGCAGAACGCCACACCCCAGGACAAGGACCCCCGTCCCCACTGGTGATTAACGCTCAGGAGGACCCGACGCGTCCTAACCAGACCCTGTGATAGGAGGAAACAGGCACAGAGATTGCTGTGAGCCGAGCAGAGGGGCGTCCAGACCGAGCGCGCACCCATGGCCGTGCGTGCGGACCCTCCAGGGCGGCTGCCCACACCTCCCATCAGCCCGCCTGGGCCTGGAGGGCGGGACCTGTGCCCGCACCTCCCTTCCTCTCGCCCGGTGACTGGTCCCGGGGACGCGACTGTGCCTGCCGTGAGGGGTCCCTCCCTGTCCCCCACCAGGTCCCAGCCCTCCCCGCCTCCCCTCCCCCTCCTGTGGCCCCGTGGGCGCTTATCCCCGCATGACCCCAGGCTGCCCCCCCAGGCCCACTCCGAGCATCCCTCAAATGTGTCCTTTCTCACTTTTCCGTCTGCACCTGCTGCCACGGTCCCATAAGCGCATCCCATCAGACCAGCTGCAGGTTAAACCCACTGGCCCTCGAGCCAGCAGCTGGCATCGAAGCCCAGCCTGGGGCCGATCCTGGGCACCTCTGTGCCTGCTTCGTCTGTGAGATTGGGTGAAGGTAGCAGAACCCAGCGCCCGGGGCTGCTGGGGAGCCTAGGTGAGCAGTTAGACCATCCGCTGCTTCGTGCAGGCTTCAGTGGCCACCGGCACTCGCCCTGCAATGGCCTGGGACTACGGGGGTCAGTGGGAGTGGCCATTCTTACCAGCCACACTGCACTGAAGCTTAAGTGGTCTCCGGGCCTGTCCTCCACGCCAGGGGCAGAAGGTCAACAGCCTCCCAGAGATGCAGGATTTCTGTGACCCAGCCCACCTTTTAAAAAAAAAAACAGCTAAGCTGTGTTACTTTGGCTCTTTACTCCTGACGAGGGTCCTGAGTGCTGCTGGGCACCGTCCGCCTGCCCCTCCTCTGCCTCAGAGCTGGACCTCAGGGCCGGGGGCCGGGCACCGGGCTCGCCTCTCCTCTGCAGAGTCCCCCACCCAGCGCCGCAGACAAAGATGCTCACGACCTGTGACCTGGTCAGAGCCACAGCCTCACTGGCCAGCAGGCTGACGCCCCCCCGGTCAGAGAGCATCCTCGGCCCTCCCCGCCCACGAGAGTAGCTGGGTGGGCAGTGCCGGGGCCCACAGACCGAGGACAGGAAAAGGCAGCTCGCCAACTCTGGCTGGAAAGAGAGCCGGCGCTTAGGTGGAGGATGGGCTCGCTCCCTGAGCCACAGCTGAACGGTCCCCTGGCCGCTGAGACCCGCGGAGACCAGGAGGGCATTTGGGACAGGCCCCTGAAGCCCACACGCCCGCACACCGAAGCATCCGCACCAGCGCTGGGACCCTCAGCACCTGGTCTGCTAATCAGAAACCTGAGAAGGACAGCAATGCCGCAAGGATCGGCTGCCGAGGTCCGGGCTGGGAGGCGGAAACCAGACGCCCCCTCGCCACGTCCACTGCGCCACGGGCGCGGAGCCCAAGGGGGGGCGCCGGCTGCTGGGCCCTGAGACCGGCAAGAGACAGGAGCACGGAGGACAGCGCCCTGCTTCCGCGTGCCGAGGGCACAGCGGGGCAGAGGAGGGGGCAGCTCTTGGGAGGCGTGGCCGGGAAGACCCCTGGGAGGAGGAGGTGGCGGGAGCTCTCGGCCCCGTGGTGCCCGGGAGGACTGAAGGGTCTGGGCCTGGGGGGCGTGCTGGGGAGCGCAGGCTCCCACGGGGAGTGAGACTGCGGCTCAGGGAGACAGAGGAGATGATGCGGAGGAGCAGGTGGGGACGGGCAGCCCGGGGCAGGGCTTCCAGGAGACCCGGACCTGCGTCCTCCTGCCAGGGGCTTGGAGAAGACCTCCCCTGAGTGTGCAATCACCTGGAGAGAGGCTGGCCCCCTGGGAACCCCTGCAGAGGGGTCCTGGTCTCCCTGAGGGGTGGCCCCTCTGGGCCGTCCCAGGCCGTGGAGGAAACCTGGGACCTCGGCCTTGGGGCCTCCAGGACGGTCACGGGCAGGCCCAGCCTAGCCCGTCCAGGGGGTCCCCCTGCTTCCCGTGGTCACCCCGGTCCCCCGGAGCGCCTGTGCTTACAGCAGCCCCCTGAGAAAGCTCTTCCTGAAAGTTCGGAACCAGAGGTCCGTCCTCCTCAAGAAAGCCTCTTGGGTTTTCTAGTGCAGGACTGTTTCCTAGAGTCTTCTCCAAGCTAAATGCTTCCAAATGCTTGTCCTTTTTCCCAGGTGACCTGGCTCGAGGCATCATGGCCTCGTCGCCCTCAGAGCACTTGGAGGACCTTCCCTCCAGGAGGGTGTGCAGTGCCAGGGTCTTCAGGAGGCAGGGGGCCCGTGGCTGGGCCCACAGCCTGGCCTCGGGGGAGGCGGCCTCTCGGGGTGACGGGTCGCGGGGCGGCCGCATCTTACTCAGGCCATTGGCTTATCTCAGTCCGCTTCTCGCTCTGTCTTTCTCGGCATCTCTCTCTCCCTTCACTCCGGCTGCTTCTCCCAGCTGGCCCTGCAGACACGTCCGGGCGGGGGACCCCCAGCTTCTCCAGCAGGTGCCTGGCGCGGACGCTTGCTCATGGGCTCAGTGGCCCTAAGGAAGCAGAGGTTCCCCTCTGTGCTCCCCCGGCAAACAGTGCACCCCGCCCAGACGTGCGGAGGTCAGAGAGAGGACAGTGTCCGCCCAGCCCCCCGGGCCCCCGACCTGGCCACCCATGGTGGCCCCAGGCTGGACGCAGGCATGTCCGGGGATCCTGGGTCGTTCGTACCCGGCATAGCATCTCCTCCTCCCCTCTGCCCCCCTCTCTCTTCCTCTGTCTGCCCGTCCCCGCCATGTCAGGCCTCTCCTTCTTGACTTTCCCAGGAACGTTCTGACTCATTCAGGGCTCTTCCTCAGAGGAACGAACCTTCCCGATTCCAGACCTGCACACGGGGTCACCACGTCGGGACCACATGGGCTGTCGATGCTCTGAGTCCCCTTCTGCTCTCTTGTCCCTCCTCGTAATCGGAGGGAAATCAGGACAATCGGTGACTTTTAGATACCACTTGTGACTGTGCCCTTGACACAGAAACCATAGAAATGTGTTTCCACTCTCCACTCTGCCCCGTTTATGAGACACTGAGAGGTCCATGTGGGTCAGTGAACTGCAAATAGGGGAACAAGTGAATTCCTGTGTCTTTACAGTCAAATGAACTTCCCCCCAAATAAGCGCTATACCATACGATACAGTCGTAGGCCAGGAATTATTGATACAAAGAGGACATTTAAAAAGAGTCTATTTGAGTAAAAAAGCACCAGAAGAGGAGAGATTTCTGTTCTAATCTCAGCTGTGTCCCTCTTTGCATGACCTTAAACATATAATTCACCGGTTTGGATTCGTCTTCTTACATTTAGAGAAAGGATATCTGATGAATCTATTTCTAAAAACTTTTGCAAAACTAAGCGTCTATTAAATCATTTAAAATTTGACCAAAAATAAGATGTGAGACAGGGGAAAAGGCAGATTCCACAGAGGAAAGGAGGACATGCCAGAGAGACTAAGAGAGGAGAAAATAAACTGAAAAGGGTTTAAAACCAGATCGCTGTAAACAAGAGGACAGGGCAGGAGGCGAGGCTCAAGGACAGGAAGAGAGAAAACATAAAACGTGAGAAATTATGGAGAATCCCAGGATTACTCAGGTAGCAGACGGAGCATGGAATCTTTTTAAATTTCTCCTGCTTAGAATAAAAACACTTTCTCTATGAGATGAGATAGAGGCTTCAAAAAGTAAAAGATCTATAACCATGACAAACATAAAAAAGTGAGAATACAAAAAGTAGGCACAAGATTGCAGTTTCAAGAGACCATGTGGCCGGTCCCTGCGCCTTCGTGGCCCTGGAATCTGTCCTTTCTTCTGTCCCGCACGACCTGCCTCCCAAATGCTTGCTGCCATCAGCAGCTTAGGAAACGGACCTGCTTTTAAATTATATCAGCCTCCTTCCTCCGATACCTTGAGAGGAGTTCTAAACCATCTGTGGACAGGGAAGTGAGCTGATAAAGGCCACGGAGTCACCGTGGCTTTGACCCTCCGGAAGTAACAGCCACGTGGCCCCGTGGCACGCTCCCACTGAAGTCCGTGTCCATGTGGCAGGCGACACTGGGCCTCACACTTGGCCTTGGTGTCCTGAGCCGCCCCTCCTGTCCCCGTGGCCTCGGGCAGTGGGGCGTGGCCTAGTGCATGAAGCCTGGAGCCTCCCCGGGTGCAGTGGCCGTCCGTCTCCGTCTCAGGTGCCATCCCATTGGTTCGTGGTGTTGAGAAGATTATCCTGGACGAGCCAGCAGTCCCCCCCCCAACCCCATCCTGGTCGGTGGGCTTCACCACCGGCCGCTCACCAGTCCAGGGTCGACTTCTTACCACTAAAGACCAGTTGGATATGGTCACGGACTTTCTTGCCCGAGAGGTGGGGGACGTGGGGGAGGACACTGTGAGGGCAGCGGAGGGGACCCTCACACACCCCCATCCCGCTCCGGGGCCAGAGGAGCCCCCGCCCCGAGGGCACACGAGTCTCTAAACGCCCGTTTTCCACCCCGTGTAAATGGTGTGACTGCCCTAGCGCTCAGTGTAACCGAGGAAGGTGAGTAACCCCTGGCGGCCCAGCCCCCATCATGCGGGATGAGTAACCCGCATCCAGCCCCCCAGGCCCCTGCATGCCCGACGCGAAGCCCCAGCCGCGGCCTGGTCACGGCGAGCGCGGCGGCCCCGAGATGCGTGGACGGCTGGCGGGGTGGAGCGGCGGTTTCTCCAACAGTCACCTTTTGTATGTTCTTTTTTGCATGGGTCCTCCGCGTCCAATTCCAATTCTGACCGCGGCTGCCCCAGCTCTGGTCTAGCCCCTGCTGCTGGACGAGCATGTGCTCCGGCAGCAGTGCCCCTGGACGCATCCCGTTATTGAGAGGGACGTCAGGACTGCTAGGTACGTTGGCCGCCCTGGACAGGAGCCTGCCCCTGGATGAGCCCGGGACGCCGGGCAGCGGGCAGCGAGCGGTTCAGTGTGGTGCCCAGGGGTCCGCGGTAGCTCCCGCCCCAACAAGGAGGCATGAGCAGCACAGATGCATGAATGGAAAGTGCAGAGCCGCATGCAGCATGGACAACAGAACTGGCGTCGCAGCTCCCGCCCCGCTGCCCGAACAGCCGAACCTGCACCTCGAGTGTCCCCGGAAGTGGGCCCAGGAGAGGGCCAGGCCCAGCCCCCGCTCTGGCCGGGGCCAGCACCCCAGAGCCCTTACGGTCCGGCTTTGACAGCCAGGGCCTGGGCAGCACCCACCCTCCAAGGGCACCCTGGGGGCCTGAGCAGGGGGATGGGCAGAAGAGGGTTATCACGGCTCTCGCTAGAGGTGACCCAAGGCCGGCGGCAGGCGTGTGAGCCTCTAAGGCAGAATTTAAACCTACTAGTAAACACCGTTTATCAGCGGGTTGTATGGTAAGCGTATCACCCAAACGGTCTTGGCAGAACGGAGCCTGTGCTCTGGTGAGTGCAGGCAGCGGGCATCGTGGCTCTGGTGAAAGCCCTGCGCCCACCAAACCACCACCCATGCCCACCCCACGGCTCCGTGGGCATTCTCGCAGCCCTGGGTCCCCTATACCCACAACTCTGAACTTTATCTGCAGGGTGACGCTCGCTCTCTTAGCAACCTGAGGCCCAGCCCATTCCAAAATGGTATCTGAATCACCAAAATGAAATTTTTAAAAAAAATTATGTTAAGGGTACTTTTATAATTCTTTTTCATTTGTTTGTTTGTATTTGAGCATAACTTAAAAAGAAAAGTGCTTGGAACCAAAAGAAAAAGGTGGTTTTGGTTTACATGTCCTATCTGAAATCAAGACTTTCACCCAAAGTCTACTAATATCAGAACTTGAAATGTGTAGAAATTCAAAATCCTGGGAGGTTCCAAGCATCCCGGGTAAAGGCCCTCACATGACTCTCGGGAACAGGAGAAACTGTGGGATGCGTCTTGGGGAGGAAGGTGGGAGGCCAGTCTGCAGAAGCCTCCCCCAGACCTGCCTCCCAAGGGCCAGGGAGGGAGGGGCACCGCCAGCCCCCTCTGCAGGCGAGCGGTGGCCGTGCAGGTGGCATAGCACCGACCAGGACCCCTGCCCCCCGCCCAGCCCCCATCCCAGAAACCCGCACTGGCGTCATGGGTTTGTGCCCACGCCCTCAGTGCGTGTCTTCGGTGCTCCTGTGTCACCTGCCACTTTTAACGGGAGGCGGGAAAAGAGACCGGGTGAAACATGGGGCCTGGGGGAGTGGACAGGGGGAGGCGCCCAGTGACATATGCCTGGCAGGGGTCAGAGGGGGAGAAAGGTCAAAGTTTGCATACTCAATACCGAATTCCAAAAAAAGAGAAACTTACTGGATGTTGTACAAACTGAAAAGTGATTTACGAGATCTTGGCTTTCCTCAGATTTTTCGGTGATATACCTAGGAAATTGGACAGAAGTGATGTATATTGCTTTTAAGTGACCCGGTTTCTTTCTGCTTGGAGAGAAAATCGCAGAGGGGCAGCGTGAGAATCAGTATATTCTTACTGATTTTAAAATACCTTTTATTTTAAAATACCTTTTAAAATATTTTAAAATATTTTAAAATGCCTTTATTTTGCACTCCTCTGCATTTCTTTACTGTTTCCCATTTATATGACAAAAAATTCAAAATAAAGATATAAATTTTTAGAACCACATCTCTTTAAGCCAAAACAATGTTTTTGAATTGAACTTTTTATATAAATGCGGCAAGTCTTTTACGTAGGTGACCTGAATCATATCACAAATATATTTTCCTACTCTAGACGAGGCCTAATTTTACATTTTCATGGTTTCTTTTAAAATTGAGAGTATTCAAAATTGAGAGTATTTTGTGTTTTATTTAACAAGTTCCCCTGTTAGAGTGGTCATGAAAGAAAGGGACAAAAAAGGCTATTAAAGAAGCACACCATGAAATTCTTCAAAGAACTCCCAGAATCTCAGTCTGACCTTTTAAATCATTATCCCACATGTTCAGTGAGCATTTTTCTGTCTGTTTCAGCTACTACACTCAGAATCAGGGCACGTGTGCAGGTCGACCTCGTAGGGTGGGTTCAAACAGGCGAGGAGAGCCCCAGGGACAGTTCAAACCTGCGGCAGAGCTTTCAGCCTTTATTTGTAAGATTTTAAAAAATAAGTAATTGACTTTATCAAGATGAAAGACCATAAGTCTCCTCAAAACATTTTTCCCTGCAAACCGGCTCTGGGGGAGACGGGCCGCCCTTGCCCCATCCCGCCGGTGGAGCAGGCGCTGGGGCAGACGGGGCCACACCAGACCACAACCACCCCCGGGCCCGGGCACCCTCGGGGTCCTGCTGCTTGGCCGGAGAGGCTGGCCTCCAGGTGGATGGAGAGAGACTGCCCAGCTCTGGGTCCTTGCCCACATCATGTCCGGCAGCCCTGATTGCTGAGAACAAACGGACGTGCATCTGAGGCCGCCCTGGACGCCTTCCTGGGGAGTCCGCTGCCCCCCTGTCAATGGGCCGATGCGACAGCCCACCTGTCTCAGCCCAGGACAGGCGGCAGCAAGGACACCGTGTGTGCATCGTTTAAGGAGAGGCCCTCCTCTTGCAAAGAAAAAGCTGCACTTTCAATGCCTTAATACAACTACTTATCAAATCCTCATTTCATTTCAAAAGAGAGAGAGGATGATGGAATATGATAATTAGGAGATCACACGACTTCAGTCAGTAGATTGAACTATTTCCATTTCTGCTACCCTGTGTCAGGGTGGTGGTTTTGTAAATGGGAGAAAAATCACAGGAAGGGGTTATCTGTCTTACAGAAGGGCAAATCAGAGGCACAGGGGAGAAGCTGGTCTGTGGCCACATGTTGTGATGTGCACCTGTGCAAATCAGAGGATTCCCACGATACGTACTGTAATGCACAGATAGTACGTTCTCCTTTGATGATACGTCTCAGACCCCCGTGGAGGTGTGAGCCGCAATGATTCTCTTGGGGGTAGGCGGTTAGGAGAAAGTCAGGAGCACAAATGGCCTTCCAGGATGTTCGGGCTCAGAGATGTTTCTGACGTCCTAGACCTACAGAAGCCACAGAAATCTAGTCCATTCCTACTGAGGAAGGCTAGTTCCAGGAAATCAGAAATCCAGAAGTTTGTGAGTGGTCCTGATTTCTTTTTTTTAGATTTTTGCCTGGATTCTGCAAAAATGTAAACATGGCTTAAAGCACTTTATTATGATTTTTCCATCGATATTCTTAAATGTCTATACAAGACCAATTTTTCCAGCCAGATAGTAACATGAACTACCCCCAAATTACTTTCTCTCGATATTGCTTAAATTCCAAGGCAGATGCAAGATCACAGACAAGGCAAAGGATCACCAATATTTTTGTCTGGAATTTACAGAGATTCTAAGATTACGTATTCATCATTTCCTGTCTCAGAGTGTTTTTACCAATACTACCTTCAGAGTGGAGAGGAAAAAATGAAGAAGCAAGTGTTTTATTTGTCACAACTTTACATCTCTAACCATAGGAACTTAAAATAGACCTGGTGGGAGTATCAGTGACAACTGGCAGGGAAGAGGGAGGACCATCGGCTTGGGTGGCCTCCCCGAGGTGCCAGGCGCCGAGCGCCCAGCACCAGCGCCTGCCTTGTCGGGAGTTTCCATGGAAACCCAGTCAATCTCTGCTGCCATTTCTAAACCCAAGCTGTGCAGCACATGCTGCTCTCTGATTTTATCCACAGGGGATCTGGATGATCCCACAGGGGCCTCCCTTCATGGAAAAGACGTGCTCTTAGATGGGGAGGTGCAAATCGAATTTCTGCGCATCGATTTTACAGCAGCCTGTTACCAAGGGTCCTGGAGCAAAGACCCCTTTTGTTGCATGAATGCTCACATCCACCCACTTCAGAAAACTGCGTATTTTTGAATGATGAGATTTATTAAAGCAAGGAAATTTGTATGTACCTCTCAGAGTTTCTAAAAACCTTAAAGTCTTGAACAGGAACTTGAAAATGAGCATCACAGAGCTGGTAGAAGAAAGAATATTTGAGGGCCCATCCAGGGCTGCCTTGTGTGGTCCAGGAGCACCATCTAAAGATGAAAACGCCAACCTAACACCCTCGAGAAACCAGAGCTGGCTCTTTCAGGGGTGGCTGCTGTGAGCGTGCGTTCACAGCCTGCACGGAGCCCTGTGGTCCTGAAGCTCCAGGGGACGGCAGGGTCCCAGCAAGCACAGACAAGCCCCCTCCTCCGTCCTCTTCCCCCGGCTGAGAGGCATGACCTTGGAGGTTTAATTTCCCCACATTCGCTCAGCCAGCAAGTGGCAGGCCAGGGACTGGACCCCATCTGCCGACCTTGAAACCCTGAAAATAATAACAAACCTTTCAAGAAAGCCAGGCCTCTTTCTGGGAATGTTTATTCTTTCCTGACACCGTGAAGTCTCTGAAAATGAGCCAATAACATTTTCTTTGTTTTCATGGTGACAAAGGACATTTTAAATGACTCTTTTTTATCAGATGATGCATTTGTAAATGGCTTAAACACACAAAAACTACTCCAAAATCCTTTTCTCTTTTTTTTTATAATTAGTAAATTCTGGTTTTCATTTGCATGATTTTGGTTAAAATGCCTACTTAAATTTGAACAGAATATGTCAACCTCTTCCTGCCTCTATCAAAAAAAAGACATTAAAAAATTTCTACTCATGTTTAAATGAAAAATTTTTAAATAAATTTGCACTAGGCGCTTAAATTAGGAAGACTTTAAGGATTTTTTTCTTTTGACCAAAAAGCAAGGCCACATGTATACTATTGGCTGGTAGGAAACATTTCTGTTTCTTGATACATTTTCAAAACAGAAATGTGCATGGAGATTAGCTTCTCTTAGAATGATTTTTATTGCTTTCAAAATCTCCTCCCTCTGGGGTTGGGGGTGTCTCCACATGAGGTGCCATTTGGGAAATCAGTTAAATTCACTCATTTAAGTCATTATTGACAGAATAGTCTTGAGATCAAACTTTAAGTTCATGAACAGCTGTTACTTTAATGACAGTCAGGCCAACAATCCGATTCAGGGTATTGTTTTGATGTAAGGACAGCGTTAAACTCCTTCTGCCTCAAACTCCTATTTTTAAACCCTGATTCCACTTACACACATCGACCCCTTTTCCCTCAGTGCCTTTTTTATTCTCCCACAGCACAGTCTATAAACTTTAACCCTTCATAGGCTATGCCAAGTATCAACTCTATACCTGAGATCTGTAATCATGTTCCTTTTCTCGGGACTAAATGAGAATTGGCAGTTTCTAAATACCAACAATTGATGGCACATCTAACTGTCAAACGGTGACATTCACGCCCTTGAACTCAGCCCAGCTGCCTGAATGCCCATCACCCTCCCTGACACTCTCACTGGTTTTGAGAAAGTCTGTCTGCAAGCAGGTAATCTGCTGGCCTTAACCCAAAATCCAATATCCAGGGTGGCTTTCTGAGTGGAAAGCAAATTGATATCTCTTAGAAGCATTTACATTTATTAACCACTTTTAATTTGTGATTTTTGTCCTTGCCAGGAATTCAGATGCTCATTGAGTAGGTGGGGGGTGGGAGCACAGGGCATGATCTGAGTGTTACTACTGGGTGGTAATTTTGTTACTAAATCATCTCATCCTTGTTTCTTGAGAGTTAAAATTTAGTGAAAAGAAAAACATTTTTTTCTTAATTTTTGTCCTTAATTCTTACATTCCTGGTGGGTGCAGATGCAGCTGATGTAGGTTGAAGTGAAAGTGTCTTTGTAGGACTGCTTGTTCCTGAGATGGCTTATTTAAGAAGTTCCACAGAGGGCAATGGTCATAAAACGCTTTGGAAAAACATCCGCTCCCATTAGCACAGTGGCAATGTGGTAGTTAAGAGACTGCATGCAGTTTCCTGGAAAGGTTTATACTCAGGCAGCCTAGGTGCCCAAACTAATCTCAGCGTCTCAGCTGACTTGGCTTGTTGACCGAGAGAGATCTGTTCCCTACTCCCTACTCAAGTCAGCTAAAAGTAACAAGGATCTTAAGGTAAATCAAAGCTACCTGAGTGCCCGATGATGGTCTGAAAGACAGCTAGTCTAATTCCCAGGGCGGGCACAGGAGGCTGCCCGCGCCGGCCTCTGGGGTCAACCAGGAGCAGGGCTGGGAGGGGTCACTGTGACGGGCCTGCTGCAATGCTGCTGTCTTGAGTTTAGACGGGGACCAGTCTCGGGCCACCGTGTGTGCCTTTTCATGAAAAATCTTGCATCGTGTTCGGATGGTACAGCAACAGGCCCTGCTGTGACTGGTTCCACTGAACTTGAAGTAATAACGGAAGGGGTGGGAACGTGGGGTGAACACCTGGGGACCAAGGTGCCGCCCGGCTGTGGAGGAGGGGCAGCTGCCCCGAGATCGCTGGTCCCTGGACGGCACCACTGTGCGCGGAGGGAAGAAGGGGTCCGAGCCGCACCTGGTGGTGGACCAGGATGGGGACGCCCCACGAGCCCAGCGGGGACCCTCCAGCTCCATCTCGCCTCCTCACCCAGGGAGGCTCAGGATTAAAGAGACTTTGGAACTGTATAAATAAGAAAGTGACTTGTTCAGGGGTTTGATGCCTTTCAATGTGCCTTTGTAATTGCAGGTGCCCCACCCCTGGCTGCGACGGCTCCGGGCACATCACCGGCAACTACGCTTCCCATCGGAGGTATGCACGGCTCGCTCCCGCAAACACCCCCTCCATGCTCGGGACCCCTAACGGGGGCTTGGGTTGCCTCCACTGGTGAATTAAGGGTCTAGAGGCCCTCGCCCACACAACGGGGCTGTCGCCAGGGGCCTCGCTTAGCACACCAGCTCTCGGGACCACGGCCCCCCTCTGACGTCCCCCTCATGGTGCCACCGGCTCCATCTGCAAGAAACGTTTCTCAAGGCACCCAGGAGCACGTCTTTATAAATTGAAAAGGGACTAGAAAAAGAGGCAGGATGTTATAAGATGCCAGAGAACAGCCATTGAGAGACAAGCATGTTAATCCCACTGAGAGTGGATCTCTTAAATATTGAGATTTGAGCCACAAAGCTGTACGGTTATTATAAGCATAGATCAGCAGAGCTGAACACGCAGAAATGCTTGACCTTCCAAATCCCAGGCCCCGCCGGTCCCAAAGAGCAGGGAGCCTCTAAGTACGGCGTGAGGAGTCAGTCATATGAGACAGCAAGAGGCCCATGGTCGCTGAATCGTTTACAAACGTCTGTCTTACACCAGGCCCTATGTTAGAAGTGGATTGAAAGAGCCTTTTGGTACAACATCTGCACAAAGGTGGGTCTAGACCCCGTGGGCAGGAGGAAGAATTCCTTGTCGTGTTCAGTCAGGATCAACAAGCCAAGGTCAGGACGAGAGCCTTTCTGAACGGAGACCCTCGTAACTCGAAGTCTCCAATGTGGGAAGGGGAGCTGCGTCTAACAAATAAACAAACCATGTTACAACATAGCTGTCGCCTTGCCACCCTCTAAAATCAGATTATAAAGTGGGCAGTCGGAATGTGGATGAGCCCTTCAGCTTTAAATGCTTCCCCAACAAAAACAGCAACAAAAATGAAGAGAAAAGAGAAAGGAGGGGGAAGGAGAGAGGGAGGGAGGGAGGCAGGACAGTTGGTGTGGGTCACCCCACAGCCCATGCACCGCCCACAAGCAGAGTGGGTTGTGTGGGTCAGGGGGTGTCCACACCGTGTGGCCGCCCGAGTGACCAGATCCCGGCGTTCAGAGCAGGGGACGCCCCCGGGCTGGCTGGCTCAGCTTGGCTTGGAGACGGAGCTGGCAGGGTGGGCTGTTTCCTCCTCAAGGTCACAGGCTTCTGTGGTCAGTTTCCAACCGTTTGGGAGCAACGTTTCAACAGCTCAGGTCTGGGGAAAGTAGGGATTATGATGACCAGCAAGGAGAACTGAATTATTCGATTTATGGGTGGATTCTTGACACTGACTTGATGAAAACACCTCATTCTCTAGACCAGGGCTGTCCACCTGGGCAATGCGGGCACTCGGGGTGAGATCATTCTTTGCTCTGGGGGCCGTCCCATGCGTTGTAGGATTTTGCAGAGCATCCCTGGCTCCACCCACTAGATGCCAGCGGCACCGCCATACCCATTCGTGACAACTAGGTGTCTGCAGACATGTCCGAATGTTCCCAGGGCCACTGCCATGCACCACAGGGTCGAGAGGAGCCTTGCCAGGTTGTCTTGCTGGTTTTATCAGGCGGCCCAGAGCCAGCTGCTGTATTGTGAATGTAGAAAGAGGGTGAATACATTCCAAAAGGGATCCCCAGAGTAGGATCACTGGTTTAGAGAAAATGAAATAAAATAAAATAAAGCTCTAGTTAAGTATCTAAGTCAAGCACATTCTATGCTACTCTTTATTTTAATTTATCTTAGAATTTATCTCAGTCCTCACAAGGCCAGATTCCCAGCACTGAATAATGCCTGCAAACTAAAAGTGAACATTTACTGGTCATTTCATATCCAAATGTCTATTTTACTACATTTTTTTGGTTTGACATCATGTAAATTTATTCATAATTTAAACATGTGCATGCATTTAACGTATATTTTAGAATGGTGGGTATATTCATATAGCATAAACTTGTGAATGAAACGTAATTTAAGCTTGGATTTAAGCTATACTCTGTGCCTGGACTAAATAGAACCAGGATTGCTCTGTACATTTGGAAAGTAAATTTGATTTGGCTTTCAGCACATTTCGGTGCTACATACAGCCCTACAGGGGGTGGCATATTAAAAGTAGAGCACATTTCGCAGTATCGATTATCCGAGAATACCTTCCATGCGTAGAAGTTAGAGTGGGCTGGAGCTCTTGGCTGGGCAGTAGTGGGGCCAGGGTAACAGTCCTGTGCACACTGGACGCTGCAGAAAGAAAGAAGCAGCCCCCCAGGCCCGATGACCCTTGAAGGTCATAAGTACACATAGAAACACGCCTTTCGGGGTTACTCTTACTTGATCCATTCCCAGGAACATGTGGCGATGTTACCTACCTGCAAACCACAGGGAAACTCCCCTCAGGGACCGATTCTTAGCCTTCTGATAAATTGTGCCAGGATACCAGGCGGTCACAGGCACCTCAGAGATACCGCAGGCTCGGTTCCAGACCACTCGCTGCAATACAGCACAGACCACGGTAAAGCGGGTCACACACGTTTTTGGTTTCCCAGCACATATAAAAGTTATGTTTACACTACACTGTAGTCTATTAAGTGTGCAATAGCACTACATCTAAAATGATGTAATTACCTTAGTTTTTAAAATGCGGTATTGCTAAAAAAATGCTAGCATCATCTGAGGCTTCAGCAAGCTGTAGTCTTTTTGTAATAGTAACATCAAAGATCATTGATCCCAGGTCACCATAACAGATATAACCATAATAGAAAAGCTTGAAAAGTGTGAGAACTATTAAAATGTGACACAGAGACACGAAGTGAGCAAATGCTGTTGGAAAAATGGAGCCAAAAGAACTTGCTTGACTCGGAGTGGCCACAACCCTCAGCTGGTGAAAAATGCAAGGTCTGCGAAGCGCAACAAAAAGAGGTCTGCACGCCCGTCTTCAGGCTCCAGGGGGCAGAACGGTCACAGCACGAGGACCCTCGGGTCCCGCTGAGCAGCTGTGGCTGGGACTCCCCACCCCCGGCCCCCAGGCCGAATGCACACATCCAGATGCTGTCTACATTACAGGAGGTCACTTCTCCCTGATGTAGCTGCCACCAAGGACTGTGTGTCCCAGGCACTGTCCCGGGAACTAGGAGAGTCTACTCGGCCCCACCAGCCTCAGAGCCACCCTGAGCAGCAGGTAATCTCATTTCTCTCTGCGCTGGAGGAAACACACTCTGAGCGATGACATGTCGGAGACAGAACTCAGCCGAGGGGCCACCGCCAGCGTCACACGTCTGGTCGTGGACGGACCTCTGCACCTGGGACGGCCTGCGAAGTTCACACAGGGAAAGGAGGGCCACCCCACCCACCCCAGGTCGGATCTGGTTTGCCTTGCTCTAGTTTGGGTTGTAATGCTGATGTGGTTTTCTGTCTCAACATCACCTCTGAAGCTTTTTAAAATCCATTTTAATCAATATTATTGACCATCTCTGATGTTCTATCAAAAAATCCCCATCGTCAGAAGCTTTGTCTCCCCTCTGTCCTCCGTGGAGAAACCTCATTCAGCATCGCACACAGAGGAGTTCAGGCTGTGTCTTAGTCTTCTTGTCTTCAGACCACGATAGAAAAAAAAAAATTTGATAGAGATAGCTCTCTCCCTCAAAGATCCTATTTCCAGCCCTCCTTTCTCTTCTCCTGACCCTTCTCCAGGCTGGCTTGTTCCCGCAGTTTCCAGACAGGCTGGCACAGAGACCTCTTGGCCAGGTCCTCCCCGTGGCCTCCCCAGGCCGCCTCCGACTCCATCCTCCCACCTGCAAATAGCAGCAGGCCCCACGGCCTGGAGCGGGTGCTCCGAGGCAGAGGTGGCACCCAGGTTTTTCACAAACGGTGATGCTGCACGAATCTGACTCCCCCGGGACCCCTCCCCATCTCGCAGAGCAGTGGCACCCCTCGGGCTCCAGAATGTTCTCTGACAACAAAAGACAAGCTGTACTGAGCACTCACTATGTACCAAGAGCATTTGCATGTATAATCTCACTCTCCGAGTGTTGCTTTCCTCCTAAGGGCATGTGAGGGGCCAGCGCACGGGACCCACGCTCAGAGGTGACAGTGACCACAGACCGGCCTGGGAGAGCCGGCTGTGGACTTCCTCACCTAGACAAGGATGCCGGGATTCCAGGCCAGCCCGTGTCAGAGCCAAGGTTTCCTCGGAGCCAGAGTCGGGCCCAGACTAAGTTCCCTGCTGTGCTATTTGTTCTGTTTTGGTTCTGTTCCAGTTTATTTTCACTCCCAGCCCCATGTCGGCGAGGACGCAGAGCCTCACCTCTCTCCCAAGTTCAGGGTGAAGGAGGCGGGGGCAGGACAGAGCCAGGCTCCCTGGCCAGCGTCCTGGCCTGTGGCTTCCCTTCACCACTGAGGTCCCCGTCTGGGGACAGGCAGGAAAGACGGGCTCCCGCGCAGGATCCGCGAGTCCCACCCACCCCTCCTAATCATTCACTGATTAACTCACGACAAACATCTAACTATGACCTGCTCTGCGCAAGGCACTGGCCTGGGAATCAGAGGAAGAAAGGAGAATAAACACACAGGGAACTGACACTCGTGTGTACGAGCGAATGGCCAGTCACCAGGATGGACTGAGAAATGCCACGGCGACCGGGGGCCGTGAGAGCCCCAGGGCTGCTGTCAGGACGGCAGGTGGGCAGAGAAGACTTCCTGGAGGAAGACCGTCCAGGCTGAGGCCAAGCAGACGGGGAGGGATGTGAGGCCCGAGGATGGCTTGGCCGGGACGGGGACGCGCCGGAAGCCTCCAAGAGGACCGTGTGGGGCAGGGACAGCAGGGCTGGCGGCGCCGCGAGCCAGGAGCCTTGGGTGCTGCGTGCAGGGCAGTGGGCCCATCCTGAGGTGAGTCAGAAGCGGGGGCCGACTACGCAGACCGCACGTGCGTGCAGCTGAGTGCTGCTACTCTGACGCCTCATCCCAGGAGCAGGGCGACATCGATTCAGAAGGCACTCAGGACGCAAGAGCCACAGGACTCGTGGGAGAGAAGACCCGGGAACGGCCGTGGGTGACCCAGCCTCCGGCCCCTGAGAGCAGCAGACGGGAGGGGCGTGGGCTCGGCCGGGGAGGATGGTAAGTTTTCCGGTAGCAGCAGCGACGGTGTCCCAGCCCCTGCGGGCAGCGGTCGTCGGAGCACGGCTTGCAGAGGGGCGGCTGGGAGTCATCGCCACCTGGTACCTGGAGACCAAGGAGCCGTGGCAGCGTGAGGACAGAGCAGGGCCTGGCGGGGGACCGGCTCAGCACGGGCAGAGCAAGCCAAGCGGACCGCGGAGTTTCCAGATCGCGGACCCGCCGAGCCGAGGCCAGACGCGGGCCCCAGCAGGACGTCAGGAGCTGCAGCCGGTCGTGCGGTGCGAAGGCGGCGTCCCGGCTCCCGCGGGTCACCGTGACCCGCCCGGATAAGAGCAGTTCTCACAGAAGACCCGGGGGGGCCAGAGGGGTGAAAACGCAGCCCCCACTTTCTAAATTTTTATCCAAAAAAGGAGAGAGATGGAGGGAGCAGGAGAGAGTGAATCAAGGCCCACGCACCCTGTCTCTTTCGCTGTCCCGTAGAGGGTGACAGGTGAAGCGGCGGAGGGAGGGAGGCCGCATGCGAGGGGAGCTGGAGCACGTGAAAATGGAGACGCGAGGGGCGGGGGGCTCCGGACCCTGCCCCACCCCTGTGGGGAGCTGCAGCTTTGCAGAGAGGAGCCAGGCACCTGCACAAACGTGGAACAGCACCAAGGAGACGGCCGTGATGGGATGATGGGGTGATGGGGGTGGCCCCCATGACAACCAGGCCCTTGCCTGAGGGCCAGCGTGCCCAGACAGAAGCCAGACCCGGCAGGAAAGCACGTACTGAGGTCAGGACGGTCGAGCGGAGGGCACAGCCCGCCCGGACGCGCCCTGGCTCAGCCCTGGGGCCTCTGCCTCCGCACTTCCCTGGGGGCTCCAGAAACGGTCCAGTGCCGGGTTCTCCAGTTCTCTGCAGAAATTCCCGCTTATTCTATATAATCTCACATCTGATAGCCTAATAGCCTACAGTTAGCTGTTGTTGAACAGAAAAAAACTCATATGTAGACATTCCAGCTAGCAAAGTTCCTTTAGACAACGTGAGCCGCTATTTCCAAAATTCCAAAATTAAATAGAATAAGCTTGGTCAGCTTGCACTGCATCTTCTGCAGATGCCATGGGAAGCCGTATTCAGGTACATGGGGACGGATGCCCAGGACACGCCCCCTCCCAAGACGAAGGGCTCTGGAATCTGGCCACAGGAATGCCACCAAGAAGGACTGGGGAGGCGTGCGTTTCTTCCTCCCCGTGGCCCCTTCTGTGCAGGAAGCTCATCCCCCTCTGGCAAGTCAGCCCGGCCTCTCCTGGCGACTCCTGACACCGGTTTCTCCCACCCAGGCTCTGGGCGCCCTCGCAGGGGCCTGACCATGTCTGAAGGCCTAGGGGGAGCACAGAGGAGCTGCCCCCAGGATATCGTTTTCATGCCAAGAAGTACCAGCTTCTGGAGGAAACTGTGTCAGAGCCCCATCGACAGTGAAAGGGGCTTGCAGGGTGAACAGCGTGGGCGCTTCCTGAAATCACACTTCTTCCTTAGCCTTTCAGGTTGCCCGAGAGCCAAGAAGAGTGGCA
The DNA here is from genome assembly GCF_965194825.1 of Balaenoptera physalus. NCBI lineage: Eukaryota > Metazoa > Chordata > Mammalia > Artiodactyla > Balaenopteridae > Balaenoptera > Balaenoptera physalus. The sequence continues at coordinate 97,231,446 of NC_138894.1, forward strand.
TCAGGATAGCACAGAGCAAAGAGGACAAGGAAGACCAGGAGCCAATCAGGTATGTGGGCCGGGGGGCAGGTCAGGGGAAGCGGGGGGCTGGCGGGGAGGTCAGGCTTGCAGAGGTCGGTCAAGCGTGAGGTCACAGCATTGAAACCAGACCATGCACACCTGCTAACGGACCAGAAACATCCTCTGAATGACAGGTGAGGTGATAACCAAACATCCATCCATCCGCTGCTCTGAGTAACCTAAGTATAGGAAAGTTCCCTCTACCCTGGATGGGAAAAGCAGTGTAATTTACTGGGAAAGGCAGGTCCATGAGAGTATAGGAAGTTATTAACTACAACAGCTAAAGTGAACATTTGGCTGACTTCCAGCTTAGGAAGGTCGCTTAGCTGCCTGTACTCTGCTTCTCGCTAAGGCGGGATGGAGAGTACGGTGGGTAGAAGGCTAGCCCCCCACCCCTCCCCACAGGCATTTGCCCCGAACCGCTGCCCGGTGAGCCTGGATCTCAGAAGTCTGTGAGATAAACCTGTTGCCATCTTCCTGAAATTTTAATCTCATTCAGTGTCTTGGAGAAAAGTTTTGATTAAAACAAAAAAATTAACATTAAAATGTTTTTGCGGCTTGGCTGTGCGTCCTCAGCCCTTTGCCATAACCTGCAATAGAGAAGTTTCAGAAGCACGATTTAATTCCCTGTTGTTGAACCTTAGCTCCAACCAATGATTTTCCTATTTAAAAAAAAAAAAAGTGCTCCTGGGGTACCTCGTGCCAAAGCTATGCCAGGAAACTTAACTAAATACCACCTCTGCTGCTCAAAAACCTATCTAGCTGGAAGGGTATGCTGTGGTCTCAGAAAACATAGCCAAACAAATGAATATTCTCTAGCTCCTGAGAAGAACACAGGTTTACACAACAATCTTTTAAAAATAATCCTGCAATTTCCCATTGACTTTGCACATCTCCACCATAAAAGCTGTGACTCGCCTCTCAAACAGATGCCCGCATCTCACTTGCTCCAACAAACTGGTTCTTCCTTTTCACGCACGGCATCTGCATCCTTCACTAAGCCTGGACTTTCTGTTCCAGGAAACCTTCTTCCCACCTGCCCTGGACCAGGGTTTCCAGGAGGGTGAACTACTTCACGGCTCCGCTAGGTGGTGTCTTTTCGTGACTTTTCTTTTTCTTTCCTTCTGCTGCAGTAGAGGATGCTGGTTTGTCTCTCGTGTCAGGTTAACTTGACCTTGCTGTGGGGCCACCAGGCGTAGGGTGGCGAGACAGCCAAGCTTGCCCCTCTGTCCCCCAGGTGCCCCGTGCCCGGGTGCGATGGCCAGGGCCACATCACCGGCAAGTACGCCTCCCACCGAAGTGCGTCCGGGTGCCCCTTGGCGGCCAAGAGGCAGAAGGACGGGTACCTCAATGGCTCCCAGTTCTCCTGGAAGTCCGTCAAGACGGAGGGCATGTCCTGCCCCACGCCGGGCTGTGACGGGTCCGGGCACGTCAGCGGGAGCTTCCTCACACACCGCAGGTGAGTGCACCCGCCCAGGCTCTGTGCCGGGGGCGGCGTGGGGAGGCCAGGGGCGCCGCTTGGCCCGCGATGGCGCCACGCCCATCCCTCAGGTTGAGAGAGGAGACCCCGAAGACTATGGTAGCAACTCATGACATTCTGAGGCTCGGGAAAGGAGGAAACGAACAACTTTATTTTGAAAGGCACAGACGCGTCCTACCACGTCTGTATGTACGTAGAGGTTTCCAAATGTCTTTGATCAGGATCCCCAGAAAGAAATAGGCTGTCATTTTACCCGCGCGCGCGCACACGCTCACAGGAGTATCTGTGGATTTAGTTATTCGTTCTGGCTGAATATTGCAGGCAGGTCCCACTCGAGGAAAGTGGGTGGCACTTGGTTACAGGGGCCTCATCAGATACATCAGAAAACCTACAGAAGAGCCAATCTTCGCCACTGATTGTTATGTGCTTAATTGTAAAATATCTATATATGCGACTACGTTGCCTTAGAAGAAGAGGCTTGCTCTGTTGGAGCAAGTGGCTCCCTGTAGAAGTCAGGATGAATGACTGACGTGGACAAATCACAGGCGTGCCCCAGCTTCCCAGGATCCAGGTGGGGGGACACAGCATCACACATACGACGTAAACCCACGGGGCTCCCTCGGCCTCGCCGACCGCAAACCCCATGCACCTTGCCTCCATCTGCAAAACTGCATGGAACACACAATGAGCCAAACGGAATGATGCATGACGATGCGCCTCAACATTTTTAGGAAGTGATTTTATTGTGAAAGAAATTCCTGCTCAGGTAGAGACTCAGATGGGACGAAGGGGCCTAAAGAGAGACATGAGTGTCTTTCCCTGGCTCTCCCCGAGGTGGGAAGTCCCTGCGTCCCCCTTCAGAAAGCGCCCTTGAACAAAGAGGCACGCAGCCCGGCTTAACGTGCCCAGGGACACAGAGACCCCTGACCCCCATGGCACACCGGTTTCTTCTTTTTGATAGAAATAGATCACAGTGTTTCCTAGGTGTCTGCATGGGACGAGGGCTGGCCCTTCACCAGAACACCCCCGGGCCCAGCTGGTAGCAGGCGTGTCCTTGGCCGGGTAAACGTCTCACTCCCGCTCAGAGCGGCCCCCTCCTGCCCAGAGGGAGGGCTCGGCCTGCGGCCCCCAGTCTCCACTCTAGATGGGATGTTACCCGGCAGGGAACTCCCTTCTGCTGACCTCTGTACGTCCCTGTGCCAGGGTGTCTTCAGGGTACCATCCTAGAAGCAAAAATGCTAGTTTTTACATGTTGATAGGAAGTGCCAAAATGCCCTCCAAAAAGTGCTTACTTCCTTAAGTCTTGGGCAATCAATAAAATTTTTTAAAAATTTAAAAATCCTGCCCACACAACCTGTGAATGAGGGTATACGTGGTTGGCTAATCTGACACAAATGAAGACAAGCTCCGCTTCTCTGATTGAACGTAAGCACTCAGTGTCCAGAAACTACAGCAGAAGAGGGGGGCGTGCGCGTAACTGCTGCCTGTGTGGCGTTTGCTCGTTTCCAAGCCTGTGGCTGGACTGCTGCCTCAGAGTCGGAGGAATAACCCTTCGTTCAGAGCCCCCCAGCAGCTCCTGCTCGCCTTCGCGGGCTGGTTACTCAGCGCGTTCTCAGGGCTCGCAAGGGGGACGGCTCGAGCGCCCCGGACTCAGTCGAGAGTCGCTACCACCAGGTAGGACCCTCGGGGCTCACCCCTCCCCCGTGCTGCTGGGCTCACCCCACACACCTGCTCACCCTCCAGATTCACACCCAGGTGCCAGGACGGAGGTGATCTCGTAAAGACGCCCAGGCTCTCCTGGTTCCTGGCCTTCCCTGTTTCTTTTCCCCCAGGGGACACATCTCCCCAGGGCCTCTGGCCAAGAGGGGGGTGTTGATTCAAAGGCGCCTTTGCCTTGACCAGCTGGAGGGAACCTCTGGACGGGTCTAGTGAAGACAGGCACAGCCGGTGACTCCTGTGACTTGGGCAGAATCTCTCTCACTTAGAATTCCCTGTGACGTGCCCTGGGGTCTGCAGACAGCTCACCCAGAGCCCCAAGGAGGGTCCCGGGAGGAGCTCCCCGAGTCCAGGGAACAACCAACCAGCCTGGTCCGCCCAGCCTGCGCCGGGAGCCGGGGCTCTGGTCCAGGGCACCGCGGCTCCACCGTGAGATGGAGCTGGAGGGTGGACCCTCAGAGCATCTCAGAAGCAGCTCCGTGCGGGCCCTGCTTTGTGGTGGGCAGAGCCGCGCGGAGACTTTGATACTTTATTTCACAGTGAAGCTTAATCAGAACAGTCTGACCTGCTACCTGTCACCTCTGAGGAGGAAGGTTATGTAGATGCTGCGTGGAAAGGGCTGGGAGCCCAGGGGTGTCGGGTGACGGGCGGGCGCCCTCCGTCCGGGTGTGAATCTGTCTGGCGGGGCACGGGCGTGGGGTGGAGTGGTTAGAGAGATGAGCAGGACCCTGAGAGAGCTGACCTGCATTTTTTAAATTGTGGTAAAAAGCACATAACATAGAATTTACCGTCTTACCCATTTTTAAGTGTCCAGTTCAGGGGCAGTAAGTACAGTCTCATTGTTGTGCAGCCACTGCTACTGTCACCTCTGGAGCCCTTCACCTTCCCAGGGAAACCCTGTCCCTACTAGACACGCACTCCCAGCCCCCACCTCGGCCCCTGGCACCCACTCTCCAGCGGATCTGACCCTCTGGTCCTCACCTAAGTGGAATCACATGGTGTCTGACCCGTGATCGCTTATCTCGCACTGCATAGCGTCCTGGGGTCCCTCTACATCGTAGCCTGTGTCAGAATCGCCTGCCTTTTTAAGGCTGAATCATGTCCTGTCGCACGTCAGCCTGCAGTTTTCAACTGTTGAACAAGTTTTCATTTATTTTATTGTGTAGATGAAATGTTGCTCCCTGGAGGTGTAAGAACCGAAATCCTGGGCAGAGCATGGCTTGGGCACAAACACGGGCTTGGCAGGGTTTCCGTACGCCTCTTCCCCCGGAGGCCCAGGGCCTGGCCGGCTGCCCAGTTCCCCAGACCTTTAAGGCCTCAGTAAGGAGGGGCCTCCCAGAAAGACATGAGTGGTACCCTGAGATGCCATGTGCCATGAAAGCAAAGCAGCTTTTAGAATCAGGAAAAGAGCGGAAGGAAACAGAAATTCCTGTTTTATTGCTCTTTTCCTTCCAAGTTGTGACCACCCAGGGACATGATAAAGGATCACTTCCTAAGGTGCGTGGATGAAGGGGGAGCACCCGCCCCGGCTTCCGGGTCCCAGGAAGCCCACTCTCCCCACTTTCCTCTTTGGGAGGTGACCACACGGATAGTCTGGGAAAAGGACATTGAGAGGTGACACGTGCCCTGAGCTCCCACAGTCCCTGTTGGCTGCAAAATCATTTCCACTCATTTCTTCCGTGTAAGGATGGGTGGGAGGACCTCCTCCCGGTCCCTGTTTCCTGGGCAGAGCTGCTATAAAGGACTAGGAATGGGCTTACTCTATGGTTAGGATTGGCTGCGTCAAAATCGGCGGGTGGGGTGGGAGACAACACCTGGGAGTAGCTCATAGGGGCTCGGGAGCAAGGGAGGGTTTTCTAGGAGGGGTGAATCTGGATACGAGATTTACCTGAAGGAATGAAAGCAAGGGGTGAAAAGAACTAAAGGCACAGAGCGGTCACGGGGACTTGATGGGGCCAGATCTTGAGAGGCAGACCAAGGCACTGGGATCTCAGCAGAGGCACGATGAGGTGCCTGAAAGGGTACAGGGACTCGGGATTCCAGGATCCGGGTTAGAGGTGTCAGGAGCAAAGACAGGAGAGAGGATGCTCTTCCAGGGTCTCAGCTGGCTCGGGGGGCAATGGCTCAGCTGGCCGGGAAGGCCCCCCAAGCCTGGGTGCGGGTGTCAGGACTGTGTGTACTGTGGGGCCGATGATGCAGGAGGGAGGTAGGCTGGAGGGAGGGGGTGGGCAGGAGGGAGGGGGTGGGCAGGGGGTCTTTAACTGTGGAACCGCTTCTCTGTGTGCAGGTGTGCTGATCATACTGTGCCATCACCCCAGTCTTACCACTTTATGTAGATTAGGAAGATTCTCCAAAATTAAAGCCGCGATTCTAACCCTAACAAATAAATAAGTAATCTTAGAAGCAAGTCATCTCTCACTGAGCTTGACCAAAATAAATTTTTTTTAAATTACCTCCCAGACCCCCTTAAACCTCTTCCACCTGAACCACATGACCTAGTTTATTTATTTTCAGTTCCTCTACAGTTCTTTATAAATGAGTAGATAGGCTTTTTTAGGATGTTTATTGTGCTTGATACTTCCCAAGAGAATTGTGGTAAAAATAAGTCACCATATTGAGTACTTACTATGAGGTTTTTTTGCAATCAACCATCTTGTTTAATGTAAATATGAGCTGGATAGGCTACCTGCCTTAACAGATACACCCAAACTGGCTCCAAAGAGTGGAATTTTACCTCTTGCTCACATGACAGAACTGGATGAGGGAACAGGAGAAAAGGGCTCGGCCATCTTCATCACATTCTCCAAGGGTGGTCTTCATTCCACAGCCAGAGAGGGAAAGAACACGCAGGATCCACCTGGGAGATGTGGGAGCACGGATCACTTCCTTTACATCCCACGGGTGGAACCAGGTCCATAGCATCACCTAGTACAAGGGATGCTGGGAAATGTAGTCTACCTGGGATGCTGGGAAATGTAGGTCGTGTGGGATACTGGGAAATGTAGGCCGCGTGGGTGCTGGGAAATGTAGTCCACATGGGATGCTGGGGAATGTAGTCCTTGTGAGCTCAAGGAGAAGAGTGGGCCTTTAGGCACCTACCTCTCTGTAATGTGGAGAAGCCATAACTTTTACCAAAACCTACGTAAACAGGCAACCACAGCTCCCTGAGGTCTGCATAGTTCCCATTTTAGAGATGAGAACCCTACTGCCAGTAAGGAGGAAGCTGGATTCAACCAAGGACTGTCTGGGGGCTTCATCGGTGGACCATCTGTATCCCAGTCTGTCTGTCTGTCTGTGCATCTGCAAGACCAAACACAGGGCTGCCGCAGGGCAGGTACTGAAGAAACCAGGTCTCATGGGCTGGAGCCCAGGGAGAGGGAGTGAAGAGGGCTGACCTCTTCGTCCCGCCCAGCCATCCCGCCAGGAGGAATGCCCACTGCCCTTGGCCTCTGAGGACGGGTCCATGTCTGCCCCGGAGCACGGAGGTGGGCCTTCCGTTCCCTCTCAGACTGAGGCCAGGGCCATGCTCGCCCAAGCCACACGTGGGGACGGAGGACACTGAAGCAGCCCCAGAGTTCCTTACTCAAGACCCGCTGATGGTAAATCCAGATTCCACAGCGTCGCAGCCCAGGAGCTGTGATCCGGCTGCAGACCAGCCCTGCCCCTGCTGCCTCCTGGGCTCTCGTCCAGGCCCCGGGGCTGTCATGCACCCCTTCCCGCCCTCTCTGAACCCCAACCTCCTGCTCCTGCTGCCTCCTGGGCTCTCGTCCAGCCCCCGGGGCTGTCATGCACCCCTTCCCGCCCTCTCTGAACTCCAGCCTCCTGGCCGGAGGGGGGGGGGAACAGGAGGCATGGCCAGGGCCCCCCAGACCCGCGGGTGGTCTTCTGTTTGACAAAAGCATATTGGAAACATCGTACTTCGCTCTACGACTAGAGGAAACGTCTGCATTTTGGATTTCTCTGTGAGCTGCAGGAGGTGAGGAGGGTGGAGGGTCGAGGTGGCCCCTCCAGAGGAGTAGTTGCTGTCGGGGGTGGAGAACATTTTCATGCAGAGCAGACCTCGTGCTGATCTGGTGTGTTTGCGGGACTCAGCCAGCTGGGCCCCCATTTCACTCCGTAACCCTGAGTCGTCCGACCAGGCTGCCCGTCAGGAGGACAGAGGAACGCCGAGCAGCCCTGTTCTCTGCTTTGGTTTGGATGCGGGAAGAGGCTGGGCACGCGGCAACCCCGCCCCCCGCAGGGGGCTGCTCTCTGCTCTGCGCGGGGCTGGGACCCCCAAGCGGAGGGGTGCAGCGAGGCCCCGCGGCGGGACTAGTCCTTTCTGTGGGGAGGCTCCCGGGGCTGCGGGCCTCCTGCCCTGACAGAGCCGGCGCCCCCAGAGGAGGCGCCACGATGATGAGCCGCCAGCACCAAGAAGCCCCAGTCATCACGGCCACGTGCCTCACTGCCCCTGCTTCACCCGCTTCCTTGGAGCTGCTCCTTGGACCACTGGCCTTACTGGTCCCACAGCTGCATGGGAAAGCCTTCGGGGGATTTGAATCCACTGCCCTTAAAAGCCCAGCTTCCCGCCGGGTCCCTGGTCCAGGTGCCCCCCTGGGAAAGGCCCCACATCAGGCAGCTCGGCCCGTCCCCTGGGCACCACCCTGCGCCGACCTCTGTCCCCGAAAGCACCTCAGGCGTCCCGACTGTTTAATCTCCGCATTCCAATATCGGACGAAAAGCACTAAGGAGGGGAAAACTCAGATCCAACATCTGTTCCAAACCGTGAATCCCAAAAGGTCCATGACTGTTGGGAGCCGGGGTCGCAGCTGCCAGCATCCTGGTCCTGAGCCCGCAGGCAGCCCTGGGGCAGGCCTTGCTGGGGAAGCACCACCACCTCGTTCGGTGTTCTCAGACTCCGCCTCCCGAAGCGCGCCCACGCCCATCGCCTGTCTACCCCGGGCCTGGGGCGCATCCGGCAAAGACTGGATGGGCACGCCTAAGCGTCCACCTCACCTGGAGCTGGGCTCGCAGGGGCGCACGCGCCCAGGCTGCTTCCCCCGCAGGTTTCTGGACATTTTCTCACCAGTCCTCTAGGGAACCGCAAACGCAGGGGCTCAAAGCCGCACCCCGCTGCTGTCGGAGTCTGCAGGTTGCAGTTCAGCCTGGCCGCACCAGCTGGAACCAAAGTGTCTGCAGGTGCGTTCCCACCCAGCCCACAGCCCAGGGCCCACCCCAGAGCTCATCCGGGCCTCGGCAGAATTCAGCTCCTCGAGGCGCCAGGACCGAGGCCCCATCTTCCTGCTGGCTCTCCGTGCTGGAGGCTCCCTCGGGTGCTGGCCACGCGGCCCTCAATACGGCAGGGGGACAGGCCCCGCCAGCCGTCCAGGGCTGTTTCTGCATCATCACCGGGTCACGGGGGGGGCCTCCACCCCATCACCTGGTCACGGGAGGGGCCACCCCATCGCCAGCACCTCTCTCTCCAGGATGGGGTTAACCTGGCCTGGGCACCTCGCAGGGACCCAAGGGCTGGTTTAGAACTCGGCCTCCCACAAGCTTGCTGCTTTGGCCACAGTGCAGGGGTCTGTGGAGAAATAAATCTCTTAAAACAGTCCTGCCCCAAGAAGCTTGGCCTGTCACAATTTTATAGGGAAAAGCAATGTACAAACAAAAAATTAACAATATGAACACACAAGGTAATTTTTCTCTCCAACAAACAGATGGAGAAACTGAAGTCTTCAAAGCTTTCAGGTCCAGAATGTGATTCAATCTCAGTTACACACACACACACACACAAACACACACACACACACGTGGGACTTTTGACTCTTCCGATCATTTCCGATCAGGACAACATCGCCCTCAATTCTTAAGCGAACCTGAAGTAGGTTTTCAGGAACTCAGCAGTTTCTAAAATGTGATTGTGTTGTAACAAATCCAAAGTCCACACGTCCCCCCATTTTCTGTGACTTTCTCCCTCCTGTCCTCACTGTGGGACGAGAGCCTAGCCTGGGGCCTCCAGCACTGTGCCCCCTGCATCCACCAAGGGTGTCCCTCCCGGCCAGCGGGCAGCCTGGGGCCTCCCAGGTCATCTCGTCTGGCCGTCAGCCCACGTGGCTGGCCCTTGGTATTCCTGGCCCCACAGGCCTCTCCAGCCAGCTTCCCCCCAGCATCCGCCTCCCCAGGCCTCTGAAGGGCAGGCTGCTCTCGGGGGAGGGGGTGGGGAGTCTGTCCCCGGCAGCCAGGTCTCTGCTGCGGCCCTGTTTCTTGCCGGGCGTGGGTCTCCTCTCCGGACCTCCAGCACCTCAGCTCTCTTCGCTTCTCCATCTCTTCTCCTTCCCCTTCTCTAGGAATCTTTATCTCGCCAGGATGAATTCTTCCAGAACCACAGCCTGTGCGCTGACTTCTTTCTGACTCTGGGATCCAAAACACTGAGACTTTGAAACTCACAAGCCCTTTCTCTGCTTTCAGCTCTAAGGCAGCACATGCTTCTCCTTCTAGCAAAGCCGGTGGTGAAAGAAAGAGGAAGAACAAAAAAACGCATCAGCTAAGGAACACTGGTTCCCACCCATGGCTCCCTGCACTGACCCCAGCCGGTGCGTGCCGTGCAGCCCCACCCGGTCAGCAGGGCAGCGTTCGGGGGCACCGCGACATGGCCAGGCCTCCCCGCACCCCTGAGGTCCAGACACTAGGGCCACAGGGACGTGAGGGCACAAAGATGAGGCTGGGGTGAGGAGTCACCAGGCCCACAGCCTGCAGAGGGAGCGTCCCCTCCACGTCCTGAGAGCGGGAGGACCGGGCAGCTGCGACAGACCCCCCCCCGGCCTCCCCGCCTCCTTCCTGGCCTCGTTCCCCCGGACGCATGTGGGGACCCCGTGCTCCGGTCCTCAGGACGGTTAGAGAAACGCTCACACTAATGTCTTTGCTGGTGTGCTCCTGCCGAGCTTTGCTGGGAGGCGGCGCTGGCCCCGAGCCCCTCGTGTCTCCATCCCTCTAAAGGCAGCGTGCTCCCCGCGAGCTGCCCGGCCCCCCAGGCGCTCTGTCCAGGCCTGCGTGCACCCGACACGCTTTGTCCTCTGTTCATCCCCCTGAGCAGCGTGGAGTTGGAAGAAACGTCCTGGGAACCAAATAGCACAAGAGGCCAGAGCCCTGTGCACTGGCCCCGCGGGTGGTGTCACCGGCAGGTCGTGAGCCTCCGTGACTCTAGAGAAATGGGGAGAAAATGCCCCCGTGAACTCAGATCCCTGAGAGAGTCAGCGGGGCCGCTCCAGTCCTTGCTGCGCGTGCTACAGAGTCTTAGACGTAAGGTGAGCTTAACACGTCTGCCACGGTCGCCCTCTCCTCCTCGAATTCCCTTTGCAAGAAGACTCTGTCTCCAAAAACCTGCCCGAGCCCCCAGAGAAGGCTCGCTTCCTCTGAAGAACCGATGACACACTCCGGGGCTCTCCCGCCAGCCCCTCTGAAGGCCGATGCCGCCCCCCGGCACAGAATGCGTGATCGGCTGCCGTGTCCCGCTGGCTGCTCTGTCATCACCAGATGTGCGAGGCTGCCGGGCCCACGGCTGACGTCCAGTCCCCATGACACTTAATGTTGTTTGATTTCAGTTAATACAACCTGAAATGTAACCCAAGCGGGCTGGGGGCTCCCACCCTGGACGCCCTGCAGGCCCCGACACACTGCGCCCGGTTCCTCTCCCAAAGCTCCGTGGCCCCGTGTCCCTTGGGGTCCCCCTCTGCCATCCTCACGCCGGGTCCCCCCTCCCGGAACGCGCCCTGAACAGTCCCACTGCGCAGCCAGGGGTCCAGCTGGGTGAGGACACGCCTGGCCACACTTGTCACCACTGGCCAGGGAGCCGGGCCCCGCGTCCCCCTCTCCTACGGCGCCTTTACCCTAAGCTCTTAGTGCCGGGGGGTGTCTCCTCTGTTATCATCTGTCACCCCCCAATGCGTCAATGCCGCTTGAGCTCATGGCAAAAACTCATATTTACAGAACAGTTATGTTCACATATCCAAAAATTGATAGAAATGTCATAGGAAATGGGAAAACACCTGGATTAGGAGTCCAACGTTAATTAACAAGTATGATGGGATCAGTTTCCTAGGCTGCCTGACACACACCACAAACTGGTGGCTTCAAACAACAGAATTTATCCTCTTGGCGTCGGAAGACAGAGGTCACGACACGGGCAGGGGCATGAGGGGATGGCAGTCCTGGGTGTCAACCCAGTCTCTGCCCCGTCGTCACCGGCTTTCCTCTGTGTCTCTCTCGTAAGGACCCAGTCACGGGACGAGGCCCTCCACCCCAGCACGACTTCATCTTGACTCAGCGGCATCTGCAAAGGCCCCATTTCCCATAAGGTCCTGTCACAGGTTCTGGATGTTAAGGTGTCAGCATTCCTTTGGGGACGTGATCAGCCCCCAGCAATGATTTACAAGAATGTGAGCCCCGGGCTTCCTAGAGACAAGCAAAAGGAGAAACACAGAGAGAAGCAGGTTCCCCGCCGTCTGCTAGGATGCGGCAGGAGAACGAGTGGGGCTCAGGGCGGTGGGGACACTAGGTGTGGTCCCGCGTCACCAGGCCCAGGCCAGCAGGGCTGACCCAGCTCCCGGCTCCATCCCCCGTGGCTCTGCCCTCTGACCCCCACCCACCCGGGAGCTTCGTCTCTAGGCTGTTTCTGTCCCTGGATGGTCTGTCTTTGAGGATGCTCCCCTGGGTGTCATGGCAACACTTAAGCTTCCATCCCCTGGACCAGGTGTGCCTACGATGTGGCCACCAGTGCCACCGTCACTCCAGGAGGGAGAGACCGCCACACTGGCCCCCAGGAAAGGGGCAGGAAGAGCACGCACATTACAGCAAAGTGCCCGTGGACCCCAGACCTCAGCGGGCATCTCTACGGAAAATCCTGGTCAGACGCCGCAGGCCGAGAACACACTCATCTCCGCTCAATCTCAAAACTCTACGGAAGTGACCTACTCTCAGTTTATAAACCCACAAAGCTTTTTAAACGGTAAAAAATTTTTAAAAGCGAAGTGAATTCCATCTCGTCCACCAAGTCCTGGGAGCTGCAAAGCTGACGGACAAATGACTCAGACCTGCATCTCCGGGAGAGGAAGGGGTGGCGGGGGACATGGGTGAAGGGGGAGCTCGGGGGGCTGCAGATCCCACAGAACCCACAGACCAGTGGGCCCTCTGCGGGGGGTTCGGAGAAGGCTTGAAAACAGAGGACTAGTCCAAAGTCTCCATAAGAAGCAGCCTGACCCCTAGATGTCCAGCCCATGCCTCCGTCACCCCAGTGCAGTGGGAAGCTCTGGCCTGGGACCCCAGGAACAGCTGGACACAGGGGTGGCCCTTGTGCTGGACTCAGGAGCATTAAGTGAAACGTGGAGGCCCCGCCGGCCCCCAGCTTGTCTCAGAGCCGCTGTGGCCACTCCAGCCCATACAGACAGGGGGTGCTCTACCCCCGAAACCAGCAGGTCCCAGAGAAAGGTGTGATGTCTGGAGAATGGGAATGAACAGCCTGGGATTTCCAGCTATTTAAGGGATGAGCCAGGTAACAGGACAGAAAGCAAAATAAACACACTTAGAAGAAGACAGAAAAGGAAAAAAAGCTCAGAGAAAACAGACATTTCTGGAAGGAGAAGACTTTAAAAAAAAAAGCTGTGGGCTTCCCTGGTGGCGCAGTGGTTGAGAATCCGCCTGCCAATGCAGGGGACACGGGTTCGAGCCCTGGTCTGGGAAGATCCCACATGCCGCGGAGCAACTGGGCCCGTGAGCCACAACTACTGAGCCTGCGCGTCTGGAGCCTGTGCTCCGCAACAAGAGAGGCCGCGATAGTGAGAGGCCCGCGCACTGCAATGAAGAGCGGCCCCCGCTCGCCACAACTAGAGAAAGCCTTCGCGCAGAAACGAAGACCCAACACAGCTAAAAATAATAAATAAATAAATAAATCTATTTAAAAAAAAAAAACCTTATAACAACAAAAAAAAGCTGTGATTTGTCATCAGACAGAAAAGGAGGATAGAAAGAATATTATAAGTTATTACATTCATAATTCAAAAAACATTCAGAGAACAAGAAAGATCTCTTAAAAAAAAAAAAAGGTAAGTAAGACGTAAAAATCCACATAGAAAGTTAGAATACAAAGCTGAGGAACTCTCCCTTAAATTATAAAGAGGTGAGAAAAGAAGATAATATTTTAAAAATAGAGAAACAATTGATGTGATTTAATAACCAACAACTAGGAGTTTCTGAAAAAGTAGAGAGAAGAGAGAAAATGGAAGAAAGAAAATGATCAAAGAAGGAAACCAGAAAAACCTCCCGGACCAAAAGTCTTGAGTTTTTGGGAGCTTGAGAGTTTTGAGTTTTGAGAAGATCTTGGGTTTCTGAGTTTCGAGAAAGACCTCAAACTCAGAAAGACCTCGCGAGTAACCAGTGCAGTGAAGGGAAGGTGCCCCATCGGCCAAGCTGCCCCCAGAGGAACGGTCACAGGAGAAGCCTGGGGGCTTCCTGGGACTGCAGGACCACCCCTCCCCAGCACCCAGGCCCCCCCGCAGGAAGTACCAGCCTCGCTGTCATAAACAAACGTCATTCTCAGCCACACCAGAGGGACACTCGCCCAAGAGATGAACTTTAGAGCCCCCTCGATTCAGCAGTGTCGGTCACAACACTGTCAGGAAAAGAACACCTGAGGAAAGACCCTCCGAAGGGCCATCCCTGTAGGTTGTCTGACTCCATACCTGCTTTCACCTGCCCAGCACTGGTACTGAGCGCCCTGGGGCTCAGCAGCAATTCCAGGCAAGAAGGGGGGTCAGAAGTGTATGAGCAACCCTAGCAGGAGTGCGTGAGTCACTCAGTCCCCCGTCCGCGGCGGGGAGAGACCCCAGCGACCCTGTGGTACCCACCAGCTGGGACCCAGATGCTCGCAAAAGCCTCGTTCCTCCATAATGCCATCAAAATGCATGGACGGAGGGGAATCAAGCAGGAGAAACAAAGCGATTGCAAAGCCTGCTACTCTCCTGTCTGACCCACAGCCCCTGCAAATTGACACCTGCGACTGGGAGACCCCCGTCTGTCCCAAGCCCCAGGTGGGCACAGAGGCTCCTGCCCCAACGCTTCCCTCCCTCCACGGCTCAGGGCATGCTTTCGACACCAAATATGTTTTTGGAAAAACTCAGAACGTTGTGAGGGGGATAAACTCCAAATCCACATCTTGGGCTGAGAAGGAACCACAAGGACACCCCTTCGCACTGAGATGGGAGCAGTTCAGACAAATAATCTGGGGGCAGAAATTCCATGGGGGTCAGAGGACATCCTGTGCCCCCAACACATCCCCCGTGGTCTCAGGAAGCAAATTCAAAATTGGCTGCTCCGGTGAGTGTGACGTGTGCCCTTGGTGTTAACGCCGGTTCCCTCACTCAGCGTCTGCCTGCAGTGCCCGCCCCCGAGAGTCCCCAGTGTTACGACGCAGATGGTAACAGTAGTGCAGTGCCCGTCACCAGGAATCAGCTGGTGACACGTCCACAGTGTTACGATACAGAGGGTGGCATTAGCATAGGAATCTATGCTGTACAGGGAGGTACCACGTCCTTACTAGAGTATTTTAACATCAATGGTGAAATCGTAAACAGTGAAAAGAACAAGGTACCTAACAGCCCACCCGCACTTCTTGGGAGAGAGACTGAGTCACAGGGGCCTTTCATATCGGGGTCCTTTATTCTCGATTCCCAGCCACTCTGGGCCGTGAACAAACACCAGAGCAAGACACCCCACGCGCTCTCGAATTTCTTACTTTCCTCCCAGTGGACAACTGCACGGCCCCGAGTCTTTCTAACCACCCCCCTCCCAGAAATTTTTACTTATTGAGCTATTTTCAGGGGTGATGTTCTCCTGAAGGAAGTGCCACTCGGGGGGATGTCCTCATAAAACGCTGGGCCTCCGTCTCCTCTGTCCCTCTCTGAAGCCCTGGGCAGTGTCTGCCTGGAGCCTCCCAGGAATTCCTGGTGGAGCCGGGGCCAGACGTCTGGGGCCCCAGAGGTGGGTGCTGGTGCAGACACGGGTTAACTCTCTGCTGCCTGGAGCCTGGTTTTAATTAGAAGCGTCTCCATAAGGGCCGCTGGGTCTCCGCTTCAGGACTCTCCTCTCACCACACCGAGATCCCCCCGGGGTCGCTCCCTGGCAGGACTCGGGCAGCGGACTTTGCCCTGAGATCCTGGACCAGCGCAGACCCGGGGCACCCGGTGCGGTTGGCTCGGGCCGCCACTAGATGGCACTGCGCCCTCGCCGGGCACCTGCCACCCGGCACCGGCGCCGGGCCTGCTCCGGACGCTTCCAAATTTGACCCAGGCTGGGATGCAGTCACTGGATCGGAATGGGAGGAACACGGTGCAGGCGTGTTTGCACAGAACACATCCTTCTGTGGGCCTGTCTGTGTCTCCTAATTTAGTTCCCAGCTCTGGCTGAAGGACACCGTTATTTGTCATTCTCGGCTGGCAGTTCAGTTAACTGGAAGCTAGGAGAAGCAACTGGAGACGGAAATCTGGTTCTGACCCTCAACGTGGGTTCAGGAGTCTGTGTTTTAAACTGTTTCCAGGCCATTCTGCTGCTGCGCATCCGGGTTTGGGCCCCGCCAGCCTGGTGGTGGGTGCGTGGAGACACCCGAGTCCCTCCCTCCGCTGGCTTCTGCGTGACCGGACTTCCTTCTCGTTACTTTCCGCCCTCACTCTGTCCTGTAGCTCCCTCTCCCACTTCTGTTCATGCAGGAGAATCGGAGCAGGCAGTCACGTGCTGTGCACAGCTTCCAATCCACAAGCGTCCCGGAGCCCCTGGGCACACCTGGCGACGTGCTGGCCTCTGAGCATAAGGCCTCGGGGGTGATGGCCCCAGCGAGCGCTAACAGCATGCTGTGTCACCCTCTGGGGTGACGTCCCACGGCCCCGTCCTTCCCCTGTAAATCTAGAAGCTCCGTGAGCGAGCGCAGGGCCCGGTGAGGCTCTGGGAAGAGTAGCGGGCACGGCGGGCACTCGGCCTCTCGGGGAGAGTCCTGCACAGTTGCCAGACGCAAATGTCTCCTCGAACCAGCACCTCGGAGCTTCCTCGTGCAAACATTTGTTGTACGAAGGTGTCCTCCCCCAAAACACCTGCTAAAATCCCCATCAGAAAAAGTATTAGAAAATGTATCTGAAGAGACGTTCAGAAGGCCTCCCTGTATAAACGCAGATGTCCCAGGGATGTTGCTTAGTGGCCGCGTAAGTGTCACTCTCTAAGGACAGGGTCCATCTAGCCCTGAAAATGCGGGCGAGATACAAAGTGATACACGTGGTATGAATATACGTAAAATGTTGTACATATACACTGGTTTACATTTCACCTGCATGTGAAGCGCCAGAGGGACCCTGACAAGGGTGCAGCAGGGCCCTCCTGTGTGGCCCTTTGAGGTCGTAGCCAGGTGCGGGGCGAGGGGTGCGGAGGCCCAGGCTTGGCCCCCCTGGAAGGTGCTCAGGTCGCTGTCCTCAACATGGACCCAGAAAGCAAGACAGAGGGAGGGAGGCGTCCTGCAGAGACGCTGCTCAGACCAGGTCCCAGCTCAGGACGCAGAGCACACGCGGACCGGGCGGACGACCGTTCACGAGGTTAGGAGGCGGATGGGGGCGTGTGGACCCCGACAGCTGAGGGTGTTGGCACCGTTTCAGACGCTCAGGTGGCACACTGACGCTGAGGCTGTGTCTGGGGGTTTCTCCCTGATGACTACCGGGGGGGGCCCTGGTGAGTCAGGATGCGAGGCTGGGTGAGAGCTCATCGCTCTGCCCCTTCTGCTTTTGCACGTTTGACGTTAAGTTTTGAATCCAACCCTTCTGTAAGTTTGAGACTTTCCACAATAAGGAAGTTTTTTGTACTTTTATTTACTTTTGGCCGCGCAGCACGGCCTGTGGGATCTTAGTTCCCCGACCAGGGACCGAACCCGAGCCCCCTGCCGTGGAAGCGAGGAGCCCTATCCACTGGACCGCCAGGGAGGTCCCAATAAGGAAGTTTTTAGAGCGAGAGAGTCGCTCCCTCAAAGTCCCAGGGGCCCTCAGAAGGCTCATCGCCCTCCCGCCCGCGCCCCAGCGGTCAGACCTCGCCCCAGGCCACACTGCGGCCCTGCGCTGCGTGCCCGCCCCGAAGTCCGCCGTCCACAGACACCTGCCTGTGGGCACGGCCGGCCCTGCCCACCTTCCGCTCTGGTTCCCCATCTGTAGGCGGCCCTTTGCCGGCAACCAGCCCAGTCGGGTGACGTGGGGACCTGCAGCCCGTGGCAGTTTTCCCTGCAGGCCCGGGGGTCCCCCGAACCTGCGACTAACTCCACCTCCTGTCTCGTCCCCAGCTTGTCGGGATGCCCGCGGGCCACGTCGGCCATGAAGAAGGCGAAGCTGTCGGGAGAGCAGATGCTGACCATCCGGCAGCGGGCCAGCAACGGTAACCACGTGCGCCCAGCGCCCAGCGCGCACCGCCCCACTGCGCGCCCCCCACCCACCGCCACCGCGTCGGGGCCACGGCCACAGCCCGGCCGTCCTCGCGGCCCCGGTGGAGCCCAGGCACAGCCTCGTCCCTTCGGGAGGGGGCAGCGGTCACTTCCGCTGGGGCAAAGCCGGTCCACCCGGGGGAGGCGGCCTCCCCACGGCCCTCCGCGCCGGGTGCTGGGTCAGGGGCCACACGCAGCCCACGGCTGTCTCCCTCACCCTCACTCTGGGGCGTGAGCTGCGTCCGTCTGTCTGCCCAGCCCTCCTTCCAGACGCTCCCTGGCCCACCGCAGGAGGTGCGCAAAGATGCGGGCGGAACGCACGCAGGGGGCGCGGGCCTCGGACCCCGTCCCAGCCCGACCTCAGGGCCCTGGGTCGTGTCCGCGAGCTCGCCTGCTTGCTACAGTCAGTTAGTGGCCCCAGACCAGCGCTCGCGGTGCTTTCAGGGCCACGGGGAGGGGAGGAGAGCCTGACGCTCCGGCCACTTTCCCGCGAGGCCCATCCTCTCTGCCTTCTCCTCGTGGCTCAGCCGTAAATGAGGGTCCTCTTCACGGTCTGTGGGGCGCTGCGTTTGTTGATTTTTTGTGTTTTCCCGTTGGAGACGCCACTGTTGAAAAGGCCCCCAGAGCAGGGCAGAGGTGCCGTCTGGTGTTCTGGGCGTAAGGGGGCCGTGACACACCTTAGGGAGGAAACCCGCGTCAGACAGGCTGCTGGCCGAGACTCCGGTGTTAATGAATCAGTACGCACGTTAAATGAGGACGTGTCTTTCACAGAAACACACACGCTGATGCGCTGATGCCCGTATTGCCACCAGAGGCTCGCGGGGGCGTGACCGCGTGTGTCCCTGGGAGCTGGGGTCCAGCGGTCCCTAGTGCAGTGTTTGCAGTGACTCAGGAGGACAGAACTCACGCTTATGGAGACGAGTGCAATTGTAGTCACTCAGCAGAGTGGCCTGTGAGAGCCTCCCCTCCCAGCCCCTCGAGGGACATTGTGAGGGACGGGGCTCGGGCAGAGAGGGGCGTACGGTGAAAGCGCTGAAGCCAGGCAAGGCGCCTCTCGAACTCCGCGCTCCCCAAAGGAACCAAGTGCCGAGAAACACGGGTCACCCCCGGGCTGGAGGCCTGGACCCACCGCAGGTAGCTCGGGCCCCAGGACTGGGTGGCGGATGGAGCCGACCCCGCCTCCTCCGCTTCCCGGGCTGCCCCGCACCCAGGATCCACGCAGACGAGGACCCAGCCCTGATGCGATCCTAGCCTGGCGACGCCTGGGGCCCGGCCGCTGCCCTGAGGCCTCCATGGCTCACCGGACACTCATTCTCAGTCCTGAGGACAGCACGAGGGGTTCAGCAGGAAACGTGCCTCACCTTGCCTCCCATCGTTTACCAGGAAGACAGTCAGGGCCACGACGCTTCCACCTGGAGGTTCAAATCCTGAGAGCCCCACCTCTGCTCAAGGCAGCTCAGGGGCTGGAGATGGGGGGCGGGCACCAGTTAGACGGAAGTTCTCAGACGCACCCGCCAGCGTGAGGAGCCCATCCCGAGACGCCAGGGTCACCAATGTCACTTCTCACTCAGCCATCAAGGGGCAGGGCGCGTTGCCAGAAAGAAAACGGTATCCACTGAGCTCTTTCCAAAATATTTAGCGCGACATTTCACCTGCAAAACATCCCCGGGGCTAAAGCAAAAATCCTTCGGCAAACTGATGTGAGTCTGCGCCAGCTTATGACTCCCGATAGACGGAGGGCAGTGCAGACACAGCAGGGAGAGAAGTGGAGAGGGCAGGTCTGCAAACCCGGAGGAGGAGGCTTCCCGCCGGGCGGGACAGCCGGGGAGAGCGGGGAGTCCCCCGGGCTGGCGTCTCTCATGGGGGCATCCAACATTCAGAATCCTTCTGTAACCGCCAGTCACAGCTGTTAACCAGAAAGGACTCATGCCCTCCGGGAGAGCAACCAGCCCCAGCCTTCATCCAGGCTGGGCACCCGGCTCCCGGCTCCACCCTGGTCAGTGGGGTCGCCCACGGGGTCGCCATCCACCCACCTCTCTGCATCTGAGCTCAGCTTCCTGATTTTAGGCTTCGGAATGTTTCTTCCTGCTGTAGGTTCTGTCACTTGCTTGTCCACAGACAAGGACCCTGGGAAGCCCAGGTCAGCTGGAGATGAAGCAGCAGAAGAGGGTCAAACCCAGGTCTTCCCAAGCCCAGTCTATGCTGGAGCCCAGGGCTGGCGGTCCCCTCACTTCTCACCTGTCGGGGCACCTTTTCTGCCAAGATCAGGGCACTTCTTAGTAAACCCAGAGCACACGTCATCCCGTGGACAAATGACCTCATCCCTGCGTGTGTCTGACCAAAGGGCAGGACTGTGGGAAATTCATTTCTGCTCTTTGGCGGACGGGAGTTCAGCAGTCACTGCCCCCTGCAGCTGTGCCCGACCTTCACGGTCAAAGGCGTGGCCCTCACTCTGTGTGAGGGAGAGACCATCTCTCACCCTCTCATCTCTTGAACATCCCGAGTGCAGACCTTACCTCACTCACCCTCCATGTGCAATGTGTCCTCTTAACAGTGACTGAGCACGGCGGCCAGGGGACCACCTGAAGCCCTAGGGCTGACTCGGGCCGGGCCGATCCTGTCCTGGGATCCGGCTTTTTCTCCCGAGTGTGTATCTGAAGAGGAAGGAGTGCATCCAAAAGTCTCTGAGGTTTCCTTCCGGCTCTAAAATCCAAGGTTCTTTCTTTTTCTTTCGGAAGTTTAGAGAGAGTCTGTGCCCGTCTCTCCCCCCCAAGACTCTCACTACCCTGTGTCTCCCCTGAGTGATCCCGCATCGTTGGTCAGCGCTCGGCTCTCCAAGCAGCCGGGCTCTGCAAAGTCATCAGGGGTCTCCTCCAGGACCCTCTGCACACGGTCACTCCAGGCCTGTGAGCATCTCTGCCCGGAGTTGGGCTGCAGGCGGCTTCGGGGCTTTGTTTTTTTTGTTTTTGGTTTTGGCCAAGCCTTCAGGAGAGAAGGAAAAGAAATAACGTTTTTCTGCTCTTCTCTTCTACTGTTTGGGATGGTGAGCTGAGGGAAGGCCCCCTCCCCCGCCTGCAGCTCTGTCCGGGGATCGCATGCACTTATTCATTTATATTCCCAGCAGCCCCAGGCGTGGGTACTGATGCTCCCCTTTACCTAGAAGGAAAAGGAAACTCAAAGCGGTGAAGAGGTGAAAGCAGTGCCAGGCGACCTGGGCGGGCACACCCGCAGCCAGGGCCCCGCCGTACCCCAGTGGCGCAGAGGGGCCAAGTCTCTGAGCCTACCTGGCTCTCTCTCCTCTCCAGAAGTGGGCTTCGCAGCCAGGCACTTGTACCCTGGGGCTCTCAAGGGTGACCTGGGGGCACGTCCACATGGATAGCTTTCATTCCAGACCCTCGAATTCCACCTGACTCACTAGAATCCGACAGTCTGAGAATCCATCTGTCATCTGCCAGCTCTTTCCCAGCTTCCCCAGCGTCACGGAAGAAAGGCTGCTCCCGAGTCCTGGACTCACACACGTGCAGGAACTTAACGAGGAGCCACTCACGAATGCTGGGCTCCTGAGGGCGCTCCCAAGAGGGCAGGAGGGCAGAGGGCAGGAGGGCAGAGGGCAGGAGGACAGGGCCAAGAGCTTCAGGAGGAAATGGTGCTGCAGCCTGTGCTCCTTAGTTCATCCAGGCAAAAACTCACATCTTCATCCATCCACCCATCCATCCATCCATCCATCCATCCATGCATCCATCCGTCCAGCCATCCATCCATCCATCCATCCACCCACCCATACATCCATCCATCCATCCACCCATCCATCCATCCATCCACCCATCCATCCATCCATCCATCCATCCATCCACCCATCCGTCCGTCCATCCATCCACCCGTCCGTCCATCCATGCATCCATCAGTCCATCCATCCATCCATCCATCCATCCATCCATCCATCCACCCACCCATACATCCATCCATCCACCCATCCATCCACCCATCCATCCACCCACTCACCCATGAATCCATCCACCCATACATACATACATCCACCCATCCATCCATCCATCCACCCATCCATCCATCCATCCACCCATCCATCCATCCACCCACCCATCCATCTACCCACCCATACATCCATCCATCCACCCATCCGTCCATCCATCCATCCACCCATCCATCCATCCATCCACCCATCTACCCATCCACCCATCCATCCATCCACCCATCCACCCATCCACCCACCCATCCATACATCCATCCACCCGTCCATCTCCTAGAATAAAATTTAGAGATGGAAAGGTCGTCATGGGGGCCCTGGCTAGTGCTTTTATTGGATTTGTGGTGACCTCTGTTGGAAGGTTGATCTGATCTGCAGATTGTTTTGATAATGAAGCCTGATTTGCCACTTAGTTTACACAGTAGATTTTTTCCATAAATTAAACACTCAGTCCAAGGCTTTGATGAAAATATACTGAAAGCACTCTGCAACATACAATTTTCTAGAAATATATACATTTTTGGCAACAAAAGTCACAGTAAAAACCATCAGATGGCGATTTTAGGACTTGTGAGGGAGAGGTCTGTCTTTTTTAAATTCTTTAATTCAACAAGTATCGAAGCCCACTGCACTAGACCACATGCAGTATTTTTTCTTTTCTTTTAACTGTTTGTCAACTGGCATGGACTGGGTCAGCAGGACAAAAGCAATTTGTGCTACTTTCCGGCCAGAGCAGAGGTGAGCCTGCAGACACCCCGGGACTGTCGGGCTGCTCAGACAACACAGCATTTAACATTTTTCTTTGGCTCCTGTTTGGCGAGTCTCGCTATAGGTCAGGTATCTTCTATAGTTGGCTTATTTCTTACAGCCACTGTGACAGATAGGGACCTTTTTAAATGGAGGGATTTGAGGTTTCTAGGAATTAAGGAAAGTACTCATCACAGGACTCTTAAGTAGCAAGATATGGATTCAGATTCCAGGTCTGTCATGTTTCAAAACCCAGCTCTAAACCCCAGACTTCTAAAACCTCTCATCAAGGCAGTTCAGAAATGCTGCCAGCTCGGTGCTTTGTGACGACCTAGAGAGGTGGGATGGGGAGGGTGGGAGGGAGGCTCAAGAGGGAGGGGATATAGATATACATATAGCTGATTCACTTTGTTGTACAGCAGAAACTAACACAACATTGTAAAGCAATTATAATCCAGTAAAGATGTTAAAAAAAAAAAAAGAAAAGAAAAGAAAAGCAACACCGCCAGACTTCAGGAAATCTCCCGGTAACGTGATCTCTGCCCCCTGCTTAGACGTTGGTTTTCCACAAAAGTTAAACAGAACATAATAATTGTTGGAAACTCTTCCATGAAAATTCGAACCAGTGAAATGGGCTCCCAAGATTTCACCTATATTCCAGAAAGACCACATTCTTGTCTCATAATTTTATCAAAATTCTTCTAAGTTTCCGTTTGCTGGAATTTAGCCTCAAGACAAAGATGCTGACATGATGGTGTATTTTATATGCTTCACTGTATATTAGGTACCGCTGATGGAGTGCTCCTGACAAGCGAATTAAGGTGATTTAATTGGAAATTTGAGGCGTGCTATTCTTTCCCACCGTTCTCTGGGTTTTATAATAGTGTAGTGACCTTCAAACCGCCAACCCTGAAACGGATTGATTTGCTTACAATTCCACTCACTTCTCAAGGGAAACATGAAATCTCGGTGTTGGAAACAAGCAGTTGCGTAGCACATTTTTCACCCTTCCTATCACGATTATCCAAAATCAAATCTCTTGATCAAATAGCTCTAGGGGTGCACAAGAGGTAGTTCCCCAGGAAGAGCTACCCCAGCCTCATATACAGACTCTGGCAGGAGTTACCTTTGTGACACGCAGTCATGTCTGCTCTTTGACACTTTCAGTGTCATATGCAAGTAAAAATTAGAGGTTTTATTTAATGTGTGAGAGAAGACTGCTCCTATATTAACCAATGCGTTTCCTTTGCACAATGTATTCTTACACTACAGAGAGGCTCAGAGCCATTGCCTAAGGGGCCTTGGGGAGATGTGCCCCCTCTCTCAGCAAGCGCCCGCACGGCAGAACGTTAGAACCTGTAACAGTGGCTTCAAAAAGAGCCTGAATCCAAACAAAGATCGGGAAATCTTAAAAGGCAGCCGGACCTCAGGGTCCGAGAACAGAGGAAGATCTTCTGTGCTTCTTAGAAAAATGTGATGACCCTCTCTTCACATGGCTGGTCTTCAACAGAAACTGCAAAACACACCTGGAAAAAGAGAAAGTTTTAAATTGTTCAAACCTAAAAAGCTGAAGAAATATGACATGAAGAGCTTGTCCAGAAATCTTAACAGAAATTCACTTGGAAAATCTGACGACCCTCACAGCCCAAGGATTCAGTTTACACAAACGCTTCCGTGCGGTTGGAAGACTAGCAGTTTAAAGGAATGTGTAGCGAATCCTCGTTAAATGATAAACTGACTCATGATTTAGTTGGTTTACAAATCAGGATTCTTATCCACTTCTCTTGTTTATTTTTATGCATTCTTATCTTGAGCTGTACCTGAACTTCAACGACGGAAGAATAATTACGTTGGCCACAGCCTTGATGGAGACCTCCCGTGTGCCAGGTTTTTTATATACCCTAACTCAGTCAATCCTAACCCCTAATTTTGAGAGATTGCCATGAAGACCTGGTCACATATAAAAAGTGGGGGAATAGCAGCCTACACCTGAGAAAGGGTGAACCTCGTTTCATTCCTGGCAGTATTTTTTATTATATACTTGACCTGCTTTCCGGGTGCATTTGATAAAAAGGAAGACTTTGCTGTTGATGTTCTGGACCCTGTAAGATGCTGGCAGAGAAGCACCTTGAGGACCTAAGAGGCTGATCAGGGGTCATGGACGAGAGAGCCATCACTCTGGTTAAGGTCCCCCCCGGTCCCCTGGGTGATGATGGGAGCACAGCAGGGGGAAGAGGGAAGACTTGGGCAGGTGCTCAAGACCAGCTCGTCCGTGAGCCTCGCTTCACACCTAAGACAGATCCATGGGGAGAAACGACTCAGAAGGAAGGATTATTAAAGGGGAAATTAAATTGAACATGATGACACATTCCTCCTGACTGCTTTTATGAGGAAACATAATGCCGTGGAAGAAATGTGATTCTTTGCAGGAAGATGCTTTACTCCTGCGAATCTTTTTTTTTTTTTTTTCCATTTCACTAAAAACAGCAGCTAAGACTCAGACCCCCAGTCTCTCTTTGCTTTGTCTTCTCGACGCCTGGGAGGGGTGGAACTCTCCATGGAGGGTCTGCAGCATTCCAGGTTTCTGGGGCCTTCCGTCCCAGGCAGACTGGACCCCTCTCTCTACAGAGCTGGACAGCGGCCCCCAGGCTCCCCCAGGTGCTGTGCGAGTGGCGGGTGTGGTCGTCCCGTACCTGCATTTGCCGGGTTTCTGCTCTTCCCCTAAGGACGCTCAACCGTGGGATACCCATGTCAAACACCAGAAGGATCAGGGTCTTTCTGACACTGTCGAGGCCAGGTTGCCAGCAGCCAGCCAAGCGAGCCGGCCTCGGAAACGCCCCTTGTAAACCCTAACGATCGCCCCTGCAGCCCAGCCAGGGCCCCGGCCGGCGGCTGCACAGCCCCTCTCCCCCGGGACGTGGCCCAGCCAAGCTTCACACCCTGGCCATTCAGGTGGGGGGACGTGTTTAATAGCTAGCTGTCAATATTCAGAGAGCCTCTGTGACCACCCGCCTGAAGTCTGTCACTGCCCCCTCATCCTCCCGCAGGGGACGGCTACCTCAGCACCCACCGAGTCGGGTTTTTGGTTACCGGTCTGTTATCAGTTTTCCTACCCAAAATCTAGGCTTGGGGAGGGCAGGGACCCTGTTGGCCTCATTTTCAGATCTGTCAGCAGGCTCCTTCCCAGAGTGATGGGAGAGAAAGAGAGAGGGAGAGAGACAGAGATGCAGACAGAGACAGAGAATAAACAGAGGAGACAATTCATGGGCTGCACCGGGTAAATCCATGTCCAGGACAAAGATGGTTTCGGCTGGAGTCCGGGGGTCACACCCTGAGGCTCTGGTTAATCGTCCCAGGGAGATGGAGCCTTTCAGTTTGGGGGGGCCTGTGTCCCCCCGGTTGATTTTTTCTGTTTTTAGGTGCCTTAATGTAAGGAGGATGGCAGTGGGGATAGAAGACACACAAACTGTGACCATATTTTTTAATTCAAGAGTATATTCTCCCAGCAAACTCGGTTCCAAATCTAGAAAGAACAACACCTCCGGGTTCTGCCTGTGGTGTTTCCAGGTGCAGTGTCTCTAACGCCCTCCCCTCCGCCCTTACAGGCATAGAGAACGATGAGGAGATCAAGCAGCTGGATGAAGAAATCAAGGAGCTGAACGAATCCAACTCCCAGATGGAAGCCGACATGATCAAGCTCAGAACTCAGGTAACAGTTTCTGAGGCCCTCAATCCAGCCGTCACCTGCGCTGATGCCGGAGAGACGAGCGGTGGTGTCATTGCCTTTTTCTTTGCCCAGTTTTCCCTTTACTTATTCACCTTTTTTCTCGGTCTTCTGCCGAGATCATTTCAGTGGCAAAACTTGCTGTGACAGAGGGGCCGCCAGCCGACTAGTTTTCCCTCTTGTGTTGGTATTTTTAACGACACGTGGCTATGAGTAGCCGGTCCCGAGGAGCGCTGTTCCTGCAGCGGGTGAGCTCTTTCCCCCCAGGAGGCAAAGGCCCTAAGGTCATCACTCGGGAAACAGGGAGCTTGTTCCTCGGGTTCCCGGGGGCCGCTGCTATCCGTGGCCTCACGAGCCTGCTGGGAGGGGAGGGGTGGAGCCTTTATTGAGCACCTACTAGATGCCCCATCCCAGGGGCTTTGGTCCTATAGCCCAGGTGCCCACAGCTGTCCACATGGTTAAGTGCCCACAGCTCCCGCTGCACCTGAGATCTGCAGCGGCTCAGCCAGGGCCGCAGAGCCGTGGGCCCAGCGCACCCCGTTTGGCTCTCCACAGGCCTTCCCCGCCCCGGCTCAGGAGGCTCTGGGAACGGGGAAGCGCTGCAGCCACTCACAGGCGAGGCCAGGGATTCCAGTCCCGACCGAACTCACGCCCTCTGTGGCCTGGACCTGCCCCTCTCCAGCGATCCCCTCGGGGCACCACAGCCTGACTGGGATTCTTGCCCATGGGCTGAGGGGGCAGGGACAGGTCCCTGCTGGTCCCCATCCCGCGGGCACAGCCTCTCCAGGGAGGGGGCCCCTCCAGCTATGCCCCCACCAGGGTCACCACAGGGGCTCCAGGGCTACCCTTTCATGCCCTCGGGCGAATGTGAGGCTGAGGTTCTCTGCCTGGCCTTCTGTCCACTTGTTTGGACCCCAGCCCAGCTGCTGACCACAGCCTCACCTCTGGCTGGGCTGCAGCCAAAGGCGTGCCTGAGACAGGCAAGGGTTTTCCTTACCTTTAATCCAAAACCACAGCGGGGAGGGTGGAGGCCCTGCTGCTGGGCTTTCTGGTACCCCTCGCCTCCAGCCGGGTCAGCGACACCGGGAGGGAGAAGACCGTGTTGCTGCGTTTTGTCCAGTGACTGGAGGTGAAGACAGAGCTCTCCAGGCCGCACACCCCGGCCACACAGGGCACGTGCATGGCCCCCAGAAGCCCCGTAGCACGGCCGCTGGGATAGTTAGGGAGCGACAGTCACCGCGCCTGATAGCCCCGGAGCCCAAGCCCCAGCTGTTCAGAGCCCCACTCTTACCTGTGTTACCTGAGGGCTCCAGTGAGCCTTCAGTGTAAAAATAGATTCTGGTTCTGCTGCTTCAAATGCACTGAATGGTCAGTCTGACCCACACCTCTCTCATCTTACAACTGCAGAAATTGAGGGAGACCAGGGTCCTCGCAGGGTCCCAGGTCCAGAGCCTGGACAGAGTTCACGGTCTCTCCATCGAAAATGCTCAGAACTGGGGACTTCCCTGGTGGTCCAGTAGTTAGGACTCTGCACTTCCACTGCAAGGGGCAGGGGTTCGATCCCTGGTTGGGGAACTAAGATCCCACAAGGCACACGGCATGGCCAAAAAAATAAAAAAACAAAGCAAAATGCTCAGAACAGTATGAAGAATTACAATTTTTTTTTCATATCATCAAATCAGTGATTGCTGAGCTCTATGTTTGTCTCTTATAAATCTTATCTTTATCCTGAGCCAGGTCTAGATGTCGTATAAACACGCACATGCCATCCTAGCGCCCTCCTCCCTGCACTGCAGGAAACGAGATGTCCCTCAAACACTTAGTTGGAGGACATGCTGCCAGTGGCAGGGAGGGGAGAAAGCTCCCCATCCCCGAGGCGGAGGACCGGGAGTCAAGGCCCGGTGCACAGAACCAGCTGCGCGCCCAGCCCTCCCCCGGCTATGAGCAGGGAAACCCCACGCGAGACATCAGAGTTTAGAGTTTACGAAGCAGAGATTCAGGTGATTCGGGGCACTCAGTGGTTGCAGTGTGAAGGTGCGAAGGCTGTGAGCTCGGTGCACGTCTGGCAATTGTGTCTTGTTTCTACGCATCCCCTATGATACTGGCCTGCGGCTGCCAAGCTGCACAGGTGCAGGGGACCCACAGAGCCTGGCACACACTCTGTGGCTGCCAGAAGCACCCGTCCCCGTGTAACCAGCCTTTACTACAGCATCCAAGCTGCCTGTTCGCTTCCACGACGGTGTCCCTGCAGCCCATGCAGATGGGCGCAGCTCTCCTGCCTGGCCGGGTAGTAAGTGCTGGTTGTCCGGTGGCAGGTGGAGGCCAGAAGGCGCCATGGCAGCTGTTAAATTCTCTCTGGAATATTAGAGGGAGGAAGAGGCTGCCCAGGAAGGCACGGTAGACCTTTATCCGATGGAGGGATGCAGAGACGTCATACAGACCTTTATCCGATGGAGGGATGCAGAGACGCCATACATGCCGGTAGAGACACCTGCCTCGACCCTAAGGAGAGGGCAGTGACGTGCCTCACAAATAAATCAATATTTCAAGACTTATCTGTGCAGAATTAAGTTCAGGCTAAAAAGAAGACATATTAGCCACCGCACTGCATAAAATACTAATCCAAATAAATAATCCCATCACGCCAGCGGAAAGGCCAGGGTGGGACAAGGACACAGTTGTCATGTGATCCTCTATGCACAATGGCGAGCAGAACTTTTTAAAAAATGGAGTGAAAGTCGACACAGCCCAGGAGCCTAGCCCTCCCTAACGCGTGAACCCCTTTTCAGAAAGACAAGCCCTTAGAGCCCAGTTGCCGCGTGCTCAAGTGTGACGACTCGAAGCACGCAAGACAACGACCCTGAAAGTGACCTATCCTGCACGTGGAAGCCTCTTGATTTAAGCAGAGGGCTTCTTCCCCTGCATCAGGAGCTGAGGCCTCTCCCTGTGGGAGCGGGCGCGTGCCCCCCGGGCCGGCTCGTGTTACATGTCCCCGCATCTGTGCGTTTCAGATCACCACCATGGAGAGCAGCCTGAAGACCATCGAGGAGGAGAACAAGGTGATCGAGCAACAGAACGAGTCCCTCCTCCACGAGCTCGCCAGCCTGAGCCAGTCCCTGATCCACAGCCTTGCCAACATCCAGCTCCCGCACATGGTAAGTGACTGCCCGCGCAGCGCGGGCCG
Organism: Balaenoptera physalus; assembly: GCF_965194825.1. Classification (NCBI taxonomy): domain Eukaryota; kingdom Metazoa; phylum Chordata; class Mammalia; order Artiodactyla; family Balaenopteridae; genus Balaenoptera; species Balaenoptera physalus. The sequence goes on from NC_138894.1 coordinate 97,260,818, forward strand.
CCGGAGGCCTTGCGCAGTGCACATCCTAGAGTAGATGTCTTTTCCTTTCCTATTGGCACCGTTCTTCGAACTTCGGATGTTTGCGGTTACCTCCCCCAAACCATAGCGTTAATTGCTAGAGACTCTGGTGGGGCTGAACCGGTAAATCCCCTAAGATTAAGTCGCTCTGAAAAGGCCTTTTAACTATGATAAGGACAGTGGCGTTATGCTATGATACTATTTTATGCTGATGTGAATATCCTATTAAGAAACTAAAAGTTGCATATGAACTACTATTTAATATCTCGTAGGATCCAATCAATGAACAAAATTTTGATGCATACGTGACTACTTTGACGGACATGTATACAAATCAAGATCGTTATCAGAGCCCAGAAAATAAAGCTCTACTGGAAAATATAAAGCAGGCTGTGAGAGGAATTCAGGTCTGAACAGCTGCTGTAGTGATGGAATCTTGCTTAAAAAAAGGATGCCTCTTGTTTTTTGCTGCTGTAATTTACCAGAAAGTGTTATATATTTATTTCTGTTTGAAACAGTGTTATGCTTACAAGACTTCATAATGATTTTATGTCTTGCTTTAAAGATAGTACCTGCAGAATAGTTTTGGAATACATTCACATTTTTGTACGTTTTCATATAAGCTGACATAGTGTGATATGCCATGTAATGTTTATAGCTGCTAATGTATGCACATTTGAGGGTATATATATTTCTGAAGAGGTAAGCCGATCAAAATAAATAGAGTGTAAATTCTTTTTAATGCTTTAGTGATTAAATGTTTTAGTATTTTGAACCGAAATGGACAAAAAACAAAAACAGCTTTGAATGATCATTTGGTGGTCCTGCAGCCACTTTTTAGATGTTATCATTTTGCCTCATGTTGGAGGATTTTACGGAATTTAAGAAAAACATTTCGTGTGCATATTGTTTCATAGCAAGAATTGGTTGCAAAAAACAAATGCTTTATTTTTGAACAATGCTTGGAAATATTATGTGATTTTTTTGTTTGTTTGTTTTAGGAGGATGGTGTATGGTGGGGCAATAAATGAGGTTTTTTGCATTCCAAGGAAATGGCATATGGATTAACTGTAAGAAATGAGATAAGTAATTTATTGTAAGACAGCATCAAGCCATGGAAACTTGGCAGAAGATTCAAAGCAGCTTAAACAGCACTTTTTAAACTAACTCCTGAGCATTAATTACATGGTGTGACTATGGGACCTTCAGTTAAGACAGGGGCCTATTAGAGGCGGATGACCCGAAGACTTCCTCTTCCATCCTCAGTGCCCTTTGGAACCAACTTCTCTTACCTCCCCAAGAGTTCCGTGCCCCTCTGAACTGTCTAACAGAATCTGTGTGTTTTCATTTACGCTCAAAGATCACTTAAGACTATTTATTTCCCCTTCCACCTTAAAAAGAATTATTCTTACTGTTGTTGTTGCTGTTATGATTTCCCGTATGGGGGATGAAGGCACGTGATTTGCGAGTCCTCGAGCGGCTGGGCTGATCTGTCTGCTGGCCTGCGTGGGCCAGCAGCTCCGAGAAGTGCCCTCGCCCCACGCTGACTTTGAATAAGCCCGGGTCCTATTCAGAGTCAGGGCAAGTGTGCTCCACTGTCCCGTCCCGTCCGCTGGAGACCAGTTGACCATAGAACGTTTGCGTAGCCTTGTTTGACCTGTCATGACCTTCTCTAAGAATGAATGCAATCAGATGTTGAGAGTAACTAAATATGCTTCAGCACTTTTTTGCTTTACACTAGATCATCTTAGACTCATTTGCACCCCGGAGACTGATTGTTTTACCCGACGACTGCACTACGTGACGCATAAGACCACTTTCCACGGCTGCGCTCTCCCCTGCTCGCTCGTCCCTGGGACGACGTGTGTCGTGTTTTCCGATTGCCGTTGACTTGATTTACTTGTAATAGCATTCTTCCTTCCATGTCTTGATGTTATGCAGGAAGTACAAAAGTACTTAAAATTTTGTTATGAAAAAAAAAAAAAGATGGGTTTTGTAAAAATAAAAAAAAAAAATATTTTTAGCAGAACAGGACTTACAGGGTCATTGCCCCCACACGTGCCAGTCGACTATTTGCACTTACCTTGTCCTATATATCCGTACGGAGGTGTGCAATTCCCGTGTCAGTAGCCTCGTGACACTGACCCTGGAGGAATCTGAAGAGGCCTCCCGGCTGACCCCATGATGCTAAGGGAGATTACAGGGACCTCACAGCAAATACTCTGATACAATACTCAACCTCGGTATATATATATATATGTATAAATACATGCACATCCCAGCGGCACTTTAGACTGCTCACTGTACAAAAGCTTACAGTTTTCCAGGAGGACTTTAATAATTAGCTGGGAAAAGATTACGTCATGACTTGGGCTCTGCAGCCCTTTTTCTGTTGTGTGATTAGTTGTAGCTGCCCTGCTCAGAATTGCCTTTTTGAGAACTGAAGCCAGGTGCTGTGCGTCACCTGCGGCCATATGTCCCATCCAGGGCCCCGGCCTCCTTGCGGGGGGGCCCCCGTTGTTCATATCGGCACATGCATCTCCCCGCCCCGTCGTGTCTGCAGCTTCTTGGCCAATATAGTGATGCTTTTGGTAGAGTAATAGGTAGTATCAGTTTGGGATTCTAATTGTTCTCACCTATGTACAATGGAAAGGGGTTTTAAGCACAAATCTGCTGCTCATCTAACGTTGGTACATAATATCAAATCAAAAGTTATCTGTGACTATTATATAAGGATCACAAAAGTGTCACATATTAGAATGCTGACCTTTCATATGGAATTATTGTGAGTCATCAGAGTTTATTTATTATAACTTATTGTTCATATTCATTTCTAAGTTAATTTAAGTAATCATTTATTAAGACAGAATTTTGTATAAATATTTATCGTGCTCTCTGTGGAACTGAAGTTTGATTTATTTTTGTACTACACGGCATGGGTTTGTTGACACTTTAATTTTGCTATAAATGTGTGGAATCACAAGTTGCAGTGATATTCATTTTTAAATTGTGAACTTTGTACAAATTTTGTCATGCTGGATGTTAACACATCTTACTCTAAATAAAAAAGGTGTTACCACATTTGTAGCACGATGGGTCTCTAACCGGGTGTGCATCTTCACTGGAGTCTGGAAGTGCTTGGTGTCTGGGGCCCCCAGCGGGACCCCCGGGAACGTTTCTCCCCAACGCCGGATGCTTTTATTGTAACGTTTTTGGAGGTTGAGTTCTCTACTCCGAGGCCCCTGAGAGCAGATGCGGGCAGTTCAGGAGGTACCTGCACGGAACCCATCTGGAAGCCACTCTGCCACATCTGCCGTCACCCCACTCTCTCCCCCAAGGTCACGTCACACGCAGGCGTCTCCCCAGAGCGGGGCCATCCTCGCTCCCGCAGTTATCCCTCTAGATATGACATCATCATTACGTAACACGCATCCGCGTCCCGAAGTTCCCACTTGAGCCAAGACCGTCCTTTACGGATTTTTCCAGATCTGGTGTCACGAGGGCTCACAGGCTGCTTCCGGTTACCACGTTCCCACCCCTGGTCCCTCCACTCCCCTGTCTTCCCGGGTCTGCAGGACACAGAGGTTTGAGAGGTGTCCAGGTGGTCAGCTGCTTTGGTCTGATGGTTCAGTTCCAAGGAAGACGCTGTGTCTTTCTCAGCACCTCCCATCTGGGGTTCCTGGGGCCACTCGCCCTGTGATTGGTCCCCTGGGAGTATCATCACCATTGTTCCTTCCACACTGTCAGCAAGGATCACCCACAACCCTTAAATTGCCCTCCAAATATGATTTAACAGCAATGAGTTACCCAGCTGCCCATCACCCTCGTTAGTAAAAGTAACCCTCTAAAATTCCAAAAACACTCACCTGTACTAGACACAGTCCCCCAAAATATAAAAATTGAGGAAGAGACCCGCCATACTCTTTGTTAAATCCAAAACAGAGTCCCAGTGGCGTCTTCCGCCGATTCAAGGCCATCTGAGCCCCTCTTCCCAGCGAGTGTTGCTGATATTTTATACCTAACAGCTCGGTCAGCTGCGTCAGGGCTGACGGAGGGGGAGGGTGGAGGGATGCTTTTAGGACACTGCCACCTCTGTCTCTCCATAGCTCGGGGTGCACCTCTGTGAAAAGCCCCGCCTGCAGGATCAAATGCAGTTAAAGCAGATGGTGGTGCGTAAAGGAGCTGCCGGCAGTGGCTGAAATCCTTCAACTTGATTGTCGAAAGCCGTTTTGCCCTTGCCTGAGAATTGGTATAAACATCTTGGAAAGCAGTTTAACGATAATATCGAAGATCTTATGAAATTAAAATTTTTGACCCAGTAAGTCCAGAAGTCCCCCTAAAATCACCAAAACAATTGTAAATGCATTGAAATAAGTGGAAACAACCCCAAAGGCCTATTACAGAGGAAGGTTTGAGAAGCTGGTGACAAATGCACCTTACGGAACACTATGGTTTTCCTAGAAATGCTGGTTATAAAGACTCATTAATAAGATGCTTGTGATAAAGCAAGTGAACAGTACAGGAAACAAAATTACAAATACGTTAAGGAGCAGCTGAGTGGCAGCAAGGTCGGGTCAAGTTGACCTGTGTTAGTGATTGAGAGACCCACAATTCTCGTGGTCCAGCCAGCCCCCAAGCCTGGGGAAGGGGGGGGTCTGTCCAGTTCTGTCCTCGGTCTCCTCCCGGAAGCCCCATCACCAGGAAGGAAAGTGAGGTCCCTCCTCCTCGGGAGATAGCCTCTCCAGGAACAGGAGAAGCCCTTACTGACGGCCAGAGCAGCTCAGCCCCCCGAAGTCCTAGTCCCTGAACCGTTAATCTGGGGCCATTTCTGCTGCAGGAGACCTGGGTGCACTCAGGGCTCCCGTGAGTAGAGCTCTCCCTCCACAGCCTGAGCTCCAGTCGGTGTGGACTCCTCAGCAACGCAGAGCAAAGCAGGAGAGCCTTGGGCCTTAAGCAATTTAAAATATACATCAAGAGAAACAAACATTATTCATTGTCTTTTTTCTTTTGCATTTACACAGCCTTAGATCTAGAAGTTTATTCACAAAAACCATCAGACAGATTCTCTCCATGGGATCAGATTACGAGCCTTGTTCATTTCCTTCTTTATAGGATTCTTTTTCCCCCAGTTTTCTTGAGGTGTAATCGACATAATCAGATTTAACATCATCATCGTGGAGGGTCATGTGACCCCTCATAAAATCAAGAAAAAATGCTCTCTTCAAGGAATTCTCTAGTTGATGCTGGGAGAAGGTTTCTCTTTATGGTGGGGCAGGTATTGCTCCCGATGGGGAGGTCTGGTCGATGCCTGATGCAGATACACAACGCACAGTCGGGGGAGAGAGGAGGCCAAAAGGTAGAGAAAATTTTTTATGTTTAAATTTTTCTTGTCTTGCCATAAAATATGAATTTTATTTCACATTAATATTCACAGGTGTTACTGCTCCCTTGGAGCTGTATCTGCCAGTACTGACCCCCAAAGCACCTCCCTGAAAGTTTGCTTTTTGACTCTCCTTGCTTTCCATCTGGTTCAGCGTTGCTGTGACCGGATTGGTTGATTACACTAGAAGCAACCAGACCTCCAGCTTCCTCGTTCCCATCTTGAGTGTTAGAAGAGCTGGAAGTCTCTGCAGTTCACTTGCTTTGTGAATTACATCTTATCATTTGCTGTATTGCCAAAAATATTTCCCGGAACCCAATCAAGTGTTGATTCGAAAATGTTCCTAAATACTTTAGGCTTATCTGATGCAAAGCAGGAAAGATTAGCTCATGGTCACATTTTTAAAGTTCTTCTATTCCTGCAGAATAAGGGAAGAATCCCTTTCACTTTCCAGAATGAGAAAGCCTTTCTGGATGTCTGGATTTGAAGTCTGGATTTGAACCTCGATCTGTCTCATTCCCTGACACATGACAGGGTTTGGTGTCTCAGCCCCACCTGAAGCTGCCTCTCCTCCAGCCTCTGGTCCTTCCTCTGGCCGCTCCTCCATGTGCGACCAAACTGATTTGTACGGACCCTGCTCAGGCCCCAGCCAGGCCCCCCGCCTTAGCAGGAGAGGGTTCTTTTTCCCTTCAGGATGGAGCAGGCAAAACCAAAGTTGAGATCAACACAGCACAAGCTTTAGATGCAGAAGAGGAACTAAATTCACAGACAAGTTTCTCGCCCACCTGGCCAGAGAGATTTACTTTAACCAATAAAGACAAAGGGAAGCGGGTGAGGCTGATGATGGGGAGGTATATGCATTAGTCTACCGGGGGAAGAGGTGGGGCTTCCCCCCCCCACCCAGGGAGCGGGGTGCCATCCCCTTTTTATCCTTTTCTGGTCCTTTCTGCCTGATCATGTCCCACCCTGTAGGTGTGTCATTTATATGCGAATGTAGTAAAATCAGTGTATAACGAGACTGGGGCTCTGTTGGAGGTCAGACTCTGAGACAGGAAGGGGGCAGGGCACAACCTTTAAAAGAATGACAGCCACTGAGGACACAACATGAACTGATTAGAACCAGCTAGGTCCAAGAGGTGGACCTTGAGCCTCAGTATACGCTCACTGCAACATATCAGCTAAATGACACACCCATAGGTGCCATGACAGTTCTGAGACCGACCATAAAAGGCCAAAAAGTGGGCGGTGGCCCAGTTCCTGGAAATCTCTGCCCGTTCTCCAAAATAGTTGGAATAATCCTCCCACTCATTAGCCTATGAAATTACCCGGCCCATAAAAACTAACCACCCCATATTTGGGGGCCTCTCGCTTTCTGAGATGGACCACACTCTGTCTGTGTAGTGTGTTTCTCCCAGGGCCGCTCTCACTTTCTGAGATGGACTGCATTCTATCTGTGGAATGTGGATCTCTCTAAGTAAACCTGCTTTCACTTTACTATGGCTGTTCTTGAATTCTTTCCTGCACAAAGCCAAGGACCCTCACCTGGCGGCCATCCCCGGGAGACCCAGGACATAACCTGGAACGTGACCATCCTCTCACACCCCACTCTTTTCTGCAACAGTTCCATCTGTTTTTTTTTTCTCTCTCTCATTTGTTTGTAGCTTCCTTTCTTGTCTCTGGACCCTTTAACTTAAAGATGTACGTTCACCCCATCTAAAGGCGGGGGTTGAAGGCTTTGAACAAAGGTCTGGAGCAGCTCCAGAAGCACAGCCTTTGTTCTCAGCATCTCACCTCCCTGGTAGAAAACTATATTCGTGGGGTTGTGAATGAAAAATGTTGCTGCCATATCAGTAAACAAAGGACGCTGCAGCCGTCCCGCCACCGCAGCTGCCCTGAAGGTGAGGCCTGAGAGGGGACTCAGGATGGAGGCGAAACGGGCTGCAGCCACCCTCGCAGTGCCCCCTGCGGGGACTCAGGATGGGAAAGCACAGGACACTGGCCCCCGGTAGCGGAGGTGCGGATCAAAGGGATGATTTCAATGAGCCTGGACTCTTGCATCTTCCCATGCATAGAAAAGGGCTGAATTCATTAACCTGAGATGTCTGGTTTTATTTAATTAACAGTCATCTTTTGATGTTCCCACTGCCTGGCCTTTGTGGCAAAAAACCCCTGTAGATCCTGGCTCCCCCCTCACCTCTTGTGAGCGGTCCCTCAGAGCTCTCTGAGAGGCTGTGTCCTGGGCTTAAGTCCTCAGCAAGTCCACCCAATAAACCATAATTCCTAGCCTATTTGTCTCCATCCTGAGTTCCCTCAAGGCTCGCCATAAGGGCATAGGGGAAGCTTTAGTGGCTGGATGGCTGTAGCCTCCTTTGTTCACTAATGTGGCAGTGACATTTTTCATTGACAAGGGACATCTCCATTTGTAAGGGGGTGTCCTCTCTGAGCCTGGGGAGAAGGATGATTCCAAATCACCAGAGACTGTCATCCACAGGGAAGTCCTGACTTAAATCTGCATGACAACCGTATCTGTCTGCCGTTCTGCGTCCCCTTCCCATAACTGGCCTCCACACGCCTCTTCCTCAGATTTAGCTGAAGATGGTAATTAAACCTGAGTTCTAAACCACCTCTTTGAGAGGCTCACTTCCCTGGGTGTCGCCCCTGAGTACAGTAGGCACACGCTTGGATAAACTTTTTATTTTTTTTTCTCTTGTTCATTAGTCTTTTATTACAAGGCCCCCAGCCAAGAACACAGGAGTGAAACCGAGCAGGACCCTGTGGGGCCCTCCCGGGTGCAAAAGCCTCTCCGTGTCCCCCAGTTCTTCATAGTGTAACAGGGAAGAACAAAATCTGACTCCATGTTGGATATGTTTCTTTGACTTTAACCTTTGCTTTTCGTTGCTTTTGTTATTATAATCATACATAATGACCTCCCTTGGGGAACCCTGACCCTCTGCCTGAACGTTAAACTAAAGTGCCTTTGTTCAGCTCACAGGGAAACACCCTGACCCTGCCCACCTGTGAATGGCTGCAGAAAAGAAGAAATTAACACATCCCCTCCCTGATGCTGGCCAAGCCAGGAGATACTTTACAAGACTTACAGCATTTTTACTTTACATTCTCACCTCCTCCCCCTCTCTGTTCTATCAAAGAAACTGGCATCCAGCCCCCGATAAGATGGTACTCTAGGACATTAATCTGCCATCTTCTCGGACGCCCAACTTTCCGAATAAAGTCACTATTCCTTGCCTCAACACCTCACCCCCTGATTTATTGGCCTGTTGTGTGGCCAGCAGAGCGAGCTTGGACTCGGTAACAATAGGAAAAAGGCTTCAGCCTCCCAGACCTTCCCTTTGTTCCAGAGGGTAGATTCCAACAGTTACTAATCCAGGAAGGGAGGGGATGCAGAAACACCGGAAAGACAGTCAACAAACAATAGTGCAGCCTTGGGGCAGGGTCTTGGTTCCTCCACAAGGAATATACATAACAATACCTTTGAGTTCTTCTGCAGGAACTAAGGCCTCCACCCAGGTGGAGGATGGTAACTTCAGGCTGAGCCCAAGATTCCTGGAGCCCCACCTGCTACCTCACCACCAGCCAGTCAGAAGAAAGTCACACATCCTGCAGTCCTCACCCCAAATTCTGCCTATAAAAACGCTTCCCTGAAAACCATTGGGGAGTCTGGGGTTTTTGAGCACAAGCCACCCGTTCCCCTTGCACGGTCCTGCAATAAACCTTTTTCTCTGCTCCAAACTCGGACATTTCAGTTTGTTTGGCCTCACTGTGTGTCAGGCACACGAACCTGCAACAGAAGGGCAGAGGGAGAATTGTGCTAAGAACAGGCCCTGTCTTGGGACCCTGAAATAATCAGGGTCAACAGCAGTCTGAAGGGGAGCCTAGGAAAGCGATATTTAAAGCGAAGCCAGAGAAATTCTACTCCAACCCTGGTTCTTCGCAGAAGACGAAGACCCTGCTGAGCCCTGTTAAGATTTTTCTCAAAAAGACCTGAAGGCCAACTGATAGGCTGGCTTCCAGCCCCACTCAGGGCTCTTCGCGTGCCTGGGCCTGGGTCCCCTCGGCACCAGCTCTCCAGCGGGAGCTCTCCATCCACCCCTCCCCGTGCAGCCACACTGGCATTCCTTCTGGAACATTCCTCAGGTGACCAGCAGGGTGGAGTATGATCCTTTCCACCCAGAGATCGGGCTTCCACTCAGTGCAGGTGAGGGGGTGGAGGCTGCACTTGCCCCCCTGGATGTGCCAGTGACGCTGGGCAGAGCCCTCTGGAGTCTGTGCTGCGATAGCTCCAGGGTCAGGGGAACACAAGGTAGAACCAGAGGCTTAATTCTCCCTGCGGAAGACAATGACTTCCTGTTTCCCTTTTCTTTCAGAAATCTTTCTCGGGCCTTTTCAAATGTGTGTACATCTTCCTAATGGCTAAAGCAAGCCTCTGCCCTCCTGGCAGTTCCCCCAGGACCTGAGAGCATCTCTCTGACTGTGACCCTCTGGACCCAGGCCTGCTGTCCAGACCCCTGGCAGGAGATGGGCCTATGGTCTCCAGACTCCAGACTGCAGTGGGTGGTACGCAGCCAGCTACACAAAGCTGAGGCTTCCCCGGCTTTGTGGTCTCTGAGCAGGTCACCGGTGATGCCGTCACGTCCTGGCTCAAAGCCGGGGTGGGAGTAAAGCCAGGCCCTCTGCCCTCCTGGCTTTGATGGCCAGTCTGTGAAGTGAACAGACCACAGGCAGGTTAGCAGGAGGAGAGGCACAGACGTCGGTTAACTTTTAATATAATGTGAACGGGGCATCACAGGATAAGCATGAATGAGACGTGAGAGTTTATGCACGTCTTCGTTGAGGAGGGGAGAGGATGCAGGCCTCTGAGGGGAGAGCTTTAAGAAAAGGTGATCTTAGGAGGTGGGATGGGGGGTGATGGTTGTGACTCTTCGTCTGGGTGTGAGGTCGCTGCCCCGTCTCCAGTCCTGTGACAGGAGTCATCCTGGGCGGTGAAACCCTCGGGGAGGGGACCCAAGGTACTGCAGCTCCTGTCGACCCCAAAATGCGCCGTCTTGGCATGTGGGTGATTTTGGGCTGAAGGCAACCAGGACCCAGCAGGCTCGTCTACAGCCGACCTCGGCCCACTTCTGAGCACCCCTGCCTCAGCCCTGGCAGTGGGGATGTGACGCCAGGCGGGGCGCTCACCTGAGCCTGGTGCTGGCTGGGCTGCGGTGGGCGGGCTCTCGTGGTGGACGGGAGGCCGCGGGCCGCAGGGCGCCGGGACCCACAGAGGCCACCCTGCGGCCTGCTCAGGGCCGAGCCGCCCACCTCCTGGATGGCACCTCCGTCCACTTCAGCTCCCGAAGGGGTGGTCAGAGAACCAGGGCTGAGCCCACTCGTGGCTGTGTTGATTTCCGTCTAAAACAGCGCTAAGTGAGTGTATTTAGTCATCTGCCTTCTTTTCAAAATTTAAATGTAAAAAAAGAGGCTCTAGATGATCTAACAGGAAGCAGTATAACTTGCGGATCGAAGCTTCAAGATACAGTGGGTGCAGAAAAGGGTGCCGTGTGGGGGCGTTTGTCAACAGGAATGGCTTTAACTTGGGAAAAGCTGATCTTAGACCCATTAGGCTGAGAAGTTGTCTCCGAGTTCATGACAATAAATGAAACCACGCGCTCTCGGCTGTGCTTACATCCCCGGGATGGAGGTTTCAGACAGTCGTGGAAGTGGGAAGGGGCCCAGCACCACCGATGGCCTCACCTGGAGCTAAGGCACGGAGCACACGTGTGCGGGCCTCCATGTCTGCCTGTGATCCTCACAGCCAGCTCTACATTCTAGAGTTTCAAGTCTGTCTGGCTGAATAAAGGTCCGGGCCCTTCCCATCCGTCAGCCAGGAGCAGCCTAGGAGGTGAGCAGGACCCCAGGCCACAGTGTCAGGGCTCACCACCACCCCTGCCCACTGTCTCTGCCCCCCTGAACCCAAGTCCCTCCCCGGAGCTCAGGATGTGAGCTTCTCTGGAAACGTGGCCGCTGCAGGCGTAGCCAGAGTCAGGAGGACGGCATCACGGTGGCCCTAAGCCAGCGTGTCCTCGTAAGGAGAGGGAAACGCTGGGTGAGGACAAGTGCGGGGGAAGGTCTTGTGGTGACAGGACCGGGGCCGGGCTGGCAGTCTGCAGCCCTCCTGGCAACACCAGAAGCCGGAGGGAGGCTGGGACAGATGCTCCCTCTAGGTCTCCAGAAGGAACCTTGACCTCGGCCTCCTGGCCTCCGGAACTGTGGGAGAACAGGTTTCTGCTGGTCACGGCACCCGTGTGTGATGCTTTGTGGCAGCAGCCCCAAAACGGGCTCTTGGAGTTACACCCAGGTCAGCCGGGGGCCCCGCTCCCCTGGGCTGCCAGCGAGTGGGCGGGCGCAGGGCAGGGAGATGCCGGCCGAGGCCCTTGGGACTGGGGGGAGGGGGGCTGCCCAGGCACAGCCAGGTCCTCAGGGGTGACTCACCGTCTGGGAATGGCCCCTAGGCCTCCAGACTGGGGGCCACCCAGACCCGGAAAGCCTCCCCAGCAAGGAGAACACTCACCCTGGCGTGGCTGACGGTTCCCAGGCAGGCACCCCCGACAGCCCTCGCTCAGTCCTCACGACAGCCTGCGTCTCGAGTAGGAACTGGTCTTCTCCTGTTACAGGCGGGAAACCAAGGCCCAGAGAGGGCGAGGAAGTCGCCAGGAGTCACAGAGCTGGGGAGACTGCCTCCCAGCTTGTCTTGTTCCAAACTCCACGTTCTCTTCCTCATAAATCCTCGCAGAGGCAGATGCCAGACAGACTGGTAGACAGAAGCGATGTCACTCCGGAAGACGTGGCAGAAAATGCGGACCGTCCTGTCCTTGGGGGACCCCGTGGCACCAAGGAAGGGACGCAGGTGTCTCCTCAGCAGAGCCTGATGCACAAGGGGCTCTCGGGGTGAGGACAGCGACCGAGCAGGGGAGACTCTGGCCATCGATTGCCTGAGGCCCAGGAAGCCCTGCGGTCTGAGGGCTGACTCGTGTCTGCAGCTGCGGGCGGCATCAGGAGGGGCAGAGTGCCCGGCATCTCCAGGAGCGCGGCCCCGTAGCCCTCGCAGCCCTAGCAGGTCTCCGGAGAAGGTCGGCAGCCACTGGGGGGCGGCAGGGGGGGCGTGCAGGGGCCCAGTGACGTCTGGGAGGGTCCCCAACCCCGTCCAGTGCGGTAGGTGAGGCTCGCAGCATCCTGTCCCCTCCCCCCCCCCGCCCTGGGTGAGTGACAGGTCCTGGGACATGTTACCCTCTCCGCTGAGCATTGGTTCTTTCTTCTGCAAAATGAGGATAGTAACACTTCCTCAGGAATGTCTCGAGGCTCAGGTGTCTGTGCACGGCCGCTGTGAGCAGGCCCTGCCTCGGAGAGAGCCTGTGTTCAGACACCGGGAGGATGGATCTCCTGTCCCCACGGCTGCCTGATCCACTGGAGAGCTCAGCGGTACTGTTCACAGAAGGCAGACAATCCCGGTAATCTTGGCTCCTTTGTATGCACATCTGAACAACTAGAGCTTGTCAACCAGCACAATCACACCTGAAAGGGCTGTTTGCTGTAGGACAGATAACAGGATTGCGGGCAGACAATGAGGTTTGGAGACTAGTCATCAGAGGGAAATGGGAAGAGTCACCAGGGCCTTGGGCAACAGAAAACTTGAATGGCTTTGGTGTCTGCACGTGATTCCCCAGGAAGGTTGAGTTCCTGGAGGTGTGAGGCCTCCGTGGGCCTCTAGAGGGCAGATGCAGGAGGTGCTGCACAAAAGGTGAGGCAAGCACACTGGGCTCCATGTAAGAGCTTCGTTACTAAACATGAATCCCTTCGGGCCTGAGCATCAGTCATCGCACTGGCCGCTGCTGCCACGCCTCCATCCAGAGTTCTGCAGACGGCTGTGTACCCGACAGACATGCTCAGGGAGGCAGCACAATGGATGGAGGGAGGGATGGATGGAAGGGTGGTGGGTGGATGGATGGGTGGATAGAGGGATGGAGGGATGGAAGGAAAGATGGAAGGAAGGAAGGGAGGGAGGGAGGGAGGGAGGGAGGGAGACAGGAGGCAGGGAGGAAGGGAAGGTGGGAAGGATGGAAGGAGGAAAGGTGGGAGGAGGGAGGGATAGACAGATTTTAAGGAAGTGGCTCATGCACTTGTGGGCACTGGCAGGTCCTACATTTTACAGGCAGGTCAGGAGACTAGAAACTCAGGCAGGAGTGGATGCTGAGGTCTTGCAATCGCACTTCTTCTCCAGGAAGCCTCAGTTTCTACTCTAAAGACCTTAAACGGAGTGGATGAGGCTCACGCACACTGTGGAGGGAACTCCTCTTTGTTGAAGTTCGCCAATGTCAATGTCATCTACAAAATACCTTCAGCACAACACCTGGATTAGTGGTTGATCAAATCACGGGGTGTGACAGCCCAGCAGACTGGACACATAAAATTAGTCGCAGCTGGTGCTGAACTGGAAAGACAGGGTAAGACTGTGTGCTGCTCAGGACGCCTGCGCCTGGGGCGGCAGAGGTGGAGGTGGTGGGTGAAATTTGATCTTTACCCACTGACACTGGAGAGGTCCAGAGACATTCGGATGGGGAGGTGGGCAGGGTCAAAGCAGTGGCGCCTTCTCTGCCTGCTGCAGGGAGGATGGACCTGGTAGACCGGTGGGGGGTGGCGTCTTGGCGGTGGTCCAGGGCGATGGCCAGGGCCAGGACCCTCAGCGGTTATGGGAGGGAAGATGGAGGAACAGAAATCGACTGAGCCACTAGGAGCAACTGGAATCCACAGGGTTCCTCAACTCCCTACATGTGGGTGAGCACCAAACAGGCCACTTCTGGGTTGGAGGGTCTGAGAAAGCAGTTTGGAGGATCACATCAGCGATCCAGAAGAAAACAGACATCTTTCAGGGAAAGTAAGGTTTTGGGTTTCTGCATTGAAGTTTGAAATTCTTGTGGGGCAAGCAGGCAGCACTTGTAAAGGAGTGTGGAGCCCTGGGGGGATTTGTGACTGGTTAGTACGGGACCCCTGGCTGGCATGGTCCTGGTCGCTGGAGGACTGGGAAGGCTTCTCCCTGTGGTAACAGGGATGACAGCTTCCGTGACAAACGTGCAGCATCTGGAGGGGCCTGAGCCGGACCCCAGCACAGCTGCCTGCAGGTGCAGACCCTGGGAAGCGTGCAGGTACAGGAGGTTACCGACACAGCAGCGGGCGAGCGCCCCGTCACCCCAGTCCCGCCGCAGCATGCGTGAGGTAGAGCGCCCCTCTGGTCACACGACAGTGTGGAGGTCAGAACAGACCCAGGCTCCTCTCTGACGCTGGGACTTGGTGATCATGTGTCCTTGGACACAGGACAGCCTGGACTTCCTCAACTGTAACATGCAGAGCCTGGATCCTGGCAAGTGAAGTGTTAGAATGGGGCTGCAGACAGACGGAAGAACGTGGGACTGCCTCTCCTCCTTCCCACGGACCCCTGTGTCTTCTGGTGGTTCCAGGCAAGGCCCCCTTGGGGGAGGCCCGGTGGGGTTCTCCCGGGTGTGGCCACAAAGGAGAAAACTAAAGGACACTGAGCGTCCGCCTGACCGAGCCCTGCGCCCAGGCCTCTACGCAAACGTCTTCTGCGCTCCCAGCGGTGCCCTGGGGTCAGCAGTGCCCAGGCCGTGGGTGCTTAACAGGCCTCACGGGCTCAGACCCCTGGCTCCGATCCTGCTGCAGCGGGTGTGTGTACATGTCAGACAGAGACAGAGAGACACGCGGAGGGGGAGGGGGCGAGAGAGAGAGAGAGGGAGGGAGACTGAGAGACAGAGAGAGAGCGAGGAGAGCTCCAGCAAGCGCTTGGAATCGTGCCTGCAGCTTGCTAAGCACTGCGAACGTGTGTTAGAAAACAACCCCCACCCCTACTGCACATGTGGAAACGGCGGCTGGGCGAGGCGGAGCAACTTGGCCGAGGCCTCCGGTCGTGGGCGCAGACCTGGGAATGGAACCCGCGGGCCCAACCTGAGCTCCGCACCCGGGGCAGCGCCGCGGCCCGACGCCCGGCGGGAGGTCCTCGCCCCGCCCCGGCCCTTGGGGAGGAGGGGGCGGGCGGGGAGGAGCCGCGCGCATGTGCACAGCTGGCGCCCCCCGCCCCCCGCGCGCAGCTGGGACGTGGGCCGCAGCCGGCGGCGGTGGACACGCCGGGCCCTCGCGGTCGGTCGCACAGTCCGAGCGTCCCGCGCGCCGTGGGCCATGGCCGTGCGCGCCGCGCGCCCCGCGCGCCCCTGCTTGCTGGCGCTCGTGCTGTGCTCGTGCTGGGGGGCACTGGCCGCGGTCGCCCCCAAGCCGGGCAACGGGTGTCCGAGCCGCTGCCTGTGCTTCCGCACCACGGTGCGCTGCATGCATCTGCTGCTGGAGGCCGTGCCCGCCGTGGCGCCGCAGACCTCCATCCTGTGAGTCCGGCGGGGCGCGGGGGACCTGGGCGCGCGGGGCGGCCGGGGGCCGGGGGGAGGGTCGCGCGGCGGCGCCTTTGTCCTCCGTGGCGGGGCGGGGGGCGGACCTGAGCGCAGCGCGCGCCGCCTCCAGAGCCGCCTTTGTTCGGAGCTCGGCATCCCCGAGGGACGGGAAAGTTGTCGGCACCCGCCGGGGAAAGCCCCCCGCCCTGCCCGGCCCGGTGCTGCTGGCTCCCCTCCTCCGCTCGCCTTCCTCCCGCTCCCGCCCCTCTCCGGCCCCCTCTTCTCCCGGGGCCCGGCTTCCCCCTCCTCCCGCTTCCTCTCCTCCCCCTTCCTTTCCCCTCCCCCTCTTCCCCCCTCCTTCTACTCGGCGGTTCCCGCTCCCCGTTTCCCCCTCCTCCCTGAGCGCGGCACCCCTGTCCCGGCTCTGGGGGCGGGGGAGGGGCCCTCCCTGGCGCACCCTCCGTGACCTCACGTCTCCGCATCTGCCGGGGCGCCGAGAGCCTCCTGCCCGGGTTGTCCCGGGGCCCGTGGGGCGCACGGTTCTCTGGGGCTTTCTCCGCGCCGTGAGCTAGCCTGGCCGAGTTCCGGGAGGCGCCGCGGTGCGGGTCCCCGAGTTGCGGGGCAGCGCGGGCGGCCCGGGGGTGGATACAGTCGGGGTCCGAGCGGGTTTGCGCCCGGGGCACGTCCCCGTCCTCATCTCCAGCCGGGGCGCGCCCAGGTGGTGCCATCGGAGACCCGGCGCTCCGGCTGGCAGGACGTATCGCGCCCTCGCCGGCCGACGCCCGCCCTCCCTAGAGGATCCCGGCCCCGGATGCCGCAGAGTCGCTGCAGGCCTGTTTGGATGCGCCTCTGATTAGAAATTTTCAGAATCTGTAAAGGCAGCCTGCGTTTCAGGCGCTGACTGTATTCAGCGTCCCACAGCTGCCCTTCTGAATGCCAAAAATAGTTTCCACTTTTCTTGGCCGAGCCAGAGTACTTTGGCACCATGAAGAGCCTGCAAAAGTTGTAAAATTTTGAGTGAAGTATTCAGGAAGTGGGCGGTCAGTGTTCCTACTTTTAAAACAAAGTACACGGACAGACCATTCTGCTAGTGGTCGCCAGCTGTGCTGGCAGCTTCCTGCGGGCCCTTGGCGGGACTCTCCACGCAGCCTGGAAACTGTCCCTCCGAGAGAGACAGACACGGGCTTCCTTCCCGTGCGGAGGGCCGGCCAGCGGGGCGAGGCGGCGAGCAGGAGGGCATCAGGCTCTGAGGAGAGGGACCGTGACAGGCCAAGTGAGGGTGTTCTGGAGCCAGTCATGTCATTCTTCAGTGAGTCAGTGGAAAAAGCCTGGACCCTGAAGCCGTTTTTCACATCTGGCCAAAGTCTAATACTCGTACTGGGCTTTGCCCTCACATCTTAATGGCTTTTTAAAAAGAACAATATTTTAAAATGTGACGGTTGTAGAACAGAGATGGAGCCACCAGCCTCCTGCGGGTGGTGAGATTCTCCACGGAACCTCATAGGGTTTTGTAAAACAGCTGAGGGTAGGAAGGGAACGTGACCTAATAAATAGGTAACCCTGGAGAGTTCCAGAAATCCTTCTGCTTTATTATTCCGTGGGGTTTTGTAGTTTTCAAAGATGTTTTGAAATGACCTTGCGTGGTCTCGTTGATTCTGTGAGGGGGCAGGGTGTGCTAAGCTGACCAGATCCCTCACAGAACCAAGCGGATTATCGCTGACATGGACACACACCCAGCTGGCAGCTGCGTAGACACAGGCACAGGGGGTGGAAGCTCCCATCGCTGCCAGTGTAGACCTGGGACAGGGGAAGAACTGGGTCCTGGTGGGAGGGGGTCCAGCTGGGGGCCCGGAGCTGGGGACACAGAGGCGGGCGGTGATGATGAGAGAGACCAGCTCGGGGGCGCCATGTTGCCGCCTGTGGGCTCCGGGGTCCGGCCTGGCGCGTTCCTGGGGGGCTGCTCCTTGGGGTGCAGTCATGTCACAAGTTCCACTTGTGCAGAAACATTCAGTGTTCACTTTCAGCTTTTCTCCCAGGTCTCTGTTCTCATGCATCTGCTGCTGTTTTCTATTTTTAAAAAATTATTTGGTGGCAACTGGGGACTTAAAAGATGTGAGGGTAAGTGAAGACCCTGGCCCCAGACCTAACTGCGCCGTCCAGCCATCACTTCATCCCTTTGCTTTTGGGACCCTCCCCTCTCCCACCTCTCCTCGGCCCCCCCAGAAAGACTGAATGGGAATCGCTGGGCATATCAGACTGGTCTCCTGCTCAGGGTGTTTCAGGGTGTGTCCAGGTGGGGCCCGAGAGTGGCCTGTTTTGCCTCGTGGCTGGGCTTCAGAAATGATGGTCCGAGAGTGTCCTGTGATTCCGGTTTGACCCTGGAAAGTAGAAAGTGGTGTTCTAGCCGCCCTAGGATCTGGAGTCCTCGGGCTCTGGTGCTGCAGCTGGTCCCTTTACCGTTGGGTGTGGTACTCAGTTCAGCTCAGCTTTTGTAGAAATACTTGTTTAGTTTTTGAGTATTTTACTCTGCTCAGCACTACGGGAGACGTTTGTCACGGTGATGATGAAACAGCTAGCGCTAAAACCTAAGCAGTGTGCCGTCTTTACTTGGCCCGCTTCCCGTCCTCCCCTCCGCCGGGACCTCTCGGGGACGACACGTTCTACACCTCCCGAGACACATTCTTCACCTCCCGCCTCATGAGTCCTCATGAGCCCTCCGCGCCCCAGCCCCGGCCCCGTCCTTCTCTCCGTGGCCTCGTCTGTGCGGTCGTGGGGTCGCCTCCTTAAAGCTGGCTCCCACCCCACGGTCCAGGCCGCTCCAAAGCCGCCGTCCATGTGACAGGAAGCCCTGGCCTCGGAGGGCACCCAGGGCCAGGGGCTGGCGAGAGCTCCTCCCCTGGGGTCGTGGTCAGCCTGCCAGGCAGCTGTCCCCACATCCCTCGACGTCTGTGTTTGGGCCTGGGCCAGCTTCCGGTTCCTGCCTCTCGGGGTCCCGGGTCCACTGGGGTGCTGGGGAGGGAGGCCCTGCGGCACTGTGACGAGGGCAACTGGCCGTCCAGGCGTGCCTGGCCGAGGGGGGCTGCGGGAGGCCAGCCCTGGGCGCCATCGCCTCTGGTGATCTGGGCGAGTGGCCGCCCGTCTTTGGGGTGATACCCGTACTCGGAGAAGGTCCTGGTGCTCCCTGGGGACTAGCCCCCCAAGGCACAGCTTCTCCCCTTACCAGCCTCCACTGGAGTTCCTGGAAGCTGGCCGACGGGAGGATCTAACTTCCCACCGCTTCCCTGTGCGCCCAGGTGAGGTCTCTGGCCTACAGGTGGCCGGAGGGAGGGAGCGTTCCCGGGTCAGGAGGTGGGCGGGCTGTCTAGCTGCACCGTTCATGTCCCCCTCCCCTGTCTTTCTGGGGTTCAGGGAGTTCCCTCGCTCCCGCCACCCATCCTGCGGGGACATGTTCAGCCCCCAGGGAGGACTGGCCTCTCCTCCCCTGGGTGAGGCTTCACCAGGTCAGCAAAGCAGCCTCTGGCTGTAGGTCTCTGCAGGACACCCGTGCAGGCCGGGACAACAGGCTTTAAGCTGAAGCCTGTGGCTTACCTGAAGCAGATTTCTGCTTTTAGACTTCTTGTTGGGATGAAGTCAAAGTCTTCATTCTCACAGCTCAGAGGGACATTTTTCGAGTATCTGAATATTGGTAATTTATTTTTCCAAAATGGTGGTGACCACTCGGCGGCGTCCCGAGCCCACAGCTTTGCCAACGCCCAGCGTGCTGTGTGCAGAGAGGAGACCTCGGTGACCCGAGGAAGCTTCCAGAGGCCACCTGGGATGCTGTGTGTGACGTCGGCCATCAGGGAGTGGTCCTGGGTCCGTGCTCAGTTTGGACACAACTTTACATTTGAAAACATGCCTTTGGAAGCTGCATCTGGAAAAACTTCCTTGGAAACGGCAGCAGGGCAGCTAGAAGGCCCCCCCCCCCCGTGTTATTAGCGAGGCAAGGACATCGTTGTAAAAAAGAAAGCGCATCGGGCCCTGTGACTCCGAATCCGGGGGTAGCTCCGGCTTCGTCCGGGGTGTGGACACTGCAGCCTGGACGCGGTCTCCTCCCCTCTGTGCGTCCCCGGCCGCCTCCTCAGTCCTATGACTCAGCTTCCCAGCCTGGTGACGCCCGGCAGCTGTCGGCTTCCCGTCCGATGGCCTGAGTGCAGGAGATGAGTCTCGGTCACAAGCACGAGTTCTGGGAATCGTGTGAACAGACCCGCTGTCTGTCCCCAGCACCCTGGGCGGCAGGCGGTCATGCCCACCAGGCCTGGGCCTGGCGGCTCCTGGAGCTAAGGACAGGACCTGCCCTGCCCGAGGACTCTGGCCTGGAAGCGTGGGAGGGCTCCTTGCCTGGGGGAAGGCGGGCATTTTATTAGAAGAGGTGGCGGGGGGCAGGCTGGAGAGAGCTGTCCACTGCACCTGTGACAGGCGCCACGGTCAGGTGTCAGCAGAACAGCGACAGAATCCCAGTCTCCGGAGCTGGGCCCGTCATCCCTTTGACGGATGGGTGAGCGCTGGAAGGTCCGTGCGCATGTGCTGGTTCCCGCTGGCTGAGTAGGAGGTTCTGTCTTGTTGGCTGGAGATGCCGGGCTCTTTCCTGGGCACTTGCCAACAGGAAGAAACTGGAGTAGGTGCCGTGGTGAGGGAATGGGGGCCTCGGGGTCCCGGCCGAGCTCTGAGGGCAGCGCCCAGGGCTGGAGTTGGGCCCGGCCTCCCGTCTCCCTCCACCGTGTGCACTGGCGGGGCGCTGCAGGCCTTCAGTGCCCGAGACGTCAGGTCTCTCAACTTAGCGTCCGGGTTTAACGAGCATTTGAATTGTGACAGTTTCATGTGCTTTTGGGGGTACACAAGAAAATGCGGTTTGTTTACAAATACAGTTTTGGGTGAATTCAATTTAAAAGCAGTTAAACATCGCTGAATTTGATGCTTAAATAGTCAATTTGGACGTTTCGTGTGTTACTATATGTCTCTGCTGGCCGGTAGCTCCCTGGGGTCGACCTTGGACTTGAACTGCTAACTACGTGTCTCATGTAGCACCTGCACAAAACTCAGCCCACGTGTGTCAGTGGGTGAGGGAATGCTTTTTGGTGTTTAAAATAATATCATCGATAACTTAGGATCTTGCTAAATGGGTCAGCCCAGTGGTTCATGTTTTCTTTATCTTGAAGTTAATTTTGAAAAATAGAAGTCACACCTGCTCCTCTCCTGGTCCCTTGGTTTCTCTTCAGATGGTACCAGCCCACAGAAAGCTTAGGCACATCCCGAGGTAGCTCAGTCCAACAATGACTCATGTGACTGAGTCAAAACTGGCAAAAAATTTAAGTAAGAATGTGTTAGTTGTTTCAGGACTTAATTCTGGGCTCCCCCTTTCTTGGCTCGGGTACAGGGTCGGTTATCCCTGCTAATTTGATCAGTTTCTTTTTTCTGGACACTGTTGCCTTTCTCTCCTTCTCAGCCACCTCAGGGGTAGGGAAGAGGGGACCAGACTGCAGAGAACTTCCCCCGCAGACCCTGGGTGGGCAGTGATCTGACGCTGTGTCCGCAGGGCTCTCCTTGACCTCGTGTGGTTTCCTTCCGCCTCCTTTGAAGGGTGCTTTGTTCAGACCTGGGTGCCCACTGGATAACCGGCTCATCGAGCAGAGAGATGGTGCCTGCCGGCGTCTGGATGCCCAGCCCCAGGGGGCCTGGGGCGGGTGGTTGGGGGGTGCAGGCTGCTGTCACCCAGCCCACGGAGCTCAGAGGCCCACGAGCAGCCCCCAGCCTCGTCCCCTTCGGTTCTACGGTCAGGTCCGCGGTGGAAGCTTAAGCAGTGACGATTCCCTTTTCTGACCTCTGTCTGGATGAGTTTTCACTGAGGAAAACAAAAAGCCTCGTGGGGATTGCGTTGACAGGACAGCAGGCGTTCGTGTTTGCGGTGCGCACGTGGGGGACTTTGCTGTGTCCGGTCTGTGCAGCCGTCGACAGGACAGCAGGAGTTCGTGTTCGCGGCGCGCACGTGGGGGACTTTGCTGTGTCCGGTCTGTGCAGCCGTCGCCACAATCAGGATAATGAACTTCCTCACCCGCCGGGTCCGCGCCCCTGGCAGCCCTTCCTCCCGAGTTCTGCCTCACTGGGCATGACTGCGTCTGTGTTCACCAGGGGTTCTGGGCTTTGTTCTCCTTTCCTGGAATGTCTTTGTCTGGTTTGCGTATCAGGGTAGACCTTGCCTCCCAGAGTGAGTGTGAGGCGCTGCCTGGTCTCCAGTGTTTGGGGAGAGCAGGGGGGACGGGGCTTAGCGCTGCTTGAAGGTCTGGTCCAGCTTCCCAGGGAAGCCCCCGGGCTGGGCTGGGCTTCCTAGGAGGGTTTTAAACTGTGATCTCAAACTCTTCAGTAAACACAGGGCTGTTCGGGACCATTTCTTCCTGAGTGAGCCCTGGGGGCTGGGAGCTCGGACAGCCATCCATCGTGAAGTTCCTCATTATCCTCCTAACGTCTGAAGATCTGCAGGGATGTCAGTTCTCTTGTTCCTGATGTCAGAAATGCGTGTCTTCTCTCTCGTGTTTTCCTGATCAGTCTGCCTAGAGGGTTTTCCGTTGTATCGATCTTTGCAAAAACCCAACTTTTGGATTCATTGATTTTCCTCTTTGGTTTTTCCTTTCTCTGCTTTGCTGAGCTCTGCTCTGATCTTTATCGCCCCCGCACGCACGGCTCCGCTGAGCGCTTGACGCTCCGGGGTCCCTGGCGTCCTCTCTCTGTCCCTGGAGCTCCAGCTGCCCTGTCTGCGTCCTGTGGGTTCTCGCTGTCCCCTGGGCAGCAACCGGGGGCGGTTCAGTGCTCACCTCCTTCGTTTTCACTCCCTCGGGGATCCTGTCTGTTGCTGACCCATGCACAGTATCCTGAAAACAGTTGTTTCATGTATTTTGTCAGCTTTTTGGTTGTTTCAGACCGGAGAGGAAGTCTGGCCCCTGTTAGCCCATCTTTTTTTGTAATTTTGTAAAACCTTCATTAAATTCTTTTGCAACTTTATAACAGTGTGGCTTATAAAGAAAGTAACAAATAGAATAATGCTTTCACATGCCCCAAGTCCTGATTTAAAAAAACTAAAAATTGTCCAACCCGCTGTTCTCCATTTGCCTTTGGAAGGCTGTTGTACTGGGCAGAGGAGTTTAACTGCAGCTGTGTGATAAATGGTCGCAGGGTCTCGGTGGATTAAAACAGTGTGAGTTCCTACTTCCCTCACACAGAATCCAGGGCAGATGTCCTTGCTGGGCAGCTGTCACTGGAGGCTCTGCTCTCAACCCGGGGCCTGCAGACCCCGGCCAGCAGGGCAGTGGCCTGGGTGCTGGGCTGATCTGTGCGGGACATGCCACGCCCTTCACCCACCTGTGGCTGCGGCTGCTTCTGAGGACAAAGGCAGAGCTGGGTAGTTGTGACATGACAGTACATTTCCTGTCTGGCCCTTTAAGGTAACGGCGCTCTACCAGTGACCTGGGGACCCAGACTCTGTCCACCCTGTAGCTCTGCTGTCCTGGTCCCTGGCCCTCAGGCTGTCAGGGAAGCGGAGGGGCGAGTGAGCAAGAGGAGGGTCCAGGGCTTCAACTGCCCCAAGGGGACACGTCACTTGTGCTCACATTGCCTGGGGGGCACCGGTCCCCTGTCCCCACCTGGTGCCTGGTGGGCTCCGGTCCCCTGTCCCCACCTGGTGCCTGGCGGGCTCTGGCACGTTGTTTAGGGCCTCCCCAGGAAGGGAAACCACACTGGGAGTGTCGGACGTGCTGGACGGGCCCTGCCTGGCTGCCGTGCTGCCTTCGCTGTGTCGTCTCCAGGCGCTGCCGTTGCATGTGGGCACCTCTGGCCCCTCACGTGCAGAGCAGAGAGGGCTGCGAGGTGTCAGCCCTGCTTCCCGTGTCCTGTGCCGTGTGGTGGTTCCCTGCTCCAGCCCCCGTTAGTTTAGGTCCCACTGTGGGCTGTAACAGGGACCATCACGGGTAAACAGAGGTTAAAAACTAGAATCTCCTTCTTCTAACAAGGATTTTGTCCATTCCTCCTCAACCGAGAGCTGCCCCGTGTAATTGTCGTGGCAGGTGTTGAACAGCCTGTGGTGGTGACCCGTAGATCACAGCCGGGTTTCTTAGAAGCCAAGCGCTTGACTCAAGATTTTCTGCCAGGACGAGGCATATTTGGGTTTGCGCTGGGTTTTTGGAGATTTGCAGGCTGCCGTCTCTCAGGCCCTGCAGGCATGGCTGCGAGCAGGGGGCGGTGGACCCTGCCGCTCACCCGCTCCAGCGCCCCGTCCTGTTTACTCTTCTTTTACAGCATAGTTTTAAATATTTTTATGCAAGCTGTACGTGTTCATGGTAGAAAAATGTGAAAATACAAATAAAAACACCATAATAAATGACGCACTTTTCTATTATTAGAGGAAACTGTTAGCCTGCCGGGCTTTCCCTCAGATACACAAACGGTCATGTGAGTGCACATGGACACGGAATCACTGGGGTGTCTGCGTGTCTGTCCGTGTCCGCAGCTCTGTCTGTCCATCAGCCGTCTACGTCTGCTGTGTTCCGTGGATCATCTATCACCTGTGCATCTGTGGACCTATCTCTCTATCTCTGTGTCTATGTGTTATCTCTCTGTATCTACCCACCTCCCTACCTGCCCGTCTGTTTCCAGACATTAGAAGGGGGCATGTCCTGCTCTCCGTGCCCTCTGCGTGCGATTAAGCCTGCCTGCCCACGGTAGCCATGTGTCTGCAGTGATTAGAGGTCTGCACCATCATTGTTGATGGCCACATAGTATTTATTTTTTGGGATTGCCAACTTTATTGAATCAAATTCTCATCATGGGTCATTTCTTTGTTTCCACTTTTCTGCTAGTGTAAACCATACCTCTGAATGCCTTTGTGTACATTTTTGGGATTATTCGCCTTGACTACGTGTCTGTAATCTGCAGGCTTGGTCTGCACCAGGGACGGGTCTGTGCGTTGTGGGCTTTTCCTGTTCCGTTTTCTTCCTGGACATTGTCCGTGTTTTCCCGAGGACAGGTGTCCCCCCTTCGCTCGGCATCGTTTGCCCACCTGCCGCAGAACTAACTCACCCACGCCAGGCGGAGGTGCATGCCCGCAGAGGGAGGTGGCCTGTGGGACGCGGGGCGCACGGCCCCGAGGGCGCCACTCACACCTGACCGTGGAGACATGGCATGCGCACCTGTGCGCCCTCACTCGGTAGCCGCGCTTTGATGGTGGTCCCGGGTTTTCTCTCCGGAGGCTTTGATGTCAGCGCGTCCTGAGGACTGCGCCAGCTCCGGTGTGGGCCCCTCCCCAGGCTGCAGCGCAGCCTGGCTTATGTTGGGTTCCGGCCACCCCGTCTGTGGCCAGTTTCCTGTGTGGTCTCTGCCCTGTGGTTGGATGTCCCTGCTGGGCCCCGAGATCTGAGGTGGGAGGGGCTGGGAGAGCCCCAGCTCAGCACCGCCTCGGTCACCGGAGGCGAAGTTTAAGGTTGATTCTCGTTATTCGCGGGGTTGTGTTCTACATAGTCTGTGCGAATTCTGAGTTAGTGACCCGGGACCCTTGCTTCCGGGAGACACAGGGTCAGGGTCCAGCCTGGCGCAGGTCACAGCGTCGTTGTCATCCAAAGATTGATGCACAGCCCGGTCTTGTGAGCTTCTGTTTACAGAGCACTTACTTAACGTCTGTTGTTGGTGCACCAACGTGGAGCTCGGGGCAGCACAGACTCGTGCCTGGAGGAAGCTGATCCCACACACGTGTTTTCCCCGTGACCGGACAGCCCGTCGGCACCACACTCGGGGGCGATTTTAAACAGCAGAGTCACCAACAAAAGGCACAAAAATGCGAACAACATGGCACCGAATAGACCCTGAAAAGGGCACGAGTCCACATCCTCATCTCCGTGCCCGTCCTCGATGGTGACAGGGACACCGCAAGGATCGACTTTGGGATCACAGTTAGACTTTATAGCAAGCGGGAAAATTCTCAGATCTGGAATCCGTGAGCGATGGGGCGGGACAGTGTCCTCCCGTGTTCCAGGTGGAGATGCTGTGACCTCAGGGCGCGGGGGCTCGGGAGGGGCCTCGTCGCGCTGCCTGCCCCGCAAAGTCCCCCTCGCCCACCCCAAACCTTCCTCGGAGTGGGGTCTCAGGGTTTACGTGGTTGGTTAAGAGCAGGGCAGTTCCCTCCAGAATAGCAGGACACTTCTAACCTTTAGCAGTCTCTACCTAATCTTCTCTGGGGAGAAAGTATCTTGCCTTTGAGGTTCTATCAAGTTCAAAGTCGTTAATTATTATTTGCGACATGCCAGGGGGAACCTCCTGCGTGGAGACGTTGCAGGCCAGGTGCCGGGCGTGGAAACGGACAAGGCTGCCTTCGGTTTGGCCGAGCTGTGGTCTCCTGGGCAGGGAGACGGAGCCAGTAAGAGCCACGGTGTTAATGACGGAGGCTGACCTTGTGGGAGATGGCCGTCCCACTGAGGGGGAAGGAGAGCTCGTCCAGCCAGGCTGCAGCTCAGGGTGTGGTCGGCCCCGGCCGGGGCGCTGCTTCCCAGCTTTCCCGATGTGCACCCCTGGGCAGGGTTCTCGCCCCTTGAAGCCTCGGTTTCCCACCTGCAGGGGCATCCTGGGCATGAGGGCGGGGATGCACGTGTATCTCCTGACACAGCCTGCCTGATCGATGCTCTGCTGGGGAAGCTGTTCTTATCATCACGTCTGGGTTTATTGACCCTGCGGACGTGAACCAGAGGAGTCCAGAGGAGGGAAGACAGGCAGCGGGAGAGAACTAGGACGCTGGGGCTCCTTTAATTGAAGCAGATACTTGCGATGCAAACAGGAAATACCACCAGGCTAGTTTTCAGTGCACATTAGATAGGCGTTCCCTCTCCCAGGCCAAACCCAAGTGTTTAAGAAGCATCTAAACTCCCCTTGTGATGCCGCACCCAGAAGGTGCCTTTCACGGGACTCAGGAAACGCTCCGTGATCGTGAGTTCCTGCCCTTCCCAACTTCTCTAAGATGCCATTCCTGCCAGATCTAATGTTCATTATTTGCTAGGAATTGAGGACGTGGATGGAAATTCAGAATTACTCTAAGTAAATGAAAGGCTGGGATTGGTAAAGATGGCAAGATTTTGCCCCTGCAGTGTTTGGATTGATACGTTCCCTTTCTGTGGGGAAAAGTGAGGCCAACACAGCCCTCAGGCGGGAGATTTCTTTACTCAGAAAGAAATGAGATTGCAGACAAATGCGAGAGAGGGAGCCGTTCACCCGAGGAATGCGGGCTGCACTCGTCTGCAGCGCTGGTTAAATTTATGCTTCTTTTCCTGGTCACAGCTTCCTTTAGGGGAAGAGCCTAGATTAGGCTTGTCACTTCCTGGAGTGAAACAGTATTTCTAAAAATCCAGAACCAGCTAAGCAGCGCTTTAACTTTTAAAAATAGCAGTTAAAGTGGATGCAGTTAGTCATCGTTGTTACTTATTCGGACATGTGGGATGTTTGTATTGGCATGGCAATGGGTGGCCAAATATTAATCCTGAGCACTTGTTTTCCTGTGCATGTTATTTTGATGTGTAATTTTCTTAGGTCAATGCCTGTGTCACCCCTTCCATCCACTCACCCACGCATCTCTCCATCCATCCATCCATACATCTTTCAATCTGTTCATCCATCTGTCCATCTGCCGTTCCATCCATCCATCCATCCATCCATCTGCCCATCCATCCGTCCATCTGTCCGTCCATCCATTCATCCATTCATGCATCTATCCTTCCATAACCACCTACGCCTTCATCCATTCATCCATCCATCCATCCATCCGTCTGTCTGTTTGTCCCGCCCTCCGCCCCCCGCCCCTATCCTGGTGTCCTTGGTAAGTGGCAGGCACTGGTGCTGAGATGCGTAGACCCCACTGCCATGAGGCAGAGTCTGTGGCATAGGCTGTGCGCCTCTATCCTGACGCAGATCTGTCCCCAATCCGTCCCACCCCCGTGGTTCAGGGGTGGGGTTGGAAGCCCAGCAAGGGGAGGGGGGTGGTTATAGAAAGGCGGTCGCCTGGGAAGAACTTTCTTAGACCCAAGCCTCTTTCCTCTTAAACTCAGAACGCACTGGCTTTAAAATCCAGCTTGCTCGTTGTTTTCCCTAGTCTTAGAGAAGCCGCCTTCTCACTTTTCTGCGGTTTCTCGGAGTTCCGTGTCCAGCAGCCTTTCTCAGCTGCGTTGCAAGAGGAGGAAGCCCAACAGAAAATGATTATTTTCTCAGTTCTTTCAAGGACCCTGCTGGCCTAGTACCTGGGCGCTGGAGATAACCCAGTTCATTACATACGGTGGGCGCTGCATTAAGGCTTCTCGATTTCTCACTGGAGAAGGACTCTGAGACCATAGGAAATCTGGACATCAGGGCCCAGGGAGAGGACTGCGCCAGCATCCCTGCCAAGGAGAGGCCCGTGAGGCGGGTCAGGCTGGCAACGTGGGATCCCTTTAATGAAAGTGAAGAGGAAATTTCAGGAGGGACCACCTCGGCTAAGGTCTACCTTTACTCCCTTCACAAGGTTCCATTTCGTGTCCCCTCCCCTCAGAACCTTTCCTGAGGATTCACCTCTGACCCATCCATTTTAAGTTCCTTGGGGTTTATTATTTGCCCCACACTTCTTTTGTCCTGGTTGATGAAACGATATCACTTACACCCTAGAAATGTGTTCTCATTTAGTAATTAACTTGGCTTGCACATCCCGTCTTCCTAAAAACTCAAGACCTGTGTTTGTAGGAAGCTTCCTAGGTGAGATGATGCCGGAGCGTCTTGGTAGAGGGTAGCTCTTTGGTATCAGTACTTGTTGATTCTGTTTTTGATCCATTTCCTCCGTGGTGGTAACTACAACGCAGTCTGATTTGAGGCTGTTAGAAAAGCAGCAGGCAAAAGTCAATCTGTTTGGTAGGGCCTGAAATCTACTTCCTGGGCTTGGTTTCTGCTGGGTTCTGTGACTGTCTGCTTGCCAGTTGGCTAAGTCTTGGACGAGCGCCCAGTGGGATAACATGATTTATCCGTTTATTTTGCTGAACTCAAAGAGTAAGCTCTGTCTGTCTCTGTAAGAACAAACTCAGCCCGTTCAATTGTGTAAATTATAATATTTGTTGTAACAAGTAGGGTACATCTCAGCACGCCTGGGTGTCTGGGATAGTTAGTTTTATGTGTCCACTTGGCTGGGACACAGTGCCCAGATAGTTGGTCAAACGTTATTCTAGAGGTTTCTGTGGAGGTGTTTTTAGAGGAGATGAACACTTAAGTCAGTAAGTAAGCAGATGGCCCTCCACAGCGCAGGTGGGCCTCATCCCATAGGTGGAAGGACTCAGGAGAAGAAAAGCAGGACGGCCCTGGGATCAGACGGCGGCCCTTCCCTGGGGGTCCATCCTGCAGGGTCACCTGCAAACTGTGGACTTGCCGGCCTCCACAATAAGTCTTTCCTTAACAGAAACCAATCTCAATTTCTCTCTCTACATGTGCACCCCCCCCCCCCACACACACGCACACACACGTCCTGTTGGTTCTGTTTCTCCAGGGAACCCTGGCTGATGCCGTTCTGTGTCGAGTGTCGCGTGACCCTGGTTCTCTCAGCCATAGCTGGTTGGATCCAGGTGGACACCAGATCAGACACAGTCTCCACGTGCTGGCCGATTACTTGTGATCAGGCTTCGATCAGACAGGTGTCTCTCTGGGGAACAGGAACTAGAAAATACTAAGGGAATAAACAGCCAGCAGTGGAGCTGAGGCTGGCAGGCTGTGCTCTGAGGGTCCAGGGCAGCCATAAAAGCCCATCAGAGGCTCAGAGCTCCAAGGAAGCAGAGAGGGCAGAGGTGGGGCAGGGGGGTGGCTGGAGCACGGACACCTGGACACCTGGACGCCTGGACACCTGGACGCCTGGACGCCTGGACGCCTGGACGCCCGAAGGCACCCCTGGCCCGGGAGAGAGACTCTCAGAGAAGAGCCAGTGGGTGTGGCGCCTCTGTTCCTGTTCGAGGCTGCAAGTTGTTGAATGAGTTTTTATTGCTTGAGCCCAAAACTTGATTACTTTGTTTAAAATTACATTTAACAGTGAAAGGAAAAAAACGATCTTTTAGTTATGTGCTATTATATAAGTGTGATCATTCATTTAAGATTTTTTAACACAGTAAGGAAAAGAAAAATAGTTTGTATCCTGCATCCCGTAACCCTTGGGGCATAGAAACTTTGTCTCTTCCCAGGGCGTCTGTGGACTGACTTCTGTATTACTCATCTCCTGACCCTTCACGAGGAGAATACCTGTGGACCTGTGTGCACCCTGCCCTCCCTCCACCTGTCCCGTCTGCTTCTCCGTCTGTGAGGTTTCCTCTGCGCCCAGATCACGTTGGTGACCCAGGGGTGGTGTCAGCGGGTCCCTGTGTGCCTCTCCCCGCTCACCCCGAGGTGGCCGTCTTCCAGGCACATGGTCTCCGTCCTGACTCACTGAGCATCTGGTTTCCAGGTGAGGCCACAGCACGGCTGTGGGCGGATGTCTGTGCCCGGCAGGTGGCAGGTCAGGGGCGGAGCCAGGACTGGGCGGCAGGTGGCAGCTGTGGACATGCTGGGCCGCCGGTGCCCGTCCTTTCAGTCCGACCAGCCCTGCAGGGTGCGGGGTTGGGCTCGCACGCGTGGATGGTGCCTTGAGCGCGTGCGGAGCCAGGGAGAGACCAGACCCTTCAGCAGGTGCTTTGGCATCTCTTCTGGTGGTTCCCGATCTGCCCGTCCGGCCGGGCTGCTGTTCTAGTTCTGTGATTCCTTCTGCATGAGGCTCCGCTGTAAGGAGGACTTGCCCGTGTCAGCAGTGTCACCGTCAGGTAGACGAGGGCGTCTCCGGAGCTGGCCCGTGGGGTCTTCCCCGTGGTGTACGGCATCCCTCGTTCTTGCCGGTGTGGTTACCAGTCAGGAAAGCCGCTGAGACTGGTTGGATCCACCTGCCGGGGCTGAAAGTGTTTGCGCTGACCCGGGGGCGTCGGACCTGGGAACGTGCTGTGGACTCCTCGCTGGGTAGAGACCTGCTGGGGGATGGGCGGCGGGAGGGAAGTCTCACACGGCCGGGTTTCTAGACGTGGACTTGGGATGGCATTGGCGCCCCAGAGAAATGCTGTGCTGAAACCACACAAGTCTTTCCAGCCGCACCTGCATCTTCACCAGGTGGAAACTGGGGCTTGCTGGGTGCTGCTCTGGTGTCTTCAGGTCACACTGATGGGGGCTGGTGGGACTGTGCCTGGGGAAGGGGGGTCTCGGGGACACGCTTTTGGCGCAGAGGATGAGGCCCCAGGCCCCCCGTAGGCTGACCAGGTGGGCTGTGTGGTTTCAGGCCAGTTAACTCCCTTCTCTGAACCTCTCCTCTGCGTGTGAGATGAAGGCTCACCACGCACGCCAGTGGGAGATGGCCTGTCCCTTTCCGGGGCTGCCGCACACTCGGCCCACCTGTGACCTGTGCCCGCCCCACCCCCCCACCCCCCCCGCCCGTTGCCGCCGCTCTGGTCCTGTCTCCGGCCCGTTTCCTGCTTCACTGGTCTCAGTTCATGTGGTCCTCACAGGAGAGGTGGGGACATCATCCCCTTACCCTGCAGATGAGCAAACCCAGGAAGGATCAGAGAAGTCAAGGCATTTGTCCAGGATTGCACAGCCAAGGAAGAGCAGAGCAGGGATTTGAATCTGGACCTGCCTGGTGCCAGACTCGGAAGCTGATTCACCTACGCAGAGCAGCCCTCGGGGCGCCCTGGCCTGGAGGGGGTGTGTCTGTGGACACACGTGGGCACACGTGCACAGATTGCTCCCGTGTCCCACGCGAGACCTGGACGGCAGGCTTTCAGGGCCCCTTGGATGGGCGCGAGGCTCTCAGTGGCTGCTCAGGGTGAGACCAGCGCCCAGGCCCGTGTCTGCACCCCTGCAGCCCCTCGGGCTTCCACAGGCTGGAGCGCGAAGCTGGGCTCGGCAGAGACCCTGAGACCCCTAGCGGGGGACGGGGAGCTGTGGTGCTGCAGAGACCCCACCGCGCCGTGCCGTGTTCCTCCGGAGACGCGCTCACCTGCACCAGCTCCTGTTCTCCTGCAGAAGCGGGAGCTCGTTTCCCACGCCTGGGCCGGTTCTGCTGGTGTGGGCACTGCTTCCTGGGCTGTTTCTAATTAGAAGGGCGTCAGGCCGCTGTGTTTTCACTGACACGCTGAGCTGGACAGAATGGATTTCACGCTCGTCCAGGCTGTTTTGGCTCCTCGTTTGCTTGAGAGACAGAGGGGGGCCTTGTCCCCTAATTACACTGCTGTATTCGGCTTCGCCTCTGCACGGGGTCTTCCTGGGATGCAATGAAATGGCCTTGGGAGGGAGAAGTCTTTGGTACACAGTTATGGCCTTTTTTTGCTCTGGAAAGCAAGAAAAACACTGATTTCATTTTTTAAACAGCCATGGGAGAAGTTTGGGCGTTTCTCCCAGAGCACACAGCCTGCGGTGCGTGAACCAGTAGATACATTTCATTCGTTTGTGAGGTGCTGCGGGGTGCGGGGAAGGCTTTACATTTGCGTGTGGCCCGGAGCGATGCTCCTGACACGGAAGTCAATCCCCTGGGACGGTGGGCAGACACCTGCCTCACCGCACCCGCGTCCAGACCCGGGGCCGAGGCCGGGAGCGGCCAGCGCCTGCTTTTGCTGTCCTGCGAACTCTGCGTTTTACATTTTTAAATAGTTGAAAACAGAAGAGTAGTGCTTCCTGATGTCGTAGTTTTTTGAGTTTCAAACCTCAGTGCTTGATGACAGCTGTGCATGGTCAGAGCAGGTCCCTTGCTTTAGCACCGCCCTCGGCTGCGTAGCCGTGACAAAGGAGTGGAGGGGTTGGCATGGAGACCGCGTGGGCCCGAATCCCACCATCTTTCTGCCCGGTCTTTTAGGGGACAGGGGGCACTGCCTGGGCCCATGTGGCCGGTCTCGGAGCACAGCCAGGTGCGCCTTCCTCTGGTTCCTTCCCCGGTTCTGGGAGGGGAGGGACGGGATCTGGGCTGGAGTTGGGCCCCTCGAGTGCTCCCTGGGGGCCCGGCGATGGTGACACCAAGGAGATTCTTAACAATTGACCCAGCGTTCCGAGTGCAGTGGCAAGGCGATGAACCGGATGGTCCTCAATGAGCAGCGTCCTCCCTGCTGACTCCTGGCGGGCTGGAGAGGTTGCAGGGGCAGAGCATCTCTTGAACGGTTTTTGCTGAAGGCTGTTCCCAGAGGCCCCCCCCCCCCCCAGCACTGAACTGCCCTCGGTGGTCAGGAGCAGTGACGCAGTGGTGTTTTCAGGGTGACGGACACGTTGGCTGTCCCGTGGTCTGTGCAGGCCACCAGGTGGAAACCAGGGTCCTGTCTGAGGTCGGAGCTCACTTCTCACTCCCAGTTGCTCAAACACTCTAAGCTCTTCCTCACTTCTCTTTCTGTACAAAACCTAAAACCAGAACCGGAGTAAACGCTTTTCCATGTGTGCTTCCTTTGAATGAATCAATACCTTGGTTTATTTCCCAAAGTCCGTTTTCTTTTGAAGTAGTTTTCTGTCCTGGGCTTTGAACCATTCAGTGTTTTAAAAATTCTCTATCAGGAGAAAACAATGCCTTTTTTTTGCCTCCCCGTTTTCTCTTTATTCGTACACATGACTCAGTGAACCAGACTTTACCGAGCTGGTCAGAAGGTTGTGGAAGAGCTGACCTAATTCAGGTCCCGCCTTCAGGACGCTGCGCTGGGGCGGCGGGCTGAGGGCCCAGCATAGTTTGGACGCTGCTGCCCCTTGGAGTGCGTCCCCCGCCCCCCCCCGTGTGAAGGGCTGCCGACCCCCGAGCCGTGTTTTAGTCCCCCCTCCCCACGAGTGGGAGGCGGCCGTGCAGGAGGACCCGTTGGCCCGGAGACGGCGGCAGCTCAGGGCCCGTCCCGGGTCCGTCCATCAGCAGCCCTGAGGGAGCCCCTCCAAGCAGGTTCCATGCTCTCGAGGCAAGAGGTGGGTCCCTGCTTCCATGTGCTTAAATCCTGGAAGGGGAGACGACAAAAAAATGAAACACTTAGCAAATTGTGTCCCAAGCACCCACGTCCCTCCTCTGTCCGTGTGGCCTTTTTCTGGGATCTGAGGTTCTGGATGAAGAGTGGACGCAGCAGGAAATTCAGAGCTGTTCCTGGAGAATAAAGGACTCGCCCCTTGGTCACCCCCGGCTCCGCCGTCACCCAGGGGCCTGCACGTTACCCACCTCCTGGGAGGGCTCCAGAGGGAAGTCCTCTAGGTGATGGTCAGCAGAGACCCCGATGCCCGCTCCCCTCGATGGGAGCGCCAGCCCTCGGTGGGGGCATGATTCCGCCGGGGCCCCTCTCCCTGCACCCTGAGGCTCCTGTGTGGGGAGGGCCCGCGTGTTCTCTGGTGCCCTGGACATCATCCGAAGAAGCCAGGCTCGGAGTGCCGTCTGCACAACTGACCGCACAAGGGCCACTCTGTCACCGATAAATACAGGAGCTTTCCTGGCAACTGGGCTTTGTTGCCGCGTCAGACGACATGACGTTTTCTGTGTTTTACAGAAGTCCACAACACAGTGGGAGGAAAAAGCAGACCCCGCAACCTGGCCTTTTGCCGCGGTGGCGGGTCAAGCGCTGACCTCTGTGACTCTTCTGAGCTCGTCCCTTCAGGTGGCCTGTGGGTCACCTCGTGCCACGGCAAGAAGGACGAGGGGCAGAACCTGGGCAGCCAAGACTTTCTGGTCCCTGACGGCTCCACTCCTGAAAGTGAAGCGATTTTTAATAGGTGTGGGGCTGAGGGTTGTGTCCTGGGGCCTCACAGGCAGCCAGGACGCGTGGTCACCCTGGGCCCTCGGGAGGGGTGGGCTGTCGCATTGTTGCAGTGGACGCTGGACCATCCGGTGTCCGAGAGCGCCCTGCACATGCAGAGACGGCGTGTCCAGGCCCTGGGCCCCGCTGGAGCAGGGCTGTCCCCTGTGATGGGTGCAAGTGCAGGTTCTGTCAGTGTCCTTCGTCCAGAATGCCTGGCCCCGTGTGGCCTCTCCCCAACCTCTGACCAGGACCCACGTGCTCTTCACCATCAGACGCTGTTTTTTCCTTTGCTGACCTGCATTCCTGTTTCTGTTTTTTTGTTTTCGTTTTGTTTTTTAATTAATTAATTTTTTTATTTGGCTGCATCGGGTCGTAGTTGCGGCGTGCGGGCTTCTCTCTAGCTGTGGCACGTGGGCTCAGCAGTTGCGGCGCACGGGCTTAGTTGCCCCGCGGCATATGGGATCTTAGTTGCCCGATCATGGATCGAACCCGCGTCCCCTGCATTGGAAGGCGGATTCTTAACCGCTGGACCACCACGGAAGCCCCTGTTTTGTTTTTTTTAAATATCAGTAATTCGAGTGAAGAAGGAGAGTGGGTGCCTATGACACCTGTAGGTGACACACTCCTGGGAGGATCAGTGAGTCCTTGATACAAATCAGGGTCCAGGGAGGCCTCGGAGGCCGGAAGGATGCACTTGGATGGACAGGATGAAGTTCTATAACTGTTTGCCCAAATCACACGCTGAAGTCCTGCCATTGCGTACAGGGAGCGGGGAGCCCCCCCTCAGAGCCAGTCACGAGACCTGTGCTCGGGAGGTACACCTACGTGCCCAGTGTTCGTGAGGACCCTTGTGAGAAGCTTTGCCTGTGTCTTAGCGTCGGTAAAGCTTCACTTCTCCCGGGCAGTGTGCCGAGGGCTCTTTGGAGCTGATGATCTTGTGCTTGATCAGGCTGTCTCTGCACTGGCGGCTGGGATTCTCTGAGCCAGACCTGCATCCCGCCGCCAGCATCTGCTTCTCCATTTGTCCTGTTTCCTTTCCCCCTCGTTCCTTTAGCTACTTCTTCTATTGTTTTATGGGTACTTTTTCATGCTGCTCAAATTTTTTGTGAAAGGAGGAAGAAAGAGATGAAAACCAATAAAAATACATGTATCATAGTGTATCAACATTCTGTGATTTCTAGCCGTGACCCCTGTTTTTTCAAAGCTACTCAGTAAATACTGAATTGAGTTAAATTATATATATATATACACACACACATATATTTTTAAATTTATTTTATTTATTTATTTTGGCTGCATTGGGTCTTCGTTGCTGCGCGCAGGCTTTCTCTAGTTGTGGTGAGCGGGGGCTACTCTTCGTTGCAGTGCGTGGGCTTCGCACTGCGGTGGCTTCTCTTGTTGCAGAGCCCGGGCTTCACTAGTTGCGGTACGCGGGCTCAGTAGTTGTGGCTCGCGGGCTCTAGAGCGCAGGCTCAGTAGTTGTGGCGCATGGGCTTAGCTGTTCCGCGTCATGTGGGATCTTCCCGGACCAGGGCTCGAACCCGTGTCTCCTGCATTGGCAGGCGGATTCTTAACCACTGAGCCACCAGGGAAGCCCTGAGTTAAATTATATTTTAAAAATCAGCAGCATCAGTACTAGATTTTGGGGGGAGACTAAAAGTGAGTCCTGTGGTTAAGTGTCATGAGCGTCGTTGAACCCAACTCTGCAGTGAAGCGGGTGATGCCAGAAACGCCTGACCCATCACTTTCCTACCTGGAGACACAGGTCCCATCGAGGGAGTGACGTTCAGGCCTCTCTCTCCTTCCCGGGGCCTGGGGGTCAAGACAAGGGCATTGGTCCCTGAGCCCGCACGTCCCTTGGAGGAGAGGAGCACTGACCTTGGGGAGGTCACCCTTTTAGGGGGAGCAGTGGGCAAGTATTAGGGTGACCAGAGGTGGCATTACCCTTCCTTCAAGGCTGCTCCCTGCAGACACTGCTCTGGGGGCTGCCCGGAAAGAGGGGCGTCGGGCCTTGCATTCCTAGCGTAGCTGGCAGGAATAGGCAGGGTGAGGTCCGGTCCCACTGACATCTGCGCTGCTCAGACCCGGCCTGGGAGACCCCGTGCTTGGGCTCCGTGTTTATGACGGACGCACCGAGTCAGCCCTCAGGGATGTGGTTGGCAAGGGCTCTGGGTGCTTAGGCAGGTGGAGGTGAGCGTGGAAAGTGTGACGTGTGTGCCCGCCGCTGGGCCCTCAGGACTGTCACCGGACCGCCTGCTGTCACTACTCCTCCAGGCCCCTCCTGTCAGCAGTGGCTACACCTCTCAGCCTGCGGCCACCCCCGCCGACTCTGTCCCTCCCTGCCACTGTGCACAGCCTGCCCTTAACCTTCTCCTGCTCACAGGCTGCCCCACCCCCTGGCCTCTGGGGGGTCCTGCCCGCCTTGTCTGGACGGTGCAGTCGCCCTTGGGCTGCTTTGTCCCCTGTCTCCAGCCTCCTGGAGCCCTCGCTGCTCAGCGTCATGCTGGGAGCAGAGGATGAAAGGCAGTGCCCGGGTCTGGTTCCCGCAGGTCACCTGCTCCCGTGCGACATTGGGCAGATTCTGAGGCTGGGCTCCCACAGCGCGTGGCGTGTTTATGGAAGTGATGGGCACTTAGCAAGCTCAGAGATGTCAGCTGTCATGATGCCTGTTTATCCTTCGGCCCAGCCATGCCTTTCTAGGAATCGATTCCGTGAATACCTCAGCGACAGTGTGAATTGATGGGTCCAGAGAGCCAGTCCCGGGTACTGTCCATGACGGCTCGGAGCGGTCCTCCGAGGTGGCCCAAGCACAGGCCGCTGTCACTGCCTGGAAGGAGGTGTGGGCGTGTCCACACACAGCTGCGGGAAGCTCCGCAGTTTATCCCGGGAAGAAAAGCGTGTTCACAGCGAGCTGCCTTTTGTGCAAGAAAGGGAGGGAAATAGACACACGTTCTCTTTGCTTAGAATTTCAAAAGGACACAGTGGAAGGGTGAGGTAGAGTCACCCCGAAGAGCGACCGGGGAGGAGGGGAAGCTGTGCGGGGGACAGGGGCGTGGCCTCCAGACGCACCTTGTTTAATAGTTAATTACTTATTAGTGATGACGCTTTGGAACCGTTTACATGTTGCAGAAAATGGAAACGAAAGTTCAAGCTGGCTTTGATGCACCGTGTGGGCCACGTGGAGGTGCACGTGGCTGCCCTGAAAGGCCCCCTCACCCCGTGCTGGCAGTGGGTTGGGCACAGGTGATCCTCTACATGGCCCACTTAGAGGTCTGCAGGCTGCATCCCTGGTCGGGGGACCTGCGTCCTCCATGCAGGCTGCCCACGGGCCCGAAGCATTAGGAGGGGTGGACGGGGCCCACGGGAAAGGCCGCCGCGATCCCGGTCGGGAGTTGTGTTGCGGCGATGGGAGCAGTGGGCCGGGCGCTCGTGGACGGTGTCCAGTGCAGGACTGAGGTCAGGTTTGTAGACACGACCGGGCCTGGCCGAGCGTTGGTGGCAGAGGAAGAGAAGGAGGTGGAGTTGGTGCTGCGCCTTGTCTGGGGAAAGTGGACGGGCCTGGCGGTGCGTTAGGATCAGGGGATGCGGGGGGCTTGAAGGACCAGGGTTAAGCTTTTGGGGGACAGAACCAGACGCTGACGGGGCCACCTTAGCCCTCTGAAGTCGAGAAGAAAGCGGGAACTGCGGGGAGCGTTAGGGTCCCCAGGGGAGCTGCCCCCATCTGCCCTCCACTCCCTCCCCGTCCCAGCTCCCCCCCAAGGGGGCCGCTCCCTCTGTTCTGAATCTGAATGTAAATTACTCTTTATTAGGAAACAAGCCTGTCTGTGCAGGGGAGGAGGGGTCCTGGGGGACCATGCTGGTGGGCAACAGGGTCTCCAAGGATAGTGAACCCGGGTGAGGGTCAGGTGCTGACCGTTTGCCCGGGTCCCGAGGACTTGACTCAGAGCGAGGAAGCAAATGCCCGAAGGCAGTGCATTGCACTTGCTGCCCCGGCGCAGACACAGATGGTTTCAGCCACTCAAACAAACGCTTTCCGAGAAGCCTCCACCGCAAACTCAAACCAGTTCTGTTATCGGTTACAGCTATTGAATCGGGTCAACATAATCAGATTCCTGAAAAGATTATGAACACTGAAAGGGCTCAGTACATATCATAAGAGGGCTGTCCATTCGTGAGCTGGACCAGTGCTGCCCCAGGATGCCCGTGGGAGTTTCCTGTGGCCGTCCTGTCGAAGCACCACCGACAGGACAGGGGTCTGTTCTCCCGGAGTCCCAGAGGCCGGACATCCCGGGTCACCTGGCAGGGCTGCTTCCTTCAGTGGCCGCGAGGGGGATTCTGAGCCGGGTCTTTCCTCCACGCCCACCCGCCGCCCGGCTCTGAAGGTTTGCCGCGGTCCTTGGCCTTCCCCCGTGTGCCTGTCTCCAAATCTCCCCTTTTTACAAGGACACCAGCTGTCTTGGACCAGGGCCACCCCAGTGACCTCACTGGAACTTGGTCACCTCTGTAAGGACTCCTTCCCCAAATAAGATTACATTCTGAGGCCCTGGGAGCCCGGCTTCAAGGCGTGAACTTGTGGGGACACAGTTCAGCCCGTCGTGATCCCCGTTGGGCTGTGACGGAAGGGGTTCAGCCTGTGAGTAAGGAATTTTAATGTTTCTAAGACTCCTTGGTCAGGAAAGGGGTCTTTGTGTTTAGTTGTCGGTGACTTTCACACTTGTTCAACTGATAGATTTTGATGCCAGCTGGGGGAGGGTGGGAGCGGGCATCTCAGCAGACCTTCGGTCCCTGCACTCCGGGCCCCGGCCTGAGCCCCGCAGGCCTGCTCCGTGTCCGCGCGTCTCCCCCCGCTGGGCCGGCTTCTGTCTCTTGCTCAGCTCCTCCCTCCGTCCACTCTTCTACTTGTGCATTTAATTTTATTTACCGTGTTAAGATGCACACGTGAAATAGCCTTGTTTTTCCAGCTCACACGCTGAGTGAGCTTTGTGGCTCTGAGTGTTCGGGCTAAACGTCCTCACTGGGGGAGTGAGTTCCAGCTC
Source organism: Balaenoptera physalus (assembly GCF_965194825.1). NCBI lineage: Eukaryota > Metazoa > Chordata > Mammalia > Artiodactyla > Balaenopteridae > Balaenoptera > Balaenoptera physalus. The sequence continues at coordinate 97,300,518 of NC_138894.1, forward strand.
AGAGGTTACAGGAGGGAACCCCGGTGTTTCCACGCCTGCTCCAGGGGTGACTCCCTTCGTGAGGCCCTGCAAATCCGTCCTGTGTTTGTTGTCTTAACGCTGAGACTTGAGCGTTCCCGTGGGCTGGCGGAGATGGATGGATGGGTGACAAAGGAACCTCTTATCTCCCCATAATTATTGTTTAAACAGACTCTGTAAGGCGAGAGCGTCCACCTGTCATTCAGACAAATATTCATGCATTTGTTAGCCTTGGCCCAGGGTTGGTTCATCCAAGGAATGAACAGGGGGGTTTAATTTCTTAAATGCCTTATTGCTGCTTGGAAACCGAATATTTAAAGATGACGCACAACCAGTGACAATCGCAGATTTCTCTCTGTAAGTGCGTTTCTTTTCTCTTCACAGGGATCTTCGCTTTAACAGAATCAGAGAGATCCAGCCGGGGGCCTTCAGGGGGCTGAGAAACTTGAACACATTGTAAGTCCAAACATTGTACTGGGAGCCGGTAGAAGAGAGATACCAAAATTATCCCACCTTTCCCTGGGGGTAGATCCGGAATGCTGAGGGACGTCTACCCCATTGCCCACCATGGGTGGGCATGGCTGAGAGGTTGCCGTGGAGCCTGACAGAGGGATTTGCACGTTAAGATGCCAGGACTGGGTCCCAGGCTTGGCGGCCGTCGTGACCTTTGTCCCCGGTTGTCTCATCTGACCTCTGTGAACCTGTCCATCCTCTGGGTGTGATCCAGGCCTGTGCTGGGCACGTCTCCCACTGCAGGATCGAGGGGACGGCCCTCCTCCTGAGCTAGTACGGGCCCTGGTGGGGCTGGGGTGCTGTCCAGCTGTGTCCCAGGGTTTAGACCCCAACTCCAGGCTGCCATGGGCTGTGCTGAATGCCGTGGGCAGAGACGGGCTCTGGCCCTTCTGCCCAGGAGGTGACTCTTCAGTGCAGGGCCTGGGGGTCAGGAACGGTCACCACTGCCCTGTAAGCCTGATGGGGGGACATGGATGGCTCGGCCCCCAGCTCCCTCCCTGTGAAAAGGAAAGCTCCGTGGGGAGACACCGACCTCCGGGACACCCTGCACCTCCGCGAGGGCCTCCCAGCTGGCTGGAGGGGAAATGGAAGAGACAGCAGGACAAAGAGAGACGTCTTGTGCAGGAGAGAGGGGATTGCTTCTCTGCTGTGTGCAGAGCTGCAGCAATGTGCGCTGATACGGACCAGTCCCCTGAGGCAACTTGGAGCTGGGAGCGTCCAGCACCCACAGGGCTCTTGCTTGTGTTAATTTGCATGTAGCGAAATGTCGGTGTTAGGTCTGTGGCTTAATCATAACACAGTTCAGAAGGGTATTGTTTTTTAAATTCTTACTGAGACTTTCTTTCACAGGCTTCTCAACAATAATCAGATCAAGAGTATACCTGGTGGGTCATTTGAAGACTTGGAGAATCTAAAATACCTGTAAGTCATGACCAGTTCTTTACACCAGAGTCTGTTATCTGTATTCGGACTGTTTACTCGCTGAGCTAGCTAAATTTTGTACTGTTCATGAATTATTGTAAATACAGTCACGTGAAAAAGAGGTTTTATTTTCGAAAGGTGAGTGAAATTTTGGTTGGGACTTTTAAAATGAGTTGTTATCAGTATAAAGTGCTACCTTATGTGATTTCTAGTGTTTATCTGCTAAGCCTTAAGTAACATAGGTTGAATAAAATGAAAAACTATAGCCTCTGAAAATCATTCTTGGGTAATAATGACGCTTCTTGAGATGGAAGGTGATAACTTTTGTTCAGCCGCCAGTGTGAACAGCTGACATATTTTGTGGGATCTGAGCTTTCAGGGGTGGGCGAGATGTGAGATGGGAATGACAGATCCCTCTGGAATGTCACTAATTCCTGCTGATTTTCCCCATCTTCCGCCAAGTGATTTCACCTCTTATTTTTATGTAGTTAAATTTTATTCTACCTTTAAAAAGTGCTTTGAATTAATGAGTTTATTAGCATTTAAAACATCTGCTTGTTGAAGTCACTTTTGCAGTTAGAAAATGACCTCGCCTGGTTCAGTACCTTCACAGGCACTTATTTTGAAGTTGGAAACTTTAACAAAACACTGAATACATTGCTGGTTCTAACAGATTAGAAGTAAGTATCATGTGCTTTGAGGAAATTACTCTTAACTTTAGGACTGTTCAGCTAGAGCCATTTTAATGAGGGATTGGTATCAGTGATTTTGGGGGAAACGTGTGGCTTAAGTGAACCTGGGTGTCTCCAAGTCCTGTTGAGCTTAGGTGAGACAGTGGTTATGAGCAAGAGGTAACATTAACTCTTTATTAAATACGTCTTCCCCCACGAAGAATCTGAAACTGTCGTGTCTACACACTTCTCTCCATCACTTTTGATGCAGTATATTAATTTTTCATTAGCAATGTTCACACTAAGCCTTGTTGCTCATTTTAAAAATGAGGGACAGGTCTTCTATTTATTCTTGAGTTTTCATTTATTTACTTACGTTTTGTTTTGGTTTTCGATTTTAAGTGCTGTGTAAGCTCCAGAAGAAAGCCTAGATTTCTTAGAAGCAGAGTCCTTTAACTGATAGCCAGTTTTTGCAGTGCGTGTGTGCGTGTTTAGTCTGTTTTTATAAAAAAATTTTTTTTACTTTATTTTTTATTTTTTTGGTTTGAATTACTTAAGGGCAACTTATCATTTACCCTAGTAGTTAGGGATACTTCATTTTTCACTTAGGACAGTTTTTAAAAATAATACCTTTAAACCTCGTCTGTTGACGGGCTTCCTTTCAAGGCATCCACGCGCCAACCTTTCCCCCTCCCACCTGAACTCATCCGAGACGCCCACGCGGTAGGTTCCGGGGTCACCGGGATGGGCTGAGCAGTGGTCAGCAGTAACGGCGGGGAGATGGACCACTGTGAGAACAGACACCAGGACAAGGTTGCAGCTGTTGCGGGAAGGGGTCCCGTGACCCTGCCATGCTGCTACTGCAGCTCCCAGCCTCCTCCTCCGACTTCCCAGACCACATCGGGAGGGTCCATCCTGACAGGCACTGACTTAGGAGACTGTGCGGTATGCATCTTAAATGTTTAAGAAGGCTTCCACAATTTATTGATTATTGCAGCCTTGGTATTTATCTAATCGGTGCCAAAGTGTATTTTTGGAGGTTGAGTGTTCCTTACATGCTGGAGCTCCAGTGACTTCTGGTAAGGAATACACCTTCGCCTTCATTAAGCTTTCCAAATGATGAAATTAACCCTTGAGGTAGTTAGAACTCATATTCAAAGGGTCAACTCTATGATGAAGTAGAAAATTATGATTTATTGTTAGATCATGATCAACACCGAGTTATTCTTAGGAAAACAGATTACGCTCCAATGTCTTTACCAGCATGCACTCATACATACTAGTTTGGTTCAATTGCATGTATTCTTTGACAGGATTCCTTTACTCTCATCTTCTTGAAGTGCGTGCAAGGTGATGTCCATGTTGATATTTTGTTTTGCTTGTTTGTGTTTAAGAAACAGGCACAGAAACCTTTGTTCAGACTTACCTCCTATAGGGTTAGCAGTAGGAGAAATAACTCACACCTGCACACCTGGACAGGAGTTGCGTGGGTGAGGCCCTATTCCAAAGCTCTCTATATGTTTGTTGAATTTCAGTGACCCTGTGAGGTACTGCTATTCACTCCATCTTACACACAAGAAACGGAGGCAGAGAACGTTAATTCTTACTCAAGACGCACAGCCAGTAGGTGGCAGTTCAAGGATTCAGACCCCACAGCCTGGAGAAGTAATGTCTGTGCCAGGCCTCTTGCAGGCACTGGGCCTCAGTTTCAGGGGAATTCTGGCTGGTTTGTGTTAAGGCTTGTAGTTCTTGGTGAAGTCGCCTCAGCAGATTTGCACAGAGAGAGAAGGGAAATCGCTTGGAAGGATTGCAGCGATTAAAGGCAGCACAGCAGGTCCTGTTAGACTGGGCCCTGCACCAAATATTATTAAGTAAAATGCAGTAAAACGCATGTCCTGGAAATGAAGTAGGCGACGTTACAAGCATCGAGACAAAGCGGTGTCGTTTATTAAGTGGGTAGGTGAGAGCCCAACCACCGAGCATCCAGCGTGCAGAGAAGGATCTGCCTGAGTTACACTATAGGAAAGGTGTGGATTTTGATCCGTCCCTCTGCCCACATCAGCGATGGAGAAATGCCCAGGGCAGGTATCTCTATGTCTGAGTACAGACGGCCGCGGTAGAGATGTGTTCTGAGGTCCAGGACAGATGGGTGGACCCAACACACATGGTTTTGTGTTTCTGGTGGAATTGGATACTTTGGTGTGAAAATCTTCACCCTTGATGGGTTCCTTCAGGAGTTGGCCAGCTTCTTCTGGAAAGGACGGGGCAGTACACGCTTGAGGCTTTGAGGACCATACGTCTCTGCTTCCAGGGGGCACAAAATCAGCCGCAGACCACAGTAAATGAGTCGCATGGCCGTGTGCCAACAAAACTGTATTTTCGGACACTGAAATGTGAATTTCACATGATTTTCATGTGTTTTGAAATATTCTTCTTTTGAAATTTTTAGCCATTTAGAAACGTAAGAACCTTTCTTAGCGTGCAGGCCATACAGAAACAGGCAGCGGGCCCATTGGGCGGTTCTTCTGATCAGCCTTGGTTGCTTCTGTTGTAGGAGAATGGTATTCTGAGTGGAAAACAGATTATGTAGTCTTTGTAATTTCTCTTCCCCAGATTATTTCTGGGCATTTTGAAACTGTATCAGTATCAGTTACAGAAGCTTATATTCAATGCATTTTACCTGTTTGTCAGGAAATGATTTTATTTTCTTCAGGCTTTGAAGCAAATGCTTTGTCAGCTGCTCATAAGCTGTCCTCCAAGAATCTGTGAGTTTCCTGAAGACATGGCGGTGGTCTGATCATCTCCAGTTGGAGGTTTTCCTTAGAAAGGGGAAGGGGAGCCTCCTTGGAGGAACTGTACTTACCGTGTAAACGTTCTGTTTGTATCCTAATACGATCATGAATTTGAAAACTGTCCCCACGTGCCAACTGAATTCTTCTCTCCACCCTGAGTTACGGCCTGGCGTGCGTGTGCTAATCCTCCCGTGTTTCTTGTTTCAGCTATCTGTACAAGAATGAGATCCAGTCAATTGACAGGCAAGCGTTTAAGGGACTTGCCTCTCTAGAGCAACTGTAAGTGCCTCTCCTCTGCTCTGCGGTGTCTTGGATTTCACCTGCCCTTTGCCTCTTGCAGGGAAAAATAGGCCAAGTCTGCTGTTTGCACGATGCATGTCTGTGCCCCGGGGCGTAGGGCTGTGTGCATGCAGATGACAAAGCCATGGTCCCTCCCTCCTTCTGACCCCGCCCATCTGGGCAGCCACCCCACACCCTGTGCCCTGCCTTCCTGGGACAAGGACCAGTATCACCGGGTGACCCCTGTCCCCATGGTGCTTCCAGTATAACAAGATAGACTTGCAAACAGATCTGAGCAAGTAGAGGTCTTTCGGGGAGAAGTGGGGACCAGCAGGTGGTTTCCTCGTACAGTATTTCCTGTTTGTGAATCTGCACGTCCGGTTTACTTAGGTCATTCATGACGTCAGTATTTTGGAGAAAATAAACTTTTCCAGTTAGGGTACGCTGGATGTTGCTTCTTGGGCTGCATATGAAGTCCTACTTTGCTGTGAAGTCAGCATGCCCATTTTAAGCAGAATTCCTGGTCAGAGGCATTTTCTGACTTGTGTGCTTGGCCGGTCACCTGTCCATCAGTGGGCTGGAGTCGTCGCGTGTCAGGCAGTTTTATTCACGTGATGCTGTAGCCGAGGCTGTGGTTAGGGTTTTGTCACTCGGCCGGACATGGAAACATCTCCAGAGACCTTGAGGCAGAGCTGGGGAGGCCTCACCTGAACCAGGAGCTTCCGAAGCACACGCAGGGCTCTTGTGTTCAGATACCTGTTTATTTATCCAGCTGAGAGCCGCTTTCCCGAGCCCGCTGTGCTCGTCGTGGACTGGATTTAGAAAGAAGCTGCATGTGAGGGGTTGTACACCCTCGGCTTCCGGGAGAATGACACAGGGGTCAGATCATCACAGAAACACGTGGGAATATCTGGAGAACTCCAGGTGGAGGGAGGGTCCCCGGAACACGTTCCTGCATCCGACTCAGTTTTCATGGATCCGGGGCTGGGATTTACACGTGCTGTCAGGTGTGGAGCTAAGTGAGGCCCATCGAGCCTTGGGAGGGGGTGAGCGGGGTTATTTTTGAGGAAGACAGAGGCGAAGTCTGGGGGAAAGGAGGAGGGAAGGGGAATGGCATCCACGGAGCGCCGAGTGGGAGTTGGTGACCAAGGCCCCAGGGATTCGGGACAGCGTCCTAAGTCAGGCTGCCTCCAAACCCAGGATCAGGCGCTGGGGGTGAGGGGTCCCTGCTGCTGAGACTTAGGGATGAAGAGAGATTGGGACCTGTCCCCGCCGCTCGGGGAGGCACTGTGAGGGGGAGGGGAGCGTTCCCCTAGGAACGCGCTCAGATCTGCCCCCGCTGCATGCAGAGCGCTTTGGGTCCCCATCCTCGCGGGGCCCCCCATGCCCAGCACTGGCACACGTGCTCCAGCGGAGGGGAGGCTGGTCCCCAGCCCCGTGTCTGGCCAGCATCTCGGCTCTCGCAGGCCTTAAAAGATAAGCGGAGGCGTATACAAATGTTTAGAGTTTCTTTGAGCGAAATCGATTGGGACAGAGCCTCAGCAACCGGCCGTGTGTGGAGACCCCCTGGCCCAGGGCTGGGGGGAAGCTCGTGGAGCAGGTGCAGATGCAGAGCAGGGCACTTGTGACGGGCTGCAGCCTCGGGCCGGCCGGCTGCCCAAAGTGTGTCCTTAGCTCTGGTCTCTAACCCGGAGGCTCTGACAGGCTCCTTAGGCCACGCGTTAGACCCACCCCGTCCAGCGGGCTCACCTGGGCTCCCTGAGAGGCCAGCCGCGGGCAGGGCGCAGGGACCGTGGACGGCACTGGGGGCTCCCTTCCTGCCTTCGGCCCGTTTTCCTCCACCGTCGGGAGAGGTGGCCACAGCCCTGGGGGCCTGTGAACCCTGAGCCCCTCAAGGCAGCACATCCGGTCAGCCTCCCCCTGGCTGTCGGCACGTGGAGTTTTAAACAGCATCAGATTGGGACCGGCGTGTCTTCCCTTCTCTCCCCACCTTGGCTTCGCCCTGGACCTGGCCGGCCCGCAGTCTCCGGAGCAGCGCGGCTGAGCGTGTCTGCCCCCAGTGTCTGTGCTTGATGGGCAGTCCCGGGGCTGCTCCACGGTGGCCGCTGGAAGTGCCCGTCCTGAATAGTCAGGACGGGGCGCTTCCTGCCCCCGTCATCCTGCCCGCAGGCCCCCACTCTCGCAGGGAGGGTGGTGGGTGGGCACAGACCCGGCCCCCACCAGGCTGCCTGCCGGCGAAGGAGAGTGGGCAGCTCTGCAGCTGCGTGGTCACCGGGGTGGTTCTCCCGGCGAGCTGGCCCAGGGCAGGCCGGACACTGACAGGACAGGGCGAGGGACCTTGAGGTTCCATCATTTCAGAAAGTCAGTGAAAGGCTGCACCTGGTGGAGGGAGTGTGGAGAGAGCTCTCCTTTGCGTGGCTTTGTGCTGTGACCCTGCTGGTCCCAGCGTCTCGTGAAGACGCAGTCTGGCGTGTCGGGCCAGGTCCCTGTGTGGCAGGAGGGGCTCTTGCAGGAGCACCAGTTAGAGGGGGCTTCCGTGTATTTCTAAGGGAAAAGCCCACCAATTTTCAAAGTGAGAAGAGCGGTATGCAGGACAATGAGAAGAAATTAGTTTTACGAAAAAATGTGTAACTTATGGCAAGTAAGGACTCAAATGGAAAGAAGTATAAGCTCTGGATGGTCTGTAATTAAAGGACATTTGAGGAAATACATTATTTCGCTTAACTCAGGGTCAGGTTTCTTCTCTTATTTCTGTAGTAGCTGTTTCTGTAGCTGAAAAACAATATACCCAATGTCACCTTGAAGTGTAAGTCTCCTAAATCCGTGTGTAAGTTAAAAGATTGGAATGAAGGCATTCACATACCTGCGTGTGTGGTGTAATGAAGATCATGTTGATTTTTTTTCTAGAAAGGTCCATGTATTTGGAGAGCTGGGCGCCCCTGGCTTTCCCTGCTGGGTGGGGAGGAAGCCCAGTGGGTGTGCTTGACCCTTAGTCGTATTGTCCAGTCAATCATTTAAGGTCTGCACCCAGTTTTCCGTTGTCTTTAATCTTCCTATTTGATGACTTCGTTTGTTTTCCATGCAATGTAGGAGATCTAGAGAGTTATCTATTGACGTGTGGATTTGAAATGACTTAGAGAACAAATGTTTTCAGCAAAACCTTATGGATCTATTAAAAAGTATAAAACTGTTTAAAATTTGTTTCTTTTTCCCACTTTTAAAAACTCCTCTAGATACCTGCACTTTAATCAGATAGAAACTTTGGACCCAGAGTCATTTCAACATTTGCCGAAGCTGGAGAGGCTGTAAGTAGTGTTACCTTCTTGGTTGCCCCTCTTTACCTGCAGGTCCTGGAGCTTGTGGCTCTGTCCATTTCCTGTAACAGAAAGAATATCTATGTCTGTTCAAACAACCGGGAAACATCTCAGTAGGAAATCTGTGCTTTCCTCTAACAGTTCAGAAGTGGGAATAGTGATAAAATAGAAAAAAATGTAGTTATTTTCTGTACTAAATAACATTGTTCTTAAATTCATTTATATTAAACAAAGGCAGTCACTGGGATGTTCTTTAAAAGCTGATTTATTTGACTGCTATACTCTTTTCTGCACGTCTAGGAAAGTATTTTAAAGAATTGCTGTGGTTTATCACCTCTTTCAACAGGTTTTTACATAACAACCGAATTACACATTTGGTTCCGGGAACATTTAATCACTTGGAATCTATGAAAAGATTGTAAGTATAATAACCCTTTATGCTGTCTTTTCAGCAATGACTAATAATTTCTTCATGTCATGCATTTACCTGACCCCTTTTACTGGGTATTTCAAAGAAGAGTTCATCACAGTCTGGATATGAATTAGGAAGGGAGGGTGGGTTAAGCCATCAGAACGCCGAACCAAGACCTAGCTGGCTTGGGGGAATGTGGCAACAGATTAACCCTTTAATAGGCAAGGAAGATGTTTTTAAAAATCAATTTTAAATTCCTCAAATTAATTTTTAATTCCATGTTACATATTGTACTGGTGGAAATAAAATTGGCCTAGAAGTAATCTCTAAACTGTATTGCATTCCTTTTATTTAGGCATGCACATAACTGAATTCTGTCCATTTTTAGGTCTCTAAAAATAATTTATCTTTACACTGAGTAATTTCTTATAATAGCTGATGGAGAAAGCTATCTGACATCTTTTTTGTGTTTTTCTCTGAGGTCTTGAAGGCCATTGTTTTTCAGTTAGATATTACTGAGAGTGTACAATGAACTGGACTTAAGAAAGAGATAGAAAAGTCAAATTACCAAGCCTGGGCCCAGAGTGGCCTTTGTTTCTCTCCTGAGTTAAGTAAGACACAGAGTTTCCTCACTATTTACGATTTTTTTTTTCATAGGATAAAGAAATCCCCAGCCAAACTAAAAACTACGTTCTAGGGTGGCAGATGAGAGAAACACCGCCTGTTTGGTAGATAAGAGAGGGTAGGAAGGAAATTGCCAGAAGTTGCCAAGACGAGCTCAGGGCACGCGGGGGTTACTGGAGTCTACAGAAGGCTGGAAAGGTTCTTCTCTGTCTCCACCTCCTTTTTGGCCTTTTGATGGTCTAGCTCTGCCCTCTGCATCGGCTCGGCCTGTGAAACCCTAGGTTTCTTGGCCCCAGTGGACCTCCCCCTCCCCACCAGACGGCAGAGGGGAGCGTGCAGTCGGGGGCTTCCTGCCCTGGCCGCTCGGCCCAGGGGCCGCTGGCCGGGGTCACACACCTGCTCATCCACTGTCCCTGGGGCCCGTCCTGAGCACAGAGGTCCTGCCGTTTATTCAGAGGGGCTCTGGGGTCAGCGGGCGCCGGAAGGTCCTGGGTCCCCCACGGCCTGCTGACTTGAGGAATCGGCTGGGGGGAGGTTCTGTCATGTCTGCATTGAGCCCTGTGGATTCCGCTGGATGTGGTCATCAGAGCTGGCCGTCCAGCCAGAGGGCCAGTTCTGCCTGCCGCCCCCTCCTAGCCAGCGTCTCGGAGAAATGCAAGTGGGAGGTGTGACATCACGGGCCCGCCTCCCTGGGGTGTGAACTCACTGGACGCCCGAGGGCAGCCCCTCGGCTCTGATCCCGGGGAGCCCCCCTCTGAATGCAGCCAGCCCTGCTGCCACGTCCTCGGACTTGACGCGAGCTGGTTCACGTCCCCCCGTTACACTCCTTACCTTGTGCTTTGCTGCATAAATGGCCATCGTCTCCGAGGGAGGAGATGACACCCTGCCTGTTCCACGGGTTGGGGCGGATGTGTCCAGCCTCATGGGGCACTTTCTCCCGGAACTTTCAGGATAATTCAGCCACTGAGATTTGTGCCCTGTGGGCTGACTGTCCTTTAGGGCGTATTTAAGGGTTAAGTGAGGTAGTACACGATGACGCGGTGCCAGTGGTGATGAGAGTTTGGGAATCGTTCCGGGTGGTGGGGATTTCTGCATTACTGACTTTACGAAGGCTCCTGTCTTGTGCTTTTCCTGAAACTTCCCGGACTCGTCCAGCACGTATTTGCGCCTCGGTCTTGAACCTAAAATATATGGTATTTGATTGCTCCTTTCACCACCCTTTATTTGCATTATTCGGGTTTCCCCCGCTCTCGGGCTCGTCTCTCTGCCGAGTGTGGCCCTCTGCTGGGTCCCCTGGTCGGGCCGGACCGGGTCAGATTCTGTTGTCTGCGGGCCCCATCACTGCTGGTCAGTTCGGGTCTGCCTGGCTCGGGTCAGCCCTTGCCCATCCCACGTCTCACCGGCTGCGGCTTCCTTCTCGTAGGCGTCTGGACTCCAACGCGCTTCACTGTGACTGTGAGATCCTGTGGCTGGCGGACTTGCTGAAGAGCTACGCCCGGTCGGGGAATGCGCAGGCAGCGGCCACCTGTGAATACCCCAGGCGCATCCAGGGGCGGTCGGTGGCCGCCATCACCCCGGAAGAGCTGGACTGTGGTGAGTGAGTCCTGGGGCCCAAGCCCGCGTTGGCGTCCAGAGGGCGTGGCGTGTGCAGCCCGGTCTCCAGCTGTCACTGGCCGATCCCACAGATCAGGTCTGGGTGGGGCCTGACTGGACCCTGCTTTACAAAGCCCGTCTCTGTAGTACCTATACAGAGAAACTAACTATCTGGTAATAAACTTGGGCTTTATTTTCAGGTTTCCCTGCAAACAAAAAATAGCAACCTGAAGTGCACCACTACCTCTGTCGTTCCTTCCAGCCCTCTGCCTTTAGAGGCTGCAGCTGCCTGGCCGGCAGGACCCCATGGCGGGCTGGGGGGCGGGGGCGGTTTCTGGGGGTGGGCGCAGGGCTGCCGGCTGGGAGCTGGCGGCCTCCTGGCTCTGGATCTGGGTGGTGGCCCCACAGAGTGGCCGTAGGCCGAGCTCGTCTGGCTTGTTGCACCTGGGCACCGCTTGCGCGTACGCAGTGCCTCACGAAGAAACACAAGAAAAGGAACGAAATCAAAGCTCGCAGGACAGATCTGCCTACTAAATAAACGCCCAAGGAATCCAGCTTTTCTTTTAAGTTTAGCATTTTATCGGGGGCGGGGGGGGGGTGGTGGTGCTAAAATTAGGTTCTCCAGGCATCATTATCATTTTCAAAGAGTGAAAACAAAATTAATTACTTTGAAGGTCACTCCACCTCATAGTAACCCCCCCAATTATGTAACGTCACCCGTCGCCCTGGGTAACGCTTTCTGAACGACCCCTGTGCAGCCAGCCTCCTTGCCTTCAGTGTGTGCAGCTGACTGATTTCGGTCCCAGGGCCACCCTGTGGCCTCTGCGTGTCGTGCCCTCGTCTTTGTAAGGGCCGCGCTGGCGGCAGGGGCACCCCAGGGTGGGCAGCAGTGCTGTGCCGTGTGCACCCCGTTCTCGGGACCGTCTCCTTAGGATCGGCTTCCTGGGGGAAGGGCGGGGGGGGGAGGTGCTCCCTCTGACCTCTGCCCTCTGGACCTGCTCGGGGGTCACGACAGGTTCACTTCCCTGTGCCCATCTTGGGTCTGCCCTCCTGAGTCAGCCTGGGTTCTGCCCACCTCTCTTCTGGGGGAGGAGCAGACCCTCCTCCCCCCACCCCACCCCGGCCCAGCTCCGACCTTGTCAACAGGGGCCAGGCTGGGGTGACAGAGACAGTGGTGCCTTGAGCTTGGTGAACTCCCGGGGCCTCGCGGGACGCCTGGGGACGATGCCTCTGCCCTCAGTGTCCCGGAAGGTCCTCAGTTGCTGCCCGTCACTCGGGGTCACTGGGGGGCGCGCAGGGGGGTGGTTCCCTCCTCCAGCTCCTTCACCACCATTGCCTCTTCCTGGAGAGAGAATGGAGAAGCAGAGCTTTCTCAAAGTTCCCAAATCCAGCACATCAGAGAGGATGGCGCGTAGGGCTGAGCAGTGGGGCTGGGGGTCCTCCGGCTACGCAGAGGGAGCCGCAGTGCCCAGATGGGCGCGGGGAGCAGGACGCCTGGGAGTGGAGATGGGAGCAGCGCAGTTTCGGGGGGTTCACGCGGACGGCGGTGAGTCCGAGTGGTTTCCTGTTGACGCTGTGCAGCGATAGACACTCACACGGCCTTTTGTGCCTGTTTAAGGTGCCAGATGTTGTGAAGGCACTGTGCACACACTTGCAGGCACATGCACAGGTACACACACACACATGCACGCATGTACACACACACAGGAGCACACGCATTTGCACGTGAGCGTGCTTTTTCTTTTTGCACGTGGCAGGTCAGTGAATACATCTGGGCTTAGAGGGGTCAGTTCTCCGAGTTTCCTAGTTAGGAGGTGACCAGTCCAGCCTGCTGTGAGGACACAGAGAGGACAGTCACCCAGCAGCTGGAGTGCAGGAGGGAGGCCTCTCTGTGCTCAGAGACTGGGTGGCCGCGGGGGACTGCAGTGGGAACCCCACACTGAGATGGTCCCGGGGTTGGGAGCCCCTGGCCGCACCTGCACAGCCTCTGCCTTCGGGGTGGCTTCAGCTGAAAAGTGCCGTTGTCTGTCCTTTCATTCCCTAAAACTGTGACTCACGAGTGTCCTGCTCTCTCGGGGGCAGCGTCCACTGAGGTCGTCTCCCGGTGCTTTGTCTGTCAGAGGCTCAGTGCCACCCGGTTGCCAGGGTTCTCAGCGGGTGGACCTCAGATGCTGGCAGTGCTGTGTAATTCGGCTCTAACACCGTCTTCTCCGTGGAGAGTGCCCCCTGCCGCTCTCGTGGGAGTGATTTTGGTTTGAACGTGTGTGATTTTGTCTTGAACAGAAGGGATTTGCTCTGGGTTCTTGTCACGTGACGGTTTAAGACCAGGAGGGTCTGCTTTCCTTTTTGGTGCAGAAAGGCCGCGGATCACGTCGGAGCCACAGGATGCAGACGTCACCCTGGGCAACACCGTCTTCTTCACCTGCAGGGCTGAGGGCAACCCCAAGCCCGAGATCATCTGGCTCCGAAACAAGTAAGTGGCTCCGGATGGGCCGCCGGGGGCGCCGGGTCCCTTTCCATCCAGATGCCCCGTGAGCCGCGGCTGAGCCGCCCACCGTCCTGCCCACCCTGACCCTTCCTCCTCCTCCCTGGAAGGAGAGTAAAGAGGAGGGAACGTTTTTCATGCATCCTTCCTGCTTTGAAGTCGCCGCCGGGCACACCCCGGCCTCTGCGCGGCGCACGGCCCGAGTCGCCCTCTGCCGGGCTTGGTCCTGGTCAGCGAGGCCGGTCAACACGGAAGGGACGGTTACCCCCGCCCGGGGTGAGGAACGGGAGGGAACCGGGGCTGTCTCCCGCCCGCCCACCTGCTCTGGCGGCAGCCGTGGGGTCTGGTCCCTGGGTCCCGAGGAGGTGAGGGAGGGTCTTCCCTGCAGGTGGCATCTTCAGGGAGACCCTGTGAGGTGAGCGCATGCACTTTGCTCCTGTGCGTCTGATTTGTCTCCGGAAACCCAGGCCTCGCCTTCTGTCCACAAGCATCTTGGTATGGGAGAGGGGGATGCAGTCAGGTCCCTACGGGGCCCGGGGGTCAGACCCCCGAGGGTCGTCTGAGTTGAAGGGCAGCACTTGCACGCATCCGCTTTGAACCGAGTCCTGGGAAGGAAACCTCCGTGTGAGAGCAGATCGTCATCGCCCGCGTGCTTCTTGTAAACGCGAGCACCCCGGCCCGCGTTCGCTCACAGACAGAACCCTCCTGTGGGTTCAGCGTGGCCCCGCAGAGCCCCTGCCGGGTTCAGTCGCAACGGTGAGAGGCGATGGGCCCCCGACACCAGCTCTCAAGTCCAGTGGTGTTTGCAGAGGAGAAGAACAGGGCAGCGAGCCTGGGGGGGGGGTCACCTGAGATGCACCTGCCATGGAGGTGTGCAGTGGTTCTAGGCCTGGCTTTGTCATCGACCTAGCGCAGCTGACGCCCGGCTCGGGGCCAGAGCTGTGTGGGGAACGTGAGATGCTGGCCTGTCCCCAGTGCCTTGGGATCTGGGACAGCTCTGAGGGCGACAAGAGGTAAATTCCAGAGCGAACATGGGAGGGCTTCCGTCGGGGAGTGTGCGTTCAAAAGGCAGAGAAGAACAGATTCGCTCAAGGCCGGCACACCTGCATTCGTGAGTGGTTCACACCCACGTTTGTAAGTCAACACACTGATACTAAGAGTTAACATCGCAGAGCCAGTCACGGCAGAGGGAGACCCAAGGCCCCGGGCCTGCATCTGGTGCAGGGCTGCGCCCCGGGGCCCATCTCTGCAGCAGCCCCGTCTCCCCCGGGGCTCACAGTGTCTATGGGAGAAAGCTGGGCCACATCAGGAAGAGCCTCACTTACGGGGCCCGAGAGGTCTGTTGCCTCCGTCCGGAAGTGCTCGTGAAGGACGGGAGATGCCAGTTTTTGGGGCTCGGTTGGTGCAGTTGGAGCACAGGATGAGGGAGGTGGGCGGGGAACCGGACAGCACCTCCCGCGGCCGGGTCTGTAGCCTGTGGGCGCCTGGATTCTGAGAGGGACCCTGGGAAATCCCTCAGACAGTGGCGGTGTTGTTCTGGGGACATTTGTAATTTTCCGCTTTTAATAACTTAAATGTTTCTACCCCTTTGTCTCGAATGGATTTGCTAAAAACAAAGGGAAAGTTTTCCTGTGAATTTTGTCCACTCTGTCCATTTTTTCCCTTTGGAATGAGGACCACTTTGAAACATTCGTAGGTTGCACATGTAAACGATAAAAGTGGATATGTGAGTTAATTACAGATGCAAATAAACACGGTGCGTAAACACTTTTCCCAGAAATGCCGGTAGGTCAGGCTGCTGGGAAGGAAAGTTTCCAGGAAGGCAAGTTAAGGCCCCGCATCTCCAGGTGCTCCATGCCTCCGGGCTGGGGTCCCTGCGCCAGGACAGAAGCCCCCGCGGGGGACTAGGTGTTTCCTTGTGCTTTCAGAGCCTGAGCCTGCCAGGTCTGTCTTTACAGTAACGAGCTGAGCATGAAGACAGATTCCCGCTTGAACTTGTTGGACGATGGGACCCTGATTATCCAGAACACGCGGGAGACAGACCAGGGCATCTACCAGTGCATGGCGAAAAACGTGGCCGGAGAGGTAAAGACGCAGGAGGTGACCCTCAGGTACTTCGGGTCTCCAGGTACGTTGAGTGCTCGCTCAGACGCTTAGAGCCCGCCTTCGTCCCGGTCCACTCCCTTCTTTGTTTGCACCTGGTGGTAAAAGACAGACGCCAAGGTCTCCCGTTTAAGCTGCTGCAGCAGGGTCGGCTCAGGGTCATTGGTGACCCCCGACCATTGCCCTGGTCCACCACCAACCCCTAATCCAGGACGGTCACTCAGAGTGGACAGTAGAGACAGGCGCTGCTGGGAGCACAGTCCAGAGGGGCCGTGGACACCTGGGGAGACAGGTCCCCCGTCGCCCGACGCCTCCCGCTCACGCTGGTCCCAGGGGCTTCTCTCACTTGTTGCCATTTGGCAGTGGGCTCTTCTCTTGTGCTAAGGGCTTTGGTTATTTTAAAAGAAGCCAAAAATCTGAATTTTTATGCAGAATTCCCAGGTCTAAAATATTGGCACCTGAACTGAAAAGATTGTTTGAGCCAAAGGCAGCATGGCTGTGGCCTTGAGTGGCCTGGGTCCCACCAGGTTACAGACCCCGCCCTTGTCGAAGTGTTGACTTTTGGAGCTTTGGTCAGAAGAGGAGCTGGCCCTTGGAGAGGAGCCCCGGGGGGTGGTCCTGGTCCCCCGTGGCCGCTGGAAGAGCACAGGTGGCTAGGCCTCCTCCATGGGCCTGTGTCATTCTCGTGTAGGCGGGCCAGGGTCTGTCCTTCCCTCATGCTTTATCGTTCAGGGCACTGCAGTACCCTCAATCCCAAGATAAGTGGTTTGTGTGTTTCGTTGATGAGATTCCTAGTACAAGACCTTCGTATCACTTGGTTCATCCCAGCATAGGCACAGTCAAGATTTACTGATGAATGAGAGTTCCCAGCTGTCGAATTTCCCTTCAAGAGAAAGTGCAGTGCAGTGCACATATTGCAGCCACATCAAAGCCCTTTAATCCCATGTTCCCCGAGTGGAACAAGGCGTCCAGCATCTTTGCAAAGTCACACGGCTGTGAATCTACCACAGATAAGTTAGAGCTCCCGGTCGCAGAAGGAGCTTGTGCTTTATTTGTAAGGCACAGGGAAACCCACAAAATATTGAACAGAGTGGTGCAGTTCTGTAGGTGTATGTCAGAGGACAAAAGGGAATAATAGAACATAAACAGTGCATTTCCTTAGCAAAGTTGCTGTGTTAGCAGGATAATTGATTCCTAGATGGGAATATTAAAATCTCTGGCCTGAGAGTTCCAAATCTAACCCCTTTTGATCTGAATTTTTGTTTTTCTCTCACGGGAACAAGAGCCTTCTTTAGTGCACTAGTCTGAACATGTTGGCACTGCTCCCTAAAATGCACATGGAGGATCTCCTACAATCCGTGACAGGAATGTCACTGCAGAGTGAGGGGGTCAGCCAGTGGCAGCCTGCCAGCCTAGACTAGGGGCTGCCAAACCTGGACCACTGCCTGTTTCTCCAAGATCTTTGAAGTAAAAATGTGTCTTACATTTTTATGTGATTGAACAACTTAAGAGTAATATTTTAGAATACATGATAATTATATGAAGTTCAAATTTCAATGTCTTTTAATTAAGTTTTACTGGAACATAATCACACACAAAGATTTATAGCCTGAAAAGCCCAAAAAATATGCTCTGTGGCCCTTTACAGAAGTTTGCCAACACCATGATGTAGGTAATGATAATGGACCTATTTGTAAGTCTCCATGAGTCACAAAGGGCTAAATGTACTTTATCTGTTTTGAAGCTCTGTTATTAGGGGCATATAAGTTTGCAGTTTTTATCTTCCTCATGAATTAAACTTTTGATTATTAACGCTTTTTGCCTTAAGGTTAGTTTGATTTTATATGGATGCAACCCGCTTTCTTTTGATTAGTGTTTGTCAACTATACTTTTCCCATCATTTTGCTCTGAACCTTTCTTTTTTTTTTTTTTTAATTTTTACTGGAGTATAGTCGACTTACAATGTATTAGTTTCAGGTGTACAGCAAAGTGAATCAGTTATACATATACATATATCCACTCTTTTTTAGATTTTTTTTCCCATATAGGTCATTACAGAGTATTGAAAAGAGTTCCCTGTGCTCTACAGCAGGTCCTTATTAGTTATCTGTTTTATATATAGTAGTGTGTATATGTCAGTCCCAATCTCCTAATTTATCCCTCCCCCTCCCTTCCCCCCTGGCAACCACAAGTTTGTTTTTTATATCTGTGACTCTATTTCTGAACCTTTTTCCATATTAATATATTTTGGGTGTTTGTTGTAAACAGCATAGAGCTAGATTTTTTTTTAAAAAACTCACACTGACTTTAAAAATGAGTCCATATACATTTATCATGGTTAGCAATGTATTTAGATTTATAAATTCTACCTCTTATTTTGGACAATTTACCCAACCTTTTCTATGTTTCTTGCCTTATTTTGAAATAATTATTTTTCATCTTCTATTTCCTACTTCTAGTTTGGAAGTTATATACCTTATTTCTTTTCTGTAAGTGGTTATTCTAGAAAAATTTCAAATGCATTCTTAAATTATCAACGTTTACAGTTACTGTCTTTACATTTGTCTCCAAATTATAACTACCCACCTTAGTTTCTAGGCTGAGTTCTGTTTTTTAATGTATAAGAGGTTGTTATGTTGTACTGTTAATGTTTGTCTAACTGTACCGTGTAATTTTCACTTCCAGTTCTTTTTATTTCTTCCTGCATCTCAGCCCTTCTACTGAGGCCACTTTCCTTCTGCCTAACGTAGTGTGAATTAGACAGCAAGCCTACGTGACGACCCACTTGGGGTTGATAAAGCCTGACATGAGGTTTATTTCTCCCTTCTACTCAGCAGAGTTCCCTGCAGGGGGCTGGGGGGTAGGAGCTGACTTTATCTCTTTCTCGTTCTGATGGTGGAGCACTTTGGGGGCCCATCCTAGAGTTTTCTGTCTGACGCTCATCCTGGGGGGTCCTCATCTTTCTATCTCCTAAGGATCCTACAAGCCACACGTACAATTGCAGTGCGGTGCCAGTGCCTCACGATGGGCTTCGCCTTCGGTTCTTGTCCCTGTACGTGGCTCCACATCTCCAGTTTGCCATCCTCTGGAAATGCTAACATTAAATGTCACTTCTGTGTTTTCTGTGATCCGCTGTTACTTAGATATGTGATAAGTGGGGTTTAAAAATGAGCAAACGTTTCCGAAGAGGTCTCATCACGAGGAAGAAAGATTTTTCCTTTTTCTTTTATTTTGTATCTGTATGAGGTGATGGATATTCACTAAACTTATTTTGCTAATTACTGTAATTGAAATCATTGATGTAAATCAAATCATGATGCTGTACACCTTAAACTTATACAGTGCTATATGTCAATTATATCTTAATAAAACTGGAAGAAAAAAATAAAGCAGTTTAAAAATTTTTTAAAATAAAAATGAACAAACAAGAAAAGATGTAGAGAAGTCTCTTTCCTGTCTCCTTCCCTGGTCCACGTAATTCCCACCTCCATCCAACCTCCTTCTAGAAAATACTGCCAGTGCCTGCAAGTCCTGGCAGAGCTGCTTCTTACTTCCTGGATGTTAGAGACCTTTCATTTCAACATATGAGGGACTTCCTTACTCTTGCCCTTTTAATGGGTGGTGGCACGGAATCCCATTACCCAGATGAAACGTCTGTTTGACGCGTTCCCTTTGGGGCACCCGAAGTCTATTCCAAATCTTCTGCTGTCACAGGTCTCCATCTCTTTATCCAAAACCCTTTGGGCCAGAGGTGGTTTGAAATGTGGAAGTTTGGGGATTTTTTTTCAGAAGGGCCACATGGTAGATAACCCGTTTACTGACCTGAACTGTCACAGAATCTTGGACAATGCCCCGCCCAATCAGTATATAAAATGCTGTAGCAAACTGAATGCATGTTCACAGTAAGTGGAATAAATGAAGATTACGAGTAGCCTCGTGCTAGAGAGATCAAGGAACGAAGTTACGAAAAAATATGTTATTTTTGGAGCTTTTTGGATTGGAAAATTGTGGGACAGGATGTCAGCCTGAAGAAACAACACAGTCATAAAAAACCCTTTTTTGTACATATATTGTTTTACAAGCCAGTAAAAAATATTGGGTTGGCCAAAAATTTCGTTCGGGTTTTTCTGGACCATGGAAAACCCGAACGAACTTTTTGGCCAACCAAATATCTGTGGGGTACGTTCCTAGCAGAGTAATTTCTGGGTAAAAGGGTGAATGAATTTTTAGTTTTGATGTATGTGGGCATGCTTCTGTCCAGGTGGACCGTGGCAACTTGTGCTACCCATGTGTGAGAGTTCTGTTTCTTCACGTGCTCAACACACAAGCTTAATAATAAGTGTATGGATTTTTTTTTTTCTGGATTTAGAGTTGAAAAATTATCTCATTGTAATTATAATTATAACCATCTCATTAAAGTATTAATTTGTGTTTTTCTTTCTATGAGGGAAATCTGTTATTTCTATATGTTCTAAATACCCTTTAAAAACAATGTTTTATAACCAGTAAGAACTACTAGCAAGGTTTACTGAGAAGACTGACACAATACATTTAGAATAAAAAAAAAAGTAAGACTTCTGCAGAGTCTGATCCATGTTTGAAGAAGGAATCAGTCAGTTAGGGCTGCTGATGGTGGTTTGACCTGAGGCCACGGACCCTCTTTGTGGTCTGCACATTTCTTGAAAAAAGAAAGGAGACAAAGTAGGCAATTGTATTGTGTCTGTCTTACTTATTTTAGACTTTAATAGATAGAATGAATAACATGAAAATAGAAACCCCAAGCAAAAACGTTTGCTAAACTGGAGGATTTTAATTCTGAATCTGTGTTTCCTGTGACAGCTCGCCCCGCTTTTGTAATCCAACCCCAGAACACGGAGGTGCTAGTGGGGGAAAGTGTGACCCTGGAGTGCAGCGCCACGGGCCACCCCCCGCCGAGGATCACCTGGACCAGAGGCGACCGGACCCCCGTGCCCGCTGACCCGCGGGTGAGTGTCACGCCGTCCGGCGGCCTCTACATCCAGAACGTGGTGCAGGAGGACAGTGGCGAGTACACCTGCTTCGCCTCCAAC
Source organism: Balaenoptera physalus (assembly GCF_965194825.1). Classification (NCBI taxonomy): domain Eukaryota; kingdom Metazoa; phylum Chordata; class Mammalia; order Artiodactyla; family Balaenopteridae; genus Balaenoptera; species Balaenoptera physalus. Next base: position 97,321,312 of record NC_138894.1, read on the forward strand.
ACCGTGGATGGCATCCACGCCACAGCTTTCATCATCGTCCAAGGTGAGAGCCGTCCACGCGGAGGCCCCTGTGCCCCGCAGCCTCCCTGGCTCGCCCTCGAGCCAGCCCCTCTGCGGGCTCCACCTGCTCTTTCAGTCCCAGCACCTGCTTCATCCTCTCCCGTCACATCTGACCTTCGGTGGGACTTGGTGCTATGTTTATTTTCCACGTGTAGGCTTTAGGTGGTCAGAGCTTTATTCTGTGTGTTCCCCACACGAATGTGGGTATGCGTGCCAATTCACCAAGGCCTGCGTGTACGGAATCGGTATGTCTTGCACACGTCTTGGAATTTCCTTAGGGTCAGTTGTTGGACATAGGGTCTGAGAATATGTATAGTTTTAAGACTTAATGCTGTATGTTTCCAAATTCCTTAATTGACTCTGTAATGAGTTTATTAGTTTTCAAATAAATTGCCAAGCGGGACTTTGGTTAAGAAGCGCTGGGACAACGCAGAAGTGTGAAATGCAGAGAATGAGTTCTTTCCTTCTCCTCTGTCCCCACCAATTCCTCTGTCCCCAGTGGAAGCCACGTCACTAAAAGTTGGTCCTTAATCCGTCCTCTGGCCCTTTCTTTGCACGTATGACCATGCAGTCATGTCACTGTTTTTTACCTTTTTTGATGGTGGTTGTTGCTTTTATAAAAATGGAATTATATTGCACATATTATTCTGTAATTTTTTTTTCACCCAGTAGTAATAAAATAACTCCTGTCACTATGCACAGTTGCGCTAGATGACATTTTGTACCGTTTGCAAATATTAGTTTAGGTTGAGGAGTGAGATGAGTCTCTTCAAGTCAGGCCCCTTCCAGGAGCTGCAGTAGGTCGTTGCCTGTGCTCTGTGTTGCAGCCTCAGTGCTGTTAAAGCAAGAGCCTTCTGCACACTTGTCAGTGTGTTGCTGAGAAGCACCAGCATCTGGTATTCTTCCTTTTCGCTTTCCGGCATCTTCCTCTGCTCGGGATGCTGCACCCGCAGTCAGGGTCGTGGTAGGACTCTGAGGGCGGGCGGTGTGCCTTCCTCCGGGAAAGGGAAACGGCGTTTTCACCCAAAGCTGTCTCCTAAATGTTGCGTTTCCAACGTCTTTCCCTTCGGAAGCGCTTCCTCAGTTCACGGTGACGCCCCAGGACAGAGCTGTCATCGAGGGTCAGACAGTTGAGTTCCACTGCGAGGCGAAGGGCTACCCGCAGCCGGTCATCGCCTGGACGAAAGGAGGTGAGGTGTCGGGCAGGACGGTGACCCACTCCCTCTGTCCTTCCCTTCCTGGGACTCGGACCCCCCGGGCAGGCCGGCGCTGGCTGAACCCGACGTGACCCAGAGCTGTGGGCACGTCCAGTCACGGGCCACCCCCGGTCACGGGCCACCCCCTCACACACAGGACAGGAGACCTGTCCGCACTGAGGACCTGGATGTCAGGCCCATCTCCTCCCGAGTAGTCTGGGTCCCGCCTTCAGTGTGCACTGAATTAGCCTCTTGAGCAGATTTACTAGTGTGCAGATAGAACTTTCTAGAAACTGGTGGTAGAATATATGTACTGTATATATGACTTTCTCACTTGAATTCCCAGAGTTCTCTTGCTGCTCCTCAAGAGGTGTTGTGACTTGATCACGTTAATTCCTTGGGTGGGACCCCAGCCGATTTCTCCAGCTGGGAAGCTGCTGGGCACACGATGTGGGGAAGGCCCAGCCCGTCACCCCGGGGGGGTGACAGCAGCCTGGCCGGGAAGGCTGTGGAGAGGCAGGTGCCAACCTTGGTAGACCATCAGGGTCTGCCCCAGCATCGAGGGGGTGACTAGCCCTGGACCAATGGGCACCACCATCCCTTCCGCCGCTGAGGGGCCATTTCCAGGGATCCTGGGAGCAACCTGGACGAGAGGAGAGCTCCATGTTTTCGGGAGGAGAGGCTCATCCCTACTTGCGGAGCTGCTTGTCTTTAAACAACACCAGCTCCATCCCCTTCCCAGCCCGCGACCCCTTCCCATCCCTCGTCCCCTTTCCATCCCCCATCCCTCTATGCCCAGCCTGGGACCGGCCTCTCCCTGTCTCCGAGTCTGCATACCACCCTGGCTCTTGTTTACTTAACCCTCGACCCCATGGTCCCTGCCCCTTGCTTCTTCCCTGGAGAGTCTTGGGGGGGCAGGGTCTGTGTGCTATTTGTCCCTGAACTGTCGCACACGCACAGGTGTGTGACAAAGGCCGGGACGGTGACTCCAGGCCAGATCTGGGGAAGACAAGCTCTGCGACCCCTTTGTCCCTCAGTTAGGGTTCTGCCTGACCCTGAGGCTCCCGTCTCCCACCTCTAAGGCCAGGCTCGTGTCCACATATCCCTGTCACTGAGAGTGCATCCCCACCTTGCAGGGAGCCAGCTGTCGGTGGACAGACGGCACCTGGTCCTGTCGTCAGGGACCCTTCGGATCTCGGACGTCGCCCTGCACGACCAGGGCCAGTATGAGTGCCAGGCCGTCAACATCATCGGCTCCCAGAGGGTCACCGCGCACCTGACGGTCCAGCCCCGAGGTAGGCAGTGGTCCCGCACCCCTCCCTGCGATGGACTGTCCCCCGGACTCTCATCCCGAGGCCGTAGTCGTAGCCCGTCTCTCCCATGTCGGCAGTGAGGACACTGCTGCCTGTGGGACACTGGCACGGCCAGCTCCTCACAGTAAAGCAGGTCACGTTATGTCACTGTGTCATCCCTGCCTTCCCTGGGGTGAGCGAGGTGGCCCCGGACCCAGCAGCAGCGGCTGACCTAGGAGCAGGCCCCCATGTCCTCTTGGATGTGAGGTTCTGCCTCCTGCTGGCCCCGGGTCCCTGTTGAGAGCCGGGAGAGGAAGGCAGTAGAGGTGATGACCTGGGGGGTGGGCGCGGAGGGGGGCTGCCTGCAGAGGGTCCCTGGGGGTTGGGGCCTGGGTCTGCTCCGGCGGATGGGCTCTGGGTCTGCCCTCCGGTGCCGAGCAGGCAGGACAGTGGGTGGCCCGTGGGTGAGGTCATCAGCCGGTCCCCTGCTTCCTCCCGTCACCAGCTCTTGGTTGTGGGGGGGGGGCTTGGACTTGGCAGCCCCAGGCCGCCCCGAGCAGACCGGAGCCGTGCGGACAGACCAAATGCTGCCGCGCAGGTGGAGGGTGGCAGCCCTGGACCGTCCCTCGGTCCCGTCCGGCTCCTTTGCTCCAGCAGCTGCGGCGCGAGCGCTCCGTGCCCTGGGCCTGCCCGGACCGAAGGCGGGGCCTCTGCTCGCCTGAAGCTTTTGGGACAAATCAGGAGTCTCCCGGGTTCTCCACGTGTGTCAGCCCGTGTCCCTTGCCTTGCAGTCACCCCAGTGTTCACCAGCATCCCCAGTGACACGACGGTGGAGGTGGGCAGCAGCGTGCAGCTGCCCTGCAGCTCTCAGGGGGAGCCTGAGCCCGCCATCACCTGGAACAAGGTAAGCGCTGCGGCGTGTGGCTGGGGCAGCTGCCCCTGCCCGCTGCTTCTCCGGACCCCCGTAGCTGGAAGGCAGCCGTGGTGTAAACAAAATGAGACAAACTTTGGACAAGCTCCTTTACGAGTCCTTCTTGGTGACAAAAGCAAAGAAAACCCTTTTGTTAGATCCTTGGTCCCGTAATCACTAGAGAAGGTTTCCTGTTGCTTCATTTCTCTGTGCTGTTCTTATTAAGCCCAGTAAAGAAATGAATGTCAGTGTTTCATGGCAGGCAAGCGTTTTAATATGAAACTTGTCCCTGGAGGTCGTGCCGTGGTTCCCCGGGAGGGAAGTGCGGGTCCTCAGGCCCTGGAGCCGCGGCCTCGCCGGGTGCGGCTCAGGCATCCTGGTTTCTCCCGCGCCAGGTGCCCCTGCTCTGCACCATCCACCCCAGTACGCATCCCACGAAGGTTGCCTTCTGTGCCCACGCCCCGGCACGCGCACCCCAGAGATCCAGGGAAGTCCCCCAGAGTGAGGTCTTGGGCTTTTCTGGGTCTTTTGCAAGCAGGTAGGAGAAGTTCATCCCCTTGAATTTGCATCGGGCGAGTCCCTCCCAGCGTTGGCGGGTCTCAGCACAGCCAGCGTGATGGATCTGTTAGTGAGGTCCTGACAGGTGGCGCCCCTCTCCAGGGTAAACGCCTCTGCTCCTTAGTCTGACCCCACTATTTCTTCCATTTATCTTGCTCCAGGACGGGGTTCAGGTGACAGAAAGCGGGAAATTTCACATTAGCCCCGAGGGATTCCTGACCATCCACGACGTGGGGCCTGTGGACGCCGGCCGCTACGAGTGCTCGGCCCGGAACACGATAGGCCAGGCGGCGGTCAGCATGGTGCTCAGCGTGAATGGTGAGCTCGCGGCACTGACGCTCCACGCGCGGCCAGAGGCGACCGAGGAAAGCAGGCAGTCTGGGGGTTCGGGCGTTATCAGAAGACAGCGCATCCCAACTTGGCAGGGAGGTGGGCGGGGCCCAGAGAGGCACAGCCATCCTTCCTCCTGCTGCTGTAGCTCTGCAGGCCGATGTGGTCGTGCCCTTGGAGATCTTTCCTCGCTCTGGGTTTCGTGGTTGGTTTAGTGGTCACCCAAACCCCCTTATATTCTACAGCATGTAATTTACAGTCACCATTTGGCAAAGCACAGACGTAGTTACTGCTGTGAAAGAATCCGGCCCCCTCACTCTGTTTTCTCTCTGTTCCGGGCGTGCGTGGCCTTGTGCGGTCCTGGCGTGTATTAAGTCTTCATTTTAAGCCCCCAAATAATCAAGGCCCGTTCCCGTCCCTGGATCTGGTTGGTGGCCCTGGAGCCAGGCGGACCCCGGCTCTGTGCCGGCCTGCAGAGCTCACCCAGGGCATCCCCTCCAGCCCCACCATCTGGTCCGTCCCGGTGTTACCTCTGTCTTCCTAACACTCTCCATGTGTTCTGGGCCAACAGGGTAAAATGCACAGCCTGTAGCTTTGCATAAGGTCTTTTTAAAAAAATATTTATGTATTTGGTTGTTCTGGGTCTTAGTTGCAGCTCGCGGGCTCCTTAGTTGCGGCATGCGAACTCTCAGTTGCAGCATGCGTATGGGATCTAGTTGCCTGACGAGGGACTGAACCCGGGCCCCCTGCATTGGGAGTGTGGAGTCTTAACCACCGCGCCACCAGGGAAGTCCCTGCATAAAGTCTTACAGTTCGACCCAGACCTGCACTTCGTCTCCAGCTCTGTCTGTGCCCCGCTTTCACCTCCCAGCCCCCAGCACAGAAAGCCTGAGTTCTCCGGTGACAGAGCCTCCACACCCAGGCCCCGCCTCTGGACGATCCCCCAGTTCCTCCCGCAGGAAACAACCTCCACCTGCATGTGCGTTCCTGCCTTTTCCACCTTAATCACCTAATCTGCCTTCTCCGAGGGCTGGTGAGCCTCAGACTTGCCTGGGTGTGGTTAATTTATATGCCGACCCCTCCCACCCTATACTCCACACTCCCTGCATGGTGCCTGGAGCCTGTGGGCACCTGCAGACAACAGTACAGGCAAAACTGGAAACCTTTTTTTTTGAGGAGGGGAAATGTTAAATGACCTTATTTTCCCATTATATTAGAATGTGAAATGATTATAAATTAAATCGGTGAATCTCCTGACTTAAAAACAGTGTTTTTTTCAATTAATGTTTATTTTTATACTTGAAAAATAATGTTACTTTAACATGAATTAGTTATACATGAAGTTTAAAAATAATCTCCCACCCATAATCCCACTCCCCAAAAATAACCACCCTGAACATTTTAGTGAATTTCCATTACCCTTTTTTTAAGGCATATAAATAAGTGTTTTTGGATTATTTTTCTGTGATCATTGCTTGAAGAAAAACAAAGTCAGTTTAAATCATTGGTAGTAATGAAATATTAGGGTAATAAAATTATGTAAGATTGTTCTGTCCATTTGTCTTAACACGTGGCATAAAAATATTAGCTTCTAAGAATTAGTAAATTGGGGCTCTGTTTGAGATCGGTGTCAGGAGGGCATCTGTCCCAGTCTGGAGGGGTGTGTATCCCAGAACCAAGTGAAGGCAACATTTCAATAAGGACAGTTTCAACCGTGTCAGATTTTCCAGAAGGGTTGAGTATTTTGAAGAAAAAGGATACCGTTTATTAAAATGCATGTTGTTGGTGACCTGGCATGAGACATTTTGAAAAATAAAGATAAAAGATTGGTTGGAACAAGGTTATTTTATTTAGCAAACTCTAAACGCTAGAAAAATGTCAATATTAAGTAAAAAAGGAATGAAAAGAGGAAAGTAGAAAGGGAGCCATAGCTTCATAGATGTCAGGTTTAGCCGAGTGTGCCTGAGTGTGCGTGAGCATATGTGCATGTATGTACAGTTATGTGTGTGCATATACGGTCATGTATGTGTGTGCACATGTGTGTGTGTGCCCACACACGCACACATGTTGGGTGTAAGGATGTCTGATCCTACCTTGAGGGGACAGAGTGAAGGGAGAGCAGAGTCTCGGGAGGGTGAGTGGGCTGAGATCCAGCACCCAGGCAGGTTGGCCTTTGATGGGAGGAACACACAGAATCCACTGGAAGTTAAAGCACCACACTCTCCGCCCAGCAGGGCAGCTGCTCCGGTGGGCCTGAGTCAACGCCTCCCCTATTGGGCGATGCTTTGGTAGAAGAACTTCAGTGTTTTAAGTTACAACTACCTTGTCCTTTTATGGGGTATCCCATGATCTTAAAAATTAAGCGTCTGCAACTTCCATACAGTTTGAAAACAGCTTTTCATAGAATTTGTGATGAAATAACTTAAGGTTTGGTGTGGAAAGTAGAAATAACATTGGAGAAAAGTATGCCTCAGTCTAAATGACATAGAGTCTAGACATTTTTCTCTGACTCACTTGTGTGCACGTTTTCCGGTGACATGCGACCTCGCATTTCCTAGTTCCCGATGTCAGTAGGAACGGGGACCCGTTTGTAGCCACGTCCATTGTTGAAGCAATCGCGACGGTGGACAGAGCCATCAACTCCACGCGGACGCACTTGTTCGACAGGTATTTGCAGAGGCGGGCGGGGCTTCAGAGGATGATTCTCGTACGCAGTTTTCACCTGTTTGATGGGAATAAAACACTGTTTTAATTTGAAAATCATAAACAGTGTTGGTGTTAACTTTGCTGGGGGTTAAGATAACAGAAAGATACTCCTTTCCAAGTAGAAACTGAACTATGATTCACAAATAGAACATTTAAAAAAAAATTTCAACTCGTTATTTTGGCTTGTTACTCAATGATTTGGCAAAAACAAATATTTCATAAGCCCTTCGTGCATTTGTTCATCTTGGCAATTCCAAAGTGTTTTTTCTGCATTTCAACTGAAATAGTATATTGGTGTTTTTTTCTATTGATGTAATTAATTATTTGTTTTTAGTGTCTTTTTGTTTTGTTCGTTTGTTTTGTTGCCTTCCGCTTGGGATAAGTAAGGTATGGTACCTTGTGTCTGTAGAAACGTAGCCACAGAGATATTTAAGAGCAATAATTCTCCTTTGGGCACGAGTGACCTTTGTTCTCAGTCATCTGTTCCGTTCTTCCCTTTTCTTCCCAAACACCCGCTAGCCGACCCCGCTCTCCCAATGACCTGCTGGCCTTGTTCCGGTACCCGCGGGACCCCTACACTGTGGAGCAGGCCCGGGCCGGGGAGATATTCGAGCGGGCGCTGCAGCTGATTCAGGAGCACGTGCAGCACGGCCTGATGGTGGACCTGAACGGAACGAGTCAGTACCCGGGCGGGGTCCACACCCTGCAGACCCCTTCCCCGTGACGACGTCCAGCCTGTCGGGCCCGGGGTCTGTGATGATCGTGGTCACGTGCGGGTTGCCTTGAGCTGGGACAGTCCTGTGGCTCCCCAGGTCTGATGGGAGACCCGGTGGTGACCTGACGTGCTCAGCAGGGTGGTCGTGCTGTCCTGGCCCCCGGGCTCTGACCATCGGGGCCTCTGGACAAAGGAGAGCCCCTCGGAGGCCGTGGGTCTGGGTTGGGGCTGTTAGAGAGGACGTTGATGGAGCCGCAGCAGGTGCTGCGCAGACGGTGAGGGTGAAGCCACCCCCTCCTCTGCCCGCTGCGGGGGGCCCCGCCCGTGAGCCTCTGCGGGGCCGGAGGGGGATTAGCGCCCAGACAGCGTTTAGGAGGAAGCGTTTCCCTTGCTGGCTCTTCAGCCGTTCAGGACTTCCTCAGGGCGGCTGTGACAGAGCAGGCGTGCCAGCCTCGCCCTTCTCTCTGGGGAAGCGGGAGATGCCAGGCTCTCAGGTCTGAGCCCGACGCCAGATGGCGACGGCAGCCCAGCGTCCTGTGCCTGCAAAGCCCCTTTCTCGTGCAGGCCGCCAGCGCTTGTGTGTCTGCTTCTCCCCCAGCCTGGGAAATTGCACCCCGGCTCTTTACTGCTTCTGTATGTGGGTGCTTAGGACACTGCCCTCTGCAGAGGGGAGCTGCCACCTGTCTTCTTTAAACGTACATGGGCGTCGGTCCCGATGGGAGAAGTAAGATGCGTGGTGACCACCCTGCAGCCGTGTGGGGAGCGTGGGGAGCGTGGGCCCCGCGTGTGGAGCCCCAGGCGCCCGGTCCGGGAGAGCTTGGCGTGGGAGTTGGTGCGTCAGGTCCTTGCCGACCTTTCCTGCTGGAGCCTCCTCACCTCCCTGCTCTTTCTCTCCTGGGTCTGGCACTGCTGCTCGGTCCGGCAGGCCCAGCTGGGAGGGGCCGCGGGACAGCGCTCGTGCCCGCCCGGTGCCCGGGCTGCTGAGGCGTGTCTCCACTTCCGTCCAGGTTACCACTACAACGACCTCGTGTCCCCGCAGTACCTGAGCCTGATCGCCAACCTGTCGGGCTGCACGGCCCACAGGCGCGTCAACAACTGCTCGGACATGTGCTTCCACCAGAAGTACCGGACGCATGACGGCACCTGCAACAACCTGCAGCACCCGATGTGGGGCGCCTCGCTGACCGCCTTCGAGCGCCTGCTCAAGGCCGTGTACGAGAACGGCTTCAACACGCCCCGTGGTATCGACCCGGGCCGGCACTACCACGGGCACCCACTGCCCATGCCCCGCCTGGTGTCCACGGCCCTCATCGGCACCGAGGCCGTCACCCCGGACGAGCAGTTCACCCACATGCTCATGCAGTGGGGCCAGTTCCTGGACCACGACCTGGACTCCACGGTGGTGGCCCTGAGCCAGGCCCGCTTCTCCGATGGGCAGCACTGCAGCTCCACATGCAGCAACGACCCGCCCTGCTTCTCGGTGGCCATACCCCCCGATGACCCGCGGGCGCGCAGCGGGGCGCGCTGCATGTTCTTCGTGCGCTCCAGCCCCGTGTGCGGCAGCGGCATGACGTCGCTGCTCATGAACTCCGTGTACCCCCGCGAGCAGATCAACCAGCTCACCTCCTACATCGACGCCTCCAACGTCTACGGCAGCTCCGAGCACGAGGCCCGCGCCATCCGCGACCTGGCCAGCCAGCGGGGCCTGCTGCGCCAGGGCATCGTGCAGCGCTCGGGCAAGCCGCTGCTGCCCTTCGCGGCCGGGCCGCCCACCGAGTGCATGCGCGACGAGAACGAGAGCCCCATCCCCTGCTTCCTGGCTGGCGACCACCGCGCCAACGAGCAGCTCGGCCTGACCAGCATGCACACGCTGTGGTTCCGCGAGCACAACCGCGTGGCCGCCGAGCTGCTGGCGCTGAACCCGCACTGGGACGGCGACACCGTCTACCACGAGGCCCGCAAGGTGGTAGGGGCGCAGGTGCAGCACATCACCTACCGGCACTGGCTGCCCAAGGTGCTGGGCGAGGCGGGCATGAAGATGCTGGGTGAGTACCGGGGCTACGACCCGGGCGCCAACGCCGGCATCTCCAACGCCTTCGCCACGGCCGCCTTCCGCTTCGGGCACACGCTGGTCAACCCGCTGCTGCAGCGGCTGGACGAGAACTTCCAGCCCGCGGCGCACGGCCACGTGCCGCTGCACAAGGCCTTCTTCTCCCCGTTCCGCATCGTGAACGAGGGCGGCATCGACCCGCTGCTCCGCGGCCTGTTCGGTGTGCCGGGCAAGATGCGCGTGCCGTCCCAGCTGCTCAACACGGAGCTCACCGAGCGGCTCTTCTCCATGGCGCACACGGTGGCGCTGGACCTGGCCGCCATCAACATCCAGCGCGGCCGCGACCACGGCATCCCGCCCTACCACGACTACCGCGTCTACTGCAACCTGTCGGCCGCCCACACCTTCGAGGACCTGAAGAACGAGATCAGGAGCCCTGAGATCCGGGAGAAGCTGCAACGGTGGGTGTGGTGGGGGGGGGCGGGCAGCCCACGGGGGTCGTGGTCTCTGGATTTGAGTCTCTGTCTGTGCAGCCTCGGGGTCGGGGGGCATGTGGAGACGGGTTGGGGGCGGGTTGAGGCTTGACTTCAGAGATGAGGGGCCCTGTCCGGCGGGCCTGATGGGAGAGGTGTGGAGGGGTGAGATCATCGGGCAAGACGAGGCTGGCCCGCCTGCGCTTCGGGGAAGAGACCCTGCGGCAGCCTCGGGAGCCCGAGCGCCAGCCCTTGGCGCCGCAGGACGGGCGGGCCCCCAGCTGTGAGGCTTTTTCCTCTCCCTAAACCCGCTATCCCCCCGACCTGGCCCGTCGCCACGTCCCCTGCACCCCCGTCCGTCACAGGCAGCAGCCTCCCCTCTCCCGGGAGAGGGCTCGCTGGGCCGGGGGCACGGAAGTGGAGGACGCCAAGCGCACGGGGCAGGGCCCCTGGGGACCCCCGGGCAGCCCCTCCTCCGTGGGCCTGCGGAGGCCGAGGCCGGCCCCGTCAGGCCACAAGGGCCCGGGATCTGGCGGGACGGGGCTTCCTGCCTGCAGCCGCTGCCTCCTCCCCAGAATCTCTGCGTCCAGGTCGCTGGTTAGACAGGGTCCTCACGACTCACCCACCCCCGCCCCTCTCGTGTCCAGTCGGCCCCGGCCCCTTAAGTCCTGTTTTCCTCGTTAGTTGTTCCAGTCTCTCTGGGGGGGTCTTTAATGGAAATAACCACTCACTAGAGTTTTCCCACGAGGGTCCCCTGTAGCCCACTGGTCGCTGTGTACTTACAGTATGTTCTTTCCCATTTGAAAGAACGGTTTTAAAAAGAAAAAAATACTTTTCTGTAAAGGCTCGCGTGGGCCATTTTCTGGACTCTGCTGCTCACTGAGAGGTAAATCGCTGATGCTTCAGTCACACACTTAACACTGCGGTTCAGGCATGTTCTCTTTAGGGCCTGGCCTGTGCCTTCCGGAGAAAATGACTTTTACTCGTAGTTTATCGCAGGTTGTGAATAAGTGAACGTCATGCTCTACAGTTTAAGATGTTCCGGTGTTCGTTTGCATAGCAGTGTCAGGTTGCCAGGTACTAGACGCACGCTCCCCCGATACAGAGACCTCTGTGGCACGGCTGCTCAGCTAGGGTGTGTGGACTGTCTGTATTCTTTATGCTTGAATATCCTCCATTGTTCTTGTCCAGGCTGACGAGATCACTTTCCCAGTGTTTCTTCCTTTGCCCAGCTTCTGTCAAAGCCGCCTGCTCTCCAGCTCAGCGCTGCTGGGGGCTGGGGGCCCTGGGCCTCGAGTTCCAGGGGCCCTGCGGAGGCAGTCAGCGTGACCCACCCCCAGGAGAGTCGCGCGTTTACCCTCTTCTGCGTCAGGCCTGACTCACCGATTGGGGATGAGACAGGTGCCCGGGCAGAGTGATGACACGGGACAGTGGGGCCCAGCTGTGGGCCAGTGAAGCCATCAGGGAAGAGAGGCTTTTAGACGGGGCTTAAGGGAGCGTGTGCTTGCACCCGTGTTAGTGGCATCCGATCAGATCTGTCCATTTCTGGGTGCACAGCGAGGGGGAAGTGTGGCCTGTGCTGGGGGGCTGTGAGCAGGAGGGTGTCCTGCTTCGGTCTGGGGTCTGTGGGGCCCACCTTTGTGGCCAATCACCCGGGGGTGACGAAAGGGGGCCCTGCCCAGGAACGGGGTGTCTCCTTTGGGAAAAGCCCCTGCAGGCAGAGAGCCAAACTCGCAAGGCTCTTTCTGACCGTGTTTCCATCTGAACTAAAGTTCAGTATGAACGTCCTTGAACTTGGATAAAGTTCAGTGTGAACGTCCTTGAACTTGGGGAGAGTGAGGATGGCGTGTCCTTGGACTGAATGCCCTTCCGGCAGCTTCACGCTCACCCAGCTCCTGAGGTGAGGAGCGCTGAGGACGGCCCAGCACGGCCGTGTCCTCAGTCAGCACCCCTAATCCAAGCAGGTGGAAAAGGCGTCTCAATTACAGGACGCACTTAGAAGGTCCAGTGGAGCTTTGGATGGCAGCTGAAACTAAGCCATTATCATCTTGCGAGGGTGTCAGGAGAGATTAGATAAGAATGATGTTATAGAAGTTGTCAGCTCTTTGCTTGTAAGCATTTATTTCTAAGGAATTGGAAGAATTTGATGAAAAAGTTTGTTCTTGAACATTTAAACCTTGCTGTCTTAGTCTTTTGTGCGATTTCTACTTAGTAAGTAGTTTCTTCATAGCAAGTATGTTTTCAATATATGGTAGAATCCCAGTATTGTTTTGAAAATGTGTCTCTAGCTGTTTGTAGCTTATTCTTCATATGTATCTATGACAAAAACACTGGAAGGGTTTACGTTAAGATGTCAAGTTGTCTCTAAATGGTCAGGAAAGGTGTGGTTTTGATTTCCTTCCTTGTGTTTTCTTGGCTTCTCTAAGCTTTGTATAATAAATATATCTGTGTGTATATTTTATCGTACGTATATAAACGGGAAATAGGAACCTATCTTTAAAACATAATGGATAGATGCTTTAAGGAAATAACTGGATTTTACTAAGTGAAGATCTGAATAACGTCAAATAATGATAAAGAAATGAGGATTTTTTTTCCCCTAGTTGCTGTGCTCTTTACCAGGTACAGCTTTGCTCAGTGAATTTAAGTCTCCGCTTGGTCTCATAGGTTGTACGGCTCTCCGCTCAACATCGACCTGTTTCCCGCCCTCATGGTGGAGGACCTGGTCCCCGGCAGCCGTCTGGGGCCCACCTTGATGTGTCTGCTGAGCACACAGTTCAAGCGCTTACGGGACGGTGACAGGTAAATGCAGATGCGCCTGCCGCCAGGTAATTCCGTAGGTGGCCGAGTGCCGGGCAGTGTTTCTGGAAAGTGTCCTGTGCTGGTTCATCAGAGGAGCTGGCCTCTGCTGATTTTAGTGCAGATTTCTTGGTCTTTGTTTTTTGAGTGGCTCACAGCAACATTTGAGTCCATTTTTAAGTGATAACCTAATTGAACCACTTAGGTCTCATCGCTGGCGAGTGTGAGGAATATTTTAAGCAGCCTCCTGGGGCTTTTGCATTTTGTGTTTTCCCTGAGCTTGCTCTTGTTCTGGGGAACGCAGGTTGTGGTATGAGAACCCGGGGGTCTTCACCCCCGCCCAGCTCACGCAGATCAAGCAGACGTCGCTGGCCCGGATCGTGTGCGACAATTCAGACAACATCACGCGTGTGCAGAGGGACGTGTTCCGAGTGGCCGAGTTCCCCCACGGGTACAGCAGCTGCGACGAGATCCCCCGGCCGGACCTCCGCGTGTGGCAAGACTGCTGTGAAGGTGGGCGTCCAGGGGCCCTGTCGCTCAATGGGGTCCATCCTCCTTCCCGACGGTTTGGGTGTGAGCTTAATCCTCTCTAACGCACGGGCTGGAATCAGCACAGCAGTGAGAACACAAACGGAACAGGCGGCTCTAGGGGGTTGCTGAATTCTGGAGTATCCATACTGAGCAGTACTGTGGAAACTAAGAATAATTAAAGTCATGATTTTGAAGACTTTGTAATGCCAAGAGATAGGAGTTAGTAATGAGAACTACGAAGTAAAAGAAACAGACAGCAAAACTTTAATGAGGTTAGCTCCCGGTTTTTCTTTAAAACCTGGCACACGGCTGCATTTGATAGCCTGCCTGTCTGTACCCGCAGATAAAATATGAACGAGAAACAGACCGAAAAGCATGCCAGACATCAAATTTGATTTTTAAAAATGCGTGCTGTGTGTTCTGAATGTCCAGAAGAGCTTGTGTGAGCAGAGAAATGTGCTATAAAACACCTTCTGAGGAAGTGGAGAGCGACAGGCGGCTGCACAGTGCCCTCACGCAGGCACCTGGGGGCCCGTGAAGGTGGCGATGCCAGGCTTGCCGCCGCGGCTGTCTCCGGATGCCCGTCCAGGCGGCTCCTTCGCGGCATTCCGGAGCCGGGTCGTAGCTAACCTCGACTGCACGTTCTCATTTGAACATAATTTTGGTTTTATTCAAACTGTGATCAGAGACCCAGGGAACATTGCAGTGGGGGGAACACTGAGGACTTATTCTGGGTAACCCCGCTCTTGTAGTGCGGAAATGGGGCCCCGAGCCTGGGGCAACACCACGGGCCACACAGCCCCTGTGGGTGAGGTGGGCAAGGAGGGCCCAGAGCCCCGGCCCCCGGCCCTCAGCCTTCGGCCGGCGATGCCCGTGGACACCAGGTGCAGAAACCAGAGTTTTCTTTTCCACCTCGTTATTTCCGCAGGAATAGCCCTGGCCAGGTTGTTCTCACTAGTAATTAATTTTAATTAGCTGTTATTTTCATTAGTAAGTATTGAAATATGGGTTGAAGCACGTTCTGTGTGTGTGTGAGTGTGTCTGATGTGATTCTGTGTCTGTGGCTTCTCTGTGCATATATATGATGTACGTAAATAATACATGGAATACGTAATACGTTAAATATATATATAATGAATACGACTTGCAACGTTGTAGGAGAATTCACATAAAAATTAAAATTTTGCTCACTACATGCCCAAGTTTCCAAAGCATTAATTTCTCATTTTTATAGTTGTTGGGAACTTGGGAACTTGTTTTGTTTTTTTCGCTTTTTAAAAAAAATATTCTGACTAGTTTATTAAGGTCACAACAGTTTGCCACACATATGGCAGAGAATTTGATTCTTGTGTTTGCAGGCAGTTGTTCTCTTTGAAAATCATTGGAAAAAGCCAGTCCTTCTTTTCAGATACAGAAACTTCATTTTCTGATAACTTTACCAGATAGATTCCCTGTAGCTGCTTAGAAAGGAACAGAGACAGGTTTTCTGGTTTTTTGCTCCAAAAGCCCGAAGTCCTCTGAGAGCCTGAATCTTGGATCCAGGCTTTGTCCTCTGTGTCACAGCCCAGAGCCTTTTCCTGCTTCAGCTGGACGGTCAGAGATTTAGGCACCTGATGCAATTTCTGACATCCTTTCTTCTGGATTCTTTTCCTCTTAAAATAGCAGGCATAGCCCTCAGCTGGCAAAACTTAAAGAATGCTTTATAAGCTTTATCTGTTTTTATTTTAGTCCAAAAGCCATATCTAAAAAGTGGCAGAAAAAAAAGAGTTATGATTTGACAGAACCAAATGTCGGTAGCTGTTATCGACATCTCAGTGTTTATAAAAGACTCACTTAACCCAAACTTTCTTCAGCGTCATCTCTTAATTGTGTATTTGTTTAATCCAAGTATGAAACCTGCACACGTGAGAAGCCTAAGAAGCTGCTCTTGGGAGGATGAGTGTCTTTTTCTCTTGACCAAAGTTAGGAATTTCAGCTTCTCTGTGAGGACTGATGAGTCACGGAGAGGAAGACACACACGTGCACACAACTTTGAGATCACTGTGGAAGTTACTGAAATAGTGCCAGCAGCTCCCGTGTGGGCAGGACAGCAGCTCCCGTGTGGGCAGGACTGCTCCACCCGGAGGAGGGGGTCGTCGGGGGGAGCACCGGGGGTCGGGGGGCTCCAGGCCGCTAACGGGGGAGGGGAGGGGGAGGGGAGTGGGGACGGTGCCTCCACCCCTGCCGACCTGAGCGCCCAGCGTGTCCTGCAGGAAGGATAGTGATATTTGCCGAGCTGTTCTTAATATCCCCTTCGTGGGAGTCGAGACCCTAACGTGCCTGCACTTTGCCCTCAGACTGCAGAACCCGGGGGCAGTTCAACGCGTTTTCCTACCACTTCCGAGGCAGGCGGTCCCTTGAATTCAGCTACCAGGAGGACGAGCCAGCCACGGGTGCGGGGCCTGGGAAGATGCCAAGGTACGGCCGAGCCCCGCCGGGACCGTGCACCCTGCCAGCTGGCCCTTGGGTGTTGGGGGGTGGGGGTGGTGTGCCTCGAGGCCACCCACGCAGCCAGGCCGCGCGCCCCGCCCTCCGGCCCGGCACACCCTTGGCTGTGTCACTGAGTCTCCCTTGCTTCTCCCGAGCAGAGCCGGGACGCCCGGGACGAGGCTCGGTAACGCCTCGGCCGCCGCCTTTGAGCGCCCACCAGTAGCAGGGACCAGCGACTTCCGGGAGTTTGTCCTGGAGATGCAGAAGACCATCAGGGACCTCAGGAAGCAGGTGGGGCGCTCCCCATCCTCACCTCCCCGGCCTGCCCGGCCCTTCTCCACCCTTGGGCCTGGTGTGCGTTTCTCCCGTGACGGTGAAGGGAAGATGCTGCCCGCACACCCCTGGTCCTCGGTCCCGAAGCCTCCAGGGAGGTCACTTTCGTCTCTCTGCCCTTCTTTGTGGCTTGGCTCCAGCTGGGCCACATTGAGCTGCCCTTGGACTTCCTGGGACCGGGGACCCTTGGCCGTGGGCTGCCCACTGGCGCATTGGGTGAGGGGCGCGGGTTCCCCCCGAACACTGGCTGTGAGGGGCTCAGGGTCAGGGCCACGCAGAATTGCAACCTCAAGTCCTGCCCAAAGCCTCCTCTTCAGGGATGACTGTTAAACTTCTGCTCCCAGGGGAGTCAGGAGGTTTTGATGGAGGTCGGGTCCCCTTGGATGCCGGAAGGGCACCGGCACATCCGTACTCCGGGGCTCTTCCCTGGGGGTCTGCAGGGTTTGCAGACAATGAATGCTCTCCCCTCCGCACCCCGCCCCTGCCGTGTCTGTACGGGGGTCTCAGTGTGATGTCACCTAAGTGGGAGTGAAGAGTGAGATCTCAGGTTAACAGGACGCATGCAGATCTCAGAAGGTCCTAGTGAGAAGGGCTTCTGATGCTCTGGAACCTTCCAGAGACAGGCCTGCGAGTGGGGGATCTGTGCTGCAGGCCACGTCCTGCTTCTGGGGGCGTCTCAGTCCGCGGGCTTGGAAGACGTTTGTATCTTCCGTTCGGCCCCGGGGAGAAGCTCCAGCTGCTCTGCATCTGCCCTGTGCTTGCCCTGTAGCTTCTCCTTCCGCCTCGGGGTCTGGGGACAGAGTTGGCGGCCTCAGGTGCTAACAGTCGGGGAGGGAGGGCGGGCCCCAGCCGGCCTCCCACTGGGTTCAGGGCCCGGACAAGAAGCCCTTTGCCTGGAGCTGGAGACAGAAAACCCAAGCAGATCCTGAGCTGACCGCACAGCGTGTCCTGAGGGCCCAGGGTGGGGCTGCACCCTGGGGTGAGTGCCCAGGGCAAGACAGCTGACACCCGACCCCTGAGAGTCCACAGGGAGTGGCGGAGAGGCCGGGTCGCTCTGCACAGACGGGTCAGGCTGACCGGAGACGGGGCGGTAAGAGGCTGGCCACCCCACGCCCGGCAGTGCCCGCCCCACACCTCGTTTATCACTCAGTTGAGACTCGGAAGACCCGAGCGAGGGTGGGCTAAATGAGGTGGAAGTTTACTTTCCTCTCACGTATCCCAGAGGGAAATGGGCCTGGGCTGCTGGACCCTCCACGGTGCAGAGGCCCAGGGGTTTCCAGCCTCTGCCACCCTGTCAGCGCCTCCTTCCCAGCAAGAGGGTGGCCCCAAGCAGGGGCCGGCGTGCGTCGGGGTCAGCAGCCGGTCACAGCCCAGAGCTCCTTTGAGAAGCTGGTGCAGAATGTTCTCGTCACCCGGCCCTGTGCCGGCATTCTCTTCGCTGCTTTCTAAGGTTTCTCTTCTCTTCTTTACCGACTACTCACCATACTTACAGTCGTGCACTTCTGGCCTCAGACACGGTGGAGGTCAGGCTGTTCGTGCTCTTCTGGCCTCAGATACGGTGGAGGTCGGGCTGTTGCCATGGAGCTTTTGGACAAACAGCTACCAGCTGCCTAACGAGTAAATCTGAGGTGGCAGGGAAGTGCTTTAGAATATTCACCTCGGTCCCCGTTCGTCGTGAGGCATCGTTTCAAGTGAGGGAGCAGGTGCGCGGTACCCGAGCCGCCCGCTGCATCCGAGTGACCGGCGCTTCTGCTTTGCCGCAGATAAAGAAACTCGAGTCTCGGCTCAGCACCGAGTGCGTGGATGCAGACGGCAGCCCTCGCGCGGACGGTGCCACATGGAAACGGGATCCCTGCACCGTCTGTGAATGCCGTGTGAGTGTGGATGCCGCGGGGGACCCGGGCAGGCAGCAGGGCCGTCAGGGCGCTCAGCTGTGGGGTCCCCTCCCACGTCCTTTGAGAGCTCAGGGCTCCTCCCCCGGAGCTGTTGTTAAAGGTCGACAGGACATCACTGCCCCTGGTCGGTGCGGGGCTGTCCACACGGGCGGGGAGGGGCTGGTTCTCAGTTCTGGAGCAAGTGGACAGAGGGGGCAGCGGTGGCCGCGGGGGAGAGGGACCTGGCCGCTGCCCAGGCTGGGCGGGAGTCTCGGGGTGGGGTTGGGAGCCAGGACGGGAGGATGGCGGGCGGGTCGGTGCAGATGGGGAAGGGACTTTGTGCCCTGGCCCTGGAGGAGCGGGGGTCCGTCCGGTGTCCCTGGTGGTTGTCAGGTTTGGGCACAGCCCTGTCCTCCCAGCTCCTCTCTAGCCGGCCCTCCTCCCGGTTGACACCCAGGGACGTGATCCTGGGGTCCCCAGCGGGAGGTCAGAGCTGGGGGTGGGGTGAGATGCAGGGGCCGGGTCCCCAGGACTGACGGGCTCGGGCGCCGTCTCTCCTCCAGGACGGGCAGGTCACCTGCTTCGTGGAGACTTGCCAGCCGGCCGATTGTCCAGCACCCGTGAGGGTCGGCGGGGCCTGCTGTCCTGTCTGCCCGGGAGACTCCATGGGGAAGAAGCCCTGAGTGCCTCTGAGCCCTGAGCTTCCTGCTCGTGCCCTGGAGAGCGAGGCCGGAACGGGCAGTGCAGGGGACAGGGGACAGCGAGGCTGGGACGTCTCGGGGCCACGGCACGGAGCCGTGTCGGAACTCGCCCAGTGGGCTCGGGCCGGAGTGTTCGCCAACAGACCATGGAGCAGACACGTGTCCTAACTTCATGTTAGATTTCTCAGGTTTTTATTTAATTTTTTCTAAATGAAAAATTGGTGCTACTATTAAATTGCACAATTAAATCATTTAGGCTCCTAAATTGATTTCACCTAATATCACCGTTTCTTCTCAACTGAAAGTTAGTCCCGCTTGGTTCTGGCACCAGGAGCTTGCAGAGTGGAGCCGCCAGAGGAGGGACACGGGATTTGAAAGAAAAGCACTCTGGCACACGGAGCAGTGTCTGCGGAGCGTGTTGGGTGACTGGTCTGGGCAGTGAGCACATCCCCCAGCCCCGGCCCTCGGCAGCTCCCAGGGCATCGCCTGGACCCACAGGGCGGTGACCCCGCCACCTGAAGCAGCGGCACGTCCTGCGGCTCCCGACTCCTTCGCCCGGGATTGGAAGGTTTTTCAGCCGCTTTTAGAACAGGTCCGCGTTCACCTGTAACTTGCACGCACGCTGGCTGGTGTGGACCAGACGTGAAAACCCTCCGCTCCACACCACGGTACCTACTGACCTGCGCGGCCAGCGTTATCCACGGCCAGCGCATGCTCTGTCCCACCAGAGCCCACGGGAGGGCCACAGTGCTCTAGATTCTTCCTCCAACGGGAGGAGTTCGAATGTTGGGAACTTTCTAACTTCAGGTTGTGTGAGTGCATTGAAGAAAAACAACCAATCCCTATACCTCATTTCTATTTTCACAACGTGTGATGTTTTATGAAATTTCGCCCATGTTTTAGTTTTAGATACATCAGAAAAATCATTTCCACTCTGCCAAAGTTCTCGTAGGATTCAGTGAAAAGCAACTTCCATACCTCATGGTCTCTGTCTTTTTAACTGACCAAAAACCTCCTGTCTTGTTCCAAATACAAAGCGGTGTGTGTTCTGAGAAACGTGTCCCTGGACATCCTGCTCAGTTCCGCAGACCTGAGTGTCCACAGCGAACCGGGTCCTGTGCTGGGCACAGACACAGCGCCCACCTGCCCTTCCCACGGGAGACCCTCAAGGACCCCGGCCGTCTCGGTCCGAGGGGCCAAAGCCTGTGGCCCGTGTGGAGCTCATCACAGGGGGCGGGGGGGTGGGCAGGGCTCCCGCCAGCCTCCGGCAGGTAGTGGGCAGTTTGAAAGCCTGGTTTCAGCCCAGCACAGGCCTCCATCCCGGCCACAGGGGACCCCAGTGCCTGCCCTGCTAACATTCCAGCCCGAGGACTTGACAGCAGCTTAAACACGGTCGGCTTGAAGTCTGTCCTCACACATCACTAAGTGATCAGTAAAAACTCCAGTGTTTCACGGGCACGGGACTTCTTTTGAAATAATAACTCACACTGAATAAATAACCAAATCTTGGAACCAATCTCTGTAAGCCGAAAACAGATAACTTTGTCTGAAAGTTGATGGTTATGTAAGTTGCTCAGGTATAAAATCCCGCTTTCTGGAGTGTTTTGGTGTCTGAAGGTGCCCGGGAGGTTTATCTGTGGTTTCATGCAGAGGGTGGGTTTAGACAGGCAGCCTAGGGCGGCGTTGTCTCGCCCGACGGGAGGCTGACTGATTCACAGAGAGGTTCTGCGGTTGCGGTTGGAACGTCTGCAGAATCGGCCGTTTAATGAGGTGGTGGGAGGGGCCTGGACACGCCTCCAGCCCCGTGGGGAGCGGCGTGTACATATTCCCTGACTTTTCTAACCCTTTGCCAGGAGCAAGTGCCTTTCTTCTGTTCATTGTAATCAGTCCGTCACCAAAGAGACGTTTGCACTATGTAACGATGCCTTTCAGTTCCAATAAACGGGCCACATTTTCAAACGGAGAATGAGTGTTCTTTTCATGAGCCGATCCCAGAGGCGGGTCCCCGGGGGAGCCCAGGGACTCTGCATGGACCTCCATTCATAGAAAAATGTGGAAAAGGAAGAAAAACAAGGGGATTAGTTAAACGGAGGCTCTCCTCCCCTGTGGCTGGGATGCTGTCTGTGGACGGGGCTGACCTCCGTGTTGTGAATTTTGGGCAGGTTGGGGGCGAGCTCCCAGGAGAAACCCAGCCCCTACCCCACCCCCAGGGTTTCTGGCTCTGTGGCCAGAAACATGTGACTGTGCAACAGCTTTCCAGCCCCTGGTGCCCTGGGTCCAGGCAGGAGAGAGGATGCCGTCCTGAAGGGACCTGGAAGGGATGTGAGGGTGTCTTTGCAGGAGCTGGAAAAATCATGACTCTTTACGGAGTTATCACAAGAAGAAAATTGAAAGGGAAAAATTCAGTACTGAATTTTTTGAATTTGCCAAATCATTTCAAAATTTGTGATGAGACACTTGAACTTTCACGATCCTGCCTCACTGCAGGCAATGCCGAGCCTGAATCCTCTGATGCTCTCCTGGGGAGCTCGCCCAGGTCACAGGGGAAGGTGAGGGACTGCATGGAAGGACTCGAGCAGCTGTCTTTTCTTCGAGTGAAGAAAACGTACGTGTTACGTACGTTTTTGTGTAACATGAATAAACTTGTGCTCCATGTAATGTTGGGTACTTCAGGATTGCCATGAGCTGGAGCTCGGGGAGCAGGTACTCAGGTAGAGTGGCTACAGAAGGGCGTGTGGGCCGAAGGTTGATAGAAAGACTGGACGAGGTGGATGTGGAGGCCAGGCTGTGGACCCGGAGCCGGACCTGCCTGGACTTCCTCTCCCTCCCCCAAGACCCAATACCAGCACCTGTGCCGTGTGCCGGCCACACCTGGTGTGCTGACCACACCTGGGATGGATGGCAGCCCCCTGGCCCACGGAAGGACCATCAGTCAGTCTGAGCTTCAGGGTGGGATAGAGCAGTCCCCCTTCGGCCAGATTCTGAGCAGGCACAGTGGTGGCATGGTGCCCTGACCACCTCCCCAGGGGACCCAGGGTCCACAGTCCATTCCACTCAGCTGGAGGCTGCCTCTGCCAGAGGCTGGGGCCCGAGGTGCAGAGGTTCATCTCACCTGGCCCACCTGCAGCTCACCTGCTCTCCACCCCTCGGTCAACAAAAGACAAATTAAATGAGGCGCTTTCCTGGTCAGAGGTTGACCCAGGTCAACACAGGGCCAAGAGTCCTGTGCCATTTCAATTGAAATGAAATGGATGTTGTGAAGTTGGCAAAAAGCGTTTGTATTTTGCTTTAGAAAATGAGGAGAGAAGAAAAACGGTACAGATGAACCGGTTTGCAGGGCAGAAATAGAGACGCATGTAGAGAACAAACATGGACACCAAGGGTAGAAAGCGGGGTGGGGGAGGGTAGTGGTGGTGGGATGAACTGGGAGATTGGGATTGACATGTATACGCTAATATGTATAAAATAGATAACTAATGAGAACCTGCTGTATAAAAATAAAATAAAATTCAAAACTTCAACAAAAAAAAAATGAGGAGAGAGATTGATATTAAAAAAATCAAGAGAGGGATTACCTATGAGAAGAGACCAGGCGGTAACTGGAAAGATACAGATGAAGGGATTCTGAGATGATTATGGTAATACCTAATTTCTTGATCTTGGTGGTTTTCATGAGTGTTTCTTTACAATAATTTATTAAGCTGTCAATTTACTTTTAGGTAATTTTTTGCATATTTTATTTCATAATAAAAATCTGAAATTATTAGAAAGATATTAAAAAATTAAGCAGTTTTAACAGTTGGGGAGCAGGGAGATATATGGGACCTCTCTGTACCTTCCTCTCAATTTTGTTGTAAGCCTAAAACTGCCCTTAAAAAAATAAAGTCTTATTTAAAGGAAAAGTGAGGAGAATGTATGGAAACATTCCTCGTGCCTTCTTAAAATATTCACACCTGTTTCCTGTGGGCAAAATTATGTGCTCAATGACATAAATAGTTGTGTTTTGTTTGCCAAATGATTTGCCAAAAGATTCTTCCTTATATGTATATGTATAGCTGATTCACTTTGTCATAAAGCAGAAACTAACGCAGCATTGTAAAGCAATTATACTCCAATAAAGATGTTTAAAAAAAAAAAAAAAAAAAAGATTCTTCCTTGTGCTTAGAGAATGACCCAAAAGCATTTTTAAAAAAAAGTATTTTCTGACAGAGTTTCAGGAAGTCATCTGAGTATTTTTTTTCTGGTTTTACCACCTCATCACCATCCGCAGCTGTAGCCATGAGACCCCAGAACCTTGGAGACAGGAGACGGGGGAGCAGGACAGAGCATGTCAGCCATTGGGGTGTGGAGTCCTCTGTCCCCAAAGCCACCAGAGCCTTGCATTTCCCAAATCCCCACCATGGATGGTTGGGAACCTCGGCTTGAACAGCTAACGGGTTGTCCTGTAATTGCAGAAGAGGGGATATGGGCCCAGAGGCGGGGACCTGCACCAGGCCACCCGCAAGTGGAGGGCAGCCCTGGGGCTGAATCCAGATCTGACCCGGCCCTGGGGCGCCCCCCGCAGCCAGCTTGTCCCGCGACCTGTGTCCTGTCCCATCGGCTCCTCTCTGAAAAGGCTCCTTCGGGCTGGGGCGTCCCTTTGGGCTGCCATCCTGTTTTCTTTAACGCGGCTACTTTGACAAAGGCCCTGAACAGACCACATTCTTGCTTCCTCAGGTATTGCGTGTTAAGGCTTTATGCTTGAAATCTTCAAATTGTGGATTTGCCTTCTTTTATGCTTATGGTAACAAATACTCTCAGACCCAAAACCTGGAGGTGTTGACAGTGAAGCAGCATGTTTGAATTTGGAAGGTTCCAGAAGCTCTAGTGGTGCCTATTTTTTTTTTTTTTTAATTTTTACAAGAGATAAATAGACTGACACCAAGCATTGTACATGGATGACCACAACAAAAGTGGTGCCTATTTTAATGTTTGTGGGATTTGTGAAAAATAGCTCAGTCTTATTTGCTCTTTCAGTGTCTGGATTTCTTTCTCCAGAGACGGGGTCTCCAGAGGAAGGAAGCCTGCCAGAAGGTCTCCGTGGTCTTTCCCACAGCAGCCTTACCTCCGGCCATGAACGTTTCCTTAACTTAGCAGAGTGATCTCAAAGTCAGGCTTTTTTCCCATTATAACTCTGAACATCAGCCTAATGCTGGTCTAGTTGGTTCTGCCAGGAAGCCCTGTTTTTCAGAAATAGCTTCTTTATGGGCACTTTGGTGTTACTGGGGAGGGAGGGGACTGTCCCTCTGTGGCTTGCAGGGACTGTTCAAGGGTAGAATGGTGAGTCCGGTGTGGCTTTTCTGTCCGGGAGGTTTGGGGAAGGAGAGGGGTAGGAATCTTCTGATTTTCATTATAACTTTCTTTCCTCTTCCAACATTGAGCATAATCTTAAGTATCATGGAAAATGTTATTTTTGATGTGTTTTATCAAAATCGAATCTCTCTGTAATGGTTATTAACCCTCGATTGAAAGCCCTAAATTTCGGAGCTGCATGACATCATTGTTACATGCTTTTCCCATTACCTTCATCCTTCCTGGCACCCAGACGGATTCTTCTGTTGTTTTATCTTCGAGCAAAACAAATCAGGGTACACAAACGGAGCCTCTGCTGGATGACTTAATTTGCAGCTGTTCTCACAGGAAGTCCCTGGAAAACATTGGTGTTTGTGTTCTTTAAAAATTACGGCACCAGAAATTAACTCAGAGAATAGCCACGGGCATCATTTCTTGTAATCGTGATTCAGTGTGAGTAAAGTGAGAGGGGACAGGATGCTGGTGCCGCCTTGGCCGTGTGTCCGCGGAACATCTCAGCCGGGCTGGGTCTCGCCTCTGCTGCCTGTGGCCCCCAGCACCCACAGAAGTCGGGAATCGTGGACCCAAGACTCAAACCCACTTCTTCTGACACTGAGGCCAGTACTTTTCTCATTTCACCAAACTTAGAGAAAACGAACACCTACGTTGAATTAACACTTTGATTCATGCTGTGCTTCACCCAAGATGCTGCTAGAAGTGCCTAATTCATTGAATGTTCCTCACATGGGGGGACAAAATTCTGTAACTTTGGGAATCTGAATGCTTGAAATATGATTTCTTATTTGTGCTGAACTATCCTAACTACGCTTTTATTAGCTTACCAAGACACTGCACCCGGGGCCATACATATGTGTGTGTGTGTGTGTGTGTATAGTTTAGTTCACATCACCTGTTCCTGCTGTACAGACAGCTGGGGGGGTTCATATCGAGTGCCTGGCACAGAACCAGGCTCTAACACAAGTGCCATAGGCGTGTGGTTCTCTTTCTGGCCACTCGGGTACAGCTGTGCTCCTGGAGACGTCTGGCTTAAAGACCGATCCCCCAGGTTCCACATTTAGTTCTCAGAATAACAGTAAGCAGTAACTTGTGTTTTCATGCAAACAGGAAGAAGGAAGAGGATGATGAAATATTTCATAGGCTGCCTGAATTTAAAGGCAACAGAGTTTTAATGAGAAACTCCCTCATCGGACTCAGAATGTTTTGAAACGAGAGGCCAACGGCTGACACCCCAGGTCTTGCAGAGGCCGGGATACACCTGGACACAGCCTCAGCCCCCAGCCTCCTTCCCGTGCGACTGAATTCCGCCCCACCCCCGCCCTGTGCCCCTTTCCTGCTTTTGTGTCTGCCCTTGTCCTTACCCTCCTTACGTGAACTATTCCCATGCGCCCCCTGCCCACTGCTGACCACCTGAGCCCCTGGCGACCGACCTCCGAGAAAGTGCCAGTGGGAGCAGGGGCGCCCGTCTGCCTGTGCGGCTCTGCGGACTCACCCATTATCGTTCCTGAGTTCAGCTCTACGTCCTGGCCACGTTACAGACTCCTTAGTGACCCCCTCTTACCTTTATCTCCATGAATTCTTACTTGGTACATACATACAATAGAATATTACTCAGCCATTAAAAAAATGAAATAATGCCATTCGCAACAACATGGGTGGATATAGAGGTTGTCATACTGAGTGAAGTAAGTCAGGAAGAGCAAGACAAATACCATACGGTATCACTTATGTGTGGAATCCAAACTGTGACACAAATGAACTTATTTACAAAACAAAAACAGACGCACAGACATAGAGAATAAACTTATGGTTACCAAAGGGGGGAAAGGTTGGGGGAGGGATAAATCAGAAGTCTTGGATTAACAGATACACACTACTATATATAAAATAGAGACCCAACAAGGACCTACTGTATAGCACAGGGAACTGTACTCAGTATTCTGTAATAACCTATATGGGAAAAGAAGAGATGTATATATATATATATATATATATATATATATATATATGTGTATATATATATATATATATATATATATATATATATATATATATATAACTGAATCACTTTGCTGTATACCCGAAACTATTACAGCACTGTAAATCAACTACACCCCTATATAAAATAAGAATTAAATTTTAAAAAGTCATTGCTGATTCTGGCCCTCATGTCTCATTGGCAACGGCCCCATCGCTCTTCAAGGTGAAGATCTTTACCTGGAGGCTGATTGTAATAACCTTATTTTTGCAGATAGCGTGTCTGAAGAGACAGGCGAGACCGCGAAGTCTCTGGGACAGTGTTTGAGGCGTGGGTCTGGGGGCGCGGGGAGCAGGTACAGGGCTGCCAGCTGCTGCGTGACCACAGCACGGTCAGGGCAGCCTCGCCGCTGGCCACCAGCCGCCGTCCTGAGGGCGTGATGGTGACCTTTCGCCTCTGTCCCCGTTGTGCCACCGGCCTCCTCAAAATGGGTGGGGCTTGCTGCCCTTTATTGAACCGAGGGGAATGGGCTTCCTCCCCTGCTTTCTCCCGGCGGTGGAGACATAACCCTGGAGAAGAGAGAAACTCCGGGAAAGTCATGCAGGGGGCTCTCTGGTTCTCACAAAAACGAGTCAAAACAGCCCCCCCATCATTTATTTCCTCTTAAACATACCGTTCTCAGGCCTAGGAAAAGCCATGTAAACCTAATTTTCTTTTCTATACCCTATGAAATAATCAGTCCACTCTAAATTCCGATCTACCCAGTGGGCACCCAGACACAGGTCTCACTGTCCTAGCGTCCAGGCCCTAAGCTGATGTCCAGAGCAGCAAAGGTGTGCAGACTTTCCACAGCTGTGGAATCTGGGGAAGCAGCTGGACCCTGGTCAGCGAGTGGGGAGAACTGAGAGCTGAGCTGGCCGCGTCTCGGTCTGGTCTAACTCTGCGACCCGCTCCCTCACCCCTCCCCGCCCTGGACGAGGCCCCAGAACCCCGAGGGGTCCGTGCGAGCCCAGGTGCTGCCGGCTTCTGGTCCTTCTCCCTCATATGACTCACCCGCGTGCTGGCGTGGCCGCAGCCCCGTGGGGTCGTAGAACGGCTCTTGGGGACGTCTTCCTGCTGTAGCTGCAGTTAGGGTGATGTAAGGGCCACCCTTTCATCTCTGGGCTCGAAGAGATCTCTTTGATTTCGTTCTTGGTCACTGTACGGGTCGGCGTGCTGGGGTAGAAAACCAGTGCTCTGAGTTCCCCTGACACCTACGTGCCACCTGGCTGACTTTTGACAAGTTACCTGACCTACCTGGGTTCCCTTTCTCCTCCTGTAAGACAGGAAAAAGCGCACCTTCCTCATAAAGCAGGACAGCATTAGGTGTGGGTTTCTTCTCTCCTTCCATCCCTGGAGACAGACACCGAGCTCTGCTGACGCCGCGGGGACGTTTTCAAAGCCTGAGCTGACACCCTCTGGCTGAAATTCGAAAGACGAATTGCCGAGTCCCAGAATTACAACGTAGATCCGTCAGAACTCTTGTTGCCAATGACAAAAACGTAGCTCAGCCCCCAGAGAGAACGTGAACTTTGCTGGCCAGGCACGTGGTAACGTGGGTGCACCTGAGCCCCAAGGAAGCAGGCCCCCCGTGTGAGCTCCTATCTCCACGCCCCTCTCGAGGCTGCTGTAACCTTTCAGCGGAAGACGTGGATCTCGGTGGCATCCAGGGTCGCGTCAGCTGCTTCACCCCCAGATACACAAGGACCCCCGTTCACAGCCCGGGGGACAGTGGTGGTCGGGTGTCTCGGGCAGTGCCCACCGCTGGGGCTGTCCCCGTGGGCTGCGAGGACATGGCCACTTGTGCACCAACCACTGCCTGGAGGGCGAGCCCCCCTCGCAGCAAGACGGGGTCTTCAGGGAGGCGGTGGGCATGCCGGTCACACTCAGAGGAGCCACGAATGCAAGTTCCCCATCACAGCTGTGTGAGGGTCCCTCGGGGGCCAGTCGCACCTTTAACCACAAGGGAGCACAGGTCCTTTACAGGAAAGTAACCATGTGAACGGTTGTCTGTTATCAGGACAAGTAACAACTACTCAGACTTTACCCGTTGATTATCTTGCCCTCCACCTTTTGTATTTTTCCATCTTTTAGGGCAACTGTCAGTGAATCTTACAAAACTAAATGTGTTTCCTCCAGATTTGCCCTAAGTGCCTTCATGGAAATCTGGTTTCCTGGAATTATTGTAATTACTTATGCTCAGGAAAACGTTAGCAATCTGAATTGTCCATAAACTGGGAGTGGATGGCTTTGGTCCCACCCAGGTCTTCTAGAATCTTCCAGCCAGGGTTGGCTGGACCTGCAGTGCTGTTTCTGTTGGGAGGCTGTGCACTAGGGCTCTTGGAAGGGTTCCTTGTGTTTGGCAAAATCTGGAACAATTGGTGCTTAAAATTAATCCCAGAGTCGCCGGTGTGTGCTGTCTGGACTGGGTCCTTTCCAGGTGCTTTGTCATCTCACCCCCCAAGGTTCTGGACCATACGCTCTCCCGGCCTGAGGCCTTCACCAAGCAGGAGTCAGCAGGAATTTCTGCTGCCAGGTCAGGGAGCCACGAGAGACTCTGCTTCGGACAGAGTGACCGTCAGGCCAGGGGCAGCTTTTGCTGGATTCTCCCTCCGTGTGCAGTGGTGTCCCTACGTCCTGAAGTACCTGCAGCAGAAAAACCGACAAGCTGGACAGAGCCTTGGTCCCACACGGTGTCGGCCAAGACAGAGTTTCCTTGTTTGAAGGTGAGGGTTCCTGGAGATACGTCTAACCGCCCCCGAGTCTCCTGCAAGTGTTTCTGGAGCTCAGAGCCGTCCCCAGGCTTCAGACTGCCTGCCTGGTCTCCACCAGGAAATCTGAGAGCAGTCCACGGGGAGCATCTGACCCTCCAGCTGTGCCCCCAGCTGCCCCTTCCCAGCGACAGTACCACTGTGCACGGCCTCATCCCAGGCCTGAGTCCACAAGTGACGCTTCGCACTCTTGGGGCCCTTGTCCGGCACCCGCAGCAGCATATAAAAGACCAGTGTCACCGGGGGAGGTCACCCCCCAACCGTGCCGTCCTCTGTCCTCTGAGTCCTGTCCAGCAGCTCTCACAGAAAGCCCTCCCCGTGGTCCTGGCCCCTCCATGGGGTGGAGCTGGGGTCCTGTGTGTCCAGGACATTCGATTGTCCCGGCACATGCACAAGTCAGGCCAGCAGAGTCCTTCCTGTGCCTGGCGGGGGCCATTCAACCACCAGTGCGTCTGCCAGCGGTTTTCCAGGCATGTGGCCTGTCCCCACTGCACCCTAGGGCCCCTCACGCCCTCCTTGCCAGTCTCCCCCTTCCACTCTGCCCTCTTGCACCCTGTCCCCTCCGTACGGGACAGTAGAGCGCTGGTTCTGAACCTTGGAACACGGGGCATCTGGGGGGGCAGGGTGCTGCTGGCCACCCTGCCCAGCCCAGAGCAGCCCCCAGTGTCCTGGGCAGAAGGCAGAGACCCGGGGCAGATCCCCTGATCTGCCCCAAACTCTGTCCAGCGACCTCCCGGGGAGCGCTCCACGCTGAGCTCTCCCCTGTGATCTGGAAGTCCGGCCTCGCAGCGCGCTCTCGCTCACCCCCTGCTCTTCCCGACGCCACGTGCCATGCCCCGGCCCCTCAGTGCCGTCCGTCCACACTGCCTCCCGCCCCGCCTCCTCCAGCCGTGACACAAACCTCGGGTTTGCCGCGGCCTCTGCCTGGAAAGCCAGCCTGTGCGGCGGGTCCTGTGCGTGCCGAGAGTCGCAGCTCGACCTTCCCCGACCTCTGGATCCAGAGCCACTGGGCCTCGTCTCCTCGTCAGCGTTCTTCACGGCACTCAGGTCAACCTGAACATCTCCCAGAATCATTTGTTTTCTTGTGTTGCCTTGGGGATTGAGTCCACCTGCTGAGTTCCCAGTGAGAGTGGATTATGACAGCAGAAAACCTAAATAAGAGTCACTTCAAAGAGACAGGAATTTGTTTTTCTCTCATAAATCAGGACATCTGGCGGTGGGCAGTGTAGGGCCTACCTTTCTGCTCTGCCATCCTTGTTGTAGGGCCCTTGTCCTCATGCTCTCAGAGTGGCTGCTGGGGCTTCTGCCATTGTTTACTTGTTCAGAGCAGCAGGAAGAAATAAGGGCCAAGAGCAAATGGGAGCCTGACGGTTGGATTTGTCCCTCTTGAAGACATTCCATGGAAACCCCCCAAGGACTCAACTTCCATCTCTCTGGCCAGCACTGTGGCTCACGGCTGCTCCCGTCTGCAGCATGGGCTGAGAAGTGTCAGTTTTCAGATGGGCACATTTCTACCTATGAAATTAGAGTCTCTATCAGTAAGAAAAAAGGAAAAGTTGCCACAAATAGTTTTTGTCTGATATTTATCCTCTAATAAGAGAGAGTTGAAATTGTTCACCTGGAATCTCTAGCGCTTACACGGCACCTGGGACACGGCAAATTCTCAATAAGCCTTTGTGAGAGTGAAGGGTAGGCTTCTCACCATCCCCGGAGCTGGCCTCAGAATCCTCGGCACACGGTGCAGTCGGCTCGGCACAGGAATTGGGGTGAATCTCCCTGCAAAACTTTCGGCGGTTGTGAAGCCCCGAGCCCTTCCTCCCCGGGGCCGTGAGCTGCATGGCCGGCACCCCCAAGCTGCTCTGTGCCACGGGTATGGGAAGGGGGTCACCTGAGGCGGAGACCCCTTTGGCTGTGCCTGCGGGACAGAGGCGGCGTCTCTTCCATCGGTTCTGCTCTCACGTTTACAGGCCGGGCCCTAGAAGTACGGCCACCTCCTGCAGGGGCCCCGCCTGGGGAGGGGCAGGAGCTGGACGGCCTCCCCAGGACTCCGGGCCTCTGCTCTCCCCTGGGCCCCGGGTCGCCATCCGGTCCGAGCACATCCGTGGTCACAGCCCCTCCTGCCTGGTCAGCCCATATCCACCCGCGTGGCTGCACTTGGACGTGTTGGGGAAGCAGGCCGTCTTCTGTGCCTGGGAACGGGACCCCTCACCAGACCAAAGGCAGCACCGAAACCCGTGCACCCCATGGTGTAGGAGACGCTGGGCCGGGCCCAGGCGGATGGGCTTCTCTGGCCTCGGCTCCCACCCGTGACCAGGGACCCCCGCGGTGTCCTGGGCCACCTGAGCGGGACCCGGTGTTTCAGTGGAGTCCAGGCACCGGGGACACAGGTGGACGACGTCCGCTCTCCAGGACCTTCTCTGGGGCCTCGGAGAAGAACGGTGGCCCAGAGCGCAGGGCCGGGACCCACTGTGGTCTTGGGAAGACACCGAGGGCTGTTTGGGGACGTGGGAGTCCTGCCGTCCTGCCCTGTAAAATGGGTCTCCGTGAGAAAATCCGTGTGTGCGGGGACAGTGGCTTTGCTGTGGGCACAGAGGCACCAGCTCCCAGTTAGTTGACCTCCCCTCGGGCAGCTGCTCCCCACCCCCAGGAGGCAGAGGCCCTGGGGATGTGCCTCCCCGACTCTGACACGAGCTGCGGAGAGAAAGCGCCGGCGCCTCCGAATAACTCGGCCCCTGAGGGCGAGAGTCCACGTCCTGCTTCCCCAGAAGCCGGAGCACCTCAGGGTCCAGGCGGAGCCGGGGCTGCCTGTCCTGACGAGTGGGAGCCGGTCCCTCCCGGCCAAGCTCCTCTTTCACCAAAGCCAGTTGTTCTCCTCTCTGCTGGGGAGGTTTCCAGGGGGACAGGGCGCCCAGCCCAGCTTCATGAGGCAGAATAACGAGGAAAGGATAATGGGGCGGGGGAAGCGGGTGTGGTCAGGGGCGCTGGGAGGAGGGGGCGTCTCCCGGACCCCCTCTTCCTCCTGCAGGCCTGGCCGGGGAAGTCAACGAGCTGTGCCCCTGAGCGGAGCATCTGTCCCAGTTCAGGCAGAGGCAGAAATGATCTCTAGTGTTGGAAGCGGGGTTGGCTGGGTTCCTCCCCTCTGGGGCCTCGGGACTCACATTTGTCCCTGTGCCCACCCGGCCTGGGACCAGAAGGGACGGACGGGTCCCCAGTCTCCGAAGCTGGTGGGGGGAGGTGCTCACAGCCTAAGAAATGCTCTGAACCCACGTGAGACGCCGCAGGCACAAGGAGGAAAGCCTCGCGGGAGGCTCAGCCCCACATTCGCTCGGAACTTGTGAGACGTCCCCTGCCGTACCCAGAGGTGACAGCCTCTCTTGTCTGAAAGGCTGGCCAGGCGCAGTCATACAGTCACCATTACTGTGGTCCACCAAGCGCCCGGGGATGTCCTTGACCCCAGGCCCAGGGGGCAGAGCTTTCCCATGAACTGCAGTACAGAAGAATTTGGGGGTACGACGTGGGACAAGCATCCCCCAAAAGGTCATTTGGCCTCTGTTTGCATGATACTGGTGACTCAGGGGTACAGGACCCAAAACAGGCTGCTGAGTAGCCAGACCTGGTCTCCGGCGCGCGCGGCAGGCAGTGTGTGCGGACACCGCGTACCAGGAGGTGGTGCGGGAGGCTTAGGGCAGCTGGCCCCTTGCTTCTCTCCCGGCCCGCTGCACAGAGGACACACGGGGCCAGACGGCAGAGGCTCCGGCGGAAGAGAACCTGGGGTGATGACACTTGCATGGTGGCCAGCCAGGCTCTGTCCACTTCCATTCCAGCCAACGTGTGCCCGACCCAGATAACAGGGTGGCCACGGGGCCCCAGGGAGAGGGGGCACGGTGCTCTGCTCCAGGGCACTTCCCGCCTTAGCACCTGCCAGGGAGGAAGAAGTGTCCCTCTTCCTTCCTAGGTTCTTCTGGCTGGTCTAAGAATTAAATTGACAGGAGACAGATTAACAGGAGAAAATCAAAGTTTTAAAAACACATATGCATGGGAGACGCCCAGGAAAACTGAGTCGCTCACCAAAATGGCCCAAACCCTCCCTTAAAACACCACCTTCAACCAAAGACAAAGAGGGTGTTGGGGGTTTGGGGCTCGAAAGGGGAGGAAGGTAGCTCACAGGGAGACGGACGAGCAAACATTCGCCGGGCCAGGCAGACGGCAGGACACAGGGTAGACTCTGGTCTCTAAGGGCTTCCCCACCACCCCTGCAGGCATGTCTGGTGATACTCTGCCCCTGTAAGAGGCCCTCTATCTAAATTCTTCAGGCAGCGAAGGGGGAACCTCAAAGTGTCTTCCTGGGTCTTTTGTGCCTTGACTGTTTCCAGCTCAGAATAATCCACAGGCCAAAGACATTTGGGGTGGCAGGTTTTGCTCCCTACACCCCATACGGTGGGACTGAATGGGGATCGAGCTCTGGTTTCTGGTAAAGTGGGGAGGAGCTGAGTTCTCCCTAAGATGGCACAAATGTTCACAGCTGTATTCCAGCTGCCAGACCTGGGAGGACCATTTTATCACAAAGAAATACATGGTAAAATCATGTTTCCTGCATTTTCTTGGGGTTCTATCAGGAATGTCCTCCCGGGTATGAACTTTCCACCCTCCAGTCTTGGTCTCTTAGGAGAGAGGCCAGAAGAAACAAGGACTATATTTGTTAGAATGGCTCCACGATCGCCGGCGTTTTGTGCACGGGGGAAAAATTGTAAAAATCAAGCTGCAACTATAGACCGGATGCTGTGGGGCGGAGCGGCCGAGGGTCCCTGCATTACTGCTTCTCCCACGGGGCGCAGGAGTGAGCAACTGGGGCTCCTGCTCTAATGAAGTGGGTTTGTGCCGAGATCTCGTTGAGTTAGAGGATTTGGAGGAGGACGTAGCTGAGGGCTGTTTACTCTGAAACTGGGCAGAAATCCTAATCCCAGCCGGGAGTCCAGTCACAGGGGAATTGGTGGGAAGCTTTTTTAAAAAAGAGAAGGGAGGGAGGGAAGAAGGGAGATGGGTGCGGGAAAGCGGGCGTTCACGTGAGCCGCGCTCCTGGAGGTGCAGCCGCGGTGGAGACGTGGGATCTGACGCCACTTCAGGCTGACCCAGCTGTGCATGTGGCTGGTGTGGACAGTCGCCCTGTCAGCTCCGCCAGGGCCCCCCGCTGAGGCTGCAGGTCCTTCCCGGGGTCACGGAGAAACCAAGGAAGCTCCCAGCGACCCCGGGACCTCACAGAAAGCTCCTCTTCCCTTACCTCCTGCCTTTCCTTCTCTCACCTCCTGCCTTTCCTTCTCTCAATATATTCTTAATATATTTAATACATGTACTTGCTGTATATTAATATACTTAATACTTACTTTTATTCTTCATTTTAATCAAGTCCTACTCAGCAATCTTTTCCTTTATGGGTTTTTTTGGGTTCTCATTAAGAAATCTTAAGGAAAATTAAGATGTTCTTTTATATAATCTTCTAGAAACTTAATAATTTGGTAATTTTCCCTTTCATATTTAGTTCTAGGAAGTGATTTGGAAATGATTTTGTTACCAAACACAGGTTCATGTGCCCGACGCACAGTGAGGCCAAACAAACTGAAATGCCGGAGTTCGGAGCAGCAGAAAGGTTTATTGCAGGGCCGAGCAAGGGAAATGGGGGGCTAGGGTCCCCGAGCACCGAACCCCTGAAAGGGTTTCAACAAAGCATTTTAAAAGGCCAGGAGAGGGAGAGGTGTAGCTGGTTGTTGCAGGCTTCTTGGTGTTGAATCCTTTGTTCTTGCATCCGTCCACATCCACGTCCACGTCCACGTCCACGTAGGTCAGGTCACGGTGTTCCTGTGAGCCTCCAGCAAGACAAGTGTTATTCTCTGTTCTGCAGCCTTTTATCTCCCTATGAATGGAAAGTGTTACACCCTTAAAGGTCAGAGCCTTGAGAATGGGCTCTCCTGTATATTTCAGGCTATGGGCAACATTAGTAAATGGAAGCAGAAGCAACAGAACACAGAGGGTAAAGTAAAAGAAACAGATCTAATACAGAGTCAGATTTGCTCTCCCCTATTACAAATGTAGACACAATACATCACAGGAATCAGGGCTCCTGCCCCTTCGCATATATACTCAGGGACCTGGCTCACATGGAGAAGGCCCTCCTTCCCCACCAGACTGGGCAGGACTTTGTCTAATGGGGTGACTGCCCGCGTACAGGTCTGTTTCTGGATTTGTGCTGTGTTTCATTGCTTCATCCTACACCTACACTGCACTGTTTTAGTTGCTACAGGTGTGAAAGGACCTTCTCGATGTCTGGCAGTGGACGTGATTCAACCATGTCCCTCTTCTTCAGGACTGTCTGTGCTGATTTGGTCCTGTCCCTTTCCACGTGTATTTTAGTATCAGCTTGTTGATTTCTACCAAAGAAAAAGTGTCTGCAGGGGTTTTGACTGGTATCACATTGAATCAAGAATTCAATTTGAGTTCAGCTGACTTTTTAAACACTTAACCCTCCCATGTGTAAGCATGAAATAGTCCTACATTTTTTATGGCTTCTTTAATAGGCTTTGGCAGTGTTTTATAATCTTTTCCAAAGGTTTTGCACATTTTTCTTAGGTGAACTTCTTGTTATTGCTGTTTTATACTGTTGTAAAGGCTATTTTTTTAAAAAATTCACTTTCTAGTTACATGTTGTTTGTACATAGAAAAGCAAGTGAATTTTGGATTTTGACCTTGTATCCAACAGTCTTGATAAATTCAGTTATTAATCCTAATAGCTTTTTAAAAATATACTTTTAGATTTTTCTACGTATATAATCTTCTTTTTTGTAAATAAGGACAGTGTGTTTCCTTCCAGCTCTCCATGGCATTGGGTGCCCTGCTTGTCCGTGGCCTGGCAGGTCTCACCTGGTTGTTGGTTTGTAGGTGGTCAGTCCCCGTTCTCTTTTGCATAAATAGAGTTGGTGCTCAGAAACAGTTTGTTGTTTGAGAATTTTTGAATCTAATAATTACAGTAAACTTGGCATTGTTTTTCTGTCTTCTTCACACCATTTTAAAGATATTGTTTTTGCAATGTGTAATTGCACCAAATTTTCTGGTTGAGCAGTTTCATGGTTCTAAGTGTCAAAAGTTCACAAATAACAATTCATTCTTTCTAGTGCTGAACTGGTAAATCTGGACCACATGCATGGTTTTCCTTGTGTTAACAGCAAGGATTTTTGTAACAACAAGGCTCAGTTTGCGAGCCTGGTTAATTTCACAGTCAGGATAGGAAAATAAGGTCTCCTATACTCATTCATCAGACTTTTGTGCAAGCATGCCCTAGCCTTCCTTCTTTAATCCCTGTCCAAGGACCCAGCTCAGGACTGGGGAGTGGAGGTAAGAGAGCAGGCGTGAACCAACCTGCTGGGTGAATCTTTATCCAGGGCTTGACCCCTTGTCTCCCTGAATCTTGTCCGGCTGAACACAACACTGACCTTGTGAGTCGACTCTGTCTTTAAATATTCAGTGTCACCTTCCTGGTCTCAGAGGGTAGACGGTGATGGGGAGGGGCAGAGCCTCGGGGTCTCCGGGGGTGGGGCTGATTGGTGGCGCTGGCAGGGGCCTCCGCAGATGCTTTTTGTTGTTTTGTTTTATCTCTGCTTCTCGCCAAGGCAGAGGGTGTTTGGGTCACCCTGGGAGCCTCCAAAACAAGGACATCGAGTGGCTCACGAAGTGCTTCCTGCCCTCCATAAAGCTGGCGCACTCAGGGAACAACTTGCAAAGTGGTCCGGTCCAGTCGGGAGGTCAGCGGGGCTGGGCGTGCACCACAGTGGGTGCAAGGCTGACTTTTCTCCCAGGGGCGCGATTCCTTGAGCCAGAATTGCCTGAGTCATAGTTTCCTTGTCCTCTTTGGCCCTGCAGATGCGATTGCCAACGACCGTCAGAACAGCACGAGCGGCACGTTCTGGACACTCCCAGTGGGACCGCCTGCAGGGCAGCAGTCTGTGGAGACAAAGGCACAGACCCTCGGAGCTGCTGGGGGCCGGCTCATCGTCTCGGTGGGTGCCGGCTGGACGTCCCCGGGCCACCGTCAGGGCTGACGTGCTTCTAAGTTCAGGCCGCCACGGCTCCTCGAGGTAAGGAAACAGTAGCTGACGTTCCTGCTCCAGTTGACTTGGGCCCAGTCTGGGGTCGCCTTTCATCAGCAGATGAGCACCCAACCTGTTTTCTGTGCGTTTCTGTGTCGTGACACCGTATTTAGTGCAGACGGTTGGTTCCTTAACCGTGACCTCTGCGCCAGCGGCGCTGGTACCTGAAGGATGCTCAGCTGACACGTGTGTTTTCTCCCTGAGGGATTCCCACAGCCTCCCGGCCCCCAGACCCCAGGCAGCTCTGCCGCAGTCTGCCTGGGGCCACTTTCAATAGAGAAATCGCCTCCCAAAGCACAAAAAGACAACGCAGCGCCCGCGGGGCCATGAGAGAGACCCTCGTGCACGGACGAGCTGGAGCAGAGGCGGGGCTCGCACCCCCGCCGGGAACGGGCGCTGCTCGCTGATGCCCATCGGTGCCCTCGAGATCTTGTGAGCATGGACTTGGGGTCACGAATGCCTCTCAGCGAGTAGGATATTTGCTGGCCTGGAGTCTGCGGTCAAGGAGGAGCCCGAGAAGGGGGCGGGAGGTGGCGGTGCCTCTGGCCCCGCTTGTCCTCCCGGGCTGGTCCTGTCTCCTCGGACGCTCCGGAGCCGCGCGCATGCGTGCGGTTCTCCAACCTCGTGCTTCGTCTGTTGGAGCCTCGATGACGGGGCCCTGGCAGCTCTGATCACAGCCCCCCTGACTCACTGCCTGGTGGGAGCTGTCGGGGGGGGGAGCTTCCGCAGAAGAACGTTTCACCTTTGGGGGGACCACGAGCTCCCTAACGTCTGAGGGGGAACACCCCCGAGGAAGCGGGTCCAGGAGGCCTTTGCTCAACGCGGGAGCTGAGCTCCCTGGACGTGACCCAGCATCTCTCCACTTTCCTCCCGGCCTGTCCAGCAGGCGTCCCTGGAGCCGCGGGTGTGATGACGTCCCAAGCTCCCTGGGGTGGACCGGCCACCTCCCAGCTCCTCATACTTTCTGTCGGAGCAGGAAATGCAAACATTTTGGCTGGAAAAGACGAAACGGTCGACGCTCAGCGCACATATGGAAGCACTCCCGTGGTGAGACGGCACACCCCGAGGAAGATCGCTCTCCGCAGCCGCGGCAGCCCAAGCGTTTCCAAACGAAAATCGTTCTTCCAGTCTGGGGGTTGGAGGAAAGTGGATTTAAATGCTGCCAGCAAAAAATATTTCACATGGCAGGTTTAGACAGCTCTATTTTCTCAAGAAGGATTTTTCCAGCACAGAGTCGACTCTAGAGAGATTTGAATGAGTTTGTATTCAGCATCTGAGGCTTTTGTAGAACGAAGAAATGAGAAACAATCACAAGCCCCCCAGTGTCCTGGATCCACCTGCAGTTCGAGTGGCCTTAGGATACCCCAGTGTTGTTGTCGTTACTACTAATTAATTGATTAATTTTTTATTGGAGTATAGTCGATTTACAATATTGTGTTACTTTCAGGTGTACAGCAAAGTGATTTGGTTATTCATATATATATATATATATATATATATATATATATATGGAGATATATATATATATATATATATATATATATATATATATATATATGGAGATATATATATATATATTCTTTTTTTGATTCCTTTCCGCTATAGATTATTACAAGATACTGTGCTATACAGTAGGTCCTTGCTGTTTATCTATTTTATATTTAGTAGTTTATATCTGTTAATCCCAAACTCCTAATTTATCTCCTCCCACCCCTTCCCTCACTATCCCCTTTGGTAACCATAAATTTGTTTTCTTTTTTTTTCTTTAATTAATTAATTTATTTATTTTTGGTTGCATTGGGTCTTCGTTGCTGCACACGGGCTTTCTCTAGTTGCGGCGAGCGGGGGCTAATCTTTGTTGCGGTGCGTGGGCTTCTCATTGAGGTGGCTTCTCTTTTTGCAGAGCACGGGTTCTAGGTGCACAGGCTTCAGTAGTTGTGGCGCACGGGCTTAGTTGCTCCACAGCACGTGGGATCTTCTGGGACCAGGGCTCAAAACCATGTCCCTTGCTATGGCATCAGATTCTTAACCACTGTGCCACCAGGGAAGTCCCATAAATTTGTTTTCTATGTCTGTAAGTCTGTTTCTATTTTATAAATAAGTTCATTTGTACTGTTTTTTAGATTCCACATATAAGTGATATCATATGATATTTGTCTTTCTCTGTCTGACTTCACTTAGTATGATAAGCTCTAGGTCCATCCATATTGCTACAAAAGGCATTATTTCATTCTTTTTTATGGCTGAGTAGTATTCCATTGTATATATGTAGCACATCTTCTTTATCCATTCATCCATAGGTGGACACTTAGGTTGCTTCTATGTCCTGGCAATTGTGAATAGTGCTGCAGTGAACATTGGGGTGCATATATCTTTTCAAATTTATTATTATCATCACCATTACTGCAGTCCCACACTGAACCTAGGAATGACCTAGGCGGTTGGAGGGGGCAGTTTCTGCACCTCACACAAGGTCTCAAGGCTCAGCGATCAGATCGGTGCTCAGGGAAACCTGCTTTGAACTTGCCCTTCGATAACAAGCAGGTAAGTGAGTGATCAGCCATCCCTCCATGTCCCCTACCGTCCGGGCCCAGATACCCAGCCACCCACCTGCTCTCTGCCCGCAGTTCAGACCTCCTCGCAGCACACAGAAAGCTGCTTAAAGCCTCAGATTTCCCTGTTTTCCTTCTCAGAACCTTCTGGAGGTTTGTGAACCTTTTGGGATGAAATGGCAAGTTCTCTGTCTTGAAATAACCTCCTAGGCCCCCGATGGAGCTGTTCCCTGTGGGACCCTTTGGTGACGTCTGTGTCCCTGTAAAGGCTCCCCTGCCCAGAAGCCCAGGGTCCCTGGTCAGCCAGACCCCAAGCGCCAGGCCAGCTCTGGGCCCTCTCACCCCAGATAAGGCGGACTGTGGCCCTAGACACTCAGAGAGTTGCTGTTTCTCTTCCTTGCTCTTTATTCTTTGTCCTACAAAAGCTTCCTGCCCTCCCTTCACCCCACTGTCAGTTCTCCCAAAGGAAACTCTCCGCTTCGTGCCGTGTTGGATAAAGTTTGTTGGTATCACTTAAATTGTCTCCTTTAATCCTTGTGTGACATCCCCAAAGCTTTTCATGCTGGGGCCACTCTGCACACCTGGCCAGCCTGGGGGCTTCACGTTTCCTGGTTCCCACGGACGCTGGTGAATCGGGTCCGTCTGTCTGTACCGAGGCCTGTGCAGTGACAGCTGGACAGAAGCAGCTCCTGAGGTCCCTGGGCTGCTGGAGGGGCCTCATCAAGCAGACCTCGGGCAGGACTCAGAACGTGATGCAACCTGGGATCTCCCCAGGGGCCCGGCCCCCCATCAGGGACAAGCAGGCCACGAGCATGGGGCCTGGAGGGTGACCCGAGGACGCCAGAATCCCCGTCACTGGAGGAGATCTTCTGAGACTCAGATTCCCCAGACCGTGTAATTTTCCCATAAAATTCAGTAACACACAACCACAAATTTAAGTCACCCTCTCAGCCCCCAGATGGTTCTGTAACATGAGAGTAAAGTCATTTATAAATCTTCAAAAACAAATTCCGGCTGGACCTCATGATGAAACATTTTCACAAATTGCTTTTCCTTCTCTCTGTCAAACTCAACATTCCACCTTCATATTTTTCCAAAACCTTCTTTTTCTGGCTGCAAATCATCGCTGCCTTAGCCTCCTGCACTTTCTCTGAATTTCTGTGGTCAGTACTAGCAATTAATGTTTTTGAAGGAAATTGTTTTTTATAAATAGTGACATTTTCCCCTAATGATTAGCGACCCAAATGCACATTGATTTAAGTTTGTACCTCAGCAAAGAGACAAGCAGGAGGCTGCTGTCCAGTTCCAGGGACGCCACCGGCTGCCGGGCAGAGGAGGCGGGACTGTGGACGTGGGCCTGGCCCCTGCTGGGTGGGGGAGGGAAGGCCCTTCTGGCTGGAGGGCGGGGGTCCCGCCGTGGTACAGGCGGGACACGGGGTGACTGCCTGGAAGTTGCCTGGCAGGAGGGGTGGTCCACTGAGGTCCGGGTGGGGAAGTGACCAGGGGACACAGTGGCACGTGAGGGCTGTGCCCCACAGAGCCGCCTGCCCACGTCCAGAGGACCCGCTTGCCTTCTCTCCGCTGGAATTTAGAACATCCTGTCTCGCCCGCCTCTGACCACATGGGGCCGGGCCCTGACCCGCCCATCGCCGGGCCAGGCCAGGGGAGAGGCCTCTGGATGGCGGGTCCCTCAGAGAGGCTGCGTCCCCCACGCTGGCCTCACCTCCCTGCCCAGCGGCGCCCATGGAGCCGGCCTGCATTCCACCAGGCAAGCTGGGCTCGAAGCGTCCCTTCCTGGCCCCAAGATGATTTCCAGAAGCTGGAAGGAACCCACTTCCTTAGGTCTGCGGAAAAATCCCGAGGCACGTCCTCCGCCCTCTAAGAAAATAGGTTTCCCAGCTTAGGTTTTTATTTGAACAGCGGGGCCGGTGTTTGGGGAAGGTTTCTGGTTTCCCACCAGACAGACCAGAGTGTGGTGCTTCTGGGGTGACGGGGACGCCGCCGGTGGGCACGGCCAGACCTGCCGGCCTCTGTCACACGGCGTGAAATCCACCCCCGCACCATCCTGCCCACACGCAGCCCTGTGCCTGGGTTGGCAGCCAAATCCTGGAGAGGGGCCAACCACACTCGGGAAAGCTAACCGCCGGCCACAGCTACGCAGCCAGGGGTGCCGCCACAGAGGGGCGCGTGCCGCCACGGAGGGGCGCTCCCCGCCCGTGCTGGGCTCTCCCGGGTCCTGATTTGTGGCGTTTGCTGATCTCAGCCTGCTTTCAAGCAGCACACAAATTCCCTACGTTTGAGAGAAGTTGGTGCCCCTCCAGCCCACCCCTGCCGGACGGACGCCAACCACAAGGGCACAGCGTTGGCAAGCCCAGGCAGAGCAGAGGCACGCCCCCTTCCGCCCCGTGACACAGTTCACCCACACGTGGCCTGGACACATAGTGGGTATTTTGCATCCTGAAGTTTTGGGGTGATTTGCACCACAGCCGTGGAATCAAGTGCACGTCGCGTCGCTTGGGGACGGGGCGTGGGCTGCGGCTTCCGGAGACAAGCGGGCCTGGGCCGTCGGGCGAGAACGGGGCTGCGGGGGGTGGGAGGCGTGATGAGGACGGGAGGAGCCTCCAGCCAGAAGGCACGCTCCGTACTAACCCTCCAGTGGGCTTCTCTGAAGGCGGAGCAGCGACGCTGAGCGAACACGCAGGGCCTTTCAGACCCAGGTCCCTCTGCTTCATTCCCACGGCCAATCTGAGCTCTGTATGGCGTCCAGAGAAGAAGAGGTGACGTGTGATCTGATTCTTGAAGGACGGGCAGGGGGCCTCCAGGGAGGAAGGGAAGGAGGCCACACCAGACAGAGGGGCCCGGACAGACGGGGTCATCAGAAAAGTCACCCGGATCCTGGGCTTGAACGTGCTCAGTCCGGCGGGGTTTCGCAGGGCCCCGTGCCCGGCACGTCTGTGGACGCATTTCTGCCCTTGGCCTAACGGGACATCGGTTCTTCCCGAAGCAGTGCGGACGGGAGCTTCCCGGAGCCGAGCTGGGGCACAGCCTCATTCACACAGACGCACAGCTTGGGCTCCTGGAGACAGCACCGCAGGGGAACGGGTCCAGGGAGCTGGGAGGCGTGTGGACGGCCCAAGGACAGATGCGGACGGACACAAGGACAGGACGCACAGAAAGAGGCTGAGCTGCCAGCACTGCCCTTACGCGAGGCCCCGGACTCGCCGCCCGCTGGCGGCCACTTGCCAGCTCTGGGGACGGACACCGCGTGTGATGCTCGGACGTGAGTGTCGAGGCGATTTATCTGGAGCCGGCGGCCGAGGTGAGAGGCTGTGACTGCTGCCTCCCTCCTCGCAGGCCGAGCGGCCGCGGAGCCGCTGGGCGCTCACGGCAGCTGTGCTGAGCTGGTGCCCGGCGGCCCCAGCCTGGAAACGCCGCCGCAGGCTGCTGCCCAGGCACCGGGAAGGATGCAGGCCCCGCGGCGCACGCCGGCCTCCTCGTCGCGAAGACGTACGGACTCCGGTGCTGACGGGATGTGGGCTTGAGAGCGAATCTCAGATACCTCACTTTCGTGCAGACGCGGTGGCTCTGCACGCGGATGCAGGCTACCCCGCGTCCCGTGGGTGTCCCATCCCCAGGGGAGACACCCCCCCACCTCCATCCTTGGATGTTTTGACGCAACTTGTTACCCAGTGCCAGTTCTGTTGTGTATCTACTGTATATTTTTCTTTTTAGTCTCATGAGCTTAGTGTCCAGCCAAGGTGAGCGTATCGGCCCTTCAGATTGGTCCCTGGCAACAGGGGGAGGGGGGGCAGGGGGCCAGGAGGGCTTCGTGCAGAAGGGGACACTTAGGGTATTTCAGCATTTCATTTTCTCTCCAGACCTTCAGGTAAAATGGCTCCTGAAGTTTATTACCGATTAAAAACAACTCTGAAAATGCTCACAGTGAAATAAACTCTCAGCGACTCCCATGGGAACCTCTTTGAGAACATTCCCTCTACGGTGAGGTGCGTGCCGTTCCCGAGGTTGGGGCGCCATGTTCCCGGCGGGGCCATGCCCGCGGGGTCCCTGGGGGCCTGGGCGGGAGGGAGAGCGGGGGGGAGGGGAACAGAGAAGAAGGGAACTAACACCACGTTGGAACCGCCCCCCTCATTCTTCGGCCCCTGTATTCGGTCACTCAAGCCCCACACGTCAGTAGCTAAACATCAGAGAAACATTGCTTGTGCCCAGAAAGCTCGTAAAGGTCCCCAGAGAAAGTTCCATCCCACGTCCCAGGCTAGTCAGGGCTGAAACTCGCTGTAGATATGTTCACTTTCAGGCTAGACACCTTGCTAATATGCAGGGGTAAGAGCGGTAAAGGAAGAATAACTGCTGACACCTTGAGGTTTTGCAGGACCTTGTGATCCAGCGCACAGGGCAAGCAGAAGAGCAAGGAAAGGCTGTGCTTCCTTGAAGGCCGGGGGCTCCAAAGTCTGCCACCCACCTTCACCCTTCAGTGCTGAACCTCCTGCTTCCCCTTTCCCTCGGCGTAAGAAAGCCTGAGCTCGACCCCAAGTTCACATGCTTCTTTAGGACATTAGCCCACCGCCTTCTTGGTCTGCTGGCTTCCGAATAAAGTCACTCTTCCTTCCCCATCACCTCGGATGTTGATTTATTGGCCCGTCGTGCGGTGAGCCGTACGACCTTGCGCTTGGTACCAGGAGGACAAGGGGCTGCTTAAGGGGGAATGAAACATCCCTCCTGGTCCTCGCGGGAGACAGTCAGGGGGAGGATTCGGGGGACAATTAGACGAATGGGGAGCCGTTTGGCAGGAAATTTAAACTTGAGGCTGTTGGTGTTTAAGGCAGTGGGCAGGAGTAGCCGTGTGCAGGGAGAGGGCACAGGAGGACAGAGCCAGGGTTGGCACAAGGAGAGGGAGGGGCAGCGGGAGCCTGGCGAGGGGTAGGGGACACTCGGGAGGCAGCGG
Organism: Balaenoptera physalus; assembly: GCF_965194825.1. NCBI lineage: Eukaryota > Metazoa > Chordata > Mammalia > Artiodactyla > Balaenopteridae > Balaenoptera > Balaenoptera physalus. Next base: position 97,366,096 of record NC_138894.1, read on the forward strand.
GGAGTCTGTGCAGCGGGTCAGGCCCAGCCTGCGGCCCCTGCACTGTCACCCCTACGCGGGCGTCCCTGGAGAGCTCTTCCTTCCTCTCTGTTGTCTGAGTCTCACTCCTCCCGGGCCCTCCCGGGAGCAAACGGGGCCCTTGCTGCCATGCTGCGGCTCTCCGTGTGCCTGGCGGGTCACCAGCGCAAGGACTGCAGAGCCGCGTGGGGGGTGGGAAGTGATGACGAGGCGGCCCGCGGGCCTCCTCCCCAGTGCACGTCAGACAGGCCTCTCCTCCCACACCCCACCCGGCTCTCAGGCTGCTATTCAGGAAGTGCTCCAAAGCCACCTTGGCTCCCACGGTGAGAACTTAAAACTGAGGCCCGTTAGCTAATGGGAGATGTCAGTGTTGTTACCGTACGTCCTGATTTCTCACAGGGTATCCACCTGGAATATTCTGGTTGCTTGGATTTAAAACAGAACTTCCAGCTGGGGAATCGGGACACACTCTCACCATGTCCTGCTTCCTTGGAAAGCTCCCTTCCCAAGGCCTTTCTCGGTAAATGTTTTCCTTCGTGTTCAAGGCCAAAAGCTTTTGGAGAAGAAGAAATGACACCCAGGAAGCCAATCCATCCTCAGCTCCAGCCTCGCTTTTGTGACCCCCCCAGACGCACCCCACCACCCACTCCCGTCCCGCCGTCACGGCTCATTCTGAGGGTGGAAACACTGTTAGCGAGAATTTTAGGACAAAACTTTTGAGCCCGAAGTCTTCACTCCTCCCTTGTTGCAAAGGGTGTTTTCTGGTGCTTCCTTACTATCCTGGGATGGGCTTTACAACTAATAGAACTTACCTGCACATAGAATGAAAAATCAGGATAGTGTCCTAAATGTCATATAAAGAGAAAAAAAGAAGGGATTTATTAAGGCTGAAAATAAGTAAAACGATACTCAGCTGGATGTTGTCAATGCTTTTTATTTCTATCCCACATCTTAAAATGATAAGCATATATTCATACAAGTACAAATGCAATCACCTCGAATACAAGTATTTTGAATGAGTGACCTTGAGCAGAGTTTTGGAGAGTCTAACGCTTTTTCTGAAACGATGGAGAACTTTTGGCAAAGTTCTGAAGAAACATCACCATGGTTTGCATGATGACATCATCCCTTAAAGTTCATTGCAATTAAAATTGTGCCAAAAATATGTTTGTGTTTCAGTGTACATTAAGACCATCAGAACACCAGAAACGGGTGTGAACGGCTTTTCCTGTATCAGGGTCCGGTGGGATGGTCAGAAGCCCTGCGGGAGCTGGGCCAGTCCTTCCACGGCTGGGGCTGCCGGAGCAGCCAGGACGTCGGACCCCCGGGCTCTGTCCCTCAAAGCCACCAGCGTCCCCCCGATCACCGTGGCCCTCCAGGCCCTGCAGACTCTCCAGACACCCCGAGGTGGTGGTGGCCTTGCTAAGAGAGGCTGCTCTAAGGCTTCCTTCTTTGTGGAGCCCGGGTCTGGTCTCGTACAGAAGCCCTGGGATCCGGGGACCCAGGCGGGTGGGCACAGGCCAGCAGGAGGTCTACTCAGAGCCCGCGGCTCATGGATGTGTGTCGTCACATGCAGATAGTGGGGTGACTGGGTGCATGTCCATTTAAAAGTCACCATGTTAAGACTTCACCAAGGTGTGGAGTATTCTGTATTTTCTCCTGCCTACTGATAGGCTAAGAGGGGGAGACTGTGATATTTTGCAATAATTTGGGGAAAGTGCATCATTTCTTATCTTCTAATTGCATAGGAATCACCCAGGCAGACAAGACTCATTCAAGGGTAAATTAATTTTCCTGACTTTCTGCATTAACCTAAGCAAATTAATTGAAATAGATAAAAAGTAGTTTGTGGAAATATAGAAGGTACAAAGTAATTTTCATTCCTTTGAAATGAAAGACTGCTTGACATAGTGTACTTTTCCTTCCCCAAAAGTCGTGACAATTCAACAGAGATGAAAACTGTCAGATGTACTTTGTTGTGAAAAAATTATACAATTTTGAGGATAGAGCTTTATTTTTAGTTTGGACTATTTTTGTCACCGCACTGACAGATACAGAATGTTCTTTTTACAGATTAAAAACAAATTAAAAACTATTTTAAAGAATACTCTGTTCAAACAACATTTAGCAGTTAGGCCCTAAGAGGAGTCAAAAAAAAAAAAAGAAGATCTAAAAATCTATCAAAAATTTTGCTAAAGCTAAATCACACCAAAGACCTTTCTGTTTGCCTGATAGTTTAAATGTTTTATTAATTGATTACTGTTTTGTTCTAGATTTAACATTTTAGCTCTGTTTATATAATAACGATGTCCACTGGGGAGGGCCTGGGGGTCAAACCTGGGCAGGACCCGACCTGGGAATTAACCTTCCCTGATCTTACACGTGACGCAGCCGGCGCATTCTCTTTTTTGCACGTGCAGGAGAGGGGCTGGTGGTGGAGGTCACGCTGGGCTCTTGGCTCCGGGATGCGCCTCTGCGTCCTGTCTGAGAGCTCAGGGCTCCAGGTCCCTCTTCCCATTCCCGGAGCGGGTGCTGGCTGTGGCCCCGGGGGTTTAGCCTTCCGGATGGGGACCTGAGCTCTTCACCCCAGCTGGCTGGTCCTCTCCTGCCAGGTGAGCCCTGCCCCTGCCTGGTCCACGCAGGGCACCTGCGCCCCTGCAGCTTCCGCCCCAAGTCGACGCCCGGGTTCCACCTGGGATGGAAGGAACGTGCAGGAAAACGGAGGATCCGCTCTAAGGACGTGCTTCCCCGGGGCCATCCCCCCCCGCCCCCGCCCGGGGCAGGGGCTCTGTGAGTTCGGGTTAGTGAGTGCTGAGGGAGGGTCTGCTGAGCAGGTCTGGGGTCTTGGGCCGCTGGGAGGCGCGGAGCGGCTGCTGCTAGGAGGACGCTTGAGCCCCTGAGAGCTGGTCCCAGAGCCCCGTGGGCCGCAGGGGACCGGGCGCCTCAGGGTCACGGCCGAGTGACACATATGGTGGTGACGCTGAACCCTCAGGAGAGGAAGCAGCTAAAGCAGAGGCTGCCCGTGTACGAGGCACAAGTCGGTGCCCTGGAACCAGAGACCGAGTCCTCTCAGCAGAACACGAGAAGGTCTGGGCGGAGAGAGCAGCCGCAAATCGGCGATCCCCCCGTTTCCCAGAAGGCGGCGCTGTCCGCCCGCGGAGCCGGCTCCCTCCACCTCCGTAAAGGAGAGGCCTCGGTGACAGTCCTGGGCTGCTGTCGGCTCGGGGCGGCCTCGAGGCGAGACTGACGCTCTGAGGCCCGGACAAGGCTCAGTCCTCGTCACTTTGACCGGATGAGTCGTGAATAGCAGACGGTTTAACGCGGAGGAAGAAGATGCCATGAACACAACGCACAGCTTCTGGGTTTGGGGCAGAGACGGCGGGCCCTGCATCCCATGGCAGCCGCCAGTGGCTCCATCACCAAGAGCTGCCTGTGAGCCGTGTGCCCATCTCTCCTTGACTGTAATTTGCTGTGTGATGCTGAGCGATTCACCTCTATCGCCTGGGACTCAGCTACTTCCTCTGTAAAACCAAAGCTGCACCAAGTGATCTTTGGGGTGACGTCCAGGGTAAACATCACAAGATGCTGAGTGTCCCGAGGGCGGGCTACGTCCACCGCCAGTTTGCAGGTCGTCTCGTGTGAATTCCCCACAGAAATAGTAAGAACGGGAGGCACAGCAGACACAGACAGGCCTGGGCCGGGCGCTGGTCGAGTCCTAGACCACAAGGCCAAGGGCACAGTCTCCTGGGTTAGACTTTCAGAGGGAACAAAACCTTGGCAAATGAGTGCCAATCCTGACAGCAGATGGGCCGGAATTATTACAGCAGCAGAATAACTAATACCGTAACAACCTGACCTCAGGGGGAGCAAGGATTCGGCACAGATGGAAGGCGGCAGGTGCGAACACCAGGCGAGCTGGGCGCTGAGGCCCGTCAGGACCCGGAGCCGGTGAGACAACTGACCCAGGACTCGTAGGAGACGGGCGGGACTGTTCCGTCCAGCCAGTTGGTCGTTAACGCAGCTCAGGGGCCGGAGGCAGCACACGGGACCCAACAGACACATAAGAACAAAACAAGGTCCCAGAGGGCAGAGGCTGAGAGCTGCACGGAGCCGAGCCGCCCGGTGGTGATGTCAGCTCGAGGCTCCGAGGGAGCAGAGCAGAGCCGCTTGCCAATCAGCCAGTGCCATCCCTCTGTCTCCGCAGCAGAAACCGTTCAGAGACTCGGAGCTGCTACACTTCATTTCCCGCAGCTGGCGCAGTGACTTACAATGTGTGTTATTTCGCTACGTCCCCTCTGATGGAAACCTTAGCTCCGCCGCAGAAATCGGCTTCATCTCCCGGGGCGCAACGGGAGGCTGGTTAGAGCGTCTCCCAGGCTGGTCCAATCAAGTCTTTAACGGGTTTTCTATTAACAATGATAAGAACTTGGGAACACAGAACAGGATGACCCAGAACCTACGAGAAGCAGTATTTTTAGGTGATGAACAGTAAACCTGTCTCTCCACGTAACACCGCAGTTCTGTGACACATCCAGAGCAAACCTTCAGTCCCCTGGCGGTTTCCCTCCTCGCTGGCGCAGAGCTGGGCGGCAGGATCTCACCTGTCAATCCCTACCTACCACGTGGTCTTGGAACACAGCAGGTGCAGGGCGCAGACACCTCAGGAGGAAGGGGGAGGGTTCCCTGCCTCCTGGGTGAGGGCAGGACCCAGCACGGGTGGGGGCTACTGCGGCCAAGCCCCGCCCCACCTCGGAGCTGTCACTTTGCCTGCCCAGCCTCCCTGGGGCTCGCGACTCCACGTGTGAATCGGGGGCCCCGGTGACGACTGCTCTATGGGTTGATGTGACTAACAGCTCCCCCAGGACTGCCCGCGAGCCCGGAGGGGGCCCCTCAGAGGATAATCAGGCTAAGGTACTCAAGCGAGGGAGAGAGACGGAGGGGCAGAAACAGGGCCCAGCAATGGGAGGGGCAGCGGCTGGGAATGGGGGCCTCGGCTCTGAGTCCGGCGGCAGATCCCCAGACGAGGAGACAAATCGCTTATCCTGTTCTGTCCGCAGAATCACAGTCTTTCCAGGAAACCTCGAGATGCGCTCCCAGGAGGGGCGGGACGCAGGCTCAGGCCTCCGCAGTGACGCATGGGCTGGCCCTGGGCTCGCACTGTCCCTCCTGAGGGTCAGCAGAGAAGCTGGCTGAGCGGCTAGGAAACGCGGGGGAAAAGGAATCACAGGATAAGAGGCAACATTAAACTGGAGGAAAAGTGAGCCTGGGATGTGAGGGCGGTGAAGATAATCTTCCATTCCTTTGGTTGGAGGGACAGGTTTATAAATGTGTATAACATGTAAATACGCTCTCACGGCAAGCCCCCCGGGAGGAAGCAATCAGGCAGCGCTTGCAAATAGCGCCAGACAACCGCGAGGCCGTGGGGTTTATTCGTCCACGCTGGGTTGGCGTGTTCCGATCAGACGCCGACGGCGCGCGGGCGTCCTGACTCTCACACTGGTCCCCGTCCTCGGAAATCAAAGCACACGAGAGCGGCGTCTGGCTCGGGCTCCGAGAGCCGTGCACGCGTCACATGTGCAGGCTCCTACTTGCAGAGAAGGATTTGGGATCCACAGGCCGGGTCCTGCAGGAGAGAAGCCGCCAGCAGCTCCAGACCGACAGGAAGCCTCGCCCCGGCCCTGGTCCCAGCAGGCTGATCAGGTGGCCGGCGGGTATGCGGCTCCCGGCGTGGCCGCAGAGGCCTGGTCCGGGCGTGCCAGTGGCACCACCTCACTCCGGGTGCCGTAGTTTTGGTTCCACGCTTGGGAGGCAGGTGCCAAGGCTGATTCCACTCTACCTCCAAGGAGAGGATCATTTTAGCTCCAAATCCCACCCAGCCCTGAATTTCAGGCAGGCCCCAGGGAGGAGCAGTGACTTCTTAGTATAACACCACTTGGGGTCACGCGTATAAAGATAGTGCAAAGCGAGTTTAGACTGAGTCTTTCACACTGATTATAATCACTCCATTTTCTAAAAAAAAGCACGTTTTAAAAGCCAATGTTTTCTTTCAGCCCTGGCTCCTCTCCCATCACCCCAGCCCGCACCTGAGACGTGCTGCCACGGATGCCCCACGGTTAGTCTCGGGGTTGAAGCTGTTCGTACAAATGAAAGGCATTTTCACTCCTTTCACTCTGGCTCACTGACTCCAATGTGTCTTTACTTTTTAAAATGTAGGTTAACATTCTGACAAATTAGCATTCTCCTGTAAATACAGTTTGTAGGAGAAGGAAACACGCAGCAGGAAAGTGCAAACGGGATGGGGACCGGGCGTCAAACAGAAATGCAGGAGGAGGCCCCGCTGAGCACCGACAGCCCCGGGATTCCCAGGGACTTCCTGGGTGTTAAGGGAAACGTCTGACACTGCAAACCCCAGGAAGGCCAGGTGTGAACCCACCTGCTCCGAGTCCCCAGCAGGAGCGTGGTGCTGGGGAGAGCTCACGTCCTGGGGTTTCCCGTGTCCCAGCCGGGAAGCTCCTTCTCCCTCTCCTTCCAGGATCGGCAGCGAGGACTCAGGGTCGGCATGTGTCCTGTGGATACACACTGCTGTCATCGCTTACAAGAACCAGAGGGAGCCCCAAGCCATGTGACCTCAGAGGGTCACCAGCTCGCTCCCCGCAAAGGCAAAGAAATGCCTGTAGATTCAAGTAAACACCTCGGTTTAGGAAACAAAACTGAAAATTCCGTGGACCACAGCTGGAGGTAGACGCTTACCCCCTGTGGGGTATTTGCTGAGACTCTGCTGCCCAGAATTCGTCACCTCCCCACGAGCGAACGAGGGAGATGACAGCGGAGGTCATAGCCTGAAAGTCGCTTCGATCTGACTGTTTCTAAGACACAATCTAATACTGAGATATGGGGGACTTTTAAAAACGTGTCCCAGGGGCTTCCCTGGTGGCGCAGTGGTTGAGAATCTGCCTGCCAATGCAGGGGACACGGGTTCGAGTCCTGGTCTGGGAAGATCCCACATGCTGCGGAGCAACTAGGCCCGTGAGCCGCAACTACTGAGCCTGCGCGTCTGGAGCCTGTGCTCCGCAACAAGAGAGGCCGCGATAGTGAGAGGCCCGCGCACCACGATGAAGAGTGGCCCCCACTTGCCGCAACTAGAGAAAGCCCTCGCACAGAAACGAAGACCCAACACAGCCAAAAATAAATAAATAAATTAATTAATTAAAAAAAAAAAAAACAACGTGTCCCAGGATATAAGGACAACTAACGTGGTGCAGGCCATCGACCTTCACCTCTGCAGGGGCTCTGAGGGAGGGGACAGTGGGGGTAAAGAGACTGAGAGTTGAAGAAACCAGGTCTCATGTCGGGGAGCTCGGCCTCGGGAACCGGAGTCCTGTGAGGGCACAGCAGGGAAGGAGCACAGGGGACTGAGACGGCACCCCACAGGGCACGTGACCCCGAGTCACGCGCCTGGACCCGCCCTGGACGGCGGGACGGGATAGTTGTGCTGAAACCGCCTCCCCTCACTCCTCAAAGCAAGAGGCGTAAATCTATGTTTTTCTTACAGAGAAACTGACAAATAGCAAAAAAAATTAACAGCAACAAAAGCAACAGGACTCTGCATTCCAGATTCAGCCGTCTGATCTGCAGCCACTCTTATGTCAGTGAAAAATATATGTACTGTTTCGCCAGCTCTGGGCTCCGGGCGGTAGAGCAGGTAAGGCCGACCTCCCCGTGGGTCTGTCCCAAGCGGGTCATCCCGTCATAAAGAGAAGGGGAGGTGCGGGGGGACGCGTGCCAACCCGCGGTGTGGACGGAAGCTTAGCCTCGGGCAGAGGAGAAGCCACACCGCCTGGGGGACCATCACCTCTCAGGGATAAGTGGGAAATAATGCAAATTCACCCTCTTTCCCCAAGTTACAATCATACTTCCGGTAGAAAGAAACAGTGCAAAATGCAGCTGCCAGCTACCAAAGGCACAGGACAATGGTACCCTAAACAAAGAAAAACTGAAGACTTACACCTCAGATGCTGAAATTGATGGCAAAAACTTACACTTGGGACAAACGATAAAACAAGAGCCCATCGGAGGAACTGACATGTACACCTCACAGTTTCCACTGACTAATAACCGATAGGTAAACACAGTCTGGATGAAATTTAGACCGAAAGGGTTGACCCGAGAAGTTCAGACCCGCAGAAGTAACTGTGCAGAGGAAGCCCTCCTGGGCTGGAGACCAATGAGTGAAATGCATGTGGACCATGAATCAAGTTTTTAGTGTAAAATTTGCACAGAAAAGGATTTATCTTGGTGAATATCATTTCAATGAGACAATGTCAAACTGGGGTGTATTTTAACTGTGTAAAGAAAGCTGATTGAGGAGTTGGTTTAATGGGGTTAACTCTGGATCCGAGTCTTTCAGTGAAAACATATCAGTGTTGGTATATTTCTGATTGAAATATTTATGTTAATAGTTGTTGCCCCAAAATACACAGCCTTAGACCCAAAGAAGCAGGGGAGGTATAAATGGGGGGGGGGGCGAGAGAATCAACACGGAATGAAGGTCAAGGCCCATGGAGCACCTGAAAGGTGTCCACCATTCTGCCTCTCTCTGTCTCTCTCTCTGTGTATGTCTATCTCTCTATGTCTTTCTCTGTCTCTGTCTCTGTGTCTCTCTGTCTCTCTCTGTCAGTCCCTCTCTGTGTCTTTGTCTCTCTCTGTATGTCTGTCTCTCTGTCTCTGTCTTTCTGTGTCTATTTGTCTCTGTCTGTCTCTGTCTCTGTGTTTCTATGTCTCTCTATTTGTCTCTGTCTCTCTGTCTCTGTGTCTCTCTCTGTTTGTCTCTGTCTCTCCCGTCAGTCCCCCACTGGCGTCCTCGTGGCTGGAATGATCAGTTTGGAATCCTCGGGGCAGCGGCGTGCAGACACCCAGGTGGCCTGTAGGTTTAGGCTCCTTGCATCAGGCTCCGAGGACGCAGTGTTTGCAGGGAGCTGCGGTGACTCAGGGGCTTGTGCACAGAGGCCCCCGTGTGGCCCCATAAAGAATGCCCACCCCTCCCCCTCCCTGCCATCGGCCTCCCCTCCCCCCACGGGGTTCACAGGTCATTCAGGTAAGTGGTACTTTGCAAACCAAAGTGGTGTCGGGGGCGTATTTTTCAGGCTCCAGAGTCTACAATCAAGTGTGCCAGATGTTACCCTCCCAAACTTCCTTAGGAAGGTGTTTATTTAATCTGTGGCTATCAATCTTAAAGAAAACAGCTATTTTTCTTGAGTGTGTGGGCTAGAGGCATAACTTTTTCATAATAATAAGGCGATTGATGTTTAATAGAGATGTCTACAAATACAAAATTGCATCCGAATACTAAGTTACGGTAATATCAGCTTTTCACAGTGGGAGCATTTAGTAGATATGATTATAGAACCCAGCTGGTTTGGGGGTGTTCGCCTACGGCCCATCTCATTTTTATTGCTTAGTTGATTTCATGGTTACCTAAGGGTTTTAATTATCGATAATATCTAAGCTCTTAAAGCCAAGTGATTCTGAAAACATGGGGGATATTTTCTGACACTGCCCTCGTCTAAAACTCCAGATGCCGTTTGCAGTCACTGTAAGTCATCTTCTCCCAGCGCAGGGGAGCAGCGAGGCCTTGAGGACAAGGCAGGTGTAAAATACTCGGTGATTAGTCAAAATAACAATCCTGAGGGTGAATCTCCCCGAGCCAAGTCGACCTTGAGGACCGGAGGAGGCCCGATGGGTGGCCAGGCCACCTCAGGCAGGTGTGTCAGTGTCTGGGGGCCGCTGGGGCTGGAGGGTGTGGAGAGTAAGCACCTGCTCTCACACAGTTGGGGGTCTAGACGTGAGACCCAGGTGTGGGCGGGGCTGGTTCCTCTGAGGCTGTGAGGCCCCCCTGCTCCCTCCTGCCGCATCGCTGACGAGCCTGGGTGACCCTTGGCTCTAGGTGCGTCACGCAGATCTCTGTCTCCACGCTCACTGGCCTTTCCCCGTGCATCTGTGTCCCAACTCCCCTTCTATAAGGACACCAGTCCTGTTGCGTTGGGACCCACCTGCTCCAGCACAATCTCATCTTAACCAATTTCATCTGCAATGACCCTGTTTCCAGATAAGGTCACATTCCAAGATACTAGAGGTTAGGACTTGAACATGTGAGTTCTGGGGACACCACCAGCCCATAATGAGTACTCGCCACGGACAGGAAGACTGAGACAGTGACTGAAATTACTCAGCGCATCTGACACGTGACTTGTGGCTGTTCTGCAAGCTTGTAATTTGGAGAAAGAATTTCTCCGTGGCATCTGAACTATGGCAGATATTAGTGTGGTCAGAAGCTGCGAGCCCGTTAGCAAGTGTGTCACCTGTCATTCACCTGGAGATCACAGCCTTGTGTCATCTGAAGTCTGGGTGGCAGAGAGCATCCTGGAGTATAAAAGAAACGGACGTGGATTTACTACTGCATCTCAGCAGGGGGCAGAGCAGGACCGGGGGGTCACAGACACAGAGGTCCCCCTTCCAGGTTCTCGGAATAAACGAAAAGGCCGTGACCTTCAATTATTGATGAGACTCAGTTGTTGACCACAAGTCGTGATGTCAGTCCTGAGACCTGATCGCTGAGGTCCAGGGTTCTGAGTATTAGAAACGCATTCCTGTAAGGTGAGCAACTCCACGGGGAGAAGCTCCCTTTGGGGTCCGGCAGCTGGCGGTTCTGAACGTGCCAAGGAGCCTCTAGAAACGACAGGGGGTGTGAGGCGTTGAGCTCACCAGGAAGATGGGACGCGAACCAAAGGCCACCTGGGAGCAGAGGGTCAGTGTGACGCAAGGATGGATGCGGGGCTGGCGCTGCGCCCGAGTCACAGAACCAGGAATTCTGCAGCTGGGCAGAGGGGAAGCGGCCCCGAGGGTGTCCGGAAGGCCAGCCCAACTCAGAGGCCAGAGAGGACGGGGCCTGGGTCTGCTACTGGCCCACCGTGGCTTCCACATGGTCTCTATTAACTGCACACCAGAAAACCGAGCAGCACCGAGTCTGATTCCTAAGACCTGGGAGACGAAAAGCAGCAGCGAAGGGTGGGACGGAGTCAAGTCCCCAGGGGAAGCCCTGGCTCGGCTCTCACCCCCAGAAACGCGCAGATCCGGCCACCGAAGGCCTCAACGGCTGTGCCATTTTTAACGTAAAAGTTCACCTTTCAATTTCCCAGTTTCCCCAGAGTTTGCTCTTGAGGGAGGGGAGAGAAATGAAGAACAAGGTTTTTATCCAGGATGACCTTTTTCCTCTGAGAAACCTTTGTAAGAACCTTTACTCCTAATGAAAGAGACTTTCAATACAATCATTTAATGTGACCAAGAATCCAGTACCCCTGAATCTCCACCCACAGATGCTCGATACCCTCTGAAGTGTACGAACGGTCACCCCGCTTTCATTTTTCGGAGCAGAATGAAAGAGCCAGGAAGGCTAACACTTTGAACAAAGTAGCTCTGCAGGCAGATGGGTTTGGAGGCCGGTGCTCTCTCCTGGCTTCAGAAAAATAAAAAGGCAGCATCACCAGCCGGGCCCGTAGGAGTGGAAGTTGCTGAAAAGCGGGGACTTACCACCTGCAAACCACCGTCCAGGTGAGGCCTGCCAGGCCACAGACGAGCACGGCGCCCAGCACGATGGAGACCATGGACGCCCGCGGGAGCCTCCCAGAGTCTGGAGCAAGGACAGAGCCGGTCGGTGAGCCTGCAGGCGGAGGGCAGCGGCCAGTGTGCCCTCCCAAACCCCAGCCCGACCCCCAGCCGCCGCCCGAGCATCCCTGACCCTGGGAAACCAAGTTCCTCTGGGTCATTTTCCTTCCACGGACCTCCTTGCTCTGCCCCGTGGGCTGTCCATCCCCTGCTGTCTTTGCTGTACTTGGAGTTGAGCTCTGCTCTGTACTGAGCTCTCCTTTTCCTACTGCAGGAGCTTTAATAAAACGTCTTGCCATTTTAACAGGTCCCGATGCATAATTTTTCTTCTACAGGAGCTGGAAGCCAAGTTACGATTCCTAGATTTGCAGCTGAGTGGCTGTGTGACCCTGAGCAAGCCACTTACCCTCTCTGTTCTGCACATGGGGATCAAACTTGGTGCTTCCCTCCTGGAGATAATTCACGGGGGTGAAACTAGCTGAGGGTCTGGAGCAAGCCCGCCCCGCCCAGGGTTTCACAGCGGTCCTGTGTCTCAGACACGATCTAGCCTCAGGTATGAACCGGCTGGCTCCCTGCTCCCACTCAGCAACAGAGGCCGTGGCAGCGCGGACACACATGGCCGGAGGGTGACCCTTCAGTCACCCCTGCCTGTATGTCGACACCCCCTCCCAGCCTGGATGCCGAGGGCCGTGGTCTCACCCACGCAGGTCCTGCCGTCCTCGCCGAGCACGTAGGGGTCGGTGCACTCGCACCGGAAGCTGCCCTTGGTGTTCTTGCACCGGGCGGACGTGTGGCACGGGGGTTCCGTCACGTCTTCACACTCGTTGACGTCTGCACACATGACGTGAGGTCAGGGCCGGCCTCGTGCTCCCCTTCCCCACGAGGCCGGCCCCTCCCCAGCTCTGTCCCTTGTCCAGGAGGCAGAGGGACGTCACCCCACGTCGGGGCCGCGTCTCCTGGATCCCTGCACCTCTGAAAAGAGAACATCCCTTGATGTCCCGCGGACGTTTCCCTCCTGCCCCACCTCTGCTCACAGCGGCCCCTCAGCCCCTCAGGAGTCAGCCCGGCCCGCGGCCACCCTCTGGCCCGCCGGCTGACTGCTTCTCCCGGCCCGTCCACAGCGGCCGCCTCGGGCCCGCAACCCCTCCGGTGCTGGTGCCAGTCCAGACTCAGTTCTGCTCAGTTCAAATTCTGCCAGGTGCTGCGAGGGCCCGAGTGTGCGGCAGGTCCCCGGAGGTTCGGGCCACACAGCCCGGTGGACCTCGCTCGGACGCGGGGACGTGGCCTCCCTGGAGGCCGCTGGCGCTTTCCACACTGAGTAGGACCCCACCCGGGCGGGACTCGGGAGCGGGTGGGAAGGAGGCGGGTGAGGATGGTGGGACCGAATCCGCCTGCCCCAGGCGGACAGCTTCCGGCCACACGGCCCGCTCTGGACCTCCACCCCCGCTGGGCGAACACGGGCCGTGCCGCCGGCAGCCGGGACCTGACACCAGGCCCGCAGAGCAGGTGGACGTGGCGAGTCCCCCGGACGAGGAGCGTGTGTGGCCCCCGTGGTCTCCTTCTGTCGGAATCCAAAACCACGACCGGACCCCGGGTTCCCGTTTCCAAAGAACATGCTATCTTTTCTGGCCAGTTTCAGGGAAGCAGCAGCAGAATATGTCAAAAGAAGAGGTGCGTCCTGAATACGTGCTGTACAACCACTTCACATTAGCAAACGTCACACGCGCGTGTCCTCGTAGGTGGTCCTTGTTCTGAGGGAGTGAAGTGAACGTGGGCTCAGCCTCCGCTGCCGGCTGAGCCCCTCACTCCCTCCTGGACACAGGACTGCAGACAGGGTGCTTAAAACAAAGCGGGTTCCTTCTCTCCCGGCTCTGGAGGCCTGAGGTCCAGACGTGGCCCTGCGCTCACTCGGAGGGAAGCATCGTTCCCGGTGTCTCCCGGCTCCTGGGGCTGCTGGCCGTCTCGGCTTCCTCGGCCTGGCTGCATCTCTCCCATCCTCCGTCCTCACGTGGCCGTCTTCCCTCTGTGCCTGTCCTCCTCCTAGAGGGACACCAGTCCTACTGGACCAGGGCCCACCCTGATGGCCTCATTTGAATTTGATTGCACCTGCAAAGACCCTATTCCTAATAAGGCCACATCTGAGGTCCTGAGGTTTAGGACTTCAACATACCTTTCTGGGGGACAGAATTCAACCCCTCTCACTCCATGGTCAGGTTCTTCCCATCAGAAGCCAGAGCGGGGACTGTAGGCTCCGGTGTCCTGGTCCGGGGAGCCCACCCAGAATGTGTGGCAGCCCACACGGTGGTGAGGACCGTCTCAGGCCTGTGTGTCCCCAGATCCCACGTCAGTCTGCACCATGGCCGTGGCTCCCCCTGCCGGGACAGGTTACCTCCCAAGGGGAGCTGAAGACCACACCCCCGGGCCCAGCTACAAACATCTGCACGATGTTCCACTTCCCTAAGCACATCTGTGCCGACGGCAAACCTCACTCTCCCTGTAGGTGCAGAAACATTTATTTGTGTTCATTTATTACAGAACCTCTCGGAAATAACTGGAGCGAAAAGCCATGGACACGTTGCTTTTTATCCGTTCTGAATTCACGACTTTACAGCCCTCGAAAGAGACTCATTACACTCATTTGCTAATTTTTTTTTCAATGTGATGATTTTTGGGCCTAAGCAGGATTGGAGCCGAGAAGAGAGAACGCGTCTCCTTAGATTTTGTGGATTAGATGCTCAGTTCAGCCGTTGCTGCCCTTTCTGCAGCCGTGGACGTGCAGGTGAGCGATTCCGCTGAGGACGGGCTGCAGCCCTTCTGTCACATCAATTCACAGTGGAAGCAAAATTCCCTCCCTGCTACATTCCAGAGTCATTTTTTTCTTGCAATTCTGGGCTTAGAAACTTCTAGTAGAGGCATAGATCAGGCGAAAAATATCTGTGTAAAGAAGCGAGTGCATTTGTACCGGGGGTGGCCCTCATCCGGCTTCCTGTCATACACTTACTTTAAAGATGTTCTGCCCTAATTATCGATGTGTTCAGACAAAGACACGGGGCTGTATAAACAGTCAGCACCCTCCTCCCTGGTCCTATCTCGCCGTGCCCACGTGACCGAGATTAAGGAGCTCCTGTCTCCATGGGACACTTATCAATGTCGAAATAAATAGGACCCACTGCCTGTTGAAAAGTGGGTTCTCACTATTCACACAGCTCTGTCACTCGCGTTTTTCCTTAGTGATGTACTGATACGTGCCTTGTGCATGCTTTCAGGGAGCGGTTAGCTGTTAGTATGAAAAATTACGTTAGAAGAAGACAGGAGGTGGGGGAGAGGGCTGGGAGGTGGGAGGACGCTGGGCGTAGAAGAGCGATGCTGGCGTCGTTCGGAGCATGGCTAGAGCGCAGCAGACCTCCCTGGGGAGACAGTCTGAGCTGGGAGTCGGAGCACATCCAGGGCCAGCGGGGGAGCCCGAGGCACTGACCCTCCTTTACTCTCCGGTTCTAAGCTTTTCTCCTTTTTTATTTGTACCTTGTGGACCCCAGTGAATAGAGCTTCGGGGTCATAAATAGCTAAAACAAGTAGCCAGCATGAGGCAGCATAAAAGGTCCAGGGGTTTATTCAGTAAAGACGGAAGGCACACACGTGACGTTTATGCCTGGAACACGCAGGGCACTCACACCCCCTGGGGCTCGTGTCCCTGTCCTGCTGACACCAGGGCCACAGCCCTGGGTAACACGGACGTGTCAATTTTGCACCAGCACTAAGTGGAAATAACACTAAACACTTCCAGATTTGTTGTACGTTTGCTCCTGCAGGATTGCCTACAGAACGTAACTATGGGAGCAATAAAAGCGGTGGTTGACGGAAATAACAGACGCAGCCGGACGTCACCGCACGTCCCAACGCTGGGCTCCTGCAATGTGAGGCTCCTGGGACGTGACTCTCTGGCCGGCCTTGCCCGGCCTTCGCCTCAGCTCCGTCTCCTCCGAGTCCACCATCGTTCACCACCAAACCCCAAAGAGATGTGTGAGGCGCCCGCCTCGGCTCCAGCCCACGTCCTCCCGGTGCAGATCTGGGCATGCGAAGGCTGCCTTAGCCGCTTAAGCAGGGTTTTCCAGCCCAGCGTGCTAGCTTTGGCCATAAATTCCCTCAAACCCTCAGTTTCTGACCTTCTGTTTCCAATCAGCTCCCTGTGCCGTCCGCTCTTCAAGCTGTGGCCTGGACGTCGCCCTGGAGCCCCTATTTCTTCGCCTCCTCGTCCTTCTCTCTTACTCGTAGGGAGCGGCCTGGACCTTCCTGAGCCTGGTGCCCCGGGCTGAGTCTTGAGGATCTCCGGGGCTCCGGCCTCTCCTGGGCTCGTCCTGTATTCTTCAGAGTCTAGAGGCAGGTGTGGCCTCTGTAACTTTCCAGAACACATTTTGGAGTCCCCAGAATTGAAGTGAAAATTTTGTTACTGTGGTAAAACATACATAACATGAAATTTACCATCTTAATGATTTGTCAGTGTGCCTTTTGGTCGCATTAAGTACGATCACGTGGTCGTCAACTATGACCACCCTCCATCTCTGGAATTTTTTCATCTTCCCAAATCGAAACTGTAGAACTGAACAAGTTGGGCCTAGTCTTCATTTCTTGCAAACCAGCCCGATTCTTGCATGAGTCTGTCTCCTGCTCCTCTCGGGTCTTCCTAATGCAGCTTAGAGAGAAACGTGAGGGAGCTTCTCCCAGGGGACGAGGGAGGCTTCCTGCTTCTGCCTGCATGGTCCCGGTTCCGGGTCCTCCCAGGTGGAGGACGACTGGGGCCCAGATCAGGGAGGAGGGTGAGGTCTCCCCGGAAACGGGCCACCGCAGGTGGGGGGCCTGCTCTACTGATGCTTCCTGTGGAAACGCTTCTGCTTCATTTGAGCATTGGCTCTGCAAGCTCCTTCCTACAAGCCTCCCTGAAGTTCTAGCCTCTTCCTCCTCCTGTCCTTCCCCGGTCACTCCGTGGGCATGTCGTGAGGTGACCGTCTTGGTGCTTCATTTTCTAGAAAGACATCGACTTAGGAACATGGGTCACTGGGGAGGGGATACTTTATTTCCATGCAGAGAGTTCCTGGAAGATAAGTATATTCGGAGACACCTTCAGTTGAATGACATTAGTGTATATTTTTATTTGGGGTTTCCTTTCAGTTTTTCTTTAAATTGAAGGATAGTTGCTATACGGTATTATATAAGTTACAGGTGTACAGTATAGTGATTCACAATTTTAAAGTTTATTTATTTTTAAAGGACATTTATTCTTAATTTGTATTTGAAAAATGCAGACTCCAGGGTCAAGTCACGAAAAGACACCTGTTAAACGACTGACCTTTACAGACCGGAGGCTGGGAATCCCATCCTCGGCGGGTGCAGGCGATTTGCTCCGGCCCTTGGAGCTGGAATCCATGGCGACAGGAAAACACCAGCACACGCTTTCCAGACTCCTCACACAGCAGGAAGTCCCCGTCTTCCACTTTGTCTGGGAAGCCACAGGCACCCTCTGGGCCAGGTTGACAGGTACATACAGTCAATGCCGGACCCCTTCCTTTGCCCTCCTCTGGGGCTGCATCCCCCGATTGGCCTCCCAAGGGGCTCACGTCGGCAATCTCCTTCCCTCCAGGTGGGACACAGCACGGGCCCCTCTCAGCACTGACCCCCTGCAGCAAAGTCACGCCTCTAACCCTTCCCCACGTATCGGCCCTGACCAGGCTTCCCCACCCACCCCGACGAAACTGCTTTAACTGAGAGCGACCACGGTCCTCGCTGCACAAGGCAGGCTGGATCTCAGCCCCTCTCCTCCTCTGACCACAACGGAGCTCACCGTCGCCCGACACTCCCGAGGCTGGGACCCGAGACACAGTTGCCCCGCTGGCAGGTGCAGGCCAGTGTGGTCCCCTGGAGGGGCCGAGGGGCTTCGCCTCAGACCCGCGCCTTCCCCGCCGAGGAGGTCACGCCCAGGACCCAGCAGCGTGGGGAGGCTCTTTCCTCCCCCCGAGAGGATTTGAAGCAGCTTCTCCCAGAAGCTGCGCTCCTGCCAGGAGACCCCGTCCTTGACCCTGTAGAAGAGATGCCCCCGGTTCGCGGTTACCTGGAGGAGGGGCCTCCCTCCACGCGCCCAGGTTCATCCCCGGGATGCTGTCGCATGACTCGAACTCCTGGGGCCACGTCCCGACCCGGAAGGCATCGCGCGGCACGCGGGAGAGGCCAGTGTTGTCGCAGATGACGCGGGACAGAGAGTGCCGGCCCAGCTCCCGCCTCTGGGCTTCCGTGAACACCGCCTGGTTCTCCCACCAGAACCTCCAGGAGGACGGACGTGAGGACACGTGAGAGCCCGGTCCCTGCCACGCCGACCACTCCTGCCCGACCTCCGCGCCCACGCCCCGCGGCACCGGAGGCTGGGCGCTCCCCGGGGAGGAGAGAGGCCAGGACGGCGCCGGGAGGACCGTTCCTTCCGTTTAGGGACCCGGTCAACCCGCTCGGCTGCACTGATTGTCCCTGGGTGCAGAGCTGCCTCTACGACACGAGTGACGAGGACAGAGCCCAGCCTTCGGGAGGGCCCCGCGCCTGCCCTGCAGGACGTGCCCGAGGCCCCCTCCCGCAGGCTCTCCTCTGGCCCCATCGCCAGGGCATTCGGCTTCTGGGAACCCGTCTCGCTCTCCTCCCAGGAGGCCTCATCGCTGACCAAGCCCACAGCTGCTGACGCGAGGCCCCGGAGCGCTGCTCCCCGCCACCCAAAGCCCCCTTCCTGCACGGGGACGCCGTCAGCACCGAACGCCCCCCGCATCCCCGCCCGCCGCGGGCGCCTACCGGTCCCCGTCCCTCAGCTTCCTCATCTGCTTTCCGATGATGCAGGCAAACAGCGGGCCAGTCCGCGCCCCGGGGAGGACTCTCTCGGCTAAGCCCCCGAGCCACACGTCAATGTTAGCCGGGTGCCCGTACAGGTCCAGGATCTTGCCAGCCACGCTCCCGTTGCTGCTGGTGGCTCTCAGGTCGGCCCGGGTCTCCAGCCTGGACAAGCCGCAGAATTCCCGCCACTCATTGTAACCTGTGCGGGGAGAGGGCCGAGGCCGCCCTACTCGGGATCCGGGTGCTCCACATCCACCCCGCCAGCTGTGGGCCATCGAGACCTGGGGCTCTGGCCACAGGGTCCCCGCCGCAAACCCACCTCGCAGCCCCACGGCCTGCAGACCTCACGGTCGGACTATTCCAGCACGGGCGGCAGGGCCTTATTGAGAGTTTGTCCACAAACCAGCCAGGCATCACGCTTGGGGACAAGGCTGAACCCCACACACCCGAGTGGGTCACACTTTTACCCACTTCTCGTCTCTGCTGAGCAGTGAAGCCAGGGCTCACCTGCCATATCCACGTTCCCACAGGAGCGGCCAGAGCACAGGCACCAGCACCCCTCCTTCCACACAGGCACACACACGCACAGACACACACACGCACAGACACACAGACACACAGACATACAGACACACGCACAGACATACACATGCACAGACACACACACACACACGCACAGACATACAGACACACGTAGACATACAGACATACACACACACACAGACCACACACGCACAGACACACACATGCACAGACATACAGACACACGTACAGACATACAGACACACAGACATACAGACACACGTACAGACATACACACACACACAGACACACAGACATACAGACACACAAACATACACACACAGACACACGCACAGACACACACACGCACAGACATACAGACACACACGCACAGACACACAGACATACAGACACACACACGCACACAGGGAGAGCCACAGAAAGGACCACGTCTGTCTGACTCTGGGGCTGCAGCTCCCTCCTCGTCTCTGCCGCTCCCAGGATCCGCCCAGCCCCGGCTGCTGGGGACTCAGCCTCCTCGTCCTCCTCCTCCCTGGTGTCCACCCTGACTGCGCACTCAGCCCCTCGGCCGTCTCTGGCTTTGCTGGGCCGCTGGTGCCCTCATCCTCCCCCTCCGCGTCCCATGCTCTCAGGGGCCGCCTCCTCCAGACCCTCCATCCCTCCTCAGGGCGATGGCACGTGAACCCTTGCCTTACACGCCATCTGGGTCTGACCAGAACCTGGCCAAGGTGCCCCGTCATTTCCTCTCTGGTTATGTGCTCAGCCGTCCGCGGCCCTTTTGGCAAGACTGGGTCTTGTTTTATGCCCGGGGCCTCAAACACAGCAGACCTCCGACAGAAGTGCCACATGAACGCGTGGACACAAGGAAACGCATTTCGACTGGGCCAGTTCCCCGCAGGGCGCGGAGGCACCGGGACACAGAAAGGGTGGGGGGCTCGCGTTCAGACTAAACAGAACTAGAGGAAAGGATCCCCGATTTTCCAGTTAGAATGGGAGGGGCTACAGAGGCTTTAAAAGCCACTTCTCAGACGTTGGCAGTAGGTCTGAGACACGTTAGAACAGCAGCTAAGCTGGCAGCTCCCTCAGGAAAGGAAGCGGGAGGGCCCACCTGGCAGGCCGTGGTCCCGGCCCCTTTGCAGGTTGATGGCCGCCAGGTCCAGGGTCCCCGAGTCCGACAGCACAAAGAGCCCCTCTGTCAGCTCCGCGTTCATCAGCTGGTCCTGCACCTGCAGCTTGGCCGGTGTCGCCAGCAGGCCCCTCATGATGGGGTCCACACCACCTGCAAACAGCACAGGGGAGGGATGCGCTTTCTCAGGTGAGTCTTGGGGAAACAGGACAAGGTCTCAGATCGTCAACTACGCTGGTTCTGAACAGATGTCTCTCATAATCTCAGGAATTCACCTCCAGGGATTCCCAGGTTTCCTGGGCCCTTAGGGTGCTGCCTCGTGGTGGATTCACCCCATCAGGGCCCCAACGGGCCGGACCGTGACGTGTGTCTGAAGGAAACCAGGATGGAGCCTCAGGGGTGGAGGTTTTGTGCTTGTTTTTCAGCAGCAGAAACGTTACAGTTGAAGGAGGTGTTTGCTGAGTCTAAAGCCTGGACCAGTGAACAAGCCGCAGCCTGGCTGAGGGAGCCCAGGGCCGCCCCTGGGAATTCTGGAGGCTCAGAAACCCCAGAGAAAGCGTCTGATGACCAGGATCACTTTTTAAACCTCTTCGGATGCATCTATTTTCTCCATGCCCGCTGCTGACCCGAGCACCTCCGGCCAGCGGGCAGGTGACCGCACACCTGGCTCCCCCTCCCGAGCGTGGCCCAGGGGCGCGCACCTTCCTCAAGGAGCCGCCAGGGTCGGAAAAAGGCGTCCCGCAGCGGCAGGAGCCCCGGGCGCTCCTGGAAGCGGGCGTCTAGCCGCCGCACCAGCGGGTGCACTGTGGCGTGTCCAAAGCGGAAGGCGGCCGTGGAGAACACGTTGGACACCGTAGGGTCCACGGCGGGGTCATAGCCCCTGTAGGGGCCCACGTGCTGCCCGAAGGCCTCGGGGCCCAGGATCTTGGGGACGTAATCCCGCAGGGTGATGACCTGCGGAGAAAGGAGAGTGGGTGGGAGCCAGGGCAGGGGAGCCCCTGGCTGGATGCGGGGTCACAGTCAGAGCGATGCCGGGTTGGGGGGCTTCTTCCCGCACAAGCCTGGGGGCTGCTGCATCTGCAGAGCTGTCACCGGGGGTCATGCCACCTGGGGGCACAGGGAAGCAGGAGAGCAGGTACAGGAGCACCACCTATTCCAGATAAAGTCCTGAGCTCTCGGCTTTTACGGGGTTGTACAGGGCATGTCAGAGACGCCCCCAGACACCCTCCAGGCCAGGCCAGGCCACGGAAAATGAGGGGGACCCTCAGCGCGTGAAGACGAACCAGGGAGGCTGCCGCCCGCCACACTCTTTTAGAAACATGAAAAAGTTTCTGTCCAACAATCAGCCCCCTTCACTCCCACTTCACCTACGAGCCCTCCGTTTACACCAGGACCTAAAGCATAAACAAGAAATCTAGTCCCTTCGCTGGGTTTGGGCACCAGAGGCTGAAGATTTAGACCAAGGTGAGGTGCAACCCCATATCCCCCCCTTCTCAGCTACGTGACTCTGGGAGGTTGACCTCTCTGAACCTGTTTCCTCTTCTGGAAAAACCTCTTCCTTTGAGTTTTTGTGAGAATAAAAAATATACATGGGTTTATATGTATTAGATTACATGGTATTATATACAGACATTCTATCAAGTACATGTATATATTATATACTGTATGGCTTTATACATATCAGACATATGGTATCATACGTAGACATTATACGGAGTAGATGCGTATATTGTATATAGTGTATACCTCCGTGCATGGATAACTCCCTGCCCCCAGGTTTGAAGGAACTGATACACAACCTGAAGATCATATACGGTCGGAATGGCTTCCACGAGTTAAAATGTAAGCAGGGACCGAGATCCCTGTGTTATTCCTTTTTTCCCTTCTGAATTTTCTCCATCAACACTTGTTAGTTCTTTGTAAAAGCCAGAGAAATACAGCGGGAAGGGACCATCTGTAGTTTCAATGGGAAATGAATTCGTGCTGTGAGTTTTATAAATGAGTCTAAATTCCTACTTTCTGTCCCAGCCCGCAGTGACGCATGGCACCGTGTACAATGAGAGGACAGGCCCTGACCCTGGGGAGGTGCCTTTATATCAGAGGATGAAGTGAGAGGCACGGATACAATTGCTAATTTGACCAGGTCTCTGCAACAAAGGCTCAAATTGAACTCCTCTGAAAGGATTTTGGGTTTTTTTAAAAGGCTGTTCAGGAGGTTACAAGGCTAACTACACACCCAGGACGGTGATGGGCCCGGGGGCGGCCGGGTCAGTGGGCACCAGTGTGGCCTCAGGCTCTGCCTGTGCAGATCTGCTCCCGGGGGGTAACCTGCGGTGACAGCGACTTCCTCTCCTGTGAAACGACAGTAGCACCTGATTCCTTGATCTGTTCCTAGAGTTAAGTCAGAGAATGACACAGGCTGACGTGCCCTGTCAATGGTAAACCAGGTGCAATCACGGACCTTGTCATTTCTACTTGCCACGTGGTCCCAGGAGAATTTCACGCAAGGGTCTGCTTTTAGGTTCAACAGCATTTCTTTCAGCTGTAAAAATCAGGGTCAAACTGTCTTGATATTTAAGAGACTATTTTGGTCCATGAGCCACATCTAAATGAGGAATATAAACCAGTAGGAAAGATTCTATCCTAGAGGGAAAGGTCTTACATTTCAGCTTCTGGGTGCAGGAAGGGAACGTGTACCGTTCTCAGAAACAACATGAAAGTAACAGCAGAGCATGTGCGTCCTTGTGGGCCATCCCTTCCAAACGACGGAGTGTGCCTTCTAAGTGCACAAGCCTCCGAGACCTGGGCTGACTGGAACGGGGGCCTGGCTGGGGTCTCTAAACCGAGGTGTCATCCCTGAGCTGGTTCACGGGTCCGAGCAAAGCACCCACGTGCCCGGCCGGCGTTCGAGCAGAGTCAGGACTTGATCACACAGAAGCAGCCGCCAGCTCACACCACCAGCCCGGGGCTGCAGCCGTGCCTTCTCCCCACCCCGGGAGGGGACCTGGCAGCGACTTCCATTCCCACCAGCGTTCTTCTCCGATGCCTTCTGCCCCCAGCAGACGGGAGATCATCTCTCTTCTCCGCCAGGGACGTGAGACAACTTCAAACTCAAGTGGGAAGCGTTTAGTGGTGGCTCCTCCCCCGCTCCCCTAACTCAGGCTCGACCTGTGACCCCGGAGGACGCAGGGGCTGCCGTCACAGGCTGGCAAGGCTCCTCTCGCCCCCGAAGCAGCTACTTCAGAGAGTGGAGGGCGCCCTCCAGTCCAGCCCACACGTCTTCCCTGCTCGACCTTGGAGCACAGCCCCCATCACCAGTCTCTCGCGATCTGATCTGAAATGTGACTGGAAGCGATTTTGCCGAAATGCCTGGACCTCTCCCCAGGGTGAGGGCTGCAGCCCTGTTTCACTCTGATCGGCGTGGCCCTAACCCTCCTTTGGAATTGCCAGGCCAATGCTGAAAACCCTCTCAGCGGTTCCTCACCCCCCGCGGTCCAGCGAAGCGCTCCTCCCTGCCCCTCCCTCCCGCTTCTCAGGGCCATGGTCGTACTTATTATCTCACTATATGAGAAGCACAGGAGCCACATGACGTTATTTCCAGGCCAGCAGGGGTTCTCGGAATTCTCGAATGCAACCACCTCTAATGTATGAGTCTAGGGCCGCGTGCACCCAGATAACCGCCCCCCCCCCACTGTCCCCACGGTGGTCGTGGAGCCTCTTCTCCGGGAGGGTCCACATGGATCTGAGACCCAGCCACTCAGCTCAGGCCCCTATGCCGACTGAGTTCTTGTGCGTTTAAAGAAAGTTTAAGCAACATCCCGGCTCCCGGGGAGACAGCACGGCAGGACTTCAGGGATTGTTCCTGGGATCTGGTCTTCGCTCATGAATTCACATTGTGAAGCACCTCTTAGAGCCAGGCTGGGTCCAGGTGCTGGGAAGTCTCCCTGGACTCCTTCTCTGTCTCCCTGGAGCTTACATTTGGGGGAGGGGCACAGACGGAACCAAAACAAAACATAGCTGGGTGGTGACAACAACCCGGAAAGAGGTATGATCCCGGGACTTATTTCACCAGGGAGCCTGCTGAGGGAGAAGGACGGCTCGGAAGTGGGGACCTCATCCTAACGTCTCCCGACTGGCCAGGCCACTCTGTTCAAGGGGGTCAGGTGAGGGCTGACGGATGAGGTCCTTGATTGTTACTTAAAACCATCACAAGACTCCTGGCCATGCTGCACTCAAATTCCCCCTTCACAAATTCCTGTGCCTTTCTTTTTTTATCAATCCTGTGTGTTCACATCTGTCAGCTCGTTTACACTAAGCTGCAGTGTTCATCCAGGCAGCAGGCAGACTGTCTGTGTGTCAGATGCCTGGTTTATAGTCTACCTGTCTACCTACTGCACCATACACACACACACACACACACGCACACTCCACAAGCCCACTCATCCAGGGCCAGGGCTCACCCAAAGCACCCTGGTATTAAAACACTGACGTCCTTCCTCGGCGGGTGAAGAATCACAACCCCCAACTGCTGCCCAGACTCTCCTGGACCACGTCCGAGTCCCCCAACCCACCAACATCTATGGGGTGGCACTGGGCACAGCCGGGCTCTGTAGCCTCTGCTCTAACTCCTGGGCGGCTGGGCCACAGGGGACCAAAGGTGGGCAAGGGACAGGCAGTGCCTGGGGACGGCCCAGCCCATCATGTGGTCCCTGTGAGAACTTGGACAAGACCCCACTTCCTCTTTTGTAAAACAGGACTTACAGGGTCACTGAGGGGATGAAGGGATGATATCAAGGGCCTGCTGTAGCGCCCAGATCAGAGACACATGACTAGCAGCCACTGGTTTAAAACAAAGCACTCCACCTTCATAACAGCCCTGTGAGACCAGTGGACTTAGTAAGGTTATTTGATGGACGTAAGTAGTTTTTCCAACATCGCTCCATTATAATTGGCCAACTTGACACTCCACCCAGCATCCTGTGAGTCAAGATTTAAAATATCATAATAAATCCTTACTTTAACTTGCTAATTTGCAAATCTCATACAGATTGTTTTTCTTTTCATTCTCTCCAAAATATCACAATACCAAAATCACTGGTGGACACCCATCTGAAAGGGTCGCCCTGAGGATTACATGAGTTAGAACCCTCAGAGCACTTAGAATGGTCTGGATATCAGGGGAAGACCGGAGGGGCCGTGCCTGTTACTACTGCTGTCAGTCTCCTGGTGGATAATCACCGCCAGTCCCTGGGCAGCCGAGCAGCTCCCACGGGAGCGCCAGGGACCCAGTGCTTCAGACGGGAGCGGGGTTAATCTCCACGCGGGGCGTCCACCCGCAAGGCTCTGAGCACCCAGGCGGGGGGCCCACCAGACCCCTGCACGCACCCCCGCGGGGTGCCCGCGAGGCCCCTGCGCGCACCTGGTGCAGGGCGCCCACCACCTTGCGCGCCTCCTGGTAGGCGGTGTCCGCGCTCCAGTGCGCGTTGAGGGCCTTGAGCGCGGCGGCCAGGCGGTTGTGCTCGCGCAGCCACAGCGTGTGCAGGGCCGCCAGGGCGGGGACCTCGCTGGCGCGGCCGTCCCCCGCCAGGAAGCAGGGCGCGCGGGCCCCGGGGGCGCCGGGCCGGGCCGCGCAGGCCGGGGGCGCGGGCGGCGGCGCGAAGGGCAGGAAGGCGCGGCCGGCGTCCCGGAAGCGCGCGTTGACGCGCAGCAGCCCCTCGGCGCTGGTCCAGTTCCGCAGCCGCAGCTCCGAGGCCGGGGAGCTGCCGTACACGGTGGACGCGTCCAGGAACGAGGTCAGCCCGTTCATCTGCTGGCGCGGGTTCGCCCGGGACACGTTGCCGAAGAAGGCGCCTTGGGTCCCGGAGCCGCAGGTGGGTGACGAGCGGTAAAAGGGCAGACAGGCGGTGCCCGCGGCCGGCGACGCGTTGGCCTGGAGCTGCGGGAAGGGCACGGCGGGTCAGCCCGGGTCCTGGGCCCCCTCCTCCGAGACGCTAGGCGCTCCGGGCCGCCCACCTCCCTCCAGCACCGGCCTTCCTCTGCCAGCGCCCCAGGGGCCCCGTCCACTCTTCTGTGGGCAGCCCTCCTCCTCCCAGGGTCTGGGCGATTAGACTGGTCGGAATTCCCTTTGCTCTGACTGATGCAGCCGTGCGGTGGCGCCCACTTCCCCCGTCCCCCCAGGTCTTCCTTTTGGTGTGTTCTGCCTTGCCTGGGGGGCCACCTCTGCGGATGCCAGGGGTTTATAGTCTACCTGTCTACCTACCGCGCCATACACACACATGCATGCACACACACACACACACACACACACACACACACACACACACACACACACTCCACAAGCCCACTCATCCAGGGCCGGGGCTCACCCAAAGCACCCTGGTATTAAATCACTGACGTCAGCTTCCCACCAGGAAGCTCCTCCTCCGTGTCCGGCCTTCCTAGCTCAGGGCGCCACCTGCGCGATCGCTCGCTGCTCAGCCCAGGTTTCTGGAATCAACGTGAGTGAGGACCCCAGCCCCAGCAGTCTTTTCTCCTAGGTAGGAAACGCCCCTTGCCAGCCGTGGAGATATTTTCTTAGGAGGAGTAATTAAAAACCCTACCTGTATACCTCTTCCCTTGCAGGTCGGAGGGAAAACCAGAACAATATTAACAGACAACAGTTCTGCAATCTCTGTCAAAAGTCCACGGCGCCTGCTCTGAATCTAGCGCTTGTATCCCCAGTGGTTTGTCTGTTAGGCATGCACGTGTGGCCAAGATTCAGGTCAGAGTGTGTTCTCTGCTTCGCTATTTGTGACGGCGTAACAACAGCAGCAAAACTGGAGACAACTCCGGTGCTCATGAGTAAGGAGGTTTGGTTAAGTCAGTCATAATGCAAACACAGTGGGGTAGGGAGGGTCATAACAACCCAGCCTCTGTCCGTTTAATGAGCTGGAGAGAAGTGTAAGAACTATTGCTAAGTGACCCGTACCGGGTTCAGGACGTGCGCATAGTAGGACACAAAAAATGTAAGGTATAAGCACACACACACGTAATCTTCTACACATATATGTGCAGGTAACTTCTGGCAGGAAACACGGGAAATTCATAACAGCTGTTACCCCCTGGAGACAGGACCAAAAGTGACTTGTGTCTGAGTTTTGAAGACGGCACCTGTTAGTTTTATAGTAAACATGAGGAAGTTTGAAAATTCTACCTGTATGGGAAAACACGGGCTTCGGTTCTCACAGGTCTGCTGGCAGTCGGCCCCGCCCCCGAAGGCAGCGAGGCTGGCGCTCTGTGGCGTGAAGGCCATGTCGTGGTCAATGTACTGTCCCCACGCCATCAGGAGGTCAGAGTACTGGCCGTCCTCCGTCACAGCCTCGTTGGAAACGTGGATGACCTGCCTGCTCACCTCCCGGACCTGGGCGGACAGAGCAGCCGTCACGTGCGGGAGGCCGTCCTGCAGGGCCGGGGGAAGCAGACCCCTGGGGTGGGGTTAGCGCCCGTTCACAGGACGCTGGCACTCCTGGGGCAGGATGGGGTCCCTGGAGGCCCCCCGGCTCCCCTCCCCGACATGCACGGGTGGTGATTTAGGGCTGAGCGTAGTTTCCTCACTTGTAAATAAACATAAAAATGCTGACCTCTCGGGACTGTCGTGGGGATTAAACTGAGTCATCTAGTGATTAGTGCCATTTAGTCCTCGACCTAGAGGGCAGAGCCTGGGGCCCAGGGGCAGAGCCCTGAGCCCGGAGGGTTGTTCCCAGGCCTTGAGGCCCGGTGGCATTTACCTGGCCTGAGTCAGAATTGTTTGGGATCAATGACTTCTTTTCTCCTTTCCATTTTTTTGTTTCTGAACCAGGACGTCTACAGCTGTTATCCCGGGCCCGTCCCACCACTGCATTTTGGGGGCAGGCTTGCTTTCTGGTTTCATAGGCCCCAAAGGAGGGGAGTTTTGCCCCAGGAGGGGTCACACCCAGAGCTTCCCCATCCCTGACTCAGATTATTCAGAGGATGAGATTTGGGGGTCTGAGAATGGCGAGATTTAGATCAGGTTTGGGATTTTGAGTTGATGCTGTAGTGGGCTGAGACTCTGGGGGGCCTTGGGATGGGGTAGATGCAGTTTGCGTGTGGAATGGATATGACTTCTGGGGTCAGAGGGTGGACGGGTAGGCAGGGTAATGGCCCCTGAAGATGTCCATTCCCCCATCCCTGGAGCCTGTGAATACATCGCATGGCAAAGGAGACTCGGCAGATGTGGTTACTTTAAGGACCTCGAGATGGGGGCGAGCCTGGATTCCCAAGGGGGTCTGATCTAACCACGTGGGTCCTTAGACTCTGAGACCGTCCTTGACTCAGGGGAGAAGAGGCGCAGAGAGACGCAGCCTTGCTGGCTTGGGGAGGGGGGATAAGCCGAGGAATGTGAGTGGCTACCCGCTGGTTTATTCGCTGAAGCGAGCAGTCGAATTGGGGACAAATGATCCGTTTTTGGACCCAAGTGATCAGTAGATCAGGTATGGGTTTGTTTGCCTCCGGGAGTATGTAGCGATTACCATCGCTGCCACTTAAATGAGTGAATTAATCAATTGTAAGTGTCTTTGAACGTGTCTAGTCTTGTACCTATTTGTAAAGAGTCGAAAGCTGGACGAAGCTTAACTCTGTGTTGTTCCACTCTGGCTGAGTGGCGCTGATCTGTCAGAGCCAAGTTCCCGAGCTATAAGGTGAGGAGCCCTTCTCCACCCCACAGGGGCCGGGAGGCCCATCATATAGGCGCCCGCGCAGGGGCCTGCCCTGTTGAGCGAGATCTCCTCAAAGCCTGCCTCCCTCCAAGGTGAGGGGAGGTTTGCTCCGTTCCGGGAAACCGGCTCCAGCCCCGTTTCAGCGGCACTCACCGGGGGCAGGGGGAACCCGTTGTACCGGAGGCGTGGGTTCCAGCCTCTGGGTTCGCTGATGCCGTCCTCATAGGCGGGGGGCAGCCACCTGGCCAGGGCTGTGTTGGCGGCTCCCCGCCTAGGGTGGTCTCTGTGGAGACAGCGGGGCTCCGTGTTTGAGTCGAGGAGGGACGAAGCAGCAGGGCCGGTGCAGTGAACTGTCCCCAGGGACACGGTGGAGCCGGCGCCCCTGGGGCGACTGTAGGGGGTGAAGCCCTCTGTCCAGTGGGGACCACACGCCCCCGTGGTGCTGAGACGCTTCCCGGGCTGTAAGGGCGCAGGTGGTCTCGAGGGAGCTGACTCCCAAAGCCCGCATGCACGTGCCCTCCCCCCTCAGCACCTGAACCTGGGGCGTCCTGTCCATCCATGTGTCTCCCACCTTCGCTGCCCAGTTTCCCTGCGTTTCCTCTGAAGGCTGTGTCTCACTCGGGAGCTCGCCGTGGGCACCTCCCTGGGGCTCCAGACAGAGTCACACCTGGAACCCTGCCGTGCTGAACGTGCTCCCGTCAAAGCTCCTACAACCACCTGGGCAGGATGCCCTTTCCTATCGCCTGTATTTACCTTTAGGACAAAGTTTCTGCTAGAAAGTGGAATCTTTGGAACTTGCTGAAATGTCCTAAATTCAGAAGTGAGATGGTTGTGTAAATACATTTGTTTGAATCAGAAATAAGTCAAGCTTTTTCTGAGAGAAAGTATCAACAAGTCTCACTTGGTTCACGGATTTGACAGAGAGCATGGAGTCAGCCAATTAAGGTAAATGGGAATGTTTTCCATAAACAGACTGATCTGCGGTTTCATTCTATTGGTCAAGGTATATTTTGACAAAAATATAAAGTGCCTGCTGAGGCTAAGTTGTGTCTAATGATGTTTTGATTTTACAGACTACTTTCAAGCATGACTTTTGAGTCATGCAGGTGCCTCTAAGTCAAAGGGACCGGTATCAATAAGAATCAGTGTGTCCCAGAAATGTCTCTAGCAATGAGGAAATGAGAGACAAATGATTGGTAACTAGTCCTTGTGCAAATCACATATGAATAGTAAATATATACGTATGTGATCACATACGTAAATGTATAAAATAAATACATGACTATGTAACATTTAGAAAATACAAGAATAAAATGCCTAGAGAGCATACATAAAAGTAAAGGACTATGTAAAAGGAGAAAATAAAATACTTTAACCACAAAATATCGTACATTTAGGAAGAAACCATCAGACAAATTAGAATGGAAATGTTAGTTCAAAGACAAAAGAAAAAAAGGGGAATTTTCTGTTAGAGAAAAATTTGTTCTGTTTTTTAAAAATGGATTATTTGGGTACAAAATTGTTGTGGTATCCAAGGTCCCTCGGCCTTTATCAGCACATCCCTATGGCAATAATAGTCATGGGGGTGTTTGTTTGGTGGCTGCAGAATCTTCCAAAAAGAAAGGAGTGAGGCTGGAGTTTGCAGGTGGACAGGAGACAACTTTGCTGGGCTCTTTGAGGTCACGTAGCAAAAGCATTTGAATTGGAAAAGATTGGGATCTAGGCTTTCTAATATTCTTTCCTGCATCTGATGTGTGGACACTCAGAACATTTAGGGAGTGAAGTCTACAAGAATCGTGGCAAGCTAAAGGATTTTTAAAACTTTTAAAGTATTTGTAAATATAAATATTGAAGAATTAGTTGGTTTGTTTTGACACTAAATTATTACACCATTTGAGACATAACGTCCACCCATCATTCTTCTATAAATGGGACTGGTTTGGATGCTCTGCCCAGAAGTAAAGGAACCATGGGCTGCTGAGAACTTTCTAAGCTCTTGTTTGAGGCAAGAGCCCACAGTTAAGGCCGGGACACCCCAGGGCTCCTGACGCTGGAGAAAAGGGACTTTCTTGCTTCTGTGGCTCCTCCCAGCCCTGCCGCTGTGTCCGGGGCCACTCGGGAAGGATGAGTAGCAGTAGGTGATGATGGTTACTTCTGCATGTCTGAAGGGACAGGAAATGGGGATAATTCTAGTTGTAATACTCCGTTGGTCTCCAGCACAACCAAAGTGGCTTAATTTGCAAAACCGTGTGGGACAGTAGTGCATTTAATCAGCTGCAGTCAGTCAGGTTTAATGCAGCGTTCTGGTCTGTTACGGTTGGCTTGTCTTTATCGAAATTCCATAAAGTGCGGCTCTTTCACTCAATTAAGAATAACGAGAATGTTAATTTAACTGCTCAGGGGATTGGTTTTGTTTTTTTGTTTGTTTGTGCTTTTTGCTGATTGACTGTCCTGTTTCAGCAGCTCCCGGGACATCACACGGTTTCTGTGACCGTCTCACCCTCTGGTCGGGTCAGAGCCCAGCCTGCTGGGCAGGACCCAGAGGCATCATGTGGGGACCTCGCAGCCACCAGGCGGGCCCCCTCCAGGCTTCCGGCATCGCTCTCAGGCGCTGCCAGCCTGGAGCAGAAGACCCGCGGCGGCCCCAGGGGGTCAGCGTTCACCAGCACGTGGTTCCTTTAGTAGATCTGGATTGACGAGCACATTGGAAATGGTCGCAAAGCTGACAGCAAGCAGGTGACGCGTCTCTGGAGGAGAGTTTCACGAGGGGGACAGGTGTCTGCTCCCCCCGTGGCTCCGTGTTACTGGGATTGGTTTGAAACACCAGCTCTTCTCTCTCAGACACCAGGCAGCTGAAAATCTGCTCTGGGGGCTATTTTTATAACAAGTGGATGTGTGAACGTTTGAGTTTGGTGTGGGCAGGTTTTGAACTAGCAAGTCTGAGCCTGCAGAGAGGATCGGCCACCTTGGGGCCGATACTCAGCGGCCCTTGTGTCTCATTTATAAAACAGTTAGCGAGGCTTCAAGGTGGTATCACTGGAGTTTTCTGAGCAGGTGTATTATGCTTGGGGCAGAAAAAAAAGTATGAAGTCCCTGCTGGTCCTTTGGATCTAGGTCCTGTAAATACTGTGACACGAGATTCAATCGTCATCACGGAAGGAAAGAAAGGGACTCGGCCTCCACCCACAGCTCCCTGGAAGGTGCGTCCCCCAGAGCCCATCAGCAGGAGGCATTGGCTGCCCCCTCCTCGGCGGTGGGGCTGACAGCAGAGAGCGGAGCCGGGAGGGGGGCCATGGGCAGAGGAGACCCCTGACCCTGGTCCTGCCGTCCATGACCCCACATCCACCTGCAAGTACAGTTTCCCCGGAACACGGCACATGGGGCTGTGGGGGTGTCGGGGGCCCAGAGGTGTTTGGGGTCTCCTGGAATGTTTGGGGGTTGCCCAAATGGACTGACCTTCTGGAAAGAGCGATCAGAGTATGAGACGGCCTGAGTCGGTGGCTGAGAGTGGACAGCAAGTACACAGAAAAAGAAATGGAAGAAAGTTGGGATGACCTCAGGGACACCTGGGAAGGTTTATGATTAGCATCGCTGGTGAAAGTGGTACCTGGCTGCCAGGGAGCCGAAGACCTTTAAAATCTGCATCTTATTAAAGATACACACAAAAGTATTGGAAACACGGGCGTAAGGAAGAGGCTTGACCAGTTCTTAATATAATGGAGTCAGTATTGTACACTGTCTTTAATGAAACCTCAAACAGTCTATGGAGACTCTGCCCTGATGGCACCTGTCATGTCCAAATACGACCTACAGGTGAGAGCGAGGGCGCTGCGGAATTACCTGTTGTTGCAGGCGCCCGTGATGAGCCTGAACTTGTTTGCCAGGCAGGTGTTTGGACACCTGGGGGGAAGCATGTAGGGCTGGCATCCGGACAGGTGTGCAATCGTTTTCAGTAGGTCTTCTGATAAAACATCTAAAGAACAAGCACCAAAGCTTCAGCCCTCTGTTGTAATAACAAACCTACCCGACCGGGTAAACGTTCTAACGTGACCGGGATTCACACAGACCCCTCCTCATTCTTTGCAGGAAGCCCTTCCTTCTCCTTGAAATCAATCCTCTCTCATTTAACCCCCTTGAGTGTCTTCATAGCTAGGAATGTGGGGTTTAAAATTTATTTTTGCTTTGCGATCTTTCAGAAAAGCAATTCTGAGAGCTCTGACCCCGGAGGTAAGCACTTCTCAGAGGCATCTGCAGCCTCGCCTGTGGACTCTCCAGTGTTTGCCATGCTGCTCGGCTGAGGCTGGGGGCCCACGCGCTGACCTCAGAAGACGGCGGGTACCTGGCCTCTGTCCTCCCCACAAACCCTACCTCAGTCAAGTTTCCTAACGGTATCCGTGTGTCCATCTACAAAACCCTTCTTTTTTCCCTCATGTTGATGTTTGGTTCCTTCTCATAAATCTTTCTAGGTTAGGGCCCCAGGAAACAGTCTCTTATTTTTTGCCAATTTTGTTGCTGTTTATTTGACAAATCAAAGCGAGGACCACTTTCTTGGCTGTTGGTAGAAGGAATCACTGGTTACTCTCCAAGGTGGTTTGTATAAATCTTCAAAGATAATGCCATAAAACTGGCCAGATCCCAATGAAATCAAGATAGAAAAACACTGGAAGACACGCATCCCATTTTCAAACTGGGGAGAAACAAAACTAGCTTAATTAATGTTCACTGAACAACCTCTATGGAATGACTGTATGTGGACAGTTAAATGAACCTTAGACTACAATTTTTATTTAGTCGATAGAGAAATACACATTCCTTAACAAGGTGAGTACAGAGGCTTCGTACCAGGAAACGCTCAAGCACGTGCGAGAGTAAAACAGGCAAAGTCCATGAGAAGAACCACAATGGGACTTCCCTAGTGGCACATTGGTTAAGAATCTGCCTGCCAATGCAGGGGACACGGGTTCGATCCCTGGTCCGGGAAGATCCCACATGCCACGGAGCAGCTGAGCCCATGCACCACAGCTACTGAGCCTGCGCTCTAGAACCCGTGTGCCACAACTACTGAGCCTGCGAGCCACAACTACTGAGCCCACATGCCACAACTACTGAAGCCCGTGCGCCTAGAGCCTGTGCTCCACAACAAGAGAAGCCACCGCAATGAGAAGCCCGTGCACCGCAACAAAGAGTAGCCCCCGCTCGCCGCAACTAGAGAAAGCCCGCACACAGCAACGAAGACCCAACACAGCCAAAAATAAATAAATAAATAAATTTATTTTTTAAAAAAAGAACCACGATCATAGCTATGTTCATACACAACCAATGTTAGGAAACATCCCTAGGGGAGGGGTGCCAACATTTGATTGTAGATACTGTTTGGTGATGAACTGATGGGGAAACATTTGGATCCTTTCATTTTACTAATTCTGAAATTTCTAGATTGGCTATGCTGATAGTGGAAATAATAGAAAACATCCTAGATTATGGGGTTCTTCAATTCTGCACCACAGCCTGGCCCAAACCCATCAGCCGAATACACCCGCAGACCTGGGCAATGGCCCTGCAACTCTACACCGTGAACCCGAGGCCGGCAGGACCTCTGACTACAGTCACAAGGACCGGAGTCCCGGCTGCACGGAGACAGGATCGTGGACCAACAGTCCTTAGAGACAGTTTTCAGCTGCTTCAATAAAAACATTTCAAATGGATCTTTGGTTGCTATAAAGTTGATTAAACTTAACTTCTAAGTTTAGTATCTGAGAATTCAGGTTAATCCCGATTTAGCTGAGTCTGTCTTATTTTAAAAGCTAAGTAAATCAGCATTAAACTAATCTACAGCTAACTGGGAGGGAAAACTCAGAGACCAGGTAGCTTATGGCACCACATTGAAAAAAGTCTCCATAAGTTTTGGACTTAGAAATACGCCTGTGATCGAAATCACTTTCACTCAGTATCTTAGCGTCAACAGAGCCTTTGATGGGATGCAGCTCGCCCCTCGTGTTTGCTGGTGTGCCTGTGGCCAGCCGAGTGGACGGCCAGGGTGACTGCCCCATCTCAGGGAAGAGCACGCTGGCTCCCAGAGGCCTGAGCAGGACCCTGAGGCAGTTTTCTCAGGAGAAGCGGGGCTGCTGTCCTCGTCTCCCTGGAACACACTGCGTCCCACAGAAGTGAGTTTCCCCCAGGTTTTAACCAGGTCGGTCGGGGCCTTGGAAGTACCCCTCAATCATTTCATACCACAGAGCGGGGCGCTTAGATTATTGAGCTGGTTCTCCAAACCCGATCTGAACAGCAGAGAAGCAGTGATTTCCCAGACTAACAAAACCAAACTGCTGAGCCTCTTAAAGAACTGCTCATTTGTCCTGTGAACGAGTGGGCATCGTGCCCTGCGGGGACCCCCCCCCCGGCCCTGACCTGCCCCCCTCCCCCGGGTGCTCACCTGTGGGCGGCCCAGGCGGTGCAGAGCGTAGCTGAGCCCTCCTCATCGCCTCCTGCACCGACATCTCCATGACGTCCGCCGCCCGGGATGCAGCGCGGCTGGCGGGCTCAGGGAGTTTGGAAAAAGACAGAAGCTGTGACGGAGAAATGATTTCTCTTTTGTGGAGGTTTCTGGGCACAAAGAGGAGATGTAAAGTCAATTATTCTTTTATGGTGTTTGGTCATTACTTACTAATCAATCACACGCACCTTTACTTAGTACCTGCCAGGTGACAGGCAGGTGGGGATTCAAGGACCCCGTCCACAAGGACCGCGGGATTTAGTGAAGGGATGGGACCCAAGTGTAGACAATCTGCCAGTGTTGAAAGGTGAAGAGAATGACCAACGTTTGTCTTTTACAAACTTGCATAGCCAACTCATTTGATCCTCATAACGGCTGCGTGAGATCAACCTTCTCATCAAAGTCCAGTTAGTAAATGGGTTTGCTAACATTGCCTGTACATCTACCATGCATTGCCATGAAAACTAAACTAAGTTGGTTTCAGAACACTTTCTGACAGTAGCCCATCTGTGTATGTTTGCCGCTGATTCATATTCTTCTTGGTCACTTTGTAATATACTTAAAATTTTTGTTGAGATAAGGTCGTCTCACTTTTTATGTTGATGGTTTTTCTAGCTTATTGTGAAATACTGATTTTTAGTGTTATTTAAGGAGATTTTAAGTGCTAATTAATGTTTCACTGAGAATATCACTGTGGATAAATAAATTGATTATGTAACTTGAAAAAACAACCCAGTTAGACGTGAGGGTTCCAGCTGTTGGATGAGGCTCTGAGAGCCAGCAGCCTGTCCTGGTCCCAGACCAGATGTGCTGAGGCTGCGACCGGCTGTGTCCGTGCCAGTCAGGCAGCTCACGGCACAGCCGAGCAGGTTTTGGCCCCGTGAGATACGTGTTGGACTTTAACCCGTAGGACGGTAAGATAATAAATTACGTTGTTGTAGCCACTGAGTTTGTGGTGATCTGTTACGGCGGCAGTGCCTGTAGGCTCTGGTCCTGCAGAGGAAGCCGGGTCTTTCTAGGAGGACAGGAAGCCTGGCCTTTACTGGAAGGAGTCCTTAACCGCGCGTCGGACAGTGAACAAAGCTCTGTCTGCCAAGGCTGTTCGCTGTGTAGACAGCCTTGCAGAGCCGTCTGGAGAGAGGCAGCTGGGGCCCCTTCTCAGGAGAGCTGGTGTATTAGAAAACAGACAGGATCTTCCTGGGCCACCGCCCACCAGCCCCCGGGCCCTTCCCCAGGCCGCGGCCGGAGCCCCAGGGCAGCAGGAGGGCCTGTGCCGGCCTGGAACTCACCTCCCTGTTTGCTCAGGTCTCAGTGGGGATAGCCTAATTTCCAGGTTTCTAATGTTTTTCTTCTGCTGTTACTAAAATCCGCTGTTCAGCACAGTCAGTGAGTAGCCTTTGTTTCAACATTTATGTTTGAAATGAAGCCTCCAGGCCACAGACTTTGCAAAGGGTCAGTTCCCCCTCGGGAGAAAGCAGGTCACCTCAGGAGAGGACGGTGCAGCCCTCCACTGCAGGGGGGTTCAAGGAGGCTCAGTGCCTTCTCTCCACGGGGGTGTCAGCAGCTCTTCCCCTTTTTCGTGGATAGCTGATATCACAGTTGTGGACACACTAATAGAGTCAGACTTCAGGAGAAGATTTCTTCTTTCTTTCCCCTTTGGTTCAAGTTTTTATAAAATAAGCAAAACTTAGTTGCAGCCAATGTGGACAATAGGGACTTTTTCTGGTGGGAATAATAGAAATTTGAAATAAATCGACCTCTGCCTTGTGATATTTTGTATCTTGAGACCTTAAATAATTATTAGTCAGCTTCCAGCAAAATAACACACTTGTGAAGATAAAGCCTGCTTTTTAGATGCTTGTGTGTTTGTCGTGTTTGCTTTACAAACATCTAACGTGAGACTATAATATTCTTAATATTGATGTCACTTTTATATCTAAAACGAAGGTGTTTCTTAATGATTTAAAAGGAATGGGGGGCAGATTTAATTCCTAGGTAAGGTTACAGCTGTGTCACAGAGCCCGGACGCTGGGGCCGTGTGTCTGGACCCTTCCTGCCCCCTGGGTCTGAGCCCAGTTCTGCAGGAGCCAGGCTCCCTCATCTGTCTTTTGAAGCAGGATATATTGAACCCTGGCTGCATCACTGCCCTTTGCTCTGTTTTGCTAGAGAGGGAATTCGAATACGGGTTCTCTCGGTTGTTTGCGTGTGACCCCAGAAATGAGAATAAGCTCACGTGAGCCTCAGCCCCTAATCTGTAAGGTGGAGGAAACTGTGAAGAAGACGATGGGCAAATCCGCTAAGCCCCGGGAGCCGGCGCTCCTCCTTCCCACTCCCAGGACGGTACCTCCTCATCGTGGAGTAGACGGCCTCATCCACCAGCAGCTTGCTCGCCTCCACGATGCCCCTGACTCGACACTCCTCCGTCTCTCCTGCGAACGAAGCATCACACCGTCAAACGCCAAGTTCGCAAACTCCCCGCCACGTGCAGCTGGATGTAGTGACAACCACGAGGCGTCTGGGACCCTCCTCCGTGGGGTCCTGGGTCCGTTTCCCCATCTTAAGTGCGTGTTGGTTCCTCGCTGGCAGAGACCCTGGGGATGGGGTGGGGAGGGACCCAGCACCATCCTTACACGGGCAGCCCGGCCATTCCTACTTCTCACTTGCCCCAGCCACCTCCAGGGATTCTGAATAACTTCTTTTCTGAGCGTTTTAGTTACCTAAACCAGTGGTATAGAAAGTTTATAATAACAGTTGCCTATTTTAACTTGTGCATTTAAGAGAAGATAAATGACTCCAATACACCTGCAGTTTGCAGTGAAAAGACCCTTATTTTTTATTTTAGTTTTTAGCACTTGGCATGTTTAACAAGTTCTGTGGTATAAATGCGTTTCCCCAGAATTCGTATGTTGACATCCTAGCACTCAATGGAACAGCGTCAGGAGGAGGGGCTTTGGGAGGTGACGAGGTCGTGAGGATGGAGCCCCCATCATGGGGTACCTGCCCTCGTCTGAGGGACCCACGAGCTCCCGCCCCTTCCTCCAGGCGAGGGCACAGTGAGAAGACCCCGTCAGTGAACCAGGGGGAGGGTCCTCACCAGAATCTGAAGGTGCTGGAGCCTTGATCTGGGACTTCCGGCCTCCAGACTGTGAGAAGCAACGGTCTATTGTTTATAAGTCCCCCAGTCCTTGGTTCTGTGATCACAGCCCAAGTGTACTGAGACAATAATTTAAGATTCTGTCTTGGGGTTAAAATGTGAGGTTCCAAATGAATATTATAAAGTAGGCGACTCCTTCCAATAATGCACACAAGTAACTTGTGTTACTAAATTACCTTTTGCATAATCAATACTTCATCAAAGGAAATGCATTCATTTCTAAGAATAAATAGAATATCAGAATGTTCTTGAACGTTACACATCTAAATAGAAAGAAAGCTATTTTTAAAATGGTAAATTTCCATATCTTTAGAATTACGTGGGCATAGCGTATTCCAGAAAATATATTAAATTCCTGAGCAAATTTAGGAGGATTAAGTTACCGGATAGCTTTTGTCCTAAAATTTAACGGAAGATTTTGTTGCAAGAAGAAGTAAAGGGACTCGAAACTGTAAGAAAAGTTTGGGGGATTCAGACGGCAGGTTCCTGGGAGGCGGAGACCTTGTCAGAGTACATCCCGCACCCAGGAGGCCAGCGTGGGGTCTCGCCCCAGGTGGGCCCACAAAGGCACCTTGAAGGACGGTGGGGTTTCACCTCCAGCCCCTCAGTGTCCTTCCCCAGCCATCAGCGCACGTTCCACACCGTGACTCC
Source organism: Balaenoptera physalus (assembly GCF_965194825.1). Classification (NCBI taxonomy): domain Eukaryota; kingdom Metazoa; phylum Chordata; class Mammalia; order Artiodactyla; family Balaenopteridae; genus Balaenoptera; species Balaenoptera physalus. The sequence goes on from NC_138894.1 coordinate 97,405,317, forward strand.
CTCTGGTCTTTTCTCTGTGTCCCCTCTGCTCCTCCAGCCCCGGGCTGGTGGAGGGCACATGGGGCGGAAGCGGCCTCAGCTCGGCTGGGTCCAGGCCGCCACGGCCATGGGTTCCTGCCGTGGGGTCTGAAGCACACGGTGGGCGTGTGGCACAGGAAGGGGGCAGAGCGGGGGAGTCAGGGGGACCCCAGAGGCGCCCCCAGCGTGGGGCTGCAGAACCCGCAGGAGAGGCTGGCCTTTTCGGGGACCCCTGCCCTGGGGCTGGAGGGGATTTCACTCAGCTCTCAGGACTGGGAACCCCACGAAATCTTGGAGTTTAAGGCCCTTGTGACCTTCATGTATTTCCTTTCGTTCCCGTCCAAATCCTCCATCCACGTTTTTGTTTCTGAGGTCAGCCTGGCCCTGCGTTGGCCAAATGCACTGACCCCCCTGCCTCTTAGGTCTCCTGCAATGAGATCAACTGCTGGCTCTTCGCAGGCACTTGGCAGTTATTTGAGAACGAACGGATTCAGTAAAAAGAAAAATGTTTATCTGTCACCACTATCTTTGGAATTAACAGTTGCTAGAGAGATCCTTCCTTTTCTTGACGTTATTAACATTGTCATTGAAGCGTCATCGATCTTATTTGACTTATTCTCCAGTATCTTTCCTTACTATGAAATATTTTACCGAGTTCCTAAAGATAGTGTTACAGGCTTGCAGATTATTATCTCTTCAGATATTGCATAAGAAATATATTTTTGTGCTGAAAATTCCCCATAAAAGTGTAGTTCTCGTCTTGAATGGCCTCCCGTCTCTGCCGGCCGCGGGCGGATGTGACCCGTTTCGTTTCCTCCTCACCGTGTGGCGCGTCAGCCTCGTCTCCCTTCCTGGCTCTTCAATCACCTCCTTCAGCTGCAGCTGAGCAGCCGCGGGGCACGGGGTGGCGTCCAGAGACGCAGCATCCGATCGTAGGATCACAGACTGGGAGATCTGGAACCTAACCTCTTCTTTTCAGATCCGAAGACTAAATTCGAGGGAGTTTCCTGATTCGTCTGATCTGGAGACGTCAGCCTTCTGAAGGTGGGTACCACCCGAGGGGGAAGGTCCCCTCCGTACATGGTCATCTCATATGGAAAGAGCTGGAATTCGGGAAGCCGTTATGCAAGAAAACACTACGGGCCAGAAAGAAGGCCCTTATTTCCAAAGAGTGACTACTAAAAAAACAAGGCAAGAGTGCTGGACTCTTCCTCTCTGAGCTGTACTCTCGACTAACTCCGAGGACGTGGCTTTGCTCTGAGTTCTGTGTTTAGTCCTGACTTTAATGATACCTGTTTGCTGAAACCCAATGAACTGGAATAAGTTTGCCAACTTTCCTTGTTAAACAGATTCACTCATCAGGCTGGCTCCCCAAATCCCCCATCTGTAGCAACGCCTCTGCTGCCTCTTGTTCATTTGCGTCTGATTCTCTTGTAAAAGCTATGACTTGTTGGAACATTTGCCACACAGATGATTGCACTTAAATCTTGACTTTGCACAAACACGAGAAACGAACCCCAATCCTTGTGGTGATGAACTCACGTGGTTTCCACGATAAACGCTCTATTCGGAGTTTTTGAGAGAGGACTTAAACTCCTGCTGTGCAAACATGCCTACAGTTCACAAACTGATGTGACACCTAAGGATAGTTGTTCCTGAGTGTTTATCAGCCAGATTCAAACGTGTGTGTTGTTTCCACGTGCAGACCTGGGAGGTGAGGGTGAACAAGGCCACAGATCCGCCATCTCTGAGACCCTTGGGGACTCTACTTTCTAAGCTGTGAACGGGTGACTGGACCCCACGGGCAGGAGTAGCCCACAGAGAAGACACCCCACCCCAAGGGGCTCCCCACTGGCAGGTGGAGATGGACGTCTGCGGTCCAGCCCGGACCTGTCCTCATGCCCAGTGCCCCCAGCTGGTTCTGAACAGGCGAGAGAGAGCAATCCGACAGCTCGTGTCACAAAGTCTGTGAACACAAGTAATATAAACCCAAACTCGGACAAAAAGTCTGGTGGGATCGTCATTGAAATTTTGGCTACGGAGAAATGTGACTGATAAAAGTTATGTTTCAAAGAAAGTTCGACACTTCTATATATAAAATAGATAACCAACAAAGACCTACTGTATATAACACAGGGAACTATACTCAATATTTTGTAATAAACTGTAAGGGGAAACAATCTGAAAAAGCGTATATGTATAACTAAATCACTTTGCTGTACCTGAAGCTAACACGATATTGTAAATCAGCTCTTCTTCAATTAGAAATGAATAAATAAATAAATAAAAAAGAAAGTTAACCAGTGCGCAATTATTTTGTTTAAAATGACCATTGGCTTGTCAACTGGGAAAAAAAAAAATCATTGTATTAAAGGCTGTAAAAGTGAAACACTGTACTACTAAGGGTATTTTCTAAATAATCAATTTACAAAGTAAACAAGTAATTAGCCAGCTTCAAAATATTCTAATGAACAATAAATTAGGCTCCAAATTGCAGCATTTTTATCAGATGCTATACTGTGCATTATTTATATATATACTGAAAGTTTGAGGAAAAAATAACCTCTTAGAGATGGGGAAACAATAAAAAATTGCTCTAGCAAAGCTGTAGATACACCTTTCCCAATTTTTAAAAAATATATGATTTCTGAAACTAAAAACTCTAGTGTGCAGATATATTTATATTCTGTTGAATGGCTCTTACTCATGACAACTTTGTCACTATGGTTTTGTAGAACTAGGACTGTAGTAAATATGAAACGCAATGACCAATTCACAAAGCATTTGCTGCGCCCATCCTGTGATGGGTTTACCGGGCTGGGAGGAGGGGGACCACGTTGCTTGAGGATATTTAAGATGAAATTGGTTTTTGTTTTTTTCTAATTCGTAATGTCCAGGCACGATGCACTCAGTACTTTAGACGGAGCATCTCACACACAGAACTGTGGTGGAGAATCTTCCAGTTTTCTCCATTTTACAGACAGGAAAGTGGTCCAGTCAGTAGTGGGTGGGGACAGAGCCTGACCCCGGCCTCCTCACGGCCTCGACGGCCAGGCCTTTTTCTTAAGGAGCATATGGGTCTGCAAAGGACTTTGGTGCAATTGTTCGCGTGGCCCCGAGGCCCCCGTGTTCAGTGAAACTGGAGACTCGGTGGCTGTCAGCAGGAGACACCCTGGGGTGGACGTGGCTGCGTGGACTCAGGCCGCTCCTCAGGCCTGGAGGGCGATCAAGGGGCCGGGGCTCGGGGGAGAGGCCAGGGGAGCAGAATGTCCAGCCCTGAAGAGCCCAGAGGGGCGAGCCTGCCCGGGGGGCCTGTGTTGCAGAGGCTGGTGATCAGAGAGCATCCTCGAAACGCCCTCCGACACCCTGCCCCACTCACATCCCTTCTCCGTGCTTGGGACCTTTTTTTCCTTTTTTTTCAAAACAGAAGCAGAGTTTGAGCTGTGATGGTTTCAACCACAGCATAGCTATACCTTTCTTAACTGAACTTGACATTGTAGCACCCTGATTCCAGAAAATACAGCACAGAAGTGATTTAATGAAAAATGATTTTGTGGTACAGGAACAAACAACTACTCCCAAAGAAATGTTTTTCAAATATATGAGTAGGTAAAAATGGACATTTTCTATTGTGTAATCATAGGAAAATCAGTTATTTTTCAGAAAGAATTGTATTCTAATCCTTCTAAACTCAAGAATTATTGTTCTTTTCTTGGAAAGCGGAAGAAACACTGAAGAGGTCTTACCTGATTCTGGAGAACCCACGATGCTTCCTGTTCTGGTCGCTGGGAGCAATAACTTTATGATTTCAGAAGACCGTAATTTATTGTTACTCACCCCAAAAGAGGTCCTTGTGTCTCAGGAGGAAAGAGAAGACAGCTCCGGCACAGGCCACAGCCAGCGTGGTGCCCAGGACGGCCCGAGCTCCCATCCTGAAGAGGAATTGAGAGCGTCAGGCGGTCAAGGGCGCGGTCAACTCCTCAGTTAGAGCCGCTGTCAATGACTCTGCACGCACTGGTCCCTGTGAGGCGGCTGCTCTCGGAAGCTTGGGTCCGAGCTCCGGGAGGTTCTGACCCACATGGCTGTGGTGTGGACAGGCCTCACCCGCCCAACTATTTGAAAACAGATCCCCCCTCTTGGGCAGCTGTGGTCGCCAGAATAGCTCAGTGACAACCTGTTTCAATTCATGGTGATGCCTAATGCCGTAAAACTTCTGGGAATAATTACAGGGAATAAAACAAATCTATTTCCCATAACACATCTCTATAGAATAAAAAAAAGTGAATAATACAAGGAATTTAGCCTTTAGAAAAGAGGTAAATAAAGTTTCTAAATGCATGTGGGATTTCCTACCACATTCTTTTTCCTGCTTATAAACTGATTTCAGAATCACAGAGCTGTTAAGACAAAGCAAAAACTCCAAATCAATCATTTCTGTTTTCCCAATTTTTCTTTTCCTAGCCTCGGGTGTTCTGCTGCTATTTTTGGGCCACGAACTTTGTTAAACGGGGTGGTGCTGACAGGGCATCCTGAGTGGAGCACGTGTCAGGGCCTGCTGACCTGTGAACCGACCTGGCCACACCTGCCGGCCGTGCTCTCTGCACTGAGGTCTCAGGAACCCTAACAGTCGCCAGCCCTGCGGTCCTGCTCAGACAGGCTCCCAGATGTGCCCTGAGCCCGAATAACAGCCTCCCTGGAACTGCTTTACAAGTTTCAGTGATGGATTTCTCCCAGAAAAAGGAAAGCCAAAAAGTTTCACAGCCAGACCCTCTCCTCCGCTCAGCCAGGAGGTAGCTGTGCAAGACAGGTGACCCAGGACGTGCCCGGCTGCCCGGGGCCTGGCCTCCCTCCTATAAAGAGGCTCCAGGCGCCACTCCCCGCCCACGTCACCGGGCTGGACCGGTTCCCGTTCCTGGGTTGGCTGGACGTTTATGTCTGTGTTTGCACAGAAGGCCGTGTGCTGGCCAGGTGTGGCCTCACCTGGGTCCATGTGAGGTTGAGCCTCTGGCCCTGGAATGAGGAGGAAAGGGAAAGAATGTGTATGTGCCGGGAGAGAAGAAATCAAGTAAAACCGGCCCCGCGTAACCTCGCACTGTCCTCTCTCTTGCTTCTCTGAGTTGAGCACCTTATGAAAAAGAACACGTTCCTCTTCAGAGGCAGCGGCTCCAGGGAGCCCTGCCAACGCCCTGCATCCCGTCTCTGAGAGCGGGTGAAGCCCGTCTCCTGGCTTGTAGAGAGGGGGCGGTTTCTGGACCTCTCCACCTCCCGTCTGAGTCCTGGGTTTCTTCTGCATGAAAATCATCTTCCTCTTCTTCCTGCTCTCTTTCCCTCTCTTCTTCGTGCCTTGTTCAAGCTTGGGGACGCTCCCTCCAGGAAAGCTGAGGTTACACGCTAGCACGTACGCAAGGCATCGGGACATCAGGACGTATCTGAAGCATTAGAGTGTCATGATTAGCATAGGAAAGATCAGTTTGAAAGTAACACAGTAAATGAGTTAGAAAAGCAGGTGGGGAATCATCAACAGTTATGGTAATTTCTCCCTGAAATGGTGGGAACAGGCTGGGACAGTGAGAGGAAGGGCCAGACTCCAAGGCCCCTTCACAGCAAAGCAGGGACTTGGTGACTTGCTTCCCTGGGAGCAGGGAGGGGGCAGAGCCAGGGCCCCGCCAGGCTGAGTTGCTGGCCTGAAGTCGTGGAGGTCCCGCTTCTGACCCTGGGGAAGCCAGGGGAGGAAGGGAACCGGGTGAGAGAAGCAGAGGTAACTGTCCGGGTTTGGACATTGGATTTGAGGCACTGGGGCTGTGCACCGGCAGCCAGCTGGCGGCATTTGGAAACACACTTTTGGAACTCTGGGTGGAATTTGCCCGAAGAGGGTCGTGAACGTAGATGAGGCAGCTGGATGTGACACACGGGATGGTTCAGGGAGAACACAGGGACCCAGAGGAGTCTCTTTACTGGGACACCAGCTGGTGTCGGCCTGTGTTTAGGGCCCTGGACGTGAGGATGATCCCAGGAGACCTGATGCTCCTTTGAGACCTCGGCTGGCTCAGGGCAGACGCTCAGACGGGTGGCCTTGCGCACTCAGCCCCAGACGCCGGTGCCCTGGCGTAGCCCTGTTTCCACGGGCATCCGTGCTGGCTGGCTGCACCCAGGAGCAGCGGGTCCTCGAGCCCAAGTCACCCTCCACGACGGGGCCCGAGATGTTCCGTGACTCACGTCAGAGCCTGGAGTTTGCGTGGTGCCCTGTGGGGACGAAGCACTCACGTCCCACTGAGCCTTCTAGAGGTTCCAGCTCACTGGGGTCCCCACCCCACGTCCTCACACGAGGGGTCAGAATAGCACAGGGTTGAGCAAAAAGCATTAGACTGAGATGGAATCCCGGACCCTGACTCTTCGCCCTTGCTGGTGCTCTGAGGCTTTTACTCCTGTTCACCCTCCCAGCCCCGTCCCGAAGTGGCGGGACCCAAACAGAGGTCCTCTTCCTCCAGAAAAGAGGCATAAGAAGGTCGCATCGTTATTCTTTCTTTAGTGAATTTAAATCGCTACAAGGGATGATAGAAATGTTAGTGGGCGTTAAGTCGGTAATGTGCTTTTCTGGTTTATTAAATGTTCTGACGACCTCTGTTTTATATTGTGCATTAAGAACACTGATATTTGATGAGTTATAAACAAAAAACTATATGACTCTCCTGAAATACCTGTATCATTTAACTAACTGCTTAAAGACAATCTAGGAAAGGGAATCTTTTGGGAGATTTTTAAAAAGCAATTGTGCCCTTTTTAAAAAGAAATAAAGAAAACATGTTGGCTTTTGTTAAAGTAACAATTACACAAGGAAACCTATCTGCTTGGTCAGTCTGGAAAAACCAGCTCAGGGTTGCACTTTTGAGAGGTATTCGTTGCATTTCCAGCTGCCTTTGAAGGGTCCAGAGCATGTGCCCTTTTCGATGTTCTGACAAAATATTCTCCAGCTTCAGGTAGTGAGACCTGACGGCCCCTCGCCTCATACGCACACATCCCAGTTGGTCACGAGGACTGTTGGAATTTGTTGATGTGACCGTCTTTCTAAAGGTATTTTACAAGTCACGGTGCATATGATTTGCCCATGTTCACGCACACAGAAATGAAAGCCCCAGGACGTGTGTCCTGAAGCTTCTGAAGGACTTGTCCTACATGAATAATTGTGTTGCCCACCGTCCGTCTCCCCAGGACCTGGGTCCCCTCCACGCTGTGTGTGACTCTCCATCTCCACACCTGGAGAAGTGGATGCTTCTTTGTCGTCCACTTAACACATATGAAATGGGGGGAGGTGACAACTAAGTACATCTGGATATTCCCTCTGTGTCCACGATCTTCCAAATGAAGACGGGGTCACATGATCCGCCTCCTTTGAAAACATCGTGTCCAGAGTGAGACGTGGCCTCACCTCCTTCCTGGACCCCAGGGCGCTGGGTCGAGTCCCGTGGGTTGGAGACAGCGTCTTCCCTGTGTCCTCACTGTCCTCGTGTCTGCGTGTCTGTGTGTCTGTGTGTCTGCGTGTCTGTGTCCTGACCTCCTCTTCCTACGGGCACACCTGTCCTCCTGGGCTGGGGCCCCTTCTGAAGAGCTCACTTTACCCAAATTACCTCTTTAAAGACCCTATCTGCACATACACCCTGAGGTTCTGGGGGTCAGGGTGTTGGCATGTGAACTTTGGGGGGACATTATGCAGCCCATCCAGGCTGCAGTGAGGTGCAGTGGGTCCCCCTCCCGCTGGGTGCCCGTTCAAGAGCCCACTCCTCTCGCTCCCAGCACCAAAGCCGCTGTTCACGTGCGTACCCGCCAAGGAGAAGATGCACCCTCACTGCAGTGTGCGAGAGGCAGCCGGGATCCAGGGACCACGCGTGGCCGGGCTGCCCACACGGGCTCCATGTGAAGAAATGTGTGTCCGCGGGCCCCTTGCCTTCCGCTTCCAGCTCACGTGTGACTCTTGGACGCGGCCTGTGCTGGGGAAGTGCGTGGCTTCCCGCCGTGTGTAGGTAGGTTGACCCTCCCGCCCACGGTGCTGGTGGCCTGCTGTGGGGTGCAGGCGTGGTCCTGCCCGGGTCACTCGAGCCTCCCGGACTCTGGCCCCCAGGCCACGTGGGCAGAGCCAGCCTGGGGACGTCAGTGGTCTACGTGCTGGGTGAGGCTAGTGGTCCACACCCAGGGCTCTGATTGGGAAAAGCACAGTGCCCACGTAGCGGATGGGGCCACAGGTGTAGACTCGGCCGAGGCAGCTGGGGGCCTCGCCCCGACTCCAGGCTCTGTGATTCGAGCACCCGAGGGCCCTCCCGCCTGCCCGCTGTGCTTTGTCCTCCGGGTTGCTAGCTCAGCAGGGCCTCTGGGCAAAGGCTTGCCTTGGGGCTCCCCACTCCCGCCAACCCCGACCCTGCCCCCGGCCCCCCGGGAGGAATCTGGAATTTACCCTGAGAGACGAGTGCTCGGAGCCCTGTCACTGCAGAGACGTAGTCCCCGGGTGGAGCCCGGTGGCCGGGTTAGAGGTGGGGGTGGCACCGTGCCCTCGGGTGGCAGATCCCAGCCCCCGCTGGAGGTGTGGGTTGCTCCTGGGTGCCAGCGGGACAGGGGGGCATGGGGCACAGGGAGCGGGCGACGGACACGGCTGTGCAGGGTCTTCTCCTCTGGGGACATCGGCGCTGAGTTGTCCCCAGAGGTGGCCTTGCTGGGCCGACTCGGGGCCCAGATGCTGGAGGCCTCTGCGATCTCACGGCCCCACTTCCTGCATGCAGGGGCACCTGGACCGAAGCTCCCTGCCTTTCAGACGAGGAGGAGGACGCCCTGTCCAGGCCGAGGAGAGACGCCCTCAGCGCAGGGCCCAGGGGACCAGCCAGAGTCACCGGCAGGCCCGAGGACGGGTAGGACGAGGGAGACTCTTTAGGCGGGGTTTCCATTTTACTTCTGTTTCTCGCAGTTGTTGCCACAAGGACACATGATTAGAAAGCAGTCTCTCTATTTATATTTTTGTTAAAGATAAGAGGAATTTTTTTTAAAGTTCTCCTTTAGGTTTAGTCATTAGTGACTGACTTGCCAAGACATGAAGAGAGTCTGTGTGAGTATTTGATTCTTGCCGATAAAAACCCTGAACGAACTCACACCTACAATGAACGCATCATCAGTTTCATTGAAACGTGAAGTAAATTTACATTTTCACTTAGACTGCTGGGCGAATTCGCACATTATAATGGAGCGGTTCTTCTTCTCAGACACTTGCAAAGTCAAGTCACAAATATTTCTGGTTTTCAGGTACATCTGCACGTGTTTTCTTTAACCCAGAAGTCCCCCTACCGATTTTTAATAACTTTGCGAAACGAGTTTTCTGAATGTAAGAAGCTTGCTAACAAGGACAGAAGGTCAAGTGCTGTATGAAGCGTGGAAATTAAAGTCCATGGTGTCCAGGCTGAAAAGGGCTCTCCAGTCAGAAGCCCCGCGTTTCAGGTTGTGTTTTCTTATGGCAAAAGGGGGTAACTTCCCTGGTAAGCAATAATAATCACCTAATTCAGAGAATGTACAGAGACAACATGCTGTAGCAAACATGGAAGCACTGGTTTTCCAGGTAAGGCACCTGGATAAAGGACGTGACGCTGCACGTGCATGACCGTGTGCAGCCCCTGTAGCATCCTTACGAGGCACCTGCCATCGTTTCTATTTTCAGATGAGGAAACTGAGGCTCGGAGATGCGGAAGTTCCCGCCAACGGTCAGACACCCAGTCGCTGCTGGGTCTGAACGAAAGGAGCACGAGCAGGGCGGCTGTCTGCTGCGCTGGGCTCCACCCCCTCCGGCTGCCTTCCGTCTCACCCAGAGCAACGCGGGTGTCCCGACCCCGACCGTGGCCTGCGGGCGGGGCGCTCTCACAGCCGCGTCCTTTCTGAGCTCCCCTTCCCGGCTCCCGGGTCACCTTCATCCTGCCCCCGGGGGGCTCTGCCCGGCCCCAGTGACACCACACCGCACGGCCTGGCCTGACCACGTGGCAGCTCCCACCTCGTCAGGACGCGTTTGTGTCAGCGTGATTCTCCAAGTGATCGTCATCACCTGACACGGTGAGCATCTGCCTCTTTTCTGTTTCTCGTGGTGGAATAACAAGGCCACAGTTCCTCGCATTAGCGGGCTGGAGGTGGGCTAAAGGGTGATTTTTATTTACCTCTGCCGATTTAACCCATGGATTATTTAATAATGAGCAATAGAATAGTGAGTCAAAATGTGCATTCCCGGGCTTCCCTGGTGGCGCAGTGGTTGAGAATCTGCCTGCCAATGCAGGGGACACGGGTTTGAGCCCTGGTCTGGGAAGATCCCACATGCCGCGGAGCAACTGGGCCCGTGAGCCACAATTACTGAGCCTGCGCGTCTGGAGCTTGTGCTCCGCAACAAGAGAGGCTGCGATAGTGAGAGGCCCGCGCACCGTGATGAAGAGTGGCCCCCACTTGCTGCAACTAGAGAAAGCCCTCGCACAGAAACGAAGACCCAACACAGCCACAAATAAATAAATAAATAAATAAAAATGTGCGTTCCCTTTTATTCAATGTGATGGCAAATACCTGATATTTTGCGTGCTAAAAGTATCTGTATATAAAATAAACTCACAATTTTCAGTGTATAAATGAAAAGTGAATTTTACTAGCACAGGTGGACAAAGCATTTGTCTTCTCACATTTGTGAATGTAGTTGAGACAGTACAGCTGGTAACGATTACTGCAGTGAACTAAATAAACAGAGTTATTTTCTGAGGCCCTCTGAAGCTGGGCTTTTCCCTCCCAGGACGGGAGACAAGGCTTATTCCTTGACCTCACAGTTCAGAGATGTTTCCAGGCCCTTGAGAAAGATGTTCCTGAGCTGTAAAGCTGGCAAGAAGGCTTATTTAGCTTTAAAAGGAAATTATCTACGTTTCAAAGAGAAGGAGAAAGAACTTACAATTCCAAGTTTTCCAACGAAAAAGGAGGAGGGGGCAGTCTCTCCCCTCGTTACCGCAGGAGAATCAAGCCTCTTAGTTTGTATTTGCTCGCTCGAAACACGGGTGAGACACAGCTCACGAGATGAACTCATGGTTAAAGGGAAGGGATTAACAGAGCCCTTGATCCGTCCGAGGGCGCGGCCCCGGGGCCCACCTCCATCCCCTGCGTCGAGGGAAGCCCGTCCTCTGGGACGGCGCAGACCCTAGGAGCCCTCCCGCACCCACCACGGGGTCCAGTGGGCACTTTCCAGGGTGCAATCCCTTCCCCAAAGTCTGAGCGTCCCCAAGGGGCCCTCAGCCCCATGGCACGCTTTGGGATATACGTGCCTGTCTGAGTCCATTGCTGGCCCCGTGTCCCCAGAGGTCCTCCCGTGTGACGTGGCGACCAAGGCTCCCCACGTGTGTGCTCAAGCCCCACAGGCTGACCCCCGGGTCCCGTCCTGCCTTCGGTGGAGCCGGCCGGGCGGGTCTAGGAGAGGCGGCTGAACTTGGCCTCGAGGAGGGCTAGGGACCCAAGGTCACAGCACAGGGGGAGGAACCTCCGACCAGGGGTGGGTGGGAATGCTGTTCTCACGCTCCTGTACCAGAGAAACCCTCATTTATTAATTTTAAGATTTATTTTGTCGAGCTCCCTTCTTACCATCACAGAACCTAATTCCCCGAGGGAAGCCCCTCCCCGTCGTCCTGCTGGGGTCCCTGCCCCCGCCGCCCCTGAGGACAGGTCCTAGATCATTCCACCCTCATCCTCCAGGACGGGCCAGTGCACAGGGAACACCGGACACCTGCTGCTTCAGGGTCCTCCCGGAGCCTCCTCCGGGGCCAGAGCCCGGGGCGGCGGGCGTGGGAGCGCCAGGACACCTGCTCTGCCTCGGGGAGCGGGGAGGGCTCGGCCTCCACACAGGCCCAGCAAGGACGGCCGTGACGGGGAAGCGGGGTCACACGCCCGCCTCACCCCCCGCAGGGCCAGCCCCGACCCTCGGCGCTGACAGGGTTCACCCTCCACGTGGCCACTGCTGGCCCTGGTCACTGTCACCACTGACCTCCATCCCTGTCAGCACTGACCTCCATCCCTGTCAGTGCTGACCTTTGTCACTGTCACTGCTGGCCCTGGTCACTGTCACCGCTGACCTCCATCCCTGTCAGCGCTGACCTTTGTCACTGTCACTGCTGACCCTGGTCACTGTCACCGCTGACCTCTGTCCCTGTCAGCGCTGACCTTGGTCACTGTCACCGCTGACCTCTGTCCCTGTCAGCGCTGACCTTGGTCACTGTCACCGCTGACCTCTGTCCCTGTCAGTGCTGACCTTTGTCACTGTCACCGCTGACCCTGGTCACTGTCAGTGCTGACCTTGTCACTGTCACTGCTGACCCTGGTCACTGTCACTGCTGACCTCCGTCCCTGTCAGTGCTGACCTTGTCTCTGTCACTGCTGACCCTGGTCACTGTCACCGCTGACCTTGTCTCTGTCACTGCTGACCCTGGTCACTGTCACTGCTGACCTTGTCTCTGTCACTACTGACCCTGGTCACTGTCAGCAATGACCTAAGGCTGTTCCAGTGCTGACAGCGTCTGCTGGCCCAGGAGAGGCCCGACTTCCCAGAATAAAAGCCCGAGGAAGCAGCAGCTGAGCCTCCAGCCTCAGGAGTGGGACGCCCACACCCCTGGCCGCAGGTGTCAAAGGTTAGGGCTGAGCGAGCCTCGGGGCATCGGATCCCAGCCCTGCCGTGGGAGTCCCGGAAGCTCAGAGGGAGAAGCCAGGCTCCCCCGGGGTCAGCGTCCGGGCACTGAGGCAGGAGGGACCCCCGAGCCCGACCCCCCGCTCTCCCCAGCCTCTCCCGTCACCTGCTTGTCACCGTACCTGGAGGGTGCACCCAGCCCCGCGGATCAGGGACGGCTCTGTGACTGTGAGCCCCTTGGTGTCTGAGCCGCTCCACGTCACCCGACCCGATGGCGACGTTTGTTTTCGGTTCTCAGTTAGAAGATCCTCAAATGGAGAGTCTGCCCCGGGGAAGGGGTGGGGCTGGTAGACGTGTGCTGTGTCCTCACTTCTCCAGGTTCCAGGTTCTGGAGACAGAATCCATGTTTATTTCTGAAATTGCCTTCCTCCTGCTCCATACACACACGTGCACACACTTACACACATATACACACGTGTACACATTCACACATGTACACACTCACACGTGTATGCACACACTCACACATGTACACACATACACACACTCACATACACTTACACACATGTACACACACGCACACACGTGTACACACACTCACACATGTACACACACTCACACGTGTATGCACACACTCACACATGTACACACGTACACACACTCTCACACACGTACACACACGTGCACACGCTCACAGATGTACACAGTGTACACACACTCACATGTACACACTCACACGTGTACGCAACACTCACACATGTACACACGTACACACACTCACACACACATGTACACACACTCACACACGTAGGCGTCCATGCAGGAACACACATATGCACACATACACGCACACGTACACATGCTCACACATTTACACACACACACATGTAGGCCCCCATGCAGGCACACACAGGCAGGAACACGCACACGCAGGCAGGAACACACACGTACACACACACGTACACACTCACATGTGTACACACACACACACGTAGGCCCCCATGCGGGCACACACAGGCAGGAACACACACATCTGTGCACACACATACATATGGTACACACACACGTGCAGGCACATATTATTATTGTGGAGCTCATGAATCTCCCGCCGAATCCGAGACAAAGACTGTGTTCAGGGCAGGCAGGCTTTTCTCTCTGTGTGTGAGTCAAGGTAAAAAACAACGTCTACCTGGAGGAAATCGGGAATATTGATTTCCCTGAAGGAAACATGCGGATATTCTTTTTGTTTTGCATTCACTTCGAATTCCAGTTTTAAAGGAACAGTTTATTCTAGGAGAAAATTTTTTCTCAGGATAAATATGTATTATTTAATATTCTTGTCTCTTACTGTGGTGTAAATTCACTGTTAGGTACCAATAAAGCATATATCTTTTTTCCAACCAAATTCTGTATTATCTATTTTGTCATTGCCAGAATATAAACCACTTTTCAGGAAAGCTGTGCTCGTGTTTTTGTACCGCTGTCTGCCATGCTGCCACGGCCCTCGGGAAGTTTTTTAGAAATGTGCATTTGGTTTTCTTTCATCGCCAGAAGCATTTAAGTTTACTCAGTTCTGAAATACCATTAAATTGATCTCGGAGTGTTACCTGTGGTTAAATGCCTTTATTCTCAATTCTGGGGAGAAAGGGGGAGTGGGGAGGAGGGCTCGGGCCTGGGTTTGGCTCGGAAGGCGCGGCCCCTGCTCATTTACGGCCTGGGCCTTGGCCGCGCCGTAGGGCTGTGCCCCTGGCCAACTCTGGGCCCCCCTGGCAGGAGCAGTGTCACCTGGCCGCGACCCCTGGCCCTTCTGGGCTGAGAGTGCCCGGTGCCCTGCGGGCGACACGGAGACTGGGCTCTAATTTTACCTCACGCTGCGTTTTGGAACTGAGGCTATTTATCAAAACAAGGGAATATAGCAGAATCGTGGTTCGTATGCAGCTTCAACAAAACACAGAAATAGAATTTAGAATCCAAAGTCTGAGGGATCTGTAGGGTTAGAAATACTGAGTAATTCGTGCCTCTGAATACATATGCATGTGATGGTGTAGATGCTGTAAACCAAAAGAGAGCCTCTCTTCCATTATGAAGACGAGTTTTTAATTCACCACTTTACTCTGCTAACGTAGACCCAAGTTAAGAGTGTGATTTTTTTCTATCTTCTACATGTTCTATCAGCAATTTGTGATGGAAGTAATTTGATGCAATTTACTTCATGATAATTTTTTCTTTTTAAAATTTGAAAATGAGAAAAAAAAAGAATGAAAAAACTCACTAATCAATCTTTTTGTTTAGATGTTTAAAATTCACAGGCATCTATTTAAAAGATAAATCTACCAATTAAAGGGCTCACCTTTTCAGGTTTGCTGTCCTTTCCAAAGAATTCCTCTGTCAACAATGTTGCATAAATGTTTTCAGATAGTCTCTGCTGAAAGTTAGACCCCTAAAGGGCCAACATTTGGTTCGGCTAGATAGGAAAAGCCCAGCACAGCAGGGATTGTTTCCCTGAGAGGTCGTGGGTTGGTAAGTCTGTAACACACTTGGAAAATTCATTATCCACGACTAATAACAAAACATGAACTCAGCCAAAAATTCAGCCGGGTCAGTGAAAACAAAAAGGAACACACACTCAAAAGCCTGGGGATGGCCGGGGTTGTCCCGGGGCCGGAGGGGCAGGAGGGTTTCTGGTGGAGGTGACCAGAGGTCCCCGCCACGGAGGAGCCGGTGACGCGGCTGCGGCACAGGAACTGGACTCGAGGGGGTTTCCAGTTCCTCACATTCCAGCAGTTTGGGCGTAAAGAACGTCTCTGTCCAGACTGGATCCTCGTGACCTTGTGAGAGAGCGTCCGAAGCCGTGACCCCCGGGAGCAGTTTGTCCGAGGAGGCCTGTTGCTGATTCCATGTCCTGGCCTCCTCGCTCCCTTGTTTCAGAGCATCCAGAATATGTCTTCTGGATTCCCGGTCGGAACTGTGGCTCCAGTTTGGGGAATACGTCTTCTGGATTCCCGGTCGGAACTGTGGCTCCAGTTTGGGGAACACGACAAAGATTTTTGTCTGCTTGGCTCACCGCTGCTGTCCTGGTTCTAGAATACTCTTTGGTTAGGGGCAGAAATCCATTTGAGAGCGGTTCACCCCCGACCCTGTGAGCTGAAGCCCTGGACGGCTCCGAAATCCTGAGCAGGGAGAAGACTGCTGATTCGACAGCTGATTTTCTCAGCGTTATTCTACCTGCATCCCGAATGCACGCAATGGGCAGGTAAAGGGAAAGCGTGAGAGAAGCAGAGAGGCCGGGTGGGTGACGGTGGAGCTGCTTTGTCCGTTAGGCTGAAGAGTCTTCAAAGGTGGTTTTTCTTCCCAAGGGGAGAAAAGAGTTCTAAACCAACACAGGCATTTCTATACCTATCAGCATAAAAACGATGCTAATTTATCACACTCAGCCTATTACTTATGAATTTGAAATGGATGCTGTAGACATACTGTAGGTAGCAGCTTACTTTATCTTTTAGAACGCCGTTTATATTTTCCTTGAATATTCTGAAGCTATATATGTTCCTCTCACCATTGTTTGGGGTTTTATTCATCACCAACAATTGTATGTCAGTGCACGTGTTGGAATACATTCAGGCTTGTGAACTTCAACTATCCATTGACCTTTGAAATTAATGACACCAAAAAAACTGAGAAAAACAAAATTAAAAAAAAAAAAGAAATTAATGACATGGGGAATGACAGTGAGACTGAAGGCTGGGCGGGGAGTTCCTACAACTGTGAACACATGACCCTGAACTCTCTGTGTCTGAATTACCTACAACAGTTAATGGTTAATGGCCTTGAGCATAGTAGGGATTTATCAGTGCTTTTTGAACAAATAAAAGAATGTCCTCTAGGACAGAACTGTGAGTCACCTGCATTTCAAAAAGTCAGGAAAGTCTGTCCAGACTCTCAGCACTTTGAGAAAAAAAATACAAGAGCTGTATAAAGCCAGTTAAATTTGTGTTCTTCCTTATTGCTATGACTGTTTCTGCCCCCCCACATTCATGTATGGAAGCCAAGCCCCCAGGGTGCTGGTGTCTGGAAGCAGCGCCTCTGGGAGCTGACGAGGCCACACGGGTGGATCCTCATGATGGGTGACCTTATCGCACCCCTTCCTCCGGGTGAGGACACAGCGAGAAGACGCCACCTGAACCGGGAAGGGGGTTCGGAGTCTGCAGACGCCTTGATCTTAGACTTCGGCCTCCAGAACTGGGAGAAACGGATGTCTGTGGTTTATAAACCCCCAGTCTGTGGTTTCTGTTACAGCAGCCCGAACGGAATAAGACACTCACTCTTATCCAAACGTCCAAGTATGCACTGTTTTATCAAGAGTGAGGAAATTCTAAGTCATGTGGGTATTGCCTTTGAGTTTTAAAATAAAAACACACAAAAAAGAACACCATAAGCCAGATTATGGAAATCCTGCTAACGTGGTACAATTACCATCACATTTATGAATGGTCCAGGGCTTTAAAGTAAACCAGCTTCCTAATTACTATACAAAAATCTAGAATTCTTAACCTGTGGTGGACAGTCATAGTTTATACAAAACGTGTTATATTACAAAATGATGTCTATTTGGAACCAATATGCCAACGTTCTTCTGGAAGCATGAAGGCCACATCCCATGTCTGAACTGACCCACGAGGGTGGATCTGGGCTGCTACCTCGGCTACCGTCACCTGTCACATTGGCCTCCTGAGGCCACCTGGCCTCATCCGAGCCCACAGGCTGCACCGGGTCCTAGCCTCCTCTTGCTGTGGCTGTAGGACCAGCCACAGTGCCTGCCCCGAAGAACCTTAAACAAGTGTTTGTTTAATAAATAAACCTACCATCAGCTGTTCACCTCAGACCTCCACGTTTTTCTCACACTAGCTCGGTTGACTCTGTCTCCCTGGATTTAGAGTCTTTTAACTTCAGTGTAGTGCTATGTTCTAGAACATACACTGTGCTAGTTTTATCCCAGGGTTAGCCAGTTGGGAGCTTTACAAAGTTTCTAGGGTGCGTTTTCACCAATCCCGTCTCTCTTTCTGACTTAGCTGTGCTTCTGATGGGTGACCTGTATCCCTTTCCCCCCGACTGCAAGTCTGCAGGGCTGCCGAGTGGCCCAGTGTTCACTTGTCCAAGGTGGCCATGGTGGGCAGAAAGGCCTCCTGAGATGGGAATCCTGTGTCCACAGCCCTGTGTCCAGCAGGGTCTTGGCCACTGAGAGGAAAAGGCTTTTCTGAGTGAAATCAAGTTGGCCGTCAAGTTGGCCGTCAATGACCACTGCATCTTTTTATCTTTCTCTCTCTCTCTCTCTCTCTCTCTCTCTCTCTCTATATATATATATATATAGTAGTGTGTATTTGTTAATCCCGAACTCCCAGTTTATCCCTCCCACCCACCTTTTCGCCTTTGGTAACCATAAGTTTGTTTTCTACATCTGTGGGTCTATTTTTGTTTGTAAATAAGTTCGTTTGTATCATTTTTAAGATTCCACATATAAGTGACATCATGTGATATTTGTCTTTCTCTGTCTGACTTACTTCACTTAGTATGATCATCCCTAGTTGCTGTATAGCACAGAGAACTATATCCCATGTCCTGGGATAAACGATGATGGAAATCCAAAGGAAAACTTTCCATTCTTGGGGAAAATAAAAGTGGTGAGCTCTTGGGATTTTCGATTGTAAGGAAATAGCAATGGAAATGAAACGTGGGTCTTAGCAGTGTGTGCTGCTGGCACCTTCACGTGATCTGGGGGACTGTGGTGACGCCTTATTTCACAGGGAAGCCGAGTTTTCTCAGCCACAGCTTTGCCTGAGCGGAGGCTGTGTTCCTTGTCAGATGGAACAAGTCTGACCCATCTCTGGAAACTAGTGACATGTTTTATTGGTATCACAACTATAGGATCATTATAAAATCACACAAAGTCGCAATATTGTGCAGGAAATATTCATTTCTTAAGAAAATAATTTAGATTTCAGCACTCAACAGAAGCCCTGTTCAGCTGCTGTGCATGTATTTTCTGGCAATACTCTGACTGTCTATAAACACCGGATCCACCGAGGCCACCCTCGCTGCTATGAAGGAGTGGATGCAGTGCAGGACAGCCGTCAGATCCTGAAACTCCAGTTCCTGCAAGGAAAAACAGAATGTACTTATATATTATAAATGTCAGAAAAACACACAACAGAAAATGTAACAGATTCTATGTTCTCAGAACCGCAAGGAAGTTGCTCAAGTACAAACACACACGAACTAAGAAAGGTGGCTGTAACATGAACACACTGGTCCTCTGGGATTTTTTCACCGATATCCTGACAATTGGGTTTAATTCTTGATTTTCTTGTAACTAACATAGGTTAGCACTCAGGTCCTCTGTTCGGCATCCTGACTGCATCTGTGCTGGGTTTTCAGTCACCTGACCAGCAGCATCAGGTCAGGACTTCGGCCTCCACTGAAGCCTGTCAGAGCTCTCACAAGGCAGGGCTCACCGTGTTCCCAATTTAGCACAATGAATCGTGCTAGACCCTGCGTGTGTGCACGTGCGCCTGTGCACATGTGTGAACGTATGTGCACACATGTGCCGCTGTACTTATGTGCCCATGTGTGTACGCTCTGCATGCATGTGTGCCCGTGTGCATGCACGCACACGTGTGTTGTAAGTGTTCGTGCACATGGATGTGTGTGTCCGCATGCTCAGCAGGTCAGAGAGCTGCTAGCGTGGAGCTAGAGGCTGGGGCACACGGCCAGCAAGTTCTGTCTCATGTTCTGTGAGTTTCGCCCACTGAACCCTGTCACCCGGTTACTTTCCTCTGCAATTTATTTGTCCCAATGACCTCGATTTTTACAAAGTCTTTTAACATTTCATGGTGGCTGAAACACTGATTTTAAATATGATCTATGGCTTGGCATAATTATCAAATTTTAAGTGTTTTAATACCTTGATCTTTTCCGTAATTAGCTAAAACTCTCAGGAAGCCATGAGGGTCTATACTGGGCTCGTCAGACTATGAGGACTGAGGTCACCCAAACTTGAGAAAACATTTCTTCTTTTATGATCCTTACTCTCAGGAATGTTCCATCTATCACAAGGGTGACACTTGCAATGAACGTGTAAGTGTTAACATTGCCCGGATGTCCTCAATACCTCTCCTCACGCAGAAATCACATTTCCTTATGGCACTACCCCTATTTCCATCTTGCTGCACAAACCGCAGACATGTGTCAAAAACTGTCTGTGAGATGACAGACAGCCCTTCCGAGGAGCGGTAGCCCTCCTGGGCTTTTAGTTTTCCCTAATTGTCATCTAATGGCCCAGTGCACGAGGGGGAAATTTTAAAGTCTGTAACCGTTTAAGAGACCAGTTTCCACTCAGCTGTAGCAATTCAGACACAGACTGTATTTCAAAGGGAGCCTTAACCACTGTCCTTCCCAAAGAATTCAACAAGGAAGGTGATCACAGCTATACTTGCAAGAGAGGATTGTTAACTAAATGAACGAGTCTCTAGAATGAGTGAATACACGCTGTAATTTCCCTTAGAAAATGCCCCAAACGAGTATAACTGAATGTGACAATTAGCAGGGATAATCACACACAGAACACAGTTTACCATGTGTTATTCTACAGGGAACTCAGATCGGGGCCCAGCCGCTGAGTGTGGACACAGGCCCACTGCGGGGATCGGATACGGGTCTCCCACTCGTGGACTCTGCGGCCCGGGCAGTGCTGTGCCGGGGCCTCTGAGCTGCAGCGTTTGCTGATGGCTGTGGTATTTGTAAATACTCCCCACGGACTGATGACAGGCTGGCAAAGTTCCTGAAACTCCACCGAGTGGCTCCCCATGGGGTGTGACCCACACGGCCCAGGATGGAGCCGGGCCCGGCAGAGGGACAGTGGTTCCCTCCACGACCAGCGCAGGAGGCCGTGGAGGGAAAATATGGCTTCCGGTACAACGTCGGTACCCAGCCAACGCCGGTCCTCTTCAAGCCATCTGTTAATAGAGCATCAAAGGTCAGCCTCAAAGGTCAAAAGTGAAGCAGGACACCCCGAGTAAGGCGCCAAGTTCATTTTCCAGAGGTGGAAATGGAAGTTTTAGGGTTTTAGGTAACTTCTGCGAGGTGACAGGCTGATTAGTCACAGAACTGGCACCGAAATCCAGGACAAACTTTGGTCCAATGGGCCCTCACCGTTTCCTGACAAAACATCCAGAAGAAACCTAGTGCACTAGCTCTTACACCGAGAGGTCCTGAGGCGTCAGCACATCCGGGGAGCATCCTGGAAAAGCAGATTCTCAGGCCGCATCCCCCTTGGTGCCTGGTGGTCTGTGTGCCCCTCGGAGACGGAGGCTCTGCGGAGGGGATGTCGTCCTGCAGGAGCTCAGGGAGCAGGGTGGCACCTCACACACCTCACAGAGGCACCCGGGCCTTATCCACCCTGGAGGAGAGACGTCCAGTGGTCGCGGCTGGGGCCTGAGAGCGGGTGGAGGGGAGGGGATGGCTGGGGGCTGAGCTGCCCTGGAGGCATCCAGCAGGCATGCAGCGGGTGGAGCTGGGCAGGGAAAAGGGTTCAAGTGCAAGGTGAAGCAGCAATCGCTGACGTAGAAGCTGCAGCAAGTTATCCAGGAGATCCAGAGAAGGTAATTCATAGCACGGCTACACTGAACCATTGATCTGCCATGTGGACAGAACCGCCTTGCATTGGAAGTACTGCCACCTAGGGCTCGCATAGCTGGAGAGGAGAAGGCAATTCCTGGCTTCGAAGCTTCAAAGGACAGGCTGACTCTCTTGGTGGAAGAAACATTCACGTGTTGAGGTCTGGGGAAGTCGTTCTGGCTTCTACGTGAGTTAACGTAAACTTTATGCCGACTTGAACAATCTGTTTTGTGCCATATTAAACATATATCGTGATGCCAGCGCTTCTCTCCTGGGCTGGTTGTGGGGATGAGGCAGTCGTGCTTACAAAGGACTGAGCACAGTGGCGGCTTGTAACGTAACGGGTGCGATAAAAGATCCACCCGCCCACCAGGCCGCGGTGAAGGCCTGACAGCCCAGGAAGGCTCGGAGGGAGGGGTGGGTCCCCAGGCAGGTGTCGTAACCAAGACGAGCCTTGCACAGAGACCCTCGGACACAGCAAACCTTTGACCGATGTTTTCCAAGCAAATGTCTACGGGAAGCACAACGTCCAGGAAGAAAGCTGAGAAGCGGAGTCAAAGGCCAGCAGGTGAGAAACGGCGAGGTGGCCGGGTGATGCTGGGCTCTAACCTGGACGCAGGCGGGACGCGGCTGGTGCACCTTCCCTGTCCCCACGCGGACGAGGGGCACCTTACTGACCGACCGTGCAGGGGACCTGGGAGGAAGGAAGGAGGGAAGAAAGGGAGGGAGGAAGGGAAAAGGAGAGCAAAGAAAGGAAAGCTCTGTTCCGTTCCAGCTTCCGGGAGAACAGATTAAGGACAATTTCAGACCCATATTTGGAAGGGGCTGCACTCGCGTGTCTCCTGTTCTGTCGAGGCCCCGCTTCACTCCATCTTCAGGAGGAACCTGGCCTTGTCTCCCTCCACCGTCTCTCCACAATCCGACGCCACCACGGTTACTCGCTGAAGCCGGCAGTGGCGTGAGGTACCCTTGCTCAGCCCCCGCTGTCCACGTCTGACTGTCTGCGCGACTCATGACGCCGAGGAATAGTTTCCAGTGGAGTTCATCCTCCCGGGTCATCACAGAGTGAAAAACACCCGCCTCTGTTCCTCCTGAAGACATAATTCTTCTTCATCACACAGTGTGCTGCCTTCAAGGACCAACGTCTGCCCCGTGGATTCTCAACTGGGCTCGCCAGAAACCTCCGTGTGCAGAGGTCTGTAGTCGTCAGGGATTTTCATGATAATTGGAACAATTTTTTCCTTGGAAACTGATAAAAATTTTTGTGAGTGTGTCTGGTAGTTCTTTCAATACTAACTTGCTCTTTCTTTCTTCGTTAATTTATTCATTTAAAACACATCTACTAAGTGCTGAAGATAAAAAGCTAAAGAAAAGCTGCCCTTGACGGCTCAGTCTAGAGGCAGAAATGAAATCATAGAGAAACGCGTAAAATACAAACAACGGACATAGGAAAGGGGTCGGGGGGTAGAAGGGCACTGTCCCTCCCTGCAGTGGACCCCAAATTCAGTCCTTGTGACTTAACTATAATTCGCTTATAACCTATTAAGCAGACCAGTAGGCAAGTAAATCCTTCATTCCAGAAAGCTTGTTTATGCTACACTCTTTTTTTAGGAGAAAGATGTAGAAAACATGAAAACAAATACTTTCTTTAAAAAAGACTGCAACCCCAAAGCTCCAGCCATTGGCCTCACTATGGGGTCCGCCCAAGTCCCGGAACTGCATGACGTTTTTGTAAATAATGGATAGAAAAAATAACTTCCCCTCCGTGCTCCCAGAGCCCCAGAATCCTCCCTCGGATTCCAGCGCAACTCAGCGTTTTCTCTTTACGCCATTCCTGAGGCAGCGATCGGTTAAACATCCCAGCAAGATTCTCAATAAACGCTCAAAGGTTAACTGCTCCCCGACTACCACTCCCGTAACTAAAAGCTCAGTTAATAGGAACAGTTTTCTCCGAAACTCTTGGTTCACTGATGACATCACGCTGCTCTCCCTTCCACTGGCCATAGCCCTGGTTCCTATTCAGAATACAGGGCCCGGCTCTTCGTTTAGATCCAGCGGTAGCTACAGGTGCTCTCACGGGTTCTAGATTCCCGACTGGCGTTTCCAACCTTCCCTCTGTCTCACAAGCTGTAATAAAGGCAGAACATCAGCCTGAAGCTGTTTCTTCAAACCGCCGCCCGTGTTTATTGGAGGCTCTCCACGTGCACGTTTCCTGCTCCGTGTGACAGCGTGGAAACTACTTTTGTCCCCAGTTTTATCCCCACTTGCAAGGCCCCGGGAGGGGCCTGAGCAAGGGGTCCCTGGTCCTTGTGTTACCTGCTGAGGCCCCAGCCCCCCTCTGCCCTACTCTCTTGCACCCCACGGCCCCGGAGGGGAGGCACAGGGGGGCTGCCGGAGGTCCTGGGATCTGGGGGGAGGGTTCACGTGGACATGGGTTCAGTTTGGGTCTCCTGGGAGCTTTGATGTATCTCACACTCATTTCTGTGTCTAGTTAGCTTATCGTATTTGCAATTTTGTATTTTTTTTCATAAAGAGACACCTGCAGACTGTTTAAGCTTCAATTCTGCAAATCCTGTATCCGCCCCTGTGGCCTCCACAACTTTCTAGGACTTTCTCTTTTCCTGAAAATGGAAACTGAAGCTGCCTAAACCGAGGGCCACAAAGAAGCCGAGTCTGCTTCAATACGCATGCCCCAAAGTTTATGTCATCTGTTTCAAACTGTCTGGTTTAGCTCATCCAATGCCTCTACTCCCTTTATCAACACAGATAGCCAACCAAGAGTTGACTAAACATTAAAAAATAAAAATAAATACTTTTAAATCGAATGAAACAGGAGTCCCTGTGAAAAGGGAATCCAGGTGTCATGTGAGCGTGTCCTGGGACATCAGGTGCTCTGGCGAAGCCCCTGGAACCCGTGAGCACAGGAACCCAAGGCACACTGGGGCCTGGCTTCCTAAGCATCCCCCCGGTTCACACGGACGGCACCGGACCTGGGCCTGGAAGGGGTCCCGGGGCCCCTCCCGGCCGCAGTCCCTAGGGAGAAGGGAAAATCAATGCATCAGCAGAGGAGGAACTGCTGCGCTAGCCGCATCCATGCAGATCAAGTACCCAACACACGGTACAATCACTTCCGGCCTCCCTCCCTCTCCCCGCTCTCCTCTGACCCCGCTCTGCTGGTGGCAATGTCCACTGGACTCCGCTCAGGGCGGCGTGACTGAGCGTGGCCACCTCTCCATCACAGCCCAGGGACCCGTGCCCCTGCCAGCATCACTGCCCCGTTGGCTGCCCTGTGGTACCCCTCCAGACCCAAAAGCCTGGACAGCGGTTACGGTCTGATTTTGATTGTATCCACTCCCTACGTACAAGAATGTCAAGCGTTTCTGCACAATCTCAGTTGTACTTAAACAGTAGATGTGGTGCATTCTCTCATTAACCGCAGTGGAGAGATGTTAAAAATTGACACAATATTCGGATATAACAATGTCACATGAGATGTGTCCCTCTGATGAATTTCATCAACAAGTGCAGGCAAAGTGCTGACAATCAGTTTCCAAACAATATGTGTCTGTAGGTTTTGCGTTTTTGTTTTCTCTTTCTTTTGGTTTTGTGTATGGAACTTGTCCTTCAGTTTGTCTTTAGTTTATATTAAAACTGGGTTGTTGACAACACAGTTATACATGAAGTATGGAAAAAATCAACAGTTGCTGATAGTAAAATGACAGCTCAATGCAATGAATTTGTAAGCTATGTCAAGATCCTTTGAATTAACAGCGTAGTTTGTTCCTAATACCACAGACAATCCATCACTTAATGCAGTTTGTAAAACTCTTCCTTTGAATATTGACTTCCCCTGTATTTTTAAATATTGTTTTCCTGCTAATACTGACTAAGCAAACTGTGATTTTCAGTGGAATCAAATAATGTTTCGATGATTACAATTTTAGGATGTTAAAGCCTCTATCTAACAGGAGACATACTATGGGCTCTTGTGACATCCTTGCTGATTTCTGAGGAGCGTTCACACTCCAATTCTGATTGTTTTCCCTAGGCTGGTGGAAAGGCACGTCCACCCTCGGACACTCGGGCTTACTCGGGTGGGGCTGGGCTCAGGTGGATGAGTTCCTACCTTCATCTCAATCTGCTTGGTGTCCAGATTCTGAAACAGCAGCTTCACACGAGCTTTCCCATCATCTGAAGATCCTTTCAGCTGAGAGAATTTAAATCTCCAGAGCACATTCTGTAAAGGAAGGCAATTATCTAGTGGTTTAGACACAAGAGCTCACTTCTTTAATTAACATCTGCCAATATGTTAAATAATCTATTTAAATGCAGACATTTTCTCGGTTATCTTATGTACACTGAGCACGTGGTGACTTAGAATCTCCACCTTCTCTTTCCGAGTCTAAGAGGCTGACCCCCTCAAGCCACCAGACTTCCTGGGGGTCCCTCCTGTCAAGCTCCAAGGAGTCTGTCCTGGTGCCCAAGCGCCCAGGCCCCCATGGTCTCCTCTTCAATCCCATGCTACCCGCACTGCCTTTCTCCTAGGTTTTCCTTATGTTTAAAAGCATCATAAGCGCTTTTCTCCCTTTTCTTCTTGTAAAACTTTAAAAAATCCACTCCAAGGCCCAGGTCTTGCTACATAGAGTATATGAGACACGGTCAGCAGTGCAGAGAAAATGAAAACCTTTCTCCCGCCCCCTCCCCAGGTTAAGTTCAAATCACTCAATGTTGGTTTCTCCTGAACCAAGCTGGAAAACGTAGGTGCTATTACCTCTTAATACTAGTGCAACAATTGCTAAATGTTTGCTAAGGTACTTTAGAGATGATGTGTACTCTATAAATGCTTACTCTTCAATTAAAAAAAAGGGCTGCAGCAAATAAAGACTTAATGGCTGCCTTTTATAAAAGATAGTCTTTAATTATAGACTCTTTATGATAATAAATCTTTATCTTCCCAGAAAAAATCCCAATAGAGAACAGCAATTATTTTATAGCAAGCTATAAGTTTGTATTAAAAGCATTTATTTTGAAATAATGAACATACGTTTCTCTAAGTATCACAAAAGGCCAAGAGGCTGGGACGTGGGGAGAATTTCAGAGGCGCTGTTATCCCATCGGCTCCTTGGCCCATCTATTCACACCCACACTGGCCTCGAGGCTCCTGGCACATCGTTCTCTTATATTGAATCTTGCAGCCGAACAGAGGCTCTGCAGCTCACGGTCAAGTGTCCCCACGCATGTTCCTTCTCGATGCTGAGAAGTTGGAACCCCGTGGGGTCTCGGGGAACAGTGACTCCAGTGCTTCCACTTTCACGGTCAGTCACTGGGGTCCATGCTGCCCACTCCCCACTCGGGCACCAGGGCCCTTTCAGCTCAGAATCCCTGGACCCACCCAGAATGAGGGCGCTCGGGAGCCGCTTGCATCACCCCTGCGGTAGCTCCAGGAGGCTTGCTGGTCCACTGAGATAAGCCAAAGGAGCAAACCACAGCCACAGCCCGGCCGGGAGGGCCCAGCACCAGCGATGAGACCAGCGGCGGCGGCAGGGAGAGCTCTCGGGCCGCCTGCAACGCCCCCTCCCAGCAGCTCCCATCTCCCAGGGCGTAGCCCCGGCTCGCCCTTGGAGGGCAGGGAAAGACGGCTGTGATTTCAGCCGCTAAGATTCTGTGAAAATGGCCCAAATCTCAGCTGCCTTTAAAAGCACCCACCCTCCAGCTGTCCCGCCAGGAACTGTAATCATGAGGGCGCGCGTCCAGAGGAGCTGGAGGCATCTGGTGTCATGGTTTTGTGAAATTCCTCCCCAAACAAGCAAGACCAGTCCTGCCCTGAGAACATCACCTGGCGTTTGCTCACATTTGCTTATGAGGAAGAAGAGCTCAGCAGTCGTAAGATTCTAGGAATAACCTACCTAATTATCATTTACATAGCATCATAAATGGCTGTTAAAAAAAAAAAAGGCAAGATCAGCATAGGACTTAGAAATATGGCAGCAAATGCCAGAAAGCAGCTAAAACCGTTGCAGGAGGGTACTCTGGGGAGTGAGAGTGACAAGGGACAGTTCAGAATACTGCTTTTCCGTTATACATCTGTTAGTACTAATAAGCCTTTTTAAACTTTGCACACGTATAATTTCGATTAAGGTAAACATTAATAATATTCATTCTAATCATGAGAAAAGCATCAGACGAATCCCAATAGAGGGGCATTCTACAAAATATTGAATACCTAACCCGTGCTCTTGAGAATTGTCAAGATCATCAGATACAAGGAAGTGTGAGAAACTGTCACAGCCAAGAGGACCCAGAGACATGGCCACTAAATGTTATGTGGAATCCTGGATGGGATGCTGGAAGAGAAGCGGGGCATGAGGTAAAAACTAAGGAAATCTGAATAAAGTATGGACTTTCATTCATGATAATTTATCTATATTGGTTCATTAATAGTTACAAATGTACCATACTCATATAATTTTTTACTAATAAAGGAAACTAGGGACAGGATATATTGGAAAAAAAATAGTATAGACAAAAAAGTGCAGCAATCCCTCTGTGAAAGCCCTGCTTATCGTTTAAAGAATCCACAGTGGTCCTTACAATGAAGTCCTTTAGCTGCATCATCGTTATCTGTTTGGTACGTTATTTTTACACTGAAACTGTCCTGCAAGGTGATATGTGGGAAATGCAGCTTGTGAGACGTACACACACAGCTCCCTTGCTTAAAATCATGCACTCATGTCACATGGTGGCCCATTTGGGGTGAGGTAAGATGTCCTAAATGTGGGAGCGGGAGGACAGCCTTCGGGGGTGGCCCCCTTCCCACAATCAGGAATCTTCAAGTCACTAACGGTGGCCTCTTTGAATTCTTTCTGAACTTCTAAGTACCTATAAATGGTAATTTTTATTTAAAAAAAGAACTTTCCGTTGCCATTATGGATGACATTTCTGCACATTTTATCTACAGGTGGTTCCAGGTAACAGTCTAACTTGAGGACTCTGAGCTTTTCTGCACGACTGGACTTTCCAGGCCAGAACCTGACACGCTGTCCGCTCACAGCTCAGAGATGGCGCCTTGACTGACCGCTAAGCCCAGCAATGCCCGGGCTGGCTCAGCAGCCTCGGGATGCGTTTGGAGGGGCCCTGGGTCTCCCTGCCAGCCGCCTGAAGGCTGGAGGGAACCCTGATCTCTAGGACTCAATCTTGGAAGACAGAAAATGTCTTTCCAGCATTTCAGTAATTAAAGAACAGTTTTACAGTTAAGCGAGTGTTACAAGAAATATGCTAACATTTATGTTTTATTTTTATGACTGAAGGAGGTTAATGATAACCTTCCTTTGTAGCAAATTTGAATTATTTTAATTATTATTACACACTGATAGTGGACAACTGACATAAATTGATAATAAATTGATAATTATTAAAACATTCAACAAATAACCCAACTAGCAGTTCCAGAGACTTCATGAGAAAAGGATGAGGCACTAGAGCAGATTCACCGGTTGGCATTTTCCTGGGCGGTCCTGTGGAATCATTCTTCACTCCTCCAGTCAGGCCAAAGCCAACTCTTCATTTCCCCTCCTATGAGAAAGTCAATTCCCTGTTTTTTCCCCAAAACTATCCTTTCTGTTCCTCCACCTCGGTCTCAGCTCAGCCCTGCAGCACCATCAAGTTTCAGCCTAACAAACGGGTGACGTAGGGGATGAGGCCCATCACGAGGACCACCCCCCATCACCCTGATACAGAGACGTCAGTTTTCTGCTATGCATGGGGACCATCAGAAGGTAAAAAGAAAATGTGGATGCACGTTGACATTTAGAGACAAGGTGAATGCCCCAAGTAATAAGTAAACATGGAAAGACGTTCCCTTTGTTTCCAGGTTCCAAACATTTGATGCCGTGCACATGGGCAGTGCCAGAGTCCATGGCCCATGGAGGACACGCAGCCCGGAGGAGGGGCTGGTCCGTGGCCCCATACACGTGTGGTCTGATGTCCACACTCTGTTTTCTAAGTCTTGTTACGTCCTCTCCCACTTCTGCTTAGTTACAGCAGAGATGGGACGTTGGTTGGCCCTAAACCAGAGGGATCAATAAAAAATAGGTCAGTTTGGAAATGGGCAGAGATGTACTTCATTTCTATCATGGAAGTGCGGGGGGCACCGAGGATGGAGTTCTAGTTCATTCTGGGTTAATATTTTAAAACTAGTTTGGAAATTTAAAAATATTAGGTAATGATCTTCTTACTTACTTTGTAAGTGCAGAAAACGTTTCCAGGTCAAACGTATTTCTTCTCCCCTGTGATTTCAGATCTTCTCAGCTTAACTCATCTTTATCAACGTTGAAAAGGAGAACTGATGGTGAATGAATTCATGCTTGGAAATAACTGTTCAGCTCTTCTCTGCCAGGCATAGAGGTGGGGGGTTAAGAAATGTGACCTCACGTGTGCTTCTGAGGTGGACGCCATGCAGATGCCCAGCATCAAAATTTGGGCTGTTACCAAATTCGAGGGGCTTTTTTAAAGCATTTGGTTAGTAAGTAGCACTGCCACGTTGTGTATTTAGTTTTACCCACACATCATACACAAATGGTCTGATCTAACGGTGTAATGTGGTATAGGAGTGCTAATTATCTTGTGAAAATAAGTGTGATAAATCCCAATCTAAATATTTTGGGGGCCCCAAACTTTTCCATAATGACTTACATAAAGGGCATATGGAGAAAACCTCATTTTCATAATGTTCATAATTATTTCATATTCAGTAATTATTTAATTATTTTCATAATTATTTCATATCAATCTAGAAATACTGAAATCCTATTAGTACTGGACTTGCAAATGTCATCCTACATTAAAAGACTGAAGATATATCAAATGAAGTAAAATTATAACTATTTTATATATTTACAACCCACTGGTATACTCTTCACTGTTAGGTTGAGAAAGCTTTTTTTTTCAAAATTAATTCAAATATTGTAAGTTCTGAAAATAAAATTTCAAAAGGAATCCATGAAACAAGCCTCTAGAATAACTTTCTTTTTTTCTTTGTCATTTTTTGCTTTCATTTTCCATTACTGTCTACTGTTTATTGTGTAAATAAACGTATAAGTATTAGGCCAGAACTTCTTGAAATAAAGAAGAAATCACAAGAAAAATGTGGAGTCAAGAGTTCACCTTCAAAGGGAAACAGGTCAGGAGAGGGTTCTGGCGTCTGAACCAGAGGGTCAGATGAGCAAAAAGAAGGTTTAATCGGAACTTTATAAAACGTGACTGAACAAGAGTGGACCGGACGTGAGTGGGTGAGGGCTCCGCCGAGGGCGGCACGAACGCAGAGCCTGCGGTGCCTGAAACCTGCGGCCGCGAGCGCCAGGCGTGGCTCAGCCCCGACGTGCCCGCCGGACCAGCCGCAGCTGCCCACGCCTCCCGCAAGCCCAGCGGCTGGAGAGGCCGCTCCGTCTCCAGCAGGGGCGCCGCGGGGCAGCGGCATATTGAGCAGAGCGAGGCGGTCAGGGCCATCGATAAACTATTTCAACTAGGAGAGCTCAGCTGAGTGACGTGATTAGGTTACCAGGACATTTAACACGACGGCCCGGCTGGGCACAGCGGTAAGAAACACAGTGTACCTGCTTCTAGCTCTATTCGATGAGCGTGAGGGCGAAGTGGGGAAATGTGCGGGATTCAGGGATGGGAAGAGTCTCCCAAGGACCCCGGGCCTGGACCTGCCTGCCCGCTGCCGGGAAACAGCGGGACACGCAGAGGGCGAGGCCCTAAAGGGAGAAAGACCCGGGGCAGCAGGGAGGCAGGGAAGCTCAGTGGGCAGGTAGGAGAGAGGGTGTGGGCGTCACGGGCCACCCGTGGGCTCCCCAGAACCCCCAGCGGCTCCGGGGGAGCCACAGCGACCCGTGCAGACCTAACCCGGCTGCACAGGCTGCAGGCCTGTGGGACGTGGGCCTTTAGGGAAGCGGCTTCCCGTCCTCGGCGCCGTGCCAGCGGGGTCTTCTGCTGGCGCCTTGGGGACATCAGGGTTCTGGGCCTCGGGGTGCCCTGAAGGGAGAGTGCCAGGCGCTCGCTTCCGACCTCTCACAGTCACTCACACCCTCCCCGGCCTGGCCTGGCCCCGACAGAGTGACACCGCACAGCAGGGACCCCACGGGAGACACGGTGACCCCGGCCAGCTCACTGGGCACCGGGTGTTATGCAAACCGTGACCAAAGAACCAGACCTGCTGGCCATGAACAACGTGCCCACGGAAAAGCTGACAAGGAGTGGAGGCTTTGCTCCTGGTCTGAGCAGGCGAGGCCCTGGCTGCCAGCCTGCACAGAGCCCGGAGCAGCCAGCGAATGGGAACCGGCTTCAGAAACGCACTCTGAAGGCGAACTCTGGAAAGTCGTGGTTTAGATGTCCTGACACACAGGATTCCTTGAACCACAAAGCAAGAAACAGACGTTATAAATCAGGGTTGCTGGTTAACAGCTGTGTTCAGGGCTTCTCCCTTCTCTGGGGGAGGTGCTCTGTCACTTCCCTGTCTCCGAGGACACGTGGAAGGAGGTCGTGCATGTCTGGCTAAAGGCCAAACAGCATGAACGGCGAGTCATGGAGCCCGAGCTGGTGGGAACCGTGGGTGGACCAGGCACGTGGGAGGATGCCCGCACGGGGTCGGGAGCCTTGGTCCCCTCTGTGACCTGGATGTCGGAGGGCAGACAGGAGAGCCTTCTCAACTCCAGTTTTATGCAAGCAGACCTCTCGTCATTATAAACAGTCTGTGGACCCCTATTGGGGAAACATGGTAACCATCTTCCTGGGAGGAAGGAAAGTGACAAGGGCACAGTGGGTTTCTGGTCCAGAATTCTGTGAAGGGTGTGGACTCCTACACAGAACGGGGTTCCCTGCTCGCTCTGCGAGGCCGCCCTGTGCACTGCAGATGTTCGACCTCATCGCTCACCCTCCCCACTAGATGCTGGTAGCAACTCCCTTCCAAGCCGTGACATTTCGGTGTCCCTGGCAGGTCTCACTCCTCTTCCCATCACAACGGTGCTCTCCCCTCACCTCCGTTCTTAATTAGCAGACAGTGGATTTTAAAAAATATCGAAGGACAAAATACTGGCTTCATGTTTGCAACAAAATTCTCAGCACTTGTGTGGGTGGGTGAACACCCAGACCCCTTCGAGAGGCTGACGGGAGTGGGTCTCGTTTCCCATCCCTCACGCTGGTTGTTTAATGTCCAGTGAAACTGAAATCCCGTCACGGCTCACAGGTGTGGAATCAGCACCTGGTCAGCTCCACCAGGGCAGCTCCACCCAACCAAACTGCCCAGGTGTTAGGTCCGGCAGGGGTGAGGGGTCTCCCCAAAGCGCTCAGTCAGTGCAGAGGGTCCTCCCCCTGAGCGGGACAGCCCTGCCGACCTCCCCCTCCCCACCCCAGACCCCTGGGCACCTGCCCACGGGCACCACATGGTGTGGTGTCAGTCCTGCCCGGCTCTGGGGCTTGTGAGATCCTGGGAGCCTGAGCTTTCAGAGAGAAGGTCCACCACGAAGGATAACTTGCACAGGACACGAGACTGTCAGGGCTGGTGATGGCTGAGACACACACAGGTGTTAATGGCCCTGAAATGTAACAAAACGCACCGTTGATGGGCGCCTAGCCCCAGATGCCTGGCCCTTACCTTTGTTTTGCTGTCAAAGCAGGTGAATCCCAGAGCGAAATCCACTGTGAAGCACAGAGTGTCTCCTTGCCAACTGCACACGTACGTTTTGGACTAGAAAAAAGTATTAATTGTGAGAAAACGTTCTTTAATAATGAGGTTTAACATTAATCAGGTAGTTACAATACTTCCCCCAGTCAAAACCTATTTTTTTTAAAAGTGTTAACGTGTAAACCACCTGGAGGGAACCTGGAGGCCCGAGGTCACATGAAACCTGGGACACGGCTCACACGGGCAGCGTCCCTAGCTTTTGGTCTGTCAGCAAATTGTAGAAGTTGGACCATCTGCACGGGCGTCACTCTAACTAGAAATAAACCAGCAGAGCACACAGAGCTCCATTCGCCGAAGTCTCTTTGAAACACATCCCAGATTAGTAAATCCCTGTTGTGACTCATTCCAGAAGGACCATCCCTGTTACACAAATGGGGGGTATTGTTTTGCTCCTACAAATTGCCTCGGCACAGGCCAGGCTGGAAGTGTGTCCAGGAGAACCTAGACCCGGCTGTTCTTGGGAAACCGTCCGAGGAGGAGTTTGATGTAAAACGAGAACAAAGGACAGAAAAACGGCAGCAGCGACATCACCAAAACCCAAACCAAGGACCGAGGACCTCTCATGGGTGGCAGATTGCTGTGAGGGGCCAGCATTCCCCGCTCTGGGGCTGGTTCAGGTAGGGCGGCCTCAGCTGTCACGTGCACTTCTGTGGGCCCAAACCAATCTCCACGGGCCACCTGGTTTCCAGGGACCAGCGCTGTGAGGACGCGGGCACACGCAGGCACATACACACATGTGCACACACATGCACATGCACGTGCACACTTCCAGCCACGTCGGGCAAAAGCACAGAAACGCAGAGGCCTGTCCTCTACTGTCTGGGCACCGCTCTTAATATCAGGTGTGACTGCAGGAAGGCGAGCCCTGAGGTCCCGGGAGCACAGTAGTTACAACCTTGAGGTTAACCTGCAGGTAAAACGCTCCACTCAGCGGGAACCTCACCATCGGTCTGGACAGGAAAACGCGGCAGTGCCCCGTCAGCTGAACCCGCAGGCTTGTGGCTTGCTGGCTCTGGGAGTGTCAGTCACTGTGTCTTTTCAGCCCTGCCCTTGGTCTCCTCTGTGGGGACTCTGATGACATGGGGGCTTCATCCCCCGTCCCTCCCTTTACTCCCTGAGCCTCGCCTCCAGTGATCCAGCTTTCCGTCCTGAAGCTTCCCTGTGTCTGCTCTGCACCTCGCTGCCTTGATCTCTCTGCTGAGACCGTCCAGTCTCCATCTGTTCACTGTGCTGGCTCTTGTTTTGGAAGCACGGTTATCGGGGCTGCTGGAAAGCGCCCGTGGATGCTTCTAATCTCCCCTGGTCTTCACGCTGGCTTCTGTGGTCGTCTTCATTCATTCCGGATCTTCCAGGTTCTTGGCAGGAGCAGTGACCGTCGATCCACACCTGGCTGTTTTTGAATTTCGAGACCCTTCATCTGTTCTAAACCCTCTGTTGCACCCGACTTGCTCTGACGCGTCTTCCTCAGGGGAGGGGGCCGCCCTGTAGCCGGGTTCCCCGCTCGGCCTCTGGAGACGCAGGGCTCCCTCTCCTGCTGGGCAGCGATGGGCATCGGCCACGTGGTCCCCACGGACAGCCCGGGGGCGTGCCTGACTCGGCCCCCCAACAGCACTGGCAGGTCTGGGGGCCTCGTCCAGCCCGGCGCATGGGGGAGGATCAGGTCACACTGGAGGAGGGAGGCCCCGACCCAAGCTGACCGGGGTCCTCGCAGGACGGCGGCGGCAGAGCGAGTGCCGGGGGCCACCCAGCATCGCCGAGCGTACGCGTTCCCGTGAAGATGCGCGCTCACGTGACCTCAGCGCCGCACGCCGTCCAGGACGCCAGGACTGATGTCCCGGCAGCCCGGCCCCTCCCCACAGGCACACGCGGCGGGAAGGCGGCAGGAGAAGGTCATGCCCTGCAACGGTGGGACCCGGGTTTCTGTTCATGAAGGTGGATCAGAACAAGCCACCCCCCTCAGGGGAGGCACGGAGGGAGAAGCTAGAGGCGGCTTTGATTCCTCGGAGCTGCCGCTTGAGGCTCCGCGCTGGGCAGGGACCCGGTGCTGGTGCCACGTGAGGGCTGCGTCTCGGGAGCCCCGGGAGGGCCGTGTCCTGCCCCGCGTCTGGGGCGAGTGTCCATCGCCTTGTGTGCCCTGCACCTGGGCTCAGAGCGGGAAGGCCGGGGCACGTCCCCTTCACTGCCGCCCCCGTGAGCTCAGCCCTCTCCGGACGTGAGGCTCTGTTACCAGCGACACTCTCCGAAGACCGTGCTCTTCTGAGAAACGTGATCTGTCTGCAGACCCCGGGCCGGGCAGGTGTGCGTCCTGCCGCGCCTCCGCTCCGAGCGGGGCTCCCACGCCGGCAGGGCGTCCAGGGAGGGCGCTTCGGGCGGGTCGGTGGGTGTCTGAACAGCGCAGGGGGTTCAGGAACCAGGGGTCGCCCCGGAAGACGGGCAGGTGGTCCGTGCGGGTGGGGTGCTTGCACTTCGTCCCCTAAACAAAGGGGTGACGGTGGCCCCAGCACGCTCGGGTTCTGTGAAGGTCAGGTGATCAGTACCTGCGTAGCTCACAGCAGTGCTTGGTAAGCGTGAGCACCAGACGGGTGAGCGAAGGCTTCTGTGGGCGCTAGTCTGCCAAATTCTAAGCTGGGTGAACAGACCCTAGCGCAGGGGTGGGTGACGGCAGGCACCACCAAGCTCACTCGGGAGAAGCTGAAGGTGAGCTCTCCTCCCCCGGCAGGGGACCGTGCCGTCTGCAAGTTCTACTTCCGGAGACGTTTCCTCCTGTCATGGCACTTCGGGGGTACGTTTTCCATGTCCTTATATAAGGCCTTTGGGGAAAGTTAAAACTAAGGAATACTTGAGGCAGGAAGATGGGTAACTTATTGCAGAGGACATTTCCTTTTAAAAGAGTCTCTCTCCCCATATAAGTCTCTGCACCCTTTGGGGAAATGATGCTGGGAAGTTGATGTTATCTGGGTAAACGGGGAGTGGAATCCTCGGTGCCCAGGTGCTGTGCTGGCCCAGGACACATTGACCTGCTGTGTGTGGCGTCCGTCCCTCTGATGCCTGGGCCGTTAATCTGAAAGGAGCCTGGGCCAGACCCACCTGCTGATCTTGGCGAGTCTCCAGGGAGGCTGGAGCTCACCTGGGGATGGGGAAGGTGGCCGCAGCCTCTTTGGGAGTGCGTTTGACCACGAGAATACTGGTGCTGGTGAGTGCCATTGTGGAGTCTTCCCTGTAGCCTATTGGTGCCAGGACCCAGCTCCACCCACCAGCCAGTCGGCACCAGTCCTGGGACCCTCCAGACTGAGCAGCCAATCCTGTGGGGACCCAGGATTCTGCCCACCCACCAGAAAGCCAGCACCAG
Source organism: Balaenoptera physalus (assembly GCF_965194825.1). Lineage (NCBI taxonomy): Eukaryota > Metazoa > Chordata > Mammalia > Artiodactyla > Balaenopteridae > Balaenoptera > Balaenoptera physalus. Next base: position 97,441,755 of record NC_138894.1, read on the forward strand.
CACTGGGTCCCGCCAAGGGACCTGGCACCACAAGCAGGCCTGGACCAGCCCTGGGCACCCCCAGGCCCTACACCTAGTTGCATGGGGACACAGACCCACCATCGGCCTCCAGCAACCTCTGCACGAGGCAGGGCGTGGCAGCCAACTGGGCCAGGGACCAGCCCAACCTGTGACTGTGCCCACAGCAGTCAGCCAACCACCCCACACACGGAGGCACCACTAGAGCACACAGCTCTGATGACCAGAGCGGAGTGTGCTGCTAGGACCCTCAGGATGTCTCCTGCATGAGGCCACGTCTCCAAGACTGGGAAAGGTCACTGACCTACCTAATACACACAAGTAAACACAGAGAAGCAGGCACAATGAGGCAAGGAAGCAAGATGTTCCAAATGAAGGAATAAGATAAACCCAAGAATTAGAACTAAGCAAAGTGGAGATAAGCAATCTTCCTGATAAAGATCTCAAGGTAATGATCATAAAGCTGCTGAGAGAACTCGGGAGGAGAATGGACACAGTGAGGAGTTTGACAAAGAGGTAGAAAATATGCACAGAAGAGCCAAACAGAGCTGAAGAACACAAAACAAATAAAAATACACTAGAAGGAATCAACAGTAGACTAAATGATACAGAGGAACAGACCAGTGAACTGCAAGACAGAACAGTGGAAATCACCCAAGCTGAACAGAAAAAAGAACTTTAAAAAATGAGGACAGTTTAAGAGACCTCTGGGACAACACCAAGCGTATTAACATTCACGTGGTAAGGGTCTCAGGGGGTGAAGAGAGAGAGAGAGAAGGGCTCAGAATGTAACTGGAGAAATAATAGCTGAAAACTTCCCTAACCTGGGAAAGGAAACAGACATCCCAAGTCCAGGAAGCACAGAGTCTCAAACAGGATCAACCCAAAGAGGACCACCACCAAACACACTGTAATTAAAATGGCAAAAATTAAAGTTAGGGAATATTAAAAGCAGTGAGAGAAAAGCAACAAATAACACAGAAGAGAATCCCCAGAAGACTGTCAGCTGATTTCTCAGCAGAAACTCTGCAGGCCAGAAGGTAGTGGCACGATATATTTAAAGTGATGAAAGGGAAACACCTACGACCAAGAACATTCTACCCAGCAAGGCACTCATTCAGCTTTGATGGAGAAATCAAAAGCTTTACAGGCAAGCAAAAACTAAAAGGGTTCAGCACCACCAAACCACTGAGCAAGAAATGTTAAAGGGATTTCACTAAGTGGAGAAGAAAAGACCACAACCAGAAACACGAAAATTATGAAAGGAAAAATCTCCCTGGTAAAGGCAAACATACAGTAAAGATAGTAGATCAACTATTATAAAGCTAGTAGGAAGCTTTTTAAAAGGTAGTAAAATCATCTATATCAACAGTAAGTACTTAAGGGATACACAAAACAAAAGAATGTAAAATATGATGTCAAAAACATTAAACGTAGCAGGATGGAGTAAAAATGCAGGGTTGATAGAATGCATTCAACTTAAGAGATCATCAATTTAAAATAACACACACACTCCCACACACTCACAAAAACACACACTCACACACTCTCACATGCACACATACACTCACTCACACACACTCACACTGTCACACAACACACACACTCACACTCTCACACACACTCATACACACACACTCACCCACTCTCTCACACAACACACACACATACACAACACACACTCACACACACTGTCACACACTCATACACACACTACACAACACACACTCACACTCACATACACACACACACAAACTCTCAGAGACACACACTCACACACACTCGCACACACACACATATATATGTTGATATATACATAAACTTCATGGTAACCAAAATCCAAAATCTTCAGAAACACACACAAAAAAGAGAAGGCAATCAAAACATAACACTAAAGATAAGTCATCATACCACAAACAAAGAGAGCAAAAGGAGAAAGGAACAAAAGAGAACTACAAAAACAACCAGAAAAATAATTAACAAAATGGCAATAAGTACATACCCATCAATGATTACTTTAAATGTAAATGGAATAAATGTTCTAATCTAAAGACACAGAGTGGCTGAATGGATACAAAAACAAGATGCGCGTACATGCTGCCTACAAGAGACTCACTTCTGATCTAAAGACACACACAGGTTGAAAGTGAGGGGATGGAAAAAGATATTCCATGCAAATGTAAATGAAAAGAAAGCTGTGGTAGCAATACTCATATCAGACAAAATAGACTTTAAAGTAAGACTGTTATAAGAGACAAAGATGGACACTACATAATGATCAAGGGATCAATCCAAGAAGATATAACAATTGTAAATATTTAGGCACCCAACATAGGAGCACCTCGATATATAAGGCAAATATTAACAGACATAAAGGGAGAAATTGACAGCAACACAATAATAGTGGGGGACTTTTAACACCCCACTTACATCAATGGACAGATCATCCAGACAGAAAAACAAGAAGAAAATACTGGCCTTAAGTGACACATTACCAGATCTATCTATCTATCTATCTATCTATCTATCTATCTATCTATCTATCTATATGCCATCTATCATCTATCTATGTATCGAGGGGGAGAGAGAGAGGGAGAGACAGAGAGAGAGAGAATTGGGGATAACAAAGCAGCTTAGGCAATAGCAGCAGATGACGGATACTGCCTGAATGACACGGGAACACAGGTTATTCACACAGCTGAGTTGAGGCCGAGAGATCAGTGACAGAGCAGTTCTGGGAGGGGAGGGACTCAGAGACACAAGTATAGGTGTGGATGCCAAAGGACAGGGTATATCCCGATGCTAGTGCATATATATATATATATATATATATATATATATATATATATATATATGAACATCTCACAGTGAATGTTTAGTAAGTGTTGAATTGTGTGACTCACAAATAAAGCTGAATGTTTCCATCGAAAACAGAAATGTTTATTTTGTAAGACAATGTATGGATGCAGTATTTGGAATTGGTGATTTTGTTGACAGTGCCTTTAATGTTCTACTTGTTTTCTGAAAACTTACCTCTATGTGAAATCTTAAAAGGTAAACCCAAGTTAGTCTTGTCTTACTCAAGATTACATGGAGTTCTTTTTTTAGGGATACAAACATAACCTTTAAAAGAAAGTGGTTTGGAGTCTTATGCCAGAAGGAAGTAGATGTCAAGAAACGTACCCTATTTTTAGATTGTTTTATACGTTTTTGGGAGGCAGCTGATCTGTGATATCATATGTTGGAGACTCTGGGTTTACAGTGAAAAACTAGGACAGGATCCCCCCATTATTGAGCTTGGATTCCAGATAAATGCATGGAATCGTGATTCTCCGCCACATTTTCAGGTCACATCGGTGTTCCCTTCCTGTCCTCATCCATCAGAACCAGAATGGTTACAGCCTGGAAAGAGGAAGGTTTAAAATGTGAACAATTAATAAATGCTAATTTGGCTGTGCTCTTCCATGATGGGAATGTTAATTGGAAGACTAGATTGACCCCGAAATAAATTCAGGAGCAGAAATAGAAACGTTACAAGCAGCGCTCTGAGTTCCCATTTAATTAAATTAAGCTGTGATGGTTTTTAGAGAAATGAGTTGCTGAGCTGTAACCTAATCCATACTCCAGCATCTTCCTGGGAAATACGCAGAAGAGCTCATTTGGACCAAGAACAGCACTAAATAGCACCTCTCACAATTACACAGATGTCGGCGATTCACTCTGGAGACTTTCAAATATTTACCATGGCGATTACTCAATTTAGAGTTTTCAAACAAAATTTCCAAGGAGAGCACAGCTCCAGGAGTCTAGATATGTTTTCTCATCAGCGGCTCTGTCTGTATTCAAACAGCTGGAGAAGGAACACGGGCTCTTTAACTGTTTAATCCCCAAGCGGTATGGACGCGGCAGCCCACTCGCATCCCTAAACGTTGCTCGGCGGCTATCTGTTCCGCACGGGTGCAACCCGAGGGTGACCAGTGTCCCTGCGGCCTGGGGGTCACGCTACATCCAGAAGGAAAGCATGGAAAAATAGGGTGCGGGCGGAGGACGGGCCGCAGATGCAGAAGGAGCTGCATGGGTGCTGCCGTGTGGGAGGGTCAGGGGTGCAACGTGGGGTAGTCAGTGAGCCCCGAGGATCAAGGCCAGAAGTCCGCCATGGCCCAGACAGTTTCATGGGCCCGAGCGGCAGACCTGGACCTGCCTGCAGTGTTGTCCCCGGCTGCCTCGACGCACGGCTGCAGGAACAAAAGGACGCACTGTCTCTGCCACTGACAGGTTAGGTTAGGATCTGGGGGTGGAGAGGAGACACACAGGAGCCTGGGACGGTCTCCCTGCTGCGCGCTGGTGCTTACGGCCAAAGGACAGCGGGCGGCACCCCCGGGCCCGAGTGGAGGCCCGGGGGGCTCAGGCAGACAGGAGGGCACGGTGGTACAGCCCGGACCCGCAGCCTGATCGCGAATGCTCGGGAGGACCGGGATTCAGGGCGTCAGCGCGGGGAGGGCACAGACCGTCTGCCGTCCTCCTGGCCGCGGGGGCTCGGGGCCGTCTGCAGGCCTGGAGGACAGGCTGCCTTCCCCGGGCTCAGAGGACCTGAAACCCCAGCCCCGGTGCTCCTTTCAGCTCAGCCGCAGACCTACGACGGCCACGTCTGCCTTAATGTCTGCATTTTGAGCATCTTGATTATATTTTAAACATAACTTGGAAAGTGGAGGTGCAAGTTCTCTGTGGTAAAGGGATGAACAAAGGGCGCTCAACTGACTTTAATGAACAAAAGTAGAGGCGACACCAGGAAACGCAGGGGGCTCTGCTGACGGGGCTGGCTGTGAGGGGGAAAACCACTCCAGGAGCAGGAACTAAAGACACCGGGCTGGAAAGACGTTCCAGAGAGGGCTGTGCGGTAAAGCCAGGGAGAGCCACAGTGAGTTACGCGTGACGAGATTTTGCAGATACAGGAGCTGGATTCTCTTGTTTGGTAGAATTTGGGAGGACTGTAATTTTAAAGCCAACTACACAGATGCCACTTAGCCCAGCTTGAAGCCTGGCTTCCTCCACATCCTGGCCGTCGTTTTGACTTCAAAAGCACGCAGTTGCACTTTCTTATATCCACAGTGTTTCCAGCTGAAAGAGTTGTCAGTTCATGAGCAATAAATGAATAACAGATTCCCTGGGAAGATGTTCACATCATCAGAGAGAACTACAACTGAGCAAGGGTATCTCGGGGCCTCAGGAGGAACCAGGCTTGGTTTCCGTGAACGTCTGCGTGGGACCCACCGTGTGGACCACGGATTTCAGAGAACATCACACAGCTGAAGGGAGGCTCCCTTCTCCCCCCCTAGCACTGAGCATCAGGGGACTCGGTACATTTTTACAGCCTGAACAAGAGATAAATGATGACACAGAATCTTTTCACATTCAAAGCAGTGCTGATAAATGAAGGAGCTGCTCCCAAACCCTCACCCAGAGCGACTGACGCCAGGCCAGGAAGGAGAAGGAACCCAGAACTTCCGGGTGGAGTTAAACCCACCCCACGACGCTGCATCTGTTTTCTCACTTCCAGCCGTGCGAACTCCCCCGTGAAGGGCAGCTGCTACTCCCAACAACGCGGATTATGACGCACACTACCTCAGCCGCTGAGTCCTTACACACCCCAACCTGGGAGAGATTTATTTGCTGTCCCGAAAAGGGAGAAGCGACCCAGACACATGAGCTGTTTTATGTTCCTGCTGGATCATTAAGTTTGAGAGGAAGGGCCATCAAGTGCCTTAAAATATGACAAAGGTCCGGGTGAATTCACAGCAAACACGGCTGGTGAGCAAACACCAGGGACCTGACTGCGCCGTTGGCTGAGGGCGCTGCCTTTACACGGCGTTGGAGGCCGTTTCCTCACACTGAATAGAAAGACTGATGTAAACGAGATGAAAGCTCTGCCTCACTTCTCCCTAAATTCACCCATTTCATCTACTGGGCACACTTGACGTAGGGACCCAGACGAGAAACGCTCAACTCCTGACGACTCCTGTTTTCTGGAATACGCGCTACAGCTGCTCTACCTTATGTCTCAGGTACCCGAGCAGGTTCTATCAGAGACGAGCGAGTCACTCACCCCCGTCCTCTGCACGTCCAGGAAGGTGGCCCTCTGGAAGGACAGCTCCCACGCAGCCAGCTCGCTCCCCAGCTCCACGCTGAACACGTGGCTCCTGCCGTGGCCGACGAGGACGCTGAAGCAGAAGGGCCTGTGGTCCCTGCGGTTGGGGTCCTGGAGACCCAGACAGAGGCTGGCTTGGGCCCAGCAGTCATCCGGAAGCCAGAACTGAAACAGAGAGGGGGGCACGCAGGTTAGAGGGGACGGCCCCTGGGTGACCGGTCCACGGAGGGCGCCCGGGACAGAGGGGCCTCTCCCAGGCTGGGGGCTGGGGCCACACTCCACCAGGTGACCTCCCAGCCACGCGCCTGGATTCAGGAGCAGCGTCCCCCGACGTCGCTGCCGTGGAAACGGGCCCATAAGTTAATATCTGGGAGTCAGTTACGTCCAACCGCCAATGCTCTGCAAGCATCTTGCACCTAAAATATCAGTGGCCACAACTTCTGTTTCTATGTTTAGCTTTAAAGATAAAGAAAAAAGTCACGAGATGTTTATGCTTAAGTTGAGCACAAAATCAGCAAACACTGAAGACAGCGAGACCACACAACTCTGCCCCCTCTGCCGGGGTCCCCGAAGGGTGACCCGCTCCTCGGCCATGTGCGGAGCGTCTAGGGTCCCCCAGGGACACAAGGCCACCGAGACCTCACTACGTGAACCCAGAGGTCCTGGCCACACAGAAGACGAGTTTTAGAAATAGTTTCAAAACCAAAGGTTGAAACAAGAAAAAAGAGCCGTTGTTCAGTTCCTGGTTAAACATTTAAGCAGAAGACGTGAATCAGCCTCGGCACGTCCGTGGATCACAGACATACCGGGTGGACGTCCTGGCAGCTCTGAACCTCGGGGCAGGGGGTGTCCGCCACCGCCTCGCCTGAGTCATGGACGCGCCCAGCTAAGGAGCAGCTGCGTCAGGCTTCACGCGGGGACCAGGAGTGATGGAGCCCGGGGCCTCCAACGAGTCAGCGCCTCAGGCCGGAGCCTGCTCGTAACTCCCTCTGTGTCTCTCTGTCTCCCTGTGTGCGTGTGTCTCTGCATCTGTGTCTCTGTACCCTGGAGATTCACGTCCGTCTTCGTCTCCCGCTCACCCACCCGCTGCACAGACACCCTGAAGAGTCCGCGCCAGGCCCTGCACTAGGGTGGCATCTGCCCACACGGCCTCCCCGGGGAAGGGGATGCAGGTGGACATCCTGCCAGGGCTGATGAGACGTGGCGTGAGCCACAGCCTGGTGGCAGCAGGAACAGAGGCTGCCCACGGGCTGGGCCTTCACAACCCGACTCCGAGCTATCCGGATCCACGCGGGCTGTTCCGCCAAGCCACACCCACCACTCACACTGGTGGCCAGACTTCATTCCCCGAATCCCCGTGACCCACCCTGTGGGCTGGTCTGGTTTTATGTGGAATGCGCTTCTGCCTTCTGGGCCCAGGCTTGTGAGTGCAGTGGCTGCTGACGGGGGTGGGGATGGGCGCACGGGCTCCGGGTGCCCTCTGCCTTCTCAGGGCCTCGCGGCGGCTCTGCAGGCCCCGATCCGCGCTGTCCCCGCTTCTGCCGCCCAGGAACCTGTCCTCACGCGTCACTTAGACACTTGCTGCCTTGTGGTATGCGACGTGAGGGTGTGTGTGCGTGCGTGTGCGTGCGTGTGTACGGGTGTGGTGTGTGCCTGGTGCACCTGTCCTGATCCTAAATGAACGCGGTACAGAGGCTGCACCTGGATTTTGGAGCCCCCAGGTCCTTGGCCTCAGACTGGCGTGCACAGAAAGTCCTCAGGAAAGAGGGCAACAGGTCCTAAGCCAAGAAGAGCAGGATGCGAGTCAGCTGGCCTGACTTCCCAGAAACTCCGTCCGTAACTACTGACCTTGAGTGTCAGGACTGACCACCAAAGAAGGACTCTGAGCAAGTGTTTGTGCAGGTGGCACTGTCGACGGCACGGCTATGTTCTTTCCTGTACTGGTGTACGTGGGGGGCTGTGAGCTGCTATAGGAGAAAAACAGGCTTTGGGGTCAGACAGACAACACTTGGGACCTTCTTGGCCAATTAATAGCTGTTGACCTTGAGCTTTTCACTTCTAAGCCTAAATATCCATAAAATGGGGTGTAAGAGAAAGGTTGTCATGGGTTTAAAGGACAGCACGGATGAAGCGTGTGGCACCTGCATCCTCGCCCATGTGGCTCGTTTTCTGTTTACATAGAGCCCACCGTCCACAGGCAGTGCTGAGTCGTGGCGTAGACTTAACTTTCACGTCTAACGTATAGCGAACTGTCTCCCGACAAAGTCAGCGACTACACAATCCAGCATCAAGTTTCCAGCTGCCCAGTCCTGATGTGGCCCCCCTGCCCCAGACTGTGAGAAGACAGAAACCATCCTGGGTTCACTTTTCAGAAAACAAAATGCAAAGACTATTTTAGAAAATTACCTGGATTTTTTCCTGCTTCTATTTATTTATTTGAGACGATTATAGCAACAATACAGGAAATTTAAAAGACCGATCATTCTATTATGATCTATCTTTCGTCATCTAATTTGTTTTTATATTTCCTGCATGCAATGTCTCTTTGTACACATAATTCTATAAATGTGTAATGTGATTTTAATGGAGCACTTGAAATATACGACCCTATTAGGTCTTTATTTCTCAGTGGTCGTCTGACAACTCTCCCAATGTTCACTACTTAAGAATATCATTAAAAATTTCCATGCGCACAGCTATTTGACTCTTGCTAATTCCTTGTTTTGAGTCAGTTCTGAGGAGTGAGCGCGTTTGATCGAGCAGTGAAGTGTTTGTGAGCCTTCATTTGAATGGACAAACCTCAGCTCTATGTGCAAGAACAAATAGAAGAGTTAAAAATAACCTTTGAACCACCTGAGAAATCCCAAGAAAGGACACTGAAGGACTTCATAGATGTGATTACTTTCCGCACCTCAAACTGTTGAGCCTCACAAAAATAATGTGCTGTAAATGCTGCAACGTGAGTGAAATCACTGAGCCCTACACAGCTCAGTTCCCCAGATACTTTCTGTAGCTTCTTTCGGAAACAGTAACTCAGTTCTTATGCGCTGCAATGTGTCGTTAAGACTAAAATATCGGGAGCGATTACAAAATTAAAGGTCTCTGAGCTGCTGTGGAGACAGCAAGTGACTGAGGCACCCCCCAAATCGCTTCCTGCAGCCTGACCAGCTGCAAAGGCCCCTCCCTGACTCTGGGCCCCCGCCTGCCATCCTGGGAGCATTTACGGTAGAAAACTCATCCTTCTAAACCCTCTCTCTGCCCCTTGGAAGTGTAGATCTTTTTAAAGCCTCCGCGGGTTCTATAGGGCGAGCCGGGGTGCCATCCACACCCCTGGAGCGCGAATGCCCAGGAATGGGGCCCGTCCTCCTGTCTCTGCGGGCGGGAGCCTCCCTCGCGGGACCCAGGCCAGGCTGCACAGCTACTTCCCTCCACGAAGATGGGAGAGAGGTTCCTCTTCCTTTGGGTGGGGCCCACCTGGGCCACACTCGCCCCTCACCCAGATCGGGAACCCCTGCCCTTTGTTTCAGTGGAGTTGAGGTCAGTCTCTGCCCCCAGTGACGTCTTCCTTGTCTGTTTAACTTCGATGGGTACAGGTTTTCTCTGACCGGAGTTGAGGAGAACTGTATTCTCCTTATTCACAAGGCTGCACTTGAGAGGCGGCTGGAGAACAGGTCACAGGAGGACACTCCAGAGAGCTGCCCGCGAGGCCAGTGCTTCTGACAGGTGAGGCAGAACAGGATTTAGAGAGGTGGCATTTCAGGTCAAAGGACGTGCACTGTTTACATTTTGATAGACCCTTCCTTGCATTGTCACCAACCTTTTCATCTTTGACAGTCTAATTGGCAAACATATTATTTCATGGTTTCCACTTGCATTTCTTTTTTTTTCATTTTTTTAAAAAAATTATTTTATATTGGAGTATAGCTGATTAACAATGTTGTGTTAGTTTCAGGTGTACAGCACAAGATTCAGTTATACATATACATGTAACTATTCTTTTTCAAATTATTTTCCCATTTAGGTTGTTACAGAGTGTTGAGCAGAGTTCCCTGTGCTGTACAGTAGGTCCTTGTTGGTTATCAAAAAGTAAACAGTCCACATCCTTTGACCTAGAAATTCCACCTCTCTAAATTTTTCCTGGTGATACACTTGCACCTGTGTGAAATGATTTATTACATTGTTTGCAATTGCAAAAAAATGGGAACAAATTAAATATCCCTTGATAAGGGCTTGGTAAAATAAAATATGATACATTCATGGAATTGAACACTAGGTAGTGGTTTTAAAGTGGGATCATCTCTTTGTGTATATTGAAGAAAGATCCACAAGATAAACTATAGAGCAAAAAGTGACGTGTGGAATAGTGTGTATGCTTCCATTTGCAGAGGGAAAAAAGAATAGTGTACATATAAAAAAAAATAGAAACGGATTTAGCTGAGCTTCAGGCCAAGGGAACCTGGACCCCACCTGCCTCCAGTGAGGCTTCTGGAACTTACTCCCCCTCTGTGCTTCTGGGTCTCGGCTGTCAGATGGAGATGACAAGGATTAACTCCTCAGTTGGGGACAGGATTAACTCAGGATGTAAATGGAGCACTTAGCAGGGCTCCAGGAGGCTCACTCAGCAAAGGTAAGATATTATTATCAAGATCCTTTGCCAAACATATGAGTAAATTTGGTTCCACTGAAAAATGCAAACGGAATATTCTTACGTTGAGAGTGAATATTTATGCAGGAGGCGCCTCACTGCTGAGCAGTGTTTTTATTATTCACTACGTGGAGGCCGTTTATGATTTAAGTCACGATTGCAATCAAGTCTGATTGATTCAATTTTCTCACCTCTTTCATGGTGAGTGTGGAATACAGACACATAATTGTAAGAACTGGAAAAAGGAATTTTTGGAGAAAGTGTCATAGAAAAACACCACCACAACTACAAAATTTGATTTCTGGACTAAATATTAATGACTATACTTTGAAATGGTGATTATGAAAACAAATCATTAAAAAAATTTTATACTAAAGTGCTAGTTCTTACAATAATCATACATTTATTTCATGTTTTGATAACTGAAGTAAATATTACAGATAATTTAAAACTCATACATGCAAAATGACCAACATCAACAATCAAAGGCACCTGAGAAAAGGGGAGATTTTGTAAGATCACTGTTTAAAGACTCCCAACAAGACACAGAATTCAATCTCCTTTTTAAAAATGTTGAATGCTATACATTTATTATGATTATTATTTACCCTGCATTGAGTTTAATACTTTTGCTGTAGCCATCCTCCTGGCTAATTTCATGATTTCAGTTACTTCATAGCATGTTTATTGATTAAAAATTTTTTTCAATTTTTCTGAAAAGATATGCTGGATAAAAACAGAAGAGGCTGGATAGTTTATTAATGAAGCACACATATAAAATATGACGGTCCTATGAAGACATCCCAATACCAAATGAACATCTCAGATGTCTGGAAAGCCATATAAACAAGTTGAAAATATAAAAAGGCCAGAATGAAATAATGAGGCACCTACATAAAAAATAGAAAAAGGACTTAAAAGTTCCTCTATGATATTCTTTTGTGGAATTTTGATGAATGATTGTGGGATGAAGCTAGATGTTCATGTTATTTTACTATTTCAACAGACAGTGGGAAACAAATATTTCTCTCACTCTTTAAGCCCAAAGGGTCATCTTGTTAATATGAAAGCATCTAATGTGCAAAGGAAACTTACCTTGTGAACTTTAAATAGTACCTCACAGAGGTTATAGGTTTTTTCCGCTTGGACCCAGTCTAATGTGCTCACCTGCAAGAAATATAAAAGAGACACATAAATCTTACGTGTTCTCACCCAAAATAAGGGGAACTGTATGAGGTGATGGAGGTGTTAACTAACTTGATTGTGGGAACCACTTAACAGTGTACATGGATATCAAATCATCACACAGTACACTGTAAATATATTCGATTTTTGTCAATCGTACCTCGATAAAACTGGGAAAAAATTTAAAGTATACATGCAAAAACACATGCTATTTTTAGTATGAGAATTTAAACATTTACAACAATGGAGCTAGTCAATGTGTCTTTACCTTCATTAAATTCTAAACCAGGAGCAGGACAGTTGAAAAAGTATGCCATGGCAAGTTTTGCTGAGTAATTGCATGTCCCCACTGTTGGCGTGAAGTATGAAGATGTTTAGATACATTATTGATACAAGAACCCAGTAACGGCGGAACTTATCTATTACACACAATTGGGCATAATTTTAGGAATTCATTTTGGGTGCCTTTTACATTAACTTAAGGACCCATTTTAGGTTAAATTTAGAGACTGCTCACCCATTCTGCTACGCTCCTAACTTCTGTTAAGCAGCTACTATCTGTGTGTCTGCATGGCCATCTGTGGTTTGAGCTGTCCCCTTCCATTTAGTTCTCCTTGCTGAGGGTCACTTTCCTTTCCCCCCTGGAAGACCCCCTCTCCACGCCCGGCTCCCGTGCTCCCGGTGGGTGACTGCTCAGCCCAGGGTGGAGGTGCCCTCGGACGTGAGTCGGTCCGTGCGTCTCACCCTCTGGGCCACGGTGACTGTTTCAAGGAGAATGTGCCACAGTCAGAGACACAGCTGACACTGAGAAGATGCTTGGACTTCTGGGATGGACCGCTTCTTCCACGGACTTGAAGCGAAACGCTTCCACCCTGAGAGCCTTTGGAAGCTGTGTGGGGACCATGTGGCCATCAGTCACTACGATGTACCCTCACTGGTCATCAGCTGTGACACACACACACCCACTAAGGCAGGATGGTGAGAACAGGGAAGATGGGGGGCCTGAACTCTCTACCTGCCACTCACTTTCCTGTAAACCTAAAAAACAAAGTTTATTAATTAATTTTCAAAAGCAGGTCTTTCTCTTCATTGCCTTCTGCCTTGACAATTTTCTATTTTATCTGACCACATCTGATTTGAAATAGAGCAGAGAGTGTAGATTCTCAGATGTAGTATCTTGGCATATTTTAATATTATTGTGGAACACTTGTGTAGCCCCAGAACTGACACAGAGTAATATTCTATATTAGATACATAATTGTCTAATATGCCTTCAGTCTACAAATCTTCACTTAAATTACTTCTTTCCAGGTAAATATTTTTTTAAATGATAGAATATACTTCCCTAATTGACATCCTTAAAATCACTTCTAATATTTCTTGCATATTCATAGGTAACTGCTATATAATTTATATGTTAATGCTATAAGATGCTATAAAATTGGTTTTATAAGTGTTATTTAACACATGTTAATGGTGTCTGAAAACATGAGTAGCTGAAACATTATTTCTCAGATTCCAATTTGCAAATCAGAAATAACGATTCACGCTAAGAAAGGAGAGCTGAGTGCATGAGAAAGGCCAGAGAATCCTGGTTTAATGCAGCTTTTCCAGCATGCATCAGCACACAGGAGAGACCTGGGGTCACCACTCCCCACCGCCGACTGTTTACTCTTCGTAGGTAACTCAGCCCCAGAAAACCCACCACCTTCCCCCGCCCCACGCTGCTCCTTTCCTGTCTTCCAGACCTTCTCCCTTCTTTTTCCTCGTTGCCTTCAACATCTCCCTTTCCCTCATCCTGAAGGAGCTCAGAAACCATCCTTGAAGACAGGACTTTCTCTTTAATTTTTCCTAATTTATTTGCCACAGAATCTCTGGGCCTTTTAAAAGTTCATTTAGATATTCTGACACAATGTGTTGGCCACAAGGCTCCATGAGTGTGGTCAGGCTTTCTTGGCAAAGACTGCTGGCCCTGGGACAGAGGAGGAGTGAGGGACCCAGGCTGGGGGGTCTGAGAGCAAATCAGCAGGGACACTTGTAGATTCACTCCCCTGGAGGCACTTATTTGTTCTCATTCCAAAGAGAAATGGACCAGAGGCCCGCCTCCCACGCCCTCCCAAGAGAGCTGTTTGCTTCACCTGAGCTCAGAGAGGCTTAAGGACTCCGAGCCCCTCCCGTGTGGCCCAAACCTCTGTGTACACAGAGCCCATCAGCCTCACTCGCCCGCCCATGAGGCCCCGACGGAGGGAAAATGCTGTGACTAATTAACAGTCCCCCTCACAGCCACGACCTCACATTTCATGTCAGCTTAAAGGAGATCAGTAAACATATGGATTAAAAACTTAACATATGGTTGTTTCCGATTTGGGCAATTTGCCTCCAGCGTGAGGATACAAAAATCCAAGGGCAGACAAAAACATGTGCAAATATTTAGGTGTAAATTCACCCACCATATTTTGTGTATTGCCTTTACAATGAGAAGTTGCTGAACATTAAGAGTAAAATTTCTTCTGTTAAATTCAAATGCGCTGGAGTTTCAGACACACTTATGAATACATAAATTAAGTCCCTCAGTGCTCCGTTTCATCCTGTGAGGTATTCAGCTAGCATTTACCACCCCCATCCTTAAACTGAGGAAACTGCTGAATAGAGGGTGAATTAGTGCCTGTGGTCCCACAGCCGGGAAACAGAAAGATTCTGTTTACAGCCCAAAGCTTCCAATCATTCACTTACAACTTTTTCTACTTAGGCTCTTTTTCCTAACATTTTGCAGAGTAATATTTCCATTGTCTTATAAAATCTTTCAGCCCCCATTTTCAAGTATGCTTTTGTTATTTTGGATAGTATAGGAAAATGATTTAAATCAGCATAATGCCGTTATGTAAAGGTAATTTTGATTTTTTTTTTTTTTCTATTTAAAAAGTTACAGTATTTCTGGTTCTGCATGTAAGGAGCTTGAACATCACCACTCCTAAATAACAATCAGCCTGAAACAGAACGGATGGAAAAATCAACAACTCTTGTTGGATCCATAACAGAGGGGAGGACACAGGGCCAACCATGGCCCCCAAGCACATATACATTGACAGCAAGTGGATGGAGAAAGTATTCCATGTTAACACTAATCAGAGGAAAGTAGAGGAGCTATTACTTTCCTACAGAGCACACTTTACAATAAGGAATGTTATCAGGGATAAAAAGTGTATTACATAAAGATGAATGGTCAATTCTCAAAGGAGACATAACAATACTTAACATGTGTGCACCTAACAACAGAGTGTCAGACCATGTGAGGCAAATACTCACAACCTCCAGCCATGAGAATGGAACTCGAAGCTTCTCCACTAAGACCAGGAACGAGCAATGATGCCCCCTTTTCACCATCTAACTGGAAGTCCTTGCTGTGGTATATGGCAAGAACCACATGTAAAAGGTGTACAGATTGGGAAGGAAGACATAAAACTGTCTGACTGCAGATCTTCCCTGTAGAAAACCTGAAGGAGTTGACCAAATGAAACAAACCAAAAACCTCCTGGAAATAATAAGCAATTATAGCAAGGTTGCAGAATATAAGGTCTACATACAAAAGTCAATCACCTTCTTGTATGCAAACAATGAACAATCAGAATTTGAAATTAAAAACATATTACCAGGGCTTCCCTGGTGGCGCAGTGGTTGAGAATCTGCCTGCCAATGCAGGGGACATGGGTTCGAGCCCTGGTCTGGGAAGATCCCACATGCCGCGGAGCAACTAGGCCCGTGAGCCACAGCTGCTGAGCCTGCGCGTCTGGAGCCTGTACTCCACAAGAGAGGCCGCGATAGTGAGAGGCCCACGCACCGCGATGAAGAGTGGCCCCCACTCGCCACAACTAGAGAGAGCCCTCGCACAGAAACGAAGACCCAACACAGCCAAAAATAAATAAATAAAAAACAAACAAACAAGCAAACATATTACCATTTATATTAACATCCCCAAAATGAAATACTTAGTTATAAGTCTAACAAAAACATACGAGATGTATATGAGGAAAACCACAAAACTTCTTTGATTAACAAAATAAAAGAAGTAAACAAATGGAGGGATAGTCCACGTTCACGGACAGGAAAACTCAACATTGCCAAGATGTCAGTTCTTCCCAACTTGATTTACAGATGCAACACAATCCCAATCAAATTCCCAGGAAGTTATTTTGTGGATATTGACAAGCTGATTCTAAAGGTTATATGGAGGCAAAAGACCCCAAATAGGCAACACATTTGAAGGAGAAGAGCAAAGTCAGAGGCCAGAGACCACCTAACTATAAGATTTACTATAAAGACAGTGCGGTATTGGTGAAAGAAAAGACAAATAGATCCATGGAACAGAATGAACAGCCCAGAAACAGATGAATAGACTCATCTGATCTTTGTTAAAGGAACAAAGGCAAAACAAGGGAGCAAAGACAGTCTTTCCAACATATGGTGCTGGGACAACTGGATATACAAATACAAAAAATGAATCTAGACATACATCATACACCCTTCACCAAAAGTAACTCAAAATTGATCATAGACTTAACTGTAAAATACAAAACCATAAAAAACTCCTAGAAGATAACACAGGAGAAAACCTAGATGACCTTGAGTGTGGTGATGCCTTTTTAGATACAACACCAAAGGCACCACTCATGAAATAATAGATAAGCTGGACTTCATTAAAATTAAAAACTTATGCTCTGCAAAAGACAAAGTTAAGAGACTAAAACAAGGCATAGACTGGGAGAAAAAACTCACAAAAGACACATCTGATAAAGGACTGTTAACCAAAATATACAAAGTACTCTTAAAACTCAGCACTAAGAAAACAACCTGAGTAAAAATGGACCAAAGACCTTCACAGATCCCTCACCAAAGGAGACAGACAGATGGTCAATAATCACATGAAAATGTGCTCCATGTCATGTGTTGTCGGGGAGATGAAAATGAAAACAACACTGGGAGACCACCACACACCTATTAAAATGACTAAAATCCAACACCGACAGCACCAAATGCTGGCAGGGATGTGGAGCAACAGGAACTCTCGGTCATGGCTGGTGGGGATGCAAACTGGTGCAGCCACTTCGGAAGACAGTTTCTCACGAAACTAAACATATTCTTCCCATATGATCCAGGATTCACACTCCTTGGTATTTACCCAAAGGTGATGAAAATTTATGTCCAAACAAAATCCTGAACATGGATGTTTATAGCAGCTTTATTCATACTTGCCCAAACCTGGCAGCAACCAAGATGTCCTTCAGTAGGTGAATGGATAAATAAACTATGGTCCATCAGAGAATGGAATATTTTTTCAGAGCTAAAAATAAATGAGCTCTCAAGTCATGAAAAGACATGGTGGAAACTTAAATGCATATTATTAAGTGAAGGAAGTCAGTCTGAAAAAGCTACATTCTGTATGACTCCATCTGACATTCTGGAAAAGGCAAAACTCTGCAGACAGTAAAAAGATTAGTGGTTGTCAGTGTTGGTAGGTAGGGAGGTACAAATAGGTGGATTGAAGAGGATGCTTAGGGCAGTGAAACTAGTCTCTAAACCACAGTGGTGGACACACGTCATTGCACATTTGTCCAAACCCATAGAATGTGCAACATCAAGAGTAGCTGTAATGGGAACTGTGGACTTGGGTGATAAGAGGTGTCCATGTAGGTTCATCCTTGGTAAAACACGTACCATCTGGGGCGATGTTAATGATGGGGAGGGCTACGGATGCGTAGGGCCTGGGAGTAGAGGGAAATCTCCGTGCCTTCCCCTCTATTTTACTGTAATCCTACAACTTCTCTAAAAATAAAATCTTTGAAAAAAAGTTACCCAGGCTGTTTCATGTCTTTATATATTGTGTTTAATACACAGCCTTTTCATCTCAAAGCAAATTACAAGGTGAATTATTGTCATGTGGTTACCTTTGGAAACGGGTACGTGCTAAACTACATACTATGGCATCACACACACACACCCCCCAAAAAGAGCCATGAGAATCCTGCCTTCATGCTCTGACTTTGGAAATTTTTGTGGTTCGTACCTTTCTGATCTCTACCCAACTCTTGTATGTACTAACACTGTGTACTCAAACGTTCTCAAAATATTTGACTTTAATAGGAAAATATTTACATACTTGTTTTCTTTATTTAATTAAAATAGAAATGGAACCGCTACCATTTTTACCTTAAATGATATGAATGAACTCTTGGAAATCTTTCCAAAAGTCTGGGAGATGGAGTGTCAACGTCACACCGTCTCCAGCAGGGAAACGTCCACACCTGAGAACTCGCCGCGCAGAACTAGGGGTAGCAAGTGCACGGCATGAAGGCTCTGCCTCTGTGGCCACCTGGATCGCGGCCTCATGCACGATCCCTCACCCCACCTCTTCCTTTAAGCTGCAAAGGCTGGAAAGATTCTAATGTAGTCTGTCTTTGCTTCTTGTGGAATTTGCTCGTTGTTATTTGAGGGTTTCCATCACAAACTGTTTTGAGATTTGTTGGCTTACTGTCCACACCTGCCCCCCAAAATCTAAAGGGTTGATTTTTCCTCTATACAGTTGACCTTTGAACAGCAAGGGTTTGAATTGCATGGGTCTACTTTTACATGGATTTTTTTCAACAGTAAATGCATGTAGCAAACACTATGTGATCTGAGGTTGGTTGAATCTGCTGATGCAGAACCGTGGATACAGAGGAACTGCATATAAGGAGGGTAGATTATAAGTTATACTGAATTTTCCACTGTGTGGAGGGTCAGAGCCCCTAAATCCTGCATTGCTCAAGGGCCAACTGTATTCTCTTTAGAGGATTTGATGATATTTCCAAATCACACAGCTTGGCCACAGAGCTTTAATGCTTATTACTAAATATTTATATTAATAAATATATTAGGTATTTAAATACTTAATATTCACTTTACAGACTATCCAACCAGTAACCAAGGAGCATCTTCTTCATGTTCGGCGTTATGCTAGATTCAATGGGAGCCACGTTAAGAAGCTCCCAGGACAGCGGAAAATAAACAAACTGGTTGGTAGCATTTACTAATAGAGAGAAATTCTCCATAAGTCATCTTTCAATCTCACAACACCTCTCAAGTAGCCATTTACTTTGTACTTGTTTATAGGTGATATTTAGTAAGGAAATTTAAAAATTATATGAAGACATCAGGAAGTATACAAATAAGTCAACTCAATCTAATTTTTGGAGTGAATATTTATAAATACTACTGCCTTCATCCTTTCACTTCTTCCTGGGCATTACTAGTATTGATTACCCTGGAAAATAGAAATTATGCAGATTCAGGAGAAGCAGATGGCTTCTGCAACTTGTGACCACGCAGAATCCAGTGAGATGAACATGGAGGCTCACCTGGTCTCGCAGTATTAAGGACCATCTACGTACTGATGCCTCCAAACTCCATCCTGCCAGACAGATGTCGTCCCTGCACTAGAAACATGGGTACCTAACTCTACTTGAAAATCTCCTTCGGGCATCCCTAGATGTCTCCGGCTCAGGAACCCCCAACGTTCACTACTGTGCCCCCCGTGGGGCTCTGTCTGGGGTGGCAGTGGTATCCCCACCCGGCTGGAACCACAGCCACAGGCACCGAGTGGTCTGCACCTGTGTGCGCGTCTCAGTGGGCTTCTTAAATTCTGCTGCGTTCTAGGGCTTCAGAGGCTGCGACGTGCTATACTGATGGGATGTACGATTTTATATTTACAACTAAAAATCACATTGTGAAACTACAGGCTTTCTTCAGGATAAGAAAGTTTTCATTTCAGTGATCTGAGACTCTAATCTGTTAGCAGGCAATTTTGAATGGATGTGAAAAATTTACATTAGCATCTGGCTACCCTAACTCCAGTGTGATCCGTAAATGAACATGGGGCTCATTCAGTCTCACAGGTCTGCATCCTGGACATCACTTCCAGACTCCCCTGGGGTCTTGCTTTTCCTTTACAAGTAACAGCATGAGCCAAATATGTAAAAAAGGCCTCACTCTTTTTGATGTCGACAAAACTATAATTATCAAAAGATGTTGCTGCTGATGACTCTGAGAAGAGATGGGGGGGGGTGGTGGAAAGTATCTCCTGCAGAAACTGTTAGGAATGCGAGTTAATGAAAGATGCACCTGCCAGGAAACGTCTTTATTGGGAGAAGGAGATGTCAGTTATAGGAAAAGATGAGAGGGCAGGTGTTTCTTTTTTCTTTTTTTTTTTAAATTGTGCAATTCAATGTTTTTTAGTATGTTCACAGTTGTGCAACTATCACCATAGTCAATTTTAGAATATTTTCATCATCCCCAAAAGAAATCTTGTACCCTTTAGCTGTCACCCTCCGTCCTTCTCCACCCTCTCAGCCGTAGGCAGCCACTAATCTACTTCCTGTTTCTATAGATTTGCCTGTTCTAGATACTTCATATAAATGAAATCATATAACATGTGGTCTTTTGTGACTGGTTTCTTTCACAAGTGTTTCTTTACTACAGGGTAACGCGGCCCTTTCTCCATATCAGAGATGCAACTCTGTCTCAGAGGAATTAGAAATCAGGTAAGGGAGGAGACCCTGGGCAGAGAGAAGAGT
Organism: Balaenoptera physalus; assembly: GCF_965194825.1. Taxonomy (NCBI): domain Eukaryota; kingdom Metazoa; phylum Chordata; class Mammalia; order Artiodactyla; family Balaenopteridae; genus Balaenoptera; species Balaenoptera physalus. The sequence continues at coordinate 97,462,354 of NC_138894.1, forward strand.
GGGCAGGGAGACAGAGAGAGTGATAGACACACAGACAAGCATTTCCTGCAAAGCACCTGCTTTCTGCAAACACCTTCTGAACGGACCCCGCAGAAGAGACAATATGCTGCCAGATCCCACATAATCCAGAACCGGCCATCTCCAGATTTCCAGAACGTTCGTGATACGGGGCTGATGGCCAGATGTAACTATGAGCTCACACGGGGGGCTCACGTCCGGCGGCAGGGGACAGGGCGGCGGCTTTGCTAGGATCATATGCGAAGTAAGCAAAACCTGCCAGGGCGCAGACACTAACAGGCAATCCCAGGAGCAGCTGCCAGCCCAGCACCGGGTTCACCCAAACCTTCATCCACTGGTAAGAACTGGGCCAGTTCACCTCGGTTCACGGAGGAAACCAGGGTTCCTCGCGCTGCCCTTTCCATATCTGAGGGTCACCTGAGCACCTCCACCAGCTGCATCCAGAATCAGGAGGGGCAGGAGGGTCTGTGAAAAGACACGGTGCATCCCGTGTATGCCTAAAGTACCTGTAACGTAGAAGACGTTGTCGCCAAACCAAAGGAAAGGGAGAAGCAGATTGTGAAAGCTGCTCACTGGTGCCGGGGAAGCCGGGTGGGGAGGGACCCCGGCCCCGAGGGGGGCACATGGGGAGGACTCAGCCCTCGGCCAGGCCGGAGCAGAGAGCTGAGCAGCTTTCAAACTTCTATGAACGATATTTACGGCAGCAGAAGGTCTGCTCCAGGCAAACCCGAGCAGCTGAGGTCAGCAATTGATTCGCATGATGTACTGCTGGTGACACGGATCGATGCAAGAAGACTGGCCCTGGGATTTTAAAGTAAACAAGCCAAGCCTGGTGTTAATAAAGATGACATTATCCATATGGTGACGGTGGAGATCCCCTGAGCCCCCCAGATTAGAATTTCTGTCCATGAAATTGAAACTGCCATGGGAAGTGGATGAAATCATCTTTCACTATAACATGTATAGAAATCTGATTAAATATTTAAAGCATTTCTCATAATTTAGAATGTTGTACTATGTAGGGAAAACTTATACCTTGAGAATCTTAATTAACAAGAAAAGAAAAATTAGGAGAACTCTCAGGCGTGTGACCTGGGACATCAGTCACTTCTCCCCCAGTTCTGCAGAGGGGAACCCTCCTTCCAGGTACATCGGGTGCAGATGGGGTGAGCCTTTCCTCCTCTCCCAACTGTCACCTGCCAGCGGGAGGCCCCTCTGCTTGGAGCCTCACGGTACTGATTCTCGATGCCCCTCCCTGATCCACCACTCACGCCCCAGCCGCCTTCCACCTCACTCGCTGCTGTAGCCAGAATTGAGGCCATGGGGTTATCTGTGGTTATTCTTATGTTTACTTTGTTAGACAAAACCATAGAAAGTAACATTTAGCAACAAATGCTAAATAACATTATTGCATTTGAGAAGAACTCAATTATTATGCAAATCTGTAGATAACCCTCCAGCATCAGTATATTCACAGCCTTGGTTTATGAAAAGCTCGAGCCCCTGGTGGAATACTGGCCTGGGTGTTGGGGAGAGAAAAGTAGTCCGTGGGAAGACTGGTGAGGTCTGGTGGCGTACGTGCTTTAGTTCCCAGTGTTGTGTCACTGCTAATCCTTCAGTTTCAGCAAAGAGACCACAGTTCTGTACGGGGTCAGCCCTCAGAAACCCGGAGGGAGGGTACGTAGGAATCCTCCTACCCTGTGGGCAAGTTCTCTGTCAATCTTTTCTTAAACCATTTATTGAGGTATGATTGACGTTCAGAAAGCTATACAAATTTAATGTATACAACTTGATGAATCTGAAGATGAGAAAACACCCAAGAAAGCATCACCCCCGTGTTTGCCATAAACACATCCATCCCTCCAAAGTCAGAGAGGACAAGTGCTGTGGGGGTGTGAGCAAAGGGAACCCTCGTGCACTGTTGGTGAGAATGTAAAATGGTGCAGCCACTGTGGAGATGGTATGGAAGTTCCTCAAAGAGATTAAACACAGAACTGCCATACGATCCAGCAATCCCACTCCTGGATATTTATCCAAAGGAAATGAAATCTGAGCCTCAAGATCCCTGCACCCGCATGTTCATCCCAGTACCACTCACAGCAGACAGGACACGAGGCAATCACAGTGTCCACTGATGGATGGGTGGGTAAAGAAAATGTGCTGTGTGCAGACAATGGCATAGCATTCAGCCTTAAAAGGAAGGAAATCCTTTTATTTATTTTTAATGGCAGAAAAGTAACAACATTGTAGGTAAACGGCATCTAACTTTCTAGATGCCTGAAGCTATCAGGTTTTGCTGCTTGTTTGCAGCTCTGATGTTTGGACTCACAGAAAGTGGAATTGCTTTAATTGACAAACTTGGAGGCATTATATTTTGTCAGTTTTGGGAAAATGGTGCTGGTAGGAATTAGAAAATAAATTGTAAACTGTAGCATTCACCATTAAATTTCTATTTGGGCCCTACTAAATCAGGCTGTTTATTTTTATAAAACTTGGAAGATATGAGGGAAAAATAGCTTTTTAAGTTTCTGACCATTAAATTAGAAATGTCTTAATAGAAGGGTTTTCTTCTATTTTGTTTGTTTTTTGGATTTTCAGCTATACACTTGATGCTCTAAGACATCTAAGCCTTTACATCCCCACGTCCCAGTCAGCTGATATTTTAAGCAGGAAAACACTCTAATGTCTTAACGGCTGTTCGATGGAAGGAAAACCACGGACTGGTTGATTTACGGATTTAGAGTAAGAAAAGCCAGCGGGTCCACACAGGAGCCCTTTCCATCCGCGTACGTAGAGGCGGAGGAGGCCGGCCGGCTGGTCATGCACCCTCTCTGGCCTCTTCCAAGCGCTAGATCAGATCCCTCCCAGACTCCCGGAGGCCTGCTTACCGGAGGAGACGTGAAGATGTAGAAGGACGAGCCCTTCAGGGCCAGGAACTTGGATCTGAAGGTTTGAGAGCAGCCGGCCCCTCCCAGTCTCTCGCTGACCCACCCCATGTGGACGACCTGTGGAGCAAAACCTTCAGAATTAACAACCAGGCCTTAGGAGAAGCACAGGGCCACCGGGGTGGAGAGAACAAGCAACACACCACAGGCCGCAGACAGGGACGGGGGAGCCCTCAGCTATGTCCAACCTCCAATCAAGTGGACGCCACAAAAATGTGTAACATCTGGGGTCAAACGTCCAGACTTCTGCACTGGGCCGGGCTCGAAATATGAGCTTCTGAGTTCCCTTAGTTTGGGCCAATGCTGGACGTCTCAGCTACCTCACAGCTGTGCCTCCCATATGTAGATTTTTACAACCATAGTATTTAATTACATCCTATCAGGGGTTAGTATTTGTAATCTGTCTATGAGGTTGCAAAAGCAACTATTATATTTTCCATTTCTGTGGTAAATATATCGTTAATACACGAGGGAGAAATGATTGTTTCTTTAGAGTTCAACTTCCTAACAACAGTGAAAATAATACAACAATATTAGATTCCCACAACTGGCACTGACTATCTAGTGACACAAAATGCAAACTATGACAAATCAGAATATGGTTAAAAAGTTAACGGAAATAGTAATACAATTTAAAAATTGAGTGCATGAATTTAAACTAGTACTAAGGCAAAATCCCCGTGTTGTCTCAGCTAAAATTGTAATGTGACACGTACTTTGCACATTTAAACAAAGTTAGTAGTAAACTATCATAGACAGGCCGAGGGCTTTAGGGGATGAACAGTCCTCTGGGCTGTCTGAAGGGGGCTGCCCTCCAGGTCTGGGGACCGCAGCCCTCGGGAAGCGCCCTCACGGCAGCCGCGTGAAGTGACTCGAGCCGTGGGGGCTCAAGGTAGGTCATTTCCTTTCCATTTTTACTGGCTAAATCACTGAGAGCTTTCACTCACGCCTGGTGAAAGACTTCCCAGGTCAAGATGCCAGGTGAAATTTTACAAAAATCCTATTTTCACAGTGTTCCTGGTGATGGAAAAGAGACAATGAAAGTGTGTCATTCTCCGGAGGGCGGTAGCCACAGCTGACCAGTCATGGTGTTTCACAGAAGTTGTCGAGGGCACCAGTGCCCCAGGCACACAGAGCTTCGCAAAGTAACCCGAATATTCCACTGGCTCATGGACTTGTCTTTTCCCTCTCGGTTTAGCTATTGTCTCGTGAAGGCTTAGGGTCACATCAATGTGATACGGTTTGAATGTTATAACAGAGAGTTTTATTATTAGTATACAAGACAACCTTATTTCATGTGTCCTTGGACTCATTTAATGTTTCCGGGTCCGTTTTCTCATCATAAAATGGGACTAGGATTCCCTCACATGGTAATTTCGGGAATTTAAAGCTGTACCACAGAAAACTCCCTCCCAAAGTACTAGCAGGCAGGAGGCAAGTAACACACGGCTCGGATGGAATTAGAACTCTGTGGAAACCACCCAGATAGGACTGAGTCCTTGAATGTCTTGTGGATGTGAAACTGATTACACACGTTGCTTAAAAATGTCTGATTGACTTTTCCCCTTTTTGTCTAGTAGGATCACACAGATACACTTTTGTTCATTATAACACTAGCATTAATACTGCTGTAAATCGTAAGACTTGCTCAATTTCCATGATTAAAACACGCTTCATTTTAATCGGGTTATTTGTTTTCTTACTGCTGAGTCTTAAAAGTTCTCTGCATATTTTGGGGAAGAAACATTTCATTTTCTCTAGCTAGTTCAGCAGCTCCTTGATGTTCTAAAATTAACACAAATTCAATGGGTGGTTGTGAATTCCACACTCACCACCGCACGAGCACAGTGATTTGTATAGTTTATATAAGACAGGATTCATTTTAAGCACAGTTACTAAAAACAGTGAATTGCAACTGGATTGAGTTTTACACAGTGAAAAACAGAGATTTGTTCAGAGATCAGCCTCCGTTCCATGCAGACTGGACGCGTGGCATTAAGAGGCCGTCCTAGTTACTCTAAGTTGGTACAAGACCATCTTGCTGAGCATCAACCAGAGGCAGTGGGTGTTTGGTAACGTTTTACAAGCCAGTCATCACTGTAGGTCTCAAACGGCACGGTTAGCAGTATGGGTGTATTTTTTTCTTAGTATACATTTATCAGCGCCAATGAGACATCCTGTGGTTCTGGACAATATTCACCCCGTTACCCTATTTCTGAGAGGGCTGCCTTCTCAGTAGTGGGGTGGGGACCACAGGTGACACTCAGTGAAAGCAGCTCCAGGGGCAGGAGGTCTGGACGTCAGGCTACATCAAGCCCATGAGGGGCTCTGTGTTCCACGTCCTTATCCTCAGAAGGGGACGGATGCCACTGCACACGCCTGTTTTGAGGGCAGGTGCAGCCGTTTGCACGGCGATACTCAGCATCACGTGATGTCACATCCTCTCGGCATCTCTAAGCAGGATCAGGGCTATCTTTTCTGGGGCTCTCACACTGCTTCCCTCTGGGTCTGCGTTAGACCACATGCTCTCTGAGGACGAGACCTGTGTCTTTACCTGTATCTACTCCACACCCGCAGGACTGGCAGGGAGGGCTCGTCCCCTAAAATTTCTTGGAAGAAACCATTTGTGGCTCTTCATCTATCACTACCTGTGACTTTATGGGAAGTTAAATAATCACAGCAGGGAGGACCTGCTTATTGTATCCATCAGGTTGGCGGACTGGAAACCTTTTGTTTTACTGATTACCCTCCAAGTGTGGAACCAGCATTTCTAGAAAACATAGGAAATTGTTTAAATTCTAAATTATTGCACATTTTTAAGTCAGCAGCAAGCTCAACAATCTGCTTTGATACTATATCTATTACCAGGAATCTTACCAAGATACTTTTCAAACTACTAAGCTAGTAAGGGCTGGTAGGAATAAAAAATAATTACCATCCGGATGAAAAACTAAGTAATGGAAAGAAAACAGCCCTCGGCGGGTCTCTAGCAATATGGCATGAGGGTCCCTAAAACCTGTAAACACATTATTTTCTCTGCCAAGAACTACTAAGAGACCAAGCTTCAGCTTTGGGTCTCAAAGGGGGCTGTAGGGAGGGCAAACTCTGCTGGTTTTTCCTTTATTTTTTCATCATATATTCAAATGCTGACAAGTCTCCCATGGTCCTCTTTCTCTGCATGAAATACTTAGTCATAGACTGCAATGTAGATTCCACAAGGGATGAATGATATACTGGAACCTGATACGTAGGAGCTTAATTTAAGACAGGGCTGTAGTATGCACAGACATGGAAATATAGATAGATGATAGTTAAACGATAGGTAGCTAATGATAAGATAGATGATAAGATATATAGATGATAGATGATAGTTAGATGATAGATAGATAGATATAGATAGATAGATGATAGGTAGCTAGCTAGATGATAGAGAGATGACAGATGATAGATAGTTAGATGATAGATAGATGATAGGTAGATAGATATAGATAGATAAATAGATGATAGCTAGCTAGCTAGATAGATGATAGATAGGTAGATAGATAGATAGATGATAGATAGGTAGAGAGGTAGATAGATATGATGGATGGATGGGTAGATTAGATTCACATTATAGACTGGTCAAGGGTGAGTAGAAAGCTGAAAGTGTAACTTCTAGGCTGAAATGGAGAAGCTGGGATTCTTTTTCTAGCACAGCAGCAGCAAGCGTTCTTTTGTGAGGACAATTTTTCAAGGGATAGGTTTTCCATCTGATTCTCACTCAGCCTGAGCGTTGCCCTGTTTCTCTGGAGACACAGACACTGGTTGTGGAGCCCACCCCTCCTCGGTCCTGCCATCTTCCTCCTCCTCCAGGGCTGGGGCAGTGTCTTATTTTGCTGCTTCTCCTTCCCACATCTGGTTAATACAGTGCTGGGCACAGCATCCAACAGGAGTTACATATTGAGAAGCGAACTAGGAACTCCTTTTCTGGCCAAGATGGAAACATACAGATTGTTAATAACCTGAAACGTCTATAAATCAGATGTGAAGTTAATGAAATTCCATATGTAATTTAATTCTGCCTGTATTAATTAGCAAAGAAATAAGTTGTCGCTTAGCTATTACTGGAAACACTGGCTGCTTTATGAATCTTTTTTAGGTATATGCAGTTCATAAATAATTTTAAGGGAAGCTAATTTTAAATTTTACATTATGAATTTTCTATGGCTTATTACATAATCCAAGAAATGTATATTATAATTTTATGAACATGTACCTGTCCGTCAGATAATAATTGTACAACTGCTCTGTTCCTTTTCACAGAAAAAGCTAGAATAACTTGAATTATTTAAGCCTCTTTTGGATTTGGTGATTAAGGTACCCATATTTCCTTTAATTCAGGTTTTCGGGAAGAAATTTATTTTGGAAAATAGATTCTTGCTGTTTTCGCAGGGTGAACACATGTCCTGGTTTTCCTGGGATGATCCTAAAGTTACTCCTGTTGTCTTAGTATTACTTTTAGGTCAGTCTCCATCCCAGAAAGAAGTGTCCCAGTTTGAATGACAAATAATACAGTCATTTTACTTACCAGATATAAGAGTCTAAAAATCTATACTTATGCCTTTTGTATTATCCTTCTAATTCTGTTTTCTTTGGTTTTTGTCAATTTCAGTGGTTGTCAATATCTTTACTTTTTTCTTATTTATTCAATATTATGTTTTGCTACATACCAAAATCAATAATTGTTCAAAATGAGAAAAAAATCCTTCCTGTTTTTAAATAGGGCCCAACACCATAAATCTAAACTCCTATAATGCATACAAAATGTTTAGTTTTTGGAGAAAATGTGAAAGCATCCTCTACTGAAAACTCGGCAAATTGGGGCAGGGGTTAGTTCTTTTACAACCTCACATAGTGAGGCCTGTCTCTGATGTTTCTTTCCAGATAAACAAATTCAAGCCCTTAAGTAAATTCAAAGTTATATAGAAATTTTAAGGTTAAAAAAAGACTTTAGATTACCCTTTGCAACTTTCTTGTCTTATAGATTAAGAAACTAGGGCTCAGGTGTTAATGTGTTCCAACTGCACCACCAGACAAGGGATCAGGTGGGATTAGTATCCAGGTTTGATTCACGTAAGGCCACCGAGACTGACATCACACAAACGTGGCTTCATATGTGACAAAATTTCACTAAGATAAAACCAAAGCGAAATCACTCCACTGCCTCGGAGGCCTTTGAACCATAATTCATTTCATGTCCTTTGTGTTGGGCGTTTTGCTCCTCAGATAGTTTTAACTTTCCCTGAACCTCACTTCTTGATTCTCTCTTGTGATTCAGTGATAGAGGAGTTAAATTTCAAAACAAAACAAAACACGCTTTGGTTTCCAGACTAGTGTTCTTTCCAGCCGGCCAGGCAGTCACGTACAGCCGCAAAAACGCAGAGTGTGCTCCAAATGCGTCAAGTTCAAGTGCTGTGAAAGCTGCTCAAGTCTCAGTGCAATGGGCATTCTCGTGTGCCTGCGCGTGACTGTTCCCAAACCACTGACCGTGCATGATCTGCTTGGGAAGTCGGGGACAGGGCGACTCCCCTCTGTGACAGGACACGGGGAAGCTGAAGAAGGGCTCCACCTGCACGGTGCTCTCTCCTGTGGTCCTGACACGGAGCACGGCCCGTGGGGCTCCTGGGCATGGAAGCCTGTCTGTGCTCCCTGTTTCCTGTTTGTAGGAAATAGGCTGCATTCAGCCCCCACGACCTTCCCTGCGTTCCAAAGGGCAGGTTCAAACAGCTGCTAATCAGGGAAGGGAGGGGCTGCAGAGACAAGAGAGGGGCAGTCAGGAAGCAATAGTGCAGCCTGGGGGCAGGGCCCTGGTTCTCCCTCAAGGGATACACAGAACAATGTGTTTGAGCTCCTCTGCAGAACTAAAACCCCCAACAAATGGAAGATGTTAGTATTCTTCATTCCAGAGAGAAGGTCACAGTTCGGAAACCTTGAGAACCACAGGAGCCCGTCACAGACCACCTGACACCGGATGATCTCTGGATTGAAGGGATGTAAGCCCTGCAGGCATCCTGACCCTTACCGGCAGCCCTGCCTCTTGACGATAAGACTCCTCACTGCCCCCTCCAGGTCAGGACACACAGTGTTGAGCGCATGAGCCCGCTGTGGCCCCGCTTTGCCAGGCGAAGCAGTAAAGCTCTTCTCTCCTACTTTACCAGAACTCTGTCTCTGAGATTCAATTTGGTGCCCGTGTACAGAGGCCGATTTTTGGTATCAGTCTTGGAAGAGTCTCTGATTCACGACAAAAAGGATCCCCCGGGACACTTTGCTAGTTTTGCTTGTGCCAACAGAAATCCAATTTCAAATGGCAAATTATTCTTGGAGACAAAAACACCAATTTGGTCTATTGTCCCACCAGCTTTGGTAAATAAATCCAGAGAAGACGGGCTTTAAGTGTGAACTACGGGGAGGTGTGTCCTCAGGGGAAAAGTCCAAGAGAAACTTCTGTCTTAGAGACACTAAGCACAGCAGAAAAGCTGTATTTTATGTGTAAGAATATGAAATGAGTCCTACATTAATTTGAAGACATTTATGGGACTATTACTCATTAAATAGCTAAACACCCTCATTTAGCTATGTAAACAAAAATAGCTGTTCATAAATTTAGAAAAACATTACAACAAATAAAAGTTAGAAGAACCTTTCTTAGTGTTTCTTATCTAATTTAAAAATGTTGACTAGAGGGGTTTAACTTAAAACATGGTCCTAATTTCCTATCTTTTTCAGGAAACATTTGATTGGCAGGTACTTACTCTCCTGAATGCCTTCCATTTTAACGCAAATTTTCTCTCTCAGCACTATGTAAAGAGCGTCTCTAAGTGCTATTTAAAGCAAACTGAACACATTCCTTTAGTTTGCTTAACTTGAGCCTACAACGTGTACTGCCTCAGACCTATGAAAGACACAACCAGAAAGCTAAGAAGCTCTACATTTTAAAAAGTTCACACTTACAGCTTGAACTATGACTTTATCAAAAAGGAAATAGAAAAATAACGTAGTGACTTCAAAGTGTAGTTACCTGATACACAGCTAAGTGCTTACAGACCTAGTAAATGAGCAGTCCTTGAATTAGAAAACCAGGCATATTACAGGTTGGCCTTTGCTCTTGGAAGGAATGAGCCAAGGGCTCCTGAAGACGCAGGGCTACCACCACCAGAACACGTGGCCTCACAGTGAGTAAAGGCCAGCACCGGGCGCAGGGGTGGGGTGCTTCCTTCCCACCTGCAATAGCAGCTGCCCAAAGCCTCCCAGAGTGAAACTTCCCGAACGAGGACGTGATCTAAGAAAATCACACGACGCTGAAGACTCCAAATTACACAGGTGTGTCTCAACCGTCAAACCCCTCTCAGCTTAAACAATCATATCTAGGTTATCATTTAATCACGGTTCCTTAGAAAATGTAACTGCCGATAGATCACTGATACCACGGCGCACTCAGGTCAGAACGATTCCTCCTACACTATTTGCAGGACAAACGAGTAGCTTTCTGGAGTAAACCCTGAGGGTGAGTGTCCTGACTTCAGTCCGATGTGCTAATGCTTTCCTGTCAAAATTTCCAAACCAAATCTCAAAAACAGAAAGAGGCTCCCTTCGGGGACATTGTATAATCAACACAAAACCCACAAATCCTACCTGGTCACAAGGAGAACAGCATTTATTTGCCATTTTCATCTGTAGAGAGAGGGAAGCAAGGAGTCAGTATGACAAGTGTATTGATGTCATAATTTTTCAACCTAACTGGCAACTGAATTTAATTAGCTGCATGAAGTGTCCCTGCATGAAACGTTTCCTGTATGAGGTATTTCTTACCTGAAAACCAAACCAGAGCACGTACAGATGTCTGGCAACGGCTCTCATAACAGAAAACCCAGGACTAGCAATACCGACGCTGTGTTTCAAGCATCAGCTCTTTACTAAGCGAAGCTCTGGGGCAGCGGCTGCTTAAATTTCCACGTCTGAAAACATTGGGGAAAATGATTTCTGTACTACATGCTCTTAGGTGATTATAGTTTTCACAGTTCACATTTGCTCCTCCTTCCTTGATTCTCCCAGCAATCCTGCAAAACTTAACCAGTGAGGAATGAAGGTCCAGAATAATAACAAGGTCAAGACTACCCAGTTGGAAAGTGGCTGTGAATCCACAATTCCGGCCCTAAGGCTTTTGTTTGCATTTCCTTCCCTCTGCTCTGCCCAGTAGCTACAATGTGTGAGATTCATCTAGAACCATGCATTTCTGCCAATATCAAGCTACCGCCACCTGGTTTTTTCTCCTCCTTTTATCCATCCAGATACCTTTGGAATTCAAAATGTCAAGTTGGAAAACTGAGGTCTTAGAGAGGGTCTGGTACCTCCTATGTAGCTGAGAGCCTCTGAGGTCTTTGGAATAGAAATCTCACATTGCTGCTTCCCTGATATTTCAAAGTGCTCAGGCGACCTCTGTATAGTAGTTTCCAGGAAGGAGGCAGGTGTGAGAGGAATAACAGGGCTGCCGCGGGGCCTGAGGCTGGCTCGCTACGCCGTGTGCATCCAGACCCCCGGGCGCCTCCTGCCACCAGCTGCCCTGGGCCAGAGCAGGCCCTGGGGTGCAAATGTGGACAACGGGGCAAGTCACCCGCAGGCACTGAGAACAAGGAACCGGGTCACGGCCTCCTCGGGCCAAGGGCTGGTCCCTGCACGAGCCTCCCGCGGTTGTGGCCATCAACTTACTGCCCGGATACAGCGGTTGCTTTAGGGAACTGAGTACTTCATTCATGTTTTACTCTCACCCCATCTGGTTTTATTGTTTCATTTTGAAGTTTCATATTGACCTTGATCATCAAACAGATCAGAGACAGAGACAGATACAGAGCGCTTTCTCTTTCCTGGGTGCCTGCGGTGAGCCACTGAGAAGGGATATTTGTGGTGGAGGTGCCTCTTTATAAGTTTCCTTAATGTTTTGGAGAATTACATCTTTAACCCAATTGGGTTCCCCAAATAAAAACGTCACATTACATCAATGCATTTGGATAGAGTATATATAAAATTACATGCACAAAAATACTTCTGTGTAGGTGCGTGGAAAGGAAGAGAGGGAGAGAGAGAACCAGCGGTGAAGTGTCCAGAGGTTTGATTCAGTCTACACTCTTATACCAGGAAACTTTTAGATGACTTAATCTTTAACTGTTTTAGTCAAAGCTTTGTTATGTTGAAAAAAAAAGTACATGTTCTTCCGTTTAATGTTATTACCAACTGTTTTAGGATTCATCATAAGTAACAAAAAAATCATAATTATTTTCGTGGATTAAAAAGCAAAAACAGGGACAGTGGAAAGTCTCCGTGCTCACATTTTGCAGCGTCAGGTCGCTGATGTTGGCAGACACGGCCCTCAGCCAGTCGGCGCTCTCCTGGGCGGTGTAAAACCAAAGGATTCCCGAGCTCGCCCCATCCAGGGCCTGCACCTCAAATGCACTGGACCTGCAGGAGGAAGACGGGAGATGCTGGAAGGAGGGCCCTGGGATCCGATGCCCCAGGACCGGGAGAAGGCGGCGCCCACTCAGCCCTGCTCAGCACCGACCTGCAGTCACCGCGGGAAACACAGCTCACAGACGTGGGCACAGCCTAACCCGTCTCCGTATCTTAGGTAGGTTTACTGAAATTAAGTTCAAAACGCTGAAATCCCTATTTCTAATTTAATAAAAACATGAAAGGCAGCTCCTGTAGGAAATACACTTGCTCTTAGAGCAGTGCTGGAGTTACTGTTTTGTGGGTTCCTTAGCAGTGATTCTTTCGGAGACCACTTATCATGGTACTGAAGGCTCCTGACCCAGTGATGATGGAGCAGGTCAAACACCACCATTCCTCAGCGTCGATGGTATTTTAGGACCACACGTATACTTCTGATTTACAACAGAGCTTTGGAAGAAGTTGGTTCTCCTTTATTTTTAACCTTGAGAATCAACCTGCCACAAACCCACCCGTGGCAAATTATTCATAACGGCGACATCACTGTCTCTAATTCAGTACTTCTCCCCTATCATGCAAGCCTTTTTTCCCAGAGATAATTTCCATATAACTATTGCTATAGACTGATGTGTGTATTCCCCAAAACCTACATGTTAAAGCCCTAGTCCCCAGCGTGGGTGTATTTGGAGATGGGACCTCTAAGGAAAGAAGCTTAAGCGAGGTCAGAAGGGTGGGTCTGATCCAACAGGACTGGGGTCCCTATAAGAAGAGGCCGCAGAACTCTGTTCCACGTGAGGACACAGTGAGAAGACAGCCGTCAGCGAGCCAGGAAAAGAGCGCTCACCAGACACAACCCTCTGGAACTTTATCTTGGACTTCCAGCCTCCAGAACTGTAAGAAAATAAATTGCTGTTGTTTAAGCGCCATCCCGCCCCCCGCCCCCCGTCTGGTATTTTGCTAAGGCAGCCTGAACTGACTAACACAACCGTTACAACAAAAGAATGTCACTTACACGTCTGGTCTGTTCGTTTTCTCTTAAGAAAAATGCACACTAACCCATGCAGCTTATATCTCCATGTCCTTAAGAAGACAACTGAAAGGCTAAAAATAACAAAACAAACTTTTTTTAAACAAGGTTCGCGCTAAAGTATGTTTTAAGTCTTTCAGATGTGGGTTCAATCATGGTTTCATACGGGAAAGGATACAAGAGCGGGAGAAGGAAGTAGAGACATTATAAAAACAGCCCTGCATGTTCTTGGGTCAAATCTACCACCCAGAGTTTCTCTGATTAAACAATCCTTCTGTCTTTTTTATAAGTAGATATCCCTGACTAGGTGTCATTCCCACCCTAATCAGCACTGCTTGAATCAGAACATAAGGTTCATTTACAGACAAGCGTGTCATTGTCCCCACACCCTGCGCAAGAGCCCTGGCTCAGAAATTTTACCTGGGGAGGGGGTGAGGGACAGGCCACAAAACCTACAGCTCCTGGTCAATTTCCACAGGAAGTGACTTCATTTGCAGTAGAACGTGGAGACGCTCAAGGTCATGGGCACTTCAAAAACAGTGGAAGTTTCGGTGAAAGACAATTAGAAAGAGTTTCATAAATTAAACGAATACAGGCTGAACTGTCGGCCGGCTAGTTTTCAGGAGAAAACCTGGGAATAAAACAGCTGGAAGGAGCTCTCCTGGGGTCAGAACAAATCTCAGACACCGACCCCAGGAGCTAGTTCTTCAAAGGAACCCAGATTTGACTGGAATATTCTGCCGATCCATTTACACCACAAAGCTTTGCTGAAAATAATAGACCAATCAGCTGGAAATGAGCGAAGTTTAACAGCCAGGTGTGGTCACAGAAAGAAACCAACCTCAGGCTTAACAGGACTCGGGGGAAAGCGGTGCCCAGACTTCACTAAAATGATCCAGCCGGTCACTAAACAATAAACAAATAAGAAACCGCAGGTAGGGGTGCGGGGGGAGGACCTGCACCCGGAGCTGCTGGAGACAGGACAGTGTGACACGCGGCCTGGGGAAAAGCAGGCACGGAAGGTGTCTGCGAGGTGACCAGACGTCACATCAAGCAGAAAGACTTCAAAACAGTCATTATAAACATGTCCAAGAAACTAGAGGAAATCTTGCTTAAAGAAGTAAAGGTACAATGACAACGTCACTTCACATACAGAATGTCAGTAAAGAGACAGTAGCTACAAAAGGAAGCAAATGAGTGTATTAGGGTGAAAAAGTATAATAATGGAAAAAAATTTTACTAGAGAGGCTTGATAGTAGGTTTCAACTGACAAAGAATTAGCAAACTTGAAGAGAGATCAATAGAGTTTATGCAATCCAAGTAAGAGACAGAAGAAGGAGTGAAGAGAAACTGTCAGAACCTCTGACACTCAAACTAGAAAGTGAAGAAAAAGTCTCCTGTTACTGCATGGATGTTCACCAAATGTTGCCATATCTATTTGGTTTACAGTGTTGTTCAAGTCTTCTATTTTCTTCCTGATGTTCTGCCTGGTTTTTCCATACACTATTAAAACTGGTGTATTGAAGCCTCTGACTACTACTGTTGAATTGTTTATTTCGCCTTTCAGTACTGTTAGTTTTAGTTTCATGTATTTTGGTGTTCTGTTTTTAGGTGCATATATATTTATAATTGTTATATCTTCCTGATGGATTAAACATTCATCTTTTTTAAATGTCCCTCTTTATTTCTAATAACATTTTCAGTTTTAAATTCTATTTTCTATGATATTAGTATAGCTACTCCATCCTTGTGTTTGCTGTTTGTATATTTTTTCCCATCTTTTATTTTCAATCTATTTGTATCTCTGAATCTAAAGTGTGTCTCTTGAAGACAGAATACAGTTGGATCTTGCTTTTTCTACTCAGTCTGAAAATCTTCACCTTTTAACTGGATTATTCAATCATTCAAATATAATTTTATTATTGGTATAGTTAGATTTATGTCTGCCATTTTACTTTTCATTTTCTATGTGTCTCAAATCTTTTTTGTTCCTCTGTTCCTCTTCCCCTGCTTTCTTTTATAGTATGTGAATATCTTCTAATTAAGCATTTACATTTCTTTAATGATTCTAAATATATATGTGTATATACATATATATATATATGTAGTATATACATACAAATAAAGATCAAAACATAAAGAAAGCAGAAGGAAGAAAATAATGAAGATTAGAGCTGGAATTAATGAAGCAGAGAAGAGAAAAACAACAGAGAAAATCAATGTAACCAAAATCTGGTTCTTTAAAAAGAACAGCAAAATGGACAAACTTTTAGCTATATTGACCAAGAAAAAAGAAAGAAGACTCAAAATACTAGAATAAGAGGTGAAAGTGGAGATATTACCATCAATATTACAGAAACAAAAAGGATTATAAAGGAATCCTTGAACAACTGTATACCAATAAATGAGATAAATTAGATGAAATCCTAGAAAATACAAACTACCAAAGCTGATTCAGGAAGAAATCTGAATAGACAATATTACAAGTTTAGAAATTGAATTTTTAGCCAAAAAACTAACCACACAGAAAAGCTGAGGCCCAGATGGCTTTACCACTGAGTTCTACTAAATATTCAGAGAAGAATTAATAACGATTATTCACAAACTCTCCCCAAAATAGAATAGAACATTTCCCAAATTAGTTCATGAGGCCAATACAACCTTAATACCAAAACCACAAGTCATCACAAGAAAACTACAGACCAATATTTTGAATATGGATGCAAATATCCTCCATGAAATACTAGTAAACTCAATCCAGGAACATCTATTAAGAATTATATATCACCATCAGTGGGATTTACCCCAGGAATTCAAGGTCAGTTTGACATCTGTAAATGTTATACATCATAGCAACAGAATAAAAAAAAAAAAAAATCACACAATCATCTCAACAGATGCAGAAAAAGCACTTGACAAAATCCAAAATGCTTTCATGCTAGAAAACACTCAACAAACTAAGACTAAAGGGGAGTGTTCTCAGTCTGATAAAGAGCTTCTACAAAAGCCCATGTAGGGGGTGTAGACAGTCAGCTCTCTGAGGAAAAGGGATGAGTTTTGAATCCCAGCATGTTCATGCTTCAGCTCTGTGAGACAAGCTAGACGCCTAACCTTTAAAAGATCCTTGTCTACACAACGGGCCTTGAAATGCCAATTATACCACAAATGGAAATATTGTGAGAAATAAGTGGGGTAACGTAAATATGGTTATACCAAACCCACAGATCCTATACAAACATTGCTACCAGTGAGGTTATCTGTCAAGGAAAGCAATACAAATTAAACATTATATGAGCAGAAACGGTGGAAGTGTTGGCATGAATGTTGATGATAGACGCCAACATTCCAACAAAGTATGAAAACAAATTCGCACTTTGGCTTACTGTACAAAAGTCATATTAATTAGAGTCAACGATACAAACTCTGTGCGTGTGCCCAAACGACGGATGAACGTTCATGTCTCCTGATCGACTCTGAGGTTTTATTTTCTCAGCTTTTCACGTGTGTGGTGTTCAGGCTCCCCTACAACGTCCCTCCCCCGTCCACAGGCGGATCCTGCCTCATGGTTCTATGGTCACGGCATTTGCTCAGGATTCTCAGGATTTTAATCCTATGGTCAAGGTCACAGTCAGAACTAGAAATCCCAGGGTACTCGCTGCTCGGGACTCAGCGTGCTCTGTGAGGTCACACGTCAGCTTTAAAAAATCAGCAGTAAAACCTACACCCAGAGAAGGCAGAGTATTTGGTGCATGAGTTTCCCGGGTAGAAACCAAGCCAAGTCCCAGACACCATTATCAAGGGCCAGGGAAGAACTGACCCTGCCTGTGCTTTTGGAAAGCCTACCTGCTTCCAGGATTCCCTTGAGTCCTGAGAGGATTTTTGATTTTCAAAGAGAAAACTGGTAAGACAGTTTCATACTGTAGGGAATGAATCAATTCACAGTTTCTGGCTAAGCAAAAGAAATCTATTCCAATAAGGTTCAAAGTACGTGTATCTTAACTTATTAGAAGATTGAGGAACCGAAAGTTCAATGTTGAGTCTGCACTGCCTTTGGAGGAGGAGGGGTCTGCATCTTCTCTTCCTTCCCCTTCACTCCCCCTCCCCACTTCTCCTCAGACGACAGCACCAGGGCTGGCTCCCCTCCCGCCCCTGCAGACCCCAGCCCCCCAGCCCTGCCCAGACTCTCCCACAGTCCCTCCTGAGACGCTACCAGGCCAGCTGCTGGAGGCTGCTGGTGACCTCACAGCACATCTCAGTTACTTTACAGCCCTAACGCTGGACACCTGTCTGCACCCCACGTCCGCATCCTATGGCGACAGACAACCTTCCAACACCCACCTCAGCCGTGCCGTGGGATTCCAGCATGACCCAAATCGGGCTCCAAGTACTGAGCATTCTTAACTGCCCCTCAAAGCTTCAACATTGGAGAAAAAGAACTCAAAGTTTATAGATCATCTTTTTAACACGTTGTGTGTTTTTTAAGGAACGAAAACACTCGAGCTTCCAAAATGACCCTCAGAACCTCTTACCCACGAGTCACGGCTCACAGCCATCCAGGCCCCCAGGTTCCGGCCAGTCCTGACCCTTTACACCTGGACAGCATCCAGGGAGGACTGACTGCACACAGCACCGCTGCTCTGATGAACGTGAAGCTCTCCTGCTCTGGAAGCTGGAGGGTCGGTGTCTGTTTATTTTACTCATGTTGAGAATTATGAACATTCACTAGACAAAATGAGAGAAAAACGTGTATATTCCTCAGAATTTGAAAAAAATCTCCCAAATGTCATTCACATGTCACATTTCAAGCCTGCCTCTGTGGCATGTGTGTTATTTTTTCATGGAAGCCAGAGAAATATTTTCTTTCTGCTTCCCCACCATGCAGCGGCATCTCTAAGGACTCCATATTAAACAGTAACAAAGAGACCCAATTTAAATGCAGGCACCCTTCTCCCTGTATCAGTTTTTTATTAAAAAGTCATTATTCCTGGAAGATTCCAGGCACAACAAAAGTCCAGCAAGTCCAGGAAAGAAAGATAACTTCTCCTTCGTGCTGCCCCAAAGGCCAACTTGTCCTCCTCTGTCACCCCGATCACCATCCTGAGACCAGGTCCGAGTCCTCCGAGCTCCTCGCCCATCACGGAGCAGGGGCTTGAGAGATGTGAGGGCAGAGGGTCCCACGTGGGCCACGCCATAGCCAGATGGCGGAGCCCCTCCCGGGGATCCCACTGAAAGAAAGCGGAGATAAAACCACCTCATCCAGGTCTCCCTGCTGGTCTGATCTCATGCCTGCTTCCTGCCTGCATTTCCTGCCGGACGGGAAGCTTCCAGAGAGCACGGACTCCTGGGTTTGCTCATTTCACACCCTCACTCTGCAGCATCTACGGCAGCGCTGCATGGAGCAGGCATGCTAGAATACTTGTCGCGTGAATAAATGCTGGAGAACACGCAGCACGATGGAAAAGGCTCCCACCTCCAATGCCCACTGCCCGCTGATACAGAAACCACTGTCCTCCCAGCCCGGCCAGGGGCGTGCGCACATGTGCACGTGTGTGTGTGAGGAAAGCCCCCCTATTGCCAGCGACTCCTGCTCGTCACATCCACGGGGGCTCCGTGTCCTTCAGAGCTGCATCTCTTCTTCCCAAAGGCCCTTCTAACAAGCTGCGTCCTCCAAGTCCGATGGTCCTTCTCGCCCTTGAACTGTAACACCTTACAGCTTTTGGACATCTAAATTTTTCTTCCAATTTAACTGTTTGCTAGAATATAAACACTTAGATGATAGAAAGGAGATTTCTTCCCCTTTGTAGCACGTGGCACTAAATGGTGGTTAAGGAATGTTTCCTGCACGAGTTCCATGGTGGAGATTCAATCTTTGCAAGTTCCTAGGGGACATTTAGACGGGGCTCAGGTGGCCGACACCAGGAAGGGTGAGTGCTTCTACAGGCAGCGGTGTGGGAGCCCATCTTGGAACCCCGGAACTGCCCGGGTCTCCCCAGGGACACCTGCTGGTGCTGGTGTGCAGTGTGGACACACTGCAGACGGCAGGCGGTACGTGGGACTGGGAACAGGAAACGTAGGGAACTTATCTGGTTCCCAGTTAGAGGGAAACGGGGAGCCTGTGCACCATTCCCATGACTGCAGAAGGAAACCACGCTGACTGCACAGCTGTGGACAAGCCTCCGAGACCGTGGACGGGCCAGTGCACGCGAGCCTGGACTGACCCCTGGGCTGTAAACGCAAAGACAGCCAACACCTTCTTACTTCCCAAGAGCAGAAAAATGCCGTTTCTGGTCCTCATACTTTCCACTTCCTGTGGACGTCTAGCAGTGATCTTGGTAATAATTTGTAATAATTCCCTGGTCCACAAGATGCTTAAATTCTACCTCCCAGGGAGCCTCCTGTCAGTGTTTTCTAGCTAATATTATGCTATTGATCTAATGGAAGCACAAAAATGAGTAAATGATAAACTCAAGAAAGTATGAAACATAAGAAAACAAAACTCTGTACCTATCTTATTTCCATTTTTTGACTACTCCTTTTAAAGAGGCCAATAATGTGCAATGAATTCTTATATCCTTTTAACAAAATATACTGCCTTTTTTACACTTCTATGTAAAAATTTAAAGTCAAAAAATTAATAAATTTTGGAGAGGCAAAAAAGGACAACACATATATTACTAACAATGACATTTATAATAAATGATAAAAATAGCTAGTTGGCCTTTACTGATCCTGGCTTTGTGATGAGCGCTGTGCAAAATACTTTATAAACTATGCTGGTTTCAACCTTCACAATAACCGCGTTCAGAGCGTCTTATTATTGTTACCATTTTATAGATGAGGAAACTAGGGCTCATGCAGATCAGTCAATTTACTCAAGGTCACAGGGCCTGGAAAGGCACACGAACACCCACACCCACACACAGACACACACGTGTACGCACACCCCAAACAGAAAGAGCTCAGAGTCTGGTTCCACAACCGCAGTCTGAACTGTGACATCAGGCCACCTCGTGAAAACTGCCGGCGCCTCTTCTGTGCAGTAAAACCACACAGACCCCGCCTTTAGGACTATGCAGAGTTCATTCCTTCCATACCTGATGCTTTGTTTTAAACACATGTTTGTTTTGATATTTAATACAATTAAGTCTGCTGGAACGGTTCCACAACTCTAGTAACATGACCATTTTCTGCACTTCGAGTTTTCATCACTTAGATCTTTCTTCTGAGACAGAAACACTGCATCTCAAGGAGACACTGGAAACACAAACTAACCCGAACACCCAACACCAGTCTGGCGGCCGGGCTGAGTGCAGTGAAGGAACAAATCTCCGTGCCAGGACATCACTCAGCCAGAACGGTATTTTACCCCCTTAGACATGACTGGGTATAAGATGAGGAGGAAGCTGAAAGCATCCTGCATCCTTGACAATCCCACTGGTACCTGCTCCACCAGGAAGCCCTGGGGAGCGCCGGTCCTGAGTCTGGGGAAGGAGCCGTGGTCTCGGGGTAAGAACAGAGCGGGGGCCACGAGGAGAAGGGGGCTGCTGGCTGTCAGAAGAGGAGGGAAGCAGACTGACAGACAGGGCAAGACATGGGGTTAAGGGTCAAGGGTCAAAAGTCACATGGCATGCCCAGGACCACCTGCCAGGGAGAGGCAGGAATGGAAATGCAAACGGAACTAGGTCAGTTTTTGAGAGTTTGACCTCAAAAGTAATTAGAAAGTTGGTCGAATTCATAAAAAGCAGGGTTCCCTGCACACCCCCAAGCCTGGGGTCAGTATCTAATGAGCAACGGGACATGTTCCTAGAGACAGCAGCCTGCCCGCTCCCTGTGCCCGGGGTAGTTTGATCCGGTAGAACGATGTCACTGAGGCCCTCTCCTCTCAGCAGCAGGAAACTCTGTCACTTCAGCTCATTTGCTTTGCTGTGATGATAGGGCTGCTGGTGAAATGAGGACAGAGACGTGTGATCCCTCAGCAGCTGGTGGAGATGGAGGGTCTGAGAGAGGCGACAGCCAACCCTGGATATGCTCTCAGGAACGCAGGGCGCCCACAGGAGGCCCCTCGTCTATAGCGACGCCATTCTCCCACCTAAAAACGCCCTCCTACTTATTGTCATTTCAAACTTTGAGAGCCTATTAAATTTCTATACACAAAGGAAAGGAAAATCAATTTAACGTTCCAAGGGGAAGACTTGTGATGACACCGACCCCACTCGGATAAGAAGAAAAGACCCGAACATCCGAGAGCTGAGACTGCGGCATCTCTCAGTCGCTGGGGCTCTAACCCCCTCACGGTCACGATGAATAATCCTCGGAGGTAAGATAAGAGGTGCTACATTGAGAAACTGCCATTTGATGCACCGGGAAAGAGAGAGAGAGAAACAACGTTTTCTGAGGCAGCGAATCCGGCGGAGACAAGGAGCATCTCCCAGGATAGGTGTCGAGACCGCATGTGTGGAACGGGTGGCCGGGGAACAAGCGTGAGACCCAGCGAAGAGGAGCAGGAGCCCTGCCATCTGCACCAGAGACGGCGACTCAGAGCCGCTCTGCGCCGGCAGCACCAGGAGGGGACCCGGCCGTGCCGGTCACCCAGCTCGAGTCCCGAGCAGCACAGGCCTGGGAAGGTCACAGAACGGTCCTCGGGGGTCAAGTGGGCAGCGCTTCCCACGAGCCGCAGAGGGAGGGGCCCTGAGGCTTCCACGTGTCAGCAGCGGCCCCCCCGGCAGCCCCCGGCCCCAGAGGGCCGGCCAGCGACCTAGACGGTCACCGCTCCCGCCGGGGACCGTCCAGACCTGCCGTGCCTCCCGGCCGTGGTGAGAAGCCACCGTCCCAGGGCAGCATGTCTGCACGGGGGCGACGCACGCGGCCCGTGGTTTGGAGACGATCACAGAGAAGGCAGGCTGGCCTCCAGGGTTAAAGCCGGTGATCAAGGACCAAGAACGCACGGTGAAGTGAAAGACTCACTTCTCTCCGCCGGCGTCCTCTGTCCACACCCACAGCGGGACGGCCACCCCGCAGGCTCTCCTCCCCAGGCTGCCCTCCGCAGCGGCCGCGGCCCGGCTGACACCCCAGCCACGGTCCCGTCACGACCCTGTCACAAGGCCGGGCCTCCCCGCGACTCTGCAGACACGGCCGACCAGGCGGATCCTGCCCCGGAGAAGCTGGCCCACCTCGTGCCCCCAGGCCGTCCACACCCCGTGTGCAGGGCGCGGCCAGAGCCGGACGTTTGGGGAACATTCCTAGAGGGACATCATTCCCTCTCAATAAGCACACACGCCCTAACCTTCTCTCCCCACGATGGAAATTTCAGAAAAAATTGAAGACGCAGTGAGTTGAGAAAGACAGCAGCCTTGTTACTGAAAGTGGGGTCCGGCTGCTGGCTGCTCAAAAGCCAATAAGGAGGCCAGGAAAGTGGAAAGGAAAGTTTGCTTTAGTTTGGATGCTGGCAACCTGGGGGCAGGGTGGACTCCTGTCCAAGGGCCGACTTCCCCCCATTCCCCACTGACAGTCAGGGGGCAAGAGCTTTCATAGACGGAGGGAGGGGGCTACCTGCAGAAACAGCACGGTCCGCTCTGACGGTCATCTTCAAACTGGTGCTGCTGTGCCATGACCAGCATCATCTTGATTGTCTTAAGTACAGTTAGTCTTCGGTTCCAGGGTCGGTTTGTTCCCATTTCCTTGAGGCCAAGTCTGCGAATTGTGGCAGCTTATGTCACGGCTACAGCCTGGTCATCGTGTAGTTCACTTCTTCCACCAGACATTGGCAGGGTTTTCAGTGTCTACAAGACGGCTCCCAGGATACGGCTCAGAATATGATCTATAGCCCCTGAGGAGGAACTAAAGGTCCCTGACTCTGCTTACTGACTAGACTCTTATTATTTTGTCCTGTTTGTTTTCCTTTACTTCTGCATTTTCTCACTTATCTGATTAAACTTATTCTTTGACTAAAGTTTTTCTACAGACAAAAGGCAGGCGGAGGACACGGGGGGTGGGGAAGGACCACAGGGTCCTGCTGCGTTCCTGCCTGACACCCGACAGCTCGCAGACCGGCTGTGGGATTCTTCTGCTGAACATAAACAGTTCCGAGCCCCCCCACAGCAGGCGAGGGCTCTCCCTGAACTCCAGGAACAAGACAGAAAAGGGCTCGAAATCCTGCCCGAGCAGACGGAAACACAAAGGATGTCCGGCCACCAAGACCCTCCCGCTTCCCACCCTGACGATGGTGCTCCCCCAGGCCTGGCCCTGCTCCCAGACACCCCAACCTGCATCCTCCTGGATAAAGTCAAACTCAACGATGACCCCAGGGGCCCACTCTCCGAGCCCCCACTGCAGAGCAGACCCGGAGCTCCTGACCCTGTTATGGCCACCCCAGCACGAACCCCACCCTACAGAAGCCCCTCCTCTTGTGGAGACGCCCACGGCCCTGGGATTCTGTCTCCCCTGCTCTGCTCGACCCCCAGCATCAAGACAGCTGCACTTTGAGGATTTCCCAACTACAGGAGAGGGGTTTTGGCACAAGTACCTAAACATGAAACCATCCTTTGCAAAACAGATCAGAGTATTTAGCAGGATAATTTTGACTTGTAGCATCACTTCTGAAAATGTGCTTATCTGCAATATGTCTCCAGCATGGCTGCTGTAAAGCCCATCTGGTCCCTTCCATGCTCTTTACTCTGAAATAAGGGGACCTCCTACAAACCAAAACGGGGTATTACTGTCAGTGAAAAGACGTCATGTCACTGTTATTTTCACAAATACGAAAGATGTGGGACAAATAGAATTAAAGCTTTAGTTTCCTTCCGTCCCTTTAGAAAAAGGAACGAGATAAGTGACTCCTTACACTTTGTCAGGCCAACATAAAGCAAGAGCCCTGGGAAGGGCTCATCTGAGCAGAACCACAAAAAGCAGCGCCTCGTGTGAAGAATTCACCAGTGCGGTGAGCTTGCTGACTCGGCAGTGATCCCTCAGATCTGAGTTTCCTTCCTCCTGTTCAGGCATGTTCCTCAGCCCACAAACAGTTAACAAGGACTGTAGCCCCACACCTGTCAGCACACTTCTAAAGGGGTTTAAAAGCTCCCTTAAACCTAGTGGTATTTTACGCTTTCTCCATAAACCATCTGAGGAAGCAGTGGAGAATTCACATCATCTCCTGCCCGCTTGGCTATCAGGAAGGGGCTCCCCGAGTGCAGGTCACGCGGCCCCAAGAGGCCCAGAGGCAATGCGGGATTAGAGATGGTTCCCTCCAAACCCTGTTCTTTCTTCCACACCATCTGCCTCCCCTCCTCTCGCCCAAGTCCAGAGCCCCAGGCTTCAGATCGTCTGGTCTGAGGCTGCCTCGTAAAAGCTCCCTCGTGGCTGGACTGACCGTCTGGCAAGCACACGTTTCTCTTGTTCTTAAGGAGGGTCCCTCCCCGCAGCTTCCTAAAATACACACACGAAGGCGGGCACCTTGCTCAGCCCGGGTCTGGGACCCTAACCGGACTCGTCATGGGGACGTGAAAGCACAGCCAACCGCAGACCAAGGCTCAGTGCGTCTTCGAAGGGCAGATTCCTAAGATGGGTCTGAGCACGCCCTGCACTTAGGCTCAGATCACAGCCTCGGGGGCACAGGCAGCTGCACCCAGTTACTCTGTCAGACACCAAGCTAGGTGTTGCCAGGCGGGATTCTGCAAAAGTAATTAAGATCTGAAATCGCCTGGCTTTAAATCAGGAACATTATCCAGGTGGCCCGACGCGGTCTCACGCCCTTCACATCTGGGTCTGAAGGTCAGAGACAGGAAGTCAGATTCCAGGCACAAAAGGTCATCTGTTGCTGCCTTATAGGTGAGGGGACATGCGACCTGGAACTTGGGTGACAGCCAGCACGGAGATGGGGAACCCAGCCTTACAGACCCGAGGGCCTGAATTCTGCCAACAGCCAGCGAGAACCCTGGGGAGGGGCCCGGCTTCAGGCGAGAGCGCAGCCCGGTCATACCCCACATCGGCTTGGAGACCCCGGCACACGCACACCAGCTGACCCGTGGAGACGGTGAGGTGATACACTCGCGCTTTTGAAGCTAAATTTGCACTAACCGGTTACGTAGCAACAGAAAACGGATAGGGTCCTGCTCAGAAAACTCTCACCCTCTTCCCAACCAGCAGTCACCCCAGGAAGCATGCTTCCCTGCTCACAGTGTCAGAGAAAGGTGCTAATAACTACCTAATAGCCAAAAGCACGAGATTCTGCTGAGGAATCTGTGATGTCTCGTGGCTACTTCCCAGTGTCTGCAGACATGGTCTATTTTCCTATGTCAGCACTTGAGGAGAAGCCCTACTTTGTAAGGAGTCAGCTGTTACCCCCACTGGGCATTGTGCTGTTTCTACGCCTGTTTTCGTTTCATGTCAAGATGCTCTCTCCCAAATTCTTATGGAACCATCTTTTCCTGTCCTGGGCAGTCAATGATTCGACCTTCATTGCTAGTGATGTATAATTGATGTAAAAGCTTAGTTCCCACTGTGCCCAGGAACCGCTGACACTAACGTCCACCTGACAGTGAACAGGCGCGAGAGGCCCCCGGCAGAGGACAAGCCTGCAGCCCCGGAGGCGACGGGACGTGGGAACCGTCGTCCTCGCTACAACTGAGTTTTATCATTTCAATACGTATCTCAAGTGTTAGGTTTAAATACGTGTCTACTCTTTAGAGGATCTTTTGAAACATTTTCGGAAAACTAAGGAACCTCAACCATCATCGGCCGAATGACTGTACTTTCAAAAACAGGAAAACAGAGCAGCTGGTGACAAATGTGGGTCCCGCAGCTGGACGGCGACAGGAAGCCAGGACACCGGCCGCTGACGTGCTCGTCCCGCTTGCCCTTTATCCGCTCAGAGGGTCGCCTAAGAGTCCTCCCCAGGCGACAGTTCAGGGCTCTGGCGTTTAGATTCTGAGAAGCGTGTGACTTCGAGTTGGCGCTGTCTGAACCCGCTCCTCGCACGCCCCAGAGCGAGGGTCCCTCGGGAGAGGGCAGAGCTGCAGGGCTAGCTCGGGCTGTCTGAGGCCGAGCGCTCAGGCCTCCTCTCCCTTTCCTCCTCTTCACCGTGGGACCAGAGGGCTACAGGGCAGGCGAGGGAACCGCATCCCCGCTGAACGTGCACTTTAACACTGACGTGAACCAGACACACTCGCTGAAATGCAGAACTGTAGTCATTCATTTTACTTTTTGCACCTTCCTGCCCATATCAAAATCCTGAAAGAGTCAGCAAAGCTAATAAGGTATGTTTGTTTCCATAAAACGACATGGAAACCTTTGGTTTGCTGTTAGGATTTGACAGCACTTCCCAGGGCAAAGTGGGGGGGGGGCGTGTGACCACCCAGGGGCGCCTTCTTCAGACACTTTGTGTTCACGGCCTCCGTGGGCACACGTGTCTCATCGAGAAAGTACTCAATTTCCAGACAACGAGCACTCTTCCTTTGTTCACACAGTTCTCTCCCCACCTTCTTAAGAATGAAAGGAAACTCACCACCTACTTACTGCTCAGCCTTTCCACAGTGACCTGACAGCACAGCTGGCCACAGATGACACGCTGTATTAACTTAGAGGGAAAAATGCAACCTTATTCCACAAAACAGTGATGGACACACAACCTTTACAGATGAAAGTCTGAAATTACTTCATTAACCAGGCTTGAAAACTAGCGAGCATTTACTGAACACTGGTGCTAATCTAACCTTCTCATTTTATTAATGAAGAAAATGAGGCCCATGGGGTTTAAATGACTTTTACGTAATTGTATGCAACATGGATAAGAGTACAGTCTTATTTCCAGTCTAATTCTGTTAACAGTTAAAACTGAAAATACGATTTCTTCTTCTAATGACTATGTCTCAGAAGAATGAACAGACAGTCACTAGACAGAACCACTCCTGACGACAAATCAGCTCCTGCTCTGATTAGTGTTTTCTTATGATGCTTGACTTTTATTATGATTATGATTACTTTTGCAAATGCTAAATCCACCTGGAGACAAGGACCTGCACTTCGGGGTTTATTGGCGTTTCCCACTCCAGACGACGGTCACACACCTTACTTTTTCTGCTCCAGCTCTGCACCGTGAGACCCGAGCCATGGACAGAGGGAGTGACACGGCGTCCAGCCAGCGCTTCTCATATTTTGGTTCATGAGCGACGGGCGAAGAAGGCGAGGACGGAGCCTGTGCAAAACAGACGAGAATCAATGGTCACAGAATCAGGTGAAGGCACCAAATACAGGGGGAGGCCCCGACAGGCCCAAACATCACATCCCCCAAACCCAAATGAAACACATTTCAACTGCTGCAAAAGCATATGTGATCATTTTCTCAAAGCTCTGGAAAGAAATAAGTGCTCTTCTATTTCGACGTAAATGATTTTCTTCCTCTGTTTTTTAAACAACATACTGCACCAAAGACAGAAAAGTCCCAGGGAAGGGGACGGGGAGAGAGCCTAAAACTGGAAGGAACCTGAGGGACACGACCAAGGCTCTGAGTCCAGGAAGGCTGTGAACGACCACCTCCACCTGCAAGGTCAAATCAGAGCGAGTTTAGTACATAACAATATTGACGACATGCTAACGGGTGCCTAGGTCACAAGACCCTGCCTGTTCACCAATGGCCAAGTCCCCGCCGTCTGTCCAAGGTGAGCAGAGCGGGAGCCAGCAGGGAGGGGGGGCCCGGTCCCTCCTCGGCGGGGCCTGCAGGGAAGAGGAAGACGCTCTAATGCCTGAATGAAGCCACGCGAACAGCCACGTGGCCAGACGGGACACCGCACGTGCCGATAGTCACAGGGTCGGACGCGGCCCGTCTCGCCCCCCGCGGAGAAGACAGCGCCGGGCCGCGCGGCCGCACCTCACGGGACGCAGGGCTCCCACCCCCGGAAGCATCCTCGCGGCAGCCGTGGATTCCGGCCACAGGGGCAGGTTCTCCCAGCACCTTCTAGCTCAGGACGGGCGGCCAGAGCAAGGTGCGAATCCCCGGGGCGCAGGCAAACAGACGCGCTAACTAGGACGGCAAAGCTGGATGTGCCTGGGAGCGCTGGAAAGGCCCCCAGCTCAGGGAGGCCACCTCTGTGCTGTCCTGACGGGGTCGTCGGGAATGGGGGAGGGTCTCGCTGAGCAAGGCAGGGCCTGCAGGGCGGCGATGGTGAGCGCTAGAAACGGGCTCTTACTGGGACGGCTAAGGTTGCGTGGGACGCGCGGTGCTGGAACGCTGCGGACCCACCTCCAGTCTCGGACTCCAGCAAGACCCGAAACCGCTCTTACGGTGAGGATTTCTTCCAGGCCAAAGTTCCAGCAAGTCTAGTGTCTGACCGTCTCAGGTTGAACAGCGGCCACCCCCAGATAAAGCATATCGGGGCCTAATCCCGGGACCTGGCACCTTATTTGGACAAAGGGTCCCCGCGTGCGTGATTAAATTAAGGGTATGTACCTGGACTATTTGGGTGCCCTAAATGCTGTGGCATCTATCCCTACCAGAGGGATACAGGGGAACCCAGACAGGAGGGAGAAGGGCCTTGTAAAGACAGAGGCGGAGACGGGAGACGGAAGCCACACGGCCGAACGACCAGGACGCCGGCGGGGGCGGCTACCAAGAGCGGGAGGGGGCAGGAAGGACCCTCCTCTGGAGCCGTTGGAAGGAGCAGCCCTGCCAATGCCTGGATTCCAAGCAACCAGAGGCTGGGTTTGGGCTGTCCTCATAACACTCTTTATTTAAATGTATTAACTCCACAGCCAATAGCTCAAAAGCAAAGGTACTGTAACATCAGAAGATTAAACTAGATTTTATTAATGTTCATTTATTGTCGTCTTTTTGCATTATGTTCTAGTGTTCGGTAGAATATCTGCTTTTGGTGTACACATGACACAGCATCGGAAGGCCTACAGATTTATTACTTTACTATGGATTGCATACTGGCTTTATTGAGATACCCGTTTGCCTACATGTACTGCTGCTGCCTGTGTAAGAATTTGCTATAATTTATTATACATTGTGGCATGTGTTCAGTTATCAGTTTTCACTGAGTTTTATCACTGTTATTTGCATTCACAACACTCCATTTAAGGTATCAGAGTTCATCAGGAGTAATGTTTTTGTGCATTTTCTCTGAATGAGGTTTGCTGCTCTCACTGATTCAAACTTGTAAGCGACAACAGGCATCGATAGTCAGAGTTATGAGAATAATCCTGCAAAATCACCGCTTAAAATGTCACAATGGATTCCGTATATAATGAGCAATATTTAAATGAGCACAAGAATATGGTTATTAAATAAAATCATTTTAAATTTACTTTTCAAAATGTAGGATAAAAAGCGATTCCCCACTAAGAAAAACAATTATTTCCTTTATAAAATCAGGTTGCATTTCATAACCTATTGGGCACATTTTAGCAACAGACTATAACTTTTTAAAGGAAGCTTTTTGTTCCCTCTGCTTTGGAAAGCTTCTACCTCAGGGGCCACTGACAAGCCCAGAGTTTCATGTCAGATTTGACCAGTGTTTCCTCTGGAAAAATACTTTGTATAATCCTGAGAACCATGAGGCTGAAGGAGGACACCAGGTCTCCGTAGATCAGTGGGGTTTTCTGTGATGCTCACATGGCCTCCTTCATGGTGGGTTCAGGGGATGCCTGGGAAAGGAGGAGGAGCCTGGCTGGGGTCCCCTCCAAGCTTGCTCCATCCCTGGACTCCTGCCATGGACTGCAGGACACAAGCTGCCTGCCCTCTGTAGCTGCGAGCCCTGGGGTCTGGGGGAAAACAGACTGGGGGCCCCAGCACTGCGGGAACCCGGAGCTCCCGCTCCTGATGGGACACCAGTAAAGTTGTGCCCAGACAGACCTTCCAGAACCTGTGGTCAAGGCTGGGGCCGCTCAAGGGCTGAGCAGGCTTCCCCTCTGTGTGCAAGTCCCCGTCTGAGGGGAGCTCATCACCCGCAGGAAGCAGAACATCATGATTCTAATTTCAGCCCGAAATGGTACATCAGCTTTAGAGCTTGCAGAAATCACGAGGCGTGTTCCCCCCAGCTGAACCGAAATGCCGTGGGTTGTACCCGTCAGCTCTCCTGATCGTGCGGCACAGCCCAGGGAACTCTGGTCTTACGACACCATCTACTGCTACCCACCACCCAAGACATCGATTTTAGAGGAGGAGGGACAAGACGTGTTTCCTTCCATTTGATGTATGATGCAGTCAAAGGTGTCAGAGGAGTGAGGAAAAGAAGGCCGTCCTGGTTCTAAAACATTTATATGTGACCCATCAACTCACAGAGCCGTTTACTCTAGGCCACCTTAGTTTCTTTGAGCTGGAGATTCTGAGTTGAGATGGCTCAGTGGAGGTTCTACCTCGTGGGTCAGCATCCCACCTGTTTTTTGGGATCCCTAGCGTGACGGGACGCTCCCCGTGGAACTCACTGCCTGCAGAGGGCTACGCACCACAGAGGATTCTGAAGGAGTGCGTGTCCGCCAAGGGCACTGCATTGCAGCCACGATCGTGCTTTCCCTGAGGTCACGGATACGAGCGGCAAACTAGTGAGGGCAGACCTCCTTGTTCTCGAATGCCCTACCTGTGCACCCTCCACTCCTCACCTGTCTCATTTCTTGGGTGCTGGGATATGTCTTTAAGTCATCTTTTTCATGAAAAATGTTCAATGTTCAATACTTGATGTTTAACTAGGAGATTTGAAGCCAACTTTTTAGGTACTGCCACCTTATTTCTACTTTGAATGGTTGAGGACTTTCCACTTTATTCTTCTATTTTTAACTGAACTATACTGAGGCGTCAATTACATACAATGACACGTACTGATTTAGGTGCACAGTTTGATGAGTTTTGACAAATGTATCCACCTCACGCAACCAAGCCCTAAATTATAATACAGAATAATTCCACCCCAGCCACCAAGAAAAGTTCCCTGTGCCTGTGTATAGGCATCTCCCCTCCTGCACAAGGCAGCCACTGATCTGACTTCTGTCACTGTAGATTACTTTGAGTCTTCTAGGACTTCTATGCCTAGAATCATACAGGACATACTTGTGTGTGGGGCTTCCTTCTCTCGGCAGGAGGTCTGTGAGAGGATCCTCGTTACTGCGTATTTCAGCAGATTATTCATTTGCATCACTGAGTAGTAGTCTACTGTCTGCATGTGCCAGCATGTCTTTATCCATTCACCTGTTGAAGGAGATCTGAAACATTTCCAGTTTAAGAACAATATAAATAAAAGTGCTGTGTTGTCAGTTAAATTTGGGTGCCAAGCTTGCATTCCTCGGATAAACCTCATTTGCACATGACACATTATTCTTCCTTTGATTTGTTCATATATTTGAAGATTTTTGCATCTACATTTATGAGGGTCATTGGTCTGTAATATTCTTTACATGTAACACCTTTGAAAGATTCTCGTAAAATTATTCTGGCCTCATAGAGTTAGCTGGGATGCATCAAATCTTCTATTTTCTGAAAGTGTCTGTGAAATTGACATATTATTTCTTTGATAGGATTCACCAATTACAGAATACTTGAGTTTTCTATAAGTCTTTGTTGCCCTGAACAGTCTTTCATAGCCTTGCATGTGATCCATCTTGATGAATGTTCCATGTTCACTTGAAAGGAACGTTGATTCTACAGACTTTGGACACAGTATGCTGTGAGTCAGTTAGTTGACTCATAAGGTTGGTTACATCCTCTATCTCCTTACTGATGTTTTGTCTACTTGTCCTATCAACTTCTGAGCAAAGAGTATTAAAATCTCCAACTATGACTGTGAGTTTGTCTGTTTCTGTCATTTCTGCCAGGTTTGGTTCTTATATTTGGAAGTTCTGTTACTAAGTGCAAACTACATCCAGGATTATTACATTTTCCTGATGAATTGGTCTTTTAATCATAATGCAACATTCCTCTTTGTTTCTTGTACACTCATTGCCTTAAAGACTACTTTGTCAGATATTAATACAGCCACAATTATTTGGTTTCTATTTATAAAATATATGTTCTCCACTCTTTTAATCACCACCTATTTGCATCTTTACGTTTAAATTATAATTTCAGTAGAAAGCATAGAGTTGGGCCTTTCTTTTTATCAAATCCAGTCTGACAACTTGTACCTTTTAATTGGAACATTTAGTCCACTTACATTTATTGTAATTCTTATGTCACTAGGTTTAATTATTATTTAATTCCTATTTGTTATTTGTTCCTCTTGATTTTTCTGCTCTGTTGAACATACTCTTTTTAAGGGGTTGATCAATTTTTTTTCATTATTCTCTTTTATCTTCTCATTAGTTGTAGAAATCATAATACATATTCTTAATTTATCAGTGCTTATTTATTATATTGTGTCACTGCAAACTTCCCATCTGACATATCACTGTTCCTACACCTCATGTCACAAATATAAGAACTTTACAGCAGAATAATTCAATTTACCTGACCCCATCCTTTGTGCTATTCTTGCTACATCTTTTACTTCAACATACATTATCAACTCCATTTTACCATCTTATCATTTTGTCCTCTGAAGTATTTATATTTAAAGGAAATTATGATAAGGAAAATAGATATTTTATACACACACCCACTTATTTACTGTTTATGCTGCTCTTTACTTCTTCCTGTACGTGTAAGTCTCCACCTGGTGTCTTGTCCTTTCAGCCTGAAGAGCATCTTTTAGTATCTTGGGTAGTGCAGGTCTGCTGGTGATATTTTCTCTCAGCTTAAATTTCTTTTAAAATGTTTGTATCCCCTCACTTTTGAAGAATATTTTTCCCTGGATATAGAATTCTAAATAGATATTCATTCATTTCTCTGTTCCTATGTAAATAATAGGTCTTTTTTAAAAATCTGGCTTCTACCTAGATTTTCTCTTCTTTGACTTTCAACAGTTTGACTGGGATCTGCTGACGTATAGTTTTCTTTGTATTCATCCAGCTTTGTCTTTGTTCCCATTTTCCTTCCGGACTCCAAGTACACATAGCCTTGGTCCACTTGAGTTATGCCACAGGTCCCTGGTGCTCCCTTGTTTTTCAGTCTTTTTCCTGTTCTTCAGATGGGCAGATTTCTGTTGGTGTGTCTCCAAATTTACCACCAGGCCTTCTGCCATCTTTAATTCATATGAAGCCTATCCAGTAGATTTTTTTCTTTTCTTAAAATTCTAGTTATTGCACTTTCAGTTCTATAATTATCATTTGTTTCATTTTTGAAATCTCAATTTCTTTACTGAGAGTGCCTATCTGTTCAACCATTAAAACCATATTTTCCTCAAGGCCTTGAAGGTATCAATAACTATTGTGTTAAGGTCTTTGTCGGCTAAACACAACATCATGTGGGGTCTATTTCTTCTGACTGAGTTTTTCTCAGCTTTATATCACTTTGCCTTGTTTCTTTGCATCACTAGTAATTTTTGATTGCATACTGGACATTGTAACCTAAGGTAGGGACTATGAATTATATTATCTTCCTCTAAAGAGCTGTTTTTTGTTCAACAGGCAGTTCAGTTATTTAAGCACCTTAAAATTAGGAAGTTTTAAGCTTTGTTGAGGTGGGTTTTTGGAAAAGCTAAGCTGTTTACTAAACTCTGTAACTTAGAGGAATCAGCCCCAAAGTCTGTTGTCTCTGCAGATGTTTTCAAAGCTTGGTTTTGGACTCTGTTAAGACAGGTTTTTTGTTTTTTGTTTTTTGTTTTTTTTTAGGTTAAGACAGGTTTAATGTGGTCTCAGTGACAAAGGTGTAGCCTTTCTGGGGTTTCAGCCACCATGTCCGGGGGGGGGTTAAATCTTCCCCATTCCAGGCAAAGGGGAAATGCAATTTCATCACCACTGCTTGACCTCTAGCATCTTCGTTTGCTCCTACCCCTCAGCAGCCTTTCCTGGGTGGGCACTCATAGTATTTCCCTGTGCATGGGTATCCTACATTCAGCCAGCGAGGGGCCCAACACCCCAAATCTTCTGACTCCCCCTCTGCCACCTCCTTCGGGTTATGACTCTTTGGTGCCTTGTTGCCCAGATTCTAGCTGATTCAGAAGCCCTACATCCTTATTTTTGCTTCTCAGTGCAGTAGGACCATGCACTATGTTTGAGTTCCACTGTCCCCAGGTGGTACTTAACTTGTGATGTTCTCTCTTTTCAAGGGTCACTGTGTGGAACTGCCAGCTGCCCAGCACCTGAGAACAAATGCCTTATTTTTTCAGTGTAACAGGATATTTATTTTGCAGGAGATATACTGGGTTGGTTTTTCTTGGTGCATCTTCGTCTTATCCTTTGGGTGCTCACTGATTCTCCCCAAAACAGGAGAATTTTATAAACAGGCTTGGAAGAAACTTCTTCCAAATTCCTGTTAATGTTGATATTTTGACCTCTTCCCAGGAATCACAGATGTTCTTAATGGCATCTAGAATGGTGAATCTTTCCAGATCGTTTTCAATTGACGTTACCCATCAGAGGAATCACTGTCTATGGAAGCTATAGCTTTATGAAATGTACTTCTTAAATAATAAAATAATAATAATACTTCTCTCAACTTCTTGAAAGTTGAAATTACTCCTTGATCCATGGGCAGAATGGATGGGTGTTAGCAGGCCTGAAAACAACATGAATCCTGCTGTTCATCTCCATCAGAGCTCTTGGGTGACCAGGTACATTGTCAGTGAGCAGTAATATGTTGAAAGCAATCTTTTTTTCTGAGCAGTAAGTCTCACCAGTGGACTTAAAACATTCAGTAAACCATGTTGTAAACAAATGTGCTATCATTCAGACTTTGTTCCATTTATAGAGCACAGGCAGAGTAGATTTAGCATAATTCTCAAGGGCCCTAGGATTTTCAGAATGGTAAATGAGCACTGGCTTCAACTGAAAGTCACCAGCTGTTTTAGCCCCTGACAAGAGAGGCAGCCTGTCCTTTGAAGCTTTGAAGCCAGGCATTGACTTCTCCTCTCTAGCTATGAAAGTCCTAGATGGCATCTTCTTCTCACAGAAGGCTGTTTCTCTACATTGAATACCTGTTGTTTAGTGTAGCCACCTTCATTAATTATCTTAGCTAGATTTTCTGGTTCACTTACTGCGGCTTCTACATCAGCACTTGCTGCTTCGCCTTGCACTTTGATGTTATGGAGACATGGCATCTTTCCTTAAGCCTCATGAACCAACCTCTGCTAGCTTCAAACTTTTCTTCGGCAGTTTCCTCACCTGCCTCAGCCTTCACAGAATTGAAGAGAGTTAGGGCCTTACTCTGGATTGAGCTTTGGCTTAAGGGAATGTTGTGGCTGGTTTGATCTTCTATCCAGACCACTCACATCTTCTCCGTATCAGCAATCAGGCTGTTTCACTTCCTTATCATTTGTGTGTCCACTAGAGTAGCACTTGTAATTTCCTTCAAGAACTTTCCTTTGCATTCACAGCTTGCTTAACTCTTTGGCGCAAGAAGCCAAGCTTTCAGCCTATCTCGGCTTCTTCTGACATGCCTTCCTCACTAAGCTCAGCCATTTAAAGTGAGAGACATGCGACTCTTCCTTCCACTTGAACACTTAGGGGCCATTGTAGGGTTATTAATTGGCCTAGTTTCAATATTGGGTCTCAGGGAATAGGGAGGCCGGAGGAGAGGGAGCGATGGGGAGATGGCCGGTTGGTGGAGCAGTCAGCCCACACACAACATCTATCGATTAAGTCCACTGTCATATGGCTGAGGTTTGTGACCCTGCCCCCCACAATTACAGCAGTAACCTCAAGGATCACTGATCGCAGATGACCCTAACAAACATAATAAAAATGAAAAAGTCTACAATATTGAGAGAATTACCAAAATGTGACACAAAGACATGAAGTGAGAAAATGCTGCTGCAAAAATGTCACCGATAGGCTTGCTTGGGTGGGGTTGCCACAAACCTTCAACTTGTAAACAACCCAGGATCTGCAAAGCAAAATAAAATGCAGTGTGCCTGTATCAACTGCAAGTTTTAAAAATAATTAGAATAAAATATGATGGCTAAAATGATTATCAAGAATGGTTTCACATGAGAAGGGAGTATTATATAATTTGTGTTTGTTCGTGTGCTCTCTGTATCCAGTTTGATAATTTGCAGGTTGGGCTCATAGGTTACGTTCCACAGCCATGTAGTAATAATAATAATAATAATAATAATAATAATAATAATAATAATAATAATAATAATGCTTATTTCCATGAAATTAACTAGTAAGTCACTAGAATGGACAGCAGTTATTTGGTGATATTACTGAAGGTCTGGATTTTGGATATTCTGACCTAGCAGAGTGCAAACATTATGAATTGACTGCTCACAGGAGATGCTGAGAATGTGACATGAAGCCTTCAGTGACACAGGCAGCAGACAGGAAATTCCAAACCCGGGTTTTATTCTGCATGGCTCTCAGAAGGTCCTTCTTCATGGCATGCTGTAATGCC
Source organism: Balaenoptera physalus (assembly GCF_965194825.1). Classification (NCBI taxonomy): domain Eukaryota; kingdom Metazoa; phylum Chordata; class Mammalia; order Artiodactyla; family Balaenopteridae; genus Balaenoptera; species Balaenoptera physalus. The sequence goes on from NC_138894.1 coordinate 97,499,240, forward strand.
CAGATGTTGTTTTTAGATAAGCCCAGTAATGTGACTTCTATTCCTTTCTAAAAGTTTTGATCAATAAAGGCAATTATTAAACCTAAGGGAAAGACTCAAAAACTAGCAAGCAGCTAAATATTTACCACTTCACGTTCAATTAAAACAAGGTGTCTACCCAGCAGACACACATGCTTGTGGGTTGCAGTCTGTATTTTCTACCTTTATAGATTTTGCTGGAGGACGGGCCTATTTCATATATAATTTCAGACTATACTATGGCACAATAATAATGGCAAAGAACAGTATTTCAGTATTGCAAACAGAGATACAGAGCCCTGTGAGGGTGCCTCAGTTGGAAGTGACCAGAACTGTAAAACACTGTCCAAGATGACAGCTATCCCTGCAAGGACTTCAGGACTTAGAGGGAATCCGAAATCTCTAAGCATCTAGTAAGTCCTAAGAAGGAAGGATTTCTGTGAAAAGTCCCAATTACCCCAATACTTTAACTTCGTGAGAGTTATGTGAACTTCATGGCCTTACGTGGTCACAGGGTGAGACCACTGAGGGTGCTGCCGGGGTCTGAGCAGCGGGCAGGACACCCAGGGAGGGGACAGTCCTGCACGGCACCCCGCGCGCCCTGCCGCCCCCTGCCAGGCCAGCTCCGGGGCCCAGTAACAGCCCCACCTGCCCTCTCCCCCCTTTGATTTTCTGGGCATTTTGGCTTCTAAAGAGGAGAGGGTGACAGGTGACGTGGAGGGAAGGGCAAACCGCCGTCTGCTGCCTCATGACACAGTCACCGGCCCCGTGGAGAGGCTGCTGCCCTTCCGGCCCCAGCACGCCGGCCGCCCGCGGGTGTGGACGGCAGCCCGAGCCCCGCGCCTGCACCAGCTCCCTGAACACGGCAGGTCCAGCTTCCGCGAGCCGCGAGTCCGTTTCCCCTGCGGCCGTTCCGTTTCCATGTCTCGAGTCATCTTAGCGGAGTCGGGAGAAGTTCGGTCAGCGACCCCGCACACCGCGCTTCCCGGGAATCGTGCGGGGGGCTGCAGGCCCTGACTGTCTTCATGGAATGAACTGCAACCCCCGGTGCCGCCAAGTGGGGTTCCAGCCCCTCGGAGAAGTGCGGGGACCCCACGGACACGCCTGCTTTTCACCTTCCCCCGGGAGAGTCAATTCTGCGCTTCTGAAGAAATCCAGCGCAGCTCAGAGTTTTCGACCATTGACTGTCCTTCCCGAGGCCCGACGTCCAAAGGGCCGAACCTCTGCGTCCTCGTGTCGGTCAGTCTCAGGACGAAGAGCAGACGAGCCGGCGGGGCCTGGGGTGCGGCGGGGACGCCTCCTGGAGCCCTAGGTCTTCCCATCGGGCTGCGACAGCTGCTGACGATGCCTGCTCGGGGCCGCCCCCGAGCTCCCGGTGCCCTGCGGACACCGAGAGGATGTGGCAGGCCTGCTCTGAGTCGTCAGGCCTGATTCAGGGACTGACGGGGACGCAGGGTCCAAAGTTCACAGGAAACAGGGGCTAAGGAGTCCGGGGCTGCCCCAGACGCCTGCTTAGGGACAAGCGGGCAGAGCCCCCCACTGCCCTCCTGTTCCCCCTCTGTCCTTGGTCCTGTGCCCCACGCCTGCCCCTTCAGCGTGAACCCTGCCTCCCCCATGGGTCTCACGTCGCCCAGACGCTGCGACGCCCATGCCCGAGGCCCCTTCCCCTGCTCGGACTTTGCTCGAAAGCAGTGAGTCCGGCAGGACGGTCTGGCTCCCGCCCCTCGGCATCAGGCTGCCCCAGGTGGGCGTCTCCCCACCAGCCTTGTTCACGGGCGGGCACCCTTCCAGGCCGTCTTCGCCTTGGAGCAATGCTGCCCTACTCCTGTGGCCCCGGATCGCCTGCACTAAAGAAGCTGGCGTTACCGTTTAGACCAGGTAATTGTATCAGGGCCCCCCACCCCCAGAAGATCCTCTAGTATCTTTTAGAGGAAAAAGAGCCAGGGGAACAGAAGTCACCTCCCGATGTGGTAACATCGATAAAGGGGATCACAGCAGCAGAGAGAACCAGGAACTGCTCCGAAAATAATCTCGTCCACGTATTCATTTCAGAACTGAGAAACCAGAAACTCTGGGGGAAAGCGTGTCCGCACCGAGTAAATGCCTCGGAACTTGGCTCTTCATTCTGTGAGCCGGGAATTGGAGCTCGACTACGGAAACTGCAGTGAGTGACCTCAAAATCGATACGCAGCCCCACCTTGTCTTTGGTAGATGTATCCAAATTTACTCTCCGTCACCATCCCCCAAGCAGACACATTCTGAAAACACTCCCTGCCTTACTACATTATTGACCATATATCATAAAGTTAGTGCTTTTAAAAGTGAAATTGATTAGAACAAAATTATTTGTATAAAACTTTTATAAACACTTCTTTTTTGGAGGGAAACAAGATGCACCAAATCTATACTTTTTAAAAAATTGAAAAAAAAAAAAGAATCCAACATCATCTGAGAAAACAGATTATTTTTTTCCCCAACTAGAAAGACCTAAAATTGGATATGAAACAGTCACATTGCATTTTGGATGTTGGCCCAGATACTAGACTGGAATTTTAAACCTGACCTGTCAAAAACAAAAAAACATGAAATACTATGTTTTCAGGATTCAGAGATTTAGGACAGAAAGGCAGACACAACAGACTGAGCAGTTAGCTCAGAGTTTCCCAGCATATTCTTAAGAGAACAGTTTTTCTTTACGGGGAGAATTTTTTATAATTATACAATTAATTTTACTGTCAGTATCTAATTTGAGATGAGAGCATAACGTTTCTGTGACGGATTATTTTGACTGCAATAGGATGGTCCCTTTGGAACAGTATTCACAGGCGATGCTTCTGTATTTCTTATTTTTAAAAACTGTAATCACGCTGGCATACGGCGGGCCTTGCGCTCATTCCGGGGAAAGAGTTGGTGGTCACGCTGTGTCTCTGCTGTAATTTCTCCTTCAGCGCTCTGTCATGACTTCCCCGTGGTAGTTTTTACTCCAGAAATGACCCTCCTCGTGCTTTCATCTCTGCTGTGTGGGATGGTCCAGGCCCCGCTCCTTACCTTCTAAACCACCTGCTGCCGCCCCATAGCCTGTCCGTCCCCGAGCAGCACTCCCGCCAAAGCCCTGCTTGGCCTGAGGACTGCAGCCCCCCGGCCGCCCCCGCCCCAGGAAGAAGGGTACTTGGGGCTCGGCGGGGCTTGGTCCCAGGTGCAGCCTGGGGTCTTAGCCTTTGAACACAAAACAAACAAATATTTAATACAACAGCACTGTAACGCGGCAGTAAAAGTGTTTCTAGCCCCTTTTTACGTGAAAATCAACGAGGGTTAAAACAGGCTCAGTGAAGGGACGCAGGATTCCTACAGAATTTGACTTTTAGTCCAGAATTCTTATAATTTTCTAAATTAAATAAGTTATTGGGCAATATTTTTCAGGCGTTTTAAAATACATACATTCCCCGGAACCACAGATTTAACAGTTTTAAATCCGCATGCCAGTCTCCTGGGAACGGCCTGGGTTTGTGTCCGTGTTTGCTGTGGAGTGGAGGCGCCGCAGGTCCATGAGATGAAGCCGGTGAGCTTTGTGCAGAGAAGACCTTCTTCCACCACAAACTCATGCCTGGTTTGCACGGAGACGGTCACCGTATCTGAGCCAGGTCCTCACGGGTGTGACGGTCCCACGGCCTGAAACGCTGTCTCGGAACCCAAATCACAGGGGACCAAAGCGTCTGTCAGGACGTGACCATCTCTGCCGAAAAGACCCTGGTGCGGCTCGAGCCCTAGGGGCCCGGGCGGGCCGGCCTCCGGCAGGTCCAGCCTGGCGTCCATCGGCACACACGCCCGGAGCCCGGCTTGGAGGAAGGACTCATTTAGAGAGCATTCACTACTCTGTGCTTTGAGTTCTCTGAATTTAAATCTGTAAGTTTACCAATAAAACTGTCCTATTTGCACACTCAAGAAATGTCTCTTGGGTGAGACATACTTGGAATATTTTGCCCAAGAAGAACACTCTGGATCCTCAGGGCACAGTTAGTTCTGAGTTACTCACCGCCCATGGCTGTTGAACTTGGTCTAACCTGAGCTCTTCTCTCTAACGTCACAGACGCCAGAGTTGCAGGGCATCCACGCGAGTATTCCCTTTACATTTTTGTTAAATATCTAGAAGCTTGAGAAGACGATAAGACTTCTATTCTTACGCAGCGTGGGGTAAGTGATCCACGTCAACAGTCACTTCCTCTGACATCCTGAACGATGCTCACCTTGTATGTTCAAGTTTCTCCGGATGACCCTCAGAGGGGCAACGTATTCACAGCTCCCAGTGCCAGAGGTGACTTTGTTACGAAGACATTTTTTCAGGAGAGATAAGCAACGCTGCAGGAAGAGACACCTAGTGCGTCACCCTGACAGGCCTCCTACATGTTTCTGTCTTTCCATCACTGAAACAATGAAACATCCATCTCTGAGGCAGGTGGGGAGTGGAGGGACGATACTGGTGACATCAGAGGGACGAGACCCACCTTCCAGCCCTGGGGCCCCGCCTGCTCCCAGGGGCTGCAGGGTCACGCGTGAGGCGGGACAGGGAAGGAGCCCCCGGCCTGGGGAAGCAGCTCCCTGCCCGCCCCCGGCCCTCGTTTCTCTTCTCATCACTTTCCAAGAGGCTCTGGAGTCAGTGAGGAAGGGACGGCCCTCCACTGCGCCTGGGCGGCCACCCTATGCCGCTGCTTTCAGGGTCAGCACCAGGGACACACCCTGGCCTTTCCTGGGGAGCCGCCCGGCCGCGCAGAACCCAGGGTCCACGCAGGCCAAGCGGCCAGCACAGGGTGTCCTTCCCAAGCGTCCCAGGGGCTACGAATCCATCTCCCCAGCCAGTCTCTTGCTCTGCTGGGGAAACAGTCTTTCACACATTAGGACACAGGGATTCTTACTGAAAATCTCCAGGGAGGAACCCTCGTAGGCAGACTGTCCCACAGGGACTTGGGCCGGGAGCCTGGGCTGCCTGCAGTGTCGCTAACTGGATGTGCAGGTGTCACCGGCTGATGCTGGGGGCGCCTGGAGAGGGCCGGGTGACCCAGGCCGCGGCCGGACCCAAGCTGGCCGTCCACACTGGCGGCCAGAGGCGTCACCTGAGGACCACCGGTGGGGCGTTGGGGAGGGGGGGTCCCGGGGAGCGCTGGTCCTGCTCCCTCCTCCCGTGAGCTGGGCCCTGGGGCGCTGGGACAGGCCAGCCGTGTCCCCAGCGTCCGGAACAGCCTGGCGGATGATCCACGGAGAGCAGAGGCCTAAGGGCGACAGCTGCGGGGGCAGCAGAGCGAGGGTGCCTCGGGCCCGGCAAGTGGGGGGACTTCGTATCAGGGAAGAGCTTCCGGGGGGACCACCAAGGAGACCACAGAGCTCCTTAAGGAGAAAGTGCCACCATCTCACTCTGTCCCACGGAAGCCGTGAGGCTGGTGGCAGCCGGGCCGTGGCCCCGATAAAGCAGCCTTAATATGCTTTGTTGGGCGTCAGCCCTGAACTCTTTCTGTGTTCGCTTCTCACCGGTCACCTCCCGATGGTGGTAATTTCCCTCGGGGACGGGAAACAAGTGCCTTGGGCCCTGTGGAGGCTTGGGAGGCATCCTCTTCTTCCCAGTTCTTTTTATTTATTTTATTTTATTTTATTTTTTGGGGAATAACTGTTTTTTTTTTTAAAAAATTATTTATTTATTTGGCTGCGCCGGGTCTTAGTTGCAGCACATGTGATCTCGTTCCCTGACCAGGGATCGAACCCGGGCCCCCTGCATTGGGAGCCCAGAGTCTTAGCCACTGGACCACCAGGGAAGTCCCCCCAATTCTTTTTAAAATAGACCCAGAACTAAAATATTTTTGTAACAGAGCTTCAGCTTTTACAGCATTTCCAGTTCTAATTTTCTTTGAAAATACCTCCTGTCAAGCTGCACCTGAATCTTTCAGGGGCCTGGCCCTTCCTGGACAGTCGGACTGTCCTGCATGAAGCCCTGGACAGAGCAGGTGCGCACGGACAAGACACCACGGGAAACCCAGCGCAGCAGGTATGCTGTGGGTCTTTTGTGAGGCGACCTATGAACAAGTCACCAAGGTTACGGGGACCAATGACAAGTGCATCTCAGGAAAGTAATTAAAGAAAACACAGGCAGCTTTGCAAAAACTATGTTCACATATTCTACCGAAGTGTCATATCTGTCAACTTTTAATCAAGTGTGTTTCTTGCTAAGATAATTTTTGTTTTCTCTCCAAAGGGCAGCTCTTAAAGGCTCAATTAACCATCAAATATTAATTATTATTGAGAGAGAAGGTTCATTCTAAAATATTTTTCTGCAGCAAATTTAAGATATATATCTCAGGAATGAAACAGCGGTGTTGTACTATATGGTCTCAGCATGCCATAAAAATATGTAAATAATTTTTCTATTTGAATTTGACATATTTTGAGTGGAAATGCTTGGCTTGTTATTTTAATGAAATTAATTCATTAATTTTGTGAAGACAAGTATCTGAAGTATTTAAGTCGTATAAATTTTTAAATATTACAGCAATACAATAATTTAAAAGTAAATGAATGTATCTGACAACAGGTTACTGTTATATTCTTCAAATTGAAATCATTATTATGATGATAAGATTAAAAATATCTTATGAAACACGAATGATGGAGTAAAAACAGGGCCTGATTCTTAAACTCTTCACTGAGTGGTGGTAAATCAGGCCAATTTGGAAGCCAAGTGAAGATTTACAGCTACCAGAATCTATTTACGATACAGGTCAATAAAATGCCGATGCACATGATGAAAGTAAGAGGACTGTGCAAATACTATTTTTAGAAAAACATGATATTACTAAACAGGACTGGGGGGTTTCAGAGGTGGAACGATGCCCTAATGTAATCCTACGACCCGCAGAGCTGAGGCACCAATGCAAGCAAAGGTGCATCATTTCCTGTATCAAGATTATTAGGAACAGACTTGGTTCGTGTGAAAAAGATGGCACAGAAATTATATGAGAGAAAAATTACTTCTGAGTTACAAGAGAGAAAAATCAACATTTTGTGAATTGATAATGGAAGAAAAACAGATCCATTTCAAAAATAGTTACTTGAGCTGTTCCATCAGGTTTGGGCAGGGCTCCAGGACCACATCATGGAGTTCAAATTCTGACTTGAGTATGTACCAGCTGTTTCCTTGGTATGCACTAGCATGCACTAGCTGTGTCCCCTTGGTGTGCACTAGCATTACTAGATGTGTTCTGTTGGTGTGCTCCCTTGGTGTGCACAAGCATGTACTAGCTGTGTTTCCCTCCCATGTGCTAGCATGCACTAGCTGTGTTCCCTTGGTAAATGAGTTAAATTCTTGTGCCTCAGAGTTTTACCTTCTCCCATACAAAGAAGGTAATCATGACAGATACATAATATTTAGAAAGATTCCTGCTATGTAATAACTACTATGTAAATTGTTGTTGTTAATACTATTATTAGTAAATAGATCTATACATATGAGGAAGAAAATTCAGGTGACCCACATTCTTTCCTTCTATGGATAATCACTTTAGCATTTGGCATATATCATTTATTTTCCAATGCCTTTGTAAATTATTGTGTTCCTCACTACATACACTTTTGAAAGTTAACATGATGTGTTTTCCAGTCACTAAACAATCTTGGTAAAATTCATTTCAAAACACTGAAAAATTTCATCACATGAATCTACCCCCATATAACTAATTATTTCCCCATTATTGAGAAGCCAGATTGAAATCACTTTTTCTTAAGCACACATTGAATGTGCTCTAAAACACGGCTTGTCATACATTCCTGGGTGTGGAACTGCTACGTCTGAGGCGTGAGGAACCACAGCGGTGTTATCACCTGCTGCCAGACGCCTTCCAGAAACGCTGCTGCGCTGCGCTCCGTCAGGCCTGGTCAGTCATTCCCACAGAAAACACAACCACAAGGCCAGCTTTTGTGGGGACCACTTTGCAACGCCCCCTGCAGAGCCCCCAGGTCAGGACCAGTGGAGTCATCTTCGCTTGAACTTTGCTGAACCTCTACCCACCGGCCACCAGTTCTGACTCAGAACCTTCTGGGAGACGAGCCCTTCTGCCTCACTGGCCCATTCGTGGTCTGCAACAGACCTACTGTTTGTATATAACTATTCTGTTTTTGCCTAAATTCCTTGGAGGTAAGGTAGCTATTCACTGCCTTCCTCCAAATAACCCTTCTCAAGTTTTAAGATGATTCCACATTATTTATTTAAATGTCTTTCTAGCAGCTTTTCTCCTTCAATCTGCTACATTGAAATTTTTGTTGTATTTGATATATACAGAGTGTAATACATATATTCTTATGTACACAAATCATAGAGGAAGTTATGAAACATAAAACTAAAACGAAGCCCCCGGAAGCTCCCAGGGGACTCACAAATTAGAGCATCGCTGCTGCAGCCCTCTGTGTCCTCCTGACTTCCCCCGTGGGCACGGCTGGCCCCCATCTCCCCCGTGACCGGTACCCTGAACTCTGGAGCCGATGCAGTTTTCATAAAGCCCAAAGACGATAGAATGTGAAGGGGGGATTCTTTAAGAAAAAGAATACAAAAGTAAGGCATACACAAGAGGAAATCCAAATGCACTAAGAACTGCTAGCAAATCTTTCCGCAGCAAAACTGCCCTCAGCTGGAACACAAACAGTTGCCCAAACACCACCCCATGGGATTAGATGTGTGATGCAGGGGAAATCACAAATGTTACAGAAACCTGAGACCCCGCGGAGACACTGCCATCTGCTCCCAGCCCCCCAGATGACACTTGTTACTTCTTGTCATTTTGATAATAGCCATTCTGACAGGTGTGAGGTGGTATCTCATTGTGCCTTTGATTTACATTTCCCTGATGATTAGTGATATTGAGCATCTTTTCATGTACCTATTGGTCATCTGTATGCCTTCTCTGGAGAAATATCTATTCAGTCCCTCTGCCCAATTTTGATTTAAATCGTTTGCTTTTTGCTACTGAGTAGTATGTATTCTTTCTAAATATTTTGGATATTAACTTCTGATAAGGTACATGATTTCCACATCTTTTCTCCATTTTCATTATGTTGATGATTTCCTTTATTGTGCAGAGGCTCTTTAGTTTGACGTAGCCCCACTTGTTTATTTCTGCTTTTGTTGCCTTTGTTTTTGGGGTTAAATTTTTAAAAAATCATTGCCAAGACCAATGTCAAGGAGCTTACCATTTATGTTTTCTTCTAGGAGTTTTATGGTTTCAGGTCTTACATTCAAGTCTTTCATTCATTTTGAGTTAATTTCTGTCAGTGGTGTAAGACAGGGGCCTAGTTTCATTCTTTTGCATGTGGCCATCAAGTTTTCCCAACACCTTTCATTTATGAGACTATCCTTTTCCCCATTGTATATTCCTGACTCCTTTGTCATAAATTAATTGCCCATATAAGTGTGAGTTTATTTCTTGGTTCTCTATTCTGTTCCATTGATCTATGTGCCTTTTTTATGCCAATACCATACTGTTTTGATTATTATATCTTCAAAATTTAGTATGAAATCAGGAAGTGTGATGCCTCCAGCTTTGTTTCTCTTTCTCAAGATTGTTCTAGGTATTTTTGATCATTTGTAGTTGCGTATACATTTTAGGATTGCTTGTTCTGTTTTTTTGTGAAAAAATGCCATTGGAATTTTGATAGGTATCCCACGAATCTGTAGATAGCTTTGGTTAGTATGGACATTTTAACAATAGGTTTATTCTTCCAATCCATGAGCATGGAATATCTTTCCATTTATTTGTGTCTTCTTCAATTTCCTTCAGTAATGTCTAAAAGTTTTCAGGGTACAGATCATTCATGTCCTTGGTTAAATTTATTCCAAGGTATTTTTTTCTTTTTTATGCAATTATAAATTGGATTATTTTCATAGTTTCTCTTTCTGATAGTTCACTATTGTGTATAGAAATACAACTGATTTTTGTAATAGATTTTACATCCTGCAAATTTACTGAATTTGTTTATTAGTACTCAAGAGTTCTTTAGTGGAGTCGTTAAGGTTTTCTCAATATAGTACCAGGTCATCTGCAAATAAAGACAATTTTACTTCTTTCTTTCCACTTTGGATGTCTTTCATTTCCTTTTCTTGCCTAATTGTTCTGGCTAGGACTTCTAGTACTATGTTGAATAGGAGAGGTGAGAGTGGGCAGCCTTTTCTTGTTCCTGACCTTAGAGGAAAAGCCTTAAGCTCTTCACCATTGAGTACAATGTTAGCTGTGCAGTTGTCATTTATGGCCTTTATTATATTGAGGTATGTTCCCTCTATATACAATTTGCTGAGTTTTTTAATAATTAATTAATTAATTAATTTTTTGGGGGGCTGCGTTGGGTCTTCGTTACTACGTACAGGCTTTCTCTGGTTGCGGCGAGCGGGGGCTACTCTTCGTTATGGTGCGCAGATTTCTCATTGCTGTGGCTTCTCTTGTTGTGAAGCACAGGTTCTAGAAGCACAGGCTTCAGTAGTTGTGGCACATGGGCTCAGTAGTTGTGGCACACGGGCTCTAGAGTGCAGGCTCAGTAGTTGTGGTGCACGGGCTTGGCTGCTCCACAGCATGTGGGTTCTTCCCGGACCAGGGCTCGAACCCATGTCCACTGCATTGGCAGGCGGATTCTTAACCACTGTGCCACCAGGGAAGTCCCGCTGAGTGTTTTTTTTGATCATGAAAAGATTTTGAATTTTGTCTCATGATTTTTATGCATCTATTGTATTAAGATACTCATATGATTTAATCCTTTATTTTGTTAATGTGGTACATCATGTTGATTGATTTGGAGATACTGAACCATCCTTGCATTCTCAGAGTAAGTCTCACTTGATTATAGCATAAGATCCTTTTAATATATTGTTGAATTGGGTTTCCTAATATTTTGTTGAGAATCTTTGTATCTATGTTTATCAGGGATATTGGCCTGTAACTTTCTCTTTGTGGCATATTTGTCTGGTTTTGGTATCAGGGTAATGCTTGCCTTGTAAAATATGTTTGGAATTCTTCCCTCCTCTTCAATTTTTTGGAAGAGTTTCAGAGGACTGGTATTAATTCTTCTTTAAATGTTTGGTAGAATTCACCAGTGAAGCAATCTGGTCCTGGACTTTTGTTTGCTGAGAGATTTTTGATTACTGATTCAATCACCTTACTAGTAATAGGTCTGTTCAGGCTTTGTATTTCTTCATGATTCAGTCTTTTTAGATTTTATGTTGTAAGAATTTATCCATTTCTTCTAAGTTGTCTAATTTGTTAGCATAGTATTGTTCAGAGAAGTCTCTTATGATTTTTTGTATTTGTGTATCAGTTGCAATGTCTCTTCTTTCATTTCTACTTTTATTTATTTGAGCGCTGCCTTTTTTTCTTGGTAAGTCTAGCTAAAGCTTTGTCTATTTTGTTTATCTTTTCAAAAAAAACCCCAGCTCTTAGTTTCACTGATGTTTTCCATTGTCTGTTTAGTCTCTATTGCACTTATTTCCATTCTGACCTTTGTTACTTACTTCCTTCTATAACTTTGGGATTAGTTTGTTCTTCTTTTTCTAATTACTTGATTTATAATTTTAGGTTATTTATAAGAGTTCTTTCTTATTTCTTAACATATGCATTTATCACTATGAACATCCCTCTTAGAATTGCTTTGGCTGCTTCCCATAAATTTGGGTATGTTGTATTTCCATCTTCATTTGTCTCAAGATATTGAGACTTCTACTTTGACCCACTGGTTGTTCAGTAGCATGCTGTTTAATCTTCACATATTTGTGGATTTTTCAGTTATCTTCTTGTAATTGATTTCTAGTTTCATACCATTGTGGTCAGAAAAGATGCTTGACAGGACTTGAATCATTTTAAAGATTGAAGTAAATCTGTGGTTCTTAACTATAACTAGTAAATTCAGTCTATGTATATTGATTTTATTACTGCTATGTCTGTACTCATATCTACCTCCTTAAGTTTGGCTCTTTCATTGTTTTATTTTTCTATTCTTTTTTTCTTAATGCATTTTAGTTAAGGATTTTTTTGTTATTAATTTGCTTTTTTTCATTTGATGTTTTACTTTTACTGGTGTTTTATTAATTCGTGATGTGTCTTAACAACCGTAGCACTTAGAATGCTTTACATCCAGTCCACTCACTCTGAACCATATATGTTGTTTTCAGTATTCTGTATTTGCTCTCTTATCTTAACCTAAGATATTAGACATTAACTTAAGTGATGTTATTACTTTCTGCAGAGAACATTTGTTTAGATTCACATACATAGTCCCCTCCTTTAATCTCCAACTGCCCTTCTGGGATCATTATCTTTTTCCTGACATGTGTTCGTTAGAAATTCTGTTAGTGATATACTCTTTCAGATTCTCTTCCTATGAACAAGTCTTTATTTTTACCTTGTTTTGGAAGGATGGTTTTGTGAGGAACACAAAGATAGACCAATAGTTATTTTTCTTATCTCCATGATTTTGAAAATAAGATTGGGCTGTTATCTAGCTTCCATTGTCACTATTGAGAAATGTGCTGTTAATAAAATTGTCATTGTTCAAAGTCATCTATGCTTTCACTAGTTGATTCTAAGATTGACTCTTGGCAACAAGGTCAGACAGAAGAGTACGACCCCATCTACATGAAAGTCAAACCCAGGTAAAATTAATCTATAGTAACTGAGGTAAAAATAATAGTAATTTTTTGAGGGAGAGGGTAGTTTGAAATTATGGTGATGTGCTATATTTTGACCAGGGTGCTATAACATTTATTGAGCTGTTTCTTCAAAGTTGTATACTTCCCTGCATGTGCCTTATACTTTAATTAAACAGTTAAATATCATTCACTCATTCGTTATCTCTGCCTGGGAGACCATCCCTCCTTCCATTTAGAAGACTCAGTTCAATGTTTAACTTATGTGTTTATTTGTTTAATATTTTAAAATATATTTTGTTTGTTTAATTATTTTTCTTATTATATCTGCTTTTCTTTTTTTTTTTTTAATTTATTTATTTATTTTTGGCTGAGTTGGGTCTTTGTTTCTGTGCGAGGGCTTTCTCTAGTTGCAGCGAGCAGGGGCCACTCTTCATTGCGGTGCACGGGCCTCTCACTATCACGGCCTCTCTTGTTGCGGAGCACAGGCTCCAGACGCACAGGCTCAGTAGTTGTGGCTCACGGGCCCAGTTGCTCCGCGGCACGTGGGATCTTCCCAGACCAGGGCTCGAACCCGTATCCCCTGCATTGGCAGGCAGATTCTCAACCACTGTGCCACCAGGGAAGCCCTGCTTTTCTTTTGCAACTACTATTTATAAGTTTAGTATCTGTTTCCTTATAATTTCTGTAAAATCTTGTTTCTGGTTTGATATATTGTTCCTGTACACTTTTGAGTCATTCAGTTCTCTGTAATGACCCTAATCATTTGAGTTAATCTTTTGAAATTCTTAACTCAGAAAATCATGCATTTACTGTCATAAATTCTTTGTTATTTAATTGCAGCTCCTTATTTATTTTTGCTAAAGTTTTCCAACAAAGGGAAACTAGTCAGACACAATTTAGCCTTGCATCTGCCACAAGTAAAGCAGAGACATTGGCATCTGAAGTCCCTCAAAGGACCGGGTCAGCACCCAAATTCCAAGCACACCAGGTGAAAGCACCAGCTATCTTTCAGGAAAAAGGAAAACATTTTTGGACAACCAGGTAATCAAGGAATAACCCCTCTATGTTCCCTCTGTGAAGGAAAACATGAACACTAACCAACTAACAAGGGAGCCAGAACAGGACGTGCAGGAGTGTGGAAACAGGGGCGGGGGAGAGAAGGACCTGACAATATACACGCTCAATTGAGATGAGTGACACTGATGTGAATGAGACTTTTTGTTGTTATAAATATTCAGTAAGTTTTCTGACACGAAAACAGTGCAGTATGAGTGATGAACTTAGAATCTTAAGCTGTGTGAGCCGTTCCTGCATCTGGAGGAGAACGTGGGGCCTGGAGGTGAAGCCGTGAGCAGACTCCTTCTCATGGGGGGTAGGGAAGACTGAGCAGATGTAGCATCTGGGGAGGGAGCAGTTAATAATTTAGTTTCAAATGAGAACCCAGGGAAGTTGTCAAATACACAAGGTAGCAGTGGAATGGCTCTGGGAATCACAGACAGAGTGAAAGCGCATTCTATCAGCTCCCCCCTCCACAAGCAGGGGTTACAAATGTGTTGGGGGTCAGGGGCACACAGTCATGAAGGGGAAACCCAGCCTCCAGCGCTCCTGTGATTGTAAAGCTGCTCTGAACTTGGCAAACTCTGCCTCTTGCTCCATCACGTCTGGTCCTGGGAGAAGGAAAGTGATGTGAGCATGTCTGAAAGCGCAGCCAACGAAAACTGCCTAAACCCTCTGTGTCTGAGGAAGGTTCCAACTCATTTCCTTTGATAAAACAAACTGCAGAGTGGAGCCCATTTTCTTCTCCAATCCAGAGATACTGTAGATCCTAGTCTTCCAAAGACTAAAGCTTTGTGGTCACTCCTTGTACTCAACATGGCTTATATATAGTCCACAAGAAAAAGGTAAGTGAGAGAAAGTGGAAAAAATACAAAGACTTAGGATGTTGTGAGAGAGCGTAGCCTACAGTGACAAAATTTATTATAAATACAGAGTAACTAAGCAGTGTGGTTCTGGTATTGATATTGACAATCAGAATACAACCAAGGTCTCAGCAATAAACCCAAGACCAGGAAACATGCGCTGTGATCACAGTGACCGAGGACATGGGTTAGCACAACCGGTTACCCAGGAAAATGAATCTGGGTCCCAGCCTTTCACGTGTTCTACAAAAATAAGTATCATATGCTTTGGAGACCTAAAGTGAAAAACAAAGCTTAAAAATATTTAGGAAAAGAAACACAAGGAAACATCTTTATGAGCTTAGGATAAGAAAGGATTTCTTGAACCAGATCCTAAAACCACAGCCTCTACCAGAAAGAAATGGACACATTTGTCTACACCGATTAACTTCCATTTATCAAAAGGTAGCGTAACTATAACGAAAACGCATGCTGTAAATTGTGAGCAGAGATTTGAGACCCAAATTCAACAAAATATTAAACCCAAGTGTGTATGGAGCTTCCCAAGGGTTCAGGAAGGAAAAGACAAACAGCTTTACAGGTAAAGGGGTGAAAGTGATGGATGCACGTCACGGAAGGGGAGAAAGCAAAGTAACCGCAAGCAGGAGAGGCAAACAGACCTCCTCAGGCAACCCGGGAGCAGCCAGCAAATACCCCTGTGCTTGGAAAAATGAACCCAGAGCATGGAGCCCTGAGAAGCCATGGCCACCTGGAATGCCCCCTGCCACTGAGACGGTGACCTGGGATAGCCGCCTGGGAAAATAAGTTGTCGTTGCTTTGAAAATCAGACACTGGCATCATTTGTGAACAGAAATTCTAGCTCTGGGTCTGTAGCCAAGAGATATTTATAAGCATGTTCATGGCAGCCCTGGTTTCAGTGACAGCAGACTAGAGTAAACCAAGAAACAAAAGCCAAGTGTCTAGCGATGATTGATAATCAGTAAATAAACTGCAGTATATTCACACAATTAAATATAATACAGAAAAAAACAAACAAGCAAAAAAGAACCAGGGACATACATAACATTTGTGGATCTCAAAAACATAATAGCAGGTAAAAATGTAAATCCCAGAAGGCTATGACAGAATAACATTTTATAAGGCTCAAAATGAAATGGTATATTTTAGGGATCTATACATATGGATAAACTTTTTTTTTTTTTTTTTATCAAGCCAGTGACAAACTCAAGATTCAGGATGCTGTTTATTTTGGGCAGGCCAGAAGATGGGATATGGGAATGACACACAGGCAGCCGTAAAAGCTGGGGACAATGTTCCCAGTACCGATTTGAGTCTTGAGTTCAGGGACATTTGTTTTATTATCCTACTTCATAACTCACGTAGACCCTAAACGCAATTTTTAAATATCAAGAACTATATCAAAGGGTTAAAAATGGAAAAGAATGGTATTTTAAGAATAGACTCTGCAAACGTGAATCACTTCCTCTGGCTCCGCCTGCCGGTCAGGTAGGTGGTGGCCGGAAGGTGCGAGTGGATACGATTTCCAAGAAAACATTTTTTCAAGCTGCTTACAGGATTCTAATCCGTATCCACTAACAGCTCAGTGGTTGATGAGCCCACACCCTGGACGCTGGCTCTTCTCAGGGCCCAGCCAGCCGGGCTCGGGGTCAGGCCAGGCCTCCCTGGGGGAGGGGGCGGCCGTCCAAGCCCAGGTCGCCTGCAGCCCTCCCTTTCTGCTCAGCTCTGGTTTTCTCGGGAAGGTGAAGATTTGGAGGATGATGGAAACTCACTGCAAACACGCAGCATCACGCGTCCTAGGTGACTCCATTCGCTTGGGAATGAACCCCTTTCCTGTGAGTCTGGAGGAAGCTTCCTGAGGACAAACCCCGGCAGTTCCCACCGTCAGGTTCCGAGGAAAACTGGAGCCACGACTCCACATTCTACCTCAAACTTACGTACTCAGGCCTGTTCACGAGATATTGTGAGTTAGGAGCTGAAAGGACCCTACGGTGAAAGCCCAGGCGTCCACGTGGGAATAACGCGCACGCAAGCACATCCTACACCCATGTTTGCATCTCCCTCTGAAATGGGCAGCGAGGGCTTTTTCTAAATCTGCCAGGGGAGCTTCCAATTAAATCCAAGATGAGGAGGAGCGAGCTTACCGTGTTGCTGGAGTTTCCGTTCAGATGCAAACCGCTGTCAAAGAGGGGTGACGAGGTCCCGCTGCCGGGCTCGCTGGACGGTCCTGGGGACCCTGCCAATGAAACAGAGACTCACGGCAGATGGAGCCACCGGAGGAGTCGCAGCGCGTTCCCTGCAGGTCCACCTACGGGGGTCACCTAAGGAGGCCCCCAGACAAGCCCCCGGGGGAAGCAGCTGCTGGTACGGGCTGTGCAGCCTGCGCTGGCCCCTCGCCGCCCGCCCACCATGTGGACGCCCCGTCTGCACCCCGCAAAACGCCTGGCAGAAGGAGGGCAGGACCGGCTTCTCGCCGGGGCTGCACCAGGTCCAGGTGCAGAGAGACAGTGGCCGGTGCAAGCCGGTCCCCCGGCCCCCGGGGCTCCATGAACCTGCAGGGGCTCCATGAACCTGCACTCCCCACCACTAAGATAACGATGCTAATTTCCCAACACTTATTCTTGACTTTCCGATGTTAATTTTTATATTATTTATTTGTTTGACATTTTCTGATTATCTTTGCACTGCAAGTTGCTTTAGTGAAAAATAGAAAAACCAATCGGGTAAGTTTGAGGAAAGTGATATTTATAAAAAGAGGAAGCAGCTCTGGACTGGGGAGGGAGCAGGGAGCCGCCGCTGGGCCTGGAACACGGGTCCTGGATGAACAGAGGGTCCAAGTCGAGCGTCTGTCTCGGGCAAGTCAGGGCCCTGCCCGAGCACAGTCCCCTTTTCAGGACATACAGGGATGGAAAGGGATCTCCGTCCCGTCGCTCCAGCACCAGGCGGGTCGTGTCCCCACCCTTCTGCCACCGCTCAGCCCCCTCCCTGCCCTCCACCGTGGCCCCGGACGCGCCAGGTGAGGTGGGGCAGCACCAGCTGCCCCCAAGCCTCACCAGAAAGACCAGCGCCCCAGGTGGACAGCAGGCGTGGCAGCGGGCCCTCAGCGCACATCGGCCCTGACCACGTGCCCAGGACCCCTCGCGGGACCCCAGACGGGCGCCAGCGCCGCGGGCAGAAGGAGCTCTGCGCCCCCTCCCCGAGTAGGGAGCCCTCCCGACCACGACGCACCAGCAAGACCGACTCGGCGGCCCTGGGCCCCAGGTGCCGCCATGGGCAGGTTCACCCACTGCCCTCCTGACTCGGTCGGCAATTTCAGGGAGAAGCCAGTGACCCCGCATCTCCCGTTATCAAAATGGGCGACGGGAAGGACCCCGACGGGCTGTGTAGGGTCAGGGGTGCCCCGGCCGAAGCGGGTGCCAGCCTGATACACGGGTCCTTCATTTTCTTTTAGCTTGAAAATTTTCAAAGCCAGCGTTAGCCTTCAAAAGCCAACTACTCAGGGGATAAATCACATTAGGCAGAGGTTCCAAACTGGCAGGTGAAGCTGAGTCAGACCTGCAAATCGGTTTTGTCTGATCAAAGCCAAGGCATTGCATTAAAAATCCAGATTTCTTACTTTCTTGGAAAATGACAAAAAACTTTACCGGCGTAAAGTTCCCAGATGACGGTAACTGGCTGGGGCCAAGGGGGGTTCACAGCAGGGACCCCGGGCCCTCCTCGTCCTGTCCTGCCCAACCTCCACGTCAGGTCTGAGGGTCTGCAGGCACCAGCATCTCCCCGCACGTGGAGCAGGACGAGCACGGGTCACACACGTGTCACCAGCACCCGTGTCACTGAGGACAGAGCTGAAAGCCTCGCGATGTTGTTGTAGTTACTACTTCGACACACAAGCTTCAGGTGTGATTGTTATTCATTATTATCACCAGTTCACAGATGAGGAAAAGTAGTGGAATATCGTGCAAGTTACTTCTGTGATCTCACTTTTCTCCTTGGAAAGTCGTGAATGCGTTTGTGGGCGCACCTTCAAAGCAGCTGGCACAGTTCAGGTAAAGCAGGTGCTCCATCAACCTAATTTTCCTTTAAACTCTAGACAGGACAGCCAGAGCTTTAAACCGCTTGACAAAAATCAGACAAATTCATAGGTCTTCACACTGATGCTTCACACTGACCTCCAATGTCGGCGCACAGCTTCAGGAGGGAGGCTGTGTTCTTCTACGTCCTTACGACCCCACCCGAGTGCCTTCTGGCCAGAATATGAGCGTGGGCAGCTTTTCCGTCCACTCGCTCCGGGGTGCTGCGACACACGTGGCACCCTGACTGTGCAAGTTCCCTGCTGTGAGAGTCAGAAGCATCTGGGAAATACAGGAAAGGAGACCCTTACAGACCCCTGAGCAAAATCCAGGGCCTGTTACAGGTCACCTGGGTGCTTGGGGAGGGGAGAGAAACACTGAGGCCGGCCCGGCAGCAGGACCAGTCGTAACAAGTAGGCAATGCTTCCCGCTTCCTCACTCCTGAGGAAAGAAGCACGTGAAGCAGACGTGGAATCCGAGGGATGCACTTCTGTGCACCCACTCCCAGCCCCATGTCCAGAGCGCCTGTGAGGCCCGACACGTCTGTAAAACGCTCCACACCGCGTCCCTGCAGGCGGAGAAATGGACTGAACAGCTCCAAGAAGGCCTGAGAACATGACAACAACTTAACTCTGCTTGAACATAGTTCTCACTGCATCTGAGCACCCAGCTGCCTTCCCGTTCTCCTAACCCTCCAAACATCCTGCGACCAGCTCCCCACGCACAGAACTGCTTCTGGGCCCAGAGTCCGTCCTGCCAGCACCTCTACCTACTTCTTACTGCATCTTCTATCTGCAGCTCCTTCCTGGTGGCATGTGTGTTACTTCCGTAAGTAGCTCATCAGTCACTTAGGAGTGAAATCAAAATATTTCTAATTTCCTTCATTCTCCAGATGCTCTCACTGCAGGGACCAACTCTGCCAAATCAATCCCGAGGGGAGGCTGAGTGAGTGAGTGAGTGAGTGAGTGGACTGTAACCTGACAGTCATTCACGCGCTCTAGGTTTCTATCAACTTACTGCTGGTGAATGAGCATCTTTTCATCTACATCCTAAAAGAGAAATCTGAACATTGTAATATTTGTTTCTGCTTATCACTACTTAAACCCGTCATTTTTTTAAAAAATCAGTGTCAATAATTATTAATAATAAAAATAGCTACTGTCAAAAAACAACTACTGGAAAAGAATACAACACAAATAGTTTCAATGAGCATTCACAAAAGCATCTAACCTAAAAAAATGAGCTGTGACCTACAGGAGCTACGCTGACCTCGTGCAGGGCTGGTGGGGCGTGAGATGGTGCAGCCGCCGTGGAGGCAGCGTGGCAGGTCCTCAACAATCCGACCCAGACTTGCCGTATGACACAGCACCTCCACTCGCAGGTGTGTGGCCGGGAGAACTGAAAACACGTCCACATAGACCTGTACATGAACGCTCACACCGGCATTGGCACAACGGTCCCCAAGTGGAAACAAGCCACCTGCCTGTCGGCTGATGAAGACAGAAACAAAACATGGTCTCTCCCAATAATGGAAATTATTCAGTTAAAAAAAGGAATGAAACACCTGCACACGGGGTACCACGTGGATGAATCTGGAAAACATGCCGAGTGAAGAAAGCCGACACGAAAGGCCACACACTGCACAGCCCCAGTTACGCGAAGCGTCCAGAACAGGCAAATCCAGGGGGACAGAAAGTGGATTCGTGGTTTCCAGGGGCTGGGGGAGGGGATGATTGGTACAAAGTTCCTTTTTGGGGTGATAGAAATATTCTGGAATGGGATAGTGGTGATGGCTGCACGGCACAGTGAAAAATTAAAACTGACAAAGCACGCAGCTTAAAATGGTGAATTTTATGTTATGTGAATTCTATCTCCTAAAAAGTCTAAGAGTCTGAATCTATGCAAAATAATCGAAGTCGGCAGTGACTGTCTCCAGGGGAGACCCCTCCCGCCTCCTGTGCCCTCCCGGACACACCGTCAGGTGAGCGCAGCTTCCTACACACAGAGGTGCCCGCCGGAGACATGTCCAGGCAGGGCCATGCACACGCCCCCCTCGGCTACACGGTGCTGTAAACGCACACGTGCCAAACACCTGGGCCCCAGGCGGACGCTTGGGATTGGCTGTCCGTGGGCCTTTTACCCTCTTCTGGAAGAATCACTGCGAAACCCCAGTAAACTCTTGTGCTGTGTACAGCATTTATTTCTCTTTGAACCTGTGGCCTGATTTCTCACGTTGGTCTTTTCAGAAGTCAGGACGTGTGATGAACCCTGCTGATGTAGTTTCACACCCGTGGGGGGATCGCCAGTTTTCCTTAGATCGGTGAGCAGCGTGGTTTCCAGGTTGAGGTCTGATGGGGACAAAAACTGCGCTGCTGAAACCGATGTGCTCGGTTACTCAGGAAGATGGATGCAGAGCAGGGCCAGAAGTCCAATGGCCCTTTTTGTGACCGTGGATTCGAAGGTGAGATCGGGTCTCAGCAGCTGCCGTGGCCCCAGAGAGCAGGGCCAGGCCCAGGGCGGCAGCAGAGGCTCCGAGAACAGGGGAACGATGGAAAAGAGAGAGACGATACCAGCCATAAGGTCAGCCCAGGAGAGAGAAGCTGTTCCTTCATGTGAGAGAAAAAGCCAGAGAAAGAAGGGAAAAGAGAAGAGAGGGGCTGCCCCGGGGGGAGGGGGCCCCGCGTCCCCGTGAGCCTGGACGGCGCTGAGCCGCCAGCAGAGCTGCAGCCCCTGGGCCCGACCTCAGCCCAGAGCCCCTCTGGTTCCAAGGTCAGCACCCAACAGAGGCCCTGCCACTACATCAAGGAAGGACGGTAACTTTATAAATTCTATAAAGCCATGCGCCTGAGTAGAATCAGTCATAATACCTGTTTTGATTCACTTCCCTGCTGGATCACATCAGGTATAATAGAGAATTACAAGCTCGGCAGGAAAACATGGGCGACGGTGACACATCACGGTGCAGATTTACTGTTCTTTCCTCTTTTACATTAAATATTTCTCATGTCAACATAGATATCTTAAATACAAACTTTGTTCCTAGATGTGTGCATGTGCGTGTGTAGGTAAATACAGCCACAGTGAGGCAACCTGAGGAAGCCAACTTAGTTAATTCATTGACAAAGGGCCGTCTGGGGACGCCCTCTTTTAAAAAGTCTGTGGACAGGGCTTCCCTGGTGGCGCAGTGGTTGAGAATCTGCCTGCCAATGCAGGGGACATGGGTTCGAGCCCTGGTCTGGGAAGATCCCACATGCCGCGGAGCAACTGGGCCCGTGAGCCACAATTACTGAGCCTGCGCATCTGGAGCCTGTGCTCCGTAACAAGAGAGGCCGCGATAGTGAGAGGCCCGCGCACCGCGATGAAGAGTGGCCCCCTCTTGCCACAACTAGAGAAAGCCCTCGCGCAGAAACGAAGACCCAACACAGCCATAAATAAAAATAAATTAAAAAGAAAAAAAGTCTGTGGACGGATTGAAGGGTAGGACGTCTTCGGAACATACAATGCTGAGGTGCTCTCTGCGTCTTTCCTCTCTCGGAATATGAGCTCAGGAAACGATCTACACTCCTGCCAGTGACATATCGTTTGGATAAATCATGTGCTGCCTGGCACCCTTGAACTTCTCCCCTCCCCCTTACCTAATGGGAGCTTCAGAAATGATGGCGCTTCCCTGAGATACTCGACAGTGACGGTCACTTCATCGCCAGCATTTCTCAAAAGATGCACCTGTCAATGTGACAAAAGACAGCTACTTTACCATCACAAAGCGACCAGCACAGAAATAGAAATAAATCCCTACACGTCTCGCCTGTCTCCCGAGAATTCAGTGTTCGTGATTACCTTTGAAACTCTGAAAGCCCTGCAAGCCTTACCTGCCATAACAAAAGGATGGCTGTATGTCCCCAGGTACAGGACTCCGGCGCCTCAGCTACACACATGTTCACACGTCAGCAGAGGTTTGAGGCCGGGCTCCCTGCACACTCTACCCACACCATCCCGGAAACTCAAGTCATGTGAGAAACCCGCGTGGAGCGCAAACGGACAAATTTCAGACGCTGGCGACACACGCCAGCTGGTTAACTGGACACTGCAAACCGAAAATCTGAGCTTCGAAGTTTAAACGACATTTTAGTTTTGGAGAAATCAACGGGCATCACTTCGCCCTTCTCGGCGGCAGTGTCACCATCGCCACGGTTCAGGCCCTTCCCCCGTAACCCAAAGAGCTCATTCCTTTAGCTCTAGGGTCAGCTTTTAACGCTCAACGTTTGCCTCGTTTAAGCAAACGTGATTCACACACATTAGCCAAAGCCCGGAGTAAGAAGCTGTACGTGTGCGTGTCCCCAGCGTCCCATCGGGAACACGTGCGGTGCTTCCACGCGGCCCCGGCCCTCCCCTGAACACGCCCCTGCTGACGACCTGCTTCTGCCTGGAGAGCCACAGAAACGCCTTTCCCGTCACCCCGGGGACGTTCTCCGTGTCCCCCGAGCCGGAGCTCCTCCCCTTTGCCTCGGCCCGTGAAACCCGCCAAACGCCCCAGCCCGGGTCAGCCGACGTGAAGCGGCGCCCCTGGCTCATCGAGCATCCGTCTGTCCTCCTCTCCCCGAGGCCCTGCGTCCACAGCCTCCTGCGCCACGGGCGCCGTAGTGTCTCTTCCACGTATCAAATCTCGTGACCCTGAGGCCTTTTCTCCATTTCACGCCTCACCAGGCGGGTGCCCCGGGAACCCTGAGGCGGGCCTACCCCGGCGCCCCTTCCCGAAGCCCCCTCGTCTCCTGCTGGGTGGGTGCAGGTGCAGACACGGGATGAAACGCCCCAGGGTCTGTCTTCCTGAAGTCAGGGCTGCCGCCCAGGCAGGGAGAAGGGGAGGGCTCAAAGCCTCCCACCAAACCCAGCAATGCGGCCATGGGACGGACATTCTGCTCGGACGACTCAACAGCTGGGCCCAGCCGGGACCACCCTCCGGCCGGCCCGAGGCCCCAGAGACAACGGCCATCGCCTCAGCTCCTCCAGGCCGTCAAGGGCAACGGGGCCCACGCGCCTTCTCCTCCGAGGGCGACCCAGGGCGAGTCTGACAAAACCGTGGTGTCACTGCGCCCTCTCCTCCTGCATCGAAGGGACCCTGAGCTGCAGCGCCGTCCTCTCCGGATGTGGCAGCCGCGAGGGTGTGGGTCACATCTGAGTAGGCGACGGCCGCCGAAGAAGCTGCCTCATCCTGGGGGCTCATGGAGCTTTAAATTCAAGACCAGGGTGTCACCTGGACAGCACGAGCCTGAGATGTGTGCCCCTCTCTGCGGTCAAGTTCTCCCGCTGCTTCTGTTATGTGGGTCTGCCCACGTGTGCGCATGCACACACACACGCACCCCTACCTCAATAAGTGAGCATATATTTAACAACTTTACAAGTCTTCCTGGAGATAAAATGGAGTTTAAAGCATTAAAATCTATCTAATAAAGGCTAATTAGCCCCCAAAAGACTCGCTCACATATTTACACGGCTCAGTCCTTCAGCGTTGTTCCCCGGGCCCTTGAAGAAACATCACTTTGGACAAGTTAATTTTATCCGGGAACAACAGTAAAGCATGAGGCAGGTGCACCTTTGATTAAAGAGTGGGCTTAACTTCAACGTATTATTATTTTTCATATCTCAAGTGTCTACCCTGCCTTGATGCTTCCAGACTCTGGAATGCCTGGACAAGGCAAAGGTTTTACTTCATCACCAGTTTCTTTTTTTTCAATTTAGTTCAAAGTATGTATGTGTTGTGTGCGAAAATATTTTGACTACTGACCATTAATGCCTCCAAATTCAACGAATGACCTCAAAGCTATGTCTGCCCCTCAGACCATGACCTTCGGACTGACGGGTGTCGGGAGGGAGCCTGACTCCACGCTCGGCTCTGGACGGCGGGGCCCCTGCTCCGCCTCAGAGAGACACGGACTTGCTTTTGCATCTATTTAAGACCAGCAATTCCGGCACCTTCCCGCCTGCGTCCCCGTCACTGGGCACGTCTGCTCTGCTCTGACAAAGTAGGTGCAGGTTCCGATTTCCCACCTCTGACTCACCTGCTGGGCCGCCGAGTTTTACCAGTGAGTCAGACATATTTCTTTTTTAGGAAGGATTCAACTCTCGTATGAATCTTCCCCAAGCTTTTGAAATGCCACTCGAGCCATTTAGACTGCTGGGTGTCTCAGGTAAACTACTTGAGCTGCCACAACAAAAAGCCACAGGCTGGGGCTTGGACGACAGACACTCTCTGCCACGGTTCTGAGGCAGAGCCCGCGGTCAGGGTGCCGGCCGGGTCAGGGCTCTGGTGAGGGCCCTCATCCTAGCTGCAGACGGCCACCTTCTTGCTGTGTCCTCACAGGGCACAGAGCGAGCTCTGGCGTCCCTCCCTTACACGGACACTAATCCTACTGGACGGGGTCCCACCCTCATGACTTCATCTCCCTGGATTCTCCTCCGAAAGGCTTCTCCGCCTGACGTCATCACCCGGGGGTTACTGCTCCAACCTGTGAATCTGGGGCACAGACACTCGGTCCAGGAAAGGGGCTGGTAGCCTTGTGGCCTCAGAGGAGTTTCTCCAGGGAGTCTCCGAAGTTGCCTCACCCAGGACGCCTTCCAGGGAGTGAAGAAATCATCCCATATGGTTATGTCTGAGGAGCCAGCGCAGCTTTAAAATGTTGTAACTGAAATATGATGACTGGATATTTTAGAATAGGAAGTAACAAACAGATACACGATGAAAGGATGGGTGTCTTTCACATGCCAGAGCCCTGGATGGACACCTCAGACACACAGCTACTGGTGTATCTTGCGTGTCCTTTTGGAGATCGTCTATGCATTTGCGAGAACGCCTTCTCTCTTGAGGGCATTTTGGTGACATCTAGCAGAATTCACAATTTGTGTGCCTTTTGGCCCCGTGCCCACACGTGTAGGTACATGACCACGTGGGAACAAAGAGGCACACGCAGGAAATCACACTACACCACGTGTACTGTCTGTCCACTTCTTTGGCCCTGTTTTCACGTCAATGGAACCATGCCCATTAGACGAATCACTCTCTTTGCCTAAAATCGAATCTGCAGTTCACCCCACGTCAGCACATAGACCCGTCCTGCTCCTTCACACGGGTGGTGGGCTGCACTTCACAAATGTCCAGGGACGAATCCCCCTCTGTCCTCCACCCGCATGTCTCTGCTGAGAGGGTCACAACCCCCTGCATCACTAGCCCAACCTGCACCTTCACTAATATTTCTAGAATTCTTTTCAGAGCCTCTCTGTCCTGTACTATTACACGAGCAAACTTGGGATAAACTTTCGGTATTCTGAATGTCTCTTTTGCTTGTCCTCTACATTTTGTGATTCTTTAAAATGTGCATTTTCATCTTTATTATTTCCTTCTTTACCCTTGTGGGTCACTCTGTTGCTCTTTCTTCAAACTTTTGAGGTAAAAAATGGCGCTTTTTTGTTTACCTCCTTGCTTTCTAATGAACATACTTAAAAACTGTTAATCTTCCCCTAATCATTACTTAGTTGTTTCCCATAATTTCTATATGAAGTGTTTCAACATTGTTCATGTCTGTATTTTTTCCTTTAGCTTTTCTTTTTACACAAGTATAACTATTTTTATAGGTTCCAGATATGTGGAAAATTTTTAAAAGCAGTTTTCATTTTGCTTAGAGGACATAACCTATATTATGCTTATTCTTGGCTTCCTTTGTGGCCTGAACAAGTGCTGTGGATGTTCCACGTGCTCTCGAGAGAATGTGGGTTTTATGTGGGACAAATATGCACAGGCTCACACCCCCTCACACTCCCTCACATACAAATACACAGGATCACACACACACACACACAATCACATACAAACACATAGGCTCACACACACACATACAAATACAGAGGCTCACACACACTCACATACAAATACAGAGGCTCACACACACAAATACATAGGCTCACACACACATACATACACACAGGCTCACACACACACACTCACATACAACTACATAGGCTCACACACATACATACAAACACATAGGATCACACACACACACTCACACACAGGCTCACACACACACACACAGAGGCTCACACCCCGTCTCACACACACACACACACACACACACACACACTCGCACCCGCCGGCCCGCTGGCCCCTTGGCCGTCACCTGCGGGGTTGGGTGCCCCCCCGACCCCCCCTCACTAACACCACCACTGTCGATGTCTGGACCGCTGCCTCCACGCTCCACACCGAGCCCCAACGCCCACGCCTGTCCTTCTCACCTCCAGCTCCACGGACGTATTCTCTGGTCCCACTGAGACCTACCACCTGCCGGTAACTTCCGCCCTCCTGGCCCTCATGGTGCTGATGCCCTCACCACCTCTTTATTCCACTAAATCCCCAGATCCGCCCCCAGAGCCCTGGCTGCACACGCACCTTCACCCCCGTCTGAGGGTCCTACCTGACGGTGACCAGCGACCCCTGGGCTGGTCCACTCTCCACTCACGGACAGGTTCCCGGGAACAGGCCCTTCGACGTGGGCCCCGAGGCTCATCAGGCCTCCCCCGCCTGCCCATCTGCGTCCGGGCCCTTCTCTGCAGACGCACAGGGGCC
The DNA here is from genome assembly GCF_965194825.1 of Balaenoptera physalus. Taxonomy (NCBI): domain Eukaryota; kingdom Metazoa; phylum Chordata; class Mammalia; order Artiodactyla; family Balaenopteridae; genus Balaenoptera; species Balaenoptera physalus. The sequence goes on from NC_138894.1 coordinate 97,526,540, forward strand.
CGGCCATCACCCTGAACACACCCTCTGCCCCCAGCGGCAGGTGGCAGTGCCTGTGGTGAGAACCCAGGGATCCTCCCAGCTGCTTGGCGTGGCGAACCGCATGCAGCTCAGTGTCTTCTGAACAGTGTTTTGCCTCTTTGCTATATGAATTTTCAAATGCTTCTTTTGTAGAATCGGGACACTCTGAACATAGAGGCTATTTTGCTGTAAATGATTTCAGCGTCCGTACTTACAGCCACAGTGAACAGGAAGGTTTCCTGAGACAAAGCACAGCAGTTCATGGAGCTGAGGCCCCCGCAGCCAGCGTCGATCCCACTCACAGCCCGAGCGCCACGGGGAGGTGAGCTGCCTAGTGTCTGACGGCCGAGGTGCCCGTCCTGCTGGCTGGCAAGGGAGCTCAAGGCACTCACTCCTGTGCGGTTCTGGAGAGAACTGCTTCAGGCGAGTGAGCGACTTCACCCCCTCATCGAACGACCCGTGAGCCCTCTCGCCTGGACTGTGCCCTCCGCATCCTTCCGGTCCTGGAGGACTGCCGCCCTGGTCTGAGGGCAGGAGTGAGTCCTCCCAGGAGTCGGGAAACACCTTTCACCTGAACAGAGACAGAGCCACACCGTCCTCTCCTTTGGAAAATGAATTCACTCACTTCTGCCTAAACACACTACATTATTAGACAAACTAAACTTAACATATGCATTTATTCATTCTTAATATATATTTTTTACATTTTATATATTATATATAATTTTAGCGTGTATTCTTTGCTTTGCCAGGATTCTTTCAATATTTGAACCCCATGTTTGTATTCACATGAAGCCTATTTACAGGAGCCAGAGGACTGCTTCAGACCTGGAAGTGGTAACCAGCTATGCTTCCACTGACACTGGTTTCCTGAATCTGAAAGAGACAATAGGACCCTGGACGGCAGAGCCACAGAGGCAGCGGCAGGTAACCACCAGCACAGGTGGTTTGGTTCCCGTGATGGGCAGGAGGGCTGAGAGTGTGTTGTTGACTGATTGATCGTGGAGCCCTGAGGACTGAAATATCAATAGATGAGGAATATATTCCAGCTGTAATTGATCTGCGCAAGTGATAAATGTCTCCACCAGGCTGGCAGAGAACTGACCTGTTATCACTATACAGGGCCGTAGATTCTCCATCAGTGCTGAGAACCGAGCTGATTCATAGTTTCACCATCCCTTGAATAAAGAGAGTCTAAGTCCATTTGAAGAAAGACTGCCAAACATTTTCTCTGCAAATATCCCCCCATCCTCTATACAAGGACGTGCGGAACCAGTGACAGCTCTGTGAGAGCAACGCTTCCAGACGCCGGGTCTGTGCTGACGCCTGGACACCCAACACCTGCCCTGGTCCACGAGTCAGAACAGGATGCTGAGGTCGGCCAGGTGACCGGTGTCCTTCGCCTTGGACCCACCTCACATCTGTCCCTAACACATCCTGTGGTTCTCTTTCCCTTCCCTGAAGAGAGGGTTGCACAGACATATTCCCTAACTGGTAGAATCTCCAGGCTAGTTTCCTGACTCAGGCCTATCAGGCAAGAAGGGTCAAGTGGGAACCCCCAGAACTGCTTCTCTGGGGTCAAACAGGAAACCACAGCCGTGCTGCACGGAAGACCTGGAAGATGCGGCCTCCTCCACCCTGCCAGCCAACTTAGGTGCTTGGCCCCGGCAGAAAGCACGTGAATTGCCGGTAACAACCGTACTTCATTGTAAGTATAAACACACAGAACTACAACGACAACCATGGCTCCAGATGCGTTCTCCTTCCCAGAACAAATGGAACACATTCCTGGTACCTGGGTTACAACCACAGACACAGCCAACGCTTCCCTTTCCCGGAGGTTCTGGCTGTCAGCAAACGCCAGCAGAAGCGGCGGCAGTAGTGGACCCTGAGTCTCCCGCATCTGGGCCAGGCCGGGCGTCCGTCTTTCCGTCACCCGCCCCCAGCGTCTCACCAGCGCTCGCGGCCCCCGGCTGCTCAGCTGCATCATGACATTGTGTGTATTCAACTTGCGGGGACACGAGGCCACCCCCTAGAGAGTCTGTGAAGACGTGGAGTGCCAGAGCGGGAAGTGGCCCCAGAGACAGACGGGGGCTGGGCCTGGCACCTGTGATGTGAGAACGAGTTGTCACAGGAGCGCCCCTGCCGCCAAGATGGCCAGGTCTGCTGGTGGCTGGCTTGGATCCCGATGGGGGCGCGGCCCACGGCTGGACACGCTGCTCTTCCCACGCACCTCACGGTCCGTCATGCCACAGACACGGAGACGGCTCTGCACTATATCCACGCTGCCCCGGACAGGTGCCCTGCTGCCCAGGCCCACGGCCCAAAGACCCCAGGCGCCGGAAGTGTCCGTGGCAGATGGGATTCTAGGCGGCGTCTGGAGGAGGCGAGTGGGATAATCACACACATCCCTTTGTGTTTGCTCTCCTCGTGGAAAAGCTCCTACCTGGTTACTGGGCTCAGGTAGGGTCTGGATGCTCGACCGTGGTCAACGCTACAACACACAGTCCCGTCCGTCAGGGTCTGAGTGTCCTCTGTCTCCCAAGGCCATAGGGGCTGGACACGTGCATCTCTGCTACCAAGGGCAGCAGTTTATACAAGGCCGGCCTGGACCGGGCCCCAGGGGAGGAAGTGAGCACGTGAACAAGAGCCAGACTCCCCTGCCCCCGGTGCTACTGCACCAACGAAGCCCCACAAAGCACACCGGTGACTTTCCTAGGAGTGTAGATGCCCATTCCAATGACTTTGAACCCTGCTAGTTTCGAGGTCCGGGAATTAGGGAGCGGTGATGCTGAACCAAAGCTACCTGCTGAAACCTCTGCGGGTGGCAGGTGATTCGCATGCACAGCGGGGTTGAGAATCACGTCTCTGAACAGTTTTCCAACTCATGCACGAGAAAATACTGTTGGTCGGTTATCTCTATGTCTATTTTTCTATCCATTCACCCATCCACCCATGTTCTATCAGCTATCTGTCTATCTATCTGTCTACCTGTCTATCTACCTATCTACCTACCTTCTATCCATCAATCTTCCCTCTACCTAACCTACTTATTTCAGCCTGTTTCTTTCCATAGCACTTAGGCTCCTTCCAACAAGATGGAAGGGCCGCCTTAACCTCCTGTGTTCGGGACAGTTTCTCATATGAGCAGAGACTGAGAGAAGGTGACCATCGCCCAAGGAGGGAAGATGTGAGGAGGTGGGGGGCCGGGAGTCAGTCGGCTGACGTGGGGAGGAGGAAGCCCGGACGGCCCAGGGCCCGAGAGCAGGCTCATCCTTGAGGGCAGAGGCCTTGCTGACGCCTGACGGGTGCTGCGGTACTCAGGGGAAGGAGGGGCCACACGTACTTGCCAAGCGACCTGGAGAAACCGGCGACTGGCCTCAGCTCCCTCAGGACGCCTTCCATCAAACGCAGCTGCAGCTGCCGAGTGACGGCCCACGAGATGCCGTGAGCGGGGGTTCTGGAGGGTGACGGCCTGGCTGCCGCTTGGAACAGTGGCCTGGAAGGTTCCATGTCTACCATTTCTTAAACACAAGTGAAGACTTTATTTCTAAGGGTTCTCGAGTTCAGAATCACCAGAACTCAGACTCTGTCCTGAGACCTTAGTGACAGCCAAGCTGCTGTGCATGAATAAAACGTGTATAAAAAGGACTCATTTCGACCCGAAAAGGAGGCCTCAGAACACAAGTCTGTGACGTTCTGTCAGTTAGGGCAGTTTTCAATCAATGGTTTTCATGGGACTTAAAACCCTGGCCTGCCATTCTGGACTCGAAGTTAATTTAACATTTGAGATTTTTAAAAAAATTCTGAGCATGTTGCATAAAAATGAAGTTCCGTAATGTTTCTCGTTCTGAGACCCTTCAGGACGGAGCACTGACCCTGCTCTGACTCTCACTGGACATCGGTCTGGGTTCTGCTGTGGGGACTCTGCTGCCAGGTCTCCTGCCATACGTGTGGGCCTGGGGGTCCCACAGGGGGACCAGCTGCCCCCGCACCCCCTCCCCCCAGGCATCACTAACCTCTGCACACAGGTGAGACTGAGTGATTTTCCAAACATCATTCTTCCTTCCTCTCTGAATAGTCAGATGTCACAGAATTTGCCCAATAAAATTATGGAAAGTTTACTCTCTGCCACGTTGGCTACGATATTATATGTTGATGTGGATGAGGACAGACGGTGTATTAAAAAGAAGGAAATAAACACATTTTTGTCGCCCGAGAGCAGTACGACTTTTCCAAAGCAGGAGACAATATACAGTACGAGGCTCATTTTGTGGATCTTTTGTGTGAAGCAGAACTGACTTTTTTTCTTTTAGGATTAAGTGAATCTAGAATTTACTCTGAAAAATGAGTTTCACAGTGTGAAACTGTGATTTATGAGGTCTTTTACAAATTTAATATTTTTATGAACTTCATAAGTCTGAAAAGCTGAGATTGTATGTCATTAGCAGTGCTCCAATCATGGCTTTTGTGTCACATAAGACTGTAGACTTGTAATTTGATAATTTGGTCCAAAAAGTATATTTGTATCAGTCAAGTATTGGAACAGCTCCATTTATAAGCTTTACACATCATTTACTTAAATTAAAAGTCTTTCTTTTCAGATGAATGCTTTTTACTTTCCCTGGGCTGGGATAAAGTTACCTAGGTGTACACTGTCTCTTTTTGAATTACTATGTATTTTCTCACATTAAGAAAGCAAACTTTTGCAGAGATTGAAAACTAACCCAAATGTTAAGTTTAGGAAGTAAATAGATGAGAGCACATCATCCATTTGAACCTAAACCTAAAACTACAAGTCCCTTGAGACCAAGAAACATGTCGTCCCACCTGCAAATCTTTCCTCTGTGCCTGGAGCAAGTTAAAGTAATTCTTCACCTAGTTAACGACCTACTAATATGCTGTGTTGGAGCCTGACCTGACCTTGGGCAAGGTTCATGTCTGCAAAGGGGTGCTGGGGCGGAGCCTGTGACCCCCATGTCCACGGGCCAGCATCCCGGACACACACCAGAGGTGAGCGTCCCGAGACGTCCTCCAAGGCGACGAGCACACAAAGCCAGAGGGGGCCGGTGTGTGGACCCTCACAGGCTCCACTCGGGTCACCGGGCGGGGTCCCCACTCCCCGAATTTCAACCCTCCCATGTTTAAAATAGCAGCCACTAAATCTACCTTTTACAGCATCGGAGAGGACCCGTGACGTGTGGATTGTGAAGGGACGTGGCACAGAGGCCCCTTCGAAACACGACTTCCTAAACTTTCTAAGCTTTTCTAAAGCTCTGTGTCTATGAATACACTCGTGAAATGAACTTTCAGAGAAAAAAATAATGAGAATTAAGAGGCTATCTAATAAAAAGAACAAAAACCGTAAAATATCAAACACTTACCACTTCTTCGTGGGTTGCATTTTCTACATTAATGCCATTAACCTGAAAAGATGACAAATTAAGAATTTTGAGGATAATAATTGATGAGTCTCAATTCAAAACTAACATGAACTAACATGCAACAGAGCTAAGGACTGAAGTTTAAGATACTGACCTGGAGGAGGGCGTCCCCTACGAATAACATCCCTGTCTGGTGGGCTGCAGGGTCGCAAAAGGGGCAACAGTGTTAAGAGAGGTTCAGAGACATCGTGCCCCTCCTGGCAGTGCTTTAGGGTTAGAGTCTGCAGCACCTGGCATTGTGTGTGTGCAGGTGTGAGTGTGTGCACACGTGTGCATTGTGAGTGTGGGTATGTGTGCGTGCACGTGTGCATGTGTGAGTGTGGGTACGTGTGTGCACGTGTGCATCTGCGAGTGTGGGTACGTGTGTGCACATGTGCATGTGTGGTATGTGTGCACACGTGTGCATGTGTGTGGTATGTGTGTGCACACTGTGCATGTGTGTGGTGTGCACACACATGTGCATGTGAGTGTGGGTATGCGTGCACACACGTGTGCATGTGTGTGGTATGCGTGTGCACACGTGTGCATGTGTGTGGTATGTGTGTGCACGCTGTGCATGTGTGTGGTGTGCACACACATGTGCATGTGAGTGTGGGTATGCATGCACACACGTGTGCATGTGTGTGGTATGCGTGTGCACACGTGTGCATGTGAGAGTGTGGGTACGTGTGTGCACATGTGCATGTGTGGTATGTGTGCACACGTGTGCATGTGTGTGGTATGTGTGTGCACGCTGTGCATGTGTGACTGTGGGTACGTGTGTGCACGTGTGCATGTGTGAGTGTGGGTACGTGTGCGCACGTGTGCATGTGTGAGTGTGGGTACGTGTGTGCACGTGTGGTATGTGTGCACACGTGTGCATGTGTGAGTGGGGGTATGTGTGTGCACACATGTGCATGTGTGAGTGTGGGTATGTGTGTGTGCACGTGTGCATTGTGTGGTATGTGCACACACGTGTGCGTGTGTGTGGATGTGTGTGCATGCAGGAGTCTCTGTGGGTGAACGTGTGCATATGTGTGTGCACACGCTCGCATGTGTGACGTGTGAGAACGTGAGCACGTGTGTGTCTGTGTGTGCGTGCGTGCACGTGTGTACACGGTGTGGGGAAACACCAACAGCACAGCCCCAGCGCCCCCCTCGCCCGGCCCCTGAAGCTGAACATTCAGCTAATTTTAAGCACATTAAGAGAGTTACTTTGTAAACGCAGAGCCTTGTTCAATGAGAAGCACAAATGTCACTTCCTCCTAATGAAGGATTTCATTACATGTGGGGAAAGTCTGATCCCCATTTTTCATTAAGTCGACACAGACAATAAAATAGGAATCCCAGAAGCCACTCAGCATTTTCCCCTTTCTCAGGAACACATTTACATAGACTGCTTTAATTAAAGAAAATGTGCCCAGAATATTAAAGGGAAAAGGAAAGAAAACCTTTGTATTGTAAAGTTTGAGTATAATCTCTACAGCATTATTCCACTTCACTTTTCTATTTTCACAGAGGCAGAGAGATGATTCCTTTCAATAATAAGACTGGAAGAATTCGCACCAAACGTAAAGCGTTTTGCAGTGTAAACCCTGACAGCTGTTTTTTCTCCTTTGTAACACAAGTGCCCGACTTCAGCTCTGCTCCCCTTGACGAGTCTGCCGGCCACACAGCAGACAGAGCCAGGGCCCCAGCCCCTGCGCCGCAACGAGGCCCCCGCACTTCAGAGACCTTGGTTGATTTCAGTAACTGACCATTTGGCCCCTTGTGTTTTCTCTTCCTGTGCTGTAAGTTCCCACCTTTATGTTTAAATTCCCCAATAAAGGGCGATCCCGGGAAACCCTAGGCCCCAGCCTCCACCCCAGTGAAAGCAGGACCCCGGGCCTCGCGGGCTCTGCCGGCAGCCTGCATCTCGCTGTGTGACCCAGGGGTGCTGTGTGATTTCCAGGTCCTGTCAGCAACGAACTTTTATTTTTTCAGTCCCCTCATGGCTACTGCTGAAGGCATCGTATGACCATAATGAGAGCCACAAGGGCTGGTCCAGCCGCAGCACAGGTTAGAGACAGGCTGAGACCTGCAGAAAACACATTTTCACAGGTTTTTTTGCCTTCCTCAAGATTTGTTTTAATTTATAAGTCATTGGTTAAATATTGGAAACCAAATAATGAGTTATTAACACTGGAATTCTTTAAATTCCAGGTAAATATTTAATGTCAATTGTTAATATTAGTTCTAGTCATTAACTAGTATTAAATTTCATTGAAAATAAAGTACAGTCTTTATATTAATGAACTTAATGGTATGGTTTTAGGTAACTAATAAAGTTCTCATTTACACTGAGCCTTTGCCCAGAAAACCTCCGTCACCCACTAGGTGAGATCTACACTCCCCCGCAGGGGGGCCCTTTCAGAATCCCCATCTCTGCCTCTGCCTCTCTCTGACTCTGTCTCTGTGTCTTTCTGTCTCTCTCTGCCTCTGTCACTCTGTCTCTGTCTCTGCCTCTGTCTCTGTCTCTGCCTCTCTATGTCTCTGTCTCTCACTGCCTCTATCTCTGTCTCTATCTCTCTGTTTCTCTCTGCCTGTCTGTCTCTCTCTGTCTCTTGTCTGTCTCTCTGTCTCTGTCTCTCTGTCTCTGTCTCTCTGTCTCTCTCTGCCTGTCTCTGTCTCTCTCTGTCTCTTGTCTGTCTCTCTGTCTCTGTCGTTAAAGCAAAGCTAATTAAAAAGACTTCCCAGTTAAATCTTTGAAATGTTTTCTCTTTGTTGGACACTTTTAGTCCTAAAGAAACAAATTAAAAAGTGGTAAAATGGATGATAAAATAAAACCATGGAAGTTTGATTTTAATTTAAAATTTTAATTAATGTTCCTAAATAAACCCTTTGGTGAGATTAAGCTAGGTTTGGGGATTTCAGCTGAAAAGTGGCTCTAGTTTATTTCTGTGGTAATCTTGCCATTACATCAGGATGTAAAATGGAAATACAGTGCAATGTATTTTAACCCACATAAATATTCAAACATGCAAACTAGCTACAATGAGATATTTTCTATTTCTGTTATACTTGCCTTTTCAAGTCAAATTAATCGCTATTACTATAGTGTTATGTGAGACTGTGTAAATTTAGTCATTGTTTGCAATACAATTGTGTTATAACAGAAACTATTCTTTTTGCAAATTAATTAGTCTTTGTAAAATTCAGACGCCTGTTAAATATTCATTCATATAAACTTCTGGGTAGTATTAGAAAATGATAACACTTCTTAAAAAGTCTTACGTGCACTGAACATCTGGATTAATAATGACTAAAACCCTCTTCATCATCCTTTACAAGCACTGAGTCCTTGAAGCCCCAGAACCCAACACGTGTGGACGTCGTCACCACCGAGCGGTCAGTGGGAAGAGGCACGGGGCTGACTCCACCCTGGGGAGACCCTGAGGGGCCAGCCGCTTACTCTGCCTCAGAACCAGACTCAGGGGCACAGGATTCACTTCCAAATTCTGCCCTGGTTCCATCCCTAGACCTCTCCAACCTTCCATTGCCCCCCTGCACAGGGAGATGATCCTATTACCTCACAGGACAGTGCGGATTAAATGTTGGTCCATGGAAGTGCTAACAAGGTTTCTCTTCCCATCTTCCAAGGGGCCCTGGGAGGTTATGTGTTATTGATAATGGGGGTAGTTAAATTCTTTAAGTAATTCAAGATATTTCAGCCATTTCAAAGTATCTTGTAAATTAAAATTAAAAAGTACTTCCATCTTCCAGGATGGCCCTCAACTGTGGAAGCTGACACAGTGGATGGTATTAGGAGGATTCAAAGAGCAACGACAAAGTGGGTCCAGGACAGAAAGGACTTGTACGGAGAGCCTCTCAGACACCTTCTGTAGCCATAGCAACTGGATTCTTTGCTGCCAACCTGCCTCCCTCTGATCTTAACATCAAGTGATCCTTCAGCAGTAAGAACACGCTGGCAGCCTGGCAGCCAAATTCTCTGCTGCATTTCACGCTTAGCAATCAGCTACCAAAGATGAAGGCTCTTCCCACGTGGAATTTAAATTAAACCTGCAACATTTAACATGCATCCTTCCAAGATTCTGACATATCTAGTATGTCTTGTCCAGGTTCCAACATTCCTCATTCAGCTACAAAGTCAATATTTATTGTCTGTTCCAAGTTCTACTTATTCTGATAGCTTTAAAAGCACATTTTTCATTGATTCATTAACAATGAAGGAGAAAGAATGCTGAAATATTCTTCACTCAAGGAGCTGCACTTCCATCTGGATCCAGGGTGTGGGAAGGGCCTCCCTTCACCCTATATATCCAGCTCCTGAGGCAAAAGGAGCAGATTCTGGTTTGTTCTAGGAAGCAGGGTCAGGAAAGCCTGACCTAAAAATTCCAAATCCGGCTCCACAATCTCTTCCTGAGGTGAGAGGACTTTCTCTCTACTTCTACACAAATTCAGTCGGATCCAGGCTACACCGTCTAAACTAGGACTCTGTTAAATATTAACAGACTCTAGAAAGAAGTTAGCAACTATTGGTGAGACACACCGGCCCGAATATTTGTGTCAGATCTTACGTTTCCAAAGCCGTGTCCTTTGCAGCACAAAAATGAGATGGAGCAACAGCAGGGCCTGCTGCTGGGGTCGGGGGCCGCACAGTTAACACGGACAGAGGCAAAGGCCTGTTGTCTGAGCCCCAGACACCAGTGGGACAGGCAGCGAGACAGTCGCATTCTCTGAAAAGGTCGCCCGGGCTCTGCAACCTCTGCTTCCCTAAGCCTGGACCACGTATTCGGATTATGCAGTGGGGAGGGGTGCCACGTGGCCTCAGAATTGACACAGATGAGGGGCTGACGTGTAGACGGAGGGGAGGGGTGCCACGTGTCCTGAGAATTAACGCAGATGAGGGGCTGACGTGTAGACAGAGGAGAGGGGTGCCACGTGGCCTCAGAATTCACGCAGATGAGGGGCTGACGTGTAGATGGAGGAGAGGGGTGCCACGTGGCCTCAGAATTAACGCAGATGAGGGGCTGACGTGTAGATGGAGGAGAGGGAACCAGAGGGATGCAAGGATAAAGGGGAAGATAAAGCTTTCCACTGAATTCAGCAAAATCAAATTAATGAAATGTCATAGATGTGAAAAGAAGTTAATCACATATCTTATATAACGGCGGCATTTCACGGCTGTAAGACACCAAATACAGGTGAATATTCTAGAGAAAAATAAAAAGTGGGGGGGTCTCAGGGGACCGCACACCCCAGGAAGCTCCGACGTCCCCCTGAAGTTGGCTCAGCAAGTGTGAGGAGTCCCGTTTCGATGGATCTCGAGGCCGTGGCTTCAAAAGGCGGAGGTCCCCTGCACTCAGGTTCCCCCCGCTGGCCCTGTGCCTGTCGGGGTGAGCGTGCAGCTCCTGGGCACGGGCTTGGTCCCCTCGCCCTGGGGTGATACCTGTGTTTGGACGATAGTAGCGGTCATGCTGCGCAAACGTGCAGCGTCTTCACGAGGGACACAGCCGCCCCATTTCCATCCACACTCAGCTGTCACAGAAACGTCCCTATGACCCCACCATCCAGCTGCAGGTAACGATGACTGTTCCCCTTAAAAAAGGCTAAAGGATCCTAATTCTTTTTACCCTCCTAATGGGACAAACTTCCCCCCTCCCTACTTTTTATTTCAATTTTCTGGATATATTCTAATTGTCTCATCTGTCTCCTGAATACAAGCACCAAACCTGTCACAGGGTGCAGGCCTGCCTGTCCAAATCCTTACTGAAACATTATGACAATAACTGAATTAAACCTCGGCTGTGAACGGATTTTACTAGTACATAATATGATGACACGGTATGGAGGAAGAACGGGATTCAGAGACAGAAAAATCTGGTTTATAACTAAGCCTCCCTCTCCTGGCAGAGTGAGACTGGGCGAACCACCGTTTCTCTGTTCCCTGACCTGTGAGTGTGAAAAGCCAGCCACACCTGCCTTGTCCAGTCATGAAGACCTGATGAAAACGAAAAGAATTTGAAAAAGAAGAGATGCATGTATATGTATAACTGAATCACTTTGTTGTATACCTGAAACTAACACAACATTGTTAATCAACTAGACTCCAATATAAAATAAAAGTTAAAAAAAAAAAGAAAACGGAAGTCCTTTCCACGTCACACAGCATTATTCCAATGTAAGAAATTGCTGTTAAGATGACAATTTCTAACTCTAAGCCTCTTTGTCATCCATGTTTCTCTTCAGCGTTTATTTGCTATATACAGTTTGTTTTGGGTTTCTAAGTTTTTGCAGTATTAGAAATAATATATTTAAATTTCATTCAATTGTAGAAAAACTCCTCATTCTTGCTTATTTTTATAAAGTACAAAGCGGTAATTACTAACAGCAAGCCGCTGTGACCAACGATTAAAAGGAGGATTGGAGAACGGCCCAACACTGCTTTTGCTTTCCAGAAACATAAAATGTTATTAAGAAGATGTGTGTCTGACTCGATACCTCACACCTATGTGAGTGCACGTGTACGTGTGCACGTGTGTGTGTGCCCGTCGTGCATTTACCACAGAGCACGCATGCAGCCTCGAGGGAGAGGTCGGGTGTGCTGGAAGCAGAGCTCCCTGTGGGCATGAAGGCGGGGGCTGGGAGGGGCACCGGGGTGCCGGGCCTCACACGGGGGCAGGGCTCACGTCTGGGTTTACAGAATCACCAGTAACACGGAGAAGGGCTCAGATGTCCAGCCTGAGCACTTAACGTGTAAGCAGCAGAGGGTCAGGGGAGATTTCTGGGCAAGGGGACGGAAGAGCCACACAGAAGAATTAAGTTCAAAGCATGTGGACAGAGGCCATAAGTCTGCGTCCTCACTATGGGCGCCACACTCACACAAAACCTAGGCAGCGACCTTTCTAGACTGGCATTAAATCCTATGGCCCCTGGTGGTTCTGGGGTTTTAATAGCATTCCTGGTGACGGGCCCTGCTGGGTACATGGGCAGGACACCCTGGTGGACAAGGACGTCTGTCCCTGGAGCAGCTGGGCCTGGGCAGGTGTGCTCAGCACCTCGCAGGAGCGGGAGTGCGGGTGTGCAGGTTGCACCCCTGAGAACGGACAGGCCCAGCAGCTGAGCCGGACCTCACACAGAACCCAGCAACAAATTCTGTGCCCCTTGGAATCCTCCGGAAACAGCAGGACCCCGGACCACCAGCAGGGCCTGGACGGGTGGAGCCTTTGGCCAGAGCCCAGCCAGGGGGCCGAGCTCTCACCAGGATAAGATGAGACCATCACCTGCTTCTCCAGCAGAGTCTCCGGGTGGACGGTCACAAGGCCATCTGAGAGCCTCTGTGACGCCTGAGGACCCAGGAACGACGCGCGGCTCCCCGGCCAAGATGGGCAGCCTTCCTGCCCTCAGCGAGGGGGACCCCACGACCTGACCCAGACGCGACCCTGCAACGAGGAGCGTGAAGCCACAGCTGGGCAAGGACCTCACGGGGCTTTTCCTTCAAGACTCCAAGACTCCAAGGCCAGTTCTCTGCTGGTGCCCTAACTCGCCCCGGACTCTGCAACGTACTCTCCTAACAGCAGCCCGAGTGATTCTTTAACGTAAGACCTATCTTATGACCCTGCTTTGGGAAGTCCTCAAACGACCCCTCTCCCTCCTAAAGAAAATCCAAGTCCTGCCCCAGGCCCGCGAGGCCCGAGGACCCGCTGCAGCTCCACCCCGCATCTCGCGCCCCCCTCGCCTCCACCTCAGCCGCCCTGCCCCGCTGGCTTTCCTGCCTCTGAGCGAGCCCGCCCGTCCCTGCACCGAGCTGTCACCCTTCCTCCCCTCCGGGGCCAGGATGCCGCGTCACGGTCTGCTCACCCCTTACTCTGGGTGATTCAAATATTTGCTTAACTGTCGCCCACAGAGGGATTCCCACCGAGCGCCCTATAAAAGTAGCGATTCTCTATCCATCCCTCTGCACACCCCAACACTGATTAATCTTCCTCACAGCAGCTGGCACTGTCTGAACGTGTACTGTGATCTGTGCCTTTACCGCCTGTTTTCTCCCACGGGACACGGGTGGGAGAAAACGGGCAGCGTTCGCCCTGAATGCCCAGACCAGAGTCTAATCTCGGCACGGTGGCTGCTGAAGGCGGCCAGGTCCGTCTGTGGATGAATGACTGAATAAACGGGTTACACTCCACTCTGCTCTAACGGTCCACGGCCGCCTGACTCCCAGACGCAATGCCAGGTGGACGGCAGGCCGCCGACCTCGCTGGTCCCCACGGTGAGCGCTGGAGGGAAACTCTCCACCTCTGGACTGTCCTCCTGGGGCGACTGGGCACCTGCCCTCCTCAGGGAGGGGATCGAAGCAGGGTGCTGCCCCCGCAGGAGCAGTAGGGACCCCAGTTCCCGTCACCTCCCCTGAGCGCTTCGCCTCCCAGGAGAAACCCTGACTCGCTGGGTTGCTGGTTGGAGTGACGGTTATCAGGTTACCAGTGCCGTGTGCGCCCGCCTCCCATGTGTGGCCCAGCTTCCCGGAGCCCAGGCTCCCGCACACTACGGTCCCTCCTGACGCCGACGTGTGCGGCAGCTCAGCCAAGGGGCTCCCTGCCTGTAAGACACACGTCCTGAGCCAGACCCTGAACATACGAACTAAGTTACACCAAGCCCGGGTCCCTGAAAGCTCACAGCTCACTGAGCATTTAATGCAAGAGTTTCGGGTGTAGAAGCAGCCCACGGTGAAGAAAGGAAGACATCAGTGGGAAACACCTTAACTCTGGCCGCAGCGGATGGAGAGAACCCCAGAGGGAGGGGGAGGACCTGCTGGTGATGGAGGCAAGGGGCCAGGAGACGCAGGGGGCGATGAGGACCTGGTCTGGGGACTCGCTGGGTCTGAGCTGCTCGAGATGCGTCCCAGGCGCTGCAGAGCAGAGTCTCCGTTTCAGAAGAGACAGTCGTATCCGCACGACTGGACTCTGCTGAGGGCGCCGGGAGCCCAGTGTGCCCCGCAGCCCCCGGGGAAGGTGCAGCCTGTCACCCGTAGCCGTGCGCGTCCTCCTCGGCAGAGAAGGTAGATGCTCTTCCTGAAATGAGCATGAAATCCTTTTCTGATTTTAATCTTATTCCCTTTCTTCTCTGAAACTTATATTCATATCCACAAATTTAAAACTTTACTTATAAAAAAGAACTGAGAATGTTCACAAGGATTATAGGAGCAGAAGCGATTTGAGCAATCCTTCCTTCAGGTATTAATCAGCCAGCCAGATGGCTACGGCCTTGCAGAAATGACTAAACACTCCAAGTTCAGTGACGAATTGACTCATTCTCCCCGTAGACCCTCACTCCAAACGCAGGGACCTCTGAGATCCTGCAAGCTTTTCGATTCCACAACTGCAGTGCTTGATTGTACAACTGTTGCACTTGGTTTGTACAACATTCCACTTGCCCATTACAAGAAGGAATCCCGTCCCCACCCTCACTTCTGCACACACTGATCTGCTCCCAGAGCCATCGCTTCACTGTGTCGGCGATTCACGAGCTACCGCCAGCACCGCGGAGGCCTCCCGCTCACGGCTGTGATGCCATGTGACACGAGAAACCTCGTCATCACCGGCGCTGGGCACACTGCATCCCCCCCGTGCTTCGTCTTTCCTGAGAAACCAGAGCTCAAACCACTGCCGTGTCCGTGTCTCCTGGGGATGACTTGACACCACGCTGCGAGTCAGTATCTCTCTTAAGGGCTCATGGGATCAGGGGAAACGAAAAAGGGCCGCATGGCACCAGGGATGGGAGAGCAGACAGCTACAAAATAAGACGGCAGGCAGATAACCAAGCAACACACACAGCTGCTATCTTCTCCTTTAAGATAATGCACTGTCTTCCAAACTGCTGCCATGCTCACAGTCACTCAGCGGCTTTTACCTGCGTGGTCTTTGAATATCTTTGATATGACGACCGGGACTCCGTGTTCCATGCCGCCCTGGAAGACAGGAAGCAGGGGCGCAGTTGAGATCAGCGCGGGGCCTTCGTGGAAAAGCGTGTCGAGGAAAAGCCAGTGCGCTCATACCTTGACGCTCAGGCCCAAGCCGCCCACGCGCTGTCTGCGAAGCGTAACAGTTCTGTGCTTTAAAAAATTTAGAGAACAAACCCAGTTTAGGTTAAAATGCACAATCAGAAAGTGAATGCAAAATGTATACATAACTTCTTAATTAAAACTTTAGTGACTGTTTATACTTCCAAAGGGACGTTGCTTAATTACTACAGTGATGGCACCACTTCAAATCTCCAATCTGCAGTATTACACGGAAACAAAGATACTGATAAAAACAGACCCTATTAGGTGCACTCTTTACACAAAATTCCTGAAAAGCTGGGGTCATCTTACCCCCATTTTGTCTGAGGAATTGAGGCCCCCCTGAGGGAAAAACCGGCCCTGGTTCCCCAGGTAACAGACGGTGAGGCCGCAGAGCACACACTCAGCTCTGTTTCTAAAATCTGTCTTTCCACTAATCCCCAAACGGGCTCCCTTTGCACCACACTTCTCTGTATAGTTCAATCGTTTTTAGTCCACCTGTTAAGTAATCAACGTTAACTCATGAACGATCGATTATCTCACGTCCCGACCTTGTTTAAAGGTGTCGCTGCTTATGAGAAGCCAAGATCCATGCTGCCCCTGTGGGCTGACGGGCTGGTCAGGGTCTCCATCTCTTACATGCTCAATCATGTAACGTATTTTATTTTGGTCTCAACTGCCTATTTGTTAGTTGTGAGGCTGAGAGGGCATGAATAGGGCGGCCTGGGATTAGATGAAGGGGTGTAGGAAGTGTGTTTACCTCCAAAAGGTACTATCGGAATAAAGCAGGGACATGCGTTGCTGTGATTATTAAGGGAAAACATAAGCGCTTTTAGACTCAATGACTCTAAAGCCTGTGTGTTTGCAAAGCAACAGCAGAGAGCGAGTCAGGGGTCCGGGAAGAGCTGGGGGTCCTGCCCAAGCCTGGGGGGTCCTGCCCGAGCCTGGGGCCCGCTCACCGCCAGTGAGAAGAGACGCGGAAACTGTAGAGCCACTTGTAATCTTATTACAAGTTTTTATTTGTATTGTTTTATTTATATTTATCATATTACTTTTATTTATTATTTTAGTATTTAAAATCCACTTGTAATTTTATTCTCAGGAGTGAATACATTATAAGTTTAAAGTAAAGAAACCAAAAATTAGAGCAAATAAAACTATTTTAAAGTGTATACGTGGAACACATTTTATAATTCTGAGCTCTTTCGCACATGTAACATTTTGAACTGATGAAATACTTATATAATCATACATGGAAAAAGAGCTATAATTCAGGACTTTTGCACCAGAAGAATCGTTTTGCCTTTTCCCTGGTCCTGGGCTGGACTCCCAGTGAGACACTGGAGACCAGCAGGTGACACTCGTGTGACAGGGACACCAGGTGACATTGAGACCACGTTCCAGGAATACTCCTGTCATCTACACAGAGGCAAAGCACAGCCAACACGGTGGGCGGAGGGGGGACCTCTGGGTCCAGCTGTGCTCAAAGTGGGAACAGGGGAAGTTCCCACGTGTGATGCAGTCACACTGATGCTTCCAAGGGAAACTTCCTGAGTATCAGGAGATGAGAAAGTTGGATTACCTAATACATTAACCAGGAATCTCTATGATATTTCTCAAAACATTCGATAATGTTTTTCATTTTAGCCATTAATATAAGCATTTGAACCTCACTGAGAGCAAATATTGGTGAAAATATATTTTGAGAAGGAGTAAGTTGGTTTCTGCCTCAACTGACCTCACCAAAAAAATGACATTTTGAATCCATCATTTTATTCATGTATCGATCTTGGGAAGACAATCTAAAGGAAATGTCAAGAAATGGTCAACTGTGGCAAAGTGTGTTAATGCACACCAAAAATCTGTTCTACTATGCCTAACTGGTGAGGAAAGGAAATTATGCCATAAAGCTCTTTAGTGTCTGTTTAAGAGAACTCAAAGAGCCTACCGCTGCTTATTCCGGCCAAGCCAGAACACTGCTTATTCAAATATTTGCTCTACGCAACCTGCTAAGATGTCCTTTCCGAGCACATGTGGTCCCGGCATCTAAAGCTCGGCAAAGCTGAGTTTCTGCACGCTTCTGAGTTTCCTACACAGGAAGTTGCTGTGAACCGAACTGTGTCCCCCAGATCCCTACACTGAAGCCCTACCCCTCTGCTGACTGTATTTGGAGATCGGGCCTTTCAGAGGCTTAACCTAAGGTTAAATGAGGCCACAGAGGGGCTGGTCCTACAGGACTGGGGCCGGTACAGGAAGAGCAAGAGACCCCCGAGCCCTCTCTACACACACAAAGGACATGGCAAGAGGACAGACGTCTGGAAGAGGGCGTCCAGAAACCTGGCCAGAGCCTGGCCGCCACCTTGACCTTCGGCTTCTGGCCTCCAGACGGTGAGAAAAAGAAACGTCTGTTGTTCAAGCTCCACCCACCCACCCCCGTCTACCCCCTCGTCTGCGGTATGTTGTCAGGGCGGCCTGAATTGCCAAGACAGAGGCCAAGCAAGAGAATTATGGGAAGGAATGTTGCAAACCATCGTGTTTCATAAAAACACCAGGATGTTTCATCTCTTCTATGAAAAGTTGTTCTTCCTTATCTTTTAAACCCCCCTCATTCAAGCATCACAAATTCTAATATTTTAAAGTTGGGAGAAAAGGCTCAGCTAATCCATGCTCTCGTCAATGAGGATTACATAACTATCGATATTAAGCTTCTAAAAGAGTTGAACATTATCACATACAAGCACTTTATTTTTCAAAACACAATTTGTAAAAATTAGTGGATGGTGAAAAATAAATAGGAAACAAAAGTTCTGCAGCTTTTAATTGAAACCTTTTACACCATAGCCCAGATAAAGCCACTCTTCCTTCTGTGTCCTGACATTCACGACCTCACAGCCAAGCCAGAGCTGATCCTTGTGATCTAAGGCCCTGCGTAGAATGCTCCATCGTGGTTCTGTCAGCTCTCCAGACAGAACTAATGTTACCAAAGGCATCTTCTAATTAAACCAAACAGTCATTCTTCAGTTAGTTTACTCAGTACACATCTGCAGGATCAACTGCCCGAAGATCAGGAGCCAGATATGACCCAACGAGAGGCTCAGTTATAAGAGGAAACGGTGCGGGAGGGGCCTCCTCTCCCTTCAGACGCGTCTTCCCTACAATCTGGGCTCTTCCGCCCGTCCAAGGGTCCAGAGCACAACCAGACTGGCTGATGAGACTTCCAGAGGATGAACTGTGGAACCTAAGGTAACTATCCAACCAATTCTCTTCAATTCAGTCCCGCTCTTCTTCCTTCACAAACATAAGAAGTAAGGTCCTTCAGCAAATGTTCTTCTGCACTTTATCATTTAATCCCCAGCTGTGTTTGATGGTCATTCACGTCTGCATCCTGGAGCTGCCATCACCGTAGCAAGACTCCGCGACGCCCACGTTATCTTCTGACTGTAAACATTTTGAGACAATCCTTACCTATTATAAGAGAAAGTGACTTGGGGATACTGAAAGTTGGATTTCCTACTCTGTCTTGCTCTAAAATACTGATATTCAGGTACTGCCGCAGCATATGTAAGATCTGGCCACACGTTTTTACTCAGGCATTTAAAGTGCGGACTTAACACTAACTTCAAATTTGTTACAGCTGTTAACAGATGTTCAGATTTGACTGTTGCCGTCTCCAGAAAGATGGGTTTCAGGCCGTTGTTAAAATAAAAGTTGCCTTTGTGGGGCTGTGCCAGCAGGCCCGATACCCTCTCCCCTGCCCGGGCTTTCTTCACTCAAGAACCTCCCATCAGTGGAGGACTCCAAGTGGGGCCCCTGCACCCCTCCCTGGGGGCTCCCACCTGCACCCCCTTGGGACCACCTGAGCCACACCTGCTGCTCAAGGAGGAAAGGAGAGAGCAGGTGGGAAAACAGTGACAGAGGCATAAGCCTGAGTTTCCATGACAAGTGAAGGGCCTGAAAGAGAAACTTAAAATTAGCAACTTAGGGAAAGAATTTTCTGAAGTATTTGATTTCTCACACACACACACAAATACTTTAAAAATTATTTTTTTTTTCCAGAAAATAAAGTGTTACTGGACTTTCATGTTGAGGAGGGTTTCGGAGGAGGGGTGTCAGACCCCAGGGGCCTCCGTCCACAGGGCTGGGATCCTCCAGGGAGCAAACACCTGGAAGGCGTCTTTCAGGACAGGGTCGTGGCCTCTCTCCACTCTTTTTAACCGTCCACTCAAGCAAAATTCCCTCAATCTGTGAAGAGTCTGGATTTGCCACTTGAAATACGTAAATTATTCCTCCATGGATTGTGGTTAGTGTTTCAAAACAATAATAGTTATTTGAAAACTCTCGTGCATATTTGTTCAATTTGGTAACGGAATCAAATCCGCCTTAGGAGGACTTAAAAATCAATATACCAGACTCGGAGTTTCCAAAAATGTACTGCAATTCCTAGAATTTAAAAATACCGAATACCCCTACAGTATTCCAGCTTCGGGAGGAGTTGCCAGAACGCTACGTGAGATCTTTCAGGCCTGACCACGGCAATGACGGGGGAGCGGCCCTCCACACCCCAGACCCGCGCACAGACGGCGCCCTGAGGCCGGGCTCCTACACGTCCGCTCCTCTGCATGCCCTGCCCCGCACGTCCGCTGGGGCCCTTCGTCTGAGGCCTCGGCCAGGCCTTGCTGCGGTGGAGGGAGCCCTGGAGATGCTCCACCCGGGCTGGCCCAGCACCCAGGACCCTCCCACCCCAAACACCCCTGGAGACCCATGAA
Source organism: Balaenoptera physalus (assembly GCF_965194825.1). Lineage (NCBI taxonomy): Eukaryota > Metazoa > Chordata > Mammalia > Artiodactyla > Balaenopteridae > Balaenoptera > Balaenoptera physalus. The sequence continues at coordinate 97,546,804 of NC_138894.1, forward strand.
ACACAGGAGCTTTTTGCTCAGGGCTCCGGTGGGCAGGGACCCTCCACCTCGGGCTCATCCACCTGACCCTCCCAGAGCCACCCGGCCTCAGAAGCTATGGGGCCCCTCCTCCCCGTCAGCTCTGCCTGTGCAATCAGAGTACGTGATAAAGGCTCAGCCTTCACTGTCCACTTGTTGCCTTCACTGGCTGTCCTGACCCCTGGCATCCAATTGGCCAGCTCCTCTGAGCTTGGCTGGTTGCTATGCACACGAAGCTGAGGAGCAGCTGAGCAGATGCTGCACGACCACCCTCCTCTTCATCCCTCAAAACCCCAACAAAGAGGGTTCACCACACTGGGGTCAAAATGGATTTGAGAGAACGTGTGCATTATTGGGAAGTAAGGTTACCTGAGATCAATATATTGGCTGAATTTAAAACACAAACTCTTCTTGGGGGGGGGCTTGAATCCAAACAAGAATGTGCAGGAAAGGCATCAATCACCTCTGGGTTATTCACAGGGGAGTCTGCCGTCATTACAGGGATGAAGTAACCATCCACAAGTATCACGTCTCCATAGTATCACGGGTAAGTTTAAAAAGCACAATATTTGCAAATGAAGGAACAATGTTATTCCACTCATATAAATCTGAAAAGCACCATTTGGCTGTGGAAAATCCATGTAAAGTAAGAATGAAAATTTAAATGGAACAGCATATACGAGTATCAGTATAGTAGGGCTTCAGAGGTATCTGCACATTTCATTTCTTTAGGAAAAGTGGAGAGATTTAAAGCAAATATGTTGGCATATGGTAAATACGGATGATAATTACATGGGGTTCTGCTTATTACTTTTCAACTTTTTCTATGTTGAAAAATTACATAATTAAAGGAAAGAATAATAAAAATGTTTAGCAGATTATGCAAAATACATTGCTATTATGATTTCAGTTATTCAAAGTTTCATTGAATGACATATTTTTGCATTTCATTTCCTTACACAGTGGCTTGTGTGCACACAAACACACACAAACATGTATAAATTATTTTACCCTTCAACTAAATCGCGGTATAAACCTTTATAACGAATTTGCCCCATCTATTCCCTAACTCAAGGTTTTCATATTTTTAAAGCCAGAACTATCCTACTGAAGTGAAGCGGACTACGGGTCGAGTCCGCAAGCATTTTAATGAGCGAACGCACAGCACTGAGGGCCAGGCCCCGGGAGAAGTCCACAGGAGTCAAGAGCCAGCCACTGTCCCGGCGGCACGAGGGAATTCCTGGCGACTTGCTGACAGCTGCACTTCGGTGCTTGTCTGGAAGCCTCTTGGAAGAGCCCGCCCACCCTCCTCCTGAGGGTACGACTTTGGAAGCACTGGTTAAACTCCGAGGCTCCCACCTCCTCACCTGTGACGGCTCACAGGTCACTTCTCAGGACCGACCTGCACTCTCCAGGGCTCCTTGTGTGCCTTGGATCTGTTTCCACACAAGGGCACCCTCTCTCACCACCCAGCCCTCAGCTATGGAAAGGATTCTTCTGGAAATGACCCGCCCAAGAAAAAAGGCAGGGGCCTTTCCACTACACACAGATTTCAAACAGGAACGAATCATTAACGCCAGCACATGTAGAGGGCTAGTTAGTGATTTCCAAAAGCAGGATTTCTTCCAACTAAAAGTAAGCCAGTCAATCAGAAAAAAAATATATATATATATAGATTTCCTCTGGGACAATACAGTACTAATAATGAGTGAATAATTCATATTAATTTTTTTATACAGGCCCACCCCAAAGATCGTATATATTTCTTCAACTGCTGGGTTAATCATTGAAAAATGAAAGCTCAGAAGGTGGTTTTGTCTTTCGTTTCCTAGTTTATAGGAACGATCGCCAATCCTTCTTATGTGGTGTTTCACTTTGCAAGTAGGAGTATCTGCTCTGCATCGATGAAGTGGCTGGAGCAATGGCCGGGGGTCCAGTGACCTGCATCTCACAGACCTAACTGGGGCTCTCTCCTCACCAGCAGGATAATGCAGGAAACTTCTGGACCAGTAATTCACTAAGACCCAGGAGGCAGCACTTAGACACCCAGAGCCAATTTACAGTGTGAATATACACGTAGAAACCAATTTTCAGAAACTAAAAGGAAATGGATTTTCAGCTGAGGTCCTGGAAAAATGGAAAAAATTAAGAAACTAATGAATGTTTGTCAGTAAACAGATATCAAGAACAGGGAAATATATAAAGCTGAGGAAATGTATCCAATGAGTTCAGAAGAGTGTTTTGTTACTAGGTCACTGGTACTTTGGCTGAATGACAAAACGCCTGATAGGAAATCAATAATTACTAGTGTAAGAAAATACAATACTGTAATAAAGATTAAATTCAAAGAAAGAAATTAAATTCAATTAATTCAATTAAATAAATTCAAATTAAAGAATTCAAAAAAAATCTTAATTAAATACTAAAATAGATAGAGGTGGTACCTACTCCTGATTTATGGACCCAAAGAATAGGAAGCAAAAGGGGACTACAGAAAGGGTGTCAATTTAAGTGGATAAAAGTAGTAATAAGGCATTTATTGTAAAACAAAAAAGCAATTATAGAACTGTGTGTATTGTGTACTATGTACAGAATTTATCAGAAACTGCCATTACTTTGGCAGTGTCATGATAACAAATTCATCTGTCTCAGAAAGTTTAATCCAAGTTTAGTTCTTTAATCAATACACTAAATACACTAAAATAGCAATTTGCTGATACTCTTCACAGGACTTGTTAGGTAAGCCATAAACCTAATTTTTAAAAATGCTTTTAACAGGCTCCGTGGACCATCGGGATGTACCGGGAACAATCTGCAGATGCCTCTCGTGGGCTCAGGACCACGTGGCCACCAATCAGGGCATCACCTGCGCTCAGCGATCCTCACAAACGTGATCGGAAATGCGTCTACTTCTGCTCAAACCCCACTTGCGCACACAGGTGCAAAGACGCAAGTGGGAAACCAAGGAGGGAGCAAGCCAGCTCCTGGATGGGAGGGTGCACACAGCCCCAGAGAGAGGCAGGGCCAGCACACAGACGTCTGCAAACGCCCACATGTCAACAGCATGGGGGCCACGACCCAACATGTATTCACATGGGACAAGCAAGTGGAAAGCCGGGAGGTCAGGTCAGGGCCAGCGTACACGGTGCCTGGAATGCAGAGCAAAAAATTTCCGGACCTGATTCTAATTTCTACGATCAGTTCGCAGGTTTGTGATATTAGCCAGACAGACCTTCCGTGAAGAAGACCAAACACCGACAGCACACACACGCTTCCAGAAAGAGACCAGAGCGGACACCTCCAGCTCCGGGCGAGACCCCTGATCCCAAACCAGAGGAGCAGGGGACAGAAAAGGAGAGCAGGCCTCCCCTCTTGGAATCTGTTGGGGTCCCAGACCCCAGATCCAGGTCCTTCACCAACTAGGGACTCGCGGGGCGTCTGGTCCCGGCTCTCCTCCCCCCATCTTCTCTCTGCGTCTCCACGCGTCCACCCACCAGCCCCCTCGCTGCCCGCAGGGCCTCCACATCACTCGCCTATGTGTTCCAGCTCTTGATGTTTCATTCCTGAGATTTCTTCAGATCTACTTCACAGCTCGGACACTTCGTTTCTAAAATGTTATTTAACTGGTACGTTGAAATTCCGATTTCACTGACCGTTTGTGGCTGGTCTCGCATTGGCTGGCTCACCTTTTACAACCCTCCTTCCTTTGCCCGACTGTTAGAACCTCCCGTTTAGTCTTCGGATGTAATGCACATGCACCTTGCGTGCAGCGCACCGGACCCTCTCAGAACCCCAAGTCTCCGCAGGCCCAGCTCTGCGTCTCTGGCTCACCGGCTTTTCCTCCCTGTGGCTTCATCCCCGCAGGTCCCCGTGAACCCGCAGCTGGGAGTCGTCTCAGACCTAAAGTGTGTTCCTCCAGAAGGGCCCTGCATCTTCCTTCCGCGTGGACCTGGGGGGACCCTCACACCTGACACCACCTCGCACTTCGTTTTCAGCTTGAGGTTCTTCATGCCGCACGGGATGTGTAAACTCCAGCACCAGACCCGAGTGAACGGAGGTCGGGGAGGGGTCCTCAGGGGACATTTGTCTGGTTTCGTACCTCTTCCTCCTGAAGCCAATGCCAGCCAGGCAAGAACTCTTACTGCCCCTTCTGTGGGAAGGACTTGGTTTTCAAGTTCCCACTCTAAACCTGTGACCTGGGGCTTTCTTCCCCCAGGTGGGGCTTAGCAGAGTCCGGTCTGTCCCCTCCTCTGGCTCGGCCCCAGGCTGCCTCCTGATGTCCACTCTGACGGCCGTGCCCAGCTCGCGTGGGTGGCAAACCCTGGTGCAGCTCACACTGTGTGAAGGGTGGCCCAGCATTTTCAGGGTTCAGCGCTGCCTGTGATTCCCCGGACAGCCTGCACTGCTCCGCGCTTTCCTGACAATTTACCAGGCAGCATTCCTCGACTACAAGTTAGCAGAGGAGCAGCTAAGATGCTGCCTAATGCTGTAATTAACTTTGTGAACGCAGACCAACAACCTCCTCTTCCTGAATCTTAATTTCCAACCAGTAAAATGAGGGTATGGAATTCTCCAGAATACCTTCCAACCATAAATGTGCCATGACTTAAAGGGCCAAATACAACACAGAGATCTTCTAATTTTGTTTTCTTTATATGTAACTCCTTCACTACACTCAAACCACAAATGTAAACTTACAGTTTAGAAAAATAAAATATGTCAAAAATATAAAGCAATCTAAACAGAAACTTGGAAATGTGAGAACAAGCCAGCGCTTTCATACTGCAAAGCACACACTCTCTTTAGGAGATAATTAGAAAACCCGGAGATTTTAAGCATTCAGAGTACCATGTTGATCTGAACGGATAGGAATATAAATGAAATATGAAGTCGCCGATTCTAAACTCTGATAATGAATCAGCAGATTTGAGAATCTATTGGTTTTTATTAAAGAATAAATTGAGTTTCCTCTCCCTCTTTCCTGATAAGAATAACATCCATCCTTAACCGATATAACGCTTATTTTTTCAGCAGTTTCAAGAAAACAAAATACAAGTCTACTCCTTAATCCTGACTTCTCAAACAATCAAGAATATAAGTGCAACCCAAGGTGTGAAGTTCAGTGTAAATGGTCTTAGGTTTTGAGAGAACCAAATTCCCTCCAGGCTCACATTCTGAGTAAGTGTTGGATCACAAAGTGTGTTGATTTTGAAGCGAGCATATACCTCCCACTGAGAATAGAGCTTGAAATGTAAGAATCGATCATCAGTATTACTTTCTATTAAGAACACTGATCTTGAAAATCGAAGCACCAGTGTGAGCCGTCCACACGGCCAGGAAGTGCCTGTTCTAAGGCACTAGCTGGGCCCTGGGGTCCCAGTGACAAGCCAGGTACTGCTCGACTTCACCGTCTGTACACGTGTGTTGAACCGAATCTGATGATTCACTTTTCATCTCCTGGGATCCCAGGGACTCGAGGTTCGGCGAGATGCAAAATTCACACTCACCTCTTCTGCTGATCGGCTGAGGAATCGTCATTACTACATCTTCCTTTCCTGCTCCTCAGGATATTTTAAATGGAAAATAAGCGCTCTCCACCAGCTTCTCTGGTGGAGGTTAACGTGGAAACATTCAACGATATGAATATAAGAGAATCGCTATGGTCCGACCCCCTTAGACGTGTCCTGATTCTGTACCAACAGCCGTGGCCTTTGTTAAGAGTCGTCTTTCTCATTCTCCAAACACATGATCAACTCTCATGTCCAGGTTAGCTTTATTTTTATAATCAACTGAAGAACACAGGGTTTCAACTGTTCCTCAAAGTAATGGGACTGAACCCAATGCGATTCTGTATCTGGGGCAGAGTAGACACTCTGATCTCAGTAGCTGAGTGTGCTCTTCTAGGTACAAAGATGTCCTCGGAATCCCCCTCCCAATTATCCAGCCCAGACAGGCATGTTTATTCAAGGAGATATTCACTCCTTTCCTACAAAGGAGGGCTTCCTAAGGAAGCAGCAGAGATCGGTAAGGATGGAGCCGGCAGAGACCGGGAACAAATCCACGTGACCCACCCTCTAACTTAGAGCAGGGAGTTCTAATATCAAGCTTTAGGCACCAATAAATCATTTGAAATTGTAAACATAAATTTATAGGTCTGAACACTCACCCATTTTTCTTATGAAGGAGCCGATAATTTTCATCAAGAACATAACCTTGGGCAGAGAATCCAACGCTGAATTCTAAAAAGTGTAATTTATTTTTCCTGGACAATGCAGCACAGAAACATTACCTGCTTTTACTGTAACTTGTCTGCGATTTTCTGTAGAGTACAAATTCACTATTAAGAAGGGGGACACTTAAGTGTTTACAAAACGCCCCTGCTTCTCCCTCTCCCCACCACCCCCCCATCCCGTGTGGTATTTAGAACACGTGGAGGGAAATTAGCAAACGGAAGGTCAGTGATGGGACCCGAGAAGGTGAGCACAAAACTGCTCTATCTGTTCTAGAGAGATCAGACTTGGGGCCAGCGGGAGTCTTGGTAAGAGCTGGTGCCGGGGTGGGGTTCTGCAGGGTGCACCGGGGGTTCTGAAGGTCGGGATGCAGGATCCGGGCCTGAGGTTCCAGGGAGGAGCCCTGGGAAGGACGGCGTCCTGTCTCTCGCCCTCCTCGTGTGGCTCCACCGTCCTGGACCCAGAGGGGTGTCCTTGATCAAGGCCGGCGGCCAGAATGGGCGCAGCAGGCGGGCGACGGGTGGTGGAGGGTGGCCTTGGGCTCCAGGACAGAAGGAGGAGGACGCCATCCAGGTGGAGATGTGAGCGCTGAGGGTCATGAAGTGCCGTGTGTGTGTGGACACAGAGGCAAGGTCACCTGACGCCAGGGAACCTGATGAGGACACGCTGACTGCAGGACTGCGGATGGACCTGTTTACGTCATCTCTGACATAAAGGTCACAAGGACCCAGAAACCCACATAAATAAGGGTCTCCAGAGCCTCCAGAAGAGCCAGCCGTGACCTGGGGACGGAAGAGCTTCAGGGATCCTTCCAAAAACACACAGAAGGAAACTCCCTTCCTCTACATGGTTTCTTGCTCATCATTTTTGTAGCTAATGGGAAGGTCTATTAAAGCAAAGAGTAATGACTGATGTTGATAATTTCTATATATAATCATATATGTAGATATGTAACACAAAATGCACATGATATATCCACAGCCATTTAAGTCCACTGGAAGGAAAATAGGAGATTTCAAGTGTAATATATTGTATACATATATACATCATTTGCAATAGTCCCAAGTTAAACTTGGAGATAAAACTTGCAAAAGCATTTTTCCCTCATCTTTATTCAATATTCTAACACATCTAATACATAAGTTTCTTACCCTTAAGAAAGTTTCACTTGTAATTGACTGAAGCTGAGAAGGACCAAGCTTTACGTGAAAATCCCTATTTGTATCCACAGAGGCAGGGACCAGGCTGATACTGAAAAACACCTGCTGTATCTTTCATTGCCTGTCGCTCTAGATGGAAACCCTCAAGTTATTATTCTTTCAGGAACTGGATTATCTGTCAGGTTACGTCTTTCTAGTTTCCAATGAGAATATGTCCAATCTCATGCTGTGGTGTCTGGGGATATTTTTAATATAAAGCTGCTCAAGGAAAATACATTAATGAAGAAATTAAGAAAGTCAGGGAGAGTGTAAACAATACAAACTTGAAAAGATGCTTTGCTTTGCAATAATGGGGACATTTAGATACGGCTGAGGACCTTGTCAGGCCACGTCCTGCAGGACCACTCTTAGGGGGCTTTCATCCAGGGAGACCTCTGGGCTGATCTACGAGACACAGTCTGAGACAAACCCCTGGGGCCTGCAGACGCAGAAGGACTTACATTTGCACTGTGATTGCTGCCACTAACACAGATGACATCTTGTTTTTGAATTGTCAGTACCTCTTTCGTTAGCTTCAGGCGGATGTCATAGGCGTGTCCAGACCCTTCGTCGTGCAACAAGGCAGTCCCGGTTTTAGTCTGAAACAAAACAGAGACGAAGAGGGTGTGAGGACGGGAGAGCACGGACCCTGACAAAACACGCCTGCCCCTGTTCACAACCTCCTGAAACACGCCTGTGTAATTATCACATACCCATGCATCTGACTAGGATTTGATTAATTTAACACAAAATAATGGAATTTTTAGCATTTCTTCCTGAGTAGTTTTTATAGGATTTGTATAAAACATGTTTTTAGCAGGTGAAGAACGGATGAGCCAGAAAGGCACCTTTGGATAAATCAGAAGTCACCTCATCCGCGTGAAGTCATGGACCTGCCCCCGGCTGAGCGGCGCCCGGTCACACGGGTGGGCACGGGTCCCGGCCGAGCACTCGGACGGCCCTCCTCTCTCTCTTGTGCCTGCACAGGGCTCTGGCCAACACAGCCTCGCACACAGCCCTGCAGCCAGGAGGCGGGGAGGAGGGGCGGGATGCCGGGAAAGGCCGCAGGGGTCTGGTCCTCAGGCCAGGACCAGACGGCCCCAGGGCTCACTGGAGTGAGGGTGCGACCAGGTGCGGCCTCTCCCCCTGCCGTCCAAGCAGGCACACACGCACACACACGCACACATGACGTGCAAAGGCACGCAGCATATGTGTCAGTGTGCAGCGATCAGGGCAGGAAGGTGAGGTTTGGCTCACACAGACAAGCCTTCAGTTTTGAACTAGGAACCCTGAACTCAAAGTAAAACCAAAGGCTGATAAAAAAAAAAAAAAGACTAAGAGGCAGTGTCTGCAAGGAGGCGTTTTCTTCCTACTGCAGGGTCAGAGGTCATCATGCATCCTTTTATAAAACAAGCTTTAATCCAGCAGGACGTGGGGTCTCTGTGGGAACAGGAGGTCCGGCCGGCTTCCCGTTCTCCTGCTCCCGAGTCACGGATGCACCCACGAACACGCTTGTGGGGTTGACCGTACGGAGCAATCGTTCCCTGGGGGCCTTGGCCACGTGGAGTCGGTGGGGACACTCAAGAGAGGACCCGGGGTGGCTGCTGGTGGGGGAGGGCTGGAGGGACCCAGCACCCAAGGGAACCCGAGACCAGGGCAGCCCCGCAGGGAGAGGGCTGATCCTTGCGTGTCGTTTAGAGGGAGAACCGTTTCTGGTTCACGTCAAAGAGGCGCAACTTCGACCCATTTCTATCGATGTGTAAAGCACACGCTCACGTACAGTGTTCATTTCCAGCTAATGCATCACGAGCAACCCACGTTTCTCCCAGTCAGTTGTCTTAGGGACGAAACCCCCTCCACCCGGCCCACGAGGAGAACACAGGTCAGAGGCCAAAGGAAGGGTGGCAGAGCTTTAACAAGTTAAACACAGTATTTCAACTGTGTTAGACATTTAAAGAGTCAGCTACTGAAAGCCAAGGGATTCAGTGGAGAACTAAGTCGAGTCGTCTGTTGCCTTAAGGTGCCATCTGACCCCGTGACGCTGCCAGAAGTAAAGCCAACTGCTGCTCAAAATGTTGAAAAATAAAATCAGGAACGTGAACAAACTGGAGAGCATTCAGCATTCCACTCAAAATCACAATCTTATTCTCATCACTTTCTTCTAGAAAATCACTCCCCTTCTGTCAAATGACATGAGTGCGCCAGAGATGCATATCCCCGTAATATAAACATAACGGCCCCCTCCCCGGGATCCCAGCACCACCGTCCTCAGGGGACCCGCCCAGAGGTGCAGAGGCAGGACAGAAGGTGGACCGCCGAGCCGGGTTCTTCCCTCGCACAAGCCGCGGTCAGCACGTCCCCCCTTTACATAACTGAACACACTTTCTCGACATTTCTCGGAAATAAAACAACTTCTTTAAATTACATGTTGGTCTTTGCCATTCAAAAGCCAAAAAATTAAGAACAAAACTATACCCCAAAGCAAAAACATTAAGAACAAGCTTAAACTCCCCCCAAACGAGAACAAAAGGAATGCCTGCCCGTGCGGGGCCCCCGCCTCAGTGAGTGGTGAGGCCTCGCTGTGTCCTTGTCCCGTCGGCGGCCCTGTGCCCTGCCCTCCTCACCCACACGGTGAGTCCAGAGGCCCATCCCGCAGCCTCTGCCTACGAAACGTCCAGAGCCCACGCTGCTCTCAGTACCTGGGCTGCCGCCCTCCCCCCTGCAGCCCGGCCCGACCCAGGCTGACCCTGTCAGCCCACCGTCCACACAGACCACCCATCCTCTGGACAGGGCCCCCCAGGACCGCAGGGCCGCTCGCTGCCTGAAGAGCCTCTCCCTCTGGCCCCGGTCCTCGTCCCAGCCCGGCGGTGGCCCGCCAGCCTGGCCCAGGATCTGGTCCTCGGCTCCTGCGGCCCCTCTCGTCACCTGTAGGTCTTGGCTGAGACTGGCCTTATGGACAGACCTCCCCACCAGCCACAGGGCCCTAACCCCTGTCCCCTGCTTCGTCTTCTCCCTTCAGCCCACGGGACTGTGGGCCTCGTGCCAGAGCCAGGCATCCCAGGCGGGGCGGCCCTGGCCTCACTGCCGGGTTCCCAGCTCTCACAGCAGAAGCCATCAGCCAGGGGCACAGGGGATGCTCTGTAAACAAGTGAAATAGGAAGGCCACCCTCTTCCCACAAATGCATCTTCAGGTCCACGCAATTCCAATAACAATCCATGAAGACGACTGTGAAATTTACCATGATAATACTAAAGTTACATTTTGTGAAATAAGACTGGTGCTGCGGGATGATAACTGATCCATAAAACATTAAGCCCACCACATATTGTGGTGCTAAACAGTCAGATGGAAGAGGCAAAGGAAGGCTCCAGAAAGTTTAATTACATCATTGGAAATAGTTCATAATATCTTTTGCTTTTGTAGCCTCACCACATGGCTTGCAGGATCTTAGTTCCCTTATCAGGGATTGAACCCAGGCCCTGGGCAGTGGAAGTGCTACGTCCGAACCACTGGACCGCCAGGGAATTCCCCAAAATATCCTAAGACTATTGCTTAGTAATTTCGATCATTATAAACATGGTTCTCATACCTTATTTCAAAAACACTCCCAGAGATCAACCCTCGTAAAAACATAGAAAAACAAAAGTTCTTGAATATTAGTGTGTGTGAGGAAAAACTACCAGGTTAGCTTAATTCAAAAGCCAGAAATTCTTGAGAAAAAGATTCATGGAATTCACTACATGGAAATATAAAATTTCGTATGACAAGAACTCCATATACAAAAATATATGCATATAGTAGACACAAGGTTAATAGGAAGAGTCTTACAACCGAAGAGGGACAAGTGAACATCCTATAAAAACTGAGTCAAAGACATGAAAAGGAATTCCCAAAAGAAGGAATAAAATGAACAATACACTTGAAAAGAGATGCAAGCTCACCAGTAATCCAAAGACTCACAGTTACTCAACAGTGATTTATGCTTTTTAAACTATTTGATAGGCAAACATTTAAAAAGAACAGCAGTACCTAGTGTGGACGGGACCTGGAGGAGCAGGTGGCCCACGTGTGGCTGGTGCGGGCGCCACCTGCCTCCTGGAAAGGGTCCGGGGATAACGAGGGCGTCTGTCATGCCTGATCTGGAATCGGGTGTCTCTGCCTCCAGGAATCCACCCACAGGCGCAGCCAGGCAGCCGCCCTGGGGGTGACGCGAACCACCGTTCCCCACTCTCTTCACGGTTGGAGTGTGTTACCCTTTGATGTGACACTAAGCGTGAGCCTAACAGACTTAACACACCTGATGTACTTAGAACATCAGTTCTGTATCTCTTGGCAAGAAAAGTGTCCACAGATAACAATTCCTGAAGAGCAAAAGAGCACATAGCACCTAAGATACAAAAATTTAAGTTTGTACATAAATATAAATGTAAAGAAATGCATGGAGAAAATTTAGAATGATAGGATTTCAAAAAACAAATCCTAGCAAACAGAATCCAACAGCACATTAAAAGGATCATACACCATGATCAAGTCGGGTTTATCCCAGGAATGCAAGGATTCTTCAATATACGTAAATCAATCAATGTGATACACCATATTAACAAATTGAAGGATAAAAACCATATGATCATCTCAACAGATGCAGAAAAAGCTTGTGACAAAGTCAACACCCATTTATGATAAAAACTCTCCAGAAAGTAGGCATAGAGGGAACTTACCTCAACATAATAAAGGCCATATATGACAAACCCACAGCCAATATTGTTCTCAATGGTGAAAAATTGAAACCATTTCATCTAAGAACAGGAACAAGACAAGGTTGCCCACTCTCACCACTAGTATTCGACATAGTTTTGGAAGTTTTAGCCACAGCAATCAGAGAAGAAAAAGAAATAAAAGGAATCCAAATCGGAAAAGAAGTAAAACTGTCACTGTTTGCAGATGACATGATACTATACATAGAGACTCCTAAAGATGCTACCAGAAAACTACTAGAGCTAATCAATAAATTTGGTAAAGTTGCAGGATACAAAATTAATGCACAGAAATCTCTTGCACTCCCATACACTAACGATGAAAAACCTGAAAGAAAAATTATGGAAACACTCCCATTTACCACTGCACTAAAAAGAATAAAATACCTAGGAATAAACCTACCTAAGGAGACAAAAGACCTGTATGCAGAAAACTATAAGACTCTGATGAAAGAAATTAAAGACAATACAAACAGGTGGAGAGGTATACCATGTTCTTGAATTGGAAGAATCAACATTGTGAAAATGACTATACTACCCAAAGCAATCTACAGATTCAATGCAATCCCTATCAAACTACCAGTGGCATTTTTCACAGAACTAGAACAAAAAATTTCACAAGTTGTATGGAAACACAAAAGACCCCGAATAGCCAAAGCAATCTTGAGAGAGAAAAATGGAGCTGGAGGAATCAGACTCCCTGACTTCAGACTATACTACAAAGCTACAGTAATCAACACAGTATGGTACTGGCACAAAAACAGAAATATAGATCAATGGAACAGGATAGAAAGCCCAGAGATAAACCCACGCACATATGGTCACCTTATCTTTGATAAAGGGGCAACAATAGACAATGGAGAAAAGACAGCCTCTTCAATAAGTGGTGCTGGGAAAACTGGACAGCTACATGTAAAAGAATGAAATTAGAACACTCCCTAACACCATACACAAAAATAAACTCAAAATGGATTAAAGACCTAAATGTAAGGCCAGACACTATAAAACTCTTAGAGAGAAACATAGGCAGAACACTCTATGACATACATCACAGCAAGATCCTTTTTGACCCACCTCCTAGAGAAATGGAAATAAAAACAAAAATAAATGGGACCTAATGAAACTTAAAAGCTTTTGCACAGCAAAGGAAACCATAAACAAGACAAAAAGACAACCCTCAGAATGGGAGAAAATATTTGCAAATGAAGCAACTGACAAAGGATTAATCTCCAAAATGTATAAGCAGCTCATGCAGCTCAATATCAAAAAAACAAACAACCCAATCCAAAAATGGGCAGAAGACCTAAACAGACATTTCTCCAAAGAAGATATACAGATTGCCAACAAACACATGAAACGATGCACAACATCACTAGTCATTAGAGAAATGCAAATCAAAGCTACAATGAGGTATCACCTCACACAGGTCAGAATGGCCATCATCAAAAAATCTACAAACGATAAATGCTGGAGAGGGTGTGAAGAAAAGAGAACCCTCTTGCACTGTTGGTGGGAATGTAAATTGATACAGCCACTATGGAGAACAGTATGGAGGTTCCTTAAAAAACTAAAAATAGAACTACCATATGACCCAGGAATCCCACTACTGGGCATATACCCTGAGAAAACCATAATTCAAAAAGAGTCATGTACCACAATGTTCACTGCAGCTCTATTTATAATAGCCAGGTCATGGAAGCAACCTAAGTGTCCACTGACAGATGAATGCATAAAGAAGATGTGGCACATATATACAATGGAATATTACTCAACCATAAAAAGAAATGAAATTGAGTTATTTGTAGTGAGGTGGATGGACCTAGAGTCTGTCATACAGAGTGAAGTAAGTCAGAAAGAGAAAAACAAATACCGTATGCTAACACATGTATATGGAATGTAAAAAAAAAAAAAAAAGGTTCTGATGAACCTAGGGGCAGGACAGGAATAAAGATGCAGACGTAGAGAATGGACCTGAGGACATGGGGAGGGGGAAGGATAAGCTGGGACGAAGTGAGATAGTGGCATGGGTGTATAAACACTACCAAATGTAAAACAGATAGCTAGTGGGAAGCAGCCGCATAGCACAGGGAGATCAGTTCGGTGCTTTGTGACCACCTAGAGGGGTGGGATAGGGAGGGTGGGAGGGAGACGAAAGAGGGAGGAGATATGGGGATATATGTATATGTACAGCTGATTCACTTTGTTATACAGCAGAAACTAATACACCATTGTAAAGCAATTATACTCCAATAAAGATTTAAAAAAAAAAGGGGGAAAAAAACAAACAAACAAAAAACCAACATTTTATGTAAACATCCACAATTCTCATATAGGTATATGCATCACCTATTATGGATGGTTTAATCTGGCCACTCTTACACTCGCTGCTAAAATGGCTTGCCCTTCACATGAGTGGAGGTGGCATGAAGCAGTCCACTCGCTAATTTTAAAAAAATCATAAAAACTAAAGTTAACTATTTTATAGCTTTTTAATTTACTTATACAACCAAGAACACCCCTCTCAAATCACTCCGTGATGAATGTGTTAGGAGTGTGGCAGAGCTGAAGGTTTCCAGGAGAACCACACAAAACAGAAGCCTGTTCTGTAACAGAGCACGGTGGACAACCTCTCACTCACCAGATGTTCATGGCTATTCTACCAAAGAGCACTGTACACAAGTTACAATACAGAGATGTACACAAGCAGTCTTAATGCATTTTCCTTGTTTATTCAGAAATAAGCATATTTTCTTCACTGAATCGTTGACAAATGAATTAAAGAATGAGTATCAAGTGCAAAAATAAAATAAAAACAAAGAACTATGAAACACACACAGAGGAGGGAGACAGTCTATCTGTATCCCTTAGCAGTTTATTCACGGGGAGAAAGACAGGGATGGATTTTTAATTTAGTCCAGTTTTCAGCAATACATACCTAAGGGCATTATAAGTAGTACTTTGTTATAAAGAATTCTAAACTTCTAATATCGTCTCTTTGATCTTGGTTTACTGGGTCTAACAAATATGAAAGATCATACAAAATATTCCCTGAAAGGCTGTAGACATTCTATACACGGTACAACTGAAACTGTGATGTTTATGTACTTTTGAGCAATTACTTTTGCAATATGTAAAAAATGAAAAGATCCTGTAGAGAAGTCCAGTGATGTCATAGAAAAAGCATCAGAGGACATAAAAATTAATTCCACTTCTGTCACATGCTGGCCATACACATTTGGACCATCCATCTTCCTCCTCTGAGCCTCCGTTTCCTGATGGGTAAAATTAGATCATTCCAACTTCCCTGGGTGATAGAATGAGTCAATGAGACATTACCTGTGAAAGTTTCTAACAGCCTGTCTCAAACCAGCAGAAGGTGAATGCAATCCAGGGGTTTTTCTGGTAGGTTATCTTTTCACACTATTTACATATCAGTAAAAATGAAGCCATTTTCGGTACCAGAAAGAAAAAATCAACTTTGTTAGTCCTGTAGCACTTCACACAAAATGAAAGGATCAAGGCATCAATGGGCAGACAACCAGGAAGAGCCATCTGCTCCAGGAAAATCCACAACCCAGATTTTAGAAAGAAAAGGTGGGAAAGGGAGGCGGGATGAATTGGGAGATTGGGATTGACATGTATACACTAATATGTATACTATAGATAACTAATGAGAACTTGCTGTATGGCACAGGGAACTCCACTGTACAGAAGAAACTAACAGAACATTGTAAAACAGCTATACCCCAATTAAATAAAAAAGAAATGTCCCCAAAGAGTTCAGATACGGAGGGAAAAAATGATCATCAGGCAATATTCCACTAAAAGTACATCAAAACAACTACTGCTTGCCTCTTAGGGGTAAAGAAAAGCAGGACCTAAATGCATTCATTTTATACCAACCAACAGAAAAGAAAGCTTTACACTGGAAAAACAGATAATGTTCTGCCCACAAAAGCAAGAGTTTGAAGTTTAAAGACATAAACGACATCCCCAGGAAAGCTGAGACTTGCGGTGCAGGACGCCCCAGGCAGCTCATCTCCACGAGGTCATGTCCTCATCACCCGAGCGAGCGGTGCCTCGGACAGGCGGGCTTTAACTTACAAATGCACACACACAGGCTACATCTGTTTAATCGGAAATGCTCACCTGACCTATTTTTCTTGGTTACATGACCTTCTGTAAGTTATCAGTCCTCTCTGGCCATCAGTTTTGGCATCTATATTCGGAGACAAGTGGGCCCTTATGGTCCATTCTGCATGTTAACACGTGATTCCATGATTATTTTATTCATTTTGATTTAAAAGGACATTATCTTTGACCCACATGGCAATGCAATAATGAATTAAATAAGATCACATACATAAAAGTGACTCAAACACTTCAAAGCACAATAAAAATTAAAGGGATACACTGTCAACATTGCTTCTGTTAGGACATTCTTGCTGAAGCTAGACTTTTAATTTAAGCAGTACCTGTTATAATAATTATTTAAGTTCTGCTAAATCAGGATTTGAGCTGCTTTAAATTTACACTTCACTTACTCTTGAAAAATGTTTCCTAAGAAAGTTATAATGTAAAATTGTAGGGGTGTGTTTGGCATTTTATATATACAGTAACCTTTAAATTCTTTAGGGGTGTTTATAGGTTAAAGGCAGTTAATTACAAAATAGAGACACTCCTAAAATCTCTTCATTTAACCACTCCTTCCAAGTTCCCAGGAGGAACAGACCTAACTTAGTATATTTTGGCCAAAAAGAATGTCAGGAGAAAAACCCCCATCAAAGCTGGTGAGGTCACAGTGCTTTAGAGCTTACAATGTGCTGTTTTCACAGGTGTTACCTCCTGTGGCGGCCCCAGGCTGAACGGCAGGTGTGCAGGGCCCCTTTTGCAGATGAGACCCCTGTAAACGACCCGTCCCACAGGTAAGGCACATGGAAGCATCGCTCATCTGAGATGGACCCAGCTCTGCCTGCCTCACACCTGCCACCAGGCAGCTGGACATCTCTCTAGCCAGCGACCTCCTCCTCCTTCATCCAGAAAAGTGGGACAGAGAGACGAGAGCTTGCTTGGGTACCACATCCCCAGAGCCAGCACCCGCCACACCCATCCGCCCTCCCATGGGGGCCACAGCGGTATCAGTCTCCTCCAGGGGCCTAGATCGTGGTGCTCTCCCAGACTCAGGGTGCCCGCCAGGACGAGCCCACACTCACCATTCCCACTTTCATAATCAGTGGCCAGGACTTTGATGGGAATATAGTTCATTTTCACAGACAGATCAGACAATGTTAGGATGTAAACTAGAAGACAAAGATTTTTCCACTTACATAAACTTACATAAAAAACTCTAAACATATAAAAAGACACTCAGGCTATGTGAATGTCCATCGCATACATTTGGGTACACCTGTCCGTGTTCAGCTTGTGATAAAGTAACAGTCTTGTCACAGGATGGGCCTTTATGTCATGACTTATTTGTTAAGGTATTTAGCATTTTATGAAATACTGAATATAAGCTCAAACACAGATATGTTTTTTATGATCAACTACAATCAGCACTTTCCACCTTAAGGCTTCTACAGAACACTCCTCATCAAAATTATAAAACAGACGCAATGGCACTGATAAAGGTGTTATGGATATTACAATGTCTGTCTTTTAAAATGCACATTTTGGTTCAGAAGCTTCGTTCTAAACAGCCCCAAGGAAAACCCCTGCCGTTTCCTGTGAAGGCAGTGGCCTTGCAATGATTCAGCGGTAAACAGCTGGCTCTCAAGTTACATGATCTTAATGCCTGGAAAGCGAATGTCTTGTTTAATTACTATGAACACTGTAGTAGGTCACAAGCTAATTCCACGTGATCCGCTACCGTCATCCACGTGCAGCTCCGAATGTCTAAATAAAATCATTAAGTCTCCACGTCATGCCTTCCACCAGTACTGCCAGCAGAAGAATTTAAAGCAAGTGGTGCATATTTTTAAGCAAATGCCAAAACGGTTTTTGTTATGAACACTGGAGCTGAAACCTGGACCATAGTAGGTCAATGTATAGAAAACAACAAAACAGAAAATGGCTGTGAAAATTAGAACATCTAATTGCCATTGTCTTTAGTGTGTTTCTGATTTTTACAGCATTTTATCACTAACAGTATAGACGAAGCACATAAGGAACAATCATGCCGTGATGGATCCAGGACTAGCAATTACAATAATAACCTTCATCACTCATCTGACTGTAACATCTTGGATGTGGAAAGCATGTTAATTTCCGTCGTGTTCCTAGGGCCTGTTGAGTGTGTGGAATAGGAAGGGCACTCAAGAGAGTAGAGGAATATTTTATTCTTTGTCTACTTACATGTAAACTCAACTTGCAGGAAAACTATTGTTAAAAACAAGGCCAATCGAGTGAGTTCCAGGCTCCCTGCGGTGTGCGGACACCTGGTGCCCGACAGCTCCTGAAAACGTGACCCTGGGAGTGGCCCTTGGCTGGAACCAAGGTGACTTCTCAGCAGAAGCAGGGTGAGCTGGGTTTGTCAAGCCACCTCCCCCCCCGCGAGGACAGACTGACTCAGAGGTCATCAGGCCCCGTGTGCGTGCCCTCCCCCTGCTGAAGCTTCACCCCCAGCCCCGTCCTACTCAGAGCAGCTGGACCTAAGTCTTAGTAGACCCTTTTCTCTCATTCTGTGTCTCTCTCAATGCGATCCCTGCAAACAGCGCAAAGTGGGGTCTTGTCAAGTTTCCAGCTTTTTAACTGAACCCTCAGACTTCGCCCTGGAGGTGACTGTCCACATGGTCTGACTTATTTCCACCATGTTTGGTCTTGTTTTCTGTTTGGGCATCTGTTCTCCATCCTTCTGGTTCCTTCTTTCCTGCCATCTTTGGATGAATTTTAAGTATGTGCTAGTTTTCCATTTCATCAATTTAAAAAAAAACTGTTTTAACCATATAGCTTTGTTCTATTTTTAAGTGTTTTCTCTGGATATGGAAATACGCGTCTCCCTGTATCACCATCTACAACCAAGTAGCATTGCTTCGTGAACAGTGTAAGAATGTCATCCCTCCGACTCCCTCCTGCCCTTCGTGGTCTCCCATGGGTCACTTCCACATGTCACAGACCCCAAAATACATCACTTTATCTATGTACTATTTTAATTTATATTTATGTTTCATTATGGTTACACAAAGACATTATGAAATAATACATAAATGTGTAATTATATGTCTAAATACTACAATGAACATTTTTTTATATCACTCCATTCTAATGATCAAATTCAGAAAATTTATCACTGACACTGACGGAGGTCCTGAGGCTTGACCCAGATTGCAAGAGAGCAAAGTAACCTGCTGGGATTTCACGGATGCTGGTGGAAGACGGGAGACACACTTCTCTCTCTGGTTAGCAGTGTAAGTCAGCACATGCACGGTCTGCGTGAGGTCCTGGATTATGTCTTATAACGTGAGGACCCTGTGACAGCACTTACAGTCTCGTGTACTTGGCACCTACACAGGCTAGACAGGCAAGAAGCGAAACAAACATTTTTTTAATGAAATAAAAATGCACGGGATCAAGAAGAAGAAAAAAACAGCTCGTTTTGGCAGTATTATTTTTTTAACTTCGAAAATGCCTAATTTTTATCACATATATTTCAGGTGAACTTTTATTGAATTGAAATGACTTATACGATTCAGTTTTACCCTGTTTGTCTTCCTAATTTAGTTTCTTCAACTGAAAATGTACCTTCTAAGAAAATCCATAAAATACATCAATTCAACCTCAGATAACGTAAGAAATGTAATATCATTGCCTACTGGTTTGTATAAAAGACTTATTCATTGCTACGGGGGTCATGAATGCTGCTTTGCACTTGAGGATTTACGGAAACACATCACCCCTACAAAATCCCTCATGGAGTCCACAGCCAGGACCCAGCAGGGCCCAGCAGGGCTCACACAGGCCCACACAGGCCCACACAGGCTCACAGGCCCACACAGGCTCACACAGGCCCACACAGGCCCACACAGGCCCACACAGGCTCACAGGCCCACACAGGCTCACACAGGCCCACACAGGCCCACACAGGCCCACACAGGCTCACAGGCTCACACAGGCTCACACAGGCTTACACAGGCCCACACAGGCCCACACAGGCTCACACAGGCTCACACAGGGCTCACACAGGCCCACACAGGCTCACACAGGCTCACACAGGCCCACACAGGCTCACACAGGCTCCCATCCGGACAGGCTATAGTCAGCTCACCACCCGCGCCGGGCCGCACCTCAGGTCCTGCTGGAAGGACCAGTGGAAACGGCAGCGGGGGCTGAGGTCTGCTCCCCGGACCCTTCAGCTCATCAAAGTGATGTCTGTATGCAAACCCCAGCCCTCTACTTATAACAGAGAGTCAGAGCGTTAAAAACTCGGATCCCAGAAGAATTAAACATTTCCATGGCATCAGGAGGGCTGCGCTCCAAACACCTTCGAGGAGGTCACTCTTGGTAAAGAAGCTGCAGCGGGCACAGACCCGGGTCAGCCTCCAGGAGACGGTGGTTCCCAGGGGGCCAGCAGCAAGGCTGGGGCCGGAGGGGCTGCCCCCTCAGGACCACAGGCTCCGGGGAGCATCTCCTCATCCTGTGTGGCCCCCGCATCTGACCACAAGTGTGTCAGGCACCACATCTGTCCACATCACTGGCCTCACAGTAGGGGGCCCAGAGTGTCAGGGAGGTGGGCGTGCACTGCCGACTGCCACCTATGAGTGAGGGCACAGCACTTATACACCAGGCAGGCGCCACTAAAGGAGACGTAGGGACCACCTGGCTCCACTCCCCCCTCAGGACCACCACCACCAACACAAGCAGACGAGCCCTCTCCCTCCTCAATGAAATAAAGAAATGGCACAGCTAAAGATCACAACGCAGGACGCACTTTCTCAAAATATTGTGAAACTGAGCAAAAAATGAGGAAAGATTCTGACAACTGACATAGAATTCCTCAGACTTGGAACTCTATGTTTCTCTGAATATAAGCACACATTCCTGAAGGGTAATCTGATGATCTGAGGCTTGTAGGCCAACAAAGTGTGGGTTAAACCCCTGTAAGGATGAGCTTCAGTGCAGTGCTGGAGAGCAAGAGGGGGCATGGGGATGTGGACAACTGGAGGGGGGATGGGGAGGGGAAGGAGGGGAGGGAGAATGGGGGAGGAGGGAGGGGGAGAGGAGGGGAGGGGAGGGGAGGAGGGGAGGGAGGAAGGAGGAGGGGGAGGGAGAATGGGGAGGAGGGAGGGGAAGGGGAAGGGAGAGGGGAGGGAGGAAGGGAGAGAGGAGGGAGGAGGGGGAGAGGAGGGAGGGGGAGGGGAAGTGGGGGAGGGGGAGGGAGGAGGGAGAAGGGACGGGGGAGGGGGAAGGGACAGAGGAGGGGGAGGAGGTCAAAGGGTCAAAATCACTCAGATTGTGTCCTTTTCACACACTCTACAGTGGAAAATGAGCCAAAAACGATAACATAAAATCTCCTCTCCTTCAAAGTTAAGCAATCTACTTCCAAATTACCACAGATCAATGTTGTAAAACTCACAGTGGAAATGTACTTTGAATGGATAATGAAGTTACAACTCTTTGAAATGTGTTTCAAAGAAAATTTACATCTTTTAATGCATTATTTATTCTTAAAAAGCTGTTGAAAATCAATGATCTAATGTCAGGGCAGCCAAAGGGCTGTTTGTGTGAATAAAGTTTTATTGGAATAGCCACACCCACCCGGTGCCTCCTGCTCATCACTGTTTTCATGCAAATATTACTGCATGTTTTAAAAGCTGAATTCACTATTAAAAATCTTTCACAAAATAAACTCTAGGCCTATATAGCTTCAGCAGTTAATTCCACATATTTCAGGAAAAAATAATGCTATTATACAAACTCTTCCAGAAAGACAAAAAAGGAACACCATTTAACTCATTTATAACCCCAAGCTAAGCTAGTTCTAAAACACGGTAAGGTTATAGTAAAGTAAATTTACTTACCAAACACCCTCTTGAATATAAATGTAAACATCCTAAAGAAAATATTACCAAATTGAATCCAGAAAAATATAAAAAAAGGAAAATACTTTTTGAACAAGTGACTCAAGGAAAGGAATGTAGTTTCTCATCTGAAAGTAACTGTCCCTCCATGTACAGTTACCTACCTCTGTGTAATAAGACATCCAACACCTCACAGCTTCTGGGGTCTGGATGCGGGTCCCCTGCGGCCGCGGTCAGCCATGGGGGCAGCACTCAGGTGGGAGTGGGCTCCGGGTGACAGGTCGGCCGCCACCCGCTCCTGTGCTGCCGGCCGGGGGCTCCCCGTCTGGGCCCCGGGGCCTCTCCAGCTGGCCATTCACAACACAGCATCCCCCAGAAAGCGTGATCCGAGACAGAAAGGACTTGCCTCCAAGAAGGAGCGGGGTTTCTGTAACTGAGTATCGTCACATCAGCCCAACGCTATGGACACGCAGACTAGCCCTGGATAGAAATGGGACAGGACCACACAGGGCAGGCGGACAGGGCTCCTGGGAGGCACCCCGTCACAGGCTCAGAACACGGAGACACTCCTGTGACCGTGAGCAAGTCTCAAAAAGCCATTTGATAAAAGTCATTCACAGGCTTCGCTGGTGGCGCAGTGGTTGAGAATCTGCCTGCCAATGCAGGGGACACGGGTTCGAGCCCTGGTCTGGGAAGATCCCACATGCCGCGGAGCAACTGGGCCCATGAGCCACAACGACTGAGCCTGCGCGTCTGGAGCCTGTGCTCCGCAACAAGAGAGGCCGCGATAGTGAGAGGCCCGCGCACCGCGATGAAGAGTGGCCCCCACTCGCCGCAACTAGAAGAAGCCCTCGCACAGAAACGAAGACCCAACACAGCCATAAATAAATAAATAAATAAATATTAAAAAAAAAAAAAAAGTCATTCACAACGAAGCCTTTTAATAAAAGGTACCTTCCCTGACCTTGCGGAAAACCTCTAAGAAAGACTCAGAGCATCTGTGGCCCTCAGTGTTGAATCTGGAGAACTTCCTCCTGGGGACTGAGAAACAGATGCTCACCCCGCCACCTCCCCGCAGCCACGCCCTGCAGCTCCCAGCCAGCAGCTGCCTTTGTATACTTACAAGGCCTGAAGGTTGGAAAGGAAAAAACAAAGCATTTTTCCACAGATGCCATTACTGAGCACAGAGATAATCTTAGAGTATGAAAATAGATAAATGATTAGTCATGGCATTAATAAAGGTATCAGTTAATGGTATACTATGTCAACATTTTGAAAGTACATGTCAACACATCAGCAACAAGTATAACAACTGAAAGATATAAGAAGATACAACTTACAGCAGCATTAAAAGTCACCAATACCCACAGGGAGATCAGCTTGGTGCTTTGTGACCACCTAGAGGGGTGGGATAGGGAGGGTGGGAGGGAGACACAAGAGGGAGGAGATATGGGGATATATGTATACGTATAGCTGATTCACTCTGTTATACAGCAGAAACTAACACACCAATGTAAAGCAATTATACTCCAATTAAGATGTTAACAAAAAAAGTCACCAATATCTAGAAATCCATTTAATAAAAGATGTACAAGGTTTTGGGGCTTCCCTGGTGGCGCAGTGGTTAGGAATCCGCCTGCCAGTGCAGGGACATGGGTTTGAGCCCTGGTCTGGGAAGATCCCACATACCGTGGAGCAATTAAGTCCGTGCGCCACAGCTACTGAGCCTGCGCTGTAGAGTCCGCGAGCCACAACTACTGAGCCCGTGTGCCACAACTACTGAAGCCTGTGCGCCTAGAGCCCGTGCTCCACAACAAGAGAAGCCACCACAATGAGAAGCCCGTTCACCGCAACGAAGAGCAGCCCCCGCTCGTCGCAACTAGAGACAGCCCGCGCGCAGCAACGAAGACCCAATGCAGCCAAAAAAAAAAAGATGTCCAAGGTCTCTAAAAATTTTAAAAACGTTATTAACAGGATATAAGGAGACCTAAATGTCATAGAATAGATCGTGCTCGTGAAGTGGATGAATTAATATCGTCAAGTTGTCACTTCTCCCCAGATTAATCTAAGATTCAAAACAATAGAAAATCATAACCTCAGCAAGCTTCTAGAAATTGATAAAGTGATTCTGAATTTAAAATGGAAATACAAGACTCAAGTGCAGTCAAGGCAATCTTGGAAAAGAGAAACAAAGCTTAAGACGTACACAGTCGGATATCAAGAACTATTACAAGAGCAAACGGGGCATTTGCTCAAGGAAAATAGCTCAATGGGAAAGAGAGAGTCCAGGATCCAGAAAGAGATACACGCACACATGATCACGTCATGGGCCATGAACGTGGCCCTGCAGTGAGGTCTGGAAAGAATCATCTTTGCTACACACAGAAAAGTGAACCTGGAACCCTGCTTCACAGCATACAAAAAAAAAAAAAAAATTCTGATTGGACTTAAGATCTAAACGAAAGGCAAATAATAAAATGTTTAAAACAAAACAAATGAAAATATCTTCATGAACGTGGAGTAAAGTTTATTTCAACATCATGCAAAAAGTTATACCCATAAATTAGAAATTGATAAAGTATTCTGCATTAAAATTGAGAAATTCTGTTCAATAAAAGATATTATTAAGAGAGCAAAAAGGAACCCACAGAGTGAGAGATTTTGGCATCACATATGTTTGATAAAGACTCAGATGCAGAACATATAAAGAACTCCAAAATCAGGAAGAATAATACTAATTCTGTGAATGTGTAATAGAGCAGCTGGTTACAGCTCCTCCAGTAAACATCATTTTGTTTACCTTCGCTTACCATGAGACAGGAGAAAAAAGGCATAAAAATTCAATGGCGTTAACAATATTCACAGATGGTATTCATATCCACAAATAAAACCAAAGACTCTATAGACATATTAGAAATCATGAACATCTAGCAATACAGTTGGATAAAGTTGCAATCTATCAATATGATTCATGTATTTATACAATAGAACCAGGAGAAAAAAATTTAAGAATATAATCTTTCTTCCCCGAATCCATTAGATACCCATGAATATGCAAAACATCTTGAAGACTTCAAAGGAGAAAATTTAATCCTTTATTGAAAGACATTAAAGAAATACTGATTAAATAGAGAAATGCCTGTAGATGGGAAAACTGTCCCCAAATCGGTCTATGCAGTGACTGTATTCCAACCAGAATCTGAATCAGTTTGGACCTTGACAAAAAGACGTTGATTAAAAGGAAAACAAGGCCAAGAAGAGTTAGAGCATCACTAGAAAAAGAAGTGGTGGGACCCTCCCCCTGTCAAATACCAGTAACTGAAGTTTGCCACTGGGTCTAACATGGATTTCTGTTCATAATTTAGCATCTGTGAAATCAAGGTGTATATTACAATGGATGTTCTTTGTGGTACAAAAAATAACGGGGTATGTTGATGTTAATTACATCTTATAATCGAAGGATACGGCATTACCAAGTTATAACAATTAAAACTGTGGAAAAAATGATACAGGGTTTGAAGAAAACGACCAGAAGAACAGAGGAGAGCCCAGAGTCCCTCTGAACATGGAGACTGGATGTCGGCAGGCACTGCTGATGGTGAGGGACCAAAATACAGGATGCTGGGACAACAGATTAACTCCACGAGGAAACTGTACATTCGACCTTTATTTATGCCGCGTGCGTTAAAGATGAAATTGAAAACTTGAAATAAATATCTTCTGGACGGTTGGGACTCAGGAAGATTTTCCTAACAAGGCACAAAACCCAAAACTAAGTGGGGAAAAACTGTTGCATACACTACGGTTAAATGTTCTTTCATCCAAGGACCCCGCTGACGGTGACACAAACCCACCCTGGGCAGAGGGAACGTGACCCAGGAGAGAACTCAGCCTGGAACACAGGGCACAGGTGGGCAGGTTTGCGGGACCAACGCGGGAAGCTCACCCCGGCTGCCGCCCAGGATTCACCTGACAACAGATGCTCACTTTTGTTTCTGAAAGCCTCTGAGTTTAAATTAACATCAGTTTCTGCTGAAAATCCACCCACTTGCTTGACTGAAGGTCGACAGAAAAAGCGAAGTGAACACGAAGCACACTCGGAAACCAAACGCTCGTTTGCGGGCACACCCGTGCTCAGTCCCACAGGCCTACTTCTGAAGCACAGAGAATGTCAAAGTCAAGGGCGGCAGGATGAGGAGAGCGCAGTTATTCCACTGCCTACACGATCACTCTTTCCAGCCTCCTCGGAAACGATGGTTTCCATCACTTCTTGTGAACTGAGACATGCCATCAGGTACGATATTAATTTCAAAGAAAATCTCTAAATTATTTTAATCTGGAACACAGAAAGGGAAATTCATGTTCTAGGAAACAACGGTTCCCTATCACCGATAGATTCGTGTGATCCGTGCACCCACCCCGACTTTGGCAACGGCCGACAGAAACTCCATACGGAGCCCCTGCACTTCTCTGAGCTGTAGGACCAAAGAGCCCTCGGGGCAGCCCCCAGGAGCCACAGAGAAAAGGCTGGGGGTGACGGGGTTGGCAGGGCTGGGGGCCAAGCTGTTGAAGAAGGAGAGCGGAGAGGAAAGCTGAGGCCAGAAGCACAGGAGAGGGCGCTGGGGGGGTCCCGGCTGAGCTTCGGAAACCACTGCCCCCGGGCTCCCCCGCCAGAGAGCCTGGCCTCACAGGCAGGGGTGAGGGGTCTGCAGACTCCCTGGGTGACTCTACTGGGCAGGAAGGTCTGAGAACGACCCCGCTGGAAACTGAGGATGAGGAGGCGGCCAGAGGTCCCCCGAGGGGGCTGGAGATGAAAAGCAGGAGGCGGGTGGCCACCGCGGGCATGGGGTCTGCACGAGGGCCCCCGGGGCAGGTCGGGGTGGACTGAAACGCCCTCACTTCCTCCGTGACACGCCCTCCATCCACCTGATGGTTCAAATCCAGACAGCCCCCCACGCGGCCTGACGGGCCGCAGGGCTGAGCGGCAGGTGCCCCCCAGTGGTCTGCGCGAGGTCGCGGGAGACCTGAACACGAGCCCGGTCCTTCCGCAGGAAGAGTGATGCCCAGAGACACGGCTGCACAGTGGTGGGGAGAAGCAGGGCTTATATTTTCCCATAGTCCAGGAAAAAGGTCATGTGGTCATACTAAGTATTTTAATCTTCTGTTTGAAAATTTGTTTAGGGCCAAACTTTGATCAGTGACACTGACCTTGTAACTGCCACTCAGATGTCTGCTTGATTCTATCATCCCAGTGAATTTATAGCCATCAAAGAAAACAAGCAAGATCTGTCAATAATGACCTACTTAGGATGCACTTTTTGAGGGGGAAAAAGGTAGGACTCCATGCTGTTGAATGATTTCTAATTCTGCAAAAATAGACTGCTATAATGAGCCCCAAAGATCAAAAGACTCTTAACAAAATGGCATAACATTTGAATAACTTGGATTTGACACACAAAAAGCATTTCAACGTTATTTAAAATAGATATCTACTTCCTTAAACTGTATTTTAAAATGAAGTCTAATTGTGAGAAAAATCTTAGGAAAAAGAGACGTGTATACACATATAAAAGTCATAAAAGACATTAGAACAATCACAACAAAATAAATGAATCGCCGTTTCTCACTCAGATTCAGTGGTCAGTCCCTCAGACACTGTTCCCGAAGTTGTCCAAACAAGTCTTTGTGTATTTTAAGAGGGGATTTATCTCCGCGTCCAAAAGTGGCAGTGAAGACTCTTGTTACCGCGTTAGAGACTGGCGCTTTCAGCAAGGGGTCTGCACCAGCTTCTGCACGCTTTACAGGAACTTATGGATTTGCAAAGAGGAGCGGACTGTCAAGGTGAATAGTCTGAGTAAAGACTTCATTCTGCAAAAAGGTACGAACATACAAACACGGGCTCATGTGGGAAGAGCAAACAGCCGGTGGAAATGGAGAAAAAGCTCAACGTGTCTAAATGTTTCACGTGTGCCCTGCATTTCAGTGGAGATGTCCTTCACATTTGACTCTGAAAATAAATCAGGTACACGCTTCTCACTTTAAATAACAAAAACCTTAGTTACTGAATTTACCAGGGTCCTCGTGGCATCAACTCGAACATTCGGTAAACTTGTTACAAAGCAAACTTGAGTTGCACGTGTCAAAACCATCATACAGCTGAGACATTTAATAACCGAGTTCTTCAGAAGACAGATCCTCCTGTATAATAACTAAAACCCATCTTTACTATACTGAATTTCTTTACACTTTAACTCACAATATCACAAAAGAAAATGGCACAAATGCCTAGCCTGGACGCTACTAAACGTGAGCATGAGAATGGCTGATGGGAAGGACCGGCTGCACCGAGCACTGTGGTCAAGGGCAGGGCAGCACGTGACTTCCTCCAAGGGAAGGGTTTCCAGGAAGATACTTGAGAAGTCGCCATCTATTTCAGATGCAGAATCAGCCGTGCCCCAACTGCTTTTTGTGCCACAATAATGTGTCTGTTGTATTTTTTCCAATCTGGTAATAGAAACTTACAGAGTCGCTCTGTGAGAATGTAGGTACAAAAGAAACAATCTTGCCTAAGTTTTCTAAGGGAAATAAATAATGCACAAATATCCTTACAGTAAGATGATAACAGCTCCCTTTGTAAAGGTTTTGATGACTGGATCGATCCTGATTTTTATATATATATATATAAAATATATATATTTGTATATATATACACACAAATCGATCCTGAGGCCCTGGATATTTTTGTAAAGATGATAAAATGTCTCCAAGGATAAGGTAGAAACTCTGACGCAAACACAAGGAAAGACTGTGTGACCCCTGATGCCTTAACTCCTCAGACACGAGGAAGGACACACCTGAGGCAGCAGATCCAGCCTTCAGATACAGCATCTGAACACCAGCAGCGATTTTAACAAACTCTTAAATGACTGACGTAACTGAAATTTTAAAGCCGTCAAAGGAGGGAGAGATGCAGGACAGAAGCGCCTCGCGGAGAAGTGGACGGCGTCTGCCCAGCAGGGGCCCGAGGTGTCTGCGCAGAACACGGGGATGAACCCCGCACAGCAGTCCCCCGACTCTCCACCAACACATCCCTGCTCACCTCCGGGAAGAGACCGACTACCTGCGACCTTTCCCACGTTACAACTGTCTTCATCCTCCTGTTGAAAATCTTCTGCTTTGAACCTTTGTGAGGATTCACCTGCTCTATTTTTATTCAATTTATTTAAACGAAAAAACCCCAAGTTCACCCACTTCTCCCCCCACCCCCGCCCCGCCTCTCGAGGACACCACTCTGTTCTCAGTATCTATGAGTGTGTATTTGGTTTTAGTTTTCTTAGATCCCATGTATAAGAGAGATCTCACGGAAAACACTTTCTCTGGCTGACTCACTTCGCTGCACACAACGCTAAGCTAAGCAAAGGTGCACTTCACGGGTGAGGAGTTTTATTGGCACATAGGACGGCCATTCATTCACTCTCCATCCAAAGCGGCTGCTGGGCCCCTGCAGGAGCCGGATGGAACCCCTGCCTCAGAGGCCACACAGCGGGAAAGATTTACTATCCGGCCCTGTGCTGGAAAGGTTTGCCAACCCCTGCCCTAAACAGCTGCCACTAGCGCAAAACCACGTGCTACCTTTCCCACATCACCGGCTACCCGTTCACACACCGACTGCCGAGAGCACCTTCTGGGTCTGGTCGGGAAGCAGAGGTCGTGGAGCTGAGATGCAGCTACACCTGGGACGCTGTGCGGCGGGCAGAGTGATGGGGGCTCCCCAGGGAACCGCTGACACTGAGCCCGCTGGCCCCACAGCACCGTCACCAGAGCTGCCTGGATGACGTGGGTCACCCAAGTGGCGCTGTCCACAGGTGAGAGGGTCACTGGGGTCGGGGCCGTCGGTCTGACGGCTTGTCCCGTGAGGCCGACCCTTCGAGTGGCCATTGGATTGGGGGCACGACCCACCGTTCAAACTTTCAGATTTATGATGCCACGAACATTCTAACAGTAACTTACTACCTACCTGAGGGATAAATTTATATTTTATACTTTAACAAAACGTTGTGTTTAATAAAAAAGTTAAAGCTGTTTAATTTCCGTGTTCCAAAACAAAGACTCAACACCATCTATGTGCACTTTCTGACTGCAGAGAACTGCTTTAAAAAACACATTTCCCACCGTCCAGATGCACACCCAGCATGCCCGGGCAAGTCACCCAATTTAAAGTACCCCTTGCTGTTTAAATGGAGAAGAACATTCCAGGAGTGAGACTGGTCCCCCTCCCCATCCCCGGGGGGGGGGGGGCTCCTGAGGGGAGGACGCCCCCCGGGCCAAGCGACCATCCAGGCTCCGAACTTCAAGCCGCCTTCCTCAGTCCAAGCGGACAAGCAAGGTGAACCCCACCCAACGCCCACCTGTGCAACAGGGCAGGCAAGCGAATCACGTCGTCACTGGTAGTGGCTTAGACAAAAAGTGACACAGTAAACCCGCCACCACAGTCCGAGCTCAGGCGGTGGCGGCAGCAGACAGATAGGGCCACCCGTTGCCCCGCCGACCCAGCTGGCTCCCAGCCTCCCCCCAGCCCGGGCTCCTCCTCTAGTTTCCTCTCTTCCTGAAGGAAACCTTGACTGTGCAGGTGCCCTGGCGGCTCGCTCTGCAGGCCTATTTCCACCTCCATGGCGATGAGATGCGCTTCGTCAAGCCCAGACTCTGGCGGGCAGGTGGGACCCGAGGGTGGGAAGCGCAGGCCAGGAGGGAGGAGGGTGTGTGGCCCTCGCACGGCGGGGAAACGGCTCCCCACGCACGCACCCTGCGCTGATCTAAACACGCCGGAGCTGCCCCACGTTCCAGACACGTGGTGCGACACACGTGCGCAAACGCGGCCCTGTCCTCCCAGGCCCGAGCCAGGGCCACCGCCCCTCCCTTCCCGCTCAGGGGGCCGGGTGTGACCCTGGGTCCTAGGAAGGTGAGCTGCCTGATTGAATTGGGTCATTGTGCAGGTAAGTCCCTCCCAGACACTCAGGGGTCTTTCTCGTGGGCCAGTGGGGACCTGGGCCACATCGCGGAAACCGGGGTTACAGCCTGAAGGACGCTGTCGGCCAGGACCCACCTGCTCTGACTCAGCAGCCTTTAGCTGACGCTTCTCCACTGAACTGGCTATTTGCTCTGCAAAAACTCGGTCTGTTCATTTGTAAAATCAGAACTGAACTGAGGAAGGAAATCTAATGTGCGTTTTTCTTACTTGAAGGAAAGGAATAACATTTTCCAGATTAACATCATTACAATTCCTGACTTGAAGTGCTAATAATGTGAGCTAATATAATGTCATGAAAAATAGCTTTCTTTCTTTTGGAGACACTGTCTTAGTTATGAACCTTTGCTATATTTAGAAGCAAGCACTTGTCACTAAATTTCTATACAGTTTCTTTAATTTCTTTGGGAAAATTTACATGAGAAAATCCAGCTAATTTTCAAGACTGATATTATCATACCTCTCAGGACACTGAATTAGAGAACTTCATGTTAGACATTTTTCCCCCTTAACTTTCAATAAACCGTTTAAATAGTTCACTCTGCCCACATGGTACTAACCAAACATACTTCATTTCACTAGTTTACTTTAAAAATAAAATTCAATATCCCAGGGCACTGACTGTAACACTTGTAGTCTTGGGCTTTTCCTTCACATAATACCATGCTTCTTACTAGAGAACTCACTCTTTCTTAATAAAAATTATGGACATAAATCGGATGCAAGATATGAAATGAACATACTAGCTTTTCTTCTCCAAATACATGTAATTCAAGCACAAAGGACAAATGTAGAATCAAGGCCAAAATTATTTCATTGTGCCAGCTAATTATATAAACATGGGGGCGGGGTTGGATACCCCCAAACTCCCCATGTTCTAGAAATGATTGCCCAAACCATTCCCAACATCCTGAAAGCTTGTTCTGTGTGATGTAAATAGAACTCCTATGAGACAGTATACAACAAAAAATCATATGGTCTGTGGGAGGGAGGGAGACGCAAGAGGGAAGAGATATGGGAACATATGTATATGTATAACTGATTCACTTTGTTATAAAGCAGAAACTAACACACCATTGTAAAGCAATTATACTCCAATAAAGATGTTAAAAAAAAAAAAAGAAAAAAAAATCATATGGTCTAAATTCAAAGGAATTTACTAATTATGTATGACTACGTGTCAGCAAATCATCATAATTTTGAATTCCAAAAATGGGTTTTGCCTGATTCATTATCATTTAGTATTAAAAACAGTGGTTCAGTAGAATTCAAGAGATAGCAAATTTTGAACATTTTTTTTAAGTAGAGACCAATTACTACCTAATGCAAATTGAAGTTTTAATGGCAAGTTTTGGAACCACTTCACTGTACTTTATCGCTTATAATGTTATGATATAAATTAAATCATTGCTCAATGAATCGTCCAGAGATAATACTGTAATGAAATTTCTTAATTCCTTAATGGTACACTAAACGTAATCACCAACCCTAAAATGTGTGCTTCGACTTGGTAGCACAGAGCAGACTTTTCATACCGGAGAATATATTTGGCAGAGAACACAGGCTGACAGCAAAAGCCACCTTGGGGACGTTCTTACCGAGATTCCCTGGAAGATGACGGATTTCCATCACCTCTGTGGTCCGTGCTCCACAGCGGCCTTACAAGAAGCAGGAATTCCCTGCTGTCTGATGCAACGGAAGTGAATTGGCCATCAGAATCCTCAGATGATACTTTCTATAATGACATTTATCATCAGAGCCATGTTTGGTCAACATTTAATTCAATGATAGTATCATAGCAATGCTTCCATAGATATGGGAAAACCCCTTTCCACAATGAAGTTAGAGAATTAATCTCAGATTCCCACTGGAAAACCGCAGCTTTTAAAATTTAAATTGATAGACATCTTTCAAAAACTTTAGAGGTTAACAAGGAGAGCAGGTAAAATTACCCACAGCCCACATCTGAAGTGTAACTAGGAGACAGATAATAATGTAAACTTACATTTGCATGGGAAGATGAAAATACACACATTCAGCCAGAAGCACAAACCCTGTGCCCACACCTGAAAAGCCGTGTATCAAAGCTCTGACTCATAAACACATAAACATGTGACCACAGTCCCATTGGTGAACCCCTGAAGGAAATAAATCGTTCGGCTAAGTGCAAACCCTACTACCCCAGGGAAAGAAACTCGAATCCCCTAACAAACTATGCATTTATTATTTGACCCTGCAACACCTCCTTTAGGATTCTAACTTCAAGATGCCCGTCACCTACAGAAAACAACATATGCACAGAGATACTGACTGCAACACTGTCTGCATTTGCAAAAGCCTGGGAAGAATACAAGTGTCTATTAATAGGGGACTGGACGAA
Organism: Balaenoptera physalus; assembly: GCF_965194825.1. Lineage (NCBI taxonomy): Eukaryota > Metazoa > Chordata > Mammalia > Artiodactyla > Balaenopteridae > Balaenoptera > Balaenoptera physalus. Next base: position 97,580,427 of record NC_138894.1, read on the forward strand.
TACATATACTGTACCGTCACGCAATGACTACTGTGCAGCCCAGCATAAATGAGGGGACACCAGCATGTCAGCATGGAGTCAAGTTCAAGACATGCTAAGGCACAGGGCAATGTCGACAGAGTAGATAACCTTGCATCTGAAGGAGAGGAACATATAAGAAAAGGAAGAAAATACATATTTACTTTTTTCAAAAGTAAATATTATAAACATAAATTTACCCAGAAAATAACCAAAATGATTACCAACAGGTGCAGGAAGTGTCAGGATTGAGAGAGTAGGGACTGAAGTGAGAATTCTCTGAGTTTTCTTTTTTTACAGTTTTAATTTTTCACAATGTAAATTTTTACAAATTCAAAAAGTAAATTAAGTGAAAAGAAAAATATTAAAACCCAAATATTAGAAATAATTTAAATAGTAAAGCCAATTGCATAATAAACTACAGAGAGATAATAAGTATCTCAAAAAAATTTGAACACTATACTGACCTGTATGTTCATAATTGATTATATTCCAAAGATCAAAGATGAGCAATAAATAAATATTTGATCAATAATTTTAGAGCTCATATTTTGATATAATTTTGAAAATATTTAAGGTACTTATGGGGTTAATAAGTAAGTAAGGATGAAAAGGTTATTAGGATTCAAGATCTTCATTGAAGAAATAAAAAATAGAAAAGAAAAAAACCTAGTCTAGGCAAGAAACCTGTCATGTGAAGTTTGAGTGAACACTATTAACATCATGTCATGAAAATTCAAAAATATTTTCTCTTACTCTGTCCACGGAATGGTCTTGGAAGCTTTTGGTTTCTAAAAACTCAACTGAAAATGAAAAAAAGAGCAACTCTAAGTCCTTAAGAAACAGGAGATCCATGAAGAGGTTACAAGGGTGAGCCTGAGGTATCTTTTATCGTCAGAACGACAAGCATTACCTGCCCGAAGGTTAAAGGAAACCAGCCTGCGGACCTTCCACTGACCATCTCATAGAGACGTACCTGACTGTGATTCACGGAACAAATGTGCGACCTGGACCCACGATGGGTCTCAGAGGCTAAAGAGAAGGAGGTGGAGAGGCAGACACAGGAGGTGGTGAGCGCCACCACGGGAGAGATCAGGTCATATCTCCACTCCTTCCCGTGAAAACTGTGACTCAGGAGACAGAAACAAGCACCGACCCTGACATTTCACGAGGGGCAGTGGTGCTTCTCCAGTCGACGACAGAAAGCTCTTCTTTAGAGGAGACAGGCCGTTGATAAATGGAACAGAAAACCACCATTTGGCCATATTCAATGAATTAGCTCATCAGAAGGATTGTCAATAAATGCTAAATCCATTAGTCGAAAAATTGCTGGTGAACAAGTATGCTTTCATGCTGCCACCACGTAGTATTTGCAAAAAATAAAAAGAAAAAAGTTGTACTGTTAAAACCAGAGTAATCAGAGTCCCGCCCTGAACCAAGTCAGGAATTCAGATCAGGGATAACAGAGCTGCCAGGTGGGCAGGCTGACACGACTGTGGCTGAAATTCACAACACACGCGAAAGACTTTTCAACAGTTCAGCAAAAACAAAGCAAAACACACACGCACGCGGATGAAGAAAGTATATAAGAACATGGATGTGGAATCTGGGCGATGGGTTTACGGGCATTTACTGGGATTACTTTTTCAACTTTTCTGTTTTAGCAAATATTCATCGACACAAATTTGGAGAAGAATCGCAGGAATCAGACCCGTCTGGACGGTGTTGGTGAGGAACGGTTTGTGAGCAGTTCCCGTGTAAGAGCGAGTCACGCCGGGGCCCTGCGGAGGCGCCCTCCAGAACCGTGCTGCTGTGTGACCCGTCCGGCATGTCCTCGGTGGCCGACTGGCCCGTCCAGGTGCCAGGTGTGGGGTCAGAAGAGCCAGGCCCGCTGCCGGGTCCGCGGTTGCAGCCTGTGCTGTGGACACTGGCCCAGGACCCCAACCTGGCTCAGGTCGAAAGCCTGGGCATCCCCCCCCCCTCCTCCAACCAGCAGGTCCTAAGAGGCATCTGACTCCCCTCGCTCCCACTTCCACTCCTCGCACGTCCACGGCCACTTCCCTAAACCCCAGGAGATCCTTCAGGAGCAGCGACGCTTGCGATGGGGCCGGGAGGCAGTCTCCGCGGGACCACCAGGAACGCCACTCCTGCCTCCTTGTCTCTGGTGCTCTCGGCAGAACTGAAGAGCCTCTTCAGAACTCAGCCAGTTCTAACGGGGTTCTAAAGGCTTCTGTGAATTAGTCGTCTTCAAGTCCTGATCGCCCAGCGGTCCCACACGGGAGTCAACCGAGACCCCTCCCTGCACTCGGCTTCACACCTTCTCCAAACAATCCACTGACCCACAAGTATCTACTTATTTCTTGTGTGTGGATGCCGTATACAGGCCAGGAAACACATCAGGGTACTGCGAGGAGGGTGAGGGTGCAGAGGGCTCGGGGGTGGGGCTGGGGCACCTCCCACCCGGACACAGACGTGCCTCTTCATCGCAGCACTTAACTGACAACCGGCCGTCCCCAGAACGCCTGCCACGTGTTCTAAACTGGAAGGTTATGCGTGTATCTTATCTCTGATGCTCGTAACAAGCCTACTAGACAATATTCAGTTGCCGGGGGTCAGAGCTTCCCTGTGACGGGGAACAAAACCTAGGAGGACAAAGCCACTGACTTCTTTAATTATTTCGGGTATGTGTGAGGCAGAGGCAAACTTTAAAACTATGATGTGTGTCTATTTATCCAACACTAGATTTGTGACATCTTCACTGATACCATAAACACGGATGTACACACATGTGTGTGTTTTTCTGTTAAAAGGCATGCGTGATGGCATCTGCTGTCCCCTCGGGGCTGGTCTCTACGACAACCAGGTCCAGGGCTGAGGGGCCGGCCCGCGTCTCCTGGGACACAGCCTGCTTCCAGCCTGCGTGTCCTGTGCGCCGCAGGCCGGCCGCCCCCTCGCCTGTGTTTTAAGAGCGCATCACCTTTTACAGACACAACGACGCCAGCAAAAGCCCTGGCCTTTCAGCCAGGAAAGTCCGCTTCACCACCAGTCACGACGGCGGCGAACAGGGACCATCCTAACGGGGCTTCTTCCCGGCTATTCAGAACATCCGATTTAAAACTGAAAGAATGAAGAGAGGGTGGGAGGAGAGACCCTCACTCCCTACCACGAACCTGAGATTAGGCAAACTTAAATGAAGATAAACTCGTGTGTGTGTGTGCACGCGTGTGTGTAGCTGAAGACAACATCAGGGCAGCCGCGTGTTCTGCGGGGACAGGTGTGGCTCAGGCACGCACAGTCCCAGGGCCAGGTGTGACGGCCACAGAGCTGGCTGCCCGACAACAGCAGTCTCTCTGTAAAAACAGACGTTCCTAGGTGCTTTTTTTTTTCTAAACAGTGCGTCTTTTCCTTCTTAAGGATGGTAATTTGAAAGACAATTATGTGTGTACAATTTTGTGTTGTCATAAATGCTGTTCTTTCCTGCCACACTGACATTTAATAACTTGAAACAGCGTTTTCTGTCACATGCACTATTATATCACCTAGAGTCTGTCAAAAAAGATTGAACTGAAAATTATGTTGAGTGGGAAACTTTAAAAAATCAAGCTTAAGAACAATTTTAAATATATGTAATTCATAAGCTAGTATGTATTTTTATGTAAAAGAAAAAATAATTACTATCCAAATCTTCTCCAAATCAGACATCCTTTCTTATCATTGTATTTTTTTTTCCACAGTCAAAACTGTAACTAAAACATTAAATGAGGATTTACGTCATCTCTGGTCAGCTCCGTGAAGCTGACAAATAACAAATAAAATCTATTCAATCATGTAGACACCCAGGCATTTAGTCTGTAATTCCGGTACTTGATTCAGTATAGCTTGTGTTTTTAAACTGAAAATATTCACAGTACTAGAGCTACATATTGGTATGTGATGATTTTTATACGGGGGCTGTCTGAACATCCTTCTTTGTGCATCTCAAAAAAAGTGATAAAACTATTACAGAAATGACTATAGTTTTTGTAAAGCACTGAAAATAATCAAGAATGGCTATAAATACTCTATACTAATCTACCAATGTGAAATAAAATAAAGAGATAAGATTATTAGAATCCACTTAGAGATTGTGAAGGTTATAAACATACTAAATTCCAAATAAGTAAAGTAACTTTACTTACAGAAACACAGATCAATATGTTCTTTTGACCTAGATTTGACTCAGGGCACAATGCAAATGGATTTTAAAGAAAAAAAATGCTGCAAGGAAGCTTCTCCAATAAAATTAAGAATCCTCCTTGGAAATCACTGTAAGATAAACTTAACATCCATTTTTATTAGCTGTCATTTGTCCTGAATGTAATAAACAGTCCTGAGGGCCACTGTGCAGTGGACGGGCCACACACCAGGCTCACCGATAAACAGTGCAGACCCGGTTACGCTCAAGTAAAACACAAAGTACCCACAACCTAAAAACAAAGTCCAATAACACTCACAACCAAATTTCATACCTACCACCAACTAGTATATCAGGAAAAGTTAGTAACTGTCATGTCTATTTTTAAAAACTCACATTGTCGGCTATAACTAGTAAAACTTAAAAAAAAAATAACTCTTGTATTATAGGATCAATGTCATTCTAACTAGGTTTCAATCCTTAGACTGCAAATCTCATGTAATTATTTTAGAAAAGGAGTTGTTTTTTTTACGTACAGCAGGTTCTTATTAGTTATCCATTTTATACGTATTAGTGTATATACGTCAATCCCAATCTCCCAGTTCATCCCACCACCACCCCATCCCCACTTTCCCCCCTTGGTGCCCATAAGTTTGTTCTCTACATCTGTGTCTCTAAGAAAAGATGTTATTTTTAAGCAGCGATTTCAAGCATATTAGGAAATAATTCACCTTTATTTTTAAAGGGCAACTGAAGACGGGAGTTTGGTGTTTATAAGACACACACCCCCAGGAGATTTCAGAGCCACAATAATCACAGCACATCAGCCTTTACGTGTTTAACCAGAGAGACCAAGTGACAGATACAATAAAACTGTATCAACAGACCTGAAACACCACATGGCTGGTCCATGCAGAGAGAAACTGGTCAGAAATCCATTCACGAGTGTGATGCAAGCTTTTTATCTCGCAAACTTGGTTTACTGAGAAAATTTCCTCTGTTACGTGGCAAGAGCACGGATCATTCTGAGTTTGTTACAAAAGCCTAAAGACTTCAGTAGAGAAAACGAAAATTTAAGTCCTATGAACAACCATCTCCCTGCTACAGAGACTAAGGATGTAATTTCCGTCACATGACAGTAATGTCAAGCACTATTATTCAACATAAAGCAAGGTATCATTTTCTAAAAATTAAAATTAATATATGTTGTATCTTTCAGGGGGTTTTGCATGAGTATTACTATGCAGCAGAGTTTCATTTCTAACAACATCTGCTTTGCAATAACTCACTTCCTAGACAAAGCCATTTAGGTCACGGCAGGTATTAAAATGAAGTGTTGAGTTTGCACCGGGAATTCAGAAGCGTGCAGTACAGTATACATTGAGGGGTAAATAAAAGCAAGAAGCATAACAATTCACGATTGCTTATTTGAGAAATAAAAAGGCTATGTACAAAGAAAAATGGTGTTTCAACAAAGTTACATTAAGTGTGCATCTTGAGCAATCACGTTTTCAAACTGAACTAAGAGGCACCATTACAGAGATGTGTACAAGCCCATCACAAGGTGGGGGCGACCACTGACGGATCAGGGCATGGGCCCCTCACAAGCGGGAAACCCCTGGGGGTGTCATCTCCCTCACTCTCACCTGTCAAAACACCCAAACTAAGGCACAAGAAAGGAAGGCTGTCCAAACGTGGACAGAAATGCTGAATCTCTTTGTACTTCATTAAAACAGAAATAGAGGTGGCAGTACCATCCCAAGAAAATCTAGAGCTTCTGGGCTCTCGGCTGATGTGCTGGCCTCACGTCAGCTGTGCAACCTTAGGGGACTACATGGGTCTCACACCCTCACGGCTAAGGACGCCCGAGCCCTCATCCCAGCATCTCGCACCTCAGCGGCTGCCCGGGACCACCTGCTCTGTAAACCTCTTTCTCCAGCCTCACCTCCTCTGATGCCATCTGCATTCTTAAGTGTCGACCTCCTGAAAGTGATCTGTTACTAGGACAGGACCTACTATTTCTATGCAGCCAGCATGTGCCGAGCGTTCAGGGCATGACAGACACCAAGGTGAGTGAGAAAGGGCACAGCTTCCCCATGGGCTCGACTCCAGCGACTAGAATGACCTCACAGACACGTGCCTTTGACTCCCGGCCTCTGCTGTGGGATCTGGGAGGGAAAGACCGGGTCAGAGAGTCCTGGACGGGCTTATCTGCGGAAGCAGCAGGGGCGGAACCTGAGAGCAGAGGAGGAGAAGAAGGAGAATTTGGGGCAGAGCAGGGGCACGAGCAGACGCCCTGGGACAGCAGAGAGCTGCTGAGATTGAAGGTGAAAGGTCCGTGCTTCACAGGCGAATTCCGAGGGAAGGTGAATTTTGTTCAGTTGATGATAATCTATTTCCTTTTTTATTTTATTGATCTATTTATTTTGCCCTGCAGGAGTTCCCCAGGTGTTCTATTTATTTTTGAGATTCCTAATGTCAACAGTGTATCTCTGAAGATGCCAGAAGTAAACTCTGAATCAAGAACGTTTTGTAATTATAATTAGATTCTTGCTTCTGTCCCATTACTAGAACTTCGCAACAGGAATATCTATCATTTGTTCTGCCTTCCATATCTTTTACTTTTCTCATATTTGTGTATAACTTTTTCCTCCATATTGACAGAAATCAGTAACTTTCTCAGTATCTCTAACTCAGTTTCTACGGCTGCCTGTTTTCTGCTTATTTATTTTTGCTACTGCATTTTAAGTTTTTTGTTTTATAGAGTAGTCAAATGTCTGCTTTTCAGTTTGGTACTTGGTGTTGATAATTTATATAAACATATGTCGTGTTCTGTGGGAAATCCTGCTGGATGTTCCTTGGCGTTTGCATGGCCTGCCTTGACCGTGGACACACGCGCCCACTGAGTCAAAGTCACTCCTGCTTCTGGTTCCTTCCCTGAACAGCGGGCGAGCTGAAGCCAGGGGCTCCGTCCTCTCCTGGCTAGTCCGTCTCAGTACAAAGTGAATCCCCTCCCAAATTTAAGCTTACGGGTAATGCGACGTGTACGATCTCTCAGGACATTTCTCATCATTTATCAGTGGTTATAATCAACTGAGGGGGATAGTTTCTCATAACTGCTGCCTGGTCTCAGGATGACAGCAAGGAAATTCACTCCTGGGAAAACAGAAGAAGTCTGTGTTTTTCCTTTTCTAGAGGGAATACACATTATACGAGCAGCCACGGGGACCCACTCTTATGGGTTTTACTGTTTTTGACGTTACATACGGTAGGCGCATTTTCAAAGCCGCACAGCACTGGTTCACGCTACTGTGCATTATTTGGGGGAAAACTGTCTCACAACCCAACACATGATTATTAAGTCAAAAGCCATAAGAGGGTTATGGAAAATAAGCCAGAAGGACTCTAGCGAGTTGCTGATTATACGTATTCCAGTACAAGAAGGCAGGCTGTGCGAGCGAACTATTATATTGTCCCGTCAGTTTGGAATTAAAGTCACAGCTTTGTGTTTTCGGATGTTACAGAAATGATACCTTCCCTCCTCCAACCCCACTTCCCCGAGAACTTCAATTAACATGCTGCCTGGATTGAACAGTTATGCCTGACTTAGGAAACTGAATCGCTTCTCGGAGGTACTCGCCTTCATCCTTGAAATTCGTTAGATATTAATAGTTAGAACACACTTCCAGGGAGATCTCGCTCTAATCCCTAAATCTAAGGAACGATAAAATCATCATCTGGTTTTCTCTGTCTTTAGTATTAAGTTATCTGATTACTAGCAGAAACATGCAAATTCAGGGCAAGTTTTCTCAACAGCACGCCAAGAGGCATGTACCATCAGCATATCTGAAGGTAGTTACTAGTCTTTGGATGGTAACTATTCAATGAGTAAATAGGAGAGAGAAAAAAAGGACAGTGAACTGTGATAAAATGAAAAAGCATACGAATCTCACTTATGAAATCATCTACACCTTCCTTCTGGTCTGCAGAAATAAAAAGTAAGTTGATGACTTTAAAAGCAGATTTCCTCATTAGTCAGTCAAATGCCAGAAAATAAATTCAAACTACACGGAGTCTCTAAAGCAGTGGTCCCCAACCTTTTGGCACCAGGGACCGGTTTCGTGGAAGACAATTTTTCCATGGACCAGAGGAGGGGGAATGGTTTCGGGATGATTCAAGTGCATTACATTTACTGTGCACTTTATTTCTATTATTATTACATTGTAATATTTAATGAAATAATTACACAAAGCAATTGGCTCATGATGGTCTCTGTGCAGTGAAACCTCTCTGCTAATGATTATCTGCATTTGCAGCCGCGCCCCAGCGCTAACATCACCGCCTCAGCCCCTCCTCAGATCATCAGGCATTAGATTCTCATAAGGAGCGCGCAGCCTAGATCCCTCACACGTGCAGTTCACAGTAGGGTTCGCGCTCCTATGAGAATCTAATGCCTGATGATCTGACAGGAGGCGGAGCTCAGGCGGTAATGCAAGGGATGGGGAGCGGCTGTAAATACAGATGGAGCTTCGCTCACTCGCCCGCTGCTCACCTCCTGCTGTGGCCCGGTTCCTAACAGGACACGGACTGCTAGCGTTCTGTGGCCTGGGGGCTGGGGAGCCCCTGCTCTAAAGGATATACAAAATTCATTAAGTACATTATTAGGAGAAGCGCACCAAGTTTTTCCTCCAGCTTAGGATGACATTTCCAAAATAATATTATAAAACGAGTTACTATACAGCAGTTTTATTGGATGTATTTTAGCAATGTGCTCTGTCTTCAGTTTCAATAAAAAGATGCACGTCAGCAATGCATGGAACTGACCAAGGAAAAAGATGCCCACAATGTATAACTAAGCTTATTAGGACGGAATCCCCTCTGGTCAGGACGTAGAGCACGCGAGCCCACGGCTCTGACCCCAGCACAGAAGCTGAGGCTCCCAGGCGCCCGGGACCAAGCTGCAGGATGACAGGCCCCCGTGGGTGCAGGTGGAATTCATCAACTTTTTGCTTTTGGCAAAAACCAGGAGGAAAGATGTTGGAATAAAACCAGGAAAAACAAAACCCAGAAATGCCAACAAGGGCATAAAGCTGAGCGGGGCACAGGGGAGCGGGTGCCCTCCAGGGCTTTCCTGAACCCCAGCTGTGCTCAGCGGATGAGGAGCCCCCGGCATCTGTTTTCTCCCCTGAAGCAGAACCATCTGTCCCTGGTTGAAGGTACAGGAAGACCTCCCAGGCACCCCCATCCCGGGGAAGCCACCGCCTCTGGGGGAAGGACACCCCCGATTCTGCTGCCAGAGGGGCAGGGCCGCAACACCAAGAGGGGGTCTAAGCACAGCGCTTCAGAGACTGGGGCTGCGGGCGGGTGCTGTGAGGGAGAAGGGAGAGAAAAGACCCCTCGAGAGACTTCTGGAAGGAGCACGGCAAGGAGGCAGACCACGGAGAAAGGCGGGGGGGGGCCATGCAGGGTGAGCGGGGTCCTGGTGGGAGCTGGGAGGGGCGCTTGGGGCATCACACCCGGCGCGAAGCGAAGCCACCGCTGCCGCAGGCTGGCTGGGCCCTCAGAGCGGAGTGACCATGGCAAGAGGGAAGCCCAGAGCCAAACGCCGGCTGGGTCAGCTCCCCTGTCCTCGCCAAGCCTCCCGGGGCAAGGGAAACAGTCATCTCGGTCTCTTCTGCTCAGTGCCCAGCAGTCCATGAAAAAGGCTGCCCTCCTCCCAACAGAAGCAAGAGATTTAAACAAGCCATTGTCACCACATAAAGTCACCAGTGGAACATACAGGCACCTGCCTATGAGAATGTGGACGAGGCCTTAAAGGAGCTAGGATGAACAAGTTAGGAACACCCACTGGTAAAGCTGGACGCGTGCATGAACAGGAGGAGAATCTCAGCAGAAAAAAACTGAAATTACAAAAAAACAAGTCCACTGGAAATTCTAGGAAAAATCTGTAATACAGATTTTAAAAAATCTTCTATAGAGTTGTCAACACACTAAACACTTCAGGTTGAAAAATCTGTGACCTTAAAGAGAGATCACCAAGGTGGAAAAACAGAGCAGAACACACCCAGACACACCATAGCCAGACTGCTGACACCCAAAGAGCCAGAGAAACACGGAGTGCCGCTCTGAGAGACAAAGATGAGACTCACAGCACGGTCCCCGGACAGCGAGGCTGGAGGATGGCCCAGCGATGCCATCAAAGCACAGAACAGAAACGAGGAGGCATCAGACCAGATTCCACACAAGGAAGGTGTGTTTCCAACGTGAAGGCAACGCAGAGCTGCGTTAGTTGAACAGAAGTGGAGAATTCACAGCCAGAAGACCTGCAGGTGAAGCTGTGGGTCCACACAGGGAAAAGCGGAGCACCAGAAAGACGAAAACAAGGGTAAACGTGAGCTAGAAGACCTGCAGGTGAAGCTGTGGGTCCACACAGGGAAAAGCGGAGCACCAGAAAGACGAAAACAAGGGTAAACGTGAGCTACGGCTTTCTTGTTTATAATCTCCTTAACAGATAACTGTCTAAAGCAAAAGCAGTCGATCTTGCCTTTTTATCCAATCTGTCGTTCTCCGTCTTTTAATTTACGGGTTGAAGCCATTAAAATTGAATGTAACATAGTTATCCTTATGGTTTAGTAATTGCTTTTTAGTTCCATCTGTTTTTTTCCCGTTTTCCGGCCTTTTAGATTCAGTAATTTTATTATTTAATTTTATTTCTGTTTTTGGCTTTTTAAGTTTATAACTCTTTCTTTAAATGTGTATGTGGCTGATTTGGGATTTACACTACACATCTTTAACTTACCACCATCTCACAGTCTGCCTTCAGGTAATATATGACCTCACATACAATGTAAGAACCTTAAAATAGTATCCTTCCCTCCCCCCACCCTCCCTACTATTGTTTTCAAACCTTCAATAAGTCCTCCCATAACACATTGTTAAAGACCGGAAAGTGTACACCGTCAAACACCCATCAAAAGCTGGAACGGCTATAATAACATCAAACATTCCTTTGAGTACATGTGAAATATTAACCAAAAAGGACCATGTTCAACCTATATCTCAAAGAAGGAATCATAAGGGGGATTAGAAAACATTTTGAATGGAATAAAAATTTTTAAATGACGTATCAAAATTTGTGAAATGCAACTAAAGCACTGCTTAGAGGAAATTAATAGAATTAGATATTTAAATTAGAAACAAAGAAAAGTCTCAAATCAGTGATCTAATTTTCCCCTTAAAAAACTAAAAGAAGAATCATCCTAAAGCATGCAACAAGAAGTAAATAAGTTAAAATAAAACAGAGATCAGCATTTTTTAGAAAATAGAGAAAAACAGTAAAGAGAGTTCTTTGAAGAGATCAACAAAATTGATAGCCCTTTAGCTAAATGATCCAGAAAAAGAGGGAGAGGAAGAGGGGCAGAGAGGGGACATGACCAAAGTCAGGGTTCACAGATGGACATAACTAAAGTTCCAAAGATCTGAGAGGATAAGAGAATACTGTGAGCAACTTTATGCTATTAAATTGAATAACATGGATGAAATGGACAAATTTGTTAAAAGAGTCAAATTACCAAAATTCACTCAATAACAGATAGCCCAAATGGCCCTATGTCTATTAAAGGAATTGTTACTTCTGCAAAGAAAGTTCTAAGCCCCAGTTGTTTTACTGGTAAATTCTTTTAAAAGCTCCCAGAAGATAACAGAATAGAATGTCCCCACTTATCTTACGATGCCAGAATTACTCAGATATCAAAACCAAACGAATATATTAAAAGAGAAAAAATTAGATTTATATCCCTCATAAGCACAGCTGCAAATATCCACAACAAAATAATGTCAAATCAATTTTGGCAGTTATTAAAAGAATAATACCTAATGTCCACTGGGATTTATACCAGTATTGCCAGTTTCCATAAACATTTGAAAATCAATGCAATGGACCATCAGACTATAAAATTAAAACCATCCAAACAGCTCAACAGATGTAAAACCAGTTTTTCACTAAATTCAACACATGCAAGACGAAAATGGTCAGTAAACTAGGAATGGAAGGAGAACCTCCCCAAATTGATAAAGAAAATTTGTATAGTTGATGTGATAATTAATGATGAAAACAATCAGTATTTATCCCCAAGATCAGAAATAAAGCTTTGATACCCCCTTTCACTTCTTTTTAACATTTTACTAGAGATTCCAGCCATTGCAATATGGAAGGAAAAAAAAATCACCCACTGGTAAAGAAAGAAGAACTAAAACTGTCTTTGTCACAGAAAATATAACTGCTTACATAGAAAATCCCCACAAATCTAAAAGTAAAGCTACTAAAACTAATCAATTGGTTTAACAGGGTCAAAGGATTGAAGGGAAATATACAAAAATCAGTTATATTTCTATATGCCAAAAACAAGAAAAATTTGTAAACTGTAACTAAAAAAAATTTACAGTAGGATGAAGTATATTGAATAGGCATAAAATTACAAAACATTGCTGGCAGAATTTGAAAAACCTGAATAAGAACTATTTCATGTTCATATGTCATGCACTTACTTAGTTGGAAAACTAAGTATTTTTAAGATATCAGTTTTCCCCAGATTGAGCTATACTTTCAACAAAAATCTCAATTAAAATTACAGCAGGCTTCTTTTCTTTTTTTGTAGAAATGGAGAAAGTGACTCTACATTTATATGGAAATGCAAAAAATCTAAAATACCCAAAACAATATTGAAAATAAAGGATAAACTTGAATAATTCACATTAAGTGATTTCTAGGCTTACTGTAAAGCTACTGTAATGGGCAGTGTGTGTTACTGGCATCAGGAAATACACACAGACAAGTGAGACAGAGCCAGAAACACACCCACACAGATGTGCCTAATACATTGTTAATAAAAGTGGCAAAGAAATTTAACGAGGAAAGGGTAGTCTTTTCAAAAACTGCAGCTTCAACAATTAGAGAACTATATGTGAAAAAAGAATCCCAATCCATACTTCATTAATTACACATAAAGTGCACACACTGGATCCCAGACTTAAGCGTAAGAATTCAATCTATAAAATTTCAATAACAAAACTGAAAATTTTATGACGTTAGGTGAGGCAAATATTTCTTAGACATGACACAAAAAAGAAAAGCCAGAGCACAAGGATGGAAGGAAGGAAGGAAAAGAGAGAGAGAAGAAACGAAAAGAAACAAAAAGAAAAGAAAAGAAAAAAGAGAAGAAAGAAATTTGATAAATTGGATTTCACCAAAATTCGAAGTGTGTGCTCTGTGAAAGGCACCGTTAAGGAAATGAAAGGACCAGACCGAGACTGGAATAAAATTTCGCAAAATAAAGGTCTGAGAAAGGAGCTGCATCAGAACATACAGACAATTTTTACAACTCAATATAAGGAAAAAAAAAACCAATAAAAAATGAGTAAAAGATAATCAAATACAGGGTTTTCATCAGAATATGAAAAGAGATTTTGCAACTTAATTACAAAAAGACAACACAAAATGGGCAAATACGTGAACATGCTTCGTGAAAGAAGCTACCCATGTAGACAACTTACACTGAAAAGATGTTCAAAGTCATAGTTCATTAGGGAAACACGATTAAAACCGCAGGGATGTAGCACCACGCACCACATGGAAGAGCTGAAACCAAGAAGCTGGAAGGGTCAGGTTCTGGCAGAAAACATCGCTGGGGACCAGAGTCGTCCAGCCCCGTGGAGAGCGGCCTGGAGTTTGCCTGTAAAGTTATAAATGCATCGAAAGAAAGACCCAGCCATCATGCTCCTAAGAATTTACCCAAGAACCACGAAAATGTGTGTCTGCAGAAAGTCTGCTCCTGAAGAATTGCAGCCACTTTATCTGTAACTGCTCCAAACTGGAAGCAACTAAAAGTCCATCACCTGATGAAAAGATAAAGTGAGGTATTTCCATTCAGTGGTACACACCCAGCAACGGAGGAATGAACTTCTGATACTTGCAGACTCCTGGGTGAATTTCAAAAGCACTGTGTTATGTGAAAGAACCCTGACCAAAACAACCGTGAAAGCTGCACACCGTCAGACTCTGACGTATATGACCTCAGGAGAGAGGCACAACTGCAGGGACAGAAACCAGGTCACCAGGGGCCACGAAGTGGAGAAAGGGGATCAACTGCAAAGGAGGAGAGAATTCAGGATTATCTTGGTCATTGTGTGGTTCCCCAATTCTATTTGTCAGAATTTATAAAACTATACAATTTTTTCTGTGTGCACAGAAGCCCCAGAAGCAAGTACTGGGGGGCTTGTTCTTTCTAAAGTCTCTAGGGGAAGGTCCTTCCTGGCCTCCTCCAGTGTCTGCAGGCTGCCGCATCCCTCGGCTCACGGCTGCTTCACTCCGAGCCCTGGTCCACCCTCTCCTCTCCTTCTCGGACTCTGACCCTCCTGCCTCCCCTGGGACAGGACTCTGTGACCTCGGGCCCCTGGATGGTCCAGGATGGCCTCCCCAACTCAAGATCCTTCATCACAGCTGCAAACATTCTTCTGCTACGTAAAGAAACATATTCGCAGGTTCCAGGATTAGGACGTGGACGTCCCACATCAAACCTACCATCTGGCCCTACAGTCCCTTCTCAGACCATCCTTACACGACCATTCCTGGCTTCAAAAATCCATCTCCTCTTGGCTCACACAGGACATCCAGGCCCTGTCAACTGAGCCTGTGTCACCGGCTGTCACTCAGACATGCCTCCCTGGCCAGGCAGTGTCATCTCCCGGGGGATGCAGACCATATTTTCCATAACTTGTGCATTTTCCAAACCATGTGGCACAGTGTTAAGTAAATAATCAACATTCCAAAAATTTGTGTCCGAAAATTATTTGTCAAATATATATATATGTAAACATATATATAATATAGTATAGTATATGTCACTCATTTACTAACTACAAAAAAATTTTCAATTTTAATATAAAGCTATTAATGAGGGAAGAGCTACTGTATTTTAGGAATATTCTGTAAAATTTAGCCCTTAGCTGTTCACTCTGAAAATGCTAAGCATTTATTGGCTTTTCTAACATGTTTTATCTTTCAGGAATGCCAAGGACATTTTCTTTAAACAACACAATCTGTGCTTTAATTCGAACAGTGCTACATTTTGTCTTTACTGAAGGAACAAATCCTTTATTTAAGGAAGAAAAAAATGTCCCACTCAGTAAGGAAGCAATTTTCCCTGGATCTCTCACAGAATTACTGAGAGTCTTTAAGGATCTGGGGCTATTTAAAAAGATGTCCGTCTCAGGTACCACCCCAGCCAACAGATTTCTTCCTGCCTCGTCCTGAGCTGCCCAAACACTGCTCTATGTGTTTCATCTCGTCTCCTTCCTTGTAACTAAGCACGGTGGCCTCACTCAGAGCATTTGATAAACACCAGCCTCTCCATGGAAAGCACTGTTTAATTATTTTAATTTACATTATCTGCTATTGAGTCCAGGCCAACTCACATACAGGGCGTCTTCACAAACATGAAAATGAAAACAGAAACCTGATCCCATGTGAGATTTTCTCTTGTTCTGAGGGTGAAGTTCCTCTCTCCAAAACAACCCTGTTAGAGCCTGTGAGAAGAGTCGCTGGGAGATTCCAGGAGATCCCCTGATAGGAGATCCCAGGAGATCCCCGATAGAAGATCCCAGGAGATCCCTGCTATGAGATCCCAGGAGATCCCTGCTATGAGATCCCAGGAGATCCCGTGGTAGAAGATCCCAGGAGATTCCTGCTATGAGATCCCAGGAGATCCCTGCTATGAGAGCCCAGGTGATCCCTGCTAATGAGATCCCAGGAGATCCCCTAATAGAAGATCCCAGGAGATCCCTGCTATGAGATCCCAGGAGATCCCCTAATAGAAGATCCCAGGAGATCCCCTGGCTGGGCTCAGGTCCGAGGGGGCAGTGAGCAGACATCATCCTGCCTGCGGCCACATGTCCTTGCGCTTTGCCCCAGTGCTCCAGCCCGCGGTGTGAGAGGAAAGTGGACATTTAGCAAATACGAAATTCTCTCAGCACCATCTCTCTCCCCAAAAAATTATATGATTTTATTGTTATTTGCAGGAAAATATACACACGTACTTTATATCTATAATTTATAATACATAATACAATCACTGACACACACACACTGGAAATGATGCAAACAAACAGATAAGAGGCACTTTCCCTTCTCCTCTTTCCTCAGCTTTGCTTCTCAGAAAAAAAATAGTTTGGGTCTTTGAACACTACCTTTTTCTCTGTTCTGTCTTTCCCATCCATGAAGCTCTGATAACACCTGCCTGCATCAGTATTAATAATTCTTGTGAGAAAATCCAGGTAAGCAGTTACGAGGGTTCATGATAAAGCAGCAACACTTATGTCAGTTCCAGGAAGGGCTCCCTGGGGGAAGGTCCCGGGCCCTGCACAGACGAGGGGTCACCGCAGGCTCCTGGGGACGGACAAGCCTTCCTGTGACATCACCACAGACAGCCGGGCTCTGACTGGAGTCCCGAGAGGCCAATTTACCAGGAGTCAGTCTCTGTCTTAAAAGAAAATTATTCTGTAGACATGCTCTGAAGTTAAATCACACAATGGCCTCGGGTGCTAGATTTCAGTCCTTCTGGGGACATCTCTGCCTGGACCAACACTGTGGGAGCTGAAGGGGTGATGGCTGTCACCAGCACTGGCCCCAACATTCAAGTCGAGAATCTGGTTTGGCCACATCCTAGAGAAGAAAAGGCCTACCGAGAGAGACAGAAAGACACATCTGTCAGTGAGCACAAGCCATGCTATTTTGGAGGAAGGAAATTTCTTAATTACAGAAGCTGCTGCAGCGTGAAATGCTTTCCTGCCAGTTTCTACATGTGCCAAAAAGAAAAAGAAAAAGAAAAGAAAAGAAAAGCAACTAGTCTTTATGTTTAATGGAAACAGGCACACATGTTTTGGTAGATTTTCTTTTTTGGAATCTGATATATATTCACTGAGGAAAAGGCAATTATTCTATAGGAGTTGGAGTTTTCTTCAGGAGACATTTTTTTTCTTTAGAAACCAGATTGTGTCCAAGAATGAATGTGATTTATACACACTTGGTTCTCTGGCAACACTTGATGATTGGATTTTGTATCTTCACAAATTGAGGTGACTGCTTTCGGGAAAAAATGAACAAAAGTTTCCTGGGAACAAAAACGACATATAATGTACTTATGCCCAGAAAATCTCTCCCAGAAAATTGTGTAGCTTATAACATCTCTTTTCTACTGTTACTGAAGAAAACCCTGTACAAGGAACAAAAAGGTCCACGTCAATCCTTGTTAAATTCTGATACTAAAATTCCCTCTCTCCTATCATAAAATCGGCACTGGACCTGCAGACTTCAGGTCTGGGCTCAGGAACTGAAAACGAGGTGTATGTTTCCTGTATCTGCGGATGTTCTGTTACTATATCCTCAGCTTTAACAATGTGACCCCTGTCCTCTGCTTCCTTGCTCAGAACTGCTTACATACCCAGTGCTGTCCTTCATCCTCGGAACAAGGCTCTGCCCACCTAACGCTGCCTGTTACAGAGGATGCCCACAGCAGAGGCGGGTCTGCAGGAGGCCATGCAGGGTGAGAGCACAGAGCCGAGGGGCACGGAACAGCCAGTGACGCAGGGGGCAAGGCGCTGAGAACGGAGGGGGTGGGTCATGCCCGGCAGAGAGGAAGGAGGCCCCAGTTGTGGTTCTAACAGACAGAAACACAGAGGTCCTGCCTGAGCGGCGGGAAATGAGGTGGAAATGGGGCCTCCCCCGGCCCGCTCAGGGGACTACGCCCCATTCCGTTTGCTTTCTCTAGATTGTGGGCTGAACAGGCAGAGGCACCAGGACCCCGGCCTTCTTCTTCATCCTCTGACCCTGGGGGCTCCCGCAGCACGCCCGCTGGGGGGTCGCAGGGGTTTTAGCAAGTTAACTCCCTAGACTGAGCAGACTGAACCAGCACCTGTGCACGACCGCCTCCTCTCTCCTCACTATGCTCCCAACAGGGCGTCCAGGCCACCCGAGGAACGGGTCGACGAGTCTCGGGGACCAGAGCCTCGGATTTGAAAACAGCTCCTGTGCCGGGGGCTTCCATCTCAGGTGGGAGCCGGCTACCGAGTGACCAAATCCACCCGGAGTAACTAGACTACAGCCACGCCGGGCTAAGCAGGGGCCGCACAGCAAGCTCGACAAGAACAGCAAGGCTGCCATCGAGTCAGAGCAATCTGGGCGCCTGCATGGAGGAAGCACCCCTCCCAGGCGGAAATGTAAGAATGAAACCGAAATGTATGAACCGTTGACTTTGTCATAGGCTGTGTTTAAGGCCTAAGCTTCACGACCTTAAGAAGTTTTCGGCTGGAACGGCATTTCCTATTTTACATGAGTGTGTTACTTCCTCCTCAC
Source organism: Balaenoptera physalus (assembly GCF_965194825.1). Lineage (NCBI taxonomy): Eukaryota > Metazoa > Chordata > Mammalia > Artiodactyla > Balaenopteridae > Balaenoptera > Balaenoptera physalus. Next base: position 97,599,026 of record NC_138894.1, read on the forward strand.
TTTTACTCCCAACCCCGGGAGAACAGGACCAAAGATGATCTAGAAGAGCAGCGTAGACCCACAGGGTTTTCCTGCACGTCGCAGGCTCACTGGCACCAGCGAGCTGAGCGCTGGGCTCAGCTCTGATCATCCCCACACCCAGGTGTACATGACGCAGCCAAGGAAGCGCAGCGCACCTCTGAACCGTCCATTATTCCCAAAGAAAAGTGGGGGAAACTACAGCTGATCCTTCAACAACTTGGAGGTTAGGGAGACCCACCATCTGCGCATCAAACTCCGAGTGTAATTCACAGGTGCCCCCTGTACTCGGGGCTCCGCATCCTCGATCCAACCAGCCCTGGGCTGCGCAGGCCTGCACTGTTTACCGCTGAAGAGCCTCCCACAAAGGGGGCGTCCATGCAGTTCAAACCCTTGTTCTTCAAGGGTCAGCTCTAATTCCCTTAACTTTTAAGTAACTCTAAGCCTTGTTTTATATTAAAACAATCTTATATAGTATGAAGGAGACCGTGACTTTTATGTGAATTTTAAAAATAAAACTCATGGGAATGAGACTGGAGTTCTAGTCAGGGTGACGCCAACACAGGCGAGTAATCCTGCTCGATTCTGCAAAGACTGGAATTCATGTCCGAAGACGGCTGTTCAGTGAGGAGATGAGGCGCCCAAGGACAAGTCCGGGGATGCGTGTGTGCACGTGTGTGCGTGTGTACGTGTGTGCGTGTGTACATGTATACATGCATATGTCTCTGTGCACGTGTGTGCACGTGTACATGTATACATGCACGTGTGTCTCTGTGCGTGTGTGTGCATGCCTGCATGTGCGTGTATGTATGCCTGTGTGCACTCGTGTGTGCATGCCTGTGTATACACACGTGTGTGAATGCCTGTGGCCCTAACAGGTAGAAGAAGCAGGCGGGAGGAGGAGAGAACTGGACACACGAATCAGACCAGCAGGGGAAGTATCAGTCCTGTGAGCAGCCTGTCCAGGCCACGTCACTCCCTTCCACGATGCCACAGGTTCTCAGGGAGAACGGGAATTTGTCCCCATAACTTGCTCACGCCCGCTGCCCAGGGTCACACTCCACAGGTGGGTGCAGATGCCATGGGGGTAAAGCTGAGCTGAGGACGGGGCAGAGGTGGCTCGAATCCCAGCCCTGAAAGCCACAGCTCTAACCTTGGGAAACCATATGTAAAACAAGGAAAGAGCAGGGCCGCCGACCGGCTGTCAGGATAATGAAACAGTCCTTAGCCCAGGGCCTGGAGGGAGGGATGGATTTGGTAAACAATTTGCTATCCTTCAGCACCTCGTCTGTTAATGCCTTCCAAGAGAAACTAAAAGTATTTTCCCTTTGTGATGTCAAATATTAAGTCACGGTTTCATTACATACCTTTATTTTTATTTATTAAAAAGTAAATAATACCAGATCAATCCATTTATTACACTTTTATCAGACAGCTCATGAGGCTAAAATTCCACATAAACGTCTGGTAGAAAATATGAGCTTTGCAGAAACCACTGTATTCTTGGTAAAACAGGAGAAACCAAAATTTCACTTTATCTTAAATTTAAATATAAAACAGTGGATGAAAATGCAGATATTATCGTCCAAAATGTATTGTTTTCTCTGTGTTGGAGTCCAAGTGACTCAAAAACACTACAGTTCCTTCAGGTAATGCCTTTCCCCCAGATCTGTAGGAAACAGAGAACTTTCCATGAATTATTCATCTTCAGATGTTCTTTAGTTTACTCCTAGACACCTTCTCTGTTTTCGGTGTTTACTATGAAAATCATCCTCTCTCATCTGTTCACCTATAAATAGGGACCCTAAGCCTGAGCTGTGACTGAAAACTTGGTCCAGAGCATTTAACACAGTAACACTTGGTTAGACTGGTAGGTGTGTATGTGTGAGATTAAGAATTAACTATAAATAAAAAGGAGGCTAATCTGATTACTCTGGATTTGAGACAGGCTGTAATTCAAACCTGCAAGTCCCATGGAGATGAGGGGCACTGCATACAAAGCATCAAATCATAAATGATCTGACTTCCGAAAGATTTCTTCCACTAGAAATTCTGAGTGATGACATATAATTAAGGATTATAATTAAGGATTAGTAAGGACTTAATCCTTGACAAAAAAGTAGTACAATACTTTCATAAAGTTATTTAATCGAATGTAATTTAAATCGAATGAGAGTCTTTCTGTAAATTTCAGCAAAAATTTGGTTAAAAGGCTTCAGCACTCTGCGGGCATTCAATGGGTTAGAAAGTTGCAAATATGACATTAAGAGTTAAAAGATCTTTAAGTGGAAAATTGCTCTAGCAGCTGTTTGAAAGGAACCCACATATCTGCATAATACGTGGGACTGATTTGTTCCTATTCTTGCAGTTTTGAGAAAGGGAAATATCTTTAAAAAGGAGAACAGAAAAAAAATCACAGGCAATGGTGCACTTTTCCTAAAACCACTTTTTGAAGAAGATACTCCTCAGCACAAAACCCCGGGGCATGTTTCAGACACCATCCAGCTCCCCAAAGGTGACTTGGCAAGTGAGAGAGATACCCCGTTTAGTCCACAATCCAGAAGACAAGGAGTCGCGGGCAGGACGATGGGGTCAAGGGGTCAGTGAGACAGAGCAGGTGAGGAAGCTCCCACCTGCCCCCAGACCCAGGGAGCCCACTTGGCCCTCCCCCTGCCCCCTTCTTTGGCCGGTGATCCTGTTGAATTCGTCACTGGGCCGGCAGAGGAGAGCAGGCAGGTCGCCGACTGGCAATTCAACCCTGGCAGCCTGAAGTCGGCCACGCGCAGCACTGACCCCACAGGGTCAGCTCACGCAGCGATCCAGCTGTTCCCTCCCTCCGATCTGCCCTGGGAGCCAGGGGACCAGCCCGTCACAGGTTTCTGGTGATATTCTGAGTTACGCTTCAGGCCTTTCCACTGAGATGGAGGTAACGAGAGGGCCCTTGATAGATCCTCAGCGCCTGGCACTGAGCAGCGACACACCAGGTGCCCCGTGAACACGCAGCCTTGAACAGTCCAGCTTAACACCACCAACCAGGTGTATCCTTATAAACAACTTTACAGACGAGTGAACTAGCACAGCTAAGGTAAGGGATCTACCCCAGCTTGCGTGATTGTCTACAAAGAGGGGAGAACGTTAAGTGTAAGATCCGGGTTCCCGCCCCGCCCAGTGCCCCATCCATCCTTCTGCTTAGATGTGTTCGAATCTCAGGACAACGGTACTGGTGCACACCACACGCATCACACACATGAACGTCCACATGGGTCAAAATATCTATAATTTAAAAGTCTTTTCCCAATGACCTTTAGCTCATGTGAGTGCCACGGACCACAGGGAAGCTTTGCTTAGCCAAAAGCAGGGTAGAGATGTCAGGCAAAAGATTTGCATCTTAATAGCTTTTGGGTGGAAAACTAAAGAAAGGGCAAAGTAAACTCAGCCTCTGTTAAGTTTATGACATCCACAAAAATTCCCCCTTTTATTTAACTTTGGAGACAAGTTCCCTATTGGACAAGAGTTAACCTTTTGGATATGGCCCCTGAAAAACATCAGATGACTTTTACCCACTAAATTCGAAAGAAAAAGTGATAATTTCACAATTCTGTAGAAAGGAACTTTTCATAAAGTTCCCGAACCATTTTATTAATGGTTTAAATCTTGATACCACAAAATACTACTCAAAAAATGTTTATTTTGTAATTAACATTTCTAGAGTTTATAGAAATTTCCCTTTCAGAAGACTCACTGTTTCTTTCTTATATTTACCCTAAATATATTCTGCCTCTAATTATTTCAATGATAGTAATAACTACAAACACCAGGTCCATTATGTGTGCCCCCAAAGCCACTGCATCCAACTCTTCCAATTTATTCTTAGTTCAAGCCAAAGGCTCCTCTTTCGAGAAAAAAAATGCCAGTAGTAGGAGAACCTGTTCATACTGCTGGTGTGTGGTATGACTGTATGCAACCCAGACAACTTCTGTCTAGATTTCATTTTATGTGCAAGATTACATGAGACCCCATTGTACTTTCTTTGTCGTGACTTCTTTGTCACATACTAGGGCATCTTTATAGCGCATTAATAAAGGTTACCGCCAGTAACATAAAATTTTCAAGAATATCTTCAGAGAATAAACGAGTAATAATGAGGGCTGTGCCCATAGAGAGTAATAACCTTTCTTATCAACTTACTGGTTTGAAAAACAAATTTGACATATTTAAGGCCAAAATGTACTAAATACATTCAAGGTGAACACATAATTAATTCTAGTCTTTGAACATGTTTATTTCATTATTTTTTTAAAATTGTGTATTTTTGTCAACAATAAAACTGTGAGAGTGTGTGCATGTGTACAAGAGGTTGTTTGGGGTTTGTTTTGGGTTTTATTTGCTTACTGATTAATTTATCAATTTTTAGAGCCTATTATACATGAGATCTTAGATGTATTTGACATCATCCGTGGAGAATTTTCAGAGCCTACGATTTAGAGAACAGATTTTCTGCATGTGCACGTGTGCACCAGGACCCAAGTGACTGTCCTACGTGTGCTCCACACACTCTCTGTGCAGAGTAACTAAAATGTAAGAGTCAAGAAGTTGGAAGAGATTAGTTTTGGATTTGGGCTCAGTTTCATTTTTGTTTCTGTCTTTTGTATAAAATAAAGACATGAGACAATGGCCCCACCAAACGAGAGCCCATAGTACCTTCTTTGTTATGATTTCTTTGTCAAATAGATGGAGAGTTTCAGCAAAAAGTGGGAAATGTAAAATAAAAGACAAAAGGGAATGCAAGGAGAAACACATAACATCACAGATGAAGAATCCCTTCAAAGGGCTTATCTGTCAAATGAACACAGATAAGTAAGGACAGAGTCAGTGACCTTGAGGACAGGTCAGAATTACACACACTGAAAGACAAAAAAAAAAAAGAATGAAGGAAACAGAATAGGGCATGCACAAGCTATGGGAAAATATCCAACTGTGTAACATCATGTAATTATAGTTCCAGAAAGAGTAGAGTTCAAAAAGAAAGAGGCAGAGGAATATCTAAGAAGTTAATGATGGAAATCTTATAGAATTAATAAAAGATAAACCACATGCCCAAAAGCCTAGAAAGTCCCAATAAGGATCATCTCCCAACCCCCCCCCAAAAATACCAAGCCTATATGCAAGAGAGTCCCGAAAACCAAAGGTAAAGAGAAATCCCTGAACGTATCTAAAGAAGAAAAAGAAAAAGATTAGATACAGACGAACAAAGTTAAGAGCATTTTAAGCAAATCAGAAGACACTTTTAAATTAATGAAAAACCGAAATGAAAACTTTCAACCCAGAATTCTATACTCAGCAAAAATACCTTTCAAATACATAGGCAAAATAATATAAAGACATTTTCAGAAAAACAAAAGCTGAGATAATTTAATGGCACTGCAAGAACTGTTAAAGGATGAGAAATAATATACTGTGTGGTTCCTAAAAATATAGAAGCAAAAGGAAAGAGGGGTGAGAAACGTAAGTAGACTTGTAAGATCCTTACGCCGTACCCCAAATGGCACAACATCACATAAAGGTACATACTGAGAAGTTAAAGATGTGCACTGAACAAACAATACAAAAAAAAGGTATACTTAATAATCCAATAATGGAGCAAAGTAAAACCATGAAACACTCATTTAATCTAAAAGAAGGCAAGAAAATTTGGGGAAAGGAGAACAATGTACAGATGGGACAAATGGAAAATTGGCAAGATGATAAATTTAAACTAAACCATATAAAAAATTACATCAGGGCTTCCCTGGTGGCGCAGTGGTTAAGAATCCACCTGCTAATGCAGGGGACACGGGTTCGAGCCCTGGTCCGGGAAGATCCCACATTAAAAAAAAAAAAAAAAAAAAAAAAGGAAAAAAAAAAAAAATTACATCATATGCAAAATGTCTAAACACTCCAATTAAAAAGCAGAGATTATCAGACTGAATAAAAATGATACCAGATTCAACTCTATCATATCTACAGGAGGCCACTTTAACTATAATGAATGGATTTCACTTTATAATTCTCATTTAATAAAGTGAAAAATTTGTAATTATATATAATACAAATACTAATAGAAATTGGAGTATATACATTAATATCAAAAAAGTAGACTTCAGAATAAGAATTATTTCCAGAGATGATTAAGTACTAGAACAGAAAAAGAAACAGAACCTATTAACTGCGCTATCAAATAACTTCATCTATATGACATTTACAGAACCATCAACAAACAGCAGCAGAATATATATTTTTTCAAGTGCACATGGAGTGCTCACTAAGATAAACCATATTCTGGACCCTAAAACAAATCTCTACAAATATAAAAGGACTGACAAAGGGTGGACAAAAGTATGTCTCCACTCACAACAGAATTAAGCTAAAAATAAGTATCTAGAAATCCTCAAATATTTGGAAAGTAAACTACGTATTTCCTTGTAAACCAGTAAGTCACTGAAATAATCAAGAAGCAAATTAGAAAATATTCTGGCTGAATGCACACGTGTTGCATCCCCAAGGACCGCCCTTGTTGGGAGGTTCACCGTAAGTATTGATGTAGTCATGCTCACGGCTAAGAAGCGTCACGACGGGGCTGGGAGGATGCACAGCTGGGTCCCAGGGACACACAGGTACAGTGCAGAGGACCCCCACATGCTCTCACCCTCCCGAGGGGCTCACGGCACGCTCTCTTCCCCAGCAAAGGAGATGCAGCCCTCATGTGACCCTTCTGCATCCGGAGCACATTAGAGAATGGAGCCCAGGGTTCCAATGGGGGCAGGTCACGTAGGCAGCCTCTGCCTGCCACACACCAAAATTCCAGATTTCCAGAAGGAGAGCAAGTGCTCAACAGAAGTCGTGCTGTTTGGACAAGGAGCCCAGGAACAGTGAGTTATCCTTATTAGCAAGAAAAGGGTAGCGACACCCTGAAATGCAAATCCCCAGGGGCCAGCAGGGGTCTGATTCTCTTGCAAGAAGACCTTTCTAGGGACCAGACGTCTCAGACCTGCTCTCTTGACTCTTGTAAAACATAAAAACACAAAATGTAAAAACCTGTGGGAAGCAATTAAAATAGCGGTTACTTGCAAATGTGTAGGACTAAAAGCTTATAATACAAGCCAAGAAATGTCTCAAATCAACAGTCTAATATTCCACCTTAAGAACCAAGAAAAAATAAGCAAAGGAAGCCCGAAATCGTGTTCTAGGAAGAAAATAAGAAGAACCAAGTCAGTGAAGTTAAAAACAAAATGGAATTAAAACTGTGTCCTTGTCAAGAACATTAAAATTGATAGCACACTGGAGAGACTGATCAATTAAAAACAGAGAAGTCACAAATCACCAGTATTATAAGTGAGAGAGGGAACAGCACTACAGAACCTACAGACTTCAAAAACATTAATAAAGGCTTCCCTGGTGGCGCAGTGGTTGAGAGTCTGCCTGTCAATGCAGGGCACACGGGTTCAAGCCCCGGTCTGGGAAGATCCCACATGCCGCGGAGCGACTAGGCCCGTGAGCCACAACTACTGAGCCTGCGCGTCTGGAGCCTGTGCTCCGTGACAAGAGAGGCCGCGATAGTGAGAGGCCCGCGCACCGCGATGAAGAGTGGCCCCCGCTTGCTGCAACTAGAGAAAGCCCTAGCACGGAAATGAAGACCCAACACAGCCAAATAAATAAATAAATAAATAAATAAAGCCAGAAAACATTAAAAAAAAAACATTAATAAAGAAATACTGCAAACAACTTTATTGCAAAGAATTTTATAACTTAGATAAAAGGATAAATTTCTTAAAAGACACAAACTACCAAAATTTATCCAAGAAGAAACAGATAACCTGAATAGTGCTTTATCTTTTATACAAATTTAATTTGCAGTCAGAAAGCATCCCACAAATAAAACCCCAGGCTCATATGGATTCAGTATGAATTCTACTCTACAGAAAAATAATACAAAACCACAGAAAGTTTATGAAATTGTAGAAGAAAAACACTTCCTAACTCATTTTTGAGGTCAGGATTACACTGATACCCGGATACAAAACCCAAAAAAAAAAACAAAAAACAAATGGTGTTATATGAACAGAATACAAACCAATACCCATCATGAACACAGGCACAAATATACACTGACAAAATCTTAGCAAATTGAATGTAGTGATATATGAAAGGATAAGATAGTGACCAAGTAGAATTCATTCCTAGAATGTAAGGTTGGCTCAACTTTCAAAATCATTAATGTAATTCACTAGATCAACAGCCTAAAAAGCATAATGCCATCTCAACAGATGAAAAAGACTTTCCATAAAATTCAACATCCACTTCTGATAAAAATCTCAATAAACCAAGAGACGATAGGATTTTCCTCAACCCGAAAAAAGCATCTACAAAAAACCTATATTAACATAGTTAATGATGAGTAACTGAAGCCTTTTTCCTAAAGATCAGAAACAAGGCAACTTCTGTTCACTATTGTACCTGTGTCCCACCCACTGTACTAGGACAAAATAAATAAATACTGGAGTACAGATTCTGAAGGAAGAAATAATAGTATCCTTATTTGCAGACAACACGATCATCAATATAAAAAAAAGAAGTCCCACAGAATCTATGATCCTCCCACTGTTTTGGTTGGGACAGCATGTATCTTTTCATATATTTATGACTAGTTGTAATTCTTTTTGTTTAAAGGCAAGTTTAAATCCTTTGTACATTTTTTTCTCTTAGGTTTTTTTTTTTTTTGCAATTTCACAAGGTCTTTTTAAATTAAAAATATAGTTCTTCAACTATCATTTGTATCAGAAATAATTTTCTCTTTCATTGTTTTGAATTTGTTTATTTTCTAATTTATCTATTTTTTCCTACAAGATTAAAAAACATTTCTTCGTAGTCTGATTTGTCTGCATTTTCCTTATGGCTTCTACATTATAAAAGCCTTTCCAAATCTTAGAACCCTCAGAGACAAAGTTTAAAGGAATATATTCCTCAAAGAATGCTCACCATCAGATTTCCAAGAAACACAAAGAGAAATTATTAAAAACACAAGAAAATAAGTAATACCCCAGGAGTTAAGCAAAATTAGCAAACTGCAGAATCAGGCAATCAAAGGTTACAGATGTTAAAATTATTAATTGCAGAATATAAAACGAGTACATTTATAGATTTAAACATATAAAAGAAGTTACTGTAAGTGAAATGACAGAATAAAAAATTATCAAAACCAACCAGTTTTGATGACCAGGAAAGTAAAACTAAAGACATTACATGGAATGCAGCACAGAGAGACAGAGAAGTGGGGAAAAAAGACAGTGTGCTGGTTCAGTCCCTTCTAGAAGCAGACACCCACCCAGGGGTCCAGGTACACCTGTGAGGGGTGGGAGGAGCGAGAGCAGGCAGAGAGGGCTTGGTGTGAGGCAGGGGTCTGAGGGCTGTGAGGCGAGGGGTGACGGAAGGAGGGTGGGTAGCATGAGCCTGGGACCCCAGCACAGCTCTCTGAACATCCCAGACAACAGGGCACCTGAGAAAGGTGCCTGTGAGGGGATCCTGCCCCAGGACTCCTGCTGGCGGGGAGGCAGCAAGCCAGGTGCTCTGGAGGGAAGACCTGAGTGCCCACCTCCACGGACAAGCAGAGAGGCCGCAGACAGGGAGGATACTTCAGATCCCATCACATGCAGGTGGAATTCCCCACAAAGAGAACAGGCACTGCGGGGAGGAGCAGACTTCTCAGAGAAAATGCTTGAGGACTGCTCGTAACTAACGCAGACAACACCACGACACTGAAGACTATGAAGAAGAAAAGGTCTTTCAGACACAGGGTGTAAACAGTCACCCGACCAGAATGACAAGTCCACTGATGGCCGAGTTCTGAACAGCAACAGTGAGAGTCAGAGGAAATAACACCTTCAGAATACCAATGAAAAATAAACCAGAATTCTGTAACTTTTTCAGGAAGAGAGTGTGGTAAAATGAGCGATTTTAGTCCTAAACAGACCCTCGCCACTGAAACCTCTAGGGATGTTCTTCAGGAAGAACAGGGATCCCAGAAGGAAGGCCTGCGATAACAAAGGAACAGCACAGAGAAAACCGCAAGATGTGGGAAGAGCCTGTAGAAAAAGCAGTCCTGAGTCTGACTTTTGAAGTCAGAAAACAAGAGAGCACACATCGTGTCAACAGCAGGGCACGAGTGGGTTGGAGCCGATGGGTTTCCGTCTCCCGTGGCCTCGAGGGTCTCCTTCCGGGAACCTATTCTCTCCCCTCTCGTCCACCTGGACCTGCTTCTATCGCACCTTCAGCTTTGATGAGCAGTTGCACTGGGTATAAAAGGCGGGACTCACAATGTTTCTTCCTCCATCAGCACCTTGGAAAGCACCATCCCACTGTCTTCTTCCCTCCACAGTCAGTGGTGAGACGTCAGAATCAGAAAGTGAACCACACAAGCCCACCCTGAAAACATAATTTATTGATGCATTTCTGACAAATGAGAACAAACAGCTTGAGAACTGGCGAGCCTTGTGGGATTTAGAAATCTGGAATTTTCTCCTCATGGGATTATAAACTGTGAGTAAACTTAAGTGCTAACAAGGATTCCTAAGGAACACAGTCAGCTTAGCCAAAGATAAGTGAGCCAACAAGAAGGATCTGGAAGGGCTGGTGCTGATTTCCACACACAAAAGCAGACATTCATCATTAAATCCCTTCTTATGGGAATAGCTGCAAAGCCTCTCTGCTGATACAATAGAATATTGAGCAGAGATTCAACAATACTGACGAACGTGTCTAAAAAGTGTGAAAATTATCATTTTTATAGTGAGAAAATTTTAAATGCAGGACAAAAAGTGCATCTAAAGGATGGTTTTAGCTAATAGGATACATAGTGAAAAAAGGCCAGAAGAGGTGTATGAAATGCTAGGCATACACATATGTCCAGGTCACACTCTTTCTTAGGCTGTTCAATGTTTTACACACTTTCCACACTGAGGCAGGAATATTATGCTACCATTCACACAAATGCCAAAATGTGAAACAAATGTATTTAAACCAAAGGAGGTAATAGAAAGAGCCAGAATCCCACAAGGAAGGACCGGAGAGGGGGCTCAATGCAGCCTCGTCCACATGCTTGCCACGCGGGGCCTCGTGACCCTGCTTCTGACGTCCAGCTTCATCCCCCGTCACCTCAGTCCTCCCCTCCTCCCTCCAACCCAAGCACAGCCTGAGGCTTTCACAGCCAACGTGGTGACACCACCGCATGCCTGCCCCATGGGGGCTCTCCCGGCTGAGCCACTGTTTCTCATTTTCCCCGGGACTGGGTTCCTTATTCCAGAACCCGCTGAGCAGACCCCTCTCAAACCTGCCCCTCCTCCTTCCCACCTGTGAAAATGGAAATTACAAATCTAAAAGCATTTTGATTCCACCTGATAAAAGTGAAAAGAACCTATAGGTCACAATGGAATTTGATAAAGCGTAGGAAGGAAATAATTTTAATGCACAAAGCACTTAGAATTTCAAAGATCTGGGCTGGTCCCCACCTACATCAGGAAGAGAACGTACAAGGCACATCACTCTTAGATGCAGCCAAGGTTTTGTATCTTGTCCTGACAGGAAAGCTTTTCAATTTTACTTCCACTCTTTCTTAGCTACCAGCTTTTCCCTCTTCATTCTATTAAGTATTCTGCTACTTAATATAACATACCACGCTATATGTGCTCATATCAAATTAATAGTTAAACTACTTTATCCAATTTAGAAATTAATTTTTTAAATGTGATTAAATCTTATCTAAGCATTGTACTTCCCATTTATATCATTAGTTACTTCTTCCTATTTCATTTTGGTAGTTAGAACAAATCTATTTTATATACAGAGGAAGAGTATGTGAGTGATCATGTCATTATTCATCTTTTATTATCTTTTGTTATTAGCAATTTCAGATTTAGATTTTAATTTCTTAAATCTTAGAGAAATACAATGGTTTTAGGTGAATATTCTTCCAGAATCCTGAATGTCAATTTAGAATGTTTGACCTTATTAACTATATTAACATCAAAATATAAAATACATACATTTTACTTATATTGCATCTTAAAGTTAAAATTAAAACATTTTGCAAGCTCAAATTAATTTTTTAAATCTCTCTGGATTTTAAATGGACCAATTTCTTTTTAAAATGCCACTGATTTCAATCACAAGAAATTTTAGCTGTAAATCCTGGTTCCCACTGTATTTCAAATCCTAAACACCAACTCAGATAAGTGGCTTTAGAGTTTTTCTCTCAAGTGATTACAGGAAATTCACAAAGCTTCAGTCAGCCCAGTTTCACTAACATGTCACTTCTTTGGAGAATTTAAAAATATGCCACATTTTACATCCAAATCTTGCATTATGTATTCACCAGTTATCACTGCAATGAGATGGAGAGTAAAAGTTATACAACAAAAATACTTTATTTACAAATAGATATTTAATATATAATAATAAAGGAAACTCTCCAAAAAAATCCATTCCAAATTTATTAAACTGATCTTATAATTTTAAACTGAAATTTGAAAATGTTTGTTTGAATTTGAATTTTTCAATAAGCTGAAACAAAGATACTTAGAAATACAGTTCTGAGGGAAAAGGAAAAATATTTAAAAACTTTAGTCTTCAAGAATTAATTCAGGAGAGCACCAGAATAGCAACTAACTGCTGAACAATCATCGACTAGAAGACAATGGAACTCACCAAAAAAGATACCCACATCCAAGGACAAAGGAGAAGCCGCAATGATATGGTAGGAGGGGCGCAATCACAATAAAATCAAGTCCCATGACCCCTAGGTAAGTGACTCACAAACTGAAGAACACTTATACAACAGAGGTCGACCCACTGGAGTGAAGGTTCTGAGCCCCACGTCAGGCTTCCCAACCTGGGGGTCTGGCAACGGGAGGAGGAATTCCTAGAGAACCAGACTTTGAAAGCTAGCGGGATTTGATTGCAGGACTTCGACAGGACTGGGGGAAACAGAGACTACACTCTTGGAGGGCACACACAAAGTAGTGTGCACATCGGGACCCGGGGGAAGGAGCAGTGATCCCATAGGAGACTGAACGAGACCTACCTGCTAGTGTTGGAGTGTCTCCTGCAGAGGCGGGGGGTGGCTGTGGCTCACCATGGGGACAAGGACACTGGCAGCAGAAGTTCTGGGAAGTAAACTTCCCAGAGGGCTCTCTTGGCGTGAGCCCTCCCAGAGTCCACCATTAGCCCCACCAAAGAACAGGGTAGGCTCCAGTGCTGGGTCGCCTCAGGCCAAACAACCAACAGGGAGGGAACCCAGCCCCACCCATCAGCAGACAAGTGGATTAAAGTTTTACTGAGCTCTGCCCACCAGAGCAACACCCAGCTCTACCCACCACCAGTCCCTCCCATCAGGAAGCTTGCACAAGCCTCTTAGATAGCCTCATCCACCAGAGGGCAGACAGCAGAAGCAAGAAGAACTACAATCCCACAGCCTGTGGAACAAAAACCACATTCACAGAAAGATAGACAAGATGAAAAGGCAGAGAGCTATGTACCAGAGAAAGGAACAAGATAAAACCCCAGAAAAACAACTAAATGAAGTGGAGATAGGAAACCTTCCAGAAAAAGAATTCAGAATAATGATAGTGAAGATGATCCAGGACCTCGGAAAAAGAATGGAGGCAAAAATCGCGAAGATGCAAGAAATGTTTAACAAAGACCTAGAAGAATTGAAGAACAAACAAACAGAGATGAACAATACAATAACTGAAATGAAAAATACACTAGAAGGAATCAATAGCAGAATAACTGAGGCAGAAGAACGGATAAGTGACCTGGAAGACAGAATGGTGGAATTCACTGCAGTGGAACAGAATAAAGGAAAGAGAAAGAAAAGAAATGAAGACAGCCTAAGAGACCTCTGGGACAACATTAAACGCAACAACATTCACATTATAGGGGTCCCAGAAGGAGAAGAGAGAGAGAAAGGACCCGAGAAAATATTTGAAGAGATTATAGTCGAAAACTTCTCTAACATGGGAAAGGAAATAGCCACCCAAGTCCAGCAAGTGCAGAGAGTCCCATACAAGATAAATCCAAGGAGAAACACGCCGAGACACATAGTAATCAAACTGACAAAAATTAAAGACAAAGAAAAATTATTAAAAGCAACAAGGGACAAACGACAAATAACATACAAGGGAACTCCCATAATGTTAACAGCTGATTTCTCAGCAGAAACTCTACAAGCCAGAAGGAGTGGGACGATATATTTAAAGTGATGAAGGAGAAGAACTTGTAACTAAGATTACTCTACCTAGCAAGGACCTCATTCAGATTTGATGGAGAAAGCAAAAGCTTTACAGACAAGCAAAAGCTAAGAGAATTCAGCACCACCAAACCAGCTCTATAACAAATGCTAAAGGAACTTTTCTAAGTAGGAAACACAAGAGAAGAAAAGGACCTACAAAAACAAACCCCAAACAATTAAGAAAATGGTAATAGGAACAAACATATCGAAAACTACCTTAAATGTGAACGGATTAAATGCTCCAACCAAAAGACACAGTCTCGCTAAATGGATACAAAAACAAGACCCATGTATATGCTGTCTACAAGAGACCCACTTCAGACCTAGGGACACATACAGACTGAAAGTGAGGGGATGGAAACAGATATTCCATGAAAATGGAAATCAAAAGAAAGCTGGAGTAGCAATACTCATATCACATAAAATAGACTTTAAAATAAAGAATGTTACAAGAGACAAAGAAGGACACTACATAATGATCAAGGGATCAATCCAAGAAGAGGATATAACAATTATAAATATATATGCACACAACATAGGAGCACCTCAATACATAAGGTAAATGCTAACAGCTATAAAAGAGGAAATCGACAGTAACACAATAATAGTGGGGGACTTTAACACCTCAATTACACCAATGGACAGATCATCCAACCAGAAAATTAATAAGGAAACACAAGCTTTAAATGACACAATAGACCAGATATATTTAATTGATATTTATAGGATATTTCATCTGAAAAGAGCAGATTACACTTTCTTCTCAAGTGCACATGGAACATTCTCCAGGATAGATCATATCCTGGGTCACTAATCTAGCCTTGGTAAATTTAAGAAAACTGAAATCATATCAAGCGGTTTTTCCAAACACAACATTATGAGATTAGAAATCAATTACAGGAAAAAAACATAAAAAACACAAACACATGGAGGCTAAACAATACATTACTAAATAACCAAGAGATCACTGAAGAAATCAAAGAGGAAATCAAAAAATACCTAGAGACAAATGACAATGAAAACATGATGATCCAAAACCTATGGGATGCAGCAAAAGCAGTTCTAAGAGGGAAGTTTATAGTAATGCAATCCTACCTCAAGAAACAAGAAAAATCTCAAATAAACAATCTAACCTTACACCTAAAGGAACTAGAGAAAGAAGAACAAACAAAACCCAAAGTTAGTAGAAGGAAAGAAAACATAAAGATCAGAGCAGAAATAAATGAAATAGAAAGAAAACAAGAGCAAAATATCAGTGAGACTAAAAGCTGGTTCTTTGAGAAGATAAACAAAATTGATAAACCTTTAGCCAGACTCACCAAGAAAAAGACAGAGAGGACTCAAATTAATAGAATTAGAAATAAAAAAGGAGAAGTTACAACAGACACTGCAGAAATACAAAGGATCATAAGAGACTACTACAAGCAACTCTATGCCAGTAAAATGGACAACCTGGAAGAAATGGACAAATTCTTAGACAGGTGTAACTTTCCAAGACTGAACCAGGAAGAAATAGAAAATATGAACAGACCAATCACAAGTAATGAAACTGAAACTGTGATTAAAAACAAAAGTCCAGGACCAGATGTCTTCACAGGTGAATTCTATCAAACATTTAGAGAACAGCTAACACCCATCCTTCTCAAACTCTTCCAAAAAATTGCAGAGGAAGGAACACTCCCAAACTCATTCTATGAGACCACCATCACCCTGATACCAAAACCAGACAAAGATACTACAAAAAAAGAAAATTACAGACCAATATCACTGATGAATATAGATGCAAAAATCCTCAACAAAATACTAGCAAACAGAATCCAACAACACATTAAAAGGATCATAGACCATGATAAAGTGGGATTTATCCCAGGAATGCAAGAATTCTTCAATATACGCGTATCATTCAGTGTGATAAACCATATCAACAAATTGAAGAATAAAAACCATATGATCATCTCAATAGATGCAGAAAAAGCTTTTGACAGAATTCAAAACCCATTTATGATAAAAACCCTCCAGAAACTGGGCATAGAGGGAACCTACCTCAACATAATAAAGGCCATACACGACAAACCCACAGCAAACATCATTCTCAGTGGTGAAAACCTGAAACCATTTCCTCTAAGATCAGGAACAAGACAAGGATGTCCACTCTTGCCACTAATATTCAACATAGTTTTGCAAGAAACTATGTAAATAGTGCTGTCAGGTATTGCTTCTTCTTTGGAAGAAGAAAAAGAAATAAAAGGAATACAAACTGAAAAAGAAGAAGGAAAACTGTCACTATTTGCAGATGACATGATACTATACATAGAGAATCCAAAAGATGCCACCAGAAAACTACTAGAGCTAATCAATGAATTTGGTAAAGTTGCAGGATACAAAATTAATGCACAGAAATCTCTTGCATTCCTATGCAGTAACAATGAAAGATCAGAAAGAGAAATTAAGGAAATGATCCCATTCACCATTGCAACAAAAAGAATAAAATACCTAAGAATAAACCTACCTAAGGAGATAAAAGACCTCTACTCAGAAAACTTTAAGACACTGATGAAAGAAATCAAGGATGACACAAACAGATGGAGAGATATACCATGTTCTTGGATTGGAAGAATCAATATTGTGAAAATGACTATACTACCCAAAGCAATCTACAGATTCAATGCAATCCCTATCAAATTACCAATGGCATTTTTTACAGAACTAGAACAAAAAATCTTAAAATTTGTATGGAGACACGAAAGACCCCAGATAGCCAAAGCAGTCTTGAGGGAAAAAAACTGAGCGGGAGGAATCAGACTCCCTGACTTCAGATTATACTACAAAGCTACAGTAATCAACACAGTATGGTACTGGCACAACAAAGAAATATAGATCAGTGGAACAGGATAGAAAGCCCAGAGATAAACCCACAGACCTATGGTCAACTAATCTATGACAAAGGAGGCAAGGATATACAATGGAGAAAAGACAGTCTCTTCAATAAGTGGTGCTGGAAAAACTGGACAGCTACATGTAAAAGAATGAAATTAGAACACTCCCTAGCACCATACACAAAAATATACTCAAAATGGATTAAAGACCTAAAAGTAAGACCAGACTCTATAAAACTCTTAGAGGAAAACATAGGAAGAACACTCTTTGACATAAATCACAGCAAGATCTTTTTTGACCCACCTCCTAGAGAAATGAAATAGAAACAAAAATAAACAAATGGGACCTAATGAAACTTAAAAGCTTTTGCACAGCAAAGGAAACTATAAACAAGATGAAAAGACAACTCTCAGAATGGGAGAAAATATTTGCAAATGAATCAATGGACAAAGGATTAATCTCTAAAATATATAAACAGCTAATGCAGCTCAATATTAAAAAAAACAAACAACCCAATCAAGAAATGGGCAGAAGACCTAAATAGGCATCTCTCCAAAGAAGACATACAGATGGCCAAGAGGCACATGAAAAGCTGCTCAACGTCATTAATTATTAAAGAAATGCAAATCAAAACTACAATGAGGTATCACCTCACACTGTTCAGAATGACCATCATCAAAAAATCTACAAACAGTAAATGCTGGAGAGGGTGTGGAGAAAAGGGAACCCTCTTGCAGTGTTGGTGGGAATGTAAATTGATACAGCCACTATGGAGAACAGTATGGAGGTTCCTTAAAAAACTAAAAATAGAATACCAATATGACCCAGCAATCCCACTACTGGGCATATACCCTGAGAAAACCATAATTCAAAAAGACACATGCACTCCAATGTTCATTGCAGCACTATTTATAATAGCCAGGTCATGGAAGCAACCTAAGTGTCCATCGACAGACAAATGGATAAAGAAGATGTGGTACATATACGCAATGGAATATTACTCAGCCATAAAAAGAAACGAAATTGAGTTCTTTGTAGAGATGTGGATGGACCTAGAGACTGTCATACTGAGTGAAGTAAGTCAGAAAGAGAAAAACAAATATCATATATTAACGCATATTTGTGGAATCTAGAAACATGGTACAGATGAACCGGTTTGCAAGGCAGAAATAGAGACACAAATATAGAGAACAAACATACGGACACCAAGGAGGGAAAGCGGGGGCAGGGTGGTGGTGGTGTTGGGATGAATTGGGAGATTGGGATTGACTTATATATACTAATATGTATAATATAGATAACTAATAAGAGCAGATGATTTTTCCAAATGTGCTATAACATATACACACACACATGCACGCACACACTGTCTCCTGTTTGTAATCAATTACATCCCACCTGGATCTTTTGTTATTAATCCCCCTCAAAAAAAAGAATTAATTGATAGTCATTATTCTAGAGATATGAGTATCCTCCCTATTTTTCTCCCGACCTTACAGGTGAGTCACAGAGAAGTTGGCACCTGCTCACCGTCGCACAGAGTCACCTGAGAGCATCCAGGCCCCAGACTCTGGGGTCACAGAGCCAGGGTACAACCGGGCAGCTGATGGTCCAGGCAGCCTCCCGAGACACCAAGCTGAGCACTTATAATTAACACACACGATATTCTCTGAAGGTCGTGTCTCTCTCCCTCACAACAGCCATAAACATCTGCGATCATGTTTTCCGTGTGTCACTCTTCCTGTGCACACAGCCACAGCCGTACCCCCAGCAACAAGCAGCAGTCACCACTCGGGGCAGGAAGGAAGCACTTGTCGCCCGCCACCCGTGCCCCCCTGCCCCGCCCCAAAGCCTGCGCTTCCAGAATCTACCTCCTCTAGTGGTCATGGGAGCGGGAGCTGGGGGATGCTCGCCGGCATGCACCTTGTGTCTGGACCCCTTCTGTCCCGCTTTGTCCTCTCAGCTCCCAACACAGCTCCTAACAGGTGCTCAGACTTTGCTCTGTTAATGATGTACACGCATAAATGGTGTGCACGCAGGTGCAGGTATGAACACATCTGTAACCACAAAGCACTTTTCCAAATGACATTTAATTTTACCTTCATAAAGTCCTGACCCCTTCAGGAAAAGCCTCAAGGCTGTGAAAAAGGCCAGCTTGGCGCCACTTCTCCTGGCTGCCCTCCCCGGCAGGAAGGTAGTGAAACCTCTGGCGTTTCTAATGCCACAAATGCAGAAGCTGCTATTTGTCTACCTTGTCAAACAAGCCATGACAGCCTGGATCTATCACCAAGATGACAGGACTAGCACTGCCTATGTCGAGCCCACACACCTTCCCCAAAGCACTGCTGCCGCCTCATGGGGTCCGAGTGTCCCCAGGTTTACAGTTGAGGAGTAATTTCATGCTCCTCAGCACGTAACAAAAACTTAAGATAATTATAATGTGAAGAGTCAACTAATGGAGCCATTTGGTAAAGTATAATTATCTGAAGAGAAATCATTAAGGATAATATTCAGCAGGATAGAGATGAGAAGAGAATACGGTATATTTTACCATTAACAGTTATGCTGATTTGTAAAATTGATATCAAAATGCAGCTACTATAAAAATATAAAGGCACAATTTTATTCAAACCCGAAATAGCTAATCAGGGATTCCCTGATGGCACACTGGTTAAGAATCCACCTGCCGATGCAGGGGACACGGGTTCGAGCCCTGATCCAGGAAGCAGCTAAGCCTGTGCGCCACAACTACTGAGCCTGCGCTCTAGAGCCCACAAGCCACAACTACTGAGCCCCCGTGCCACAACTACTGAAGCCCGCGCGCCTAGAACCTGTGCTCTGCAACAAGAGAAGCCACCGCAATGCCCATGCGCAGCAACGAAGACCCAATGCAGCCTAAAATAAATAAATAAATTTACAAAATAGCTAATCATAGATATAAATTCTCAGTACAAGAGCCAGAAACAGAACTTCCTCCCTCTTACAGCATGACATACCATTAATTCAGATAAATACTTACGATTCAACAGTGCGTATCAGCTGTTACTTACCAGGCATGTAATTTATTCACCCAGTCCTGCGTCTCTTTCTGAAAGAAAGGGGAACTTCCCCCCTCACTCACAAGCAGCCTCACTGGCAAAGCTGCAATCATGCCCTTTCCAAAGGCAATCATTGACTTAGACTGGTCCATATTTACACCTGAGGGTGGGATGAGGCCCATAAGGCATACGGGCACCAGATACCCAGACAAACGTGGGTTCTGAAGGCAAGAGAGAAGGGGCGCGGCTGTGACTGGGAATGAGCAGGGCTGATGGAGGCTGGGACAGAGGCCAGGGATGGGGTCAACGTCCAGGGAGAGACGAGAGCGTGAGCAAAGGCTCTGAGGCGGCCTCGAGGGCACGAGCACATCAGACAGAGACATGAGCTGGCTGGGTGGTGCTGCCGTTGTCTGACATATAAACACAGAGAGAGAGAGCGGGGTTTCGGGATTAAGATTAGGCGGAGGATCTTGGAAGTGTTAACTGAACAGCCAAGCGGGGCTCACCGAAGCACCGTGTTGGGCATCAGTGGGTTAACCAGAGGCAGGTGAGGCCACCTGGAAACATACAGCGAGAAAAGAACCTACAGCAGAAGGTCTGTACACCGCACTCTGAAAGGCAGAGCAGAGGACCAGGTCCCCAAAGAGCCGGAGACGGAAGGAGGAAAAGCAGAGGGTCGGGGAGGGAGGCGTGCCAGGTGAGCCGTCAGCAGCTCAAACCCCTTGGAGGTGAAGCCAGAGGGGGCAGCAGGTCTGGGGACACGGCGGCCTGGGTGTCGCAGGGACAGAGGTGAAGATGGTCAGCTGGGGGCAGGGACCACGAAGGGACAGCTCCCAGGGCAACACACTCAGGAGGGAAAGAGTCAGGGAGGTGGGTTCAGCTCCCCTTCCACCTCTTGGATTCTGACTTAGCAAGGGAAGCTGGTCTCCCTTTAAAGAAGACCCGACGGCCACCGCACTTAGTTTCTGAAAGTCGTGTCATGCAAAATGTGTGCGAACGTTGTCAAATGTGACATTTATTGTCAATAGAAAGTGTTGTAATTCCTGATAGGAATAATTGGCAGTTATGTCACACTTTATAAATACAGATTATTCTCCTAAACACTAGCTCAATGAACAAAAATGTCCTAATGTAGAATCTGGGTGCATCCATGTGGTTATATTCTTACTGATATTAATTCATAAAACAGACAATAAAATATACACCTGCTGAGAGCATTCACATTCATTCTAGAAATGGAATTGGATTCTTACAATGATTTGTCATTCAAACTACTTCGATTAAAATACAAATAATTACAGTTACTTCTCTTTTAGTCAACGCTTAAATGCAATTACCACTCACTGGAAGGGGAGGGGAGTCAGCCTTCAACTAAAATCAGCACGAGAAATAAAATAGTATGAATGCTAATAACACCATGAGATTTACAATACTGAACCTTACCATTTATATGATCGTATTTATAATAGTACAATTCAGCGCCATAGTACAATGGTATTCATCCAAATTTCAAATGAATTTTGGTGCCTATCAAAACTAGAATTGCTGTCAAATGTCAACAGTTTAGAGTCAGCTTTATTCACTCAGAATAATAAGTGTGACTGTAAATAACCTGCAGCCAGTGTTGAGTGCAAAGCGCCGAGACTCAGCCGCTCTGGAAACTCTCACAAGGTCATCGCCGGTGCCAGGGCTCCACGGCAGGTCAGCTCGGCGCCCACACGTAACTGGCCTTTTCTAACTGTTTCCAACAGGGCCTGCTGAGCGGTCCACTAAGCAAGCTAAGAGGCACATTCACTTTTTAAAAGTCCTACTTCCTTGCTCAATTAAAACATAGCTAGTTAACAATATTTATGGATGTAAAACTACAGCCTCCGTAGAAAACAGAAACTGTCTCACCAATAATTTCAATTGAGAAATCACAACAGCATAATATTCGCCACACTTTTTCAACAGCCTTGAAGATGAAACGCAAGAGAGGAAGGAGGTGAGGCTGCAGGGAGGCCGGAGGGCGGGCGTCCAGGGCGCCGAGCCTCCGCTGCTCAGCGCAGGATGAGTGGGGACCTCGGTGGCCTGGGGGAAACTGACATCCAGTGTTCCCTGAAAACAAGCCCAAAGCTCTCCAAAGGTACAATCTGAATGACAACATGCAGTAACCAGCTGATACTAAGGAAAAGCACACGCCAGTCAAAACACAAATACTTTTTTCCACGAAATTCGCATGCACTTTTCCCCCAAAAGCATTTCTTGAACCTGCCTTGGTACATTGCAAAAAATACAGGTAGATTCTAATTAGCGAGTTTCTGAGGATGTCGGAATCAGGTCTGAAGTGACTCAGAACCCAGACCACAGGTTCTTCGCGCGAGGGGGAGGCAGGGGACACACGGTTCCCCGTCCCCGTCCCGCCTGGAGCAGCCACCCATCACCCGTGTCCACGTGCCTCAGAGCGAGTGTCTGCTCCGAGAAGGACAGCGCGGGGGCCTGGGGTACAGAGCCGGACCTCACGTGCCCGACGCCACCTGCTTCCTGTGGTGGCCGGCGAGCTGCTCTCATAATTCTGCAGCTGGGGTACCCGTGTGACAGAGAGGGAACCGGGCTATAAACTCACTGACACGAGCTCCCTCCCTCCACCCAGCGATAAAGCAGCTCGACGTCTCCGTCTGCCACTCACTCCCTTGACCGAACTCACATCAGTGCTGCCCTCTTGTCACCCTTCGTAAGTGTGTCTCCTGGGACATCTAGGGACATGGAACTAAATGAACGTTGAAATTTAAAAAGCCACAATTTATGTTTATGTAGCTATACAGACATGTAGATATAAAAGGTCGCTGTTCTACACATGTTTGGTGAAATATGGCAATTTTTACATCTGGTATTTTCAATAAATAAGCATACTTTTTAAACTTGGATCTTGGAAACCTATCCAAGATAGGAAACCTATCTCCTGGTAAAATCAGGTAATTCCCCATCTTAAAATATGTGAATCTTGCTTATGACATCATAGAGATCATCAGAAATTCTACACTTGAAATCAAAGATGAGTCAGCAAGGATGAGAAACACGTGACAAAAGCCTAGAACAAACGGACATCCTTCCCCAGAGGTTACCTGTTTCCTTTAGCTCCCGCGATAACTCACATCTCTAACTAGATGACGAAGCGGTGACATTCCTAGATGCACACTTTAAATGACCTGACATGCTCTCACCTTCCAGTCGCCAAGCTCACCGTAAGAACTCACATATGACTGGCTCTCCCAGGCTTCCAGCCCCTCGACTGAAGCAGTGATGTTAATTAAAAACAGAAAATTGCGTTCAGCACAAACCAACAGCAGTGTTTGAACAGGAAAGCAGGACACCTTTACACACTGCACTGGCGGTTCTCCACCCAGGGGTTTAACCACAGGGACACAGGAGACTCAGGGACACAGGTATATGAACTGGCTCAACTTAGGGAATACATGTAACAGGGTACGGCTACCTAAAACGAAAGAGAAAAAGAAGTTCCAATCCTGAGCAAGAGACATTCAAATGTGGCCAAATTCTCATGATTCAAACCAGCAGTCATAAAGAACATGTTGTTTTTCTGACTTCAAAAAAAAATGTTTACAACTAGAAATATAATGGGTTTGAAACGACTTTCTTGTATGTCATCATTTTTCTAATTAGAAGCACTAACTTCTCCTTCTTAACTGAAATGATTAAATAACTATGTAAACTCAATGATGTTATGGACAGTTACGGATAAGAAAAGCAGCAAATCTGCATGCTTGTCTAGACTCCGAGGATTCAAGTGAAAAATTTATGGCCATCAGAGGTCCACAGTGCAAAGATGTTTAGTGCCATTTTCCAGCCAAGGTTCCAGCCATGATTGTGAGCTATGAATGTTCCTGTTTTAAAAGACACATGTGTAGACAGAACAGTTAACAGATTTGTTATAAATGAGCAAGAATCTGAGCTCTGCTGTAGGCTGGAGCACGCAGCATCTGAGCACACCTGATTACTTAGGACACCAGAGGGACCATTCCTGGTATTACGGGATCCGTGTTACTGTTCCAACACTTGTCCTTTGGTGCTGACATAACTTCCTGGCTGGAACACAATCATGGTTGGAACCTTGGCTAGAAAATGGCCCTAAACATCTTTGCACTGTGGACCTCTGATGGCCATAAATTTTTCACTTGAATCCTTGGAATCTAGACAAGCATGCAGGTTTGCTGCTTTTCTTATCAGTAACTGTCCATAACATCATTGAGTTTACATAGTTATTTAATCATTTCAGTTAAGAAGGAGAACTTAGTGCTTCTAATTAGAAAAATGATGACATACAAGAAAGTCGTTTCAAACCCAGTATGAGGCACATAGGATGCATCTTATAATCAAGGTTCTTATTACAAATAAGCACTAATTACAGCCTCAGCAAATGGGGTATGGAGCCCCTTTCTGAGCCCCCAATTTAGTATCTTAATGGAGTCAACATTTAGCACCCTGGAGAGTACTTATTTGAGAACCTGCAGTTGACATATTTTTTAAAAACTTAAGTTATTGCCAATAACTCGTCCACGGGGTCAATTATGCAGTATTATCAATCCACTTGGTTCTTCCACTATAATTACGGTGGTTACACACAGGACGGCTGCAAGAACACCTCAAGCAGATGCGCAGCTCCTAACCAGCGAGCGCATGGCCGCAAGACTCCAGGCAGTGACAGAACTCCCAGCCTCTTTCTTAAGCAGTTGACTTCCGATTACCCCAAGCACGTCTTCCCGATTTAAGGAAAACTACTCCGTGACAAAGTACTTTACACAATCAGCACGGAACTTCACATGAAATTTAATTTCAAGATTTTGTGGAAACACCCCAGAATTGTATAACTTGATGGAAGAAGCAACTGTCTCTACATAAGCTTTTTTTCTTTTTTTTTTAAGAAAATCATACAGTCATTAGTACTGCCCTGGTTTAGGAGCATCCTGACACAGGAATTTATAAAAGCCTTCAACCCATAGTCTCCGAAACATTTCTCGGTTATCCTGAAAAGGACTGCTAGACACACGCCGGTTTTTATTGTCGCTCCCGGGCTTAGGGAGTCTGTGAGGACAAACCCGAAGGGAGGCGGTTCCAGCCGGATTAGTCAATCAGTCGGGGAGCCTCGGCTGCGGTTCCTAAACTGTTTCCAGAACACTCGGTTATGCTAGGGGTGGCGACGCGAAGTCTTCCAAGAACTTTTCGTTTTTGACTGAGCCGCATTTCTGTTTTCCCCCAACAGTTAAGTTATTTAGAAGTAAGAGGGTGGAGGGGAGTCGTCTGGGGCAGGGATAAGAAGCGATGTCACACAGACACGCACGCACGAATCGGTATCACGAACTGGGCGTCCAGAGCTGAGCTGTCCCCTAAGCAGCGGGGCGCTCGGCCGGGGGGGACCCCAGCACCGGGCAGAGGCCCCCCCAAGACGGAGAGGAGCTCAGGAGGACGCCCGCCGCGGCCCCCGAGGCCAGGAGCCGCTCGCAGGGAGACAGGAGAGGCGAACCCCCAACCCCCAACCCTGGAGAACCTGGTTCCCACGGGCCACGGAGCCGCTGCACCTTCACGACGGGGAAAGGCAGACCCTACAAATTTCCGTCTGGGATGCTGGGCCGGGAGGACGGAGGGTCAGGGGGTCTGCGCCCGCCCGCCCGCCCGCACGAGCCGCCCCGGGAGATGGAGATGGGGACGCAAGAGGGAAGGGGGCGCCGGGTGAGGAGGGGGCGGAGGATGAGGAGGGGGCGCGGGGAGGGAAGACGGGGCGCGGAGGAGAGACAGGGGCGCTGGGAAGGGGAGGGCCTGGAGGGAGAAAGGGGTGCAGAGGGGAAGGGGGCGCAGGGAGAGGAGGGTCGCGCGCAGAAAAGACGGCCGGGAGGGCCGGCACTCACCCTCGCGGGCACTAGCAGGCGGCCGGGGCGCCCGCGGGGGGCAGCCGGGGGGAAGGGTCCCTCGGCGCTCATCGTCGCCCACTCGGCGGGACCAGCGCTCCGGGCCGCGCGAGCTCAGCGCCGAGGCCCCGCGCGAGCCTCCTAGGGCCCCGCGGGCGCCACGTCCGCGCCCCTCTGCGCTCCGGCGCCGCTCGGGCTCGGCTCGGGCTCCGCGGGCAGCGGCGGGAGGAGCCGAGCACCGCCCACCGCCCGTGAGCACCGCCCACCGCCCTGAGCGCCGCCCACCGCCCGTGACCACCGCCCACCGCCCGTGAGCACCGCCCACCGTCCTGAGCGCCGCCCACCGCCCGTGACCACCGCCCACCGCCCTGAGCACCGCCCACCGTCCTGAGCGCCGCCCACCGCCCTGAGCACCGCCCACCGCCCGTGACCGCCGCCCACGCGACCCGCCGGGAGAGGAGGGGCGCGCGGCTGCCGAGGGGCGGGACGCGTCCCGGGCTGCGGCGCTCCGGGGGAGAGCGGGAGAGATGATACCCTCTGGGGGCTGCCGCTCCCCCGGGCCGGGGTCGAGCGCTCCTCCCGCTCGGCGGTACCTCCCCGCCCCTGCTCCCCGGTGGATCTGACCTAGGGCGTCCCCCCCGTCCGCAGTCGGGTGCCTCCGGGCCTTCCCCGCCCTCGGAGGGTCGCAGGGCAGCTGCCTGCCGGGTCCCTGGGGACCCCTCCGCCGGGGTCTCCCCGTCACGGGGAGCTGGTGCTGGACCCTGGGGACTGTCCAGAAGAGGAAAGGACGCCTCTCGCGCCCGCGCGCCCCACCCGCGCCCCGGGCTGGCGGCTCGGCGGCGCCCGTGTCCTCGCTGCGGACCCGGGGACGCCCCGGGGCGCGGGGCTGGGCGCACCTCCGGGCAGTGGGGCAGCAGCCGGTCGGCGAGTCCCTTCCTCTCTCAGGACAGTATCGGGCTGCGTAGACTCAAGTCATCCTCGTTCAAGCGTAAATGAAAGTTTGGCATAAATCTCAGGAAAACACACCCCCCCCCAAGCTACCAACCTTTACGAAGGGCGTGGGTTTTCCTCCCTTTCCACATCCCGCGTCTCCGGGTCCCGCAAACTCTCAGGGGCGCAGACGCGCGCGGCCTTTCATCTGCGGAAGCCCGTTCGCTGTCCTTCCGAGGCGGGAAAGCGCGAAGGCCGAGGTGGCAGCACCGGCGTGACCCGTCTCTGCGAGTGGGACGCCTGACGCATGGCGGGCAAGTGGCGGTGGAACAGACACGAGAGACGTTGCTCCTTCTGACGGCAACCTGGTTTTTTCGCGCTTTATCGGGAAATAATGGATGGATAACAGTGTGTAAATTTAAGGTGTACAGAGTGTTGACTTGATCCACTTATACCGCCGTGTGATTACCACCCTCGGTTAGCTGACCTTCACCAGGTCACATAATTACCATTTCTTTTCAGAAGTGGGAAAATATTCAGAGCAACTTTCAAGTGTATAATACAGTCTTGATAACTATAATCACCATGCCATACATTAGACCCCCAGAATGTATTCATCTTATAACTGGACAGTTTGTACCCTCTGATCAACATCTTTGCAGACCCCAACTCCCCAGCCCCTGGTACCCACCCACCTACTCTGTTTCTCTGCGTTGGGCTTTCTTAGATTCCATATTTAAGTGAGATCATACAGCATGTGCCTTCCTCTGACTTAACGGAATGCCCTCAAAGTCCATCCATGTGGTTGCAAAACGGCAAGATTTCCTCTTTCTGGTGGCTGAATAATATTCATTATATGTACATATAATATACATACATATACACATAGGCACATATATATCACATATATACATATATATCTGACATATATCACAATACATATACATACACACAGGCACACACCCCCACGTCTTCCTTATCCATTCATCCGTTGCTGGACACTTGGGTTGTTTCCATGTCTTGGCTATTGTGAATAATGTTGCAATAAACACGGGAGTTCATATACCTTTTCAATACCCTGTTTTCCTTTGGTTATACACCCAGAAGTGGGATTGCTGGGTATAATAATAATTTTATTTATTTTTCGAGGTACTTCCATACTGCTTTCTCCATCTTCCTATGAGCAGAAAACTAGTGTGTGTTTTTTTGTTTTTTTTTTTTTAAATTGAGGGTTTTTTTTAAAATTTATTTTATTTATTTATCTTTGGCTGTGTCAGGTCTTCGTTGCAGGGTGTGGGCTTTCTCTAGCTGCGGCGAGCAGGGATACTCTTCATTGTGGCGTGCAGGCTTCTCATTGCGGTGGCCTCTCTTGTTGTGGAGCACGGGTTCTAGGTGTGCGGGCTTCAGTAGTTGCAGGACCTGGGCTCAGTAGTTGTGGCTTGCGTGCTCTAGAGCGCAGGCTCAGTAGTTGTGGCGCACGGGCTTAGTTGCTCCGTGGCATGTGGGATCTTCCCGGACCAGGGCTCGAACCCGTGTCCCCTGCATTGGCAGGTGGATTCTTAACCACTGTGCCACCAGGGAAGCTCCTTGTGTGTGTTTTTAAAACCATATTTACTACAAAAGAAGTGTGTTTGCATACGCCATAATTTCTCGATGTTGTCTAAACTAGAAATTCACTAAAGAATAAAAAAAACTAATAATTATTTAAGAAAAAGAGCATCACATGATCATTACCATATTTCTATTTTTAAACCTGATATTCATATGAATTACAACTAAAACTCACAAGAACTACATTGTAGAGCAGGTATCACTTTTTCCCAGTCTTCAGATAATAAATTTTACTGCTAAATTAATATTGTTTAGGAAATTTGTTAATATTTGTGTGCTAAGGAGTTGAAGTGAGTACTATTTTTGAGCTTTTTTGGAAAAAGTGACATTTCACTTTAAAAAGGATGGTGTGACATAATCGACACTAATATGCTACTCAAAGAACGGGAAGGGAAGGAGGGAGGGAGGGAGGAAGGGAAGAGAAGAAGGAGAAAGGAGAGAAAGATTCCACAGCAGTGGAGGGGGATTCCTGTAGGAAACCTCGCCCAGGGGAGCCATGGCTGTTGGGGGCCCTTGAGAATCGGCCCATCCTCGGAGGACTGAGAAACTGACCAGGGCTATAGCACCAGGGTCCTGGGGCCTGTGCAACTGCAGGATAACGCAAGGGCTCTTAAGTCACGGTCCAAGAGTGGGTTTTAGGCAGGTGATCAGTGAATGCCTATAACTGTATGTAAATATTTATATCTTTTACCGCTTTTTTTTTTTTAAGATTATAGGCACAGAGCCACCTAGTTCCTAATGTGTTACCTAACACTCTTTTTTTTTTTTTTTTTTTTTTTAATAAATTTATTTATTTATTTTTGGCTGTGTTGGGTCCTCGTTTCTGTGCGAGGGCTTTTTCCAGTTGCGGCAAGCGGGGGCCACTCCTCATCGCGGTGCGCGGGCCCCTCACTGTCGCGGCCTCTCTTGTTGCAGAGCACAGGCTCCAGACGCGCAGGCTCAGTAGTTGTGGCTCACGGACCTAGTTGCTCCGCGGCATGTGGGATCTTCCCAGACCAGGGCTCGAACCCGTGTCCCCTGCATTGGCAGGCAGACTCCCAACCACCGCGCCACCAGGGAAGCCCCCTTTTACCGCTTTTAATAGTCAATATTTTTTTCAATCATTCACACATTCAACAACAATTGATTGCTGACCGATGTCTAGATGCCTTAGTAGATATTGGGGATGTGATGAATGTAAGACCACCAGGTCCTCACGGAGCTCAGAGTCTAGTGGGTCACGGACATAAAATTACTGCCTCCCTTATTTGAGGGATTACAGACATTTTATTACCCATGTAATAAAAATGTCCTTCCCAAATCAGGTTCTTAGCTAACGTGTTAAATATCTTTGAGAATGTATGAGTGAACTCAAAACTGATTATGTCACCGTATCCTTACCTGAGTAAGAATATTTGGAGAAGATATTAAATATATCGAGTAGGCATTGTAATATTCAAATATGTACCTGAATTTTTAGAATGGTCTCCAAATAGAAATAAACCATGAATATATTTAGTTTTGACTCATAACCAAGTCCCAAGTCTTATCTTCAATTATATAAGTGTACAGAGGCTCTGAGGAGAGAATTCGTTTCTGAACACAAAGATACTTTGATTCTCATAGGCTTAAGAAAAATGAATAGAAATTTGAGCAACATGATACGATTCTCCTCAACTTCTGCTGTGACAAAAACAATTATGAGGCTAGTTTCTCATTTAATACTTTCTTTTTCTTAATAAGTACATTAGAAATGTACAAAGTGTATGAATTTTGAAAAGTTTGAACTTCTGATTTATTTACTTTTTCTTGCAGAAAATTGCTTGCAATCTACAGGTTTTGTTTTTTTTTTTTTTTTATAAGAAAGTGCTTTAGTAAAACACCCACCTACAACCAAGAATATGGGATTCTTTTGTTTCATAGTTTAATAAGATAATCATTCAGTTACCTCCTTCCTTATTTATTAAAAAATATGCGCTGGACTTGTGTTATGTATCAGGCTTGTGCTACACAGGACCAACACGATGGTGACACAGACCACATGCTCCGGTCCAGTGTGCAGAATACAACACAGGAAGCGTAAGCAGAAACAGCGGGAGCCAAGGGGTTTGGCATTAGTTGTCAAGTGAGTACGGGATGCCCGAGATTCTGTCCAGTCTCCTCAGTCTCCCCTCCCTCAACGCCATGGTCCTCACCACCCACATCTGCCCCACCAGCCCCAGGAACCAACCACCTGCCATCCCACTGTCAGTACCCCTCCCGCCAGCTCATTTCCTTTGCATGTCCCCTGTGTCTCACTCTACACTTACAGCCAAATAATCTGCTGGCAACCACTGACCCCTCCCTCAAAAATGACTTCAATTTCTTCCTTATTCCATTTAAATTATAAAATCCACCACTGTCATCAGTCTCTTACAAACATTCCTAACTTCCCCCAGTTTTTCTCACTGTCATTACTTGCCTCGTGAAACCACAGACCTGGTTAAGCCCAACTAGCCACCTGTCCCTTACCTTTCCCCAAACACCTGAACCCCGTGAGGGAAAACCACAGAGCCCTGACTACTGGTCTGTTTCCATCCAGGACCACATCTCAAGCAGGTGCCCAGTCACTCCTTGGTTCGGCCACCCCTCCTGGTGGGTTTGACTTCCAGGCTCTAAAACAACTTCCCTCCTCCCTCCTTCCCATATTCTCTCTCTCTCTCTCTCTCTCTCCCTTTCCCTCCACCTCCATTCACTCTGCTGCAGATATTCTCTCTAATTCAAAGAGAAACTAGAAACAATTAGATAGGAGCTACCTCATGTGTCTCCCACCCTATAATCAAATCTGCCCACCTTCTGTTCCCTCCACAGACACTTCCTGCTGCCCTTCTCAGGGGACATGCCCTGCCTTATGGAAGATAGTCCGCCCCACCCCAATTGCTAAGGAACCTGTCACTTTTGCCTTTTCCTGCAGTATCCCTTCATCCCCCCATACCCCCTCCCTCATCCTCCAGGGGAATTGCCCATTTTCAGCTCCCTCCCACACCAGATTCTCAAAGAGCTTTAACTCCCCACCTCAGGCTCTCCTCCATCCTCTCCAGCTGGCTTTATCCACCTGCCACCAGGAGTCAGCCTCCTTCAGGGCTCCCTGAC
Organism: Balaenoptera physalus; assembly: GCF_965194825.1. Classification (NCBI taxonomy): domain Eukaryota; kingdom Metazoa; phylum Chordata; class Mammalia; order Artiodactyla; family Balaenopteridae; genus Balaenoptera; species Balaenoptera physalus. The sequence goes on from NC_138894.1 coordinate 97,630,834, forward strand.
AGCCCCCCTCCACCCAGACATTCAGGGTCCCGCATGGATCTGATCAAACTTGAGTGAATATCAACCTGAATAATCAATTAATGAAAAATGACGAAGTCTTTGTAGTTACTTGAAGGCCCAGTTACAAGTTGATCCTCAGAAAATGAAAACCAGAGTTCTTTTTCCTGGAAATTTTAAGAAAGGGGCCAACAGTCAGGATTAACCTGGACAAAGGGTAACATACACTTTCAGTTCCATTGCTCCTAAGCCAGGTCAGTGGTGTTTCCCTGCTCCTCTTTGGAGAAGGCCTGGTCTCTGCGTCTTCAGAAGGCACAGCGGCAGAAGAGGCACCGTCCCTATCTGCTCACAGGACAGCTCTGTGGGCAGCTGTGCACTTACCCGGTCATTCCAATAACTTTCAGTGCTGGTATCATAGTCCCAATCTGAGGAAGGAAACCAGGGCTTGAGAGGTTGATATGTAAGCCTTTGACTCAGCAATACCACATGTATGAATTTATCATAGTACGTGATAAAAATAATTGTGCACACACACACGTGTACATACAGCACTGCTCATTACAGCCTTACTAAGACAGAAAAATATCAGAACACCATCTTTATACATAAAAAGGGATTAATTAAATAAAATGTCATCCATACACATTTTTTATGAAGCTGTTACCAAGAATGAGGTATATTTACATTTATGTCTAGTAGACAGAGTCTACAATATGTTAAGACAAAACAAAGTTATAAAATGTACATACTGAATAATACACTTTATGAAAAAACGTAGTAGCATTTACGTAATAGAGCATGCACGTAAGTAAGGTGTGCTCTGGGGCAGGCTCAGGAGAACCCCAAGTCCTCCGGGCGAGGAGAGGCGTGTTGGCAGCCTGGCTGCAGTCAGGGTACCAGCGCCTGAGAAGGAGGTGTGTGTACGTGCGTTGGCATCTGTACTTCCATAGACGTGGGGATGGTGGCTGCCTTGGAAATGTATGTGATTATGAAGAATACTTTTATTTCATCCTTCATAAAATTTGTAGTTTTCACTTTTCAAAGAGAAAAACTAGTACCTGTATATCAATACAGTTCTATATGCTATCAGTACCATATAGCTTTATATGTAGTATACATATGGTAAATACTACATGATAATCACTATACAGAAATAAGTTTTTTCCTTTGGAAAAATACATGTTAATTTATATTCAACTGAACTCTACAGCAAGTTTCCAAACATGATTTAGTACGCATACTGTTTCATTGGGGACTATTACTTACAACTCCTTATGAAATTTTATGTAAAATACAGACTTTTATTTCAAGTCATTTATTTTCTTTGACTTTCATTAAAATATCAGTATTTTGTAAGTCTCTCTCTATACACACACACACATATATATAATATGGGAAAAGTGGCAAGTATTTAACACATCATGAATGTTTTTGCACAGAGAGTGAATATCAATTGGGATTTTCTCCAAAAACAAAGATTTTGGAGCATCTCGGGAAACTCTGAACTCTCTGATCCATGGTGAGTGGCTACAAGATATTGACAAGCTTTGATTCCCCTGTGAACCTCCGAAGGTTAATTTACCCATAGATCCACCCAACTGAATAAATACTCTTGAGATTGTTTATACAAATCACCACCACAGAAGTAACTCCCACCTCAGACGTGGCCCAGCCATGATGCTTACTCCCAACCTGGTCCCGGAGCTGGTCCCTCACTTTCCACTTCCCTGGTGAGGTCACCTGGGAAGAAGGATGCAGGTAATTTGCAGAGGTCACCTGGTCTGAGGGCAGGGAGGGAGTCACACCCAGTAGTCACGTTTGGAGCCCCGGCTCTGAAACCCCTCCACATTGACCCTGGAGGACACGCATTTTTAAACACGAGATTGTGAGGTTTAAAAGAGACAATTCCCTTTCTCTTTTAAAAATGACAGTGAGAGTAGATTTATTTTTATTTTAAAAGTCCTTTTGATAAAAATAAAATAATATTTTTTTAAAATGTCATAAAATATATGCCAAATATACCAAATGCAAATACTCAGTTGTTTTACTCTCCCATTAAATTTTTTTAACATCCTTTTTTTCATTTTTTTTGAAGTATAGTTGACATACGATATTATAGTAGTTTCAGATGCACAACAAAGAGATTTGACATTTATTTACATTACGAATTGATCACCACTATGTTTAGTAACCATACGTCACCTTGTAAAGTTATTATAATATAACTGACTATATTCCCTGTTCTGTGTATTACATCCCCATGACGTATTCATTTTATAACTGGAAGTTTGTCCTTCTTAATCTCTTTCACCTACTTCACTCATTCCCCCACCCCCATCCCCTCTGGCAACCATCTGTTTGTTCTCTGTGTCTATGAGTCTTTTTTCATTTTGTATTGTTTGTTCATTTGTTTTGCTTTGGGCTTTTCTTTCAGATTCCACATATAAGTGAGAACACAACATATTTGTCTTTCTTTGTCTGACTTATTTCCCTAAGCATAATACTCTTTATATCCATCCATCCTGTCACAGATGGTGAGATTTCATTCTTCATTCTTTTTTATAGCTGAGTAATATTCCATTATTAATATTCTGGCATATATAAATATATATATATATTTCACACCTTCTTTATCCATTCTTCTGTTTATGGGCACTTAGGTTGCTTCCATATCTTGCCTATTGTAAATAATGCTGTAATGAACACTGGGGTGTGGATATCTATTAGAATTAGCGTTTTCATTTTCTTCAGATAAATACCCAGAAGTGGAATTGCTGGATCCTATAGTAGTTCTATTTTTAATTTTTTGAGGAACCTCCATACTGTTTTCCACAGTGGCTGTACCATTTACATACCCACCGACAACGCACAAAAGTTTCCTTTTCTCCACATTCAATCCTGAGAGATTTACCAGCCTTTATTTACTGACATGTACATCACTACTTGTTTATTATTTTATTTCTACGATTATAATTTTTCTCTAATCTACGTATAGTTCTGTTTCAGTGGGATTTCTAAAAGGATGGAAAATGTGTGAATGATCACCCTGTCATATTCTAGGATTGTTTTTATTGCTTCGGATTTAGGTTGACAGGCTTGAGCTGGTAATACACAACTCCTCTTAAATAATCGACATTGGTTTGTTGAGGGACTTTCTTTATATCACAATAATTCCTCTTCTTTTATCTCTATGCCCGTCCCCTATCTTACATGCATATTTATTTATATATGTATTTCTTTAGAATTATGTAGTGGGGTGTGTGTGTGTGGTATTTTGCTATAGAAATCATTCTATTTCTAACATTCTCCACCTTACTATGTTTTTAGAACTATTTTTCTAAACCTAGTAAACTTTTATTTTATTTTTTATTGGAGTATAGTTGCTTTACAATGTTGTGTTAGTTTCTGCTGTACAGCACAGTGAATCAGCTATATGTATATCCCCTCCTTTTAGGATTTCTTTCCCATTTAGTTCACTGCAGAGCATTGAGTAGAGTTCCCCGTGCTATACAGTAGGTTCTCATTAGTTATCTATTTTATACATAGTATCAATAGTGTATATATGTCAATCCCAATCTCCCAGTTCATCCCACCCCCTTTCCCCCGTGGGTATCCATGCATTTGTTTTCTACATCTGTGTCTCTATTTCTGCTTTGCAAATAAGTTCATCTATACCATTTTCTAGATTCCACATATATGCAATAATGTACGATATTTGTTTTTCTCTTTCTGATTTACTTCACTCTGTATGGCAGTCTCTAGGTCCATCCATATCTCTGCAATGGCACAATTTCATTCCTTTTTATGGCTGAGTAATATTCTGTCGTGTATATGTACCACATCTTCTTTATCCATTCCTCTGTTGATGGACATTTAGGTTGTTTCCATGACCTGGCCATTGTAAATAGTGCTGCAATGAACATCAGGGTGCATGTGTCTTTTTGAATTATGGTTTTCTCCAGGTATATGCCCAGTAGTGGGATTGCTGGGTCGTATGCTAGTTCTATTTTTAGTTTTTTAAGGAACCTCCATACTGTTCTGCATAGTGGCTGTATCAGTTTACATTCCCACCAACAGTGTAAGAGGGTTCCCTTTTCTCCACACCCTCTCCAGCATTTACTGTTTGTAGATTTTTTGATGATGGTCATTCTGACCAGTGTGAGGTGATACCTCATTGTAGTTTTGATTTGCATTTCTCTAATAATTAGTGATGTTGAGCATCTTCTCATGTGCCTCTTGGCCATCTGTATGTCTTCTTTGGAGAAATGTCTGTTTAGGTCTTCTGCCCATTTTTTTGATTGGGTTGTTGTTTTTTTTTGATATTGAGCTGCTTTAATATGACATATAAACAATGCATTATCTCAATTACTTCATAAAATTCCACTATTTTACTTATCTATTTGCCAGATAAATAAATGATAAATCTTTAGTTTATCTATGAATTTTGCTGCTGTAGCAACCTTGTGATTAAAATCCCTTTCACTTTTTCTCCTTGTGGATACCTGAGGAGCGTCTTTGAAACAGGTATATCACTTAGTATTAACAAATTACACAGAAAATCCTGTACAAAATTTATCATTGTTGTTCATCCTTCCCACACATTAAAAAAAATCCAAACCCAGCCTTCAAATCTGTCTCATAAACAATCGCTTTGCTTGCCCAGCGATCTTTTTGCCTGTTGCTGCCATTCTTCCAAATTACTATACTTCAGAATTTCAGATAATGGGAACTTTGATTGTAAAATGAGTCAGTGCAACAAATAAAGAACAATGGAAAACTCATTGCAAATTTATTTCTAAAGAAGGAGGACATGAATTTTGAATGTTGAAAGGTGTTTACAGTTTTTGTGAAAAGGCTTCAGAACATGGAAGCTTAACTCCTTTTCTTAAGTGGTCAATGATTTGAATTAAAAAAGTGGAGCCCGAAATGTTGCACTGCTCTTTCAAAACTTTGCAGAGTGTTAGGTGTGATGCATGATAGTGGTGTGCTGGGGAGGACAGAAATTGTTGCTGCATGGACCTAATGTCACCACCCCACAGAATACCTTCAATGGTAACAATAATTGATTTTAGGGGCAACTAAGGTTCTCCTGAGCTTTCTATACAATGGGCCAGAAGCTAAGTGTCGTCTGTGGATGAGCTCACGGTATTTTCTCTGGAGCCCTGTGAGCTCAATGCCAGTCTCATCCCATTTTACAGATGAGGGGTGGAGGCCTGTTTTGGCCCAGGGCTGGTGAGCAGGGACCGGCGGTTGGAGCACAGTGTGTGGCCTTAGCACGGAGCCCCGCGTGCTGTCTGTGCGCCTGACTAATGAATCGACGTACTTTATTCCTTGAACTTCGATTTCAAAGCCAAAATCCTAACGCCTACTTTGGAGAGTTGTTATAATGACTAATTTGTAAAATGTCTGGTGTCATCTGGAATATAAAAGGAGCTCAATAAATTTACTCACTATAATTATTACAAATTTCATCAATTGCTATGACAATTAGTCGTATTGTAGACATAATAGCTGCCATTACAGATAGACTGGGAGTCCTGACCTGACTCAGAGAAGTGTCACATCCTCTCCCCTTAAACACAAATGACTTCTCCCTCAGAAAGTGTGCTGTAACGTTAAAAAGAAATCAATCTACAGTGTTGCCCACAATCCTTTGCTTTTAATGGGCTCTTCATTTCGTTATGTATTATGATAATTCTGCTAATTCGCCCTTCAGTAAACTACAACGTGAAAACTCAATAGAAGAAAGTATTGTTTGCCTTAGCAAAAATTAGCCTCTGGCATACAACCAGACACCAAAAACTATCTATTTGGCATGGGATTTGCAAACAAGTTTTCCTAGTAGTAATTCTCAGACTCTGTATTAGAGCCCCTTCTAGTTTATTGAAAGTAATTCTGATCTGCTGTGAGTATAACTCCTACTTAGTTGTGGCTGGAGCTCACAAAGGCAGCCTGTTCTGTAAGAATTGATAAGCTTATAAGCAGAACACCAACCCCCAAAGGATTTTGTTAATTTGGAGATCTTTAATGTTTTTTAATTGCCTGATAATATTTTTTGAACTGATTTTAAGAATTACCTTTTAAAAATCATTTTTTCCCCATTTCCTTGGTTAAGATGGTGGAAAAAATAGAAAGGACTGAGCTATACTTTTCTTGAGCTAGAAATTGCCATCAGCTTGAGTTTTCAGATGTTGCATTACTACGAAGCATGGTTATTTCTCAACATGTTTTTTACATGCCGAGTAGGAATGTGTTAAGGTGAGTGTGGAGGAGTGCTATTTTGCTGCCCTAGAGGGTTTTTGTTGTTGTGGGTTTGTTTCATTTTGTATATTTTTATAATTGCCTAAGTCCAGCTGAAAAAGCATAAGATATATGGTTGTAGATTATAACACACAGCTCTGTCCTGCAGGCAAATATTGCCCAAAGTACAAATAAATGAGAGGTCTTTTATTAGAAAAAATACATAACTATAAAATGGCTAATACATTTGCTCTGTAAATTGAGAATAGATATTCAGGATAAATTCAGGCAAGAAATCCTCCTCCCAGATACTTCTGTGCTAGCTCTTTCCCTCATTCTGTAGCCATTTGTAAACACCTTTAGGCTGGTACTTATTAAAAATGATCTTGTGTTAGTGTAAATTATGCACACACACTCACACGCACACACATGAACACGCACAGATGCACACACATACACATTCACGTGCCCTGGAAGTGAAGACAGGCCTGGAGGTGAGGACAGACTGGGTCTGGCAGTGTCAACAAAGGCTCGTCCTAAAGGAACCCCGACCACTTCTGCCAACGCTCAGCGTCCACGGTTAGTCCTGTGGCCCCTCCCTGCCCAGGTGGGCACCGGCCCTGTGCCCTGGCCGGCAGGAGCAGTGACCAATTCCAAAGTCACCCAGGTGCGCGGCACAGCTTCACACGCTTTCACAGGCCGAACGGGCTCCTGCACGTCCCAGGACAGCAGGACGGCCCCTCAGACCCTGGGGATGGAAGCCCGACGTGGCATCAGGAGGTTTCACGCTGCTGCCTCTTGTTCAGGTCCTGCTGCGGCAGCTCTCGGCCTGCAGACCTGGATCTGCTTCTTACGGAGAAGGTTCCCTTCCCTCCTCTCCTCTCCGTGCAGCCGGACAGGAGCAAACTCACTGCCTAGAGCACCCTCCGAGGGAGAAGCGCCCAGGTCAGGGCCCTCCGCCCGGGAGGACGGGTCCTCAGTGAGTCCCCACTTGGTTCCCTGACAGACACTCCCTTTTGCATGTGACCTGCGGCTGCACTTCGGGGACGCCTTTGGTTTTGCATCTTCACCTCCGGCGCGGCCTGTGACGCCCAACCTGCCTCCCCCAAGCCTGCCCCGCTGTGGGAGAGTGATCGAGCATCATTTAAATTCTCTGGCACTCGCAGACCTTCGTCAGGCTCAGGGTTTCCTCTACAATCAACTATTTCAAACTCTTGGCGAGCTTCTTATTTGGGGCGACAATAGCCGCACTCTGGTATTAGGGCCACCCAGCAGGTGTGTGGGAAGCACATCCTTAGCCCATTTCCTGGAGACAGTCGTGTAATTGAGGAGACGCCGACGGTACCATCCCAACCCATTGAAATTAACCACCTCCCTGCCAGGCTGTGCATCACAGGTTGGCCGCTAAAATTATCTACATTCCAACTTCTGTAAGTGACGGTTTTTCTAAGTATTCATCACTGCAGAACAATGTCCCGTGGTCGCTGTCACAGACTGGCACAACCTTGGTGGCTTTCGTTGGTTCATAAACTGGCCCCGTCCCCAAAAGGGCAGGGAGAGACCGAAGAAACTGGCAGACCTCCAGACTGGGGGGTGGCAGGTGTAACCAGCGGGGGGCTTACTTATGAGGCTTGCCTTGGACCGCAAGACAAGTGGCTATCTGCAGCCACCCCCAGATTTTAGAAGTTTATAGAGGGCTTACCTGGGTTCCATCAGGTTCACTGTCCAGACGGCCTCGACCTCGAGGCTGTGTCTAGGGTGGGGATGGTGCAAACATCCCAAGGTCAGGGGTGAGGAGCCCCAGTTGCCCGGGACCAACTTGTGGGCCCTCTCAATTACCTTCTCAATCAGCTTTGAAACAGTACAGATCTAATTCTTACAGTTCTGCAGGCCAGGGTCCAAGGAGGTTTACAGTCTAACAGCCAGGTGTTGGTGGGCTGCCTTCCTTCCACAGGTGCCAGGGGAGGGTCCAGCTCCCTGGGGCTGCCGTGCTGTCTGCGTCCTGGCCCTCCTCCCACCTGGGCCAGGAGCACTGCCTCACCTGCATCACCTGGACTTTGACATGTTGCCCTCTCATCACATACGTGAACTTGTGATCACACTGCCCGCACCCCCTCCCTGACAGTCCGGGATGACCTCCCTTCTCAAGGTCAGCTGACCACTGGCCACAGTTCCGTCTGCAACCTTCACTTGCTTTGCCACGTTACGCATGTAACCACGGGCCTTGAGCAAGATGTGGATGTGTTTGGGGACCAATTATTCCATTTGCGGCTTGCTTTCTTACCTCCATGCTTTTAAAATAATTTTTTTTGATCACCCTCAATGGACATCCCACTTGTGGTCCCATTTTTTATTTCAGTCAGGGTAGGTCTACAGTATTAACCACCACCCCCAAATCTGCATCCCTCACACAATGAAGATTTAATTCCTGATCCGGCTGCATGTACACGCGTGTGGGCCTCACCAGAGGAAAAGAGCCCTGACACCACTCACACCGGCCCTGAACGTGCACCCTTGCCCAGATCTGGTCATGGGCCCCTCTGCCACCATCTGACATTGAAACTAATGACACCACATCTGGCACCTTGTTTTTGCTAAGACAATATTTTAGTTCTTTAAGCAACCTTTAAAGCTATCATTCTGCTCTTGTTATAGATTGTATTGTCAGCTAATGCTATGTTATCTTTCTTTTTCATAATATGATTTCAATTAATATACTGATCTCTCTAATCTTCAAATTTCTTATTCTATTTTTTTCAGATACGTTTTCCTTAATCCTTCTTAATTGTAAGGTTCTTAACTCCTGTTTTTAATCTTTAATTCTACCCACTGCTCTCATTTTAATTTTTCTCTCATTAATATTCTAACTATTTAATTATAATATTGTATCATTTATTTACTGAGTTCCTAGATTTTTATCTTGAAGTTCATTTACTTTAGATCTCGTTATTATTTTTCTTTTACCCAACCGTTAGTCTATTATGCCCTTACTTCTCTTATTTTCAAATTGTACTAATTACCTTTACTTTGAATTTTATTTTAAATAACTCTTTTTTTATGTGTGAACATGGAAAACGTAGTTAACGGATATTACTTCTCTTCATCACAGCTTGTTCTTTCTTTAGGGAAGGAGCTAACCTTTTCCATAATGTAATTCATGGTCCCTCATACGGTGGCCATGTTGAAACAGTCATTTCTACTGCACGATCCACGGCCTGGTGGGTGGAAGTTTACCCCTCCAGCTTTACAAATTTACATCACAGATGTAAGAAATGAGGAGGAGGAGACCCGTAGAGAGAGAGCAGACATTAAAAATAAAGAATCGAGGTTGTTTACCCAAAATTTTCTTTGGGAACAAGCCCTGGACTGAATCTCTTTCAAGGGTTTTGTGCAATACCTTTTAAAGAAAGCAGAAAACTTCCGCACCCCAGGCTCTGGGAGGGGAAGTTTCGTTAAAAGGCACCTGTTCTAAATGGTTGTCTTCCGCCTTCTGTGTCCTCATGCTGCTTTAACAAAGCACAACACACTGGGCGGCTTAGAACAACAGACCTTAAGGTCTTATAAGTCTGGGGGCTACAAGCCCAAAGTCAAGGTGTAGGCAGGGCCGCGCCCCCCGGAGACCCGCCCTTCCGACCTTCTGGGGACACCTCCTGGGAAGCATAGCTCCAGCTTCACGCGGCTTCTAGTAAGGACACCAGACCTACTGGATTAGGGCCCACGCCGCTCCAGGGTGACTCATCTTAGCCAACAGTACTTCCATTGACCCTGTTTCCAAATAAGGTTGCATCCACGGATATTAGGGGCGAGGACTTCAACACCTCTTATGGAGACACAGATCAGTCCACAACATACATCAAGGTGCTGATTTCCAGACACCAGATTAACACCGACATCAAGTCATTTGTGGCGAGGAACAGGCTGGCGAGAACTTCATCCTGAAACACAGAAGCTGGCGACTCATCCGTGGCCGAGGCTGGACCCTGCACAGCTGGGCCGAGTTTTGTTTTTTTTTTCTGAAGCTTTGGAAGCCATTTTATTTTTCTTTAATCATTCGTTTACCTCAGTTAATTTTAAAATCTTATTTTGCAGAGAGGCAATTTTAGGCTCCTGATAATATTTGGAAGCCTCAAAACACCAGTCGAAACGAGCATTCGATTCAGTTTTGGAAATTTTAGAGCTATGGTTGTCCAATTCAGTTTTTTGGGTTTTTTTAACATCTTTATTGGAGTATAATTGCTTTACAATGGTGTGTTAGTTTCTGCTGTATAACAAAGGGAATCAGCTATACATGTACATATATTCCCATTTCTCCTCCCTCTCGCGTCTCCCTCCCACTCTCCCTACCTGAGTTTTAACTGGTGCCCCTGAGGCTGCTGGTGGGGAAGCAAGCAGAGCGCTGGCCGCGAGTCGTGTGGCTGTGTGGACTCTGAAAACCACAGAGCGCTTCAGATGCACAAATGGGAAGGTCAGCAAAAAGGCCCTGGAATGTGGACAACCCTTCACTTAATCTCATTCTTTACAGCCAAACCCATTTTTTTAATACCTACGTGAAACAGAAAAGTGAATGCATTCATTAGCATGACCCAGAGGTAGAGCCCGTTTACAGCATATAAAAACAAGTGCAAACTGAATTCTGTTGTTCCAAGATCTTTGCTTAACTGATGATCTTGACAACTATTTTGAAGGTCACGCACCACAATACATAATTACTCTTGCCATAAAAGTGCATGTCGGAATCATAACTGCATTTAATTGAAAGTGTACATCTTTTTTAATCTTAAAGATGATATAGGTGTATTATTAGTTTATCCAGAGTAAATCAGTGTAAGAAATTTAGAAAATTTAAATTATCTAGATTTGTCATGAGAAAACTCAGACCTCATAACAGCTTAAATGAAAAATTATAATATATTGCACAGACTTTTTAAATCAAAATTATCAAACCAAATTGATCTGTCCAAGGCTTATCTTCATTTGAATCGATTTCTTATAGGAAAAAATACTTCCATGCTAGCGGTTTCTCAAAAGTTTGTTCTTTTTATTTTTTTCATTGAAGTCTAGTACACTTCAAGTGTTAGCAGTTCCGTTTTTTTTTTTTTTTGTAATGTTCTTGGAATTCAAGGAATATTAGATTTATGCAAACACTTATTAGTCTAAAACCAGCCAGAGAAGGGCTCCTTTATTTCAAGGGGCTCCGTAGTCTAATTTATTGATTACTCTGGAGGCAGGACTATTTCACAGTGGCAGGTGAGGCCTTTTTCTGACTACAGGTGTGCAGACTCGCAGGGCACCTGCAGCGGCTTCGGCTTCTCAAGTTCAGCCTGGGGTGGAGAAACACAGACACACCGCAAGGCACATCCGCATCCCTCTCTGCCGTGTCCAGACACGTCCTTGTCCAGACACAGACCAGACGGCAGACTCGCAAATCCTCCGCTGTTGCTGCCGACGGACCTCGTCACAAGCCGGCTCCTTGCCCTCCGCTGCCCCCAGCTGAGAACAAGTCATCGAGCACACCCGACCAGGACCAGCGAGGAAGCCTGGGGAGGGCAGGCCTAGCGTCGCTCAGGCTGTGGCTCTGAAGGCCCTTTGTCCACAACCAGCGGACTTTGAGTGAAGGAGACTTTCCTCCGTAATGTGGGTGGGAGGGCTTGAGAGCAAAAGCTGCGGTCTCCCAAAGAAGAAATTCTCCCTGAAACACCCAATCCCGGCTGCTGGCCTGCCCTCCAGACTCCAGACTGCCTCAGCCATCTCCCTCTTTGTCCCTCTCTCTCAGCACATGTAGGGACCCAAGGTTTCAGCAGGGGAGACAAATCAAATTGACTATCTGACCTTCGCCGCACTTCACACTGCCAACTTTATTCTCACCACGGACTCTACAGTTTATACCTGGTAAGTTGTATGGAGTTGGGCCTGAGTTTGCTTCCTAGGGCTACTGCTTATCAGCTCTGTGCTCTTAATGTATTTCACATCTTCTCCTTTAGTTTTATCACCTGTAAAATGGAGGCGAATCCACTTCATAGAGATTTTCAAATATTGACATGAAGCAGTGCAGGCAAAGCACTTAGCCATGAAATAAGCATGTCATGGAGCAAGTGCTCAGGAGATGTCAGCAGCCCTCACACCTCCTGCTGCTGTTGGTCTGATTACATGTGCAATATATACGTATTATTACCACTTGCATCTCTTCAAAAAAGTTGGGATAAATTAAATGTCCAATATTATGTTTTAAAGCCTCACTAGAAAGAATCTGATGGATTTGCTATTCTCTATTCCCCCAATTTTTGTGACTTTTCTCTCCCTACGTTTTATGATAAAATCACTGATTTGTTTGTTCAGTAATTCTTTGCAAATAAGACTAACAGAAATAGATGTTCTTTCACTGGGCAAAGGGGATCATAGGAAGGAAGTTTATTGATTTTGGCTATTTTGTCTTTGGGGAGGAAAAACGTAATTGTTTCTTGGCAGAGTTTAGTCTGCTTCCGTCCAGGGTCGCTGAGCCTCACTCACCCGAACTCTGAAGCCGGGAAGAGAGGAGAGTTAACCCTTCAAAGGTCTTACTGATACTGAAAAGTGCCGTGATGCTTTGGACAGAGGAAGGCCAGATGTAAGGGCCAGAAGAGAGAGAGAGCCCCTTTGACTCTGCTTTGAGGGTTATCCTGACTTCACTGCATCCTCTGCACTGCTAGGGATTTGCCCTGGAGCGTGGAGCAACTCGCTGGACCATCGTCGTGATCTAGCTGAGATGGGGAATCAGTGTCTCTTCCCATCATGGGGAACAGTGAATAGCGAAGCCTCCTGGAGAAGGGACGGCTGCCTCGGGGGCGTCCTCCGAGGTCCAGGGCGGCAGTGCTGCTGTTGGGTTCTCTTCCTGGTTAGTTGTCACTTGGCAGTTCCACTGAAATGTCAGAGTAGAAGCTCATTTCTGAAATACGGAAATGGCGTGAGCATGGGTAGACCTTGGTCCCCCCACAGCAGCGTGGACAGTTTTCGGCAGCAGAGCTTACAGTGAGCACAAGTCTCCCAATCGCTGGGATGGATTTCCCAGTTCACTGGTTACAATTTTCCAAATGACTGAGTTTGACGTACGGTTTACCCAGAACCGACAATAACTTTCAGGCTTTTTGATAACAAACCTTCTCAGTTTGGGAATATAGTTTACTTTTTCGACACGGATTGTTGAAGGCTGATTTAATTTGTCTTATTTAGTAGCCACAGAAAAAGCCTAAGTCCTGTGCTTGTTTAATTATTATTGCTCAGGCCAGCATTTTAGGGGAGAAATAGGCTTTTTGCTGATGTTTGAAGGAAGATTCTGTTATGCCGCTTCTGTTAACCATGGGACAAGTTAAGGAAATGTCTCTCTTTCACGTTGAGTACCCTTAAGTTTACTTCACTGAAGCTAAATATCCTTCAGAGCAAGGAAGGTCCCTAACCCTTGATTTACTTGCCTGATGTTCTAATATGTGTTTTTTGTTTACATCCTCACAAGCATTTTGACCTTTTCCATTTAACAAACAAGGGCTTTATGTTTTCACTTTAGTTTTCCAACACCAGGTATTTTATGTCAAATTCCTGGGCCTTTGACAGCAGCTGTTACAACCAGTAACTGTTGTAACACTGTTCCCTTTCCAGGAGAGCAAGGAAACTGTTCCAAAAAGATTGATTTGCTGATATTTTGCTGTTATAAGACATAGAGTTAAACTGTTAGGAGAAATTCCCAAAGCCAAAAGGAGTTCTGCAAATATTAACCAATTGCCCTGAAACGTATCTGGCTTTATTAAAATGCCTACAACTCTCCACCCGCCTAATCTCATGGAAACAGAAGTTTGATCTCCTTACTAAGTATGACTTCACTACAAATGCTTTGCATGACTTTATTTTAAAAGTATCAACATTTAAATAGAAGAATCAGTGTGAGTTTTTCACTCTGATTTAATGGAAATGTCAAAGAAAAAATAAAAATATCAAATCTGTACTATTGGAAAATGTCAAACTTATGGACACACACACACACAAAACCATTTCATATATCTTATCTCATTATATATTTCCAACAGCTTTCGGATGTAAGTAGAAAGGCAGACAGAAGATATATAGCATGTTAAGATCATGAGCCTTCAGGGATGGAAGGCCAGGGCATCTTACCAGCAAACACTGAGTTATAAATTTAACACGCTTATCACCTCCTGAAGCTCCACCTGAAACAGCACCACTAACTTCCTTCTTTCTTGTCGGATGCTTTACCAGGTCCGGGTGACTGGAGCTGGTGGTGGATGGGATGCGTCTATCCTCACAGGCACTGGGGCAGGGCTGCCACATGGACACACCTTCTTTAGGAGCCGAGACCAGACCTTCCGTTAGGATGAACTGCAAACTTATCACTCATCTCAGTGCTGTTTGCCAATTTCTGGACACAAGCAGAAAACCAACGTGTACAGCTTCTTGAGCAGCCTGAGAACTGAGTAAGAGATTTTGGTTGTGCTGTAATTGTTCATTTATGTGTTGATTTCCTCAGGACACTAAGCCTTTGAAGTATTTTAGCCCTTGAATTCATCTTTATAGACTCATTAATTAGCAGACACCTAGCACAGAAATAAAATCACAGAGAATATTTGTTAAATAAGTAAACACATAGGATTTCTTTCTTTTTCATACATTAATAAGGCAAGTTGTTAGATCTGGACTGTGAGAATTGAAATAAAAGTAAATAAAATGTTTAGAAAATCTAGAACTTAAACAGTAATACTAACAATATATTGTATTAATTGATCACATATTTTTAAAGTAATTACTTTGTGCTGAGAGTGGTTTTCGGTGGTACAGATCCAATGGAAGCAAGATTGATTTGATTTGTGTCCTTACCCGTAGAGAGCTTATGATGTAGCCACACGGCTGTTTTATTAGGATGAGTTATCTTTACCAGATGGAGGTGAGATCAGCACCGTAGGAATGAGCAATATATTATTTGCAATGTTTTGGTGCCTTGAGAAGGTTCTGTGCCCTTGCGAACTCACACTAAGATATCTTTTCAGCACATTTGGACGCTCAGTAGGAGTTTGGAATATATTTCCTCAGAAATAAACCCTTGACACTGGACTAGTTACAGAGCAGGGTTGTGTACAGAGCAAAGCATAGGAAATTGGTAAAAGGTTCTTCCAGGACACGGTTAATCCTACCGTTGTCTGGACCAGGATCTGGGCTCTGCCCCTCTTCCAGCTCCCATTAGGGTCATTAGCAGCTCTCTGTTCCAACCCCTCCTTGGAACATCGTCTGTCCTCTGCTTTCATCAAATCTTGATGCCCAGGGAATGATTCTGAAACCTCCATGTCTCTCAGTGTCCATGGAGGATGTTGGGTTATCTTTACCTAATTAGCCCCCTTTTTTTTCTTGTAAGTCATCCAAGGTATTTGAAGAAAAATGAGCCAGTCCAGATGTTTTGAAATGCAGAGAAATGTTACTCAAAATTCTGCTACACAACTATGACCATTGGTGTAAATGTTCTCAAATATTATTCCTCCTGTGAGTGTGAGGATACTTTACGTTAAATATAATATATATTATTATACTACAGGTGTGTTGTTATACATTGAAGCCCACTCTCTATTATGCTTTCTCAACTAAAATATATTTAAACATTTGTCTGTGTGATTCTAAGTTTATGTCATTTTCACTGCTACATAAAATTCCCTTTTTAGGATGTAGCATGAGATATTTAACTCATTTTATATTGTTGAATACTGTGATGGTTTATTTTACACGTCAGCGTGATGGGGCCCTGGAGTACTCAGATGTTTGGGCCAGTGTAATCCTGGGGGTTTCTGGCAGGGTGTTTTTGGATGATATTAAGTACAGTTAACTGAGTAAAGCAGATGGCCCTCCGCAGTGTGGGTGGGCCTCGTCTAATCAGTTGAAGGCCTGGGCAGAACAGAAAGGCTGATGTTCTCCCAAGTAAGAGGGAGTTCCTCCTGCCTGGTGACCCTCACTCTGAGACATAGGCTTTTTCCTCCTGAAACATCCGTTCATCCTCAGTCGCAAGCTTGCTGACTCACCCTGACCATCTAGAGACTCGTCAGCCTCCAAAATCACACGAGCCAGTCCCTTATCTTACAGCTTTGTATGTCATGTGTGTCCTGTGTGTGTCCCAGATAGCGACTGGTTCTGTTTCTCTCGAGGATTCTGCCTAATACAGAGGCTTTAGGTGTACCCAGCCCTTTGCAATTTTGAGGAGTGTTAGAGAGAATCCCTAGGCGTGTTTCTTTGAACATTCCAAGTAAGTAGTCTTAGGTGAAATTTTCCCAGTACCTCTGTGTGTCCAGGAGCTGCTCATGCTTTAAATTCCTTGCTCAGGGCATTTCATCCAGAAAGAGATTTTCTTTCAAGCGGGTTTCATGTTCTCTAAATTTATTTATCACTTTGTCTCTAGTTGGATATTACTTGTATACATACATCTATTCTATACAAAACCAGAAGGAAAAGCACCTGTGGTTCTATCGTTGGTTGCACTAAATAAACACTCTGCACATAGTAGGTGCTCAGAAACTGTCTGTTGAATTGTTGAGTGAATAGTGCAAACTCCAGAATTCAAGTGAGGTGACTTTACTTATGCAACTGCAGATAAATTAAAAAGTTACTGGTTTTTGGAAGCTACCTCTGGAGGTATGACTACACTTTAAAATGGATTTGTTTAAGTCACATTGTATAAATTCATCCTTGACAGAACTGAGGCTTATTTGCTGCCACATCTTAAGTAACTCAGGAACCAAAAATACAGCTCTCAAGGGGCTTATGTACAAAATATCAAATGTAGGCACAGGGGGATCTTTGCAACGGCTTCTGCAATGCAGGTGGTAGAGCTAAAATAGCAACGTTTTCTTTATCATGAAAGGATTCTTTTTTCCATTTGTTTCTTGTCATGGCATTTTTTCTTGAGGAAACAGCAGCTATGGCCCTGGGAACACATTTGCAAGGCTCTACATCGCATTTCTCAGGTGATACTGCCTTGTCTCCTGGGTCTGCTCAGTCTGAGACCCCTGAGCATTCCACCACCAGATGAATTTTCAAAATCACCAGCATGACAGCTGGAATCGTGTGAATACCACCAGATCCCAGCACTAGTCTTTTATATGAGAATTTCATGACGAAGTCCTTTTCAGATGGCTCTAGGGAGATCTACCCGGAGGATCATGGGTTCCAAAACATTGTACTAAGCACTTTTCATGGCGTTTTACCTGCGTCCCTGTTTAATTATTTTGCCGAGGGCTTTACTCACTGATCCATGCTGAGTGCCACCCTCTCCTTGACTTTTCTCTATCTGTATTTCTGTTACGTGAGTCTAAGATGGGCAGGGCTGGCACTGTCCTTTTCTAGTCACAATATTCTTTATTTCTATTGATCCCACTTTTAAAAAAAGCATAAATTCTTTTAGTTGAGATGTGAGTTAACCCAGCTTCTTCCATTTTGTAGTTGTGTGCTTTTTGTGTGTGTGTGTGTGTGTGTGTGTGTTTTAATGTCAACATAGGATTTCACATTTGCCCTGTTATTTTATCTTTTCATTTTCTCACATCCTTCTAATCTGCCACAAAATTCATGAGTGATGACTGTCACTTGACATATAGACTAGGCTTCCCAGCTTTGTGTTTACTGAAAATTGGATAAACGTGCTAACCATGTCTTAAAATGAAATTGTTCACAAAAGTGAGTGAACAAAGTGAGTGAACAGCTCAGGAGTCCAAGGGAACTGCAGCAGTGACCCTAATTCTGCACAACAATCTCCTGGCAGTTGTTCAAACACGTGTAAATCAGCCAAACTGCCATCATTGAGCCCAAACGGGAAAATGTGGACCCTTCTGTAGGGAGATGTGTCAATTCTTAGACTGCTGTGCAAGATGCAAGTCAATTCTTAGACTGCTGTGCAAGATGCAAGTCAATTCTTAGACTGCTGTGACTTGAAGTGATTTAGCAATAATTTAGTCTATGGACGTGGAAAAATAGGAAGATTAAATAGTAAATACACAGGAAGCAAATAAAGTGGGGACGTACTGAAACACTAAACACGATGAAATTTAGCCTAACCTGGTCCAAGAGTCTTGTGGTAACATTCAAATATCCTGTTAGGACAGGAACTGAGGGCTGCGTGTTGGAAACGTCTGGGAGGAAAGCGTCTGATTCCGGCCGAGGGCCCTGGGCTGACTGGACGGGTGGGACGCTGGGGGCCGGGGGTCTCCACGGGGGGAGCTGAGAACAGGTGACACACATGGAGAACACCCTGCTTTTAATACCTTACATGCCGACATTTGTAGAGTCGTTTGCAGCGCCTGGCGCGCTAGGGAAGGACAGGCAGGCTGAGAGGCCCCCGGGTCCGCGAGCGGGTTTCCAGCTTCAGGCGCGGCTGCGGACGCTCCCCGAGGGCCGCGGACACTCCCCGAGGGCTCCTCTGTGAGCGTCGCTGCGGGAACGCGTCTGAGTGGGAGGACAGCGCCCGCGATCCCCGCACGGAGTCCCTCCGGTCCCTCGCTGTCCTCGGGGTCCATGCGGGGCTCTCTCCCTCGAGGCCCGCGCCCCGCATTGCAGTCCTCGCAGGGGGTGGGATGGCCCAGCGCCCTGAGTTCTGGCCCAGACACGTCGAGCCCATCCGTGGCCTGTTCAGTGTTCCTGGCGTGGCGCAGGCCGCCGGGCGCAATCCTGGTCAGCACAGCCTGGAGCGCCTGCTGGCGCCGCCGCAGGAGGAAAGGCCGCAGGAGAAGGGGCGATCCGGACGGACGTCACAGTATGCGCAGAGATGCGGTCACCCCGCGGCTGCGCTGCAGGGGGCTCTCCTGGAGGCCTCTTACCTGACAGCCTCCTGGCCTGTTGTGCCGGAAAGGGTGCAGAGCTCGGAAAGAGCAGACTGCACACGGAGGGGGGGAGGGGAGGGGAGGAGGAGGCTGGGCAGGGGATGGGGTCTGGAGGCCTGAGTGAATGGTGGGGCGGCGGGAGGGGAGGGACCAGATGGGCGGCTTCCCTCACCTCCCCCAAGCCCAGAACTCTGCGCGGAATTAGGAGGCCTGGGATTAAACCCCCGTGAACATGCTGCCCAGCGCTGTGGCTGCAGAAGGCCCAGACCAGCTCCCCTTCCGACTCGGCATCCCTGGGGCTCGGTACATCAGTGCCTATGGCGGCCTAGCCATCCGTGTAGCTGTCGTCTGTTGATCATCTACCTACTATCTATTGATCTATCGACCTATTGATCTATCGATCGTCTATCTCTCTATCAGAGACTTTGGGTCATTTCTAGAGGATTCATGATGTCCATACGGCCAGTAGAGCTTTCAGTGAAAAGTACTGGTGGTTCCCACTCATCCAGCTGAGCAGACCCTTCCTTCTTTGCTGCACCTTGACCTGTGACTCTCTGTGTGTGAACGTTCTGTTTCCCCACAAGGACTGTGACTCTTTAGGGTCAAGAATCAGGCTTTTTCCTCCTGACACCCCTGGCAGGTGCACTGCGAGGGTGTAGCTCTTCCTGGTTGAAGAGTCACTTAAAATACATTCAAAATCCATTTGCAGGAAAAATGTCTACAGCCACAAAGCCCCAAGCAATCCCAGCCCTACAAAGACTAGTTTTGAACATCAGAAGGTATTTTACTTTACAGGTGGAAAAGTATTACCATTTTATGTTCATTTTGTATAAGTAGCCTAAACAAGTCTCACCTCAAGGCCATGGAGGACTCTTACTGGTTATTGTTTTGATGGGGGAAGGGGGGGTGAGTCAGTGTAGAAGTGGGGTCTTCCTGATGCTCTGGGTGGGGGGTGGGGTGTCACTGGCTCCGATGGCCCAATCCTGTTGCTCGAACTTAGCAAATGACATTCTGCTAAAACAGCTGCAGTCTTGCCTGAGAAATGTGTTGCCAGCTGTTTCCCATTTTTAATCTGCAAGGATAGATGTCATGCCACTCTAATGGAAAAAGAGATTATTCATATTTATGAGATTTTTTTTTTCCAGAGAGAAAGAACTTTTAAAAATGCTTTCAAGAGCCATATTGAATGTACTATATTTTTCTGAGGGTAGAAATCATGGCCCAAAATAGACATTCACAGGTTATATTACACATTTTTTTTGAAATACTGATGGCTTCATAGGACAAAATAAGTTCAAGCACCTGTTCTGAAATATGCATCATGCACAGCTAGAAATAAATGGAAAAGTTAATCATATTGATTTTTTATGAAGAATTGATAGAGTAAAGTAATCTTCTGGGCGGTTTCAGGGAAAATTAATTTCACAACTGTCAAAATCTATGCACTTCAGCCTTGTGTGGGTATTAGTTAGGGTAACGAGAAGCAAACACTGAGCCTGGACTCCAGAAGGCTCAGGATTTTAATCCCCAAACTCCTGCAATCCTGCTTGTATTTTATAATCAGGTGACACGGTCCGGTGACTGAGGGAATTCTAATCTTTGTATGAGTACTAATAAAATAGTCATTAAAATAGTCACTTGAATTTTCATTGTCAAGTAGTAAAAGACATATTTATACCAAATCATTGTATTTCTTCCAAACTTAAATAAACTCGCTGCAAGTTAGATGGAAAAGGAAAGCCACTTGGCAGTGCCCACTTATGAGAATAATCGCTTACTTCTTTGTACATTTCCCCTCGCACAAAGATGCCATAGAATCCTGTTATAGGACAATTTCGAACAATATTTTAAGTCGACAAAATGTTTCGTGGTTTTTGGGGGAAGGGAAACAATGTTATTCCCTCATTTGAATAACACTTTGAAAAGGCTCTGTAAGGCAAACAGGAAAATACCCGCCTGGGGACTTCATGGGCGGAGATTGGGTCACTGAAAAGGATGAAAGAGTTAGTGGAAGAGGAATCTAAACAGACTGGATGTTTCTAGTAACTACGTCCTGACCCTCACGGTTAGTAAATGTCTGCCCATCCCTGCAGGTGACCTCACGCCATCCTGCAAAGGAGGGTCCGGCACATGCTGCACCCATCGGGTAACAAAGGTCAAGGGCCGGAGGTTCAAAGTTGACTAACTGGTTAGCGGTAAAACATTATCTACTGTAATAGACAAATCCACTAATTTCAGTGGCCTAAGGTGGTGAAACTGTATTTCGTGCCTGTGTCTGTGCGGCACGGCTGCTCAGTGAGGCCGCTGCTGGGAAACAGCACTGAAGTCTGTGAACCGGGTGAGGACGAGATGCGTTTGGTGATTAACTAGTCTCACCCAGTCCCCCAGGTCAACAGTGCCCTCTTCTCCTTCTCCCCACAAAGGGAAACCCCTTCCCATCTTCTCTAAGGGAGACAAGCAACCTCCCATCCGGCCGCTGCTTCTAGTTCCAGGACCAGAACCTCCGCACAAGGACGAGGCCCCCTGCTCACCATCTGTGAGGTCACAAGAGGAAGTTTCTGAATTTGGTTGAAGGTCTCTTTGGTGTTCACTTTGTCCTTGGACAGATGCTCCCTTAGTTTGCTTACTTGGACAATTAGACTTTCTTGGTCCCATGATTTACAACCCAGAAAGGGCTTGGGGTTCTGCAGAAGTGGGTCCAGATGTGCAGCAAATCCAATCATGTTTTTCCTGGCATTAGATGTCTCTCTACTTTAGACGCAACTTACGAAAAGAGTAATTTGGGAAATACACACTGGTGTATTGGTGACTTATTATGTGAACTTGGAAATTATTTCACCTGCTTAGATATTCCTTAGAGATTCCTCATCACTAGAATGAAATGTTAATTTTTAATATGCTGATAAAAGTAAATATTTTCTGAACAAAACAGAAGCAGATATAATTACCAGTAAATGTTGTCATAAAGGTGCCTGAGTGTGCTGGAGAATGCAGTCAGCATGTGAACACCACGCAGGCTCGTGAAGAGGGGACTCAGATGGCTGGGGAAGAAGCACTCAGCCGCCCGGTGGTGTGCGAACTTGGCTATAAAGTCTGCACAGGATTCGACCAAGACTGAATAAGGAACCGTAGTGACTGTCTCGGCCCCAGTTTCACGCGCTCCTGATTGCTCCCATTTTCTGTCTAAGTGTACGTACTTCACGTGTATCTCCTTTGTCCCCAATTGTCTTTCTTCCTTCAGCAACTTACACTTCACCTTGCATGTAGGAAACTCTAGACTCTAAGGGCTCCAAACTGTCCACATTGATTTAAAATGTTGGTTACATGTTATCAGAATAGGGTCAGTTAATTTTGATGCTGAAGGGAACAAATGTTGTTTATTCGCAGTCACATTTATTTACTCTGCTTTGCCAACATGACCTGTTCCTAGTTAAGCAGAATTATAAAAATGTGTATAAAGCTTATCATCTGAGTAGTACTTATTGGGGGGCGGCTATAAATGTAAGATTCCTGTCACATTATAAACTTCCTCCGTATTAAGACAAAAACAAGTAAACCAGTTAAAATAAGCAAATACCTACTGTGCGTCCACCACTGGCAGCTCTTTGTCTGGGAGCCTGGGAGTGGGGCCATGAAGACCTTGTCCTGACCAGCGCAGAGCCGGACGCTGCAGGAGCGATGGGCCTGCAATGAAGCTACGTCACTCCTGGGGTGATGCAGCTGGAAGGGGTCCTGGTGGGTTCCAGCCATGGTTTGGGGAAGCACTTGAATACACGGGGACTCCAGGCAATCTGGGGAAGGCCGTGCTTCTAGGGAAGGAGAGGCGCCTTTGGAGGCAGGTGGTGAGTGAGTAGAGAGAAGAAAAGAGGGAGAATCAGGGTCTCACACGACCAAAGAAGAGACTACAGCCAGAGGCACAGAACTGTCCCTCCCATGACAAGAACAATCGTCAGCCGCCACCACCAGCCACCTGTACTGAGGAAACACACGAACAAAAGGAACTGAGAGCTGGGGAGAGCTCTTATTAGAGGAAGATACAAAGCAAGAATCAGAAGATTACAGTTGATGAAAATGCACTGCTAAAAAATCACCACGAAGTAGAAGAAAACGGAGCACAGTGCTATACATTCAATTAAATATCCTCACCAAGCATTTGGTTGTAAGAAAAAACAACTTTTATTGAAATATATAAAAATGGACAAAGACAGGAATAATTAAGTGAAAAATTGTAGCATTGAAGAAAGATAAGAAAACAATGAAAAAATTAAAATGTAGATAAATAAAGAAGCAGAATGAAAATGGTGAAATGAAAGAGAGACAAAGAAGAACTAACACACATGTAACTAGAGTCCCAAACAAACCAGTGGGCCAGACCTAATTAAACTGTAATTTAGGAACTTTTCCATAAATAAAATAATTGAGGTTATATATTAGAAGGGCCTACTGGGTGCTTGTGGAAATTAGCCTGGGATATTTAACTCTGGGACATAGCCTAGTAAAACTACTAAAATTGAAAGACAAAGAAACAAAATCCTAAGGACTTAAAGGCAAAGATATCAAACAACTTCCGTGGGCAGAAGAATGAAGATGACATCACTCTTCTCAAGAGAAACACATGGAGCGAGGCCACAGGAAACAGCCGTCTCAGAAACCAGGATTCTAGGGCCAGCCAAGCTGTTTTTCACGTATCATGGTTACGAGAAAATGGTCTTAAGAATGTAAAACGCTCAGGGAATTTGCACCTGTAAGCCTTTCTGGGGGATTTTGTCCCTGCACACACCCTGGGCAAGTGTAGGAAACATTGCATTTGTTTCTCTTTTTATCAGGGATCACAGCCCCTGTGCTGCCTGTTTTCCAACATCTGAAAAAAGTTGTTTCATATCTTCTGCCCAGTTTTCCAGTTGTTTCTGTCCAAAAGTTAAGCGTGGCCCAGTTACTTCATCATATCTGGTAACTGAAGTCAACATCTGTTATTTTTCAGATTAGAAAAAAGAAACAATGTTTAGTTTCTTCTTTAAAAAGATATTTTCAGAAAAGTCTTACTTAACTTATCCAATAAAAGGATGAACAATCTGGCCTTTCCATTTATACAAATATATACAACTGGGGGACGTCGAGTCTCACTTGTCACTCATGCTGCTCTAAGCACAGATGGACTCTCGGAGACGGAGCAGCAACCCTGGCCCAACGCGATGCCCCACGCAGCACAACACACTGTGGTGTGTCCCTCAGGGATGAGGGGTCATGCATCTCTCTCTCTCTCTCTCTGAGGGCAGTGGAGAGGGAAAGGAGTGATGCGGGTCATTTCTTAGCTAAAACATACAGCCCCCCTCCCCTAAATGTGTGTGTTCTTTAGTGTGCTTTCCTTTGTTTGTTTTTGCTTTTTCTTCACTATCAAAGTCCATCGCAGAAATATGTTACGTTCCGAATGTTTGTGTCTCCCCAAATTCACGTGTTGAAATCCTAACCCCCCCAATGTGATGGTATTGGGAGGTGATGTTGTCATGGGGGGGGCTTCCTAACGAGATGAGGGCCCTGGTAAAACAGACCCCAGAGAGGTCCCCGCCCACCTGCCAGGTGAGGACACAGAGAGAAGACCGTGACCCGGACGGGGCCCCCGCGCGCCACCCTGTCTCCTGACCTCAGACTCAGCCTGCAGAACTGAGAAACGTCAGTGTCTGTGGTTT
Organism: Balaenoptera physalus; assembly: GCF_965194825.1. Taxonomy (NCBI): domain Eukaryota; kingdom Metazoa; phylum Chordata; class Mammalia; order Artiodactyla; family Balaenopteridae; genus Balaenoptera; species Balaenoptera physalus. Next base: position 97,655,588 of record NC_138894.1, read on the forward strand.
ACAAGCCCCTGAGTCGGTGGTACTTTGTTGTGTCTGCCTCAGCTAAGACAAAACACATTATTTGGTTCCGCCTTAAAATTTTAGGTAATTCTATTTGTAGAAATGAAACTTTGTACAACGGCACATAATTTATCACCGGGTGGCACCTTCATGTCCTTAATACTCATCGGACGTAAGTTTCTCACACTGCCGCACAGAAGTTCTGTGGCCAATGAGTAACTCAAATTACACCAAGTTGGATTAACAAAGGATGTTCCTCTGTTTTCATCATTGGATTAAGAGCAGTATGAAAACAAAACCGAAGTACTAGATGCCCCATCTTCTCTCTGGGGCCGTTAATAAGATTTCTTTTATTAAATCATGAAATGTGCTTTAAGTCTCAAGAAGAAAACATCACAATTATTAACCTGCATACAATATGTATTTTAAATTCTAAGTGAAATGTCTAGGTTGTCTGTGTAAATAGAGATATATGAAGATAAATGCTCTTGCATTTAGACTTTGAGTTTTCTCAAAAAAGAAAATTCTGAATTGCAAAATTATTTCTCCTATGAATCATAGACATACTTATTGCATGATATATAACAGATCCGTATCTAAATATAGTTTCACCAGAAAAATAATGTAAAAATATTTTGGGCTTGAATTTTCCCTTCAGATTTTAATAAGAAAGTATATCATTATCACTTTAAAATTTTTATATGAAGTTGACAGTTGTTTCAAAGAAAGGTATTTTTAGACAAATGAAAATCGTTCAACAGAAAATTTAATATAAAAACAGAATTATTATAGTTACTGTGTAAAGTGCATTTTAAAAGCATTTTATTATATCAAACAAAGTAGTTAAGGTTCTGTTTGAATCTCTTAGAAACGCTTCTTTAAAATGTTCTGACTACCAGTATCACGGGATGCTTTTGAATGATCCATCTGTGCACTAGAATTATTTCCATTGTTCTGCTGCGGTGTGGCAACACCAGCGCATTGGCTCTAAGAGACAGACCTGTCCTCTCCCTGTTTCCTCTCTTCCTGAAATCCCTGCCCCTGGAGTTAGCTGACAATGAGGGACTTTCCTCCTCTTTCTACTCAGTACATAAAACACGGAGAGTGGGCTGACTTGGTCCCTAATCTAGTGATGGGCACAGAGGCTCTTGGATTGACTAAGACATCAGAGTCTGCAACTTCAAGGTGCTTCTTAAAGTCCAGGGTCGGGACGGGCGTGTGAAGAGCCAGACGCAGTGAGCTCGGTGTGTGGTGGGGTGGACCCCCTCGGCATGTGGTGGGGTGGACCCCCTCGGCGTGGGGTGGGGTGGACCTCTCGGGCTGCCCTCTCTCCTTCCGGGCGTCTGAAAGGATAACACCCCCTCCTCTTGCCATCAAAGCAGAGACATACTTCAGTTTTCAGCAGTTGGAGGGTGACATCTAGGAGGGGGAGGGCCTGATGTGCACCTAGCATGGGACCCACACACAGGGGGATCCAGGGCGGTGCTGTCGTCTGAGGGGCCTTAGTCACTGTTTACTGATCAGCATTTACATGGAGGCTCATGTTTCTCTGTCACAAATAGTGTTGCAATGAGCATCTGTGCTCTGTCTCGGTGGTGCATGAGGGTGACGGACTCTCAGTGGGGTTTACGCTGCGCGAGAGACGGCGGGTTCCCAGAGCCCAAGCGCCTGCAAGTTTATTCTCCTGCCAAGTTAACCAAATTGCTTTGATCAATTTATGCATCTGCCTCAGTGTCCAGTAGTTTCCGTTTCTGCACAACCTTACACAGATTAATTTTTGCAGATACTATGGCCATGAAATCACATCACACATTTCCATTTAACCAAATGCTGGCAAAGTTGATTACATTTCAGAAGATTAACATTTCATTTCCATATTTGTAAATTTCCTTTGGATATATATTCCTGTTTTTCAGTTGGTTGACTTTTTCTCACTGCGATTGTTATGGGATGAATTGCATCCCCCTGAAAATCATATGTTGAAGTCCTAATCCTTGGGTCCTCAGAATGTCGCCATATTTGGAGGCAGGGTCTGTAAAGAGTTAATTACGTTAAATGATGCTGTTAAGGGGGCCCCTGATCAATACTCCTTGTGTCCTATGAGAAGAGAAGCTCAGAGCACACAGAAGGACCCCAGTCTCCACGTGAGGACACGGGGAGGAGACGACGGCCGTCTACAGGCCCAGGAGAGAGGCCCCAGGAGGAACCAGCCCTGCCCACACCCTGATCTCGGATTCCAGCCTCCAGGAAGCAGAGAGATGACATTTCTGTTGTTGAAGATGCCCCGTCGGTGGGGTTTGTATGGCCCCCGAGCTGACTAAGGCATCTCTCCAGTGGTTCTTTAGCACAAGCTGGTAATACTTTGATATGTGTTGTTTTCTCTCTGACATTTCTGTTTGCTTTGGTGGTTGGTATCTTCTCTTTTATAAGATTAATTTTAAACTAGTCCCCACTGCTCTGAAGTGACAACTCTGTTATACTAGATGCTCTTTTTATTCTCATCTCTAGCTATATTGTCTGTTTGGTTTTGCTGATCAATTGCCTTCTTTTGTATCCATGATATATTGTATAAGTTGATGTACTGTTTATAATTCTGGCTGTTTTTTTGGAATCTCCACCTTATTCTTGATCTTCAGAATGTCTTGGCCATCACTGACCCACTCGCCTTCCATATAAATATTAAATACAGCTTAGAATATTCTTCCATGTCTTTTGCAGCCGATCATTAAATTAAGTTAGGGAGCATTGGCATATGTACTGTATTATGCCTTGTCATCTAGACCGATGGTATATTTCCCTATTTATTTATTTTTTTATCTTTAAACTTTTTTCTCTGTAAAGATTTTGTACATGTTATATTAGTAGTCCTATTTGATAACTCAGTTTTTTATTCCAGTACAAGTGGGATCATTTTTTCCCATAGGTATTCTAATTATTATTGTTGAAAATGAATACAATGGCTTAAAAATATTGGTCTTATATGTAATTAATAAAATCAACTAGAATCAGGAAACCATATTATATTTTCCTTTTAATTAAAAAAACTAATTGTTAGCTATTCAAACATACAAACATTACAGAAAATAATATAAAAGACCCTCCTGATAACATTTTTATTGCGATGAGAAGACTTAACATGAGATTATCCTCCTAACAAAATTTAAACTGTGCAATACGGCATTGCCAACTGTACACCCTGCTGTACAGAAGATTCTAGGACTGTTCATCCTGTGGAACGGAAACCTCACGCCCGCTGAACAACCACCCACTCTCATCCCGTCCCTGGGCCCTGGGGCCTCCGTGCTACTCTCTGCTTCTGTGAGTGTGACCCTCAAGGCGCCTCATGTAAGTGGAATAGTGCAGGATTTGCCTTTTTGTGATGGCTTATTTCACCTGGCATAGTGTCCCCAGGTTCATCCAAAGTGTCCTGTACAGCAGGATTTCCTTCCTTTTTAAGGCTAGGTTATGTTCCTTTGTACATATATACACCACGTCTTTATCCATCCATCCATCCATCCATCAGTGGACACTTGGGTTGTTTGCACTTCTTGGCTACTGTGAATAATGCTGCAGTGAACATGGGGGTGTAGTAGCTCTTCCGGATGCTGATCTCAATTTTCTTGGATACATTATACAGGTATGGACTCTGTAAGTTAGACTAGCCATGTATTATTTAATGAATAGATGCTCATATGGTATTTGTCACAAACTTCTTTTTAGTTTAAAATTTTTCCTTAAAAATGGTTGTAATGATAATAATCAAAATCAGTACAATTTGTAGTACTCCAATCTAACAATATTTGCCTCTTCAATATTGATTTTATTTTCTCCCATATCACTTGTGCTTTTTTTTTTAACCTATGATTTCTGTGATTCCATTACTGTCTTTTTTAAGCCAGCTTTCTGTTGCCACTAATTTGGTTGTATCATTATTTTGTATTTTATCTCTTTTCTGAAACATCACTTGTTATTCAATATTGTGAGAGTACAGAAAGTTGGCTAAAATTAATTACTAACTCTACAGTAAAAATCTCTAGCAAAATAGTATGTCACTGCTTGAAAATTGATCACGTGAATTTTTCCAAATTTCAATCCTGGTAATGCCTTATCATGCTGTGTGGTCAAGTGTTGGACAAATACTATTTGAATTTATTCACAGCAGCAAAGAAAGATATTTCAGCCTTATGCATTTCTCCTTGCATCCTTCCTTCTTTATACAACACTCTTTGTGCTAATACCCTATGACTAAGCATACATTGTTTTAGGCTTTAGTTTATTCCTTGTGATTGTAGCTCACAATTTTGAGTGATTCCTTTGTGTTAGGCATAATTCTAACTGTTTTCAAGTCAATTAATTTAATCATAATGTCACCAGCCCATCTTTTGGATGAAAAGGCAGACATAGAGTGGCCGGGTACTTTGTCCAAAGTAAGTCAACTAACATCAGGAGAGGGGATTTGAGAGCAAAAAGTCCACAATTTAACCAATATATTTTAATATGCCTTTATTTGTGAAATATGAGTAGAAAATGAAAGATAAAGAAAACACTAGGGTAAGTATGGCAGAAAAAGGGAAATGAAAATGGTGGTAAAGACATCATTATTTAAAAGTATTTTTGGAAACGCTGCTTTGATTTGCCTGAGAAATGGAATTTGAACCCTCCATGCCTAGTGGTGGTGAGTCTATGTTTTTATACTCACTATTCGGTCCACAGAGATGCACGATTTTCTCATCATTCTGCATGCTTGTGCAGTGTTAGAATCCTTTCAAATGAAAATGAAGTATTAACTAAAAATGAAAAGAACTCAGCATCTTTCTTTATAAGTAGGAATAGTTCAAGCCTTTAAAAAATACTATTTTATATGTTTTCTGATACTAGCTGCCATTTTCAGGAACTCAGTGCTGACGTGACGTTTGATCAAAGGATCTCAGGAATGACCATCTAGTGTTTAACACGCACCCCTATTGAAAAAGAAATTCAAAGCTCGGATATTTCAAGTCCAAGTGCCAAGGTCCCACAGCCAGTAGTTGATGGAATGTTCTCAGACCTGCTGATTCAAGGCTCACTTCCTTGGTGTGGCCCTGATTCTTCAGGATTGTGAGTTCCAGGATATGCGGCTAAGGCAGCTCTGTAGCCACCTGTGAAGTGCCAGCCTTGACGAGAAGACCTATTCTTTTTTTGTTTGTTTGTTTGTTTATTTATTTTTGGCTGCATTGGGTCTTCGTTGCTGTGTGTGGGCTTTCTCTAGGTGTGGCGAGAGGGAGCTACTCTTCATCGCCGTGCATGGGCTTCTCATTGCGGTGGCTTCTCTTGTTGCGGAGCACGGGCTCTAGGTGCACGGGCTCAGTAGTTGTGGCTCGCGGGCTTAGTTGCTCTGCGGCATGTGGGATCTTCCTGGACCAGGGCTAGAACCCTTGTCCCCTGCATTGGCAGGCGGATTCTTAACCACTGCGCCACCAGGGAAGCCCCGGGAAGACCTATTCTTAAAATAGGTCCCCGAGTCCAACCGCAGACACACAGAATCAGTGTGGTGGGGACAGACCCAATCGTCTCTCACAGGAAGAGGGGATTTTCGTGATTTACCAGGATTAAGATGACAGAGGTGGTCTCTCCAAGGATGCTGATTAACACACGTGATTCCAGAGAATCAGGACGGGAAGGAGAAAAGGCACAATCATCTCTGATCGCAGGGGAAAGAACACTGGCCAGAGCATCAGAAAAGGGCCAGATCCAAGGGCTCCCATGAAGCAGTTTACAGGGAGAGCTGTGTACAGACAGTCATGTCCTGAGGAGGGAGCAGGGTCGGTGGGCCAGATGGGGCTGGGCCTCTGTCGTGGGATCGGGAAGGTTCCACGCGGAGGAACGTGTGCTGCGTGGTGCTGAGAGCTGAGATGTAAATGTGCTTATGTTACAACACGTTGTTTTCAGTAAGAGTTTATTCAGCTATCCAGAATCTAAGAATCACCTCGTGAAAAAAGAAAACCAGTTGTTCTAAAAATAAATACAGGGTGAAGATGGCTGTTGAAATCAGAGCAAGCTCTAACTCTGGGTTTCCTGCGGGACAGGCACGGGTTCACATATGCTTTCTTTCCAAATAGCTGTAGGACGTCCAAGTTCATCCACAGAAACATTCTCTTAAAGTGGAGATATCTTTGTAATAAGTTGAAACACAAAACATTAATATAACCTTACCATTCATAATTAATAAAGATATTGTGAGCTGACTTTCTCTAAAGAACTCACTTCACTTGTACCTCTTGAATAGAGGCCAAAGCTCCTCCAAGGAAGGAGGGTAACACTGTGGGTAGGTACTTCAGAATTGTTTATATCGCCTGAATGTTTACCATTTCCATTTGCTACTGAAAAATTATTCTGTCAGATACGATTACTGAGGAAACATAAACCAATTTCATTTTATTCCCTGGAATGCTCGTTCCAGCCGGCAGGAGCCGAGACAGGCTTGCGAAGGCAGTGCTTCCGAGTCCCCTGCAAGCCAGGGGTTTCGTTTCAAGCCGTGAAGTGTCTAATATATCTTCTCAAATATTTCTTATCCTTTAGAAAGTGGAGTTGTTCTTTGAACTGAGCTAATTATCATATAAAGGGCAAGTTTTCCATTTAAAGGACTTGATGCATTTCAGACTTTAAGTCCCCTGGAAATGGCCTTGGCCTCATGATGTCTTCATCTCAGGATGTGTGAGCAGTGATATCCTTTGCTCTCAAGATGAAGGGAGAGGTTGGTTGTCGGGATGTAAAGACGCCCTCACGCCACCCGGCCTTAAAAGCGCGTGAGGGATTTCATCGTGGTCACGAGGACACCGTGTGGGAAGTAGACTCTACCTGTTTTACTGCATTGATCTGCCAAACTCCTCCTAATTACCTGAAAAAACTTCTTCTCAGTTTTCAATTTCATTTTAGAGTTTCAAAACGCTCACCTTTACCTCTCCTCACCAGGTGAGAGCCTCGGCCTTGGTGGCTTTCATGGTGCCCGCATCGGAGAGCCCTGGGGCTCAGGGCCACCCCGCCTGCCAGCCCTGACCTTGGGCACTTAGTTCCCCTCTCTGGGCCTCGGCCTAAAGTGGGCGATAAAGTTACGTCCACAAAAATTATGTTGTTGTGAGGCTCAAACGAGTGAATGATTGTTGCAAGTGAGCAAACGAATACGATTGACAGCAGGCACGTTCTGACCTTTCCTGTGTTCCTGTCCGCAGGTCACACAGCCTAGAATATAGAGCAGGCTGAGTTCATCCTCCCGGGAAAGCACAGAACGGGCAGGTCGGCACATCTTGGCTTTCCGGGTGCCGGGGACGGACGCAGAACCCCGAGGAGCTCTGAGCTTCTGCCCGGGAGCAGGGCCAGCGCTTGCGGGGCGCTTGGGCACCGGGCTTTGTCTGGGCCCCGTGTCCCTGGTGTGCTGCCTGTCACGTTGGAATGTTCTTGATCACTGGCCGTTCTGGCTGCGGCTGGGTGTCTGATGACCAGACAAGGATTCAGCTCCAGCTCCCGGTTTGCCCTGTAGCCTCTCCCGTGCTTCGGGCGCCCACCCTGGCTGCTCGTGAGAATGAAGGGGCGGGGAGCCGTGAAGAGGGGGGATCTTTGAGGTTGAGGTGTGTGACAGGACTGATTAATGAAGTGTCACCTTCCTTATTAATGACAGACACATTTTATAGCTGTCTTAGAAAAGTCGGAAATATTAACCTTGAGGATCCTTTAGAAGTAAAGGTATTTATTGTCAGGAAAAGGCAACGTGGCTTTCCAACAGAAACACTGAAGACGTCTGGGTATCTGACGGGACTGCACAGGCCAGGAGAACACCACCAACTCCCACTGCCTTGCAGCTGCACCGAGGGAACTACGGCCCAGACACGGCGTCTGTGATGTTCACTTACTGCATGATTTTGCACTGGAAAGACTGCAGGCCAACACGTATCACCAAACAATTCCTTAATAGGTGGCCATGTGTCCCTCACCGTAAGTGAAGAGCGAACTGGTCTCAGGAGAATCCAGAATTCCACAGAGATGTGACCCTCTTCCAGAGAAAATAGGGGTTAAAGGTTTCCTCGTGGGGGACCCTGGGGCCCCTCTCTTTGGTTTATAGAGGGAAATCGAGGAAGTTGCTTCTTTTGGGGGCAGACACCCTTGGCCTGTTTTCCTGCAGGCATCTCTTGTTGATACTGACGGGTTCTCTGTTCCTACGGAAATCAGGGTTTTTGTCAACTCGAAAAAGAGTAACAACCAGCATAGAGCACAGCTCTGTGAAAGCCAGAGATACTCCCTGGGGAGGTTTCAAAAACACGAAGCTCGTGAATTGTCTTTGATGTCCTCATCTTCCTTATTTCAGGGGCTTTTTCCCAAGTCCGGGGGGAACGGGGCCTCCAGCCACTGCTCACGTGCATCTCGGTCCCTGGGGAGGGCAGAGGCTCCCCGGGGTCTGGGCGGCCGTCTGTGTGTTCCCTGCAGGATGATTGTTGCGACCAAACCTGACGCCATCGAGGCACCAACACCACACGTGTCACCAGCACTTTCGTGTTTTTTAATCAGACTCACGATTCAAGACTCTCCATCGGTCCTCCCGGGGACCTGTAGCTCTCTTCCACCCCCTTCTCCTTGAAATGCTGCACATCTGTTCATGAGTGTCATCTACATTGGGAAGAAAGTTATGTTGTTTGCTATCCAGCTATGCCTGTCTTGGCTCCGAACCTGAACAGACACGATTAAACAGAGAGAATATTATTGCTACGGAGCTGATCTGGGTGTTCTCCCCTTTCACACACGAGGAACCTGAGGCCAGGGGAGGTGGGTGACATGGCCCAGGTCACAAGGACTGGGAGTCGAATCCTGGCCAAGGCATCTCCTGGCCTGGTCGCCAACCACCAGGGCTGAGCCCGGGGCACGGACCTTCACCGTGTATGGGGCACCGTTTCCTTGTATCGGCTTGAAATCTCCCCAAACAGCAGGGCTCCCGAGGTGTGGACGGCGATGTCTCATCCCTGTGGCCGGCCTGGGTCTCCTGCCCTGCACGACCAGCGTGGGCCGGCGTCCCGGGAGGAGGAGGAGGACCCTAGTCCGCAGCTGAGAGCTCGTGTCTGTGCGGGAACCCAGCCCCGCAAGTCAATTTCCAAAATGGAATCCGATCCCATAAAAACGAAGAGCGCATGTAAATCAGTCACGTGGCCTGCACCCCACTTACCTGAGCTCCTGCAAGGGCTGCACCACCAGAGGCTGTTTCAGAGACCTCAGAGGACACTCCTCGTTGATCAGAAGTGCAGTCAGCCTTGACGGGGCGGGGGGGGGGGGGGGGGGGAGGGGGCGGCTTATGTAATGATCCGTGATGGATGGGTGGTGAGAAGCGGAGCTTGCTGGATTACAGAGTTCCAGAGCCTTCCCTTAAAGTGCATGAGAGCCGCTAGATTTTCAGTGGAAGGTAAACAAGCCTTCCTGTGAGACGTTAATTTGCTGGATTATTTGCATTATGGACATGGAGAAGAACATGGCATAACTTATGGACGGAGATGCAAACTTCACTGTACCGTTGCTCCCAGCTTCTCTCAGCTTCTCTCATCATAAAAGTAGAATTTTAAAGTTTCCCAAGTTTTTATTTATTTATTTTCTATTGCCTTTCTCCTTCACATAAAAAGGCTTCTAAATTCCTTGGGGCTCTCTTGACAGAGCATGAATGTATTTCATCTCTTGAAATAAAATGAAAACAATAAAGAATAAGAAAGTACAGAGAAATGAAAGAAATGTGGCTACTTGCACAAAACAAGAATTATGCAAAAACACTTCTTGCATCTTTAAACTGGCATTTCCATCAAGGCTGGGAAGTCGCTGCAGTGACCAAGTCGGATGGAGCCCAAAATCATCAATATTCCCTGCCCGGGCCAAGGGAAGGTTCAGGTCAATCCTTCACTGACTTTTCCTTAGAAATGCGTCTGCTGAGAAGTCCTGGGCCCAAGTCCCAGGGCCGTGTCCCCCACTGAGCCTGGGACCCTCCACTGGGGCCCCCTGGGGGGCTGGATAATGTGAAGACTGGAATTCTGTTCACAGAGAACCTCTAAATTGACCTCAAACGGTAAAATCTATTGAGCACATAGTATGGGGCAGGCACTTTATCTATATTATCTCGTTTTATCCCCACCTTTCTTCAGAAAAAAATGTGAACGTTGCAAAGTGACTATTTCTTACTCTCAGACTTTGGTCTGAAATCTGGACATGAGATGAGAGTCCAGGGGGACGGGGTATTGGTTTGGGGACCCCAAGGAGCTGAACGTGGGATGCTGTCGCTGCGTCACTATGGCCCCAGGGGTCCCTGTAGTGGGACCACACCCCGCAGATGCCCAGGGGAGGCTGACCCCCCAAACAGCCTCGGGAGCCCCCGCTGTCACAGGCCTGACCCCAGCGCGGCTGTATGTCCTGTGTGGCCCGTTTCTATCTCCCTGGGAAGTGGGCCCCTGGACCCGGAGGCCTCGCCTGGCCAGGACGTGGTGTGCAGGGGGATGAACGGGATGGCGTGGAGGCTGTGCTCTCAGCAGAGCCAGGGCACGGCGGTCGTCAGCGGGGATGCCGGCCCCGGGGAAGCGGGCACCTGGACCGCACGGCCTGTCCCACAGCGTTGCCCCTTTGTCACTTTGTCAGCACGGGCTGTGGGAGACCAGTCAGAGGTGCAGGCAGGGACCCAGAGCAGCTCCCCACACGCAGGGCAGGCTGGCCTTGCAAACACAGAGGTGGTGTCAGAATGTGGGCCCCGAGCGGCCGTGACCCCAGTGCTGGCGCAGTGGGCAGACACTCACGTTCGTTCTGACCCGCTTCCAGTTCTGTGGAAGTTCATGGGCGCCTCTGCCGTCACATGGGAGAAACACCACCGAGGCTCAAACAAGTAAACTTTATCCACCCCGGGAATTCTCACGAGGCTGAAACATTAATGGAAAACCAGCACTAAAGTTAAGCCACTCAAAGCCCAATGCACGGGGTATCTAATTATACTGACGCCTGTGTCTGATGAACACAGACTCAGGGCTCAGGAGTAGCGAGTAGATGAGAAATAGAAATCATAATTTTCTAAAAAACTGCCAACCCTCCAAAAATCAACATGACAAAGAAAAAGTTTTTATCTAAGAAATGTTCATACATTTAAGCTGTTTGTGGTTTTTGTATAAAGAATTACTTTGACGAACTCCCAGCGCTCACACATTGTCAGTAATGTGCTCACATATTTTCCAGCCTTTTTTGCTAATGAGACTCAAGCTGCATTTATGAATATAAATTATTAACATCGGCCTATTGATACATAGCAGCTAACTTTCAAGATACTGTCGGTAAACACCATAAAATTGCATTAAATATTCATATAATCATTGTGATAATTAATCCATAAAGCAATTATAATTAAAATGAAAGTATCTTGTCTTATAAGTAACCCAATAAAATAGAACTTTAAAAGATAGGACAGCAGCCCTTCAAGGCTTAGAGCTCCTGTCGCCACTTAGTTTTGGAGGCTTTTGTCTTATTTGTTACCATCCAGGTGAGAAAGCCAGGTGGTCACAGGGTCAGGCCTCAGGCAACATCCCCGGGGCTCAGGGCTCCGGCAGGACGCTCTGGCTCTGAGGGTGCCCTCCCACTGCCCTGCATCTGCCAGGAGCCGGGATTGCTGTTCCGTCTTGGCCTGGGCCGTCGTCCTCAGGAAAGTAAGATGAGGATGAGGTGGAGGGCGAACCTGAGAGCCTGTCGACCCTGAGATGTTCTGGGGCAGTGGTCCAGGCTGGGTCTTCCAAAGGTGGAGCTCCAGGGCTGCAGAAGGTCCAGGGTCTGGGGGCTGGTATCCCTGCCCCTCTCCTCACCACCCTGACTTGCCAAGGTCAAGAGAGGAGAACTGGTTGTTGAGTGCATGGCGCCCCCTTGCTTGTCCAAAATTATGGAGCCGAGAAGCAGGGACCCAGGATGTGAATTGTGGTCCTTGACCCTAATTCCTGCTTCCACCAACTGCCCCTGGACCTTTGCTTAGTCACGATCATTCCAGCAAGCTGTTCGTGATTCTACCCTTGGGAGCACACATGGTCCACAGGTGTCCCTAGGAATTTGCCCTTTTTGGGTGATTCTGTCCCTAAGAATTTGGCCCCCTTGGACGTCTGCACTGCACAGGTGGCCCAACACCGAGGCCAAGTGTGCTGGCCAAGGTCACTGCTGTGCTGTCTCAGGACCCGAGAGGGATCCTAGTGCAAGGGAAGGATAAGAGCAATTGCCTAAGTAGACGTTTCTCCAGAGAAGACACTCAGATGGCCAAGAGGCACATGAAAAGATGCTCATCAACCCTAATTACTAGAGAAATACAAATCAAAACTACAGTGAGGTACCACCTCACACCAGTCAGAATGGCCATCATCAAAAAGTCTACAAATAATAAATGCTGGCGAGGATGTGGAGAAAAGGGAACCCTCTTGCACTGTTGGTGGGAATGTAAATTGGTGCAGCCACTATGGAGAACAGTATGGAGGTCCTTTTAAAAACTAAAAATAGAACTACCATACAACCCAGCAATCCCACTACTGGGCATATATCCAGACGAAACTCTAATTTGAAAAGATAAGTTCACCCCAATGTTCACAGCAATAGCCAAGACATGGAAGCAACATAAATGTCCATTGACAGAGGAATGGATAAAGAACATGTGGTGTATATATATGATGGACTATTACTCAGCCTTAAAAAAGAATGAAATAATGCCATTTGCAGCAACATGGATGGACCTAGAGATTATTATACTAAGTGAAGTAAGACAGACAGAGACAAATATCATATGATATCACTTATATCTGGAATCTAAAAAATGAATCAAATGAACTTATACACAAACAGAAATAGACTCACATACATTGAAAACAAACTTATGGTTACCAAAGGGGGAAAGTGGGGGGAGGGATAAACTAGGAGTTTGGGATTAACAGATACACACCACAATGTATAAAATAGATAAACAACAAGGACCTGCTGTATAGCACAGGGAACTGTATTCCATATCTTGTAATTACCTATAATGGAAAAGAATATGAAAAATAATATATAACTATATCTATATATATATATATATATAATGGAATCACTTTGTTGTACCCCTGAAACTAACACAACATTGTAAATCAATAATACTTCAATTTAAAAAAAAACTTAAAAAAGTAAACCCATCCTATTCTAAAAAAAAATTACTATTTGGGATGATCTCCTTTGAGAATTGTAATGTACCAGAACACACAAATACTACAATGCTTGTTGGTATAATCTGCCTTCTGATAATGAAAGAAAATAAAGATATTTAAAATATGTTAAAAAAAAAAAAAAAAAAAGAGTAATTGCAGCTCCCAGACAAGGATGGAATCAGACCAGCTGGAGAAGTGTCTCCATGGCAGACATGACTTGTGGCACCAAGAGGCCCGTCTTCCTACAGGACCCTTGCGTGGCCTTCAGGGCCTGTGTCACCACGTGACCCTCGGCCTGTGGAGGGTGTGGGGCTGCTCTACCCTGGCCCCTTCCTGCCGAGAGCCTCTTCTGGGTAAACAGGGCTCAGGTTCACCTGGGGCTATGCATCAGGGGACCCGGTTGGAAACAAACAAACGGAAGAACAGAAGAAACACACCTCATGTCGTGTAGCTTGTCTGCAAAATGACACCAAGGATGGATGTTCATTTGCCCTTTTTGGTTTTTATTCTCTCATTCTCTTTTCCTTTATAGAAACTCTCAAGGCCAGAAGTGCTCAAAAATTTGAGATTTTAACTCTGGGATAGGAATTCTTGTAAAGTTAAGAAAAAAACTTATGTTATCTGGCATCCTCTTAGAAAACTGTTTGTTTGTAATTTACGCCTACACATTTTCCTACTTAACCCACTTCTGGGGATGAGGGACTTCGGTGTCCTAGAGATTAGATCTCTGCATGTCTAGTGCTGCTGCCTTACTGCTTCCTGCTATCAGGAAACGGGGCCACGGAAAGGTATCCATGACAGACAGAAGGTGGAAACAGAACTGTGTTTAATTCCAGGCAACAGAAACTACTCTGATTAGTTTAAAGAAAAAGTTTCCAAGGATTAGATGGTTTACCCAACTGCTGTGTCTGGTGGACCAAGCTGGAGGCAAAGGACCCCAGGTGACCCCGTTCCCAGCCTCAGGACTCTGGGTGTCAGGAAGCCCCCCAGGGGGCAGGTCAGTGCACAGCGGATGGCGAATCCTGCACAAGTGGGTCCAATGGGGTCGAGGGCAACAGTGCTCCCTCCACAACAAGACCATCTCTGGTTTTCAGAGAGGGCTGCAAGGCAGCTGGGGGTAAATCAAAACCTGCAGACGGTAAGTATTTGAATAAGATGCACTGTTGCATGTTGCAATCACTGCAGACTCTTTCAAAACTTCTAACGTGGTTCTCCATGGCCTCTGGCTGGTCACTTACTAATTTATTGGGGGCATTTCTAGAACTCACTAATTTCTAGACCTTGTCACCATTTAAACTTGACTTTTTCATGTGCCTTTTCCCCCATTTCCCCCCAGCTAATGAATTCTTACTGTGACGATGAATACGCGCGTATTTAGACCCACCCCAGGCTGTGTGAGATGCTGCATAAGGTTGTGGAGAATGTGCAAGTGAAGGGCTGACAGCTCTGCTGGGGAAGCAGGATCTGCACCTGGCGGGGGTGGGCGGCGAGGAAGCCGACTGAAGCATTATCTGAGGACCAGCCTCGGATGCCGCCTCTAACCAGTGTTAGTTAGTACGAAGCTCCGCTCTGGGGCCGAAGCACGGGCTGTCACAGTTAAGTAGTTCAAGTGGTCACTGTCTAGAAGGCTGGAAACTTCATTTTTATTGAAAAATTGCATGTACACGATTGCAAGTCCAAAATAAATCAGAGGTTGCAAAAAAAAGAAATACTCTAAAACGTTTAATCTGGTTTATAGGTTACTAGAAAACAAGTGCTCAAATCAAATTAAAATGTGTTTTTCTCTTACATTTTAAAGTTGCACACGACCAATTATGTAGTGTTAGCAACTGGGACCACTGCCCACAAAAATATTTTGTGCTTGAAAAAAGGACTACATTTTAGAATGCAATTGGAAAAGGTAATTTTCTGTTTGTATATAAAGAAATAGGTTTGTGAGCCATTTAACTGGTTATGAAGCGGTTTCCTTAAAAGCCTGTCTAGAGCCATATTTATGACCATTTTTTCTTTGATTAAACATTTTCTTCAATGCCTTTTGAGAATGTCAGTGAACGGCTGGCTGCAAATGAAGGACTCCCCAGGTAAAAAGGAAATCAATTTGTATCTCTCTATGTGGTTACAACTTTGGCTTAGATTGAAATAAAATGCCCTTTCTTCCTTTACTTCCTGAAATAGAACTTCAGTCTAGAACAGAAGTTGCTTAATGAGAAACTTGAAACTGTAACACGTTTAATTGATGTGGCCCCTACATAATCCACCTTCCATTTCGGAGCTTCTAAACTGCTTCTCTCAGGGTTCAGATGAAGTTGTGCAAAAGCAGAGCCCGTCCCCGGGAGAGACAGAGAGAGACAGAGACAGAGACACAGATTGGGAGAGAGATAAAGAAAGACAGACAGAGAGAGACAGAGACAGAGACACATTGGGAGAGAGATAAAGAGAGACAGAGACAGAGAGAGAGAGAGGGAGCCCTATGGCTGCCCCTGTGGAAATTAGGGTTGTCATGACGACTGCTAACAGGTCCTGAGCCCCTGCTTCGTGCTAAGCCCTGTGTCAGGCACATGCTCCCCTCCATCACTACCTAATTCTCTCACTCTTCCACCGGGACAAATGTTGCTACTTCATCTTCTCCACCAGGAACCTAGAGGCTAAAGGGGTCACACGACTTCCCAGGGTCACACATCTTGGAGGTGCTGCGTTGGGGGTGGATGGAGAGCGCTGACCCCTAAGTCTACTTTCTCTCTGCTGTGTGTGGTCCAGATGATGGGATCACAGATCACTATGGAGACGCCACCATTTTGACCATGTACAATTGATCAGCTCCTAACCTAAAAGGACATATACTGCCAACTTGTTGCCACACCTTGAAATTCCTTCCTTTTTACTGAGAAATAGAGTTCACCTCAAAATAGTTTATGGAACGTGATTAACGTTTGACCTGAAGTGTCTGTAGGATCGAGTGCTTATCATTCTCACACCTTGGGGAAAGCTTGTGTCCCTCAGCCACTCAGGAGGGGATAATGGGGGTACCTTGATCCCACAATTCCATTTCCTACATGAAAATAAAAGGGGTGAGCGCTCTTCAAATTAAAATCAGCACCTAAGGAAACTGCTTTTATATACTGATAGTTTTAAGTTGTAGACATTCTACACCATATGTCGTGAGTTTAATGAAAACCTTAGCAAAGACGCTGTTGACTTTCATTTTCACGGCAGCTAATCTCTTGTTCATTGAAGCAGGAAGAGGGACAATAAAGGAAATAAATCAAAGTCAGTGCAGTTGTGGTGCTGAGCTGGAAACGATCCCCATAAATGTGTGTAAATCTGGTTACTAGTTAGGTAACAGGGAAGGGCCAAATCTGACTATATGTTGGATCTGTTTCTTTTACTTTATCCTTTGCTTTCCGCGGCTTTTGTTCACCGAAGGGATACTGTCTATACATAATGACCTGCCTCGGGGAACCCTGCCCCTCCGCCCGAATGTTAAACCGAAGTGTCTTTGTTCAGGGAAACATCCGGACGCTGCCCCCCCCCCCCCCCCCGTGGATGGCTGCAAGAAAGAAGAAATGGACCCCTCCCCTCCCCGAGGCTGGCCATTCCTGGGGACATTTGCAAAGCTTAGGGCCTTTTTACTTTACTTCCCCATGTCCTCCCCCTCTCTGATTCTGTAAAGGAAACTGGCCTCCAGACCCCGCTCAGACGGTTATTTAGAGACACTGGTCTGCCATCCCCTCGGTCCGCCGGCTCCCACCCCGGCCGTGCCGTCGCCTCCACCCTGCAGGACGCCACGCTGCGTGTGTCCGCGGCGTTGCTCCCGGAACGTCCTCAGGACACCGGCTGGGATGCCGGGAACGGTGCCGACAGCAGCAGGAGGAGCCCCCGACAGTGTGTGTCGGAATTTCACAATATTCCTTGAACAGACGTGGCCAGGAAAAGGGCAGAGCAATTCCGGGGAAGGAATCTGAGAAGCGCCGCACAAGGATGAAGGGCCCTCGGTCCCGGCGCCGTGTAGCGCAGGCCCGCGTCTGCACCAGCCCCCTGCTGCGGCCGGCGCACCCCTCCGTGCGTCCGCGTCCTCGCGTTTACAGTGCCGGTTACTCAGCGCCCGCCTCGCTGGCGCCTCAGCTCGGAAGAGGCCGCGTGTCGGGGTCCGCACGTGAGGCCGGGGAGTCGCAGGGCGGCCGCGTGCACGGGCCTCGAGGCGGCCGCGCGCTCCGCGGACGGGGACCCCGGGGCGGGAAGCGCGAGGCCTCCTCTCCGGAGGCGCAGGGCGGGGAGCGGGCGCCCTGCTCGCCCGGTTCGAGCCGGGACCTTCCAGGCGGGCGGACGGCAGAGGGCGGTGCGAGCGCAGCGGAGGGCCGGCCTTACCCCGGGGCGGCGGGCCTGGGCGGCGGCCCGACGGGGAACCCACCCCCTCCCCTAACCCTCCCCCCCGCCCCCTCCCCTAACCCTCGCCCCCCGCCCCCTCCCCAACGCTCCCGCCCACTCCTCCCCTAACCCTCCCCCACACCCCCTCCCCTAACCCTCCCCCACACCCCCTCCCCTAACCCTACCCCCCCCACCCCCTCCCCTAACCTACCCCCCCCACCCCCTCCCCTAACCTACCCCCCCCCTCCCCTAACCCTCCTCCCGCCGTCCCGGCTTCAGCCGGAGAGTCTCTCCTTCTCGTGGTTTTATCGTTAGGCTACTGAGCTGGTGAGAATTCATTCAAAAATAATCAAAACCTTGGAAATCACTGATGAAGGCAGGAGAGCTCCCTGGAGGACGTGGCTGCGGAGCCGCGTGAGCGGAGAGGCCGCCTGGGAGGAAGGAGGGGACCCGAGGGGGAGAGAGAGAAGGCGTGATGCGTGAACTGACACTGGGGGGGCACAGAGGGAGGGAGCCGATGCCTCTGCGGGGTCCAGCCGTTGTCACAGGGAACACCCTGTGCCGTTGACCGAGAAATGAAAGGGCAGGGAGGAGTGAGGGACCAGAAGAAGCAAAGGGTGGTCTTCAGAGGGGAATTCTACTAGAAATCAACTACTCGTCACATCCCAAGTGATGGGGAATTGCTATGGTGTTTGTGATTTAGAGCCGAAGGCTTGATTTACAGTAAATACTAGCTCCTTCCGAGGGTTTAATTTAGGCCCCTCATGGCCACTCTAGAGAGAATTAATTAACTGTTGATAATGAAAAGTCAAGAAAATGTTGGAAGGAAGAGGTCATGTGCGTGCGTGTGTGTTTAGCGACCAAGCAGTTTAACACATCTCAGGTAGAACACCACATTCTTCGCTTCAAGAAAAACCAAAAGAATAAGAGATAGAGTTCCTACTCTTAGTGAGATTATGATAAGAGAATACATATGCACTGAAGCAATATTCACATAATTTGCAGAAGGTATAAGCAGTCTATCATTAACTAGATATAACAATTTCTCAAAATACTTCACTTTTAAAAATAAATTTTGATAAACATGTTTACTAAAATTCATTAGCTAAGCACCTTCTAATAGATGTGTTCCTTAAAATCCAGCAGATGAGTTTCTCCCCTGGGTCAGGCACATCTGGGTCCCTGGAGTCCCCAGTTTATAAGAATCCCTGGGGCTCTGTCATCCTTCTGTAAGCTGCATACACCATCTTATACTCCTGTGATTAAAGACAGCTCCTAAAGATTCTTGCAGGTTTGACCAAATGTTTTAATTTCAAAGGCATTAGAACTTTTTCCAGCAGAGAGTTTCATTTACTACAACAATTGTGCCAAGTTACAAGGAAGAGTCCTTCACAGATTTTCTGCACGCACTTAGATAAAAATATTCTCCTTTTAAGAGAAGAAAGTCAAGGAGTGACACAAAGTAGGGACTGTACTGAGAAGACCGTGAAGCAGACATTTCCTGGTTTTGATAACCAACCCCGTGCAAATGTGTTTTGTTTGATTCTCGTCATGGTTGATCCTAAGCGAAGCGTTCCTCCAATATTTAATAATTGAGGTAGTTCATATAAAATTCATATTTATGACCTCTCGAAAAATCTAGATTCATGATGAAATTTAGCCTCTGTTTTTGCATTAGCAAAAATCAGACAAAGTACCTGCTTCTTTTATAGCGTATGTATTTTTTGGTCTTTTTCGCATCATGTGTTTGTTTTTTTGCTACCTTAACAGATAACCACAGACTCAGTGGCTTAAACAACACGAATCTGTCATCTTACGGTCATGGAGGTCGGAAGTTGGACTCGGTCTCACTGGGTTAAAGCCAAGGTGCGTGCAGGGCTGGCCCCCGGAGGCTCTGGGGGTCTCTTCCTGCCTTTCCGGGGCTCCAGCGGTGCCCGCAGCCTTGGCTCAAGTCCCTGGCTCTGTTCTGAGTCAGCAACGCCCCTCACCTCTGACCTTTCTTCTGTGGTCACTTCTCTCTGACCGGAGCTGACCTCTGCTTTTAAAACTCACCCACCAGAATAATCTCCCTGTATCCATGTCCATAACCTTTGTGACATCTGAAAATTCCCTTTTGCTACCTAAGGTGACATATTCAGAGGTTTCGGGAATTAGAACTTGGTCAGACTTGGGGGCCATTACTCTCCCACCACACACAGGCTGTCAGACGCGTTTTGTTCCATCCTGTTACCTGCTTGGCCCCTTGCGCTAGCCCGTGCTGACAGGGCCGCCTTCCTACACCCTTAGGCTGGGGGCACCTCGTTCCTACACCTGCAGACCCACCTGACATTCAGCACAGCCACGGCTGTTGGGCTGAGGGTCCTGGTCAGAATGGGCAAGCCCCTCACTTCTGTGCACAAAGCAGCCTCCTATCCGGTGCGTCGTCTTCTCTCTGCACCGGACCCTCAGAGGTTCCCTCTGGTCTAGGCTTTCAGGGATAAAGGAGATGCAGACAGATGGAGAGTAAGTCATTCCAGAAGGCCATTAGTGATTTTGTGACAAATTCTACAGCAGAAGAAACACTGAGTGTACATTTGAGGAGACAGAATCATTTCATCAATATATTTCTCTTCCGTATTGAAATTTCCAGCAGTGTTCTTCCTGGTTAGAGTGAAATTTGGCAGCCTTTAAAATGCTACCAATTTCTGATTCATACATATATCGTTTTTATATATAAAACCCCATTCAACAGAGCACCATGGAACACAGCAGCCGTGCCTGTACAGAAAGCCACACTGAAAACTGCATTAGGAGGAAAGAAAAGAGGAAATGCTTTGGTAATGGCAGTGTTACCGGAGGCTGCAGGAAAGAACCTGGGATGCGGTGGCGACCAGATGCCCGTCTCACCTGCAGCAACGCCGTCGATTTGCTTGCCCTCCACCCACACATCCCTGACTTAGTAGCGTCGGGGGTTGGCTCAGAAGCACCAAGGCGGTTACCCCGCGTTTTCTCATCACGTTCCTGTGACTGTGGTGTTATCTTGGGAGAGTTACTTGAGTTCATGGCTCTCGTGAACCATGTGTGTGAGACAGAAAGCCGCCAGCACAGTGGCTTTGAGACTGCTTTAGAACTTGGAGCTCGCATTTCATGCCCAGATCCTGGGAGGAGGGGACCTTTGGGAAACCTGGGAGCCACTGAGTGATGGAGAAGAGGAGCATCTTGGGCAGAGGGGGCAGCAGACACCAGCCTCCGGCTGGGAGCAGGTCGGTGGTTCACACACATCAGCAGGAAGATGGGGGGAAGCAGAAAATGGGGGGCGTTGGGCTCAGCAGGTGGGGTGGTGAGCTTAGCCTGTGTCTGATGGCTCAGGAAAGGATGCCTGGATCCGGCACGTGGGAGAGGCGTGGTTTGATGGCTCTGTTCGCTCTCCTTGGTTGGTGGAACATTTGCAGGCAGGGGCACGGTGAGGAGACCCCATCCAGGGAGGGGTGAGGGAGGCCGTGGATGTGTGTCAGGGAGGTGGGCTGGACTGCGGGTCCGTGAGGACCGAGTGCCAGCAGGGCCGGCCTGGGGGCGTGCGGAAAAGAGGGAGGGCAAGTCCTCTGCAGGACCTTCAGACTTCTCCGACATTCAGATTCCTGGACTTCTTTCCTGTTTGTGGCAGATTCTTATCCAAGTGGTTTTTCCAGTTGACTTTGGAAGCCCTCAGGTGTTCAGTGATTCCTGTTGGAATTCAATCCAGGACTTGGGCTCCTCAGTTTCATCCCGATATCCTCTGAAGAGACCCTCCAGGACAGAAGCGCTCGTGTGTCCGTTCGTGGTCTCTGTTTGGGGAGGGTCTCCTCTGTGAATGTTCCTAGTTCTCTGGAAGGATCCCTGGGACCCAGCGCTTCGGGGGGTGCTTCCTTATGGCAGATGTGCTTCTAATTGAGATCTTGAGGCTCCGTGTAGATTCTCCACCCCTGGAGATTGTACAAACAGCCTGTACTCGGGCTGAAGCCAAGGGCTCAGTGAAATCACCGCAGCAGAGATGGCTGTGCTTTAAAGATGTGATGAGGCTTCAGAAGTTGTCTTGCCTGCACTTAGGCTTTGAGCACTGCAGTTTGAAACCCTGATGAAACTGAGATTTTTTTTCTCCCAAATGTATCAGAATTCAACTTAAAGTGGAAGCAGAAGGATATCTTCTCAAACACTCATATCTGTTTCACAGGAATACATTGAAATGGCAGGCGACAGGCTGTGGGCATCATAAGACCTGCACGTGGTCCCCTAGTTAGCGTCAGGATGGTCTCAGAACGGCGGAGACGCCTTCCCAAGTCGCTGGCAGACCTCCGTGGGGAGCGTGAAACCTGTGCATATATTCATTTATTTTTTTAAAGGGAAACACGCATTTTGTTAGAAGAGGGTAAAGTGCGTCAGCATTTGGGGAATTAACACTTTATTGAGTCCATTTGTCTTTATGCTAAAATCTTGTTTACTATAAATTCATGTGATTATGTCAAAAAAGTAAAATAAAAGATGACCTTTAGCTTCTGAGGAATGTATGCAGCGTTCGTGTTTGTTATGTATCTAATTTAGGGGCAGAATACCTGTCATCCTGCTGTTTTTCTCTCTTCAACCCCGTCTGTCATTTGGCTCTAAATAAGCCCCATTCACAGAAGGAACTGAGCCTGTTGTACAAACAGATCTGATCTCCGCAAGGAACCAGAAATGATACTTTGCTTGTAAAGTAAGTTTCCTTGTATTTTGCTTGTATTCAGAAACATATAACATTTTGGTTTTCAGTTCTAAATCTTTAGTGGGAACTGTTACTTAGTGGCAACATCTGTCTCTATGAAGCAATAAACGCGACTGTGCAGGGATTGTTTTAAAAAATGGATTCTTGGCCTTAATTTGAGAGCCAGAGAGTTATGGACGGAATCGTGTCCCCTCCAAATGTGTGTGTTGAAGTCCTAACCCCAGGATGTGACTGTATTTGGAGGTGGGGCCTTAGAGGAGGTGATCAAGGTAAAATGAGGCCGTGGCGGGGGGGGGGGGGGGTGTCTCTGTCCCACCTACAAGAACACGGCCACGCACAGGGGAGCCAGGAAGCAGTTTGCTCTCTGTTGACTTCAGCTGCAGAGGGAGGTTTGTTTTGTTTTTCTTCGTCAGAGTTGTTGACTCACATCGTGCACAGCCGGCCTCCTGATGCTCTTTGTTAATCCGGAGGGGCTGAAGGCCCGTCCGTAAAGGCAGAAAAACCGTGAGCAGTAGCATTTGTGGGTGTCAACGTGCATGCACACGAATACATTCCACTTGGACTTTCTGGAAGATTTCCTCTCTTTGTGGACCTATTAGCTTGCATAGGAGAGAGAAATTATTTTAATTCAAGAAATCTAATAAATTTAAACCCAGCTGTTTGCTCTTAAATTATAAGAGCAAAGATCATAAAAATCCAGAGCCCAGGCCATTTGACAAGTCCAAGGCAGGGCTGAGAAGGGGAGGGAGTGAAATGTTATCCAATCTGGGTGCAGTTCCACAGTGATTTTAACAGCTGTCTACTATGAATTCTAAATGCTACAGTTCTATTATAAAATGTATACATTTGACTTAGAAAAAAGGGAACAGCTTTATTGCAGTAACACTTATGCTATTAATTTAAATTGCTTAAATGCGTTTCTCATGCATTAGTAATAAAGCTAGACTAAATTACTATCTTTAATTTTTTTGCTGATGTTCTTATTACTTGGTGATTTATGGAAAATTGCAGATCTACAAAAATTTTGCTTCCTCTTTTTCCCTTGTCAGCCTCTGGAAGAGTAACAGTAAAATGAAATTCAATCAGTACATTAAAAAGATAAACTTTAAGAAAGCTTACACTAATCCATTTGTGATTTTATAGCAAAAACAAACAGTAAAGGATTATAAACTCCATATCAATTTATAATGGGCTATAGAGACCTTTATATTTGTGAAGTATTTTATAGATCATAAACCACTTTTGAAAATAAACTTTTTAAAATTTTGGAATAATCTTAGATTTACAGAAAGGTAGCAAAGATCGTTGGGTGGGTTTCTATACACCTCACACCCAGGTTCTCCTATTGTTGACGTCTTGCAGGGGTGTCGTGTATGTTATGACTGATAGACAGCATTGGTAATTATGATGAACTAAAGTCCATACTTTTTCAAATTTCTTTAGCTTTTGCCCACAGTTTTTTCTCGGTTCCAGGATCCCATCCAGGACCCAGGTTGAAGTTAGTTGTCATGCCTCTTTGGGATCCTCTTGGGGGTGATAGTTCTCAGTCTTTCCCAGTTTTTGGTGACCTTGACAGTTTTGAGAAGTAATTCCTGGGAATTTTTTTTTTTTTAGTTTTAGTTTTGGCTGCGTTGGGTCTTTGTTGCTGCACGCGGCCTTTCTCTAGTTGTGGTGAGCGGGGGCTACTCTTTGTTGCGGTGCGTGGGCTTCTCATTGCATGGCTTCTCTTGTTGCGGAGCACGGGCTCTAGGTGCACGGGCTCGGTAGTTGTGGCTTGCGGGCTCTAGGCGCACAGGCTCAGTAGTTGTGGCGCACAGGCTCAGTTGCTCCGGGGCATGTGGGATCTTCCCAGACCAGGGCTCGAACCCGTGTCCCCTGCATTGGCAGGCGGATTCCTAACCACTGCACCACCAGGGAAGCCCTGGGAATTTTACATAATGTCCTTGGGTAGACTCTGTCTGATATTTTCTCACGATGAGACTGGAGTTACGGGCTGTTGGGAGGAAGACCCCAGAGGTAAAGCACCATCCTCCTCACATCTCATCCAGGGACTGTGCAGTCAACCTGACTCGTGGCTGGGGATGTTGACCCCGGCCACCAGGCTCAGGGTGTTTGTCAGGTTTCTTCACTGTAGTCACACCACCAACACCCCGTTTCCCCCGCTGTGGTGTGTGTGTCGTCTTGCTATGCACGGCCCACACTTAGGGGTTGGGGGCTGTGCTCACTTTCCTGAGGGCAGGTATCTACATAGAGTGTTTGGGGTCCTTCTTTAAAACAAGTTTACCTTGTCTTATATACTCTACATATCTATGGGCAGTTATTTTAATTATCTTGTGTTCCAAAGATCATTTCTAAAGCAGTTATCCAGATCTTAGAATACATTTTCTCAGGAAAACAGTGTTTAGATTCTCTACGACATCTCCAAAAACAAAAGAAGACAAGTGACCTGAGGGGGCTCGGATTGCCATGGCTCTTATTTCTATGAAGTCGCAGTGTTTACCCTCATAATTCCATCCTCTGAGAATGCGGGAGACTCATGGGCCCCCTTGTCTACACGGAGGCCACTGGACACCCCCTGGTGGGGCTCTTAGTCCCCGAGGCCAGTCCAGTTCACTCCTCCCTTTAAAGGTGATGCCCTCTCCGGGTGTGCTCTTTCTACCTCGACTTAGGCCAGGTCTTCCTCTTCCTGGACATGTATCCTCCAAGCCCTTTGTGGTTCCAGGCCTCAAATTAAGGCCTGATGTTGTTACGAGAGCTTCAGCATCTGGGAAACCAGGAGGTGTCCCATGGTCTAAGCCCCCTCCCCGCTCTGCGCCTGGGATCTAATGCCCCCTCTTCCCGGGGCCAGGCGCAAGGCCTGCACGCCCCCGGCAGCAGCTCCGGTTCCCCGCTGGCCCCGAATCCCTCAAACAAGCCCCGCACATCCTCCTGCGGGGCCGGGACTGCCAGCCCCTCGTTTCTGCGAAGCTCCCCCCCAGCCTGTCCCGAAGTGCACCCCATGTGGCCCTGCACGGCTGCGGGTCCCCGCCCTGGGCTGGGAGGGGCTCCGGAAAGACCACTGTCCACACCGTGGGAAAGCGTCAAACACGGGAGCCAACTCAGGAGGTTTTATAGTCAATCCAGTGGAGGAGATGCTCTACCAGTAGGTGTATTTTTAAAAAAGTAACAATCTCAGATTTTTGTGAATTTGCTACAGTGAACACTGATTAAACCTCATAATCTGTTACAGCCTCTGGATGGTCACTTTTCCCTGTTTAACTCAATAATATAACATAAAATAACATAGCTAAGATAGGATAAGATTAAATAAAACAAAGCAAAATGAAATGAAATGAAATAAAAATTATTGTTGCTTTACCCTGAGGGAAAATGAGGGTTGTATTTCCAAGGAGTGAAGCAATGTTCCACAGACAGTCCAAGGCATTTCCTTCTCAAAAGAAGGCATTTTGCCTCAATTAGCTAATTAATAGGTAATGAATTTCCAACTGTGAGCTTCACTGAGCCTGGGAACACCCAGCACCTGTGGAACTAGTGAAACCCTTCTTGTTCCTGAAAATCATGACAGCAAGTGCACGTGACTTAGGAATTGGATGGATCTGAAATGGGTATTTAGCACAGATAAAACCAAGATTTTTTTTTTCTTTTGTGCTCTGATTCCAGAATGTCTGATTATTCACTAGCTTTTAAAACCCTTTCATTATTCAGAAGCAATGTCGTGGATTAAAAAAAAACAAACTCAGAGAGAGACTATTACTGTAACACCCGTGAGTTTTCATGACAGTCTCTAAGTCAGCACCTTGATGGTAATGGTGGGGAGAACACAGGGCAGCACGATCTCCCCAATAACCAGGGGCAAAACCACATTTCAGTTGCAGCTAACTCTTCTACTTATTGTCAGATGTAAGTCATTTTTAGGATGACAAGTGTTCGCATAGTTTTAGTTCCCAAACCATTAAGGAATTAAACTTTATTCTTATTCAAATAACTCACTCTGTCCAACATGGTGAATGAAGTGAAGAAATTCATGAATTTATTTCATTTTACCTTTTACTGTTGATCTTCTCACCCTCAAACTTAGAATTGTGTCCAGGTTTTACATTGTTTTATTATTTTGGTTTTTTAATTCTAAACTAAAGTGGTCTCTCTAAAATAAACACCAAATATGTCTCTAAGCAATTACGTCATGATATGTAGCTGCGTGTTCTATACACTTACAAGTAACAGCAAAGACTTCTTGGGGTATTAACAGTCAACAAAAGGTCGCTATCCAAAGCCGCTTTGAACACAGGAAAAGCTACGAAGATATCTCTGCCCTGATGGGTAGGCGTTCCCTCTGGATTGCTGGCTTCAGTAACAGACAGGGCGGGGATTTCAGTGGTTGCTCCTCTGAGAAGCCAGGGGCTTGCACCCCGGGGGGGCAGTTGAAAGGGCAGAAAAGACACAGGCAGACCCTTGAGGGTCTCAGTGACAGTGGGCTGAAAACACAGCCTGCCTGGCGGAGAGGAAGATGCAGAGTCGGCCGTGCTTAGTGGGAAACATGCTTTCTGTTGTGCATTCATGAGCACAGGTTGGCCCCAGGTGGGGCTGGAGTCAACGTGGCTTTGTGTCAAACGCGACCCCCCAGGTGCGGTCCACCTTGGGCCAGTGGTGGCCACTGGGTACCAGGCCAGAGTAAATGCAAACCAACCGCAGACCTTTCACATTTGGGGGCTCTCCTGAGTGGCACATTGTTTATTTCAATTTCCAGTTGTTCGCTGCTATCGTATAGAAACTCAGCTGACTTCTAGGTACCGACTGCCTGTTCTGCAAATCTGCTGAAACTACATATCTCTCTTAAGAGTTTTTTTCCTAATTCTCTGGGATTTTCTATGAAGACAGTCCCGTCCTCTGACTTGGGGGCAGTTGTCAGCCTTTCTCTTGCCTTGTCTTCACCCTTCCTGCAGGGAGGAGGCTGGCACCGCTGGCCCCTGGTGGTGGGCTGGGGGGTGTCTCCATCCTTCACTCCCCACGTGAGAGCAGCCTGGACTTCCCAAGGCCCCTCCGGAGACGGAGAAGTCCCTGAGTCCTTGTTTGCTGAGAGGTCTTTCTTTCTTTTTCTCAATGAATGTTTAGTTTTGTCAAATGTCTTTTCTGCATCTATGGTCCTTTACATGGTACATCTTTATCAGCCTGTTACTATGGTGAATGCTGTTCATGGAATTGCAGTGTTAAATCAATGTAGTTCAACATTCCCTCATTGCCGGGTTCAGTTGGCTCACGTTTTGTGAGTTTGCTCCTGTGTTCCTGAGGGCCCCGCCCTGCCCTCCTGCCTGCAGTGTCCCCTGGCTTGGGGTCAGGGACGATCTGCAGAGCCCAGCTAGCTGGACCTCCGCTCTGACTTGGTGGAGGTGTCTGTGCAGACCTGAATCCTCTTGTCCTCTGTCTGGGGACCCCTTCCCTGGCCGGGGGCTTCCTCAGGCCCAGCAGAGGCCCCCTCCCTCCACCTGGTGACCCCTCTGCTGGGCGGTGCTCAAGGACAGGACAGAGTTGGGGCCGGTCAGTGCTGATGAGCCCGCAGGGTGACCCTGAGCAGACGAGGGTCTGTTCGCAGCTTTTCCCAAATGCCCTTCATCCCCAGGACGGTTCCCCAGGCCCTGCCGGGCAGCAGCTGTGCGTCCCGGACAGAAGCGAGGCTGGAAGGCAGCTCACGACAACGCCGCCCCGACAGGAGTTGGATCTCTGTTCTTTTAAAAGGTGAAACTCTCTTTTTACTGCTTTGATTATAATCTGCTTGTCACAAGCTGAGGAAAAGACTAAAACCTCCTGACATTATTTTACTGTCAGGATGAATTTCGAAAGGAGAATAAGAACAATATACCTATTGCATTAAAATTGTTCTCATTATAGCTACAGGGTAATACATATTTAAAAATAAGGTACTCTTCTACATGACAGTTTTAAATGGTGCCTTTTCCTTATCCCGGAAAACATGACAAAAATTTCAGGGGATGCTAGCTATAATTTGTGCAAAGCTGCTTATATCTGCGTAGACAATGGATCAGAACGTAAGCGATTAGGGACTCCCCTGGCGGCCCAGTGGTTAAGAGTCTGAGCGTCCACTGCAGGGGCAAGGGTTCGATCCCTGGTTGGTGGGGAACTAAGATCCCACATGCCGCGCGGGGCAGACAAAAACAAAAAAACCATAAAAGATTAGACGAGGGGTATTGTGCTGCCCAAGTTCACAGCCAGGTACCAAGACTAGTCTCACCACTTAGTTGTCACATTACATAAAGCATGAGTTAATTCTGTATCAGAAATATCAGTGGATAACACTGAATATTAAAGTCAGCTGCCACAACCCATCAGCATCCGAAGGAACAGAAGTTTAATGTAAAGCGTACCCCTATATCAACATAAATGCAATTCCTAAATAAATAATTGATAGCTTATGCTACAGTAATATTTGACTTTTTTTTAATGTTTATTTATTTATTTATTTATTTATTTATTTATTTTTATGGCTGTGTTGGGTCTTCGTTTCTGTGCGAGGGCTTTCTCTAGTTGCAGCAAGTGGGGGCCACTCTTCATTGTGGTGCGCGGGCCTCTCCCTATCGCGGCCTCTCTTGTTGTGGAGCACGGGCTCCAGACACGCAGGCTCAGTAGTTGTGGCTCACGGACCCTGTCGCTCCGCGGCATGTGGGATCTTCCCAGAGCAGGGCTCGAACCCGTGTCCCCTGCATTGGCAGACAGATTCTCAACCACTGTGCCACCAGGGAAGCCCCAGTGTCTGACTTTTTGATTGCTTAAACATTTCTGTAACAAAGACAATGAGAAAAGAATTCAGTAGAAATTTTCAATATGTTTTCAGTAGACAAAAACCAATATTTTCTAAGTGTTTGGATTACCTATCAACTTATTTTATCATTTAGCCTCTATTAAAATATCTGTCAAGTGGACTTCTTAGGGCCAGAACTTAGCATCAGTGATGCAAGTGTGTGTGTATTTACTTTTACTGCTTAGTCTCGTGTGCACCCCTGCCTGTCAGATACAGTACTAAAGATGTACACACAGTTTTCTACAGCACTAGGTCAGTTAGTTGTCACTACAATCCCGTAGTATGGATTTAACTGAATTTATTTTCAGGGAAACATGTAAAGACACAGTTTAAGTAGCTGGAGAGAATCACACGGTGACATGGGGTCAGTCAGCATCTACATCCAGGGTGGGCGTCATCCTTGTCTTTTGTAGGATTTCTTGTAGCCCTTGGAGAGAGCCTTTTCTCACCACACCCCAGATTCCAGAACCTGCACACTCTCTTCCCTATGTCCTATATCCTGTATCCTGTATCTATATCCTATATATATACATCCTATATCCTATATATACATCCTTCCCTATATCACATATATATGTGTGTGTGTGTGTGTGTGTGTGTGTGTGTGTATCCTATATACCCCACATCCACCAACGTCTTTGAGAGAAGGAGCTGACACATCCCATCCAGCCAAACAGCAGTTAACGGGCTGCATCTTATTCACCCTCGCAGCTTGGAGGGCTGTTCCCTGAGGGAAAACTTCAGAGCAAAGGAGCCCGTGCACTTTGCACCCTGAGCAAATAGAAAAGCCATGGAGTTACAAATGTTACTACTATTATTATAAAATTATTAACAGTGCACATTTCTAAAATTTAAAAAAATGATGGTCCCATACTCATATTTAAATCAAGCTTAGCAATTCAAGCAGTGAAACTTCTCACTTCTTAATCTTTTTCTCTATTCCCTATTTTTGTTACTATATTTTCCCTAAAAGGATTTTTTGTCACCTCAGTAATGCCCTTTAACACCATTAACAAATTTCAAAATTTAGAATGTCTTTTGAGAATCTGATACAAGAAAAAAGATGTTGGATATTAAATTTGTCATCCATCATATATATGGTCAAATTTAAAAGTGAATAATAGCCATGTTTTCAATTGGGTGTAATTATAAAATTTGATACTTCATAACTAAACAGTAGGCAATTTGATGTCCTTTGTGCTTCTGTCCATACATCTACCAAAAAATATTAGCATGATTTATATATTTTAATTAGTCAATGATAAATATTTACAATATTTATAGAACACTGCATATCCAGAGAAATTCAGTTTTATTGGCTCTTCTACTTTAAGTACCTTGACAAAGAGCACTTATGACATTTTGAGTAACACAAATTTATTTTTAATGGAATTAACTGTTTTAACGACCTTCTTTCAAGACTGTCCACTTTTGAGAATCATTATTCCTTTACTAATACAAGGATTTGAACTTTAAAAGAGGAAACACCCAAGTGATTTTGAGTGATGTAGCATTTTTGCAAAGCCTTATGAGAGATAGACATTCTTGGAGGTAGAATCTCTGGTTGGTTATTCTGCTCAAGGTTTGAATTTCATGAGGACAAGTGAGCAAAGGTGAGGCAGATCCGGGCCCCTTCCCGCAGCAAGTGGAGACGAGTGGCCTCTGGGAAGGGCAGGGGGTGGACAGAGGCCTGTATGGACCGGGGATCGGGCTGCCCCAGGTCCAGGAGATGCTGGCCCTTAGCTCCTGGCACACAGGAGCCTCAGCCCGGGTCCCACGGAAGGGCAGGGAACGAACACGGTCAAGGAAGGAAAGTGCCCAGCTGTCCCCAGCTCTGGGGCTGACACGTGGAGTTGCCAAATCTCCCACAGGTGACTGTGTCCTTGCGGGCATAGGAGCTGGGAAACCTTGTTCTTAGCTTATTGCTCAGAAAAGTCAGTCCTTTAGACAAAGAGAATGAGCTCCCGAGACAACGGACAAGCGGCTGCCAGGCAGGATTTATAGAAACCTCACCGTGAGCGAGGCCTGGGAATGGGGAGCCGGGAGCCCACAACTTTCAACAACAGGAAGTGTCCTACTTTGCCTAATTCTGCAACTCACAACACTGTTATTAAAGCGTTCCAGGTTAAGTTACTTTATTTTCTACATATTCTGACACCAGCTTTTAGTGGGAAGAAGATACAAGGCAAACAGCACGTCCTTTCTGGGTTACTGAAAAGAAACAGACGCAGTGGTTAGGAGAGGATTTCTCCCCAAAGAGCCCCTCCCATTTCTGCAGCACGGGTGACCACAGGGGACGCCTTTCCACGCGGATTATTTTAGTTTCATCACTTGGGATTCTTCATAGTTTTGCAGCAACTCTGATAAATTCTTCAGACAGACAAGCTCCTAGCTGCATGTCATAGTGGGAGGACAGGCGTGGCGACAAACACTCCCCTTCACCCTTGAAGCAGTGGAGGGGACGCAGGGCTGGCGCTGGAGCCCGTCCTGCGATGAGGCAACTCCACACCTGGCCAGGCGGGCAACGGGTATGTCCACGGCAGCCCCTTAGGAAAGGGACAACCAGGCACCGTGAGGGTGAAATCAGGCCTGACTTTACAAAGAGTAAAGAAAACGTGGCCCTCCGTGTGACGGGTGGGACTCACGCCCCCCCCGCCTGTTCCAGGAGCCCCCAGCAGGACCTGGCTTCCCCAGCAGAGGGACCTGCCCCATGATGGGCACGCTCGCCGCCTGGGGCTCCATCCTGGACCCGACGCAGCTCTGCAGGCCCCTGGGAACACGGCCACCTGCTTGCCCCTCGGCCGGGCTGGCTCCTCTCCGTGCCCGGGTTGGTACTCCTGAATCTTCAGGTCGAATAAGCATGAGCCTTTTGTATTTGGTATAGACTTCTCAACTGCGTTTCATTAAAGCTTACAATTCCACCAAGAATGTGTAATGCATATTTTCCCAAATTCTATTTAATCCAATAATTAGCAAACTAAGGGGAAGAAATCACAATTCATGATTTCAGTGTCTGTTTTACAATGAAGTTAAGCATCCTTAGGGCACTTCCATTTCGTTTATTAGTGAGTGAATTGATTCTCTATATTTTGGGCCATTTTTCAGTTTTTATTATTATTATCATTATTATTTGTAACTTTTAGCTTTATATTGGAGTATAGTTGATCAACAACATTGTGTTAGTTTCAGGTGCACAGGAAACCAAGTTATACATGTACATGTATCTATCCTTTTTCAAATTCTTTTCCCATTTAGGTTGTTACATGATATTGAGCAGAGTTCCCTGTGCTATCCCATAGTTTTTGTTATTGAATTGTATATTTCCTGGTTTGTTCATTTTCTTGGACACAATGCAGCATTTAAGACGTTGATCAAATTGTGAATTCTAAATCTTCTCCCACTTTCCAGTCACGCTTAGAAACATCTCCCATCCTGATATCATATGAAAATATCTCCAAGTTTTCTTCCGGCACTTATATGATTTTAGTTTTCACATTTGAATCTTTGACCTAAAAAGAATTTATTATGGTTGAGTTGTGAGATAAGGATTCAACTTAATTTTTATTAGGAGAACAACCTTGTGTTCTACTATAAAGTATAGGGTTTTCATAATACTGTACCTGTCCTTGAAGTTAGAAATTCCAACCAGGACCTGCCCAGGACCGTGGTTTACTTTGCTTTCCCTCCGGTTGCTAATAATTTTGTTATTCACATGTCCAAAGAACTGAGAAGTAAAGAGAAGCGTGGTAAAAGTAAAGCAATTTATTCTGCTATTTACTAATTCTTATGAATTATTTAGTTGGTTGGAATTACTTT
Source organism: Balaenoptera physalus (assembly GCF_965194825.1). NCBI lineage: Eukaryota > Metazoa > Chordata > Mammalia > Artiodactyla > Balaenopteridae > Balaenoptera > Balaenoptera physalus. The sequence continues at coordinate 97,688,487 of NC_138894.1, forward strand.
TTGAATTTTAGCCAAAGAAATAATAACAAGTATTATGGTCTCTAGATACCATTTCCCGCTGAAAGAGTTGCCGCTGATTTGCTTTCCAGGGAAAGAACTGGACCAGATGAAGCTGGGACGCCTTAAGACACCAGAAGGAAGGCAGCTGACCAGACGACGTCTCTTGTTTGGAAGCACGGAGGGCGTGTCCTGGAACATTCACGGCAGCAGCACTCTTGTTGTGACCAAAAGTGGGATAAGACACAAGGGCCCATGGAGAGTCACGTGGATGAACTGTTGATTCTCACAACAGATTAACGCAGACAAGACTGAACCACTTGTAGCCACAGCAGTGGGGGGGATGGATGGCACACACGTGATGCTGAGCAATGATCAGACACGAAAGGCTGCTGTGTACACGGTTCCACCTGTACAGACGGCAGGAACGGGCAGGCCTGGCCGCACTGCTCTCAAGGTGCAGCAGCTGTTTGGGGCTCCAGCTGTTACGGGGCGGGGGTGGGTGAGGGGAGGGATTCTGGAACGCTGGCGGTGCTCTCCTTGGCTGGTCCACGCACCTGTGCAGTTTGTAAAAATTCACTGAGATGGAAACAGACTATGTGCCCCTTTCCGCATAATGTTTCCACTTACTAAAACTTCCTTGAAAAGTGCTCAGGATACAACATAACAGCTTCCCCTGAGAAAGGACGGGACAATTTTAGCATCAGGAATGATAATTTCTGTAAGGGACTGAAGCACCTCTATTATATAAAATTCCATGAATTATTAATGATTCTCAACAAGTAAAATCAAAGGAATCCGTGATCTCTTTTGGGAAATACTGGAGAAACAACTCGTAATTTTGAAAATGGAAAGAAAGGGAAAGAATAAAGCATTTATCCTGCCTTTCATATAAAAACCGTACCTCAGAGTAACCAAATAGTTGATAAAGGGAGGTTTCTCTCTGTAGAAATATTTCAGCTAATAAATAAGAAAAGAATAGTAATGTTAAAATATCACGACTTTGCTACCCATAATACATTAATGAGCCTTGGTGGTAGTGATTATTAATGCCAGAGAGAGAGAGGGAGGGAGGTGAGTAGACACTAGACACTTCTTGGTGGTAGAACACGGTGTCACCAGTGGAATAGTCTCACCAAAATATGTACCATGAATTTGGTGAAGTATCTTGATCTAACTATCAGTTTACAGGAAATACTGGGAACTGATGAACATACTTAAAAAAGTTAAACATCAGGAAAGCAATCATCAGCGCCAGCTGGTAGGACTTCTGTAAGACAAAAGTCTCAGCTTCTTCAACTCATAAATTGTAAGGGGAAAAAGAAATGAAGAAGGAATAGCCCGACTATAGAGTTTTAAGAGATATAATAGCCAATAACAAATCATAGAATATGTCTGGGTTCTATTTCAAGCATTTAAAAATGTATCTTAAATACTTTAAAACAATTATAGAAATGTGAAGAATGACTGGATATTTGATGATGTGAAGAGATTATTGTTGATTAGTTTCAAGTTTGAAAATGTATTTTTAGTTTCTTCAGAAACTGTTTATATGGTTCAGCCACAGGTGTGGAGTTAACTGGGAGTTGATTGCTTATCCAGAAAATGAAAAAAAAAATTTCTGTGTCTTTTAGAGATACATGTGGAAATATTTAGAGATATGCACAGAAATGTACCTTGGGCATATCAGCACGACTGCATGAAGAAACACGTACAAAGATTTCACTGCAGCATTCATTATTGGTTACAGAAAAGCTGGAAACAACCTAAGTCTCCAAAGAGTGAGAAACGACCGATAACTTGGTGTGGTGATAGAAACAAGCCTGGCTTTAGGGAAGGGGTGGGGAGGGGAGAAGCAGAGGACAGGAGACTGGCCAGGAGTTGATAAAAGCTAAAGACAACCCATCTACAATTAGAGTTAATTATACTACATTCTCCTTTACATATGTATTTGAAATTTTCCATGATAAGAAGTTATATAAAAAGTAAGAATAAAACAAAATCTTTTTTTTTCCAGACAATAAAGGATTATCAGCATCAAACCCTCATCTAAAAAAAAAAAAAAAAAGAAAATCAAAAAGACCATTTCAACCAGAAAGGAATCTGACCATCTCAGGAAAGGAGTTGCATCCCACAGCTATGTGAGTACAGAGGCCAGCAAAAAAATAAGATGTTGCTGAATTTAATTCTATCTTTTATTGAAAATCAGAATAATTTTGTTTTTAAAAGGCAGAATAAAAAATAATTATTGCTCAGCCTCATTTATGAGCATAGATACAAAAATCTTAAATAAAATATTAGTACATCTAAGCTAGCTGTGTCCTAGGAAACATAAATCCATCTTGAATAAATAGCATTTACCTCAGGAATACAAAGATTATTCAAGAGATGAACACATTAACTTAGTAATACAAAGGTAATTCAAGAGATGAACACATTAACTTAACAAATTGAAGGAGTTAAAAAAAAGTAAAATAAACAAAAGAGCACACATTTGATAAAATTTCAATCAACTAATCAAAAAAACACTAAAAGAACAGTAATAGAGGTTGTCAAATTTGATTTTTTAAAAATAAATACCCACCAAAACCCTATATCAGTGCTTTCATAGTGAAATATTGCTGCATTCCCATTTTAGTCAAGAGTAATTATAGGTAAGTCCATCATAATTTTCAACATTGTCCTGGAGTACGGGCCGATGAAGTGAACGGAAACTGTGAGTAAGAGGAAAAGAGAAAATACTAATTGTGAGCACGATGGCTTTAGAAACAGAAAATCCAAGTAAAAAAGACACCATAGAGATTGTATAGCTAAGTTTCAGTCTGAGAAGTTTTTGTAGCATTTGTAATAGTGAGTTAGTATCAAGATTAGAAAAAGACCATTCATAATCCAATAAAAAATCTATTGAAAGATAAAGAGATTTGTCACAGAAAAAGTGGGGACAGACTGAGAACAGATAATTCATACAGGAGAAAAAGAGTGAGTTTATGAAAAACATCAGCATTATTATTAATTAGGAAAATATGCATGAAAGACAATTTCATAGCCCATCATTTTATAAAAATGAACAAATCTGAACGTAGAATTGTCAAGGATATGGCTCTTACGAACAGGCTATTGGAGTATAAATTCACACAGCCCATCTGAAGAGCCATTTTATTGTGTCCATTACAACTGTTACGCGCACCTGCTTTCAAACAGCAACTCCAGTTGCAGGAATTACCTCAGAGTAACGCCAGCACAGTCACAGGCAGCTACGTAGAGGACGTTCACGGCAGCTTAACTGCCCAGAGTGGAAAACTGGAAACAACTCAGGTATCTAAACAGTGAGACATGGGCAAATATACTGATGGAAATAAGGTGAGCAGTTGTGGGAAGAGATGTGACCTGAGAGGATGGCGTGGGGACCCCGGGAGGGAGCTGCTCCGTGTCCGGGTCAGGACATGCACGTGTCGTGTCGGTTTGTCATCAAACGTACTTAAGCCTTCTGTGTTTCCTGGTGAAGCTGTAAGTGCACGTGGGTAAACTATGCAGGAGATCGCGCGTGAGCTGGAAATGTGTTCAGCGTTCACATCACAGGCCGTCGTGCTGGTGTGAATCTGACACAGGTGGGTGTGTGTTCTGCGGCAGAGGAATTGAGTAACTGTGCTGGTTTCATTTAGAATGGGCGTTTCTGGCTCAAAAATGCACTCCTAAGACTCTTCAGATGTGGCTTATTGGATGCACGTGGCGAGCTGGGAGACCCCAGCATCTTCCCGCCCCGGGGCTCAGTCACACGCTTCCTAGGCTCTCAGCACAGGCTCGGCGGGCGGGGGTTTGTCAACAGCCAAGTCTGCAGCCCCGGCGCCTTGTCAGGGGCTCACAGCCCAGGAGCCGCCCTCTCAGTACAGCGGGATTCCCACCCCCCCCCCCCCCCCCCCGTCCAGCGCTTGTGTCCTTTCGCGGTCCTGCTCCCGTGTCCCCTTATTATCCTTTCTGTCCCGCTATGGACTCTGGGGCTGTATTAGTTCCCTTTCAGAGGTGTCCCTCAAAACCACGGCATTCATCTTGGTGTTTTTACGGTTTTCTCTGAGGCAGCCTCGCACGTCTGTCACGGTTTTAAGACCCTCCCGACGCTGTACATCCCTTACCACAGGCTCTCCTTCCCTACCTGCTGGTCTCCGCCACCTGCATTTTCGGTGATAAAACACCATATTTTGTGGCTATTGTTGTTTTAAATAGTCAATTAACTTTTGAAGAATGTAACAGAAGAAAGGGAAGTAACTGCTTTTCCGTATCCTCATATTTACTATTTCCAGTGTTTGTTATTACTTCTGGGCACCGTGATTCTTCCCAGTATAATCTCTCTTCAGCCTGAAGAACCTCCTTTAACATTTCTTGAGGTGCGGATCTGCTGGGGACAGAGTTATTCAGCTTTAATTCATCTGAAAATGTCTTTATGTATTCTTCATCTTTGAAAGATGGTTTTGCTAGATATATTTTTAATTTGACGGACTTTTTATTCAGTGACATTTTCTTCTGACGCTATTGTTATTTTTGTGACAAAATATCCTCTGACAGTTTTATCATTGTTCCCGTTGTGGAATAAATCCCTTTTTGTATCTGGCTGCTTTTTTATCTTTGCTTTTCAACAACTTGCTCCCAGGGACCTTGGGTGGCTTTCTTTGTCATTATCCTGTTCAGGTTTTGCTAGGTTTTCTGGATCTGCAGATTGCTGTTTCAGATAATTTGGGTTATTTTCTGCCAATATTGCTTCAAATATATTTTCTGTCCATTCTTTTTCATTGACGTTTTTTCCTGGGGCATAAAGTAGCAACACGCTTGAGTTGTTTATACTGTTCCTTCCACAGGGGATTGAGACTCAGTTCTTTTCCCTCATTTTTTTCTCTCTGTGTTTCAGTTTGGGTAACGAGTACAGACAGGCCTCGATTTTTACCAGTTCTTTCTTCTCTTGCTCAATCTGCTTTTAATTCCATCTAAGGAATTTTTAATATCTGGTACTTGATTTTTCACTTCTAGAAATCCAATCTGGTTCCTTTTAAGTTTCCAGGTCTCACCTGAAATTCCCCATCTTTCACCCAGTGTACCCAGCTCTTCCTGTTGCTATGGTGACGGGGAGACTTCAGCACATCCTGAGACGTGGCTCCCGCGGCCAGGACACGGCGGAGGCTGTGGTCAGCTCTGGGGGCTATGACTGCCTCGGGTCCCTTCCTAGGTCCACGAGGAGGCACGTTCGGCCCACCACCCGCAGGTGAGAGCTGCAGCCTCCGTCCACTCCCAGACCTGGAGTCCGCAGGCCTCTTGCCCCCGACGCTCACCACCTGGGGCATCTGCCAATTTCTTATTTCTGGAGGCCTCAGATGCAGGCTGGAGCTCGAGAACTTCGGGTGAGGAGGTGAGCCCTTTGGGGCTGAGGCCTCGTTCTTGCTCTGACCTCCTTGTGCTGTTGGGTGCAGACCTGGGTAGACGCCAGGAACCGGAAGGAAGGACCCGCAGGGGCAGAGGCCCCAGAAGGAAACATGCTGTGGGGTCTGAGGGACAGGAAGGGGGCGGTGGGGTCGGCACCAAGCGAGAAGGGGGGTGGGCCTGGGAGCCTGTCTCCATGGAAGCCCCTGGCTGAAGAAGAGGAAGGAAGGTGTGTTTATAAACATCCACTTTCATCTTCCTTTCACTCACCCTTAACAACTTTTTTCCTATTTCTTTGCCTTTGAAAAGTCCTTTTTTGTTCTTCAAAGCCAAGCTAAAACATCAAATCACTGAAAATCTCCCATGCAATCAAATCTGAGCATTCACATAATAGAAATAAAGCTTTTCCTCGCGTGTGAAGTGCCTTGTGTCCTCCAAGCCCAGCGCTTCTCCTTGCTGTGCTGTTAACACACGACCCCCCCTCTGCTGGTCGGGGGGGCAGCGGCCTGACGGGGACGATGACGGGGACGTTGATGCGAAGGTTCTGATAAACAAGTGATCTTATGACAGTTGTCAGCCGTTGTGAGTGGTCAGTTGAAAAATTGCCGTATCAGTGTCGATCCCATAAAGATAACCACTCTCAGTAACTCATGCTCCTTCCAGCAGCCTGCCCAGCCCTGTAGGTGGGTCCCTCCTTCGGCCTCGCGGACACCATCCATCAGCAGGGTGTTTCTCATCCCTGTTCTAACTCCTGGGGTCCCCACCCCCTCCTTCCCAGACACCTCCCGCTTTTCATCAAATTCTCTGGGAACTGAGCTGGCCAGTCATCTGAAGGCCTGGGTTCAGATTCACTATTTTATTGAAATATAACCCCTGTGGTGTGCAGATGACGACCTGGCTCACCTGCACAGCACTGTGGTGATCAAAAATCAACTAGGAAGAAGGCAATAAAGCATGCAGCATTAGATGCATTCAAACATTCCTGAGAGAAATGTGAATTTCCACATTCACTGTTTATCAGACCCTGAGGCACCATCAAAAAAAAAAAAAAAGCGGAAATAAAGCACAGCATGACTCCTCAGTCCTAATTATCAAAGGGGCTAAACCTAACGAGTGTAAATTTTAAATCATGCCCAGCTGTAACCTAAATAATCAGCCACAGTATAATCTGGAATTTAACATAATAGACTCAGAAATCAGTAATATCCATTATGTTGACTCTAATTTTAAAAATCTATGTAAGTCTAAGATGTATGAGGCTAAAATCACATTGCTGTTCTGCTGCAGACGCATCCCAGAAGCCTGTCGCATCTGAGATGTGAAGGACCCGCATCCTCCGCGGCGTGGCTGTCAGAATCTCCTCCCATGTCCAAAGGCATCTTTTCATCTCGAGACACGTTCCTCCCCGAGCGGATGTGGTCCGGCAGGAGCGCAGCCTCTGACCACGCCTCCAGCTCCGACGCTCCCTTGCTGGGCTGAGTGACATGGGGAGGGAGCAGCGCGGGGTGACTGCAGGGCAGGAGTGATGGCTGTGTCGGGGCCACGGCCAAGGGCAGCTTCCTCCCGGTGCAAGCCTCATGACGTCACTGTCCTGTCACACCCAAGGTGCCCGAGCAGGACGGGGAACCGAGTAGCAGCCAATGTCCCTGAAGCTGTGCATTCGATGACGGGCCTGAGAAGTGTGAAAACGTTTCCTCCTCACGACGGATCAGGACACGTGAAAATCTCTGGTTCTCACCCCAGGTCTCGGAAGCAGCCTCCCGCTGCCCGCCCAGCCCCCACCCCAGACTTTCCCACGTGCTGCCAGGCAGCTCATACACCTTTCTGGGGAGTAAAGCTACTTTTGGAGACTTTGCCAAAGTCCATGCTGAAATCCGGAGACACGGGTCCTCTCCAGACCTCTTAGTTCACCCTGTGATGGGTCCTGGGGATGCCCGGGTGGAGAAAGGTGGGCGTCTAGGGAAGAAGCCAAATATGACACAGTCGGAAGTTGCCCTTCTTCTGGGAGGTCCAGGCTGCGAATTCTGTGGGATCTTAGCGGCGACAGAAATCAGTGAGAGTCAAGCAGGCTATTGACTAGAGCAGAGATTAAACCTGGTCTTGGCCGTGTGAGGAGGACCGTGGTCCGTGGTGGACGAGCCCTGGACGCCGGCCCCCGGGATTCGGGAGAAGCCAGGAAACAGGGGGCCGGACAGGTTCTCAGAAGGAGGTAAAGCTTCCCAATCCGAGAGTGCAGGACAAGCCGCGAGGTTGAAGCGGAGACACCGAGGAACAGGACCCAGGGCACCTGTCCCCAGAGGCTGAAGAGGTGCCGCCCTGCCCTGAGAGCCTGGGGTCTGGAGAGAAGAGGACCCCCGGACATTTGCAAATCCGTGGCCCCAGCGATGGCAGGAAGTGGTTCCTTGGTGCCCCCCGAGTTTAATCCACCCCACGAACCCCACATGAAAGCACCGACTTTGTGTGTCTCAACAGCGCCAATCGACAAGGAAAAAAATTACACTGCATACTCACAAATTATCCTAAATATAATTTATATTCAAGTCACATCCCTGAGGTGGAAATGAATAAATAGGAACCTTGAGAACGTTGGCAGTGAATTGCAGGCATAAGTACAAGGGAATATTTTTGAAAACAGAATGCTTATATTATCACATGTTAAATTATTTATTTAAAAGAATCAGAACACGGTGCATCTGGTTTCCAGGGTCCCCAGAACGTTCATTTTCCTCCCTCTGAGGAGAATAAAAAGAGCTCCTCCAAAATAAGTAACTTCTCTGTTCAGAAAATGAGCAGCCTGTCATCGACGCTGCGGGCATTGTGCTATAATCACCACCTTCATGGCACTCAGATTATTTTAAATAAATGTACTGTGGACCATGTGTCAGCTGAATGGAAGCTACAGGCGAGATCTGACAAAGACGCGGTTCCTCTATTTAGGACACTGAGAATGTAGGGGTGGATAGACCGCTCAGCCCTTGTCATTTCAGTAACTTTATTATCGTTATTTTCTGTCCTTCTGGAATGTGGATTTAACCCCACGTGGACATGACCCTGATGGACGCACGGGGGGAGGAAAGCTGTTGCCCTGAGGAAATGGCAGCGACCTGTCCCTTTGCTGGGTCAGGAAGGGTCCTGAGCTGGGGCCGGAGAACACATCCACCCCAGGCCCGGGGGCCTGACCTGCACCCGCGTCTCCCGCTGCCTGGGGGCAGGGCCGGGGTCGGCCTCTGTACCTGCCTTCTGCCTGCAAACCCCAAGGTCAGGAGGGTAAAGGTTTGGGGCGAGAGGGCCTCCCCTCAAGCCCCCGGTGGGGAGGGACGGTTGCCGTGAGCACGTCCCCAGGATCCCTGCGGGCCTCTGGCTCCCCTCTAACCCCTGACCCTCCTCCTGCCTGTCACCTGGCCTCTCAGGGCTCACCTGTGACCCCACGTGCCCCACAGGAAGCGCTGTCATTTCCTGTCTCACAGCATCAGTGGCCCCTCGAGACCAAGAGCCATCACCTCCCTGGGACCAGCCGCGGCCTTGAGCTCTGATGTGTCAAAATCCTCTGGTTTTTGTTTTGTTTTCTTTAAGATTGAATTTTTTATTGATAATTTAGAGATAATTGTTTTAGATTTACAACCTGTTACTGGCAATAGCACATAGATTTTTTCAATTTTATTGAAATATTGGTGATTTACAGTGTTGTGTTAATTTCTGCTGCACAGTAAAGTGATTCAGTTTTACATATACATTCTTTTTCATATTCTTTTCCATTGTGGTTTATCACAGGATACCGAATACAGTTCTCTGTGCTCTACAGTAGGACCTTGTTGTTTATCCATCCTAGATGTACCAGTTTGCATCTGCTGACCCCAAACTCCCACTCATTCCCTCCCCCACCGCCCAGACTCCTCTGGTTTGGACTCCTTGACTGGGACCCGTCTTCCTCTGCAGGGTCCCCTCCACAGTCCAGCCGACTAAGCCTGGCACCCCCGCGGTAAGTCGTTTTCTCTGCTAAAACAGGAGCCACGTAAGACACAAGATGCCGGTGGAGACAGGCACATGGAACAGAGCTGGGCCCAGGGGACGGGCTGTCCCAGGATCCCCCCCCGAGGCAGGGTCCCTGGGGCACCGCAGCTGTGCACCCGAGGGAGGGTTGTCTGAAGCTGAAAGTTAGGGTTCTGGGTCCACTGTGTTTCGCTGCCTTTAAATTAGCCTCCAGACTGTGTATTTTGGTTTTGCAGTTTTCTCTTTTATGATAATAACCAGATCAAAATTTTTCTTAAAGATTATAGGAGACAGCATGCCTGAAGCAAGTGTAAATAGTAAATGCTTTGTGGGTGTTGATTAAGTTATAATTAGTGCAGGGAGGAGACCGACTGAAGGGACGTGATTGAAGGGTTGAGTGGGTGGAGGGGTCGCTGCCTGCCCAAGTCTCCTGGGATCAGGCCTGGGTGCACAGCCCTCCCCTCAGCCTCAGAGCACGCACAGGCTGCCACTGAGCCTGCCATCCACATGTCTAGACGCTCAAAGGGTACATCAAGGAGGAAACTGGTGCCTGAAACCCGTTTTATATTCCCACCTCAATAATGATTTTTAAATGATTGAGAGGCAGCAAAATAAAATCTGTGACCAAACTTCATAATTATTTCCCATATGAGGGTAACAAGGCTACCTCGTTAAGAGGGTTTTATTTACTGTCTGTGTTGAGCTCTATGGTTCGGGAAGGTATGTGAAGAGATTCCGATTCAGGCTGCTGTTATCCTGTAGGAATAAGGAAATTAATTAAAAACTAAATGCAAACTCTACCCTACTTAATATAATGAGTTTATTATGTGAAAACCCATCATTATGCATTTTTTCTTAACTGTCCTTTCTCAGATACTCTTTGTTAGACGTTAACAGGTATCAATCACACTCTCAAAATACTATAATTAAAATCTCTGTATAACCAAATTTATGTAGTTAAAATCAGCCAAACTACGTGATCTTAAGATTTGAGATCATAAATTACTCAGGAGATTATTCGTATTTCTGGAAATGAGATAATGAGGGGATTTCTAAGAGCAAAGCTAGTTTTAAATATTTGTCTTTACTTGTTTGAGAAATAGTTGCCTCAAGTTGTAGGTAATAAATCTTCATAAGGAAGCAGAATTCCAAGGGACCTAGTGTTAAAGAGAAATGGAAACTTTCAGACATGCAACTTGGGAATAAAAATGACAGCAAATGAATAGAATCTCAGATGCAGGAATGATTCTCTAAATCCATCATTTGAAACATCACACCAATATCAGGGTCAGAGCCAGCTACCATTAGGAAAGGCAGGCGTGTTTTAGTCCTTCTTAGTAGTTCTTGTTTCTCTGGCGCTGAGTAGAAACTTAATCAAGGCTCGCAAACTTGGCTATTGGTTCGTCAGCATCAGAAAACTACTTTGGTAAATAAGCAGCCACCAGCCCCTCCCCTTAGAAGGAGAGTCATCGCTGAGTCCGCAACACACAACACACAGTGTCAAGAGCAGTGCCTACGGATGTGCATGAGACGGGGGTGCTGACGCCCGAGACCCGCGGTCAAGGCTTCTGGACCCGCTCGTGTCCTGACTCAGGCAGGATGTGCGGGGCGGGGGCAGTGGGTTCCTCTGTTTCTTTGGGGTCTCCCTGCCTGGAGCCTGCCTGCTACCCCTCACGGGGCTGCGTCCTCACAACACCTCACAGCCCTGGGCCACCTGCCACCAGCACAGGCTCAGACTGAAAATGAGGTTAAACTCTTATTTTTTGATGACATGGCTCTCAGGTCAAGTTTCATACAGTAAATAGAGCTTCCTCCCTCCTTTTTTCCTTCCCTCCCTCCTGCCCTCTCTCCCTCCTTCCCTCCTTCCCTCTTCCCTCCTTCTTTCCTTCCCTCCTTTCCTCCCTTCCTCCCTCCTTCCCTCCCTCCCTCCCTCCTTCCCTCCTTCCTTCCCTCTCTCCCTCCCTCCTTCCCTCCTCCCTCCTTCTTTCCTTCCCTCCCTCCTTCCCTCCCTCCCTCCCTCCTTCCCTCTTCCCTCCTTCTTTCCTTCCTTCCTTCCCTCCCTTCCTCCCTCCTTCCCTCCTTCCCTCCCTCCCTCCCTCCTTCCCTCTTTCCCTCCTTCCCTCCCTCCTTCCCTCCTCCCTCCTTCTTTCCTTCCCTCCCTCCCTCCTTCCCTCCCTCCTTCTTTCCCTCCCTCCCTCCCTCCCTCCTTCCCTCCCTCCTTCTTTCCCTCCCTCCCTCCCTCCCTCCTTCCATAGTCTTTCAACACCGTGCACCCCTCCCCCTTGCTTCCCCAGCCCTCTTGGAAGGCAGTCGTTTTCACGCTCTTCACCTGTAAATGTGAGAAGCTTGTAACCAAGGCTGCTGTCCAGTGCTCCACTGTCTCTCTTCTCTTCAACAGTCGAGTTTCCGTGACAGGTGATGTGTGTCTGTGCTCTCGGTCCCCATGGGGCGGAGGAGGGACGAGGGAGGAGCGTCCAGGCCCGGGGGCAGCAGACCCTCCTCCCCCCCCACCCCGCCCCAGGGCAGGGGACTTCAGGAGGGGATCTGCCAGTAGCACGAGCTGTGTGCTGGTTGTGCCTGGAGGACCAGATGACAACATGTGATATTTAGGGTGAGTTTGTCAACTTTAACCCTGAAGTGTACAAAACATAGAATCTATGTGTTTCACTGACAGATAATTAAATCAATTACGATGTTACAGGAGAATTTGTTGCAACTGGCCACTGAAAAATGGTTGAAAAGGATATTTGGAAATACAGTCACCCTGGCTTCATTTTGATAAATATTAAAAATGAGTCCCCTGACTTTGAAGAAACTGCCTTCACATCTGCCCTTCTTTTCCTGTTAGCAAAACCGATGACCAGCTTCTACACAGGGACATTAAAACGAGTCACACGAGTCCTTTAGAAATACGTTAGCCTTGCTGTAGGACTGCTATTCAATCCAGAGAAGATAAATTAATAAGTAAGAAGCAAGCTCACTTGTCAGTTAATGCTTTAAATATTGATAGACGTGCATTCCCTTCAAAGTGAGCTTATAAGGGGTCACAGTGGAGAATCACTACTTCAGTCATTTTTTAGTTAAAAATGTGAAAGCAGAAGCTTGGGATTGTGAATAACAGTTCTCTATGCTAATCACTTATATGAAAGCTTTAATTGAATAATATATACATTTTTAAAAAATGTTTCTTTTTTCCTATGTTCTGTTTGTTATATATGTATTAAAATGCAAAAAATATCTGAGTTTGTATTTTGTATGTCTGTTATTTTCAGTTTCAGATTTTTAGCCATTTCTTTTTGCTGTCTTTGACACGTGTATTGGCCCATGACATATTGGAAATACTAATTAAAATAGTCCTTCCCGTAGATAGTCTGACAGACACTGGTGCAGCCAATGCCGAGATTGGGTGGGAAGTGTGGGTGCACCAGGGACGGTTTCTGGGGGTGCCGAGGGACCCTAGGAGGGGCCAGGAGGGGCGGGTGCAGGTGTGAGCTCGGCGATGACTCCCAAGACCCGGACCCCAGTGCAGAAGTAAGCAGACACTCCCACATCTTGTCTTCAGATCTGTGACCTTTGAAGTCCCTTCCCCTCTTTGCTGCTCGCACTCTGAGACCCCTCAGGTCACTTCAAACACAAAATCAGGGATTACAAGATGTCTCGGGGTCTCCAGAAAACCTGCGTTGTTAGAGACACGATCTCTAAATCCAGCTGGAGCTGGGACTGTCTTTCTGACACGTAGCTCCCGAGGCGTATTAGGACTGAGTAGAATTTGCCTCCTGAGGCGCCGATGCCTAACAGCTGATGTTGACTCTGAATCTGGTCGTGGGTGTGTTTGGTCCGCTTACAGGGTAAGTTAACAGGGAAAAATATTCACTGGGCAATGTTTTCAGATATAAGCTGAGTACACAGGTCTGTGCTAGATATGCTTTTTTGTTCTGTTTTGTTTTATTTTGTATTAATAGGCTTTATTTTTCAGATTGAGGTAAGGTTGTTCATAGAAATAGAGAGGGGAAGGTACAGAAAGTCCCCACATACCCTTCACGCCCATGGACGTTCGGTTTCCCCTGTTATAAACATCTTGCACGACTATGGTACATTGTTATAACTGATGAATCGATACTGACATTACTGTTAACTACAGTCCATAGTTTACACCAGGGTTCACCCTCGGTGCTGTACATTCTGTGGGTTTGGACAAATGTATACTGACATGTATCCACCATTATAATACCATACAGAGCATTTTCACTGCCCTAGGCGTCCTCTGTGCTCCATCTACAGACCCCTCCCTTCCCCAACCCCTTGGCAACCACAGACCTTTTCCCTGTCTTCATAGTTTTGCCTTTTCCAGAATGTGACATACTTGGAATCATATAGGGGGTAGACTTCTCAGATTGGCTTTTTTCACATAGTAATCTGCATTTTTGCTTCCTGCATGTCTTTTCATGGCTTGAGAGCTCATCTCTTTTTAGAGCTGAATGATAGTCCACTGTTTGAATGAACCACAGTTTATTTAATCCGTTTACCTCCTGAAGGGCATCTTGGTAGCCTCCAAGTTTCGCTAATTATCAAAAACTGCTATAGACACCTGTGTGCAGGTTTCAGTATGGACATAAAATTTTTAACTTCTTTTATATAAATACCAAGGAGCGCGATTCCTGGATCATATGGTCAGAGTGTTTACTCTTAGTGTCAGAATGATCTTCCAAAGTGACGGTACAATTCTGCATCCCATCAGCAGCAAGTGAGAGTTGCTGCTCTTCTGTCCTCACCAGCATGTGGTGTTGTCAGTGCTTTGGATTTTATTTGCTCTAATAAGTGTATAGTGGTCTCTTGTTGTTTTAATTTGCATTTCCCTGATGACATATGATGTGGAACAAACAACCCAATTATAAATTTTCTTTTTGTTGAGTTTTAAGAGCTCTTTATATATTTTAGATAACAATTTTTTATCAGATGTCTGTTGCAAATAGTTTCTCCAAGACTGTGGCTTACATTTTCTTTCTCTTAACAGTGTCATTTGCAGAGCAGAAGTTTTTAATTTAATTAAGTCCGATTTATCTTTTTTTCTTTCATGAATCATTCTTTTGATGTTGTATCTAAAAAGACACCCACACACCCAAGGGCATCTGGGCTTTCTCCTATGTTATTTTCTAGGAGTCATATAGTTCTGCATTTTACATGTATGTGTATGATCCATTTTGAGTTAATTTTTGTGAAGGTGTAACGTCTGGGTCTAGATTCATTCTTTTGAACATGGTTGTCCAGTTGTTCCAGCACCGTTTGATGAAAAGACTGTCTTTGCTCCATTGTGTTGCCTTTGCTCCTTTGTCGAAGGTCAGTTGACTGTATTTATGTGGGTCTATTTCTGGGCTCTCTATTCTGTTCCACTGAACTATGTGTCTATTTTTTTCAGCAATACTGCCCTGTCTTGATTACTGCAGCTTTATTGTAAGTCTTGAATTCAGGTAATGCCAGTCCTCTGACTTTGTTCTTCTCCTTCAATATTGCGTTGACTATCACAGGTCTTAGCCTCTCCATGTAAATTTTAGAATCAGTTTGTCAGCATCCACAAAATAACTTACTGATTGAGATGGCACGGAGTCTACAGAACAAGTTGAAAAGACATGACATTTTGTTAATATTGGGTCTTTACCCTTGGGTGTAGAATATATCTACAATTATTTAGCTTTTCTTTGATTTTTTTCATCAGAGTTTTGTGGTTTTCCTTATATTTATTTTGTATGTTTTTAAAATTCTTACACTTAAGTATTTCTCCTTTTTTGGTGCTTATGTAAACAATATTGTGCTTTTTTAAAAAAAATAAATTTATTTATTTTTGGCTGTGTTGGGTCTTCGTTTCTGTGCGAGGGCTTTCTCTAGTTGTGGCGAGCGGGGGCCACTCTTCATCGTGGTGCGCGGGCCTCTCACTATCGCGGCCTCTCTTGTTGCGGAGCACAGGCTCCAGATGCGCAGGCTCAGTCGTTGTGGCTCACGGGCCTAGTTGCTCCACGGCATGTGGGATCTTCCCAGACCAGGGCTCGAACCCGTGTCCCCTGCATTGGCAGGTGGATTCTCAACCACTGCACCACCAGGAAAGCCCCAGTATTGTGCTTTTAATTTCAGATTTCAACTGGTCAGTGCTGGCATACAAGAAAGTGATCAACTTTTGTATATTAAGTGCAAATCCTAAAACTCTTTAATCACTTATTAGTTCCAGGAGGTCTTTGTCGTTGTTGTTTTTAATTCTTTGAGATTTTCTACACATATAGTCTGTCTTCTGTGAGCAAAGACAGTTTATTTCTGCCTTCCCAATCTGTATACAACACTTACTCTTTTCATAATTAGCTTCTAATGGCCAAGATGAGGTTATTAGATTAGCTTGTTATGAGATTAGATCATTAGCAAGGGTAAGGGCAGTTTGCAACAGGAAATGGACAGATGCAGGCAGGAAGGCCGGTCTGGAGCACAGTGGGGACACACAGAAGGTCGCTGGTTGGAGGAGCGATGAGTACGCGGGTGAGGGAAACCAGGCAGACCTGCAGCGCTGGTGCCGGTGGGGCACTGAGCAGTGAGGTGAGGCAGGCTCTTCAGTCAGCTGTCGCTCAGCAAGGCTTCCTGCTGGTCAGCCATCACTCCTTCAGCTTACTGGAAACGCAGATATTATTGAACCTTGTTTTCAAAGAAGAAACCATTTCAAGCATCAATTAATGTGTTTCTCTTCACGTTGACCTTCTATAGAAAGTCTAGGAAGAAAGAATGCTGAGAAATTAGTTCCATTAAAAAGAAGGAGCAATTACTGAAAAATGACCATTATCCTAGGGAAAATTTAGTGTCCGTTTGCATTCCTCCAACCAATTATAACCCATTAAGTCCTAGAAAGTCATTTGGAGAAGACCACCCTCTGCATTAGTGTTCCCCGAGGATTTCTGATGTAATGGGCAGCCTTTGAACTGAATCACTCTCAGGAAACATGACAACCTGGTGAAGGATTCAATGAAAGACAATCTGGAAGCAGAAATATAGAAAGAACCTAGAATTTGTTGCAAGTCTATCAATTCCCTTGAACGTTCATAATATCTATTTCAAAATGTCTTAAGACACACCCTCCAGAGTACCTGCCTTCTTCCTGTTTTAAGAGCACGGTCCTCCCGTTATCACCGTGTTTCTAAGTGTATTAATCTTTTCACTCCCGTGATCATCCCCCTGCCCGTCCAGTTGCACAGACCATTCTCTGCGTGACTTGGACGCATCTGAGGCACCGGTCAGGTCAACATTTTCTGGGAGCCACCAAATGCAAAACATCCCAGGGAGGATTTCTCTTGTCTTACCTTAAAGCCTTAACATCAGCACTTCCTGATTTTCTTTCTTTTATTCCCTTTCCTATATTAACACACTGTTCTCTCAAAGGTGGGATCACAGGAAACAACACCTTCCTGGCCTCTCGCTCCATGAGGTTCTGGGGGCAGCTGGCGCCCTGGATTTTCCATCCGTGGCAGGAGGGCCTTGTTGCCCCCCTGCTGCTTCCCCCTCGTCTGTTCCCCACGCCTGTGATTTCACTGGCTCCGCCTCTGCTCCCTCCCTCTCAGCATCTTTGGAAGCTGGAGCCCTGGGGCTGGGAAGTTATGGCCCCAGAAAGAGAAAATCTCCGCTGAGGGCTCCTGAGTCCTGGTGGCAGAAGGGAGCCAAGTGAGCCAGCACCTGGGACCCCCGGGAGGTCGGGGGGCAGAGGGAAGCCCATCCCCGCAGATTCTCCCTGACGGCACGCTGCTCGCCCACAGCTCCCAGCCCGTCTCCACCTGACGCACCCTGGGAGGTTTTGCTTCCCCTCCATCCCTATGTGGATGTCTGGTTACATGTTCCAGAGTCAATAGTGTAACACTCAATAACTAGCTTCTGTGCTGTTATGATTCACGTCTGATTATCCGGACATAATGGACTTGAGCACCACGTGTTGGAAACGGTAGGAGGAGAAGTCAGGAAACCCAACTCGATCCCGAAGTTGTCAAGTTCCCTAACAGGGCAGAGGTTCCACGGGGAAGTCCATCGCCTGGAGGGGCCACTTAACCACGACGAGTGGTTCTTAGGCGGCTCCAGGCGAGGCCCAGTGTTCTGGAAACAAGGGCTGCCAGCAGGTCCACCTGCACAGCCCAAGCCAGACCTGACCGTGACTGCTGAACAGGTCCAGCCCGGAAGGATGCCCGCGGGCAGAAGGAAGGGAAGACGAGGTCTCTTGCTCTGACACAGCATGCTGTGACAGGAAAGGCTGGGGGCCCGTGGGGACCAGGCGGCCCAGGACCTGGACACGGAGTATCAGGCCCAAGGCCCCCGACCGCGGGGTGAAAATAGGAAGGGGCCGCTCCGCCACCCCCTGACGAGCGTGGCAGACGGGGAGGAGGGTCAGGTCCCAGGTGAGGCTGAGGAGGCAGGTGGTAGGGCGGACGTCCCTGGGCAGGAAGAGCTGGGGTCCGGATGTCATTCACTCATCGGCCCTTGGAAGACGGTGCCTCCGGGCCCAGCTAGCGCACCGCACGGGGACCAGGGCCATCTCCTCGCCCGTCCAGCCTGGTGACTCAGGACGGCCTGTGGCCTCGGGGCACAGAAGGCTCCACACGGGATGACTGGTACCTGCGTGCGTGGACTGTGTCGTCCTGTACCCCAAACGGTCTCACACACCCTCCGGACTCCTAGCCGTGGAGAGAGGGGCGCCTCTGACCCAGGGGACTCTGCCCCATCCCTGCGTGGAGGCCCTTCTCAAGCCTAAGTTTCTTCTGACATCACTATTATCATCAGAATTCAACCCGACTGTGAACACGGCCCCATCTGTGAGTCCTCGGTACCATCAGAAGCGACCCGGGGTCAGGGGATTGTCCACCTGAGGCTGAAAGGGCCGTGCTCATTGGCCACGGCCGTTAGACTGTGTCCAGTCTGCTTCCTATGTGGAGGAAAGGCTTGTGCCTATTTGGGCACCTGGTTGCAAGTTTAAAAACCCAACTCAGACTAAATTAAGGAGAAAAGGCAATTTTTGCTTCTCCCTCATCAGTGAAGTTTGCTCCAAACTTAGTAAATCCTCGGGCGAATGGTATTATCCTGAACACCTCTTGCATGGTGACAACGTTTGAGATTATCTCCGGCAGCTCTACATTCCTAATTTCTTGATGCCAGTGAAAGAGATGCTGTCAAAGCACAATTCTGTCTAATTTTTGTCATCCCTACCAGGGGCCCTGCCCGAAGGAAGCGCTCACAGGGGTCCGGAAGCCAGCGCTCCCGATGGCCGCGATCGGGTCCGGGGCCTCCTGAGACCCCACGATGGAGCCGCTTAACTCCCACGGCACCGAGTGCATGTGGCAGGCGGGCAGCAGAAGGAAACTGGGGGGACGCATACAAGGAAACGTTTTCAGAAGGGGTTGGATAGCAAAACACACAAACAAAACAAAATCCAACCAAATAAAAGCAGATGTAGCCACACCATGGGACAATTTTCTAATGTGGTAAGAAAGCCGAGAGCAAGAATTACCATCTCCATATACCTTCCTCCACTGATTAAAAATAGTATATTCTTTTAAAACGCACAGTGAAATTTCTATGAAATAAAATTTAGCCTTCTATCATATTACTTTTATCACAGAATGTCACAATATGCTCTTGGTACAATGAGAAGAATTCTAGCATTTGCATTGGAAACAGCAGAAATAGCTATGAATTTGCTTTCTGGCATGAAAAAATGAACTTCAAATGGTTCTAACTTAATCAGGGCACGGATTACCCATTTTTATCAAACTGATCGGTTTACCTCCTTCAAGTAACTAATTTGGTGATTTATTATTAATTGCTTAATTTTTGAAATTAAATTAGAGCGATTAATCTTCCTGGTTCATATTTAAACATGAATCGGTTACTGTTGTTTCCATTTTGACCTTACGAAGTTATTTAGGTAAGGGTTTTTGCTAATTTCTATGAATGGGAGAATCACTAAATTATAATAAGTTTAATCAGCGGAATATTATATTTGAGATTGTCTCGTCACAGGATAAAATACTCAAGGTACAATATTTTATGAAAAAGCAAATAAAACAGAAAGCAAAACATGATGATCTTAAGCACACACGGGTACACACATGTTCACACACATGCACACATGTTTACACACATCTACAGACACGTACACACATTCCCACACACATTCCCACTCATTTGCACACATACACACACGGACAGACCTTCATTGTGGTTACATCTGGACGGTGGTATTGAAGGTGATTAATGCCCCGTCATTTTCTATATTTTCTCAATATTATGTAATAAACATGTATGACCTTTTTATTAAAAACGAACTTTAAGAAAGTGACTTTAACAGTGTTAAGATGCACGGCTGTGCTGAGTCATGGTGGCCCAGTCCTCGTCTCAGACCGAGGTGCATTGCAGACGCCTTTTCTCTCTCCATCCTCCCTCCTTCACATCCCTCTGAAGTTGGGTTCTTTCATCTTGGCCCCGTTCATTTTCAGGACCTGATCAAGTCCCGTTAACGTCAATTCCTCCTGAGCTGCAGGTCCTCTTGTCATAAATGGTCCTTCCATCCTCCTGAGGTGTAATTGCTCCCGACTTCACCTGGGGTCATAGAAAGCCTAAGGTCACTCCCCATGTGGCCAGGACCGCTCATTTTCTGTCCTTCACTATGTTTTACTTCCGATTAGACTTTAATGCCTTTTGGCGGAGTCTGCAGTATTTCCCTTTTCTGAGGCAGCGTTTGCTTGCAGAACACACGGAATGAAGGATTCTGTGTGTTGACTGTCATGGAGTTACTGAAAGGCAGGGTGGTTACTTGGTTACAGATGGGTTATGTGACTATGTTCCTCTGATTTCCACCCACAGTCACGGTATTTTGCTTAAACCAGAGCTGGTGGCTAATTAATAATAAAACCATGTGCATGATTAACTTAAATCCTATAGTCTGGTGGGTTTTGTCTCTTCATTTGGTTTTCTCTGCCGTCACTTGCCTGGTTGTCTAAAAGACCCATGTAACCCCACCTTGTTGGCATGGTCCTGAGAGAACAGAAAAGCGATGAAAATGTGTTGTTTCCCGTTCTTTTAGACACACGGTGGATTTCTGGGGCAATTGCAGTTACCATGTGAATCATATATAAGCACCGTCATCCCCAAACGAGACTTTTTAAACCAACTGTGTATCTATCCATCTACCTATCAAATGTACACATATATATACACCTGCTGGATGTGTGTATATATCCAGCAGATGCTGTCTACAATGAAACCAAAATGTCTCAGTTCCTAATATTAAAAATAGACAATTTTAAAAGCACACATAAAATATTTATCTGTTCTTTGAAACTAGATACTTTTTGAAGAGAAATGTGATAGAAGGAAAAAAGGTTCTGTAACCTTTTAATGAAAACTGCTTCTTTAAGGTGCCTGGAAGAATGACAGCTCTATACTCTTGAAAACAAAATTATGAAAATTGTCTCTGTTTCTGAGACAGCCTAAAATTAAGCAGGCTTTGAAACTCCTTCAAGCAGTTTTTAAAATTCTTTTATAAGAAAGCCCTAATTATTATTTAAAGTACAACATTACCCAACATTCTCATCTTTATAAGCATGGAAGCTGTTTAAATTTAAGCCTAAATCAAGTTGATGGCATATGGCTCCTTATTTCAGAAATCTTGATGCCGAAGCTGATGAAAATATCCCCCAAATGTGTGTTCATAATGCAAATTAGGCTTTTTTTCACGGGAACCTCCTATGATGCCAACAGCAGGGGCCTTTGTGCCTCTTCTTGCCCCTCAGGTGAGGGAGAAGGATGGGCTGGCCCCCGTGGGTGTGCGGACAGTTTGGGTTTCTCTCACCCCCATGCATGTGGATTCCAGCAAAGTAGTCAATAAGGATCTGGGGAATTGTGTTGAGTGTGCAATCAATACTTCAGGACTCCTATGGAGGATTTGGAGGAAGCTCCGCCCCCAGGAATGTCCCCGTTTACTTTGGGGAACATGACAGCAAAACAGAACAACTGGTCTTTCAAGTTTTTTTTTTTTTAATTGAAGTATAGTTGATTTACAATATTGTGTTAGTTTCAGTTGTACAGCAAAGTGATTCAGATATATATATATATATATATATATATATATATATATATATATATATATGTACTATATATATATATATTCTTTTTCAGGTTCTTTTCCTTTATAGATTATTACAAAATATTGAGGACAGTTCCCTGTGCTCTACAGCAGGTCCTTGTTGTTTATCTATTTTATATACAGTAGTGTGTATATGTTAATCCCAAACTCCTAATTTATCCCTCCCCCTGTCCCCCCTTTCCCCTTTAGTAACCATAAGTTTGTTTCTGATGTCTGTGAGTCTCTTTTTGTTTTGGAAATAAGTTTATTTTTGTGTGTGTATGTGTATATATATATATATAGATTCCACATATAAATCATATCAAATAATATTTGTCTTTCTTTGTCTGGCTTACTTCACTTAGTATGATAATCTCCAGGTCCATCCATGTTGCTGCAAATGGCAATATTTCATTCTTTTTCATGGCTGAGTAATATTCCACTGTGTACATGTACCCCATCTTCACTGTAGTCTGGGATGTTCAGAAGAGACCAGTGGACGCTGATGGGAGCTGGGCTGCGTCTCTAGGAATCTGCTCTGGTTCAGCTTAGTAGGCATTTACTTTTGCCCACCTTCTGGAAGCCACCAGTAAGAAATCTTAAGCTATTGGAATAACATTAGTTTTTGGAATTCCATTGAACCACTGGACTGATTAAGAGCCTTTGTGCTGGAGTCCGATGGGGACACACAAGTCTTGGGAGTGTGGAGAGTGACGGGAAAGTACAATTCAGGGTGGGGTGAGGGGTTAGACTGTACCTCCAGCTGCTGGAAAGCCTCTCGATAAGTACTTCGACCAGCAAAACCTGTGAGACTTTGCCAGTGGAAAGAGCCCTGTTGCTTTTTGAGAACAACTTTAGTATCTGGAGACACTTTTGATTTTTAGGCATCAGTGCAAGCTCAAATTGTTACTACATGAAGACTCAGTATTTTTGAATAGAAATCAACCAGTTTTAGAAGTGCTGATTTATTCTCATGGAAATTAAAGTGTGTGTTTCTGTGTTTTCTCTACAACTGGCAAGTGGTGAGTGGGGAGGATCTGCAGATGCTCTGCTCCAGCCGGGACGGTTTTGGGGGAGATTTAATGCAAAGTAAGCACGGAGTCCCTCCACGCTCTGCCCATCGCCACCCCGTGTCTACACGCCATGCAGAATTCTCATTTTAGACCTTACCTGGGGGGGATGCAGGGAGCAGTCTTTTTAGATTTCAGGTGAGTTTATACAGAGAAATTTTCTTGACCTAAGAATGTAGAGCAAAAATGCCTTTGGCCCAAATGTTGTATTCCCTCTTGCTGTGTGGAAGAGCCATCAACAGCTCCTTGTTGACAGTATTTGAAAATCTGAGGGGGCTGCAGGAGATTGAAGTTTTTCTGCTATTAAAATTACACATGCCCTGGAACCTGCCAATTAAGGATACATTTGTTGAAATGATGAGCTCTTAATAATATCCCACAATTTTCAGGAAATTGTGATTAGTCAATAATGTTCAAACAAGGAAGGAAATGTCTAAGGATCCCAAAATAAAATTTGAAAGTCTGAGCCGTTCCCACCCCTAAGTGACATAAGTGGAAGTTAAGCCCATCACCACCATGGATTCAGTTTACTTTTCCCACTTGTAATGGATGCACCAAGAGTTTATCAGGAAGGCGTGGCCTCTGACCTCTGGTAGCAAGAAAGTAAAATGGCAAGAAATGCATGGGGGCAGCAGAGGGCACCTCCTCGGGGAAGGGAACCAGCACAGAGGAAAGCTGAGACCGAGTGTCCAAAGATTCAAATAATACGAGAAGAGAATGTTCCATCTCACTGGCAGTGAGAGATACTGAAATTAAAAGCTAACATTTTTGTCAATAAACAGGCAAACATTGGAAACACACACACATACACACTCATAAGATGGTGGCCTAGATAAAGGGAAACTGGAATTCTCTGGAGTTTTCCCTGGGGCCATAAAGTGGTTGATATTTTGGGGTAAATTTTGGCAGTTTTTCCATCAAACATGTAAACACCTACAATGTTCTCCTCAGTAATAAATAGAAATAGAGTTAAAAGTTTTTTTTTTTTTTAATCACAGTACTGTTGTTAAAATCAAAGGCAGCAAACACAGGAAAAGAAGGTTGTACAGATGTGAGATTTGTGTCAGGCAATTATTAACCATTAGACTTCAGAGTAGTTACTGAAATCGATGGGCAGAAGGTACAATGAATAAAACTGGTGGATCATTGTGAAGAGTGTAATCACATCATAACTAACTATTCAATATGTAAATGCCTGAGCAGAATTAAGTATAACCCTAAACACAGTGTGATCAGCGATTACCACTGGCTAATGAGGTTGGAGGAGTTTTATTTTCTTCTTTTCCTCTATATTGTAATATTCTAAAATGAGAATGTACTCTTCTTTCTACGTGAAATAAAATCTATATGATTGGGCTTCCCTGGTGGCGCAGTGGTTGAGAGTCTGCCTGCCAGTTCAGGGGACACGGGTTCGAGCCCTGGTCTGGGAAGATCCCATATGCCGCGGAGCAACTAGGCCCGTGAGCCACAACTACTGAGCCTGCGCGTCTGGAGCCTGTGCACTGCAACAAGAGAGGCCGCGATAGTGAGAGGCCCGTGCACCGCGATGAAGAGTGGCCCCCGCTTGCCGCAACTAGAGAAAGCCCTTGCACAGAAACGAAGACCCAACACAGCCAAAAATAAATTAAAAAAAAAAAAAATCTATATGATAGATGTAAGTGTATAGTATACAAGCATATGAAGAATATTTTTTACTTCCTAAGTGCTTTTATGCTTTTAAGATCATCCAAAATGGAAGATTTTGCAAGAATAGCAAATTGGACTTACTTTTGAAGAAAATGTCCTCATTTTGGAAAATATACAAGAGTAACTCTCTTGAACCCTAACTAATCTTCAAAACTAAATTCCCCAAAGACCTGAGACTTGTGTACCACTTTGAGAAGAGAATATTGTTGCTTTATTAAATGGTAGTTTAGACACAAAGTTAGGGATAGGTAGAGTCTTCTGGGGATTTCATGAATACAATTGCTTTCACCCCCAAACACAGAAGATGACCTTTCCAGATCCCCACGAGCTTCTCTCTCGAACTCGGTGCGGCGTTTGTAACACGAAGACCCTGCCCATCCGCCGTGCTCCGTGTGTCTCACCAGCTGTCTCGGGGATGGACCGGAGGCTCAGGAAAGAAGGGTTGAGCTCATAGATTAATGACAAGAAGGGAATGCACGCTAGTTGCAAGAGCAGTTGATTTAAGCCAAGAAGGTTTTTTCCCTTGGCTTCTCCACTTCAGTGTCTGGGGCAAGTCGTTCGCTTAACTGAACTGCAAGTTTCTGATCTGTAAAATGGGAACCAAAAATTATTTTCATCAGTGTGGTTGAAATAATTAAAGATAATTATAGAAAGTACCTAGCATAGCTCATTGTCTGCACAAAATTGGCACTCAATAAATACTAGCTCTTTGTTAGCTTATTATTACCCTTAATTATTAGTAGTAGCAGTAGCTCTATCTCCATGGCAGAAGACTCTTAGAAAGAGCTATAAAATGTTCACCTGGCAGATTGAGGGAAGCTGTAGGATATAGATGACTTTAATTTTATCAATCATGTATTGGAAACACCCTTAGTTAATCTAGTAATATGCACTTTCAACTGTCAAGCACAATTTAAAATATTCAAAAGAAGAAAAGCAGCCCATCGTATCTGCCCAGATACTCGCCCTTTCTGCCTTTATTTCTCTTTTCCTGGTGTTCCAAGTCCATTCTGTTATTACTCTTGTTAGTCTTTCTTACAGAGCAGGTCTGCTTTATTTACTCTTAAATAAAGGGAAACTAAGGTACTAATTTTCTACCTTATTGTTATTTATCATAACTTGGGTGTTAATTTTAAATTATACAATTTAAAGCAATTTTATTTAAAAAAGTATTATTGCTTTTTGGGTTATTCAATATTTCAAAAAAGATGGCAATAAAAAAGATAGTTTAAAAATCATGAAAATACACTGCTTTTTTTCACATAACAAAGCAATTCAGTTTTTCCATTGTGGTTCTTTCCTTTTAATAAATAAACAAATGTAGTGTCTCTGTGTCAAATGTGGAGTTTGAATAGCGTGAGTGCTTCCATGTCACATAAGGATGGGTTTGAGGACAGAGATGCCGGCACACATGTGGATATCTCGTGTTTCTAGATATTTTCATAACACCGAGAAGAAAGCCCACAGTGGCTACGTCATCACACCATTAATTGCTGTGCGGTGAACCTAAGGTTTAACCCATAAAGGGCCGCACCAGGTAGCAGCAGGGCATCACCTGTGCCGCAGGCGCTCTGACCTGCCACACTCCACACGCTGGACACCACTGAATCCGACTCCCCAGGTTCCTTTCCTGACCTTGGGTTTCTGACAACCCATCAAAAGTGAGAGATTCAAATAAGGATTCTCGGTCGTGGCAGGGTTTTTAATGTTCTGCACACACAGGTATCTTGAAATATGCAATTCTTCCCTCCTTGGTTCTCTTGGTGCTTTCGCTACGTGTTTAAGGGACGATTTCCGAGAGAGTGGGGCTGACAGGACTGTGAGTGTCTCATCAGAACAGCAGTGTGCCGATCAGTAAACATTTTCCAAAACATACCTAGGACCGAGGAACAGCCCTACTTATTTCTAAAAGCTAAGGCCGGCTCTATTTCCTAGGCCGTCGGGGAGGGTCTCTACCTCCTTGGTTCTATGGGAGCTGCGGATCCGATATTCAGATGAAGATGATTCTGGCTACTTTAGACAACAGGCACCCAGAACGACCCCCGCTTCCTTGAAATTTTGTCATTTATGTTTACGTGAAAGGAATATAAGTTTTTCCTACTGCCAATTACTTCTTTAGATGTTACTTTAAAAATCTTGTTGGAATGCTTATTCTTACCACATCACAAAGCGTAACTGCTTTGTCAGCTTGTTACCATTCACGGCTCGTAAAGCTGGTTCAGAGCCAAGTGGGATCTTTGGGAAGAGTGATCAGGTTTCGGGTAACTCCATCGGACGTTCTCCAGGGTGTGATGATTGTGGCTTTCTTCCTTTAGTGATTTTTATTTTCACATGTTTAAGATTATCATTGAATCATCATATAGTAAACATATTCTATTAACTCCTGCATGTAGGATGCACCCCCCCCCCCACAGCATCCTGTGTGAGGGAAGGTCGTAGCCCTGGGACCACGTGCACACCACCTGCCCCCAGGCCCAGGTGGGAGCGACCTGTCCCCACACCCCTGAAACCAGCTGTCACAGGTTTGGAGCGAGGAGGTTTACCGGGGAGAAACCCTGCGGAAGGACCAGGACAGAAGGAGGGTGGGTGGAGTCAGGCCACCGAGCATCCCGGGCAGAGTCCAGAGCAGCTGGATCCCCACACCTGCTTCAGTCCGTCGGTGGCCTGAAGGTGTGCCGTGGCCAGACCTCAAGACTCTAAGAGCGAATAGAAATCCATGGGCTCCCAAGAAAAAATAACGGGAGGATTTAAGGGTTAGCGATTCCTTGTCAACACAGCAGAGCTTTCTTAGGAAGCAGAGAGACAAGAAAATGATTAATCCCCTGTAGTTCGCGTAGAGCATGCTAATGACACACTTAATGGAATTAACTTGTTTCTTTTACTACCGCATGTTCATTAATTAAGGGCCAGGTTCCTTATGCAACAAATATACCAGTTCTATAAACGTGCCACTGTTACACAGATCGGAAATATTACAGAGAGTATTTAATTAGGGATGTTTGTGTTTAGCCAATGGCTGGAACTGAGCTGAAGGGTCTCACACAGCACATTGTCATAAAAACGAGCTCCCCCCGGAGACAGACTGTCCAGGACAGAATCCAGCCCATTCTCCGTCACGCGGTGTCACTGGGGGCCTTCTCTCCTCCCTGAAACTCTGTGTCTCGGTTTAAGTTGGATGTTACCATACACCGCTTTGGATTTTTTATACTTTAAAGTGATTCTCTAGTATGGAATTACCTTTAAAATATAGTGTATAATATGCACAGTACAATAATTGCTGTCAGCATCTGCGGAAAAATTTTTTTTGCACCAGCCTTGGGAGATTTTCTTTGGGTGAAAATGCAGAAGTACATATTGAGAGTCAGAGAATACTGTACTTTGAGAAAGACAGAGATTTATAGATTCAGTCCTAATTATACTCATTATCTTCAATTACAGAGTCTATTTCCTTCAGGCAGATGATTATTCATACTGAAGGACATACCCCTGTAGAGATAAACTTTATTCCTTATGCACGTGGTATTTTCTTGGTGCTTTGTAGTCATTTGTGCTCAAGTTCATCTCGTAACCATCAGAATCCTGTAGTAAACTCTCATTTTAAACATTTGTCACGTCGGCAAAGGGAACACAGGCTCTGGTTTGCTGCGAATCAAGGCGTTGGGCTGCATTTAGGAGCAAGCGTGCAGGGGCTTACTGCGATAATTCTGCGTTAAAGCTGGAGAAGAGGCTCATAAAGCCTGTGATTTTGCCCAGATCACTTCATATCTCTTGGCCACAGATAATAAAATGAGAAACTGCAGTTTGATAATCACTAAAATGCTTTCCGGTTTAACATTTTTGTCAATATTAACCACACAGATGATGTAAGTGCACTTTACCTAAAAGGGCTGAGCTGAAGGTCCTCTTACAGCTTCTGCGAGACCAGAGCCCTGACGACACTACTGCCAAAGACAAAGTGACACTCAGTTCGCTGACGAGCTGACAAGAGGCAGCGAGGTTTCCGAGGTGGACGGAGCGCCAGGCGAAGACAAGGTCACAGCGGAGGGTCAGCAACGATGACCCTGCCCCAGCTGAAGGGCTTCGGCCTGACCCTGGCCCCAGGCTTCCTTTCCCGCGGGCTGGGCAGGCGCCCTGGAGGGAAACCCGGCCTGGGGCTGACCCAGTGTAGATGGGCCTCCTGTCACCTCTTCCCAAAGCTGAGACCAGAGGACCAGACCCCGGGTGACGGTGACGCCTGAGTGGACATGCCTGCCCGAGAGGGTGGGGTGGGGGGAGAGGGGAGGTCAGAACCCCTTCTCCTACGGTGGGTTCACAGCCAACGGCAAGAAAAATAGACAGCAAAGCCTCTACCTCCGATGATTCTCAAAGTTAAATTGTAAGGAATTTGGGTTTGTCACTAATGCATAAAATGCCAGAAGGAGAAAAATGCATGTGCGAGATTTAACAGGAACGAGGTGACAGAACAGATCTACAAAGACGCAGATCTTTGTTGGGAAAGGAATTAGCAGCACAGAATATAGAATAAATGTCTTTAAATTAGTTAAAGAAATAAAGAGGTTGAAAATATGAGTAGGAAGAAACTTTGAAAAATGACCGAGTAGATCTGATGAGAATAAGGTAAAAGCCTAGAACTGAAATCATATACGGGCCAGGGGTTGGCAGGCTGCTTCTGTAGCGTGAAGGCCAGAGAGCTTCGTGCAACCACAGGGCTAGGCCTTTGCGGCGGGGAAGCGCCGCCGACGAGGTGGCGGGACGGGCGCCGCCGTGATCAGCGGAACCTGTTACAAAAAGAGGCCTTGGCTTCGGGCTGTAGCAAGTCGACTCCTTATACAGATGCTAAGACTGGAAGATCCAACCGCGAGTTACAGGTGAGTTCAGAGAGGCCCACACAGAAACCCGGAGGCAGCGCTGGGAAACACGGGGCCCTGAGCAGAAGGAAAGTCTGGACAGATGAGAGGCAGGAATTGGGGTCAGGTTCCGGGTTTCACAGAGAGAGAGAACAAAGGGAACTTGTCTGCCAGGGGATTTGAACAGGTGAAGACTGAGAATTTCCCGGAATTTCTGAAGGACGTTAAGTCTCAGACTTAAGAAAATAGCAATGCTAGGAAGTATCTAGATGCGTACAGAGAAGTTGCAGTGTCCCAAAGACAAAATGAAGATCTTGAAAATATCCAGAAAGAAAAAGAAGATTTCCACCACAAATAAAATAGGAATTGATTTGAGAGTTGACTTCTCAAGTGAAGGCCCGGGAGAGAGTGAGTTATACCTTGAAAGTGCTAAGGAGAGAATATCACCATTACAATCACACTGGAATTTCATGCTCATCAAATCTAGATTTTCAGTGACAAAAAGATAACTTTGGACAAAAGTAGGCAGATTTTTACCCTCACACACTTTAAAGGACAATATAAAGACCGTGCTCAGATAAAAGGAAAGGAATCATCATGATGAAATTCCGTCTCATATGAAGACACGGAGAACAAGAGATTGAATAAACCAGGGGAAACGTAAAACCGTACAGCGGTGAGCTCTGTGGACCAAGAGAAAAAGATTCGCCTACATGATCGGCCAACAGTCCTGCTAGCGGGACAGAGTCTGGTTATATTTTCGGCAGACACGCACTGACCTTCCCCAAGTGCCAGGCCAAAGGGGCGATGCTGTGACCATTCAGACAAAGCTGTCACAGCGCTGGGCTGGCGTCCCGTGGGTTCTGTACCCATGACAGTGACCAGTCAAGGACCTTCCTGAAGCTCAGAGTCTCACGTCCTAACACAAGCGGCCCTGCTTTCCTCTCGTGAGGGTTTATCACAAAGGAGGGAGAGGAGGTGACCGTGGCATGAATCTGCCCCTCACGTCACTGGCCAAAGGACACGTCTTAGTGCTCACCTGTGCCTGTAGCCCACGCCGTCAACAGTGTCCCTCAGCGGTGTCTGCAGGGAGCAGGTGGGGGCAGTGACTCTGAACTTTGCGGCTCAGAGACAGAATCCACTTCAGCACCTACTGAAAACCACAAGAACTCTCCCCAAGGGAAGCCGAAAACATCAGCTTTACACAAGGAGGGTTCTGCAAACCATGTCACGGCGTCATGGATGCCCTGGCCCACCACAGGCAATTTACAGGAACACAGCTATTATGACTCCCAGACCCACAGCCTCCGGGCAAACAGCTGCCCCAGGTGTGGACGCCAGCGCCTGGTGGTAGCAGGGTTTTCTCTCGAAGGGGAAGAGCCCCCGAGGGCAGCACACAGGGCGGGTGGCAGGTGCCGTGGGCGGTCACCCTGCTCCGGGCCGGCGCGCTCCCGCCCCACGCCCCGGCCTCCCCGTCCCCGCTCCCTCCCCAGTCCAGAGATGCCACACTGCACACAGCTCCAGGCAGCTGTGGGGCAGGAACACCTAACTCGCTGAATTTAATATAAGCCCTCGGAAGGTGAGAAAATGTCCCCAAAGAGAGATTCCCTACCTATCCTGGAACCTGAGTCTTTCTTACCCGAGGGTCGAGGGTCTTGAAGAGTTGACCCCAGATTGTCTGGGGCCCTAAATGCCATCACATGCATCCCTGTGAAGGGCAGGGAGAGGTTACACTCGGACCGAGGAGGGGCGTGGGGAGACGCAGCCACAGCAAGGACCCCCGAGAGCCTCCAGGGGGGCTCAGCCGGCTAGCGCAGCACGTCAGCCTGCACGCCAGACCCCAAGAGCCTGCCCTTCTGCGGTTTTGAGTCACTCCTCCATCAACGTTCAGAAATGAACACGGCACCTGATCTGTGACGCAGGGGATTCAGTTTTATTTTATTCTGTCTGTAGCTCAGACCTTTACAGACACAGGGGATGTTACGATGTGCCTCTGTGTGCACCTGCCTGTTTCGTACAGACACCGCCCTCTGACCAGCGTGCGTGGGGCTGCGGAGACGAGGGCGCCCATTCGCAGGAGTCGGGTGACCGAGATGCGGTGGGGCATTTGGGGACCAGACCCTGCCCCCCAGCCTTGTCCCGCCCCCTTGAACTTCCAAGCGCCCTGACCTCTGCACTCAAAAAGTGGGTCACAGCCTCTTAATCGGGTTCAGGCCGAGCTGAAATCCACACATTAGTGAGACAGAGACACAGGCGAGAGGGGCCCCTCGTGGGAGGGAGTGTGACCTGTCCCCCAAGGTCCATGCTCCGCGGGCCGTTCCCACACGGTGACACTGGGGGCGTCTGAGGTCCTCGGGGTTTCGCACCTGCTTTGAAGGCAGCCGCTCACGCCGCGTCCTGGTCGGTGTCACGTGTCGGTGGGAAGCAGAGCCTGTCCTGTACCAGCCAGCCCCGGAGCTCCACTTCCCCGAGGGTTGGATGGACCGCAAGGCGGGGGTGGAGGGGGGGGTGGCCACTCCCCACAGAGACCCTGAGGCCTCCCCGCCCGCCAGGAACAGTCCTGGGGTCGGAAATCAGAGGCGGTGGGAAGGGTGGCCCGGGGGCCGGCTGCCCTGCCAGTGCCCTGACCTCTTTCTCCAACATCTGGAGAATCTCCCACTGGGCCTGGCATTTTTGTTTTTCAATCTGGATCTGAGTTTTGCCCTCGACATCCGGCTGCGCCCCGTCCAGGCCTCTAGGCCCGCCTCCCGCTCATGGTCCTTCCTGCGCTTTTGTCGCCATCTGTGTCGGCAGGTGAGGCGCCCGCGGCCCAGGCCAGGGGCTGCTCGAGCCACACCACCCTCCCTCCCTCTGGGAGCGCGGACCGTGCGCTCCATCAGCGAGCGTGTCACGAGAGGCCGAGGGGCCGACAGACGGATGCACGGGGTCTCTCACCTCCCCCCTTGGTCCCCGGAGCCCGGGCTCCGGTCTCCTCGTGTCTGTCCGTTGGTTTCCCCACCTTCTGTTGCCCTCACTCAGAGGGAGTGGAGTCGTGTGTGGGGAGCGCGGGTGTGCAGGCTGTGCCCCTGGGCGGCTTCCCTTCAGAAACGTCAGGATTGGCGGGCTCTACACTGAACACAAGCACAATTACAATATAATTATATTCAAGCACGTCTCCTCTCGTGATTTCTTAATCTTTATAAGCCCAAGGAAAGGCACATTTCTAGGCACCTAGGGGGGCCCAGTAAATAGTCCTCCGCAGAAGTGGGAGGTGTGATGTGCCCTTGAGCCTATTTCTTAAAAAGCATCATGTCTAAAGCGCGAGGACTCCACGTCCAAAACCCCAGGCATTTCCTGCACCTTCTGTCTTAACTGAAGTCTTCGTAGGCGCCCACCTGGGCCAGTTTTGCCGTCTCTGTCCATCCTCCGTTTCCAAGCCAGAGGTCCGGGGTTGACTTTGAGAGTCATTGGAAGTGGCTGCAGGATGCCCACAGTAGCTGCCAGCAAACACCAGCCTGAGCATCTGGCAGGACAAAGCTGGGGAGGAGGGACCCAGCCCCGGACCTCAGGAAGCAAAGGCAGGGACACCGAGGCCGCTTGTCAGTCGACACTGTGCAGAAACACTGAGTTCTAATAACAGGGCACCCAGGAAATTTCACTGCCTCTTGGAAAATTATTTGCAGTATGTTAGCAATTAGAAACACTCAAGGTTTTGTTTCTTTTTTTAAAGCACATATTAAGTCATATCAGCGGCAAAAGCCTAACTTTATTGTCTCAGCTTCTACTGGAAAAGACTCACGTTTGGCTTGGCTGACCCGGCTCTTGCTCTCAACTGAAACCTCCCTGGTGTAGGAAGCTGTCGTCTGTCACCCTAATCAGAGTGCCCTTTGCTTTTGACGCTTGCATGACTGTTCAGTCTTGGAACTGGCCATCATCTCGATAGCGCCGGTCCGTTTCTTAACAGTCTGGGCTCGAATCCGGCCCTGCCATGTATTTGCTCACTTATCTGCAATTTGCTAGAAGTCGTTGAACTTCATGTTCCTCATCTGTCAAAGAATATAATACTTCAAAGGTTTCGTTCATTTAACAATGAATTAAATGGACTTGAGGACACGGGGAAGGGGAAGGGTAAGCTGGGAGGAAGTGAGAGAGTGGCATGGACATATATACACTACCAAATGTAAAATAGATAGCTAGTGGGAAGCAGCCACATAGCACAGGGAAATCAGCTCGGTGCTTTGTGACCACCTAGAGGGGTGGGATAGGGAGGGTGGGAGGGAGCCTCAAGAGGGAGGGGATATGGGGATATAGGTATACCTATAGCTGATTCTCATTGTTATACAGCAGAAACTAACACACCATTGTAAAGCAATTATACTCCAATAAAGATGTTAAAAACAACAACAACAATGAATTATTGACTCCTCCAAGCTATGGCTATGGTGTATGGTTAGAAGTAAGGCTTAGGAATCAGACTGACTGGTTTGGTCCTGGCTCCGCCATCTAGGAGCTTCTTAATTTACGCAGCTCCTGTGACCTCTCCAAGCCTTCATTTCCATATTTATAAATGGAATAATAATAGCACTACCTCAAAGGTTTGTTCGGGGGTCAATAAGCTCAAGCAGAAAACAATGAGAAGTACATGTGGTGCATGGTGGTCACTCAGTGGACAGTGTGACATTCACTGCCCCCGTGACAAGGGAAACCCCACCATGCCTCTCAGCCAAACATGAAATTCTACTCCTAAGAGACTTCAGTTATTTCTAAGAATTGAAAAAACTTACCGTACAGATGTGAAATAAGGAAGCCACTACCAAAACTGAAAAATCAGCAGTATAGACATTTAAAATATTATCTAAAAACACCATAAAAAACATGTAGATTTGGTGGAAGGAGAGCCAACTTTATTTCAGTTGTACTTTTTTTCAGGCAGATCACGTGCAAATTTATTGTGTGTGGCTTGAGGCCATGTTCCAAGCTTTGTGTCCTTGAATACGCGCATACACGTGTCCTTGTAAACATCGGCCATCAGCTCAAATCACTCTGATAAAGTCGAGAGTTACCTGCAGGGAGCTTGCGAGTCACCACACACCATCCCCTGCGGTCCTGTCCACCTGGGCGGCCTCCAACCCACCCAATTGGACTTAGAATCCATGTCAGCAGGTGTCACCTGAAAGGAAAGGTGACATGGCTGTGGATCCTTGTCAGTGGGGACACTGCTCACCAATTCCTATTCAATGTCCATCAGGCGTCCGACATTGCCAAGCTCGGGGCCAGCCCTGCCTGCGGTGCCCTGAGGCCTGCAGTGCTTTTCAGCCCCTCCTCATCTTTCCTGCCCCTGTTTAACATCATCATCTGGGAGGAATTGCTCATGGGCTCCAGGTGAGAGAGACCAGGGCTCCAGGTCACAGTATCTATTAATACCCTGGGGACGTTCCCTTTGTGACACCATGGGCATCTGACTTCTAGGATGTTATGTTCCTGTAAAATTCTGTGCAGGAAGGTTTATAGGGCCTCTAGTTACAATTCACTTATAGTAAAAGTCTGGAAACAACCTGTATGGTCTTTAAAAGGAGAAGGGATAAACAACTTGGTACGTCCATATAATGGATTACTAGCGAACAACAAAAAGGTATTACGCAAATATCAGACAACAGCATGGATAAACTTTAACTGCATTCTGCTAAGTGAGAAAAGCCAGTCCAGAGGCTACACATTGTGTGAATAGATGGCGCTCTGAGAAAAGCAAAGGGACCAGGGTGGGCAACATCCCTGGTTGTCAGGGGCTCGGGGAGGGTAAGGCTGGGCTGGAGAGGGCAGACTGCAGGATCATTTTGATGGTAGAACTTCTCCACAAGGGGCTCTGGTGGTGCATACGTGACCCTCAGCATGTAACCAAACACCACAAAGTGAATTTTCACGTACACAAATTTAGAAAAAAATCAACCAATATGCTGGGATCCCAGGATGGAATGCAGAGCAGGACGATGAAGGTAACCGAGTCACTGAAGGAGGGAAAGGTTCCAACCCGAGTAACTCTGGGGAACCGAGTTTTAACAAGACACTGTGAGGCCGGGAGCAAACACCACTGCCTTCTTGTCGGTGAGCTTGCCTCGCAGAGGGTAAGGCTGGCGGCTCTGGAGCCACAGCGCCTTTGAACCTGAGTTCACCGAATAGGACACGTGCTATAAACCGGGAGGGACGGTCTTACTCCCGGAGAAGGAACGTACAGAGGAGCCCTGGGAAGTGCTGGATGGATCGCGGTGCACCAGACGCGCCGTGTTTACTTTAGTGTGTCTGCAGATTAACGCGGAAATCAATCTGGCTGCGGGTGCACGCCTGGGTGAGCACATACACCAGGCATGTGCCTGCGGTCTGCACGCGCCCGGGGCTGGCCACTGAAGGCACCCCGAGCAGTGCAGGCCTCCGGGGGGTGGACCCAGCTCCCGGCCCGCCTCCTTGCTCCTGGTGCCCTGCAGGCCACAGACCAGCTCTCGGCCCTCCCCGCCCCCAATCGCTACTCCGACGCCTGGGGTGTTTTGTGACCTTTTCAGGTCTCCACTGCTTGGCTAAACAGTTTTTGTTTAAAATTGTCTCTCTTAAAATGACTTGCCTGGTTTCTGTCTCCTGAGTAGACTTTCAGGGGCAAGCGGTCCTTATAATGTTCAAAAACTACCCTGTGGTGACAGATGTCAGAGGTGCGGCCGCAGGGATGGGGGGAGGGGCAAAGGAGCTGAGCTCAGGCTCCTGGGACAGGAGGCGTTAAGCACCTTGTTCCTTACAGTTGGCTTTGATCGATTCACTTTTCTGGTCCTGTGACATACACACACACACACACACACACACACACGTGCATCTGTGTGTGTATCAGGCAGGTGTGCAGGTGGATATAAAAGCCTGTGTGTGTGTTGTCAAGACAGAGCAGGTGTGAAGTTTTCAGGTCATTGCCTCGAGGTGCAAAAATTCTGTCTTCGTTTTTCTGAAACTGAATATAATTACTATTTCACACCTTCCTTCTGCTGGCTGGCACACTGCTCTTTATTAATTCATGTTAAACTCGATCCGTTCAAGGCTTTCTTCGTCAATTCAGGTATTTTCACTGGAGCTGCACCTGGAAAAGCCTGTGTAACCGTGAGAAGGTTGGGGTGGGATCATCACCTGCTCACGGGAGCTTCCGCGGTGCACCCCAGCTGCTCAGGGTCCCCAGGCCACACCCGCCAGCCCGCCCTGCTGCGTTCTTCCCACCAGACCTCAGGGCCAGTGGGTGCGGACACGGGACACCTGCCCGGGGCTGCCAGGGCAGAGGAGGCTCTACGAGTACCATCGGCTTCTGCCCCGACTCTGTCAGTGGCTCAGAGCAGGGATGGGGTGGAAATGCCTCTGGGCCACGTGCACCAGTGAGACCTTGCGAAATCTTCTCCTCTTGTGCCTCAGTTTCCTCACAGATAAAATGGAAGCAGAGTCACAGCTACCTCATAGGGCGCTGTGAGCATTAGACAAGATAAACTGTGGACATTTTAGAAGAGTGTCTGGAATGCAGGAAGCAGGCACTAACTGTAGTGATTGTTTATTTACGGATTTTACCGTTACTGATAAACGTGGTGCCTGCCCTGAAACTACTGGGAAAGTGAGTCACATGCCAAGACGTTAACAAGTGGATCCTTCTAGGGAACAGAAGGGGTGGGAAGACATCGAGGGCTTGATTTTTCCCATGTAATTCTTTCCCGTAATGATTGTACATGTGGCCACAGCTGTGCAGGAAAGCACACTCCAGCATCCAAAGGACAGACCACTGACAGTTCCCAGGGAGTCGACATTATCATAGAGCTGTGTCTGTAGATCAGAAAGAGCCCCCTGATCACAAATGACACTCCTGACCTTGGGAAATTTGTGTGTTTGCTTGAAAATAAGAGGCGAGGTAGATGTAAGATACCTGTGATGCTGAGAGAGGGCGTCTCAGGAACATTAGAAAGCACATAAGGTAGGGATTCGGATTTTTAGATGCAGCAGCGTCCGATGGCTCAGTAAGGGGAAACCACTCAAGGACACCAGAGCGGTCACGGCATCCTTCGCGAGGACTCGCATGAAAGCGCACAGCAGGTTGAAAGAAAGACAAACAACAGGACACACAGGAGAGTGTTTTGAGCTGTCAGGAGCCCCAGATGTTTACAAACTCACTTGGGCTCAGGCTGCCAGAAATAACAACATTAAATCCAATTTCTTCTCTCTCTCTTTCTTTTCCGTTTAGTTACATTTAGATCAGATTGAAAAAAAAAACAAAACAAAGTATATCTAGGACTGTTTTTTGTTTTGCAGTCAATGGTATGATGCTGATGGATTAGAAAACAGAATCATAACACTTACTGTGCTATTGTCTTCCCTGTCGAGGGGACCGGTGTTGACCGGAAGGAGGTGGGACCTGTCGGAGGGCAGTGGGGAGGGCAGGAGGGTGCGTCGTGATAAAGTAAACCCCGTCGTGGAGACCACATCAAATCGGCTGTGATTAGGCTGTGATTACTTAAGAATCGTAGAGAAAAGGAGGCTTATTAGGATTCCGGAATACGCAAACTGGTTTGTTTTGATTGTTCTTGTGCTGTCTGTTAATTGGTTTTAACGTAGGCAGATGATTCCAGGAAGGAGTTTTAGCAGAAAACACAGCTTATTCCTAAACTGTGTTCAGATTAGACCTCAGACACGTGGTGATCTTTCCTCTAAACTATGGCAAAGACCCCAACCTCCAACTTCAGGGCGGACTCTTCCTGGGGGGAGGAACGAGCTGGGGCCGGCTGGAGCGAGCAGGTCTGAAACGCTGTGCTTTTCACGCTAAGACATGTGTCCTGTCCCGCCCACGTGCACGTGTGTCTCGGGAAGTTGGCCTGTAAGTAAAAAGTGAAAGAGCCAGGTGGGGGCGTTCACAGACCCATCGGCGTCTTTTCAGGGGCTGAGGCCCTCAGCCGTCTGCCTGGGTGACGGTGGGCGAAGTTGGGCCCGCAAGGCTCAGTCAGCCCAGGAGAGGGGCTCCTGGTGCCCAGGAAGCCCTGCGCAGGTGTGAGGGGGGCCGCAGCCGGCCCTCCGGGGGAACAAACGGACAAGGGCCCTGAGGCCGAGGGAACAGAAGGCGCTGGGGGCCGGGGCGTCAGCCGTTCGTGAGTCCAGATCCAGATCCAGGGTCCAGATCTTCAAGCCCAGACTCAGGGGCCTCCACGCGAGCTCGAGTGGATCTTCGGAGCATCCCCGGATGCTCCGAGGACCGCGGCACCGCTCGCCGGCCGGGCGGCACTCAGCACCGGCCCCGCCGCCGGCCTCGCAGAGGAGGAGCCGGGCGTCCGGCCGAATCTCCCAGGAAGGAGCTGAGCCGGCCGCGCGGCCCGCGGTGCAGCGGGGAAGTGCGGCGCTGGTGACCCGGGCGCAGGGTCGCGGCCGGGACGGCTGTTCCTGGGAGGAGCGCGTGTCCCCGGTCAGAGGCGCAGGAAGCAAGGCCACAGGAGCTGTTTGGAGCCCAGGGCCGTCCACACCTAAGGACAGAGCTCGGGACGCTGGGTGAGGAAATGATGCCCAGACACCGGGGAGAAGGAGCCCGGGAACCTGCGTTTCCTGAGCGGAGGAGGGAGGAACCCGGAAGACGCCCCGGTCCTGCCCTGTCGCCGGCGCGGGGTTCTGGAAGCATCCCCGCTGGCGCAGGAGGCGGGAGGAGGAGCGCGTCTGGGCGCAGGTGCGGCACGCTCGTCGCCAGGGCGCGCGCCCAGGGGTCTCCGAGACGCCCCGGGGAGGCCCGCTACCTGTCACCCACCTGGATCCCGGTGTGCCACCGATCCCGCGCAAGACTTCCAGGCGCCAGGTAGCAGTTCAGACACGCTTTGCACCACGGGGCTGACTCTGCAGACAGGAGCAAAGTGAACTGCGCCCAGAGGTGACAGCGAGAGGAGGCGCGCATCCGCCCTGTGGGAGCTCAGCCGGCTGTGCTGCGGGAGTCACCGATCCCTCTCAACAGGGACCACGTGTGGGAAGAGAACGGGCCTTCCGCCTTCTCAAGGTGAGCTGGGGCGCTGGAGGCCCAGACGGAGGGCAAGGGCCAGAGCTGCAGGCCCGGGTGGAGGAAAGATGAGAGAAAGACAGCTCAGAAAGCACCAAAATGCTTTATGTTTGAAGCCTTCATGGCTACAGAATAGGGGGCCCTAGAGCCCTGGCTGGGGAGCCTCTGCCTCCACCCCCTTCGCCGCCGCCGGGACCCTCCCCCAAAGCGCCTGCACGCCCCTGTGTCACGGGCGAAGACCCTTCCCTCTACCCTCACCGCTCTGAGTTTGCAGCCAGCCTGCAGTCGCGGGGTTCAGTGAGGGGACGGGGAAGGGGCAGAGCCCTCCCCGTGCTTCTCCCCAGGACCACGGAGCCTTTTCCAGTGGACGGGACGGCACGACTGCTGTGGGGTCACTTGTCCGAAGGTGTCTCTTTGTGACATGTGTGCACGTGTCACCCCCCGCCCCCATCTTCTTTGAGGCCAAAACCTCAATGTGACCCAAATTTTCCACTTCCAGTCTCTTAGGCTAAGTGCTTCCATTCATAAAGAAAACATAAAATCTCTTTATAATTCAGATACTGATTAGCTATTTTGGGCACTGATGCCGATGAAAGAGCAGCAAAGATGGTGCACATTTGTACTGTTTCTGCTCCTAGGAAACATTGCTTTTGGGAAAAAAAAAAAACCCCACAAACACACAGCTGTTGGATTCAATAACACTTCATTGACAATCAACCTGGAAATTGTTTATTAAAACTATCCAGCTGCTAATTCTCAATAGGAAAAATCTGCATTCAAACAAAAGAAGAAAAACCCTTTTCTGTGCTTCGTGAACATTAGGGGAAGAGCTCTGGGAAGCGGCGTCGGAATGAACCCACCACGGAGCCACTGTCTGTCCTTTCGGGAGCAGAGAAGGTGCGGGCACCTCTGTTCAGGCAGCATTCACCGCCCTGCAGCCTCATCCGGAACCGGCCTCGGCGCAGAGAGACACAAAAGCCCGGGGCCAAGATGCTCACTGCCTCCACGCCCCCTCCTCCTTCAAGGCTCCAGGCGGGGCGGGGGGAAGCGGGTAGACAGCAGGAGCCACAGGTCTTTCGGAGGGGGGCCCTCAGATGCGTGTCCAAGCCCTGCTGACGCCTGGGACGCCGGCGGAGGGGGCTGACCGGCAGGTGTGCCCGGGCGGCCCCGGCTCCGCTGTGCCTTAGTCGGTGGGTGCAGAGTCCTTGGCGCCCCAGGCCTGAGGCCAGTTCCCAGCCACGCACTCCGCTCTCCTCCTTGTCTGTGGCACGAACGCCCCATTCTTCCCTGTGCCCCCCAAGTACATACACCTGGTTACCATCTGCTTCGTGGCCTGTAACTTTTCTGGCTACGATCTGTTTGGCCCGAAGCAGGTGGCGTGAGGCCCGTCCACCCACCCTTGGCCCTGGATCCGCTTTGGCACAGACATACAGAGACGGGCAGAGACAGAGACAGAGACAGAGACGGAGAGAGCAAGCCTGAGGCTGAGGGCTTTCTGCCCCCCAGGCCTGGGCCGCACGTCCCGGGGAAGGAGCCGATGTGGCTTCCAGGAGACACAGCCCTGCTCACTTCAAGACACAGGTGTGGCCAGTAAGTCACCTTCCTTCCTTCTTGTCACCCAAAGCCCAGTCTCGGAACCTGGAAGGACAGCGGCCTCTCCTGAGAGTTCAGAGCTCGGACACTGGTGACAAGGGGCCGCGATGCGTCAGCCTGAGCTTCTGACACCTGAGGGAGACCCACCCTGACCCTGTCAAACCACGGAGACCACGTTTTTCCACTTTGCAGGGCTGGTGATGCTGACAGACCGGGAGGGGCCCTGCTCCGGGGAGATGCAAGTGTGACCCACGCTTCTCCAAAACCTTAACCTCCTGGGTCAGCACTCCCTGTGATCCTGACCCAGCCGTTCTGGAAGCGTCTTTGCATCTTCTGTGTCCCTGTAAGAGTCTCCTGACTTTACCCTTCACCCCACTCACTGCCTCAGTTCATCCCACCTCTACTAAACCAGCCTCTCTGACCAGCCACTCATCAGCTTTCCTCTCTGGGTAGAACAGACTTCTGTCCAGATTTCTCCTCTGGTCACCCCGCCCTGGCAGCCTCCTTCGGGTGGGGAGGAGGCCCTTATTCCCTAGGGCTCACCTTGACCTCAGGCTCACAGCCCCCAGCACTGAGACCATAGACGAACTTCTGGGTCCCAGCCCCCAGCGTGTGGCGCTTGGTTTCGGGAGGCCCAGCCGGCTCGGGTACCACATCCAGGCATCCCAACAGGGCGGCTCCAAGCGACTGGTCGTTTGAACTTTGACAAAGCTTTCATGCCTTGAATCTGGGTGGCAGGTGGGACCCCCGGGGAGGCTGCTTGGTCCCCAGAGATGAAGCCCCAAGAGGGGGCT
Source organism: Balaenoptera physalus (assembly GCF_965194825.1). Lineage (NCBI taxonomy): Eukaryota > Metazoa > Chordata > Mammalia > Artiodactyla > Balaenopteridae > Balaenoptera > Balaenoptera physalus. The sequence continues at coordinate 97,730,015 of NC_138894.1, forward strand.
GGTGCAGGGTCCTGGCTCCTCTTTGCTGAGACTTGACCTTATTCCATGCGCAGGGGACAGGGAACTTGAGGGCAAGTCTGAAAGCAGGGCTGCCTGAGGAGCATGTGGCGTCTGCTCCCCAAGGCTGGTCACCGGTCACCCCGGCCGAGCCGCACGGAGGGACGCTGGCCCCGTGCGCATCCACAAGGACCCACCATGCCCCGGTGACACATGACGGGGAGCACGTCACCACGGAGGGTGGGGGTCTCTGGGAGCCTGCCAAAGGGCAGAGGTCAGGAGAGCAAAGAGGAATTGGGTGGAAGCTGGGTCACCAGGGCGGTTCCCAGAGGAAGCAGTGACTGTGACGCGTGTGAACGTGAAGCAGCGAGAAAAAAACAAACACGTTCCAGGCAGAGGAAAGAGGAAGCGTTTCCAAAGGCCTGAGACAGAAAAGTGACACTTCTAAGAAGTGGCAGCTTTCTGAAGTTAGAGCGTGGAGTGGCGAGGGGTGTGAGAAGGTTAGACATTCTGGACAGTTTGAGGTTTGTGTGCGCTGTGTGTGAACAAATTCACTATTATCCAGAAGAGGCGACTGTGCACTAGTTCCCCCCCTTACTGGCTAGCAGCCATTCATTTATATTGTCAGTTTTTTCTGCATCTCTGTTCCCACCCAACATAAAATTTTGAGTTTGGCATTATGTGCAAAAGGGAGGGAAAATGTTAGTGAGTTTTGAACTGTCATCCTATCTATGAGGTCTTAACAAAGGGAAATAATTAGTAAGAATGTAAACAACCACGCAGATGAGAATTCCCATTGAAATGTCGCTGGTTCAACCATCAAATGGATGTACAGCCATTAAAAGGTTTAATTATGTTTGTAAGACAAGATGGAAAAATGCTTATGACTCAATTTTTACTAAAACACACCTCGTTGCCGTGCATATAAGTACATAAAAAGGCTCCATGAAAATAAAACTTGGGGAAGGATCACAAATAACCACTGTGATTATGTCCCTCGTGAGGAATTTCAGGTGAAACATTCCCCCCCCCCGGCGCCATCTTGTGCACAAAGCACTCACCCAGCCGTAGTTCTCAGCGCTCTTGCAGCCCGGCTACTTCAAAGAAGATGATATGAACGTATGATTTACATCCAACACATGTAACAGACATGCACGAAAGCAGAGGCGACACATGCACAAGCTGTGGGTTACTGCACGGGGTGGACACCACATCCAGGAAGTTTGCTTCTTTCCTGCCTTTGGGCGTGACCAGCTCTGAAATTTGCTAGGACTTTGGTGAGTCAGTGAAAACAATGACCTGGATCAGATGGTGTCCCTTTAGTTTCTAATTTATAACAATACTGCTTTTGGGAATAGTGACAAAATGTCACAAAGTCAGAGAAATTAGAATCATCTTTCTAATAGAAATACCACACAGCGCCCTCCTCCGACAGCCCGTGTGAGTTTCTGCCTGTGAAACGGGACCCACGTGGGCAGAGCCTGTGGACACTCATGTCCCCTCCTGTGGCTTCCTGACTCTCTGGAGCCCAGAGCCATCGCCGCTGCCAGTACAGAGACCGTTGAAATGAACGATTGATTCACCGAGGCATGAGGTGAGCTGATGAATCGTTTCATGTGCCTTTGATTTAAGCTAATTAATGTTCTCAACTAATCAGCTCAAATGCATGAGACACAATTTCATTTTTGCACTGTTCTGGGTATTTGAGGTCCGGACTATCATATTTTAATTACACGTATATATCAGACAAACACAGAGGAAAAATACTGTCAATTTAACTACAGGAGATAATTTAATTGTTATGAAAATGATATTAATCATCCAGATCTTAAAAGTTCATAGTCACAGTAAAAGCCAAGACTCCGAAATTCTATTAATCACTTCCACACATTTATTGAACACCTGTGTGCCCCAAATAAAATATGTGTATAATGAAATTATCTGTCATTTTCACAGCATGGCCAGGCTTATCCTCTTACAGCTGCATCTTACACGCCTATACAGTGTACACTCTACCAGGTAAACCTGCTTAGTTAACAAACAAGGAAATTGCCTCTCTTCTGTCTACACTGTCAGACACTGAATGTTACCAACACCCCTGAATATTCACGTCCGGTCAAATTACAGACCTCCTTCTCCTCACAGGGGACCCCATCTTCTAAAGTTTGCTTGGCCGTCTCTTCCTTTTCACTTTAATTCACATGTACCACAGTTTACATTTTGCTGATCCATTTTGCTACTTACTCATTATTACGAACTGTAAAAATGAATTTGAAACAAACTGAACAGAAAGAAAGCAGAGTAACCCAAAGACAAAAGACAAGTATTAATAGGGAACTCCTTGTGAAGCCTTCATATTAACAGATTTTAATGAAATCATTCTTCACTCTGTGTTTACCAAGGTCCTTGACTTAACCATTAAGTTCAACATTTCTTCATGCCCTGAAGACTGTTAGCTCCAAGACAAAAATTGCAGGGTTGTGAAAGCAAATAATCTACTTCAAATTGAAGTTATTTCTAGTAGAAGCAGAAAGAGATATGAATGTACCCAGGAGAATTCTGACTTTCCAGACCTCTCCTAAGAATATCCTGTGAGTTTTTATGAGAAAAATTTTCAAGGAAACAGAAAGTAATAAAAAGATGACGTCACAAAGCGCTTCGTGTAAATGACACGTGCTGTCGTATTTCTTACGCTCAGCGTGTTTACTTGTGACTCTAAAACAACAGCTGCAGCAACAAAAAAAGGGAAGGTAAGAGAAAACTTACAGACTAAAATAAAGAATGTTCCAAGAGAGGTGAGAAAGATAAAGAGAAACACATACCACAGTTAGCAATAATGCACTTTAAATTTATTATCTCTCATTAATTCTATGTGCTGTTGGAAAAGTGTATCTTTCCAGAGGTGTCATAAAAATAAAATACTTAGGAAAAAGTGTTCAAATATATATATATGTTTTTAATTACCAAAATATATGCCCTTTAAAATGGAGATTTTCTTTTATTTACTATTTAAATTAAGGGTAGTATTTTCATAAATATTTCTTCTGTATCTTGCTTTATTAAAAGTCACAGAATATAATATTCTTTAGATGAATAACTAACATCAGCTAATTCGTAATTAATATTTTGATTAAATAACATATCTCAAGTGTACCAAAACATTAGGGACTATTTTACATTAAAAGTTACTATGGATTTAGATAAGAAGCTCTTTTTCTAGAATAAAAATTATAGCGTATCTATAGTTTTAATATTTATAATATCCTATTTTTCTATTGCAAAGGTACACCTTTTTCTAGAGGTAGAAATTCCTAACCCTGTGCTTTCCAGTTGCAAAACCACAGGTATTTCTTACAGTTGATGAGATCATCCAGGGGTGCCCACAGCCTGGAGTAAGCCGAAGTCAGAGGTCCCGGGCCCTGGGACCCACCTGGCCTCCTGGAACTTGCAACGTGCAGGGGGCGGGTGTTTCTTGGTTCCTTATCTAGTCTTACCAAGGACTCCGACGAAAGCCCTTGGAGACAGTGCCTTGTGTGCAAATGTGTCATTAAATAGTGGAATCACGTCACACATCGTCTTGGGTGTGTTGCTTCTACGTTTTTCATTGCTTTTTTTTTTTTTTCACTTCTCACAAGAAACTTCTTATTCAGCGCATACAGCTCTTTAACACACTTTCAGAGTGTTAAATCTTTTTCATTGTATATTGTTACACAATTTTGCCAACATATCACCAGTTTATAACAGTTTTTTTCCTAAAAATTTGCTATTAGTAATGATTACATGAAACAGCCTTATGTATACATATCTTCAAAATTACAGGAATGTATTTGCCTGATGAATTTATAAAAGTAGAATTATTGAGTCAGATTATGTGTGGGATTTCAAAATTTTTTAAAGATTTATTATTTATTTATTTTTTTTTTGGCTGTGTTGGGTCTTAGTTGCGGCACGTGGGCTCTTCGTTGCAGCATGGGCTTCTCTCTAGTTGTGCGGGATTTAAATTTTGATGGACAATTCCACCTTGACCTTTTATGCATTGGTACCATATTAAGTTCCCATAAACAGTGCTTAAGTTTCAGATTTCTTCTCGTCCTGGTCAAAGCTGTGTTTGTCACTCTTCTATTTTTTCTTAACCAATGTGGAGAAAATCATAGCTCAGTATGGTTTTAATTTGGAATTGCAGGACCTCAGATAAAATTGAGTGACTTTTCAGGTGTTTATAAGCTCACTTTTATTTCTTCTCTGTGTTAGAAAGTTAGTTTTCTCTTGTTGCCAAAACTACCAAAACTGTAGTGGCTTTAGCATCACCCGTTTACCTTCTGCAGCCCTGTAGGTCAGAGGCTGAGCTGGGTCTCACTGGGGTTCAGGGACGACCGATCAGGTTTCCTGGCTCATGGATTGTTCGCGGAACTCAGGTATTTGCAGCTGCTTCCTTGCTGGGCATCAGGCAAGGGTTGAGCCTCCAGCGGGACCACATCCCTGTTCTGTGGACACGTCTTCCCTCTTCCTTCTCCCTGCAGGGGCCCTTCCTCCTCTGTCATGATCTCTCTCTCGCAGACCCAGGGAAGGTTCTCTGTGCCTATGGACTTGTGTGATTGCTCTGGACCTGCCCTGATAACCCTCTTGGGGTCAGTCCTGTAGGCGCATCTGTAAATAGAGTCACTGTTGTGGGTAGGATGCCCTCCTCCAGGGAGGTGTTGCTCTGTCCACTGCCCGCTGCTTGGGCTGATCTTTTATTGACTGATTTGTGAGGTCTCAAAGTAGGTTTTGAAATTCACTATTTTCATGTTCTTCTGTTATATATTTTAAGAATATTTTCTACAAATCTCTTTGTTTCTCATCTCTATCAAAGTTTTAATTTTTTTCAACGATGTGGTATATTTCTTAATGACTTACTTGGTTTGATTTCATATTCAGAGGAGCCATAATCACTTTACACCTTTAAAATGTCATTCTGTATTTAGTAGAACTTTAATAGTTATACTCTGGTTTTCCATTTAGAGTTTTAGTCATTTTCAAGTTATTGTTGTGAAAGGGTGAAAATAGGGATACTACTTTATTTTCCCCCCGAACCTTGTAGTCTGGGATTGCTCAGACCCTGCACACTCTCCCCAGAGGTTTGTCTTGGGACTGACCCTTGGCACACGTAGTACCAGTTCAATCAGAAAGTTCCTGTTAACCTGGTTTATGGGGACTGCGTTTTGCCTGTGGGCTGGTGTCCCGGTAGCTGAGTTTAATGCCCTGGGCATGGCCTGCCCCGCGTGACCCCACATTCCTGACACCAGGCTGGGCCGGCTCCACGCGGACAGCACATCACGCCCCATCCACGTGGCTGGGAGAACCCAGCATTCCCGCGGTTCCATGGGAGGGGCGCCTGGAAGCTCCTGCCTGGTCCCCCTGCTTGGTCCTGGACCTACTCCCTCTGCTGAATTTAATCTCTGCCCTTTCACAGTCCTGAGCTCCCTAAGTCCCGTGGTCCTTCTACTGGGCCATCCCAGGTGGTCTTGGGGTCACCTCCGCAAACTGAAGTACAATTATCCCAGTTACATTTATTGAGTAAACTAACATTCCTCAACTGATTGAGATGTCTTTTAAAATGCATTCTGAATTTATGCTGGGCTTTTAAAATTGTGAAATGAGTTTCCGTTCAATTGAAATTAAAGAAAAAATCACCAAAAATTAACTAAATATAAAGGTAACCGAAATACAGAAGCTATGGTACTACAAGAATAAGAGGGAAAAAAATCCCTATAAAGCACACTTAGGGAGTCAGCACACGGATGTCCATTCCTGATCGTGAGCTGTCTCAGTAAGTGTGGAATTCTGTCCAACGCACCCACTGGCCCCAAAAGCCTTTTACCATTGAGTGGGATCGTCCTGAGGTTCTTGTTTCCCTCATTAGATCACGTCCTCCATCAAGACAATACATGATGGGCACAAGTGTGTTCCAAAACATCTCTACTACAAAACCAGCTGTCATGTTGGACTTGGCCATAGATTTTAGATCCCTGACCTGTGCCTGGCACAAAAATCAGCTCTACGTAATTACTTGTTGAAAGAACAGATAAATGTGTCCTCTGTCAACTGTTGTATCTCCACGATTAGATGGCACATACTAGATATTCAACACATGAGGTGAACGAATAACACTGAGTATTTCACTAACCTCGCTGGGGCTAAACCCCCAGGAGCTAAATGAGAGAGTAGGTTGTCCTCAGGAGAGGATCTGTGCTCTGGTGTTTGGGATGCAGACCTTCTGCCCGTCCCAATACCAGTCCCAATAACAGTGTGAATGTTTAATTCATACCAATGGTCAAGAATAGAAAATCAGTGCTGACCACCAAGGAGAAAAGGGAAGCCAGAAATCCCTTCCAAATATCAAAGTTCTAGACACTAAAGAGAAAAACAAAACTCAACAGAAGAGAATGAAGAGCTTTGGCATGAACATCCCCATGTACGGATATTGTATTTATAGCAGAAGAGAAATAAAACTCATGGATGAACTGACAATGGGACAGTGGGTTAAACATAAGAAAAATGAAGTTACTTCTCCTCTACACCATACACGAAAATAAGTTCTTCATAGAGAAAATGCGTTCAAGTGAAAGGAAAACAATTTTAAGTTTTGGAATTACATGGATGAGCATATTCATGATCTGAGTAAGAAGACTTCTTAAAAAGAACCCAAAGAGAACAATTGATTAAGGAAATTATGGACAAGACTGGGTAAAATTGATCTTAAATACTTATGCCAAAGGCATAATAAGCAAAGTGACTTGTCATTTAAAGACAAGCCAGAGACTGAGAGAAGGTAACCGTAATACACACAACCACACGGCTTTGGTATCGTGGCTGAGTGTGACCCAGCCATCAGGGATATGTAAATTTCAGGGAGGCGCGTCTCACATCAGTCAGACTGGCAAGAACGGAAACACCTGAGGAGACCTTGCTTGGAGACAGGGAAACTGCTAGAACAAATCTGAGCGGACACTTGGAGACAAACCAGTGGAGACACAGGTATCCTCAGACCCAGCCAGGATGCTTGTAAAGTTACAGCCTGCAGTCACGCTTCCTGCACCTGTTTTACACTGTCGTTGATGGAGAACGGCAGGGTCTGCATGGATCCTGCGTCCAAAAGAAACAGCCTTGCCAGGCAGAGCCCCGGCCTCGCACCCCCGAGGCCACTCTCTCCAGCTGCCCGAAGGCTAAGGGTGTCGTGGTCTCAGCCGGCGGAAACCCCGACCACACAGCCACATGGCCACATGGCACCGCCTGCGTGCCCAAACCTGTCCCGAGGGAACTGTCACCAAGTGAGAAGGAGGTGGTACAAGAAAGCCCACTGCAGTTTCACGGCCTGATGGAAGGTGGATGCACCCCAGATCCCACGGCCGGGGCGGGTGGAGCAGTGACGACTGTCAAGGTCTTCTTGTCAACGAGTAAATCTCCAAACGGGAGAGAGAAGCCAGGTGCAGAGGGGGACACTCTATTTTCAGAACAGCTCTTAACACCGGGGTTAAGAATGAGCGAAGTGAATGGTTAAGAGCTAAAACTGAGGAAGATTCGTCTCTGGGAGCTGCTTTATCTCTTTTCATGGGGTTCAGAGGAGGCACACGTGGCTGTTATGATAAGTTCTGTGAAAGCCTTGCAGAGAGTGCTCTGGGGTCTATTTTATGTCTTTGAAATATTTATAAACTCCTCCCAGTCGAGATAAATTGGTCGACAGAAAATAGGAGCTCTTGAAAGAAACAGAGAAGACAAGAAGTTAATAGTGCCTGATTTTTCTGTTTAATCCTATCCTATCACAAGCCTTTGTGGATGAGCCAATCTGAATATAAGTGGAAAGTGCCAGGTCTACACACAGTGAAACACGCACACTCGCCCGGGCGTGTCAACACAGTGACAGAGGCGGTAAGCAAAACTGAAAACAACAGAATAGATCGAATTACATTCTCAGAAATAAGGACCTGGCTGGGCCCAAGCTCAGGGGTCAGGGTCAGGGAAGGGACTTGGGGTCCGCCCGAGGCTGCCATTGCAGGTTTCTGCAAGCTTGGAGGAGGAATGGCGCTTCCTTTGACCCTCCCAGGGTGGAGGCAGGTCTGTCAGAGCTGGCTAATCTTCCCATTGCTCTGACCGTGAGCCTTGTGAAAACATCAACACCCGCTTTCAGGAGCCGGCTGCCCCCCGCACAACCCTCAACAGACGGACTTTCCCTCTTGGCGGTGCTGTTCTCCCGAAGAGGTTCAGCTGACAATTAACTTCTGTGTCTTGGGTCTGGGGGCGGTGGAACCTGGGAGCTGGTGAAGTCGCCAAAGGCAACGCAGGCACCTAGGACGGCTACGGAGACTTTTATTTTTAATTCATAACTGGTGACTTTGAAACTTTGTAAAAATAATAGTACATTCACTTTTTTAAAAGATTACATTTATTACCGGTTTCGAAGATTAAAAAGAAAAGAGAAATGAGAAGATGATCGGATTGCTGTTTATTAGTCAGATACTACAAACGTCAGGCTCCGCATTTCCTTCTCTGACTTGCACCGGCTCTTTCAGCCTCTCTCCATCCCCTTCCGAATATTTTCATTTGACTCTAACAGGTCCTAAAGCAAGAAGAGCATCTTCACTAGACCCTGGTCACGTGTATTCTAGGTTTCCCACTCAGAAATTTTAACAGGCTCCCACAGTTGACCAAGAAAGCCTTACCAGTCTACGGTGACAATTAATGCAGTGACTGATACTGGCCCCGGGTGCGTATGGCCCTGCTGCATGGGCCGGGCCCCGGGGGGGGCGGCTGTGCAGAACGGCTGTGCTGAGGGGCCAGGAGGCCCACCCAGGCTGCGGTCCACGGGCGTCGGGGCAGAGCGGCTCACCCGCTGACAAGTGAGTCCCAGTGGACACGGGGCACCTGGTCCTGGACACCCAAGGCTTCATGAGCCTGGAGCCGCCCGTCCTGAGGTGGGTGTGGTCAGAGCCCAGTGCTGCCCCTGGGGCAGAACAGAGCAGAACCTCCTACCAGGAAGTTATATACTCAGTAAGGGGCAGGGGCAGGTCCAGATCATAAGCCAGTGCCCTGGACAGGCGACTCGAAACCCTGCACCTCTTTGCACTGACAAGTCCCTCTCAGGACACACCTGTGTCCCCAGGTGGGCTTTCTACCAGCAGCCAAATGGAAGATAAAACCCAGGCTGGATCCACAGATGGGTCAGCCTGGGATGCTGGCGAAGCTGGGCGGGGACAGTGCTGCCCTGTGGCCTCACCCCAGGGAAGGCCTCGCCTTGCAGAGGAGCGACTGGAGAGGAGATGACCCTGGATCCCGGGGGGCCGCAGTCACGTCCAGGAAAGGGGCGCAGGGTGAAGCTCTGTGGGTCTCACGTAGTGACCCTGGAGCACGCCCTGTGGAGGAGTGGACATGCGGAGCGACGGCCTGGCCCCCAGCCGCTCCAGTGTCCACTCGAGGCCGTGCGGGCGGCCCTCGGGGGCAGGAAGAGAGGCTGAGGACAGCCCTCCGTGTGGCCCCATCCTTCAGTCAGCCAGTGCTGGGCCTCCCTGGACGGATGGGTAGCAGTTTGTCCTGATTTGAGGCTCAGCTTCAGGACACTCAAAGGCAAACCACCTGAAAGCACAAATTCGGGTCTCTGGGGGAAAGCTGAAGGTCACACTCACTGGCCCCGTGTGCTGGTCCAGGCGGGGGTGAGCGGGCAGATCAACAGCACCACGTTTCCAAGACCATTTAAGTATCTAAGGGTATATTTATGTTGATCACACGCTTAAATAAGATTTTGAAACACTGGATTAAAATATATTAAAATTAATCTACCTGGCTTTTATTTACTTTTTCAATATGGTTACCAGAAACTTTATAATTTCATATGGGGCTCATTTTACATTTTTATTGGGCAGGGCTGATGTCCAAGTCAGACGAGACACAACTACGTTATTCTGTAAACAGGGGGTTGATACCAAAAAGGTAACAATAACATAGTAGGTAAACTGTGATCTATCTGTTTATTTGTAGCATAAACTGTGACATGTACCTGCACATATGCACATACATTCCATACAGAATATAATGAAATGTAACGTCACAGTTGGCCCACTCCCCCCGGGGGCCTGTCACTGTCACTCTCCCCTCAGATGGGCTAAGCCTTGGTGTCCGCAGTGACAGGGGGGGCAGAGACCCTCCCGGGCTGGTGATGGGAAAGCCGTCCAGGTGTCTCCCTTCCTCTGCATCAGCTCCTGTCCACCATGATAGCAAGTCCAGGCAGCCGCTGTCCGGTCAAAGGCTCGCCCGAGCGAATCCCCTCACGTCCTGTTCTATGAAGAGCCTTGCACACTGGCTCGAGCCCTGGTCTGGCTGGGACAGGACAGAGCCCACCAGGACTCCAGCTGGTGCTGGTCAGAGTGGAGGGGATGGAGTGGACTTAGGGGTGAGGGGAAGCCAGGAAGCGTTTTCAACTGTTAAGAACAGAGCAGAAATAGCCCTAGTCACCCCTGCACCTCTCCTAGACAGGCACTGAAATTAGTCGATCAATCAATCAGTCTTCCTGGAAGAGTATGGTAAGACCCCCTTTACAGTAGATTTCCACACCCGATGTCAGCATTCCTCAAATGCCATTAGCTTTCCGACAACACAGCAAAATGTGGCAAATTAAGCTTTTACCACGATCAAGAATTAAAACCATAAGTGTACCTGCCTTCTTGTCACATCCCAGCTCAGAATGAATCTCCTTGATGACGTTTGCAGCCGTTGCCATTCTGCTCTGGAATCAGGTGCTGACGCTCCCTCTGTGCTTCCCCAGCGCCCATCCCCGCCCCATCTCTGTCCCTCTCTGTCCCCTTCTCTGTCCCTCTCTGTCCCCTCTCTGTCCCTCTCTGTCCCCTCTCTGTCCCCATCCCCGCCTCATCCCCAGCACGTCCCAGCCCATGGATGCACCTGCTCACAGGCACACCTGCCTGCAGAGCCCCGTGTTTCTAACCATCTCAGACCAGGGAGTTTCTCTCCTTAGTTTTCATGTGAATTGACCCGAATTAATCTTCTTCTAATTCAACTTAGCAACTGATTTCCGCCTCTGTGGAGGCTCCGTAACCTGACAGGAAAGCAGAAGCAGTGAAGACTCCTTGACAAACTGGTCCACCCTGGGCCCACTGTGTCACCAGCATTCACCATCTTAACTTAGTGTCACCAGCCGCCCGGCGGGGACACTCCTGTGAGCTTCTCATTACCGACGACTCCATGGACCAAAAGATTCATTTCCAGATTCCCAGGTCTGGCACTGTGGTCACACACACACACACACACACGCACATGGAGCTGAGCAGAAGCATTTGAATCTCTGCGTTTTAGACGCGACTGTGGGCAGGACACTTGTTCTGTGCGTTCTCTGGGGAGAAAGCTGACAAGTCACCTGGCCCTACAACCTGCGGACCCCAGACCAAAGGCAGCTCTGTAGGCCTGGGGAGCTTTCATCACGTTTCTGTTTTCCTGCCAGAGAATAAAGTGAAGGCCAGGTCGTGGCCGTCCTGTATCCCCTGGCCCTGGGCCTGTCTCTGGTCCCCAGGTGGAGATGCCCACGGGCAGCCTGCCTGCTCTCAGGAACCGTCCTCAGCAGGTGTCTCAGCCACCAGCAGCTAGGAGGCCTTGTTTGGTGTCACCTCCATTTATGGTGCCCAAGGTCAGCCTGGCCGGCACTCTGAGCTCTGACCAGCCCAGCTGCTGTGGGAAGACAAGTCAGGAGAGGAGAGAGGGATGGGAAGAGGGTGATGTCTGTGGACCAAGGAGTCCAGGTGGCATCTCTGCACCTGTCACCCCGCTCACCTGGTTAGACTGCTGTCCCCCTCACCTGCCTGGGCTCCTGTGTCCTCAGATCACCAGGTGTGTCCTGGGCCCTCCAGGTGCTCTGCCTCCAGGCCGCATGCCTGTCTTGTTATGCGGGGACGGAAACCAACAGGAAGGTGAGCGGGGAGGAGCCTCACTCAGGACAGGAGGCAGGTGTGTACACCCTCCCCCCTCCCCCCACCCCAAGCCCAGCTGTGCAATCTCAGGGCCCCAGTGCAAAATAAAATGCAGAGCCTGTTGTTCAAAAATTATGAAAAAGTTCAAGACAGTGACGGCATTAAAAACAATTTCAATAATTAATATGAGTGGGGCCCTTCGAAATGTAGACACCTGGATGGATGAGAATTAGAAATGCCAGCAACACCCCATAAACACGTACCTGGGAAACCATTCAAGAATGTAAAGTTAAACCTTGACAATTTGTGATCTTTTGCCAAAAATCAATGCCCGCACGAGCATGCATACGAGTGTAAATTTTACTGCAAAGGGCACGATGTGAGTATTATCGGTGTTATCTTTAAATGACTGTTCACGGGGCAGCGGAAAATCAGCAGCTTTCGTTATTTTCACCGGAAGCTCCTCGGATGCAGCTGGGTTCGAGGACGCTCCTCCCTCTGTGAGCTCCTCCCCCAAGGCTTGCTTCCTCCGCGAAAGCCTCTCAAGGAACGTGAGATGATCCTCTTCATTTCAAACTGCAGCACAGCCTGTGACCAAAGTCTTCAACATGATTTCCGTAGACCAATTGTGCAAACCCACTAACAGGAGGAATAATTGTCATGAAAAGTGAAGTCAGAACAGCCCCAAAGCCCGGCTCGGCAAAGGGACCGCTGCTGCCGCTGTGTCCTGGGATGTCCCGGCCATGACACTGAGCGAAGGACTTAAACCCCGATGATGCGGAGTTTCTGACAGAGTCCTGTCTCCTGTTTCCCAGCTCCTTTTGGAAGAATGCTTATTCATCCAATCTTCAGGAAGGTTACGCTTTCTTTGGACTAAGATTTTAGTCGGCTTGCAAACAGGCTTCTAATGATGTCAGTCAAACCCCAGAGTTGTCCAACTGGGCCTTCCATTAGTTTGCCGAAGGATCAGCTAAAGTGCGTTTTTGCAGAGTGTAAAATTATAAGGCAAATTTAAAGAAATCAGATAGTGTATTTATGAGGCTGATTTTTTAATAGAAGCATGCAGTCACATCATTACTTCTGTGAAGCCTTTTGAAATATATGCCCCATATAAATCAGTACCTGACTCAATACTCAATAAATATTTATTGAATGAATATCAATTGTCCTAGTCACGCTATACACACTTGCATTTTTAATACTTGTAATTACACGCATACATTTGACCAGACACAGGTATGTATATTCAATATATACATATGTGTATGTATATTCAATATATACATATGTGTATGTATATATATATATATATATATATATGCTACATACACACACATTACATATAAAGGTGTATGTGTGTATATAAGTATACATATATATTTTGCTCAATATCTAAAATGTTTATATCAATTCAAGCATTTTTGATAATTGCCATGCACAGCTTTACCTCTTATTTAGAACTGGTAGCAGGTTTTAAACAGCACTTCGTGTATCTTGGTTTTCTCCTGATTAGTTTTGATTAATCTTTTCGGGAAAGCTAATGCTCTAGAGGATGTCACTTGCATGTCTGGTTGTTTCTTTCACATTTTCTTTTCCTTTGGTTCTTTAGAAATGTCACTCTCAGAGTTGAGAGTTTTATTTAATAACTTTTTTTAAAAAAAGAAAGCTCTACTGGAATAAATCACTGTGCCCTTTTGCTTTCAGCCCATCAGCCTCACCTCTGTGATCTGGAAAGAGCACTCTTGCACAGGATGGCGGGTTTCGGGCCCACAGGTGTCTCGTAAGTAATTGCTGGTTCCCTGAGAGCTGACACACTCCTTCCATTACGCTCTTAATACCCCCACCAGAAAGAACTCTTTGTTTAGAAAGAGACCTCAACACCTACGTGTCTCAAAGAATAACTAATTAGTCCTGGACAAAGAGGAGAAGAAGAACCAGAAGAAATACACCCAGCAGCTAAGACGTGTGCTTTAAATAGATTTTGTTTTTATAACTGCTATTTAGAAGACTGCAATGTGAATGTCGTTACTTGACAACAAGATGGATTTTACAAGATAAAAGTTACTATATGACATAATTCTGTTATAACTGATAAGTAGAGCACAGTTCTTATAGGTTAACATATGAGATCTATACAATGAACGTGGCTTGACCTACGTTAACATAACTATGTAACTGGTTTAGAAGGAGTTGCTGAGCCTTGAATGTCAGGTTCTAGGCCAGGTGTGTGGGAGGTCAAGTCACAGACCTTGCTGGAAGTTTACCTGCCGTTTGGAGCAAAGGGAACCAAGTTGCATTCCACTGATGCAGTCAAATAGCAACAGAAAGTATCCACCACGGAGTTTAAAACTAGGGTTTGTCAAGTCCTGGGCACAGTGCCAGGAGCTGCGTGCTAAGCTCACATACAATTTGCACCACACTCCTCGTGTGACCATGACAGACCTCCTGTTAGGTGGGCAGGTGTCCCTTCTGGAAAATGATCACCTTCTAGTTCACATTTCACTTTTGCATGTAATTGTCTTAATTGCCCAACGAGAACACGCCTATCTTTCCCGTGAAATACCTGTGTGATTCCTTTGCTTGCACCATCCCAGATACTTCTTATAGTCTCTTGAATACAGTAGGTTCAACATTGTTGATTGAATGAAGAATCTCCACTAAAGTACACCCTAATCACTAAATCAAAGATTATAGAAAACTCATAATATCTGATTAGGATGTTTGTTAATTCTCCAATTAACATAGTATTAGTGAAAAAACAGACAATGATCTTTAGATTGGATAGTTCCAAATATACAAATATCTATATACATTTTATCTAATACATAAGAATTTTAATGTAACAATACTTTTAAGAGAAAAAAATAAATAGAAATCAACATCCTCCCTGACTTTGTTAAGAGATTAATTACATAAACCTTGAACGAGACTCTCTCTTTCTCTTTTCCTTGTTACTCTTCTCAGCCTGATATCTGAGGCAGGGGAGCACGCTGCAGGGCTCCTGGGGGCCCCTGGAAACCTGGGAACTGTGGCCGTGCATTTGAAACCTAGGGGGCGTTCTCCCTGGGACGCTGTTGACACTCGACATGATTCAGAAGAACTGGACCCCCATACACACACCACTGGCAGCTACACAGTAGGATAGAAAAGAAGTGGAATTCTGGAACGAGAGGGAGAAACCTCTTCCTCCTGTGACATCTTTTTTTTTTTTTTTAAAGTATTAAAATTCAAGATTTTATTAAAAAAAAAACCCACAATTCTGACAACACAAAAACATCTTCCATTAGAATAACCACAGCCTTCTAGTTTGGCCTATCTTTACCAATTATCTCTACGCAAACTACATAACAAAAACATAACAACACTTGATAAAGGATAAATAAGCACCGGATGTAGTAAGGAAACTTTGTAGATTATGTGACTATAAAAAGTGCTCCAACACAGAGTTTTTATATTTTTTGCAAGACTGAATGAAAAGACACAGGCCTATTATGTAATTCAGTGGTCCATACATAAAGAACTATGAGAGAAATTCCTTCTAAAGAGTGATAAGGAAATGTCTGCACATCTGAAATAATTTGGGACGCTTCCTTGATCTGTCAATGAGGACTTTTGCTAGGTCTTGTAGGTCTCCTGGGACTAAAGTTAGTGTCTAACTTTGCCCTCTCACATTTAGTTATTATTTTTCAAAATAAGGATGTCTATAATTTATTTTATAACACTTTGGTATTCTCAGTATGATACTATTGATATATATGTGCCAGTTAGTTTAACCATTAATCCTAGGAGCTGTCCAGGAATGCACAGAACAAGGCAGTCAGCTGGCACTGTATTTGAAAGGGTCATACCCCAGAGTCTTGCAGAGTCAACTGCAAGTCCTTTTGATTTAGGTTGATGTATCCACAATCAACACTTCAATTATTATCAAACTGACTACAGGAGATTGGTCTTTATTGATGAACTAGTGTCTAGTCAATTATTATGGTGGATGTATCAGTGGGTTCCCTTTGGTGAAAACAAAGGCAGTGAAGGATATGTAGATGAGCTAATGTAGTTAAACACTTCTTAGTCTAAATGGACTGCATGCAAGGTTCCATTGAACCTTATATCCTGTACCTCATAGAGATGAGGCCCATAGTTTTATCCCCAATCATTCTGTATCCAGACCCTCGATTAGGAGGATTTCTGATTGAAAGATGCTGATTGAAGGCACAGAAGCCTGCCTCTAGAGTATTGCTATGTCCACCTTAAGTGAATGTTGCATACAAGGTGTGGTCAAAGTATCTAAAATGACAGAGACTCATGGTTTCATTGAGTTTACAGAACAGGTTTTGCTCTTGATTTGCTAATAGCTGTTTATCTGATAAATATCAGACTGTCTGATTGAATCTAGACTTGGCTTGCTTTCATTATCACCTGGTAGTGAGGTTGTAGGGAGAAGTTCTCTCTCAGAATCTTCCTGGGTGTCCACCATTATCTTATTTTGTGTCTGGGTCTGTCCAACCAGGATGAGGATGTTGGATGAGATGACAGACAGGCAGAAGTTAATCAGAATTATGGACCTCTTAGAGCATATGTACCTCCATAATGCTGCATAGACAACTGCTAGGGTGATCAAGGCCAAGCAAGAAAGGCCACTGCCCACAATTAAGGTAACTGAAGGTATACTAGAGGATTCCATGATTCTTTCTCTAGGTTGCTGAGCCAAAATGGCAAAGGTAGAGAGACGATCATGTAAGCATTTCACATGGGATGCGTTGGTAAGCACAGTTTTACATCCCTGGGTGGACCAGGTTCCCAAAGACTCGTTCGTTTTTGAGTCATCCCATAACACACAATGGGGATTCAAAGTACCATTAGCCAAATGAGCTAGTTCTACCTCCAGGAACGAATCAGTTGTCTTGGGTTCAGGCCTTATGGTGACCAGGATGATTCTGGAATTAACGACAGTATAATTTCTCAGAGTGGGCAAAATTAGATCTAAGTTTTTGTACAGGACGGCTCCAAGAACAAAGACCGATGATTCATCTAATTCTTTTGATGATACGGGAGTAAAGATGCTCTTTGGAATGACCACCCTGTCTTCTGAGTTCCTTGCCCAGTCAACCATGCCCTTTCATCCTTTCATTGGGAAGTTGATGTCTGTTAGAACAGAGGCTGCAGGAAGCTTCTGAATGCTGACCACTACATTTCCAGTCATTAAGTATGAATTCTGAAAGTCCATCATCCCCACTCCAACAATGTGTATAAAATCTTCAATCACCTGCATTAAAACTATTGAGCCCGGATAAATCTGTTGTGCATCTTCCCATTTTTCCTTGTTGTCTTCATCTAGAAGGTTGCTAACTATTTGAAAGAAGTTCTGGACGCCATCAGATGCAGGCATGTAACTTGCCCTTTTAAATGTGTCTGTCACATTCCTGAGGATTTCCACAGACATTAGAAGATTGCCTGCATAGAAGTTTTTCCTCTGAGTTAAATCCAGCAGTGTCTTGGTGACCTGGGACATCCCATCACCTGCCAGCATTCTCTACCCCTTCACAAAGTGTTCTTTGATCTGCTACTGTTGGAGGGTCTCCTGCAGAGGTAGGGGGTGGCTGTGGATCACTGTGGGGACAAGGACACTGGCAGCAGGAGTTCTCTCCTGTGACATCTTTACACGCACATCTTCTGCTGACAGAGCTTCTCATCACGCCAGCTGAACGGGAGAGGTCCTGAGAGTAACCAGCTCCATCGCTGCAGAGCTGGCAGTGAAGAATGGATGCAGATGCAAAGCCAGAAATTGATAACTGGGATAAGTGGCATACCCATGAAATGTTATAGGGGGCGTAGCAGGGCCAGCATGACACCCTAAAGTGATATGAGTCTTGTTCGGATACTCTCTTCAGGTTGTGGTTTTACTTGCCTTGTAGCATGTCTTGTAATTTTTGGTTAAAAGCTGGACATGATGTATTTGGTAAGAGGAGCGGAGGTAATCAGGCTTTCAGCATGAAGTTTTATGTTAATCTGGCAAGAATCTGGGCTGTGTTTGCTGTTCGCATAGCTGTCAGTGCCAGGGGTTTCCGTTTTCTCTAATCTCATTTTTTTCCCCTATTATATTAGGATTTCTCTAAAAATCCTTTCTTAAATAGAGTCAGTGTCTTGAAGCTCTTTCAGCTGTGACCTACTGTTGTTTCACTGCACCCTTGCTGGTGTGTGGTCAGGTGTGGGGAGGGAGAAGAACAGTCCACAATTTTATGATCAAATCTCAGGCTTGTAAGTGTCCCTGGGCTGTGACCTTCAGAAGAATGTCTTAACCTTTGCCCCCCTCCCCCTTATATAAACCAGAAAGGCTGGCAGAGGCCACAGATGTCTACATGTCTAATTGCCCTTCCCCCAAGTCACGTAATGTTCTAGCAAATCAGTCTCCCTTGATGGCAGACTTTCCCCTTCCTCCTGGTGGAAGCATGGGTGGATTTTCTCCTGTCTTCACCTTGAGGACAACGTGTTTCCTGGAAGTAAAACGTTTGAAAGTGTGGGGTCCCCAAGGCTGGGCCCCAGGAGTTTCTAACTCCTGATTTTGTCCACACTCAGTACCCAGCAATTTGCCAGTCGACCTTTAAGGAGGCCCATCAGTTCATGGCTGCGGCAGTGACTCTGATCCTTGTAAGTGGATTTGGCTGTGATTCTCTGTGTTTACCAGTCTCTCCAGTTTAGGGGTGGGGCTTTTCCTGTGACCTCAGTTCTTCGATGCAGCTGAAGATAATCATGGGTTTTCAGCTTACTCACTTTTTTGTTGTTATTGAGGACAAGAGTGATGGTGTCCAAGCTCTTTACCGGTTGGAACAGGACTGGATGAGCAGAGCAGGTTAAGGTAAATAAGACACCAGCAGCATCATGAAGTGTAGACATTTGAGATCACTCACTCAGAGTCACACTAACTCAATGCTTGCTGAGTGTGGATTTGGACTCATTTCTCAAAACTCCACTTGGTGCTCTTTCTCTTAGCACTCCAACATGCCTGGCAATTGCAGGGAGAAATGTAGTCCTTGAGGGCAGAATTTAGTGTCAGTGTTAAATGGGATTAGTGCTCAATTACACGAGAGCCCAAGACGAATTCATCCAGTCTTCCTCTTGTCAAGCTGGCAGAATAATTTGTGCAAGTGCTCATAAAGGTGTTCGCAAGTGGAGTTTGATGTCTTGTGCTCATGGAGTTATCCTTATCAACGAGGCCATGGAACTAATGAATCTGTAGCATCGTTGTACAAAATCGGTGCAGCTGACAGAGTCTCTGCAACCTAGACTTTGTAATCTAAGATGGACAGTTTTGAGGCAGTCAAGGATGCTGATTGTGAGCTGTGGTCCAGCAGGAAAGAGAAGGAAGAAGTCTCAGGAGTGGGGTGCTTGGCAGGTGAGTTTGCAAGGAGAATGCGTTCTCTCTTCTACAATTAGCCAAGGAAGTTGAGGAAAGACACAGAATTTTAATGGTTGTTCAATACAGGTCAAGCCCAGTCAGAGTTTGATTTGTGCTGAAGGCTATTTTGAGAACAAGAGAACAAAAAGCATGCGTGGTATGATTTCTAGAGAAGACAGATTTTACAGTAGGTTTCTAGCATCTGTCCTCAGAAATGACTGTGTAAAAGGAAACCTAAGGAAGAGGAGGGGCAGCACCCATGTTGGGTGAAAACCTTGAGTCAGTCAGGGGTCTCAGCAAAATCCAAACTCTGCCCTTGAGTTCTGAGACCTCGGGGGGAAGTCAGTTTGAGACTCTGCGAGGCATTTAATTGTCTTTGAAGTGGGGCCACACGTGTGCCTGCCTCATGTGGTTGGTGCTAAGGGTTAAAGAGGCAACTGGTAAACCTTGGAGAAAGCCTTCCTGTTCTCAGAACGCGACACATCTCCACATATATTTTCTTGTGAAAAAAAATTCTTTTTCACACTCATCTATCTGAAACTAATCTTTGCTATGACGTTAGGTAGAAATTAATTCTATTTTTCTCTAGTGATTTGAAGCCCACCTGCTCTCAATCTACATGTGTGCAGAGCAAACATTTCTGAATTTTTACACTGAGTCTACTTTAACTTAGTTACTATAGAAGTAAAGTAAGTCTACTGTCTGGTTAGCCAATTGACTTTCCTGGTTCTGCTTTTTCAAATGTTCCTTTGCTTAAATTGAACTCCTGTACTTCCATATAAAATGTTAGCCTCACTTTCACCCGTTCTACACATTTTAATATTTCACTGAATGCATAGATTAATTTGGGGGAAATTAACATTTTTTAGAATACTGAGACTTCACCACCATGGTATATACCTCCATTTATGTATGTTACGCATTCAGCAATTATGTAATTTTCTCTAAAAAGGCCTTACATATCTAGTAGATGTTAGGCTTATTGAGAGGTGCCACATAATATTTTGTTGATACATGGTATTTTTTTATCACTGGCCCTTTCTGGAATATAATAACAAATTATGCTTTCTTGTGTATATTTATTTTGAATACATTCATCTGTTGAGCTTAACTCTTATGGATCATTGTAGAAAGTCTTGAATTCTCTTCATAATTCTCTTTTCTTCAATCTTATGGATTGTTAGAAAGGGAAATGTCATTCCTTCCTTTAAGATACACATGCCTCCAATTTTGTCCTTTAATTTCATGGCCATTGTACAGTATTCAACATTAGCCATGATAGAGTTTATCTGTGCCTTGTTCTTGACTATAAAGGAAATACCTTTGTAAAAAACTGAGCATAACACTGGTAACCTTTAGAGAAAAGAACTTCAAAGTTTCACCATTGTTATGTTTGATTATTTTTCCTTATGAATATCCCTTATCAGGTCAATGCCATTCCTCTCTATTCCTATTCTGCAAAAAAAGCTCTCTTTTGTTATCATGAATAGGAATTAAATGCTATTGACAAGTTTGTTTCTGAACCCTTTAGATAATCCTAAGGTAATTTTTCATGTTGCTCATGTGGTACTTGTAGTAATAGATTTTCTAATATTTAATCACACTTGTCTTCTTTGGGATAAACGCAACTTGGTCATGGTTTATGCACACATTACTAGATAATACGGGTACACTGTTTTTCTTTTTTAAAATAATTTTTGCATTTAGATTTTTAAACAAGATTAATTAACAATTATCTTCTTTAGTAAAGCTTTATTTGATGTCAAAGTTTTGCTAGACACATGGAATTATTTGGCTAGTTTTATGTCTTCTTGTTTTGTCAAATCATTTGTTTGAGATAAAGATGATTAATTCCTTAAAGTTTTGTTCCCCTCCACCGTAACTGTAAATAAAGCTTATCCATTTTTTTCAAGGTGGAGGAAATTTGGGCCGCTAGCTGGAGGGGACTACTTTGAGGTAGCACTTAGATTTAGGTGTCTTACTTCTTCTTACTTATGAAATTGTACACATTTATATACATTTAAAAAATCAGTTGCATAAAATTATTCAAACTATTGCTAAGAGTGTGTTAATTGCTTTCATTACTGTCGATTTTTACCTTACCCCAGTGGTTCTCAAGGAGGGTCCCCAGCACCACCTACAAACTAGTCAGAAATGAAGGCTCTCAAGCTTAACCCAAACCTACAGAACTAGTAACCCTGGGGGTGGACCCTGCAATCTGTTTTAACAAGCCCTCCAAGTAAACATGATGCACACTTAAGGATGGAAACCTCTACCCACTCTGTATTCAGATCCTTGCTTCAGGGGACTTTTGTGTCCTCAGAATGTCTCCCCCCCTCCCCGTTCCTCTTCCCTCCCCCACCCCCCCCTGCAGTCCCCTCCCTTTTTAACCTCATTAAAACTGTGTGCCTATATGATTATTCTTTGCAATAACTGAGTCTGGTAATGATAACCGTGTGCAGATTATTTATTTTCAATTTCACAATTTTCTGTTTTTGTCTTTATTACTTGTGTCTTTTCATTGTCTTTGTTGTTCATTTTAAGTATAATAGAGTTGAAGACCTAACCCACCAATTATCAGTTTTTTAATTAATAATGTGATGTCTACAATTAAATTTGAATTATTAAAATTAAAAATTTTAAACTTTAGTTCTTAGTCACACTAACCAGATTTCAGGGGTTCAGAAGCCACATGTGGTCAGTGGCTACCACATCACACAGCCTGGAATAGATTATTTCCATCATTACACAAGTTCTTTTGGACGGGGGTGAAATACATTAGTTAAAGCCATAAAATATCCTTTAAAAGTGAGGTGGATGGACCTAGAGTCTGTCATACAGAGTGAAGTAAGTCAGAAAGAGAAAAACAAATACCGTATGCTAACACATATATATGGAATCTAAAAAAAAAAAAGGTTCTGAAGAACCTAGGGGCAGAACAGGAATAAAGATGCAGATGTAGAGAATGGACTTGAGGACACGGGGAGGGGGATGGGTAAACTGGGACGAAGTGAGAGAGTGGCATGGACATATATACACTACCAAATGTAAAACGGATAGCTAGTGGGAAACATCCACATAGCACAGGGAGATCAGCTCGGTGCTTTGTGACCACCTAGAGGGGTGGGATAGGGAGGGTGGGAGGGAGACGCAAGAGGGAGGGGATATGGGGATATATGTATATGTATAGCTGATTCACTTTGTTATACAGCAGAAACTAACACACCATTGTAAAGCAATTATACTCCAATAAAGATGTTAAAAATATATATATATATAACAAATCTTTAAAAAAAAATCATAGTCTGTATCCCACAGATTTTCCTATATGTTGATTTTATCATCACATTTTCCAAGTATTTCATACTTTTGATTATGATTATTTTTTTAACCTATGGGCTTTAGTGAGATATAATTCACTACCATAAAGTACCTCTGCAGTGTGCAGATTAGTAGTTTTTAGTATATTCAGAGTTGTGCAATCATCAGCACAGGCTAACTTTAGAAGATTCTCATCACACACAAAAGAAATTGCTTGGTCACGAGCAGCCCCTCCCCCAGCCCAGGTAACAACCATCCACCTGCTGTCTCTCTAGACGTTTCTGGTCTGGATCCTCCCAGGACCGGAACCATACAACACGCAACCTTCCGCTGCTGGCTTGTCAGTAACAAGATTGTAGCAACTTGTCACGAGTGATTCACTCTTTCCCTGCTGCTGACCAATATTCCGTCACGTGGATGCACCACGTTTGTTATCCTTTCATCAGACGGTGGGCATTTGGATTGCATCCGACTTTTGGCTGTTTTCTGTCCCTTCAGTGTGTATCCGGGTGAGGAGCTGCTGGGCTGCCCAGTACACTTTCCGTCCCCACGGCAGCGGGTGAGCCTCCAGGCTTCTGCACATCCTCAGCGCCACGTTGTTGACTGTCTTCCGTCTTAGCCGTCCTCACAGGAGCAAACAGGCATACCTTTGTGGCTTCAATTTGTTTCTCCAATGACTAATGATATTGACCATCTTTTCGTGGCTTACTGGCCATTTGAAGGTCTTCTTTGGAAAAAAGTTTGTGTGTCTCCATTCCTTCACCTTCTGGGCAATGTCTGGCCTGTAGATTGATACTGAAGCAAGAGAGTTGTGCTTTGCCCCCATTTCAATCAAATTCCGACTTCTGTCCAGGGAGAAAATAATTCATTTCAAAGAACTGAATGTTAATTTAAAAATTAAAAAGTAATTCAAGCTGGGTAAATACAGTAACTTTAACTTTCACCATCCTCTCCATTATCCTCCAGTTTTTTGGGGGGACCATATTCCTCCATTCGTCCGTTCTCCAATCCCCACTTCCACCGACCAACAATCAGTTCTCTGCATCTATGAGTTTGGTTAATTTTGTTGCTGTTGTTCTGTGTTTTAGATTCCACACATAAGTGAGATCATATGACATTTCTCTTTCTCTGTCTGACTTATTCCACTCAGCAAAATGCCCTAGAGGTCCATCCGTGTTGTCAAAAATGGCAAGGTTTCATTCTTTTTTACGGCATATAGACGCCACCATTTCTTCACCCATTCATCTGTCTACGGCTGCTTAGTTTGCGTCCACATCGCGGCAATTATAAACAGTGTTGCTAGAACATGAGGGTGCAGATATCTTTTTTAGTTAGTGTTTTCATTTTCTTCAGATACACATCCAGAAGTGGAATTACTGGATCATATGTTAGTTCTATTTTTAATTTGTCGAGGAAGCTCCATACTCTTTTCCATAGTGGCTGCATGCGTTTACATTCCCGCATATCCAGATTTTGGTATCGGTACCGTATTAACAGTGTTGGAGCATGTTTAGACACTATGAGCCAATAGATATGTTCTCTCCTTTATATCCACCATATAATCTTAGTTATAAAGATAAATATAAATTTCAGGCTCATATGAATCCTAGGCCAATGTCTCATCCTTTTGGTTGTTTGAAGCTTATTCTTCTTTAGATTTCTAGGAAAATCTTCACAAGAAGTATATACACTAAAAGAAAAGATACGCTAGGTTATGCATACTTATCGCAGCCTGTGGCCTTCATGTTGGAATTCTCCCTGCAGAGGGTGATGAACTTAGCTCACAGTTTCTCTCTTAAGGATCTGACATGTGCTGCTTCACTGTCTTCTCCGAAAAGCCTCATGACCGTCTGGTCTTCATTTCCCTATATATTATCACCTAGATGCTCAACTGTTTTTCTTTGTTAATCCATTCGTTTTATAAGTCACTTTGGTTCCGGTCTTTCTGGATTGATTTTTCCAGGTGGACAGTATAGCCTAATAATAAGTTTGAAGACTTTTATTTTTAAATTTATGTATAATTTGCTTGAAGTTTTGTGTTTACTCTGTCCGATTGTTGTTATTTTTAATCTTCAGAGACTTTTATTATGCCCGTCTCCCATATCTACCATTTTTTCTCAGATCTTTTCATTTCTTCATGTCTTCTAATGGATTTGCGTTTTCTGTGTCTCTGCCTGAAGCCCTTATTGAAGATGATGCACTCGTCACGGGCACTTTAACATTCATCTTCACTGGGCTTCATAGACGGTGTTGCTATCAGGGTAGAATGAGGCGTGTTTCTTTCCAAACTTTAAGGTCCTGTGATGCAAAACTCCTCCTAATTCAGCTCCAGCTCCAGTGTAAAGCCCTTCGTCAGATGCAATGGGGAAATTGGCTTCTTAAGGAACACACAGTTTTACTCAAGATCCAAGAAAAAAACCAAGTGACAATTTGAAAGTTAGACACAGTTATAATCAAGCACTGACTGTGTTGTGAATGCAACATTTCAGTGAAGTGAGCAGAGAATTTTATGATAATGCAGACCGCACCTCTTCACGCCTTCAGCAAGGGCAGAGGGGACGGAATTCGGTGTTTGTGAGGATTTAGGTGTTGCACGAAAACTGCTTTGACCGGGGCCCAGCACGGTCAATAGTCTCCTCCACACAATAACCTCTCTCTCTCTCTCTCTCTCTCTCTCTCACAAACACACACACACACACACACACACACACACGTGTGCCTACCTGGCTTTCTGGGCAGAAACAAAGGAAGAACCCAGGGTAGAGTGCAGTCTGGAAGCGCATCACTTTGGATGCAGAAGTGACTTCACAACCAGCTGAGGAATCGCTCCTTCAGGATCTCACTTCATAAATAAGGGAACAGGTTGAACGAGTGGCACGTCTTACTTCAAACCACATGCCTGGTCAGCATCAGAAAAAGAAAATGAGATGAAAATATCGTCTGTTACAGTTCTTGAATGACATTTATCCAAAGTGGGGAATAAAATTGATGCAGAAAGAAATCTCTCCACCCCATTCATTTCCCCATTATTACACTCACACCATAAGTGGGGTTATTTATACTCTAGATGCACAGATAACGTCTCCTTTTGCCCATCAGTACTGTATTCTCCATGGAGATTTTATATACATGTTAATGCAGTAAAATGCACACGTGACGTGCCTGTGCCTTCAGGTCGGGTCTGAGTCGGCTCTTGCACGGGACACGGTGACACGGCACATGTGGTCGGTACCCTCACGTGGCTTCCAGGAGTGCGTTTTCCCATCTCTCTCCTTCCTCCTGTGATTCATTTCCCTGCCGTCTCACCCAGTCTCATGGCTGTAAGAACGACGTATAAGCTGATGCCTGAGAATGTATCAGAGGCCAAATCCCAGATGCCATTTTAAGAGCCTTGCTTAATTAGCTTCAGCACAACATATTTTCTTATCTGTCTCCCTCTAACTTTAGCACGACCTGCTACGGCAATAGAATTTTAACTTAGACCCACAGACACGTTGCCTAAGTTGCTAATTCACGAGCACTTCCTGGGAAAAAGCCTGCTTCCCAGGAATGCCCTCAGCGTGGAGCGTCCCTGGGTGGTGTGACTGCAGGGGAGGTGGGTTGGTGACGAGCTGGGTGGACGGCACAGAGAGGCTCAGGCCCATTTCTGTTGCTTCCCCGATGAAGCAGCTCAAGCGAGAGGCCTGAGAACAGGAAGAGCAGTTTGAATGCAAAGCAGTTAGAAAGGCAGGCAAGGGCGGTTTGGGGACGGTGAGTAAACGGGGCAGAAGAATTCCTGCTCTCAGCCTCCGTGGCTGGGTGTTTACCTGTAGGTTCCTGGTGTGTGAGTGACACCCACACACCTGTAGCTCTGGGAGCCTCGTCCTTCCTGCTGTGGCAACAGCTCGGGGCTCCCCGCAAGCTCCTAGGACGAGAGCCGCCTGGGGTCCAGGGAGCTAACCACTTCCCCGACCTTTCCCCGAGGTTCCGAGCCTGGGGAGTCGCAGCCATCGTTCTGCTCTCTTCCCTGGAGAGTGGGCGGATCTGGAGGAGCGAGCCTGCGCCAAGGGCAGTGCAGGAGGGTGAGGGGTTCATTTTTAAAGCTCATCTTGTACCTTTGCTCTTCTTAGCACCCCCAGTTCTTTAGGGACTTAGAAATTAATTAATGTAAATACTCTTAAATCAACACATTAATAAATATGTTTATCACTTTTTAAAATAAGAAATTGATTTTTTCAGTTATTCTTTCTTATTAATAAAAACATAGATTAAAATTCAATGGTATATAAGAAAGTACGTTTAGTGGTGATTTTGAAGTTATAGAAAAACATGCCAAGAAACAATTTCACAAGTTAATGAGACGCAGTATTGAACTTCAGACAATTATAATGCACAATGAATACCCATGTTCAAAAAAGTTATTATGATGATTCAGGCATTTGCATTATTTATAAAAATGTAAGCATTTTGTTTTATACTGCTTCACACAGAATCTACTTAGTCTGCCTATGCATATAAGTTAAAAAGTAACACAATCCATTTATAAAGTATGATCTTTAACAATGAAAACTTTAAAAGATGCAATTTCACCCACTTTAGCCTATGTAGACACGGAATCAGTGAATTAAATTCCAAAATAAATTAGTTTTGGGTGCTTCTATTAAGGACTAACCCAACTTATGCCAAACAAACACCTGAATTTCCTTATGTACAAGGAAAACTATGAAAGATGTAATAGTGCAATTAAACTAAAAATAAATAAGTAATACTTGAGGTGGTTTTCAAATTAATTTAACGGTTGAGCCATTAAAAGCTATCTTTTTCTGTAAGCATAAAGTATCCTGAATGAAACGTGAACTGCATGAAGGACGGTTTCCTAAGCAAATAAAGGCAAGCTCCCCAGGGCGGTACACTGTGCGTGTGAGCTAAGCACCTGGCTCTCATCAGCTTTGCTGCAAAGGCTTGAGGCGGGGGACAGAGGTCCGGGTGCAGGTGACGGAGCTTCCCGCGTCCCTGAGGTCCCCGGGGCCTCGCTCAGCCTCCTCCTGTGAGGCCCGCGCATCCCCCAGCGTAAACCCCTGCGCTCAGGGCGGAGCCGGGGCCCATCGCCCGGATGGAAACATGGGGGCTGCGGGCGGGCGGGCGAGGGGAATAACCCAGACAGAGGAGGGGCCTCAGGGGCACCTGTAAGGACCGCTCACTAAACCCGCCAACGTCAAACGTTCTAGGCGTTTCCTCATCTCGGCCCAAGTGCCAAGCCCATCTCAGGGAGGTGTCCCTCGTGCCCGGCCGGTCAGCCCGGCCTCTCCAGGCAGGATCACACCCACGGGGCGCCTGTCGTCCTAGCGTTTATCACCAGGAAACACATCCGCTCGCTCATCCCGCGTCCCTGGAACGTGCGGCCCGAGAGGGTGCTCGCTACTTGCTGCAAGACGACGCCTCCCGTCCAAACACGGGCTCCTCTTCGCTCACCTGCCGCCTCCCCGGGCGCGACGTGAGCCCCCAGGACGCCGCCGCGCCTCCCCGAGCCCGCAGGGTTCTCTCCGCCCCGCCCCTTCCCGGAACCTTCCCGGGGCGCGTCGTCTCGCGAGAGCCGAGCTGCGGGGCTGCTGACCCCGAGGGGCGGGGCTGTTCGCCGGGCGGGGCGGGGCGGGGCGGGGCTTCCGCACCGCTCGGCCGCCCACCGCGTCCCCGGCTGAGCGCCCCGGGCCCTTCCCCGCCGGCAGGGCCGAGCGCTTCAACCGACTGCCCAAGTCCCATCGAGCCCGACGCCGCCTTCACTCTGAGCTTCGCACTCTTTTCCGTCCCACGTCCGGCACGTGGGCGCCTGGAGCGGAGGGTTGTCTGTGCGCGTCCCCGGGGCCGCCGTGGTGCCTGCCCCAGCCGGTCCGCGATGGCGGAGGGAACGGACGGACAGGCGAGGAGGGAGGAGGGCGCGGTGAGCGCTGCTTTTCCTCGTTAGCTGACTTCTCATCAAAGTTGAAGCCAAAGAACCGTCTAAGCGCCTTTGCGGAGCCCTTAACAGGGGCTCCTCCTCCCCCTACCCCACCCCCCTGGGACCAGCGTCTGGGGCTGAGAGGGGGAGAAAGAGGTAAACAGCGCGGCCTACAGAGCTCCGCTGAGCCAGGCTAGCCCCAAACCTTTGTTCCTCTTAGTTCAACAAAATCTGTGCTTTCACCTGACACGCGGAAGACACATGTTTCAAGTGTACATTTCGATAAGCTTTGACCAACGTGCACGCCAGTGTCGCCAGCCTCCAAATCACGCCAAGCACGTCTCCCTGAGAAAGCCCCCGCCCGGCAGCAAGATGTGTCCCCGTCGCTGTTGCTCTACTGCCCCCGGTCCAGAGCTGCATAAAAACCAAGTCCTATTAAAGGTACTTCTTGGTGTCTGTCTGCATGCTGTTTTTTAGATTCACGCGTGTTATTGGGCGATTTTAGCCCGATTCCATTGTGTGAGTACACCACATCAGATTTTCCGCTCACCTGTTCATGGGCTCTCTGTTTGTTTGTTCTTCTTTGACAGTTTGGAGCAAGTATGAATAAAGTCACTCTGAGCATTCATGCACAGGGTATTTTATGAATATGTGTTTTCATTTTAGAATAAGTCACATCTCTTTAAAAATCTAATAAGTAGTGGAGTTTTGTTCTTTTTAAAAGGTGTAGATTTTTTTTTACAAGTAAAACAATCCAGGTGTTTATTCACAGAGATAAATACTTAGAATTTTCAGAAACTTTGCAAGCCTAGCTCCATTTAAGGTGGAGATGAAGACACAGATGTTAACTCAAGTCAGAATGGAAACTGGTGAACAGTGAATTCTCAGAATATGCACCATAAATAGGTTACAGGGAGTGACATTTCCAACATCTAATATCATTAGGTTTGAGATTTCAAAATTTTCTCGTGACTGCATTAAAAAGTCATCAGCACGGGAGGGCCATTTACTTTATTTTTCATGACAAAAATAAACCACAAGAAAAAAGTTGTGCTACAGAGATATGCAGACTTAGAATTCGCAAAGTTTTACCCCATCATAAAATTGTGTAATTTTCACCAAAATGACCGTATAACTAAAGCCTGTAATTGTTCATGTCTGAGACCAAGAGGAGCACATTGGAGGGAATGAGAACCAGCAGCTGCGCTTATCTCCTTGAGAAGGAATAAGCCCTGGAAAGGCCGTCCGTCCTTTCAGACCTTGGCTAAACTTGTTGTTTCCCGATCACATGTTACTCCCGTGCTGTGCGTTAGGCTAAGTTCTTCTAACGTGGATTCTCTAACTGTCACCCTTACACCTTTGCCTAAATGCTGCCGCTGCTTCACCTCATTCCTCGGTTCTGTAGCGTGTATTCCCAGGGGCCCCTGTCGCCTCCTCACGTCTTCACTTTGGGTGCGTGTATGTTACAGTAGTTTTTCACTTTTGTTAAGTTAACCTTGACAATTGGCTGAGGAAGATACAAGCCCTCATATTGACTTTATTATATTAAACAGCATCAGAGGCCCTGGACCACTCAGGGCTTGGGGTTCCCGCTGGGAGCCCCCCACAAAGGCCCCAGATGCTCCTGGGGTCAGTGGGACCCCTGAAGTGCAAAGACCTCAGTGACGGTGGGGACAGCCCCCCTGTGGTCACTGCCCAAGCCGACTGGCCCCAGTTGGCCTGGAGCTGGTGAAGGAAAGGCCTAAGTCAGTGCCAGGCCCTGCGATCCTTCCTGCTGTGCTGACCCGTAGACCACAGAGAAGGTCGGCATTTAAAGATAAAAGGAGCAGGTGACATCAGTACAGCACAGATGTCACTAGGGAATGTCCATCAGGAGCAGGTCTAATGTCACTACCGTCAACAGTGTCACCATCCACCATTCCCAGGAGCCACCCAGCCACAAATTCCGTCTTTCCTTTCAGTCCTTGCTGCTTCCACTGAACACTGATCGCTTTACACAGATTCATTTTTCTACTGAAGAAAGAGACCTCATTTCAAGAACAGTGTGTGAGTGCCCAGACCTCCCTGTGCTCGTAACTCTAATTTGCTTCGCGTGTTACAGCGAGATGGAGCTGGGAGTTGGAGCAGCTGCATTCTGAGTCTGTCCCTCCGGTGCAGCCTTAGGACGGTGACTCAAGTCAGAAGGCCTTCGAACCGCTGCTCTCCGCACCCTGTCTCTCCACTAAGCTGTCCTGCATGTTGATTGCGCAGAATTTAAGCACGTAGAATGACGAGGTGCTGAGAGGGCATGCTGGTAAACCATAGGGTAGAATCAAAGGGGAGAAATCAGGTAATGAAACAAAACAGCCAAAATGTCTGTGGAAAAGGGTATTTTCTCCTGGTTTGACATTCGAGAAAGAACCATGAGTATTTATCAGACATAAAAGCATCAGCAATTCTTTATGATAAAGCACTAATATCATAAGTTAGAATGAATTTGGGATATTAAAACTCTTCAAATTTTTAAATTCCCATCAAATGTAAGCTGTAGCTTACCGGACAAGACACACGGTTATAACAGATCTGAGGTAGCCAATGCCTATTTTGAAGCAGTTACTTTCCCAAATACGGAAGCACATCAAGCCTCTCTCGGGGGCAAACGGATGAGGAGAACCCCAGAAACCCATGAAGCTGGAGCATTTCTTCTCTGCCTTTGGGAGCAGCCCCCCACCCTCTTCCCCTCCAGCCCTGGGCCCCAAACAGCATCCTCAGCGGGGCGCCGCCTCATACAGGACTCTCCTCCCACAAAGTCAGCACACGCCCTGTACCCCTTCTTCCCCATCGCAGCTACCGGGACGTGTCCTCAGGACCAGAGCAGGCTGAGTGGGCACCCTGGTGGTCCCTGCTGAAATGCCCAACCATCACTAGACTAGCATCCTGCACCTCATAACAACACAGATTAAAAATGGAGCAAAATCAGAAATTAACACTACTCCAAGTTTACATTCAAATCACTGCGCATAGATAACATAATGTTCACTTGCTAACAGGTAGAAGTCCTTACTGAATACATTAAAATACAGAAAACATACTAGGCTTTGTAGATGCAAGTATTTAAAAACTATACACACACAAACATATTTTAATAGAATCATACAGAAGTAAAAACTGTTAAGCATTTAAAAATATTTCCTTTAGCAATGCTATAAGGTGATTACGACTTAGAAATATTTAACCAGATAAAATCAAACAAAGCTGATTGACTTACTAGCTGTGCATTAATTAATCTATAACCTGTATGTGATATTGATCACTTTAACAGTGATGTGTTTCCTTCTCGGCTGTTTTGTGTGAAATTTTTAAAATCTTCATTTAAAAAAGATGTGTTACTAATAGTCACCTAAGTAACAAAAAAACCCCATGGTTGCTCTATTGTTACTTAAGAGATGGAAATGATTCCATGTTTTTCTTCACTTTTAGGCAAAATTACTCACATTTTCTTTCCTTCTGGAAATAACTGCTTCTTGTAGGGCCCCCAGCTGTTAGACCCTATTATTATTGTCCTAACTGAATGTATCGGAAACTGGAGAATAGGTTCAGTCATTTTTCAGAGCTTAGTAATAAGACTTCTGAAGCTTCTACCACTGCATCTACAGGAGAAGCAGCTAATTGAAAAACTGACTTTTGAAAATGATCTCTGGGCTGTTCGGTCTTCAAGAAGAGGTCACAGCTGGTGTTGTGCTAATTTGAGAAATCTCAAATACACCAAGACTAATAGGAGAATGACCACTCTTTATAGTAAGTTCAAACAAAACACTAATGTTTCTGAGGCACCAGTCCAGTGCTTAATAATGAATAGTCATACTTTTTATTACAATTGAAGTATTGAAAAAAATGTATCTCTGGACACAGAAAAATCACAGACCAGCTCATATGGCTTAAGCATTATGTAATATTTTACATCTTCCCATAAGTTCCTGAAAATTATGTACATTGATTTGCCAATCTGAAATGAAAATCATTATGAAGTATAGAAATAAAAATTAAAGTCACCTCACCGCCAACTGAACATATTAGCCTCATTATATTTCTCTTTCTTTAGGGAAATTTTAACTGAGTGTTTAATCCCATCTCAGGCAAGAAGGAGGGCAAATGAAGGGCGTCTGGAAACCCGTCTGAGACACGGCAGCGTGTGAGTGCCGGGACGTGGGTGTCCACTCACGGGGGCAGGGGTGCGGGTGTCGGCGGAGGGGCAGCTCCCAGCACAAGCGGGGGGGGGGAGCCTCCTCCGGGGGCGGCCCCTTCCTTAGAGATCCCTCCCCCATCAGAGCCATTCGGGCCCAGGATCCTTCAAGCCACAGAGAACTCTGGCCACCAAGTCCAAGCGAGACTCTGCCAGGCTGTGATTCACCTTCTGAGCCAATTGGGAGGTCCAGGCAGATTGAGAAAGAAAACCGGGGGTTTTACAGCTTTCTAAACTGCGCCTTCTTCCCGTGTTGCGTCCCTGCAGTGAGGCACCTTGCCTGGTTTGCCGTACTTCACAGAAGTGTCACAGCTGAGCTGCTCCCCTTGGAAATGGCCTCGATCGTCCACTAAACGCACCCTAAAAGCTGTGGCAGCGCTGCCTGAATAGCCTGCAAGTTCCAACCCTTCACCCAAAACAGAGGGAAATATTTAACCAGATAAAATCAAACAAAGCTGATTGACTTACTAGCTGTGCATTAATTAATCTATAACCTGTATGTGATATTGATCACTTTAACAGTGATGTGTTTCCTTCTCGGCTGTTTTGTGTGAAATTTTTTAAATCTTTAAAATTTTTTAAAGACACCTTTTTTTTATATGTATAAATTTATTTATTTTTGGCTGCATTGGGTCCTCGTCGCTGCACACGGGCCCCCTCCAGCCGCGGTGAGCGGGGGCCACTCTTTGCCTCAGTGCACGGTCCCCTCACTGTGGTGGCCGCTCCCTCTGCGGAGCACGGGCTCTAGGCGCGTGGGCTTCAGTAGTTGTGGCACGGGGGCTTCGGCAGTTGCGGCACGTGGGCTTCAGCAGCCGTGGCTTGCGGCCTCTAGAGCACAGGCTTCAGTAGATGTGGCTCATGGGCTTAGCTGCTCCGTGGCATGTGGGATGTTCCTGGACCAGGGCTCGAACCCCTGTCCCCTGCATTGGCAGGCAGATTCTTAACCACTGCGCCACCAGGGAAGCCCTAAAGACGCCTTTTTGACAAACAAGCCCACGTGAAAAAGTTAAGCCTGTTAATTCCAGGAGGTGAACCCGTAAGAGGCCTGACGGAACTAACGTGTAAAGATGCTCGCGTGTTACTTTGGTGACAGCATCACACTCGGTTATCTCTCTTCCATCCGGCACCTGAGACCCACACCTTCCACTCTAAGAAAGTGTGACGGTGAGTGTACAGACAACCTGGCAGGTGCTAATTCAATGTAGTAACTGTGTTACTGCTTCGTCCAGGCAGTGCAAGCAGAAGTTCACAAAACTGTACCAAACACAAGGAGATCTGTCACTATACATTGCCTGGAACAGAACTGATGACTCCAATTTTCCTGAAGCAGGAAAAAGGTGCCTGGCCGGGACCAGCACAGCCTCACTGAGCGCCTGGTCCCTGCTCCTTTTGGCTCCTGACACGAGCGTGTAACACTAGGTGATGCCCACTTTGGCTTTTTCAAATGTCTAATTGAAGCTGGGTACGGTAGAGGGAAAGGGAATAGTTTCTGCACAGAAGTTCTTGGAATCACAGTTGCAAGAATATACAATTGTTACTCTGAAGTTTTCTGATTCTGTAAAATGAGCAGGGCTTGCCAGGTGCCACATTAGATATTTAGGTGCATGTGTTTGGGGGGCTGTGAGGGTCAAGGGGAGCTTATTTATAGTATCACTTGGAACATAAAATACCCCAAGACTTTTACAGTTTCTTTGTTTTGTTCAAATTAACCACAAGATTCTGAAATCTTAGAAAAGAGATTAGATGCTTAACAAGGTGTTAACTTTGATGTACTTTGAAAACAAATCAAAGTAAAAATTAAAATTCAAGTTAAAATTTATACCTACTCAATTAAAAATAAATTTTACATCAAAGATTTTCTATGAATAATAAATTACTTGGTAGGAAAACCCTCTGCTAATTGAAACTGTCAGGGACAAGCAAGGGCAGCTGTAATTTACGGCATCAGATTTGCTATGTTTGTGTCCTTCCTTCAGGGCTCAGAGGAAGCATGTCGGGAGAGAAGCTTTGTTGGCAGCAATGAAAAGAAAGATTAGGAGGAACAAGTTTGATCGCAGTACAGTTAGTTGGGGAAAAAAAATCAAGATATCATCAAAAACCGTATATTAAACAAAAAACCGTGATCTCTCTGGATGACAAATTCACGGGCAGAGTTAAACGTTCTGTGGTCATCTCCCCAGGATGGTCATAGGCCTGGGCTGGGCCTGATGAGAGGCCCATCCTCTAAAGGACTCTACTCACCATGGCACAAAAGAGTATTAAGATTCAACTAAGACATTCTGTTGTCCTAGATCCTTGGGAAACACAGCCTGCGTCGCCGGATGCCCTGGCTTTGCGGTTGAAGAATTTTGGGCGGCTCGAGGCCCCCCAGGAAAGCCCCTGCTCTGGCAGCAGCGTCACCCCTCACCCTCGTCCCAGCCGTCTGTTCACATGGGGGGACATGAGACTGGGATGCCGTCGGACTGCATGATGGCCAGAGGTTCAATGGCAGATCCACTGGCCAATTGTTAACTTTTTATTAGCCTTTAGCTGATTTGGGCACGAAAGTTCTGATGATGCAGCATCTTGTGCTGGGGGCTGCGCGTTCCTCTAAGCATTCATACTCCTTCTGAACGGTATTTGTCCCTGCACAATATTTGTTGCTGCCTGGCCCTTCTGAGCCCTGTCTCAGGGTCAAGCACCAGCCCCAGAGGTGGGGTCTCGCCATCGGTCTATTTCAGCTATGCCTGACCTCAAAGGACAGCGTACGACCCACCGAGCACTATGGGAATTGCCAAGATTTTCTATCATTTGTGGGGAATAATACAAGCAAGTGCTAAAAGTAGAGCATCGGCAAAGGGCATTAAGGGTAAATCTGGCTGTTTTCATGTATTCAACCTCACCCCACCCAACACCAACACAACAAGCAGTGGGTTAAAATCCAGCTGAAGATCAAATGAAAGATAAATGTTTCCTATGACGCTCTTCAAAGGCTAGTGCTCGCTCAGGGAGGAGGGGCTGACTTCCCAAATTAAGTTTCTTGATAAATATTTATAAACGTCCTTTAAAAAATATATTATTAAAAACAGCTGCTTAAAAAATGCAGCTAAGGGATCAGTAAATGAAATCTTTTCAAAGAGAGGGATCAATGTGATTTCGTGGGACAGATGATGAAACATCTAATTCTCCATTTGAGAAATTCAAATTCCATATTCCAGGTGTTAAAACAATTCTAAAACCTTGCTTTTTTTTAAAAACAATTAGAACAGATGCTCAGGCAAGAAACAACTGAGGTGGGAAATCAGTACATCCAGGTGTGACGGGTTCATTGTAAACACAGCTGCCATGCACACTTCAGAAAAGTAAATGTTGGGGTCAGAAAATGTCTCAGATTGCAGCTGACGAGAAAGAGCTGACAAAAATTAATCACTTGGTTGGATAACATTATCTTATTTTTATATATCTACTCAATCTTCCATAATAATAAAAGTCTCTGGAAAAGGATTCCACAGTCATCTTAGGAAAGTACTGGAATGTGTCAGAATCTCCTTTTAGGAATTTTAGGTTAACCGGATTCTGTTGGGTTACTTCCCAAAAGGGAAGACTAAAGCCACCTAGGATGTGTGACAGCTCCCTGGGCTGTGTCCTCAGCACTGGCCATCGTGGACGGTCAGAGTACCCCACCACGCGGGTTCCTGGGATGAGGGGTGCTGATGCATCCTGGTGGAAATCTAGGGGGAGACTGCACTGAAGTTAACATTTGCACAGAAAATCCCTCCTGTGAGACAGTGAGTAGAGCAGGGCTAATAAGACTACATTGTGTCAGAAATACCCTTTTCAGTCTTGTTTTACAGCAAAGCATATATACAGTAAGTTTTGTATAGTGTCCACATGGCGTTGTAAAGCGTCAATTCTCTAATTTTGAATATGTATATCCAAGGAATAAAGGTTTTGTGTTGTTTAAATCTTGGATTTTTGATAATATTTTATTTGTTGGACTCAACAAAATTGAGAGAAATTTAAATCTTGGAGTTCCATCAATTTGTGTGTGTTGTACAGACTGACTGAGGAAACTTAATTGATGCAAAATGTTCAGAATTATTTATTATTCTTAATGAATTTAATATTTCACCAATATATATTAACATTCTCTACCCCTAAGACTGCTTTTTGTCTATCTCTTTACTTTTTAACCTTTATTTTGAAATAATCATGTACTCTGGCAAACTAATTTCCATAGTGGCTCTGTCTTTCTACGTTCTCACCAGACTCTTCACATCCTTCCCTGCATTTAGAATGTCACTTTTTAAAAAAACTAAGCTGTTTTAACAGGTGAGCAGTGGGTCTCCTTGTGGTGTTAATTTGCATTTCACTCGTGGGTAAGATGTGACCACATTTCCGTGTGCTGATCTGCCATCCTTATATCCTTGTGGTGAAATATCTCTCCGGGTCTTTTGCATATTTCCTAATTATAATTAGATTGCTCGATTTCACTGTGGCACTTTGAGAGTTCTTTGTATTTTTTTATACGCAAGTCCCACTTCAGACGGTAGTTGCGAATACGTCCTCTGCTCCTGTACCTCTCCATCCCGTCCTCTACGTGTTACCCTCAAAAATTACGTCTAGCATGTGTGCCCATCAACATGGGGCGAAAATTGCTTTTTTGTACCTTTGTCTTTCTAATCACATAGAAAGAAGAAGATGACTTACAAAATGGTGGTTATATTTCCTGTGCGCGAATATTTATCAATGTCCCTCCTTCTTCCCACGGCTCAGGTCTCAGCTTGATACACCGTGTGCCAGTGACGACCTGGGTCTTCATTTCAGTCAGAAGGAATCCTTTCAGCATTTCCTGTCGGACAGGCACTACATCAGACACCCCAGCTCTGTCTGTCTGGGAACGGATTCATTTATCCTTTATGTTTGGATGATAGTTTTGTATCCTTTTGTATTCTTGTGTATGTTGTATGTGTGTTCTGTATGCGTATATATTTGTGCATGTTGTGTGTATTGTATGTTGCATGTGTATGTTTTATGTGTATGTGTGTTGCATGTATATGTTGTGTGAGTGGTGTATGTATGTTTGTGTGTGTTGCATGTGTGTGTTGTATATTTGTGTATGTGGTATATGTTGGTTCACTTGATGGCATCTCACAGACCCTTAGGTTCTGCTCACATGAGGTTCTGCTCACGTGTCTTCATTCATTTTTCTTCCTGCTCCACAAACTGGATAATATCAGTTGGCCTATCTCAGTACATTTATTTATAGGATATTTACATTATATTTATATGATTATTCCAATTATCCACTTCATGTTGAGTGATTTTTTTGTGTTTTTTTGTGGAAATGATATATTTCATGTAAGGTTTCAAATTCATGTGCACAGAATTGTTTATGTTTTTGTTATTATTTTAGAATCTGTGGGATCTACAGTGATATATCTTGCTTCATTCCCTTTATTAGTAAGTTGTATCTTTTCTCTTTTTTACCATTTTCAGTCTCACTAGAGGTTTATCATTTTAAAGAGTCTTTTTAAAGAACAACTTTTTGTTTCATGACGATCTGTATTATTTTCTTGTTTTCAGTTTTATGGATTTCTGCTCCTATTCCCTTTCTTTTTCATGATTTGAGTTTACCTTCTTATATTTTCTTGAGTTGGGAGCTTAACCCATTTATCTGAGGATTTCATCTTTTCTAATTTAGCATTTAGTGGTATAAAATTTCTCTCTCAGCAATGGTCTAGCTGCTTCTCTAATATATTTTAATTTTTATTTATATCTGTGATTTATTCTTATTTTCCTTGAGATTTTCTCTTTGACACATGGATTATTTAGAAATGTTTTGTTAATTTTTATATGTTCAGAAATTTTGTATTATGTTTATTTTATTGATTTCTATTTTGATGCCATTGTGGTCAGAGAGCACACCTGGTATGGTTTCAAGTATTTTAAAATTGTTTGGCTTCTCATATACACTAAGACATGCTGTATTTTGGTGCGGGTTCTGTGGATTTTAGGATGGCGTGTATGTGAGTTGAGGTTCTGTAAATGTCCATTAGACCCGCTGCCTCAAGCTGTCAGCTTTCCTCGCCCGTGATGAATTTCTGAGAGTCCTGTCAGTTGCTGAAATTGCCAACTCTGAGTGTGGATTTGTCCGCTTCTTTTTCAGCTCCGTCAGCTCTGGTTTTACGTATCTTGAGGCTGTGTCTGGTGATTCGCACTCAGGATGGCTCTGCCGTCTGCACGGCTCGATCTCTTTACCCATGGATAATATTCATCTTTGTCCCTGGTAATTTTTTTGCTCTAAAGTTTACTGTGTCTGTTGTTAATATACTAAGTCCTCTCCTTTTTAAAATTCAGATTTGCAGAGTACATCTGTTTAGATCCCTTTATTTTGATCCTACATATGACATTATATTTGAAGTGAGTTTCTTTTAAACATCTTTTTTCGGTCATTTGAAAAATTCATTCCGACAACCTCTTACTTCATTGGTGTATTAAACCGTTTTCATTTAATGTAAATAGTGACATGTTAGGGCTGAAGTGTGACATTTTATTAAGGAAATTGTCATCTTCTCAAATCACATTTTGACTCACCAATTCTTAGTGGATTTTCCGTCACAGCTGATTATATTTTAATTAAAGAGTCTCTACAGTTTCCAGTCTGTCAAAAAATAATGGAAGATTTAACATCTCTGTGCAATGACTGTCCAGACCCTATTTAATCATCTAATAAAACATGTGATTTTTTTTCTAGATGCTTCTCTTCTTTATCTATTGGTAGCATTAAAAAATTAGCCTCTGCTTAATATATCTGATTTAAAATGTTCTTTGTTAATAGTAATTCATCTATTTTTATAATCCAAGACCAGCTTTAATATCATGATTTTACATTCTTTTACACTTTATTATCTTTTTATTATAAAGACAAGACACTGAAAGGAAAGAGTTGATTCTTTCGTATTTTGCACTGACAGAAGGTGATCATCAGAGGTCCAGGCTGGGTCCCTCTGTTATGAGATTGTATTTTCTGTTTTGTTCCTTTTATTCCCTGTTCCCTATCTTTACTCTCCCTCCAATAAGCACTCACTCTATTATAATTAATGAATCTCTTGGTAGTCCAGCTTGTGTGTGAAAAAATATGTGATGTTCTTCATGTATTTTAATTTACATACTTACTATTGTATGTATTGCACACCATTTTGATTCTCATTTCTGATGTCATTCATTGCTGCATGTAAAGCATTGTTTACGTCTCCAGATCGTGGAGTGGTAGTCCGGGGCACGCGTAGGCTCTATTTTACTAATGACAAACACGTAAGCTTTTCCCAACTTTTAATACCACAGAAAAAAAGTTATAATAAATAAAATGGCTGTACATGTTTCCCATAGTGGAGCATACAATCATTCTCCGGGCGAGCACGCAGGACGGGGTTGTGAGCAGACACTTCTGTGACCACATCTCTTAGCATTATCATCAGAGACTTTTGTTTCAAAACGAAAAACCATCCCAGTAATCCTATTTTACCATGCAATCTTAAAAAAAAGTATGCCCTAAAGCTTCTATTATATAGCTTATCTCCAAATATTATTTTTATAAATAAATATATCATTTTTTCACATTATTTAAATGGAATTACCTTGAAATTTGACAAAATGACAGAAAAGTACACATCACTTTTCTGGGATGCCATGTTATTTTGAAAGCAAAGATATTAAACCAAAGAATTCACTGAGTATGGTTAACATACAGGTTTATATTTCAAGTATATCAGAACAAGCTAGTGACTTACCACAATACAGAAATTAAAGATCACCTCTGGGAAAATTACCACTGTACATATTAAAACAAAAGAAGCATTTTGTCAAGTGTGTGCAGTCAGCCTAGCACTTCTCTTCAAATTAACAGCATGAAATAGTTTCCCTGAAAATACCCCATCCAGTCCGTGCCTTGTGTTCTATAACCCAGCACTGAGTTCAAAGTTTACTTGGTACCAAGATGGCAGAATCCTAAGGGTGTAACCTGGAAAGGACACATCAGCCCAAAGACACCTGTTCCTTTGCATTTGGGGAAAACCAAGAAGAAAAAAGAAAAAACTGGAACTGCTTTCAAAAATCCATCTGGCAAGTGAAAATCTGCTCCTTAAAATAATAAAAAGAAATCAAACATGGAAAACTAGCTCGAGCTGAATTAAGATCGCTGGAGCCTGATTGATAGAAAGAAGCAGCACTTCTTCTGCATTATTTTACACCTGTCTTTTAACAACCTGTACTCCTATTTCCTTTCGTTTATAGCCTGATCTTTTAAGTTCAGTTGTCATTGTTTTTGAAATTAACGTAGTCAAACTAAATATCCAGTTTCAAGCATTACATATGTTCCCATGGGCATATGGCAGGCAGGACTTAGACATCAATTTTTTAAAGCACAAACAAAGATGCATTTTCATTAATCGAAAATGCTTCCTTTGTTCTACGTTATCTGGTGTAACTCAGGCCTGTAGACGCTCACGACAAATCCTACCTGTTTCAAGAGAACCATGAGATCTGAAAGGCACGTGCTCCATCTCCAAGACCCGTTACAAGTAACATAATCACCCATTCTTCCCCAGAGTCACATTTTCATCACATTCCATTGCCTTTGTGTGTTTTCTGCATTTTGTTAGACTTCTAAGCATTTTCTTAAAATAAAGTCACGTCTCTTTCTTCAGTGATATTCTACTGAGTTGGCAAGATTACCCAGTTTTCATGCAGTCCTTCTCCAACTGCTTTGTAGAAGAAACCAGGGCACAAATAAAAACTTAAGTATTATTTTCAAACCCATCCTTTTAAACATGACAAAACTTAATGGCAAAACATGCCAGTTGACCAGCTGCCCCAATACTTAGATTCCTTTCCTCACATTAAGAGGAAGGAAAAAATAATTTAGAGAAAAGATGAAGATAAAAAAATTTGATCTAAGCATTGTAAGAATAATGCACTGTTTACCTAGCTAACCCTCCTGGAAATCATCGCTGGCTCTGAGTAAATCACTGTCGACTGGTAATTAAATGCGATCAGGTGGAATGTTAACTGGATTCCACCATGGGCTCTGTGCTGGGGGAGTTTCCTGTGAAGACATTGCAGGCAGGGTGAGGGGGTCTGTGCAGGCTTGGGGTCCAGGGAGCCTCTACACAGATGGAAACCTCCAGTCACAGGGTCCATGACCTGTTCTGGGGGAAATGTGTGTGGTTGCTCTGTTGGTGTTAAGATCGAGTTAGCCTCTGTGTCAGGTAAGTCTAAAACCATGACTTATGCTGGGCGTGAACTGGGCCTGCACCCATCAGCCAACGGTGGGAACAGCTTGGGAATGCTGAGCCCTGGGAGGCTGGCCCACCCTTCACTGAAGCACCGAAAGCCCCGGACCTCTTTGGAAGCTTCAAGATCACCGTCGTCTTAAAGGGCTGACGCTGCCGAAGAAGCACATCACTCCCCTTCTTTCTACAGCACAGAAGTCACTGCTGACGTCAAAATCTGCACTCCTTTCATATACTGGAAAACAACAATGACAACTGTCATCTCTTAGAAGACAAGGAAGCGTGAGATTCTGCTGTAGCAATATACTTGGTCCCTAATAAAGCTTTTACAGAAAATGGTTGAAAGTTCATGCTGCTTTTAGGGACCCCTTCTCGTGACGGCTGAAATCTCTGGAACCTTCCCTGCAGCTCTGGAGACCCCCTCGTCCGCCCATGTCAACACCAGGCGAGCTGTCATGTCTGAATGTCCCCCCTCTCCTGTCACGGGGACCCTTGCGCCCTGACTCTCTTGGCTCCCACTCTAATTATTCTGAAAAAATGATCATCTGCATCTCTGATGACTAAAATTCTGCGTCTTGATTCCCAGCATCATTAACAGGGGGGACAGCATTTCTTTTTGCTGTCGTGTAAAACGCACTGAAAATGCTGGGTTTGTTCTCTCACGATCATAAAGGACAGGAATACGACCACATCGCAAGGCACCGTCAGGCTTCTGGAAGTCTGTTGCCAGGGCAGTGAGCGCAGAAGCCCGTCCCCTGTCTGTTTTCACCTTCTCCTTTCCTTTCTTGGTTGTTTGCTTTACACCTTTCAAGCTTCCAAATTGTGGTTTAGTCTAGAGAACAACTCTGCTCCAGAGAAATGATACAGCTCAGCATCGCGTGCCTTGGATTTTGTTACCCAAGAGAATGTGGAGGGAAAGCCCAGGAGACGATCTGACTTCTGTCAGGAAAGAGCATCTGACTTCCACACGGCCCTGGATCGAGCTTGGAACAGCCGGTGGGGGACCCCAGCTCCATGCCTGGAGCTAAGGGGACAACTGTGGGCAAATCGTTTCAGTCAGGCCTGCAGGAGCTAGGCCTCTGGTCTCTAAGGCAGCCTCCTGAAAGACCCCCGTCTTGACTTTTGAATGTTGACAGCATTCTTTTTTCTGAGACAAAGTGGCTTTTCATATTTGGGAGTGGGGTTAAAAATCCAAATGTCTTTGACAAGATGCTGCCTGATGGACATCCCTCACATGCTGGAAAAAAGCACAGTGATTTTTCTACCTTTCAAGGCCAGTGGGGTCTTGGCCTGGAATTCTGGTGCAGGTTCTCTTTCGGGGCCCACCTCACAGGGTCCAGAAGGTTCCCCCGTGACCCCCTCCTGGGACTTGACACCCCTCAGAGTCCTCTCTGGTTCCTGCTCCCAAAGATCCCGCAGGTCTCAGCTCAGATGTCTTCCTTCAGAAAACCCTCCTCTGTTATGCTTTATCCCACGAGGTTGGATATTGTTCCCTGTGCTGTATACAGTAGCACCTTGTTGTCTCTGTGTAAAACTCAGTCACTCTGCTGTACAGCAGAGACTGGTACAACATTGTAAATCAACTGCACCTCAATAAAAAAAAGAAAAGAAAACCATCCTCTCAAGGCCTCCCAGGGAAGCAGCCTCTCCCCCCAGCCAGCATCCCTGAAGCACGTGCTGGCTCCGAGGCTCAGACCAGCACGTCCAGCCCGCCTGCTTCCCAAACACCCCTTCTCGACGGCACAGTGTGTGCGGTCGAGTGGAGGGACGTCCGCTGAGCTGGCAAGGTGCAGCCCCGGTTCCAGGAGCTTCAACACAAGCAGAAGAGGAAAAGTGGGAGAAAACTCTCAACGCAAACACTAGGTGGGCTAACACATCCATAAGCAGAAGCCGAGGAAGATGGGAACGCAGCCCAGAGGTCAGGGAGCAGAGCTGACTGTGCTCTGAGCCGGACTCGGGTGGAAGGAAAGGCGGAAAGGAGGATTTGCTCTGACCCTGAAGGTAGAAGCGAAGTGTCCTTGGTTTTCTCAGTTTGGCCGTGTTAGTAATCAGGACCCCTTTTAGATGCAAATGAA
This sequence comes from Balaenoptera physalus, assembly GCF_965194825.1. Taxonomy (NCBI): domain Eukaryota; kingdom Metazoa; phylum Chordata; class Mammalia; order Artiodactyla; family Balaenopteridae; genus Balaenoptera; species Balaenoptera physalus. The sequence goes on from NC_138894.1 coordinate 97,774,157, forward strand.
AGAAATGCAGCAGGAAGTAGCTTGAACAGGAAGGATGTCAGCCCACACCCCACACACCCCCCTCAGGAGTCCAGGGCCGAGGGGACTCCAGAAGCAGGGGCACCTGGACCCTTCTGGGCGCCTGGGAGGTTCAGTGACCATTTCTGCTCAGTTGTTATTGTTCCTTGAGACATTGCAGACACAGATGCTTGAGCACATGCTTGTGTTTTGTTTTTAATTAACTGAACAATTACCAGTTTGGGTTTGGACTGAAAATTATGACTTCTAAAAGAGAAACTAATGGAAAAGAAGAATGTGTTTTTCTTAACCATTCAAATAAAATAAAAGGTGAAAGAGTGCTTTTTAGGTAAAAAATGTATTTTATTATCTATGAGAATTAAAATAATCTATTTATTGGATTTAATACCTACATGCCAATGAAACTAACTTTAAAGTTCTTCCTGACCTTAATAGACACAACAAAACAATTAATAAAAAGTAGCCAAGTGTCTGGAATCACCTCTGATTATGGCAGAAATAGATCTGCTGATGTGGACTTGTCATGAACCCGTTCACCCATCTGCTGGACGAGGGCCACACACAAACCAAAAGAATCATCTCAGTAAGGCCCGCGTTCCACAGGTAAACGTCAATACATATGTGTTGACAGAAAGGTTGACTAAATGGATATGTAACTATTCATTTTCTCAAATACAAAGCGGGCTTTACCTCACAGGGACATGGAGCTTGTATCCGCTTCAGAGGTTTCTCATTTGACAGACCCTTTATTTCTGACGTTTGTAAGTGGAGGGAACAGGGCCCCCTGGGGAGAAGCAGGTCTTACTTGGGCATTATTTAAAGACTGAGTCTTGACAGTAAAGTTTCCTCATGTGACTTGAAAAAGACAAACAAATGTCACTGAAGGAAATTCAGTAAGAAATTTGGGGTTTCGGGAAAACACTTTGGTTTCACGAGCCTGGTTAATAGTATGTACTTCCGAATCAATATAGAAAGCTTGGGATAAAAAGTCTTAAAATGGTTTACTTCACTCTGTACGACGGACATGTGGACACAGGGGGGAAGGGGAGGGTGGGACAAATTGGGAGATTAGGTTTGACATCAATACACTAACACGTGTAAAACAGACAGCTAGTGGGCACCTGCTGTACAGCACGGGGAGCTCAGCTCAGGCTCTGTGGTCAGGCTCTGTGGTGGCCTAGCTGGGTGGGATGGGAAGGGGGGGAGGGAGGTCCAAGAGGGAGGAGATGTACGTATACCTATAGCTGATTCACTTCACTGTACAGCAGAAACTGTACAGCAGAAACTAACACAACATTGTAGAGCAATTTTACTTCAATTAAAAAAAAATGTCTGGGGCTTCCCTGGTGGCGCAGTGGTTGAGAATCTGCCTGCCAATGCAGGGGGCACGGGTTCGAGCCCTGGTCTGGGAGGATTCCACATGCCGCGGAGCAACTAGGCCCATGAGCCACCACTACTGAGCCTGCGCGTCTGGAACCTGTGCTCCGCAACAAGAGAGGCCGCGATAGTGAGAGGCCCGCACACCGCGATGAAGAGTGGCCCCCGCTTGCCGCAACTAGAGAAAGCCCTCGCACAGAAACGAAGACCCAACATAGCCATAAATAAACTAAAAAAAAAAAAAAAAAAAAAGTCTTCAAACTGTTTCTGCATGTAGTTAATAATGTTTGGCCGGAAGCCTCAGGCCAAGAACGTTGCAAAGAGAGGCGGACAGTCTCCACAGTCCTGCATCAGAGGGGCTGTGAGGTGGGTCTCCCAGAGGAAAGAGAAATTGCATTTTCTAGCTCTAGGCTTGATTCACCGCCGGGAAATTCAAGGTAACACGTTTGCTACACGAGGTGAGGGGCGCCGGGTACCACGGAGGACGGAGCAGGAACGGCGGCCCCGGCCCCACACATCGCGCTCAGTGAGGTCAGGGGGCACGGCGGGACTCAAGCGGGGCCTGCACGAGTTCGATGCTGTGGAAATCCAGGCTGCCCAGCAGCCTCTGTCCATCTCCTGAAATCCAGGCCGGGGCTCGCACCCCGGTGGTGCTCTGGCTGCAGCCCGGCACCCCAGGAACCGGAGGGGCTCTGGCTGCTCCCGAGGGCACCGCGTGCTCGTCCCTCCGTTCAGAGCTTTCAGGCGAAACGCCAGGCTTGCATCCCATCCCGGTGTCCTCTCCCAGCCCCTCCGCCCGACCCGTGGGGCCCAGAACCCCCGGACTCTCCCCTCTCAGGTCCCCTGTGGCGCTGTCGTGACCACCCGTCCACACTGGCTTCCCCACTGTGACCCCACCCAGGGGCCCCCATCCCGAGTCAGGGGGCCCCGCCCTCCCCCTTCCACACATTCCCACAGTGAGCAAACTTCATAAAATGATCTGTTAGGGACTCCACAGCTTAAAGCTACACAGCTGTTCTCCTCTACCTTCTGAAAAGAGAGTCCAAACAGGCAGACGTGCCACCAAGGGTGGCCGGTGATGGCTCCTGACCTCCTTGCCCTGCAGCCTCCTGTGTCCTTCTCCTTCCCCGCTGACCCCGCACCTGCCGCCTCTCCGTCTCAGGAACAAGTCCACCGCCGTCCAGCACAGACAGGCGTCTTTCAAGCAGGGGGTGAGCCCTGCTCGGGCTGCTCTGTGACGCGGACCCTGGGACCCTGCGGCCTTCACGTCACTGGGTGCTGAGCAGACGCCCCTGGAGGGGAGAGAGAGGCGGGTCCACCCCACCACGCCTGGAGGTCGGCGGGCGAGGGAGAGGATTTGAACCTCCGGCTCTCTGACACCCCGAGCGCTCAGCACACCTGTCATTGAATGATGATTTATCTCTAAGTAGAAGAGGAGGATTCCCGCCTGAAATCGCTTTTGAGCTGCCTCTGAACAGCTCTGTGACCTTGAGCAAATCGCTGAAGCTGAGGGTTCTGGGACTGATGAGTTCCAACCCCCTTCCCCGAGTACCGATTGTTTATAGACAGGGTAAAATGAGCCCGAGAGGCGGACGCCTCAGACCCCCTCCCGGGCTCTCATCCCCCCACAGGGTTCCGTCTTCCAGTTCTGCAGCGCAGGTGTGCTCTGGGCCTGATGCTCGTCCTCAAGGTCGTTGCCGGGTGCAGACCACTGCCTGCTCCCCTCGCAACCCCAAGGCCACAGCTCCATCAGCTTCCTGGGGCGGCAGGATTAAGCTGCTGTTATTTGATAGACACCTAATATTGTTATCAAATGGGACCATTTGAATAGCAATCTGGCTTTGGGGTTAGATGAAGGCACAAAAAGTTTCAAGGATTATTAAAAGGACAATGAAAAATGTTATAAAAATTCACGGCTCCAGGAACAGAGAGAAAAAAGATGCAGTTGCTTGAACAGGACTTCAGTTAAGAATGAAAATAGACCCGCAGGAGCGTGGGGAGAGTGTGCACGTGTCCATCTAGTGGCCACACTCGGTAACAGACACGCTCCACTCAGGGCCTTCAGCAAAGATCACTCGTGAGGCTCAGCGATCCTGGAGTCGCAGTGAATAATGAACGAGGGCTAGTTCACTCCTGTTCCTACTGATTATTAAGATAGATCTTAAGACTAGCTTACAGTGAGTAAAGCGGGGTGAGCTGAAAGTAATAGACTAAGGGAAATCCTTTATTCCTTCTGTTATATGTTATTTGTATAATTTTGTTGTATTCCTTTTATTTTGAAATTATTAGAGCCAAACTAAAGTGCACTCTGCCGAGTGCTTCACATGGATTAATGATGTGTGATGCGTGGCGATCAGTTTACCAGCGAACCCGCCAACTTGAGCAGTTGCCTCACGCCCAGGCGCTGGGGCCCAGAGCCTCCAGGCACAGCTAGCCGTCCCTCCAAGATCTCGAGGCTCCTGAAGGGACCACGCGGCGGGAGCCAGGCTGCGCTGGGTGCTTCGTGGTGTGCCTCGGGCACTCCCTCTGTGTGAGCCTCGCTTACGCACGCTGTCACCTGGAAACTGTCGATCCCATCTCCCAGGCAAAGGAGGCTCAAGCTCATGGAACTCGCCCAGGATCAAATAAAAGGTGACAGAGCTGGGCCTGAACCCACGTCAGGCACTGACCACGTCCAGCTCTGCCCTTTGGATGTTTTGAGAGATGAGACTGGGTTGGATTTATTTATTTCACTTAATGTGACTGCAAACCTGGATGCAGGCTGGGGGCACCCCACCTTCCCAGGGCAGGAGAGCAGGTGGTAGTGAGGGCAGAAGCAAAGGACACAGGATGGGGAGATGTGAAGAGCTGGCTGGCTAAAGTGAGGCCACACACAGTAAAGCTTTGGAAGCCAGAAAAGGAATAATGATCTCGGTCTAGGAAGTAACCAAGAGCAACTGTTGGATGGTGGAGGGAGGAGAGACGGTTAGAAAGCCCTTTGGGGAGCTGAGTGACTTTGCAGTGGGTAATCTTACCTACTGTTCTAATTCCTAAATATTTGTCCCTGATGCTCATTTGCTAGTAAATTATACAAAACACTGTTAGGATTAAGAGTTTCAAGCCAATCATCTATTGTTTCACAAAGATGAAATTGAGACGTACACTAAGCAAAGTCTACAGAAGCAAATCAGATCAAAGTTAAGTAACTAAATGTGGTCAACAGTTAGAAACTAATTGTGGGTAAATCGATATTCAAAAGCGATGGTTGTTCCACACCAGCTACTTATTAACTCGTGTCGCGTGCACAGAAACCTGAGAGTTAACAAAGTTAACAAAGAGTTACATTTCAGCAAGCATTCGCTTGTCTCGAAATTCAGAAGATGTGCATGAGTGTCTGTGTGTGTGGGTGTGTCTGTGTGTGTCTTCAAACAACAGACAGTGCAAGACTCCTTCTTTGCACGGCTACAACATGGAATGGAGAATAGATCGTAAACACTAAATTGTATTTGGAGAGTTTGTTGAGCATAGAATCTGAAAAATGAATGAGAACTGGGCCAGCTGGATACGTAATGGCATCAGGTTAAATGGCCTGATGCAGCCGTCAGCACAGCGAGGCTGATGAGCCGGTACGACCAGGACCTCAGATGCTGGACCTCGGCGTGCCTGTGCTTCATGCGTGTGTGTGTGCACGCAGACATTTATTTAACACTCACAGGAACTCCACGTGGGAGAGCCCCACGACGAGCAGATCCCCTCTGCTCATCCTCAGAGAACCCTGTCATTCATCCAGGATAATATGGGCTCACAAGCTGCAATAATGAGATTCAAGCCCGGGTCAGAAGGAGACCACATCCTGTGCAAAGACCCTAAACTAAGGGCTGAGTGTGTGATCTTCCTCCACTGTTTCCCAATAACCGGACAGCCTGTGACCCAAAGAGCTCGTAACAGAGGCCAGCAGACATGGGGCTGCTGAAGATGACTTCTTCTTCTATGTGTGTATTTACTATTTATTACATATATTTAAATGCACATACACAAACATCTTTAACCATGATTAATGATTAATTTATTGTTTCATTATCAGGTATGGAATAGATTTAGATTATGTATTTTCATCAGCCTTTTAGAAACTTTATTTTATATTTTTTTTGTGGTTGGGAATGAAAAGGTCACACTAGCCTTTCAAACTGCTCATTGTATTCACAATTTATCAAGTCACTTTGGCAGCACCAAAGCCGTAATTACTGGGAAACCAGCCAGGAGTCCTCAAGGTGGTTCAGTGTGGGAGGACCCGCGCGGCTTCTGGGCTCGGACCCGAGCGGCTTCTGGGCTCTCACCGTACACTGGCTTCTCCGCAGCAGATGGGCTGATTTAGAGCCAGAAGAGATACATTTTTAAGTTCACTGCTATTTAGCTTTGCAGCAGACAACCTCCTTCAAAAGCATTTGAAGGTTCGGCGCATATTGAATTTTAGATGCTTCTCAAAACTAAGTGTTTGAAAACTAAATCTGTTCTCCTGTGATAAGATTCAGCCAGTGATTCGTAAACAACATTTCAGGGGCTGAATCCCTCCCACATCACACTTGGTGTTTTTCACCTCATTATCTAGAATGCCTTTAAGAAATTCTAATATCAGTTTATAAATTTCTCCGCCAGCCTAGTGAAAGAAACACACACATTCAAAGATCCTTCACAGTGAAAAGAAAAACTATTGGGTATGATTGAGTTCAGAAAGTACTTGTCACCTCTACTCAAGTGCCTTCCAAGTAAGCATGGAAAAGTTAAAATCTAGTAGCACGAAGGAGCTAATTTAAAAACAATAATGGCAAAGAAAAGTGTAAGGAATTCATATTTTCTGCATGTGAAAAAACTATTTTAATTGCTAAAAGCTAAGATGGAGAGTGAGAGAAGAAAGACCGCTGCGGTCCACCGGGGACCATTGGGCGGATCTACCAGTGTTGGGTGCAGACCCGTGACCCGGGGACCACGGGCCGGGGGCCGTGCTGTGTGGGAACCAACATCCCAGAGCTTGTTTCCTAGAAGCGGGTGAGCAGAGGTCGCCCTGCGGGGACAGGAGGAAGGGCAGAGGCGGGAGGACAGCTTCTCAGAGTTTTGAGACTGTTGCCGAATCCCAGCCTCTGTTCTCTGGTGCCAAATACAAGCGCAGAGACAGAGTTTTGGGTGAAGTAGAAAAGAGTAGCCTTTATTGCTTTGCCAGGCAAAGGAGGCCACAGTAAGCCAGCGCCCTCAAGACTGTGCCGTCCCTTGGGAGAAAATAGGACGGGGTCTTAGAGTTCAGGAGGGGAAGGCAGTGTGCTGACAAGGAGCAGGGCAGGTGCAAGCTTGCATTCTTCTTTCCTCCTGGAAAACTTCTACGTGGTCAAAGTTGGTGTCGGGCAGTCTTGGGAGGGTTCCAGTGGTCCTTGAGGCTATCACACTGTGACTCTCTTTCTGGAACAAAGGATGGTCACAAAGGAAGGGAGTGCTCGGGAGTGCTTCCTTAGAGGAGCAAACACCAGGTGCATTGTACAGCTCTGATTAGAAAGTAACCATTTTCAGAATGTGATTAAGTAAGAAAGAGAAACATTTCTGAGAAAACGGCTGATCGGGCTAAAAGAATAAGGCCTTGCATATTGGAAGCAGCCCTAACCGATTTCTGCTCTAACAAGACCCCACGTCCGTGTTCTCGTGAGGCAGAGGTGTCTCCTGCCACCATCCTGATGGGAACCTGCACCTGAATCTGTTGATCTGCTCAGTCAGCAGCTGGACACCGACGGCCCCCCACGTGCTGAAATACCCTGGACCAAGTCAGCACGATGCCTACAGCACGGGGCGGACACACGTGTCGGGGAGATGTCACGTGTCGGAAGGCCAGGACCTCAGGAGGGGCCCCTCCTGGGAAATGGGGACACTTCAGGTGTGGCTAGTTAAGATGTGGTCATCCTGGGTCAGGTGTGCCCTAACCCAACAGGGGTCCCTGTTAAAGGGGGAGTCTGGGCCCGGACACCACACACGCACGCACACACACACACACACACACACACACACAGAGAACAACGTGTACAGGTGGCCAGGTGCCGCCACGGGCTGAGGAACACAAGGCTGCCGCACAGCCTGAAGAGCTGGAGGGGCCTAGAGAGATTCCCCTCCCAGCCCGGGCACGGCCAGCCCCCGAGCTCTGCTCCCAGGGTCCAGCCCCTGACTGCGGGGACGAGGCCACCCGGGGCGCAGTCCCAGGTGAGGGCGGCCCCAGCGTTGAAGCCCCACCACCAGCACCCGCTCCGGACCCACGCGGGGGCCTTGTGCGCCTGAGCGCCCGCCAGCATCTCCATCCACGGCGCCTGCACCGCCGCCTGTATCTCCGTGGTCCTAGAGGTGGCATAGTTTAGGGAGGTTTCCCGAATGTAACGTAAGCCCTCGTGCTGGCAAATCCAGAAAGAGCACTGGATACACTTGTCCAGGGTTCTCTGATGAAAACGCCTCCTCTGATAGCCCTCCTGCAGCAAAGCTGCTTGCGAAACGTGGGTGCACTTTAACCAGGAAGCATCACTAACACTGATTCCAACCTGCGAGCTCGCTCCTGCAGCCCGTGGTACTCCCCTCCCCGTAACTTAGTGTGAAAATTCTTGTTATACCTCAGCCCGTGGGCGTACAGGAAAAGGAAGAAATAACCACCAGCGTCTTCACAGGTCACGAAGAACAAATCAAGCTAACAGAGCTTATTTTTCTTATTAATATGTGTAGTCTTAATTTCTTCTTTTTGACTCACATTTATACTGAAGTTTAGCATACTTGGGTGAAGTGACAAATGTTATCACCTGATGCATTACCCCAAAGTGAAAACACCCATGAATTCCTATCCACCCAATCACTAGTTTATCACCAGCCCAGGGTTAACTTGTGTGTGTGTGTCTGTGTGTGTGTGTGTATTCCTTGAACAGCAGTACATTTGTGACGGTCATATGTGCTGTCGTGTAGAGGAGTTTTTTTTTATTGCTGTTTTATAGGTTGTTGTATAAACACATCATGACTGATTATCCCTTTTATTGCTTGTTCATGGATACTTTTTCAACATGAGTCAGTTATAAATGATACTGGTATAAACACAGGCACCCATGCATGCATCTCTGTTGGTTGTATAACTAGTAGTAGAAATGCTAAGTTTTGTGATGCGTGTACACCCAGATTTTAAGGTAAATGGCAGAGCTTCCTAAAGTGGTTACACCAGGTGACAACAGGCAGCTCGGGGAGTTCAGCCGCTCACAGTCTCACCAACAGTGGAGCCAATGGCATCAGAATTAGCATTTCAGGTACAAGGCAATGATGTTTCATTATATTTTGTTATTTAATTGTGGTAAGAACACGTTGCATGAGATCCACCCTCTTTAAGGATTTTTTTTTTTAGATTTATTGATTGATTGATTGATTGATTGCTATGTTGGGTCTTCATTTCTGTGCAAGGGCTTTCTCTAGTTGTGGCAAGTGGGGGCCACTCTTCATCGCGGTGCGCGGGCCTCTCACTATTGTGGCCTCTCGTTGCGGATCACAGGCTCCAGACGCACAGGCTCAGTAGTTGTGGCTCATGGGCCCAGCCGCTCCGCGGCATGTGGGATCTCCTGGACCAGGGCTCGAACCCGTGTCCCCTGCATTGGCAAGCAGACTCTCAACCACTGCGCCACCAGGGAAGCCCCTCTTTAAGGATTTTTAACGGTAGGCACATGTTGTACAGCAGGTCTCCACAACTTATCCTGCAGAACTGAAACTTTATCCCCTAGACCAGCGTCTCCCCCTTTGCCCCCCACCCAGGCCCAGGCCACCACCATCCACCCTCTGCTTCCGAGTCTGATGGCCCCAGGTACCTCCTCATATGAGTGGAATCACGCAGTGTTTATCCTTCTGTGATGGCTTACTTCCCATAACACAAAGTCTTCAAGGTTCTTCCATGTTGTTAAAAATGGCAGGATTTCCTTCTTCTTTAAGGCTGAATAATATTCCGTTGTATATATACACCACATGTTCTTGATTCATTCAGCCATCAGTGAACATTGGTTGTTTCTGTGTCTTGGCTGCTGTGAATAATGCTGCAATGAACATAGGAGTGCAGGTATCTCTTCAAGGTTCTTTCTGATAAATATCCGAAAGTGGGATTGCTGGATCGTGTGGCAGTTCTATTTCTAATTTCTTGAGGAACCTCCATACTGTTTTCCATAATAGCCACACCATTTATATTCCTACTGAGAGTGCACGAGGGTTCCCTTTTCTCCACATCTCACCCACACTTATCTTCTTTTTCTTTTTTCTTTTTCTTCTGATAATAGCCATTCTAATAGGTGTGAGGTGGTATCCCATTGTGATTTTGATTTGCATTTTCCTGGTGATTAATGATGTTAAGCATCTTTTCATGCACCTATTGGCCATTTTTATGCCTTCTTCAGAGAAATATCCATTCAAGTCCTTTGCCCATTTTTAATGAGATTATTTGTTTTTTTTGCTGCTGAGTTTTAGGAGTTCCTTACATATTTTGGATATTAACATCTTATCAGATATATGCTTTACAAATATTCTCTCTCATTCCACAGGTTGATTTTCACTGGGTTGATTGTTTCTGTCATTTTGGTTTTAATTTTCATTTTCCTGAGGGCTAATGGGATTGAGCAACTTTTCATGCATTTATTGGCCATTTGGAGATTCCCTGTTGCAAACTCCCCACTCATGGTATTCTTTTTTGTTTCTGATGGTCTTTTCCTTATTGATTTATATACGTTATTATTATCACTGTAATGATTCTCTCGATAGTTATATGTATTACAAATATGTTCTCCTCCTCTGTGGCTTGCTTTAAAACAAAAACAAACAAAACTCGTAGTGGAGTCTTTAATAAATAGAAGTCCCTTTTTCTTTATATCCAGAGCTTTTTAATCCTGTTTAAGAAATTTTCCCTACCCCAATAACAAAGGAGAGAATCTTCACATTATTTTCTAGAAGTTGTTTTGTCTTATTTTTCACGTTTAGATTTGCAGTCCATCCAGATTTGAGTTTTTTCACTCAGTATTTCAGCCGATCCAGCACTTTTTACTAAGCAGACTTTCCTTTTTCCCCGTTTGTTTTATATCAACTTTCTGGGCAGGTTTTCTCTTGCCTGGACTCTATTTCATCGATCTCTTTCCTTCCGTTTCACCAGAACTGCACTGTTCTACTTAACTTAGTTTTCCAATAAATCCTGACATTGGGTAGTATATATCCTCCTCTGGGCTCTAAGATCTTTTGCTATTCTTGGTTCTTTCTGCTTCCTTTTAAATTTTAGATTAGCAAGTCTCTTGTCAGCAAGCAAACAAACAAAAATACCTGCTCTGATTCAGGGAGAAGTTTTATTATCAGAATGTTGCTTCCTCCAACCTGAGAAAACACTCTGTCCTTCATTTATCTCGGCTTTCTTTCCCTTCTCTCAATAATCTTCATAACTTTGGTATAGAGGCCTTACACTTATTTACACACGCTTCCTAGGACCTTGATGAGTTTTATGCTGTGGTAAATGGTATCACTTTAAAAATGTACTTTCTGTTAGTTAATTGCTGGAGAATAGACTGGGTTTCTGTGAAATGACATTGTGCTTAGTGAGTCTAACTCATCTGTGAAACTTAACAGTTTACAGAATATTTCTTTCATAAACACGTTTCATCTGTAAGTAGAGACACGTGTATTTTTCATTTCAAATATTCTTACCATTTATTTTATTTAGCTTATTTGACTGACAAGAAACGCCTATCGACTAGTGAACAGTTAGGATTGAATTTCTTGGTTTTAGGCAGTTGATGCTGTCCCCCATATGCTTGGAAACATCTGAGCGAGTAACCGACAGTATATAGATAATTTCAGAGATAGTTTGGGCCTCCAGATGCCACTGTCTTTCCCCGGAGAGGGGTCACTTTGGACTTGGCTGGTGGCCGGGCAGGTGGACGTGGATCCCTACTGCGATGTCCCCGCTGGGTCCCCACCTCCTCTCTGCGTTCTGCTCACCTTAGTTCTGGGGGCGCATTTGGGCCCCTTCCCTATAGTGGGCCCTGAACTCAAACTCTTGTCCCTTTAGTTCTGTAAGATGTAAAATGTATTTTCTGAATTTCCCAGCCTCTTTCTCCTTGGTTTCTCCACATCTCAGCTGCTGCTTGTGAATCAACACATTCAATGGAGGGAAGAGTGCACCAGTGTTGGGGTCACCTCCCCATTTTCCCGTCTTTCTAGGAACCATATCCTTGGATTCTTTATTGCCTTGCTCGGTCTCTGATGACTTTAATGTTTTTCTTCTCTATATTGATTGTGTTTATGCAATTTTCTGGTTGCTGCCAGTGGTTTTCATCGGAACGATTTGCCTCTGATGACCACTATTAGGAGAAGCAGACGTCCTCCCCCCTCTTGCTCTAGGTGTGCAGCGTAAGGAGAAGGTCTGGTCACCTGTGCGGGGAGGGCAGCAGGACAGGGGGACATCGTCATCTGCTCTTAGAGTTACATTCGCCAGCCCTTCCTTCCACGCCTGGCTACGTGGGGTCAGGTGACGGAGCAGAGCACCCTTTCCACACTCCTTACCTTTCTTCTACCTATTTGTTCTCTGCTTTGCAGATGTCATAATAGAGGTCCAAGGTTTATGTATACTTTTCCTACTTTCAGCATTTATTCTTTCTCCTAAGATTGCATTGCAAAGACAAATAAAAGAAAATCCTATCTGCTCTGCTGTCTGCTTTCATCTCCTCTCTCCTAATCCCCAATTTCCTCTCATTTATAACCATTAATATCATTAGGCTGATCCATTACGGTACTGAAGAGGACTTTGGTTACAGGCTTAACTAACAAACTTGGCGTTGTTTCTCCTGATGTTCCAGTGGCAGGGAGACAACACAACTGGAGGACTTGTAATTTACTGTAGGACTGAATGCACATGTCCTTGATCATTACAACACAATAATCAAGTTGGAAGTTGGCTTGAAAAGGAGAGGAAGAGAGTGTAATGTTTAAATAAGTCCTCAAACTATAGGCTGAATACATATTGGACAGAAGGAAACACTTTCACCTTGTTTCACATTTGTTTCCTATAAATGGGAAAACATTCTCAACAGCCGTGTTTGTAAGGAAAGCCACAGAAGCAACTGGTGGACGATAGCTACATCATGTCCTTATGATGTGTGTTTTCGTAGGCGCAGCCCCTGCAGACTTCGCATACAGAGCTTTACAGGCAGGACGGGGTGAGGGAGGGTCAATGCTGGCCCCGCCGTTTCCCCAAGTGCTCAGTGGGTGGTGGGTCCCTAAAGACATAAAGAATATTTTAGGAGATGTAAAGTAGAAAAATAGTTTTGGCCTCAGGGAAGAAATTAAAACATATGAGAAAAAAGGTAAGCTTAACTTCCTAACAGATTGGCTTTCCAAAGGACGAAATGTTGCCTGCAGGGGGTGTGGTCCCCTCTCCAGAGAAAGTGCCCGCAGGTTTCCACGGTGATGCCAGAGATGATTAAAGAACTGTGTTTATCTCTGTGACACACGATTAAATTGAACAACAGCTCACGTTCATCTGACCACTGCCTCTCTCTTCTCTCCCCCAACCCCGTTTTCTCCCCTCTAACCTATGTTACTCTTTTTTTCCTGTAGTGACTCTGATTTTTGAAGCAACACATTTTTTAAGACTTGGTTAAATTCCCTCCTCATGTTAAAAAAGATGTCTGCGTAAAAGAAGTTTCAGAACTAATGTTGCATACATACAATTTCCTTTTAAAATGTCAGACTCTATACCTTCTTAAATTTATACAACACATTAAAATTTAAAAGAGGGCATGAGTGTATTGACAATTAAATTGATTATTCAAAGGTCTCAATTTCTGGTATAATATTCTATTTTTATTTAGAAAAGATATGATCATTAAATTTGTATACAAAATGTAAGATGCCAACATTTTTGCTGAGTTTTGAGAACATGAATGAAGGAACATCAACTGTCTGAAACTGTGCTTCACGTGATCTTTAAGGTGGTCAGTAATTCCTGGGCCGAGTGAACTCTTAGCAAACGTGAGAGATGTGTGTAGCGGTCAGGTGTCATCAGCGTGAGTCAGCTGGCCGTTTTCCATATGGTTTACAATGTGTAGAAATGATGAGACCTCTGACACACTCCCTCGGTGTAAACGTATCGTCCGGAAGTTACTTCAGCTATAGGAGGACCTCCTCCGGGCGGTTTTGGAAATTCCACTTATGCTGAAGACATGGGTTTCCTTCTTCCAGTACAACAAGCATTACCAGGAATATATAACTTCATGCTTCTCACGGCTGCTTCCAACAAAGCAGTAACTTTCCAAGCAGTGCTAAGCAGCGGGACCCTCATTGACAGAACACGGTACCAGAGGCCTGGCTGCCCGCATCCGTCCTGCTCAGCGTGGTTTCCTGACCAGGAATCAGCGCGTGTGGAGGCACCTCAGCCTCGCCTGCCGCATCCTGCCCGTGTTTCCATGCTGCTCGCCCCTCCCCAGGCTCCTCAGAGAGGACAGTGTGGTCTGCACCCCGCCCTGGAAGACCAGGCAAGTGCGTCCCCCCATCGCTCTGATCACAGCCCACCCGAGACAGAGACCCTCCAGGGCACCTAGGGAGTGAGTCTGTGCAGCTTCGAGGGCAGCAGCCGGCAGACACTGGGGCAATTCAGACGCCAGAGGCACCGGTGCCTACCTTTCCACACTCTGATGGTGCTAGAAAACGGCAAGTAAAAGACCCTATAAAAACGGGTGAGGATTTTTTGTGGTAGATTTCCAAGGGAAAAATGGGAACTCTATTAGATTGGACCTGGCAAGAGGGAAGATCTGACCCTTAGGACCTGTCAGAATTCTAAATTAACCTTCATTTATGCCAGAGTGAATTTAAAATAGGTATATAAACCTCAGTTCACCTATACTCTTCAATGAAAAGCAAGTATGTAAATGAAATAAAATAAGTACTACTGTTGCATAAATAATTTGAATTCTATTACAAACTAAGACATAATAGACTATAGAGGAAAAAGAAGCTTGGATCCTCCCTTAAAATCAATGGGGAGGTTGTAGAGAAAGCTATCTCCTACAAAGAGAAGGAGAAAGTCATTGCCCTCCATCAGGAAAGGAAAATGTGATTTAAGGCTATTGTTGCAGGTAAAGCTTCCATAAAACAGTTTAATGCATCCTTTTTTTATAAATACTCTCTGTGGCTGTGTGCAGGAGATAGTATTAGGATAGGCATCACTCTTAAAATGATGAAATTGAGTTCAGTGTAAATTTATAGACGATAAAGAAAATAAAAATATGCTCTTGTAAGTCATATGGGACAGAGGAATTTTAAAATCAAGAGAAAGAAAGTCCCTAACCTTCTCAGGTCTGAACTGCTCAGTTTCAGACTCTCTTGGAAAAGGTGAGTATTAACACTCACTTACATTCTATATCCTGTAAATAAAATATCACACGATAAAAAAGTAAAAGCATTCTCTATGGCAGCCACTGGAAAATAATAGATGATCGATAAAAAGATTATTTAACAATAACACTGCTTAAAACATCAAACTATCACACACGATTTGGAGTAGATTTATGGACGGTTACTTTTCATGCGAGCGTTTTGTTTTGCTTATTTTTTGAGACTTGTCTCCAGGGAGGACGGCACATCTTTCAGCCCAGAACAGAGCAGACAAGGAACAGCACGTTTGCAAGCAAAGGAACCTGGCCTTTCTCTTTTAATTCTATCCTTTTACCAATGAAATATTAACTGACTCGGTGCATGTAATTCAAAGACCACGAAAGCAGTGAAGGGAACAGACAGTAGCAAGAGTCCGTGCCTTTTTAACGACAGGACGTAGCCGTGGGCACGTGATAAGGAAGCACCATTTAGTAATAGTTAAAGGAGAGGAAGAGACCGCTAAGCACCACCTGCAGATTTTCTGTGGCGCAAAGCCAGCGTCTGAATGTGTGCGATGTGTTTACCACAGTCCTCATTTCCAGACCCCTCTATGGAACGAAGTCAGTGTCTGAACGCGTGAGATGTGTTTACCCACAGCCCTCATTTCCAGACCCCTCTATGGAACGAAGTCAGTGTCTGAACGCACGCGATGTGTTTACCCACAGCCCTCATTTCCAAACCCCTCTATTTGCTGACACAGCTGACCCCTGGTAGGGCTGCAAATCCATTACCCTATTGCTACTTCTTCCATGGGGACAGCAAGGGGATTCTGCCTAAACAGGGAGAGACGGCTGTAGGCAGAGATGGACCTGGATTTTCAAGCACGTCCTGTGTCAGATGGACAGATATTTGAAGAATAAATGGAGGATTAGTGAAGGTGAAGTTTTAGGAAGATCTACCTTGGTCCGTAAAGGATAGGCTGACATGCCAGGCGGTCCCTTTGGCAGAGAAGCCTCCGTGTCAGAGGACACATGAATTTCAGTCAGCACCGTCCCTCCAGCCAGCGCTCGGTCACCATGGCCACTCCCTTTCCCCTCTGTGATCTGCCCGTGCAGTTACGATACGCATGTTCACAGGAAGCAGACACAGGTTACAGACCCCCACGGTCAGCCGCACGAAAATCCCCCCAAACTGGGTGCCCGGGGCTCACGGTGCTTCTTCCACTGATGCCAAATGTGGACGTCTTGACCACTTCATCCACCGTTCACAATTTCACATAAAACATCACTTCTGACAAAATAACTCATTTACAGCAAAAAGGTAAAGCGATGCTGGATTCGCTGATCCGATCATGTTCCCGGTGACTAGAGTGATTGTACAATTATCATCCCAAACTGGACAGTTCTGAACTCAAAAGGGGTTTCTGTTGACAATCTTATGAGGAAATGTGTGATCCAGGACTTTCCAGCCAGGAGGGTGGCCCTGCCTGTCTCTCGCTGGGGATGGTCGAACGCCTAGTGGTGATTCTAGCTTCCCAGACGCGTGGCGCTCCTCTTCGCCTTGAGTGGGCTGACCTTATTCACTTCATTCCTCATTTACACTTCAGCTGCTTTATGAGTGTGGAGGGACGTGTGCCCCCGGGAAAGGCTCCAGCTCACAGCACACTGGGAGATGCGTCGTAGGGGAAACAACAGAGCAGACAAGTCCAGGATATGTACGCTCTGGGAACCAGAAAATGGACTGGATTTTCTCCATGGACTCTTTGAGAATTTAACTAAGGATTTAGACATTTTCTGCAGAAAAATTACATGTAAACAGACTGAAGAAGAAACTTGGTGATTTCCAGAGCTTCATGGATCTACTGAGGCCACCATGGATAGCAGCTTCAGAAACCTTGATTTTTGTCAAAAAGGAAAAGATGTATCCAGTTGGCTTTTAGTTAAATGACCAGTCCATCAAAGTATGTTGTCAATTTTTCCTGCTTCTCAATAGTTAAATTCACTCCGCTGTCAAAGGAAAAAGTGTGTCATCACCATATTATTAATTTATCATTTCATCCAGGTCACAACTAACAATCCAGAGACACACTATGCAGAATTACATGTGGATTTGTGTGTGGAGGGAGACTTGTGATTCAAAACAAACTATCATTTCTGTTCACTGTGAATTTGTATTCTAGATTAGATACTGCATTCATCTTCTTATGATATTCCTTAAGATGTTATTGAAATTCAGCAGCTCTAATCACAAAGTTCGTGATAACAAAAATGTCATGCTTCTTGGCAGTTGCATGATTTCAAAGCAATAACTGAAGAAAAGTTAAAACGATCACGCACGAATATAGCGACCTGCAAGCCACTAACATGCCCCGGAAGTCGGGTGTAAGGAGGACTCCCCGGGTGGGGCCTCCAGCAGCTGACTCCTGCTCGCCCCTGAGCAGCCTCTCCCCTCCTTTGCAGAGCTGAATTTCCATGAGCTGAAGCCGGAGGAGAGGGTGACTCAGGACAACCGAAGGGGCCGGGAAGGGACTCTGGGAACCCAGACAGACCCCAACACGGATGCCAGGTGTCGCCAAGTGACAGACACACAACCAGAAGGTGCAGCCCTCTTTCCAAGATCTGTGCACACCCAGTTTGACCTTCAATCGATCACTTCCTTTTCCCTTTTTTTGGTTAAAGTCCTTGTTAACACTGCCATTGGCCACGTGGAGGCGGGGATGAGCTTCGTGCCCAGGAAGAAGAGAAAAGGGTTTGGTAAAAGCCCGACTCACACCTGCCTCCTGTCACTGGTCAGAAGTGTCTACCTCCTTCCAAGGAGTAACTGTACATCCTATATTCTTGAATAGACTGGAAGCAATTTAGGACAAAGAGGAACATGAACCTGTCAAGTTAAGAAATCAAGGAAGCAAAGATGAACACTGTTCACATCTTCAATAAGAGACCTATTTATTAGGCAACCTAGATCTCCAGCTTCAGAATAGAATATCTGTGTAAATACCTTATGTTTAATGAATGCAGGAATATTTACATTAGAAGCAAAATTACAGTGATTGGATATGAACTGGCTGTAGAGTCTCAGAAAAAAAAGTTTCTGACCTTTAAACCTCTTCCAAGATGCAATATTCAATGTGCAATGGAATTCAAAGAAGCAAATAAAATATAGTGTTCTGTTTAGAACAACACCGTCCCCAAAATAAAAGAAACAGCATTGTCATGACGAGAGTAGCTGATGCATCTCCCTTCACCTCCATCTGCACTGCTTCCTCCACACGCAGAAAAGAGTTGGAAACAGATAGAATATCCATCTTATGCATTAAAAAAAAGTTGAAAAGAAGATGCCCCGGGGAGAGTTGGGATAAAACAGTATAGAAATAGTAAT
Organism: Balaenoptera physalus; assembly: GCF_965194825.1. Taxonomy (NCBI): domain Eukaryota; kingdom Metazoa; phylum Chordata; class Mammalia; order Artiodactyla; family Balaenopteridae; genus Balaenoptera; species Balaenoptera physalus. The sequence continues at coordinate 97,792,298 of NC_138894.1, forward strand.
AGCTATTATTTATGAGGCAGATAGCATACACTTGGCACAAAGCAAGGCAGTGAAGGCATATCACCACAGTCCACAAAAAAATTACATCAGAAAGGCCTTAGGATGCTCATTTACATGGGAGTAAACTAGTGCTCAGATAAGTAAAAAATAATAGTCGCAAGGTCATGCAGCCAGTAAGGGAAAGAATTCAGGTTCAAATCGTTTTCTTTGATCTAAAGTCCATTTTCATTCCACTATTCCCAGAGCTTATCCCATTAGAAACAAGGACATGAAAGGTCCTCTCTCTGCACTGAATGATCCCCTTGGGAGTTGTCATGGCTGAGCTGTGCCTGCCCCAAATTCATGTGTTGGGGTCCTACCCCCAGTACCTCAGAATGTGATGATATTTGGAAAGATGGCCTTTAATTAAGGTAAAATGAGATTACATGGGAGGGCTGTAGTCCAACATGGCTGATGCCTTAAAAGAAGAGGAGCTTGGGACGCAGACAGGCACAGAGGGATGACCACGTGAGGACACAGGGAGAAGACAGTGGTCTCCAAGCCAAGGAGAGCGGCCTCGGAGGAAACCAACTTGCGGACACCTTGACCTCAGACTTCCAGCCTCCAGGATTGTAAGATAGTGAATTTCTGTCCTTTAACCCACCTGGTCTGTGGTATTTTGTTACGGCAGCCCACGCAGAATGTTACCCAGAAAATCATCTGGCAGCTGTCACAGAAGGACTAAGATATTCCACGTGAAGGTTATCCTCAGCCTCTCTAAATGTCCCAGGAGACGTCAATATGAACTGATCGCCACGTGTCACGTTGTGATTTTACACCAGTAAGAAGGGTGTAATATTTGGGGAACCCTGCCACCTCCACAGTGCAGGAGCCCGCAAATCTCCCAACACGATTCTTCATGTCAGAGCACCAGCCCTAACATTCAAGGAATCCCAAAGGCTTACCTGCATATCAAGAGCCCAGGAATGATCACCTGCTGATTTTTGCTTGAAGTCACAAGCAGGCTTTTGCTGGCTGCACCATTCATGCCTTGGGGCTTTTGTCTTTCTGTGGCACCAGGACAATAGCAGTTGCCCCTAAACGAATAAGGTGAGAGATACTCAACAGAATGTCTTTGGCCCATTAATTTGGTAAGAATGAGCCAATGATTGCTTGAAGCAGAGGTGGAAATTTCCTTGTGCTTAACAACTGCATTTAAAATTATATCTTACTTGTCTCAAATGTCTTTTTTTTTTCTTTTTTTTTAAAGAGGCTGCCTGAGAGGAGAGGAGAGGAGAGCTCGACTCTCCACCCATCACGTGGGACCAGCTTCTTCTTTTTTTCTTTTTAAATTTATTTATTTATTTATTTATTTATGGCTGTGTTGGGTCTTCGTTTCTGTGCGAGGGCTTTCTCTAGTTGCGGCAAGCGGGGGCCACTCTTCATCGCGGTGCGCGGGCCTCTCACTATCGCGGCCTCTCTTGTTGCCGAGCACAGGCTCCAGACGCGCAGGCTCAGTCGTTGTGGCTCACGGGCCCAGTTGCTCCGCGGCATGTGGGACCTTCCCAGACCAGGGCTCGAACCCGTGTCCCCTGCGTTAGCAGGCAGATTCTCAACAACTGCGCCACCAGGGAAGCCCTCAAATGTCTTAAAAATAAGTGAGATGATAAACCCCACGGCCCGAGCACAGGAAAGCCCACGTGAATGAAAAATGTTGCTGCTGTATCAGTAGACAAAGGATGCTGCAGCCATCAAGCCATCCGCCATCACAGCTGCCCGGTCGGTGAGCCCTGAGGATGCCCGCTGCCACGCCCTCAGCCCCTGCAGCGCCGCCTGAAGACGGTGCCCCCTGAGGGCACTCAGGAGGGAAAGCACAGGACACTGGCCCCAGGCAGCTGAGGTGCAGATCAAAGGAACGATTCCAGTGAGCCCAGACTCTTGCATCTTCCCCTGCATAGAAAAGTGTTAAATTCATTAACCTGAGATGTCTGGTTTTCTTTAATGAACAGTCATCTTTGATGTTCTGACAGCCTGGTCTTTGCGGCAAAAACCCCTGTAGATCCTGGCCCCTCCCTGACCTCTTCACAGCCGTCCCTCAGCGCTACTGACAGGCTGCGTCCTGGGCTTGAGTCCTCAGTTTTGTCCGCCAAATAAACATCATTCTCAACTTTTAGGCTGTGCATTAGTTTTCAGTCGACACCCACAACGCCTTCTCCACCGGCTCTGGCCTCTTAGAGGAACGCACCAGTGGCTGCCGTGAAGGCAGCGAGCGCCCTGAGGTGACAGGAGCCCACGGAGCGGACCGGTCACTTCCCGGGCGGGTTGTCATGGGAACAGCAGGAGTGCGCGGCGGCAGCTGCTAAAGCATCCCGCTTGCCCTGCGTTACACGCAGTCAGCTCCTCTGACCCGGCCTTTGGCCAGCGACTCTGCCCTGGAGCCGGCGTCGGCGGGACGCCGAGAACCCCGCCCTTTATGCCCTGGTGTAAGAAGCTATCCTCGCGAGGAGAAACACTGCCTTTGAAGTCTTGGATTTCTCCAACCCATCTCCCTGACAGGTCAGGGTAGTAAACGCTGAGTATAAGCATCCAACGTCAGCGCTAAGAGCAGTCACTGCAGGACGGCAGGCCCATCCTCAGACAGCTCCGTCTCCTAACCAAATCCTCACCTGGACAGACGGTTTAACAGTCACAGCATTTCGGGCCCTCACCCCACGACTCCAGCTTTGCCTCGAGAGAAGAGCTCAACCTGACCTAAGACCCGAACGTCAACTCAAGAAGGCAGATTGTTGGTCTGCAGAATTGTTGGAGAGTTGCATTCTGAGACTAGGCAGTATTTGCGAAGAGAGTCAGGCATTGAACCAACGGTTTACTACTCTGGGGAATAGCTGTCTCCTATGCAAAGAAGCGTTTTCTAATTAGAGGGGGACCACTTGGGAGGAGGCCGACGGGGAAGGCATCTGGCAGAGTCTGTGCCACGGAAAAGTAACAGTCTCTGGAATCAGCTGAGTCTAGCCCAGATCCTGACGGTGTCCCTGGCTGCCATGCTAGGCAGCGTGTTTACTTCCCTGAGTCTCAGTTTCCTCACTGCAAGGTGAATCCATGACATCCATCCCATTGAGTGGTTTAGGAGCATTTAAGTAATAGGTCAACATAGGGGTTTCTGCTTCTGGTAACGGTCAACTACACCCCCATCATGTCAACCTCTTTCAGATAAGGAAGGCTGTGGCCTGTGAAGCAGGACTGAAGCCAATTAAGAGAAGGTCCCAGAAGGAAGTCAATTTTGAGATTATGCAGGTGTTAGCAGCTTCTGGCAGGAACGAGCTCTCTGCAGGAGGCCCCTTTTGTCTTGTCACTAAACTTAAACCAGCCACCCCCATGCTCTGCTTATCTCCGACCCAAGCACACCTTTCAAATCTCTTGGTCACACAAAGCCTTGCCTAATCTGTTGGTTCTTCCCGTAGATCAAGGAAGTAAAAATGAAGAATAAGTAATTAACAGATGACCAGATCTTTTCCTCAGCTTCCCCTTTCAGGAATCTTGTGAACAAACTGTGAACAAGACAGCATCTAAAGAAAGAGCCAAGGAGTCCAGAGCCTGCACACAGTGGGGGATGGCGATGAGTCTGATCTCTACCTCCACGATTTAACTGAGATTATGTCCCCTCTCTCCCTTTAAAAACGTTCGTGGCCGGGCAGAATCTTCGGAGTTGGTTTTGGGGACACCCAGCCCACCTTCTCCCCAGATTGCTGGCTTTCTGATTAAAAGCAATATTTCCCATTTCTACCAAAACTTACCTTTTGAACATTGAGTTTTGAGCAGCAAGCAGCTGGACCTGAGTTCCGTAACATAGGTATTATATCCTCGGGGAGGGGAGGACATATATTACTTCCTCCCTAAGATAGTGGCAATTGAAACCTACATACCTGAGCTCCTACTGAGGTTTCCTTCTTTTTTTCCCATTCACTGTGTTCAGAACCCCTTCTTCCCACTTGCTGTGTCCATTTCCGGAGCAGGCACCCCTGGGTATGGCAGAGGTATCTGTTACACAGGTTGTGGGTTAACTGTGTCCCCCAAAGATATGTTCAAGCTCTAGTCCCCGTGAATGGGACCCTATTGGAAACAGGGTCTTTGCAGATGTGATCAAGCTAGGATGAGGCTCTACTGGAGGAGGGTGGACGCTGGCTCAGTGACCGGTGCCCTGATGAGAAGAGAAGATGGGAGGCACACGTGACAGTGGAATGTAGGGCTTGCCATCCTCCATGGGAAGCTGGAAAAGGCAGCAGGGACCTTGCCCCCCTCCTTCAGAGGGAGCTTGGCCCTGCTGACCCTGGGACTTTGGACCTCTGGCCTCCAGACTGAGAGGGACCGTGTCCTGCTGTTTTAAGCCCCCCGTCGGGTGTTCCATCAGGGCAGCCACAGGAAAGAACACAGTGCTGGCTGTGCGGCAGGTTGGGCCCTGGAGACTCCCCACATCCAGGTTCAGTATGGAGGCACCCTGGGGTGCGAGGTGTGACTCGTATACTGCTGGACGGTCCAGGGCTTCCCGGCTTCACCCCTTGGCCCTTCCTGCAGAATGGTGGAGGGCACGATTTGCTGGGCCAGAAACCCCCCTTTACAGCTGGAGCTGCCTTGCAAAGGCCAAAGCAAACAATGTCTCTAAGACTTGTATAAAATCGAGCCCTTGTTGGGTGTCTCTGATCTGATGGCATCTACCCCAGTCCCTGCCTTTGTAGACCCACATCAGTGCCACATGCAGAGGCCAAAGCCCACCTGGCTGAGCCCAAGGTCTGCAAACCACCACAGTCGAAACACCTGCTTGCCCCACCTAGGAGCCCACGGCTAACCTGAGTCCACAGCCGGCCCGAGTCCACAGCCTGGCAGCCCCAATTGTGACACATGAAGGCACAATTGTTACACATGATTTAAACCCTCAAATTCCATTTAAAAATTTCTTAGTATGTCCAGGCAATGCACAAAATGTTGTGAGTTTGACAAAGATCAATAAATATACCGTCTCCTATGTCTGAGATAGAAACATAAATCAACGGAAACAGCACATGGCGATGTGCCCTGTAATCCATGTAGTTACAAGCTCCTCCAAGAGCCCTGAGGTCAGGAGACACTAACAGAATAGTGAAAATATAAATTGAAGATGAGACATTAATTTGTTGTATTTTATCGATAAAGCTTTTATTATCCATAATTATGGACTTTTCACAAGCACATTTCTAAATGACTATAATTTTGTAAAGGCAATCTGTGAAAAAAAGAGTCAAAAATAACAGATTTGGCTATTCCATAATACTCAGAAGAAAAGTATTTCTCCACCTAAAATTAAATGCTGTAAGTTAAAACCTCTCAATTCAACAACTATGAATATATGAAAATGCATTTGTTGCAAACAACTTTACCTAATTTATGTTTTTAAAGCTGGCTGTGTCTGCGGTGTAAAGACTGGACTGTGGGAGAGTCAGGCCAGGAGGACAGAGCCGTCTTATCCAGCGAGGGATGGGGAGGGCGGGGGCGCGATGGGTGGCGGGCGCCGTAGAGACCGCCCCACCCTGGAAGCCAGAGTTGCCAAGTATGAAGTTTCTGGAAAGCTCCTCAGGCAGCAAGGAAGAGAAACCCTGGTGCAGCCTGGCTCACATGTTTGGGTTCAATCCTGGCTTGTTCCCCCCATTCAGGGAGGCCACCTGCCAAGAGCTCACTTTCTCCCTCCCCCTGCCGCTCTGCAGGTGCCAAGTACCCTCAAGGCGGCGATGGGCTGCAGTCCTTTTCCTCACACCCTACCCCCGGCCCACCCAGAGAACGGGGTCTGTCTCTTCACCTGACTGAGTGCCTGCGAGCCAGGGGTTTCCCTGTTAGTCTGCAGACACAGGCAAGGATGCCAAGTATTGATTCCATTAAAATTCTGCGTTTTCTATCAACAGAGAATTCAGGATTCCCTGATTAGTGTGAAAATAAAGGGAACCTCATTTAAGATGGAAACGGGAAGCAGAAGGGGACGCGCTCAGGTAGGTGCCACTCGGGCCCTCTGCAGACCCAACGCCAGGAATGTCCCTACTTAAGACCGGCATGGGAGGGAAGATTTTCTCCCCGCCTGGCAACAGCCCAGCCAGTGAGAGACTGCCACCACTCATCCAATGAGAAACCACCACTGCTCAGCCAATGAGAAAGCACCACTGCCCAGCCAATAGGAACCCCTCAGCACCCTTCACTCTCCCTTTCCTCCAATGGACTTTCCTTCAAAGCAGCTCTTTCCACTTCCCCCATTTTCTCTATAAAATAACACGTTCCTGTCCTTTGTTTGCCCAACTTGAGTGTGGTTTTGCCATAGGTTACATGTCCCAAGCTGCAATTCCTTTCTATTCCGGAACAAAGCCATTTAGCTGGTAAAATTACTGGCCGTTTTGTTTTTAAGGTCCATGTGAGCTAGAAGCGATCAGCACCCACTTCTGTAGCTGACGGTAGAGTGAGCATCTGGAGACCCTGATTTCTCAGAGGGGCAGAGGCACTGTCCCCTCTGTCCCACTCCATCCACCGACGTCCGGGGACACTGTCCCCCTCCGTGCAGGGCACTGTGCCCCTCTCTCTCTGGGGTCCAGGTCACTGTCCCCTTCTGTCTCCCAGAGTCCAGGTTACTGTCCCGTTTTCCCCAGTGTCCAGGTCAATTCCCTCTCTGTCCCCCGCCGGAGTCCCGAACACTGTCCTTTTCTGTCCCCGGGATCCAGGTCACTCTCCCCTATGTTCCTAGGGGTCCAGGTCACTCTCCTGAGCGATACCCCACGCCCCCAGCCCTGGGAGTTGCGGGGGAGGAAAGCAGGGACGCCCACTAGCCCCCAGTCCTCCGAGCTGCCATTTTTGAGCGCCCGTCACATAGGAAGAACTAAAACGTCCCTCTCGCAGCAGCTCGGGGAGGAAAACAACGCTGGCGGCTACTCGTAATTCCTTTATATTTATTTTAACACCACGGAATCTCGCGAGATTTGAACCTGTTACCGGGCACTGGAGATATCGCGAGATGGCAGGGTGCCTGCCGCTTCCGGACACAGCAGGCATCGCGACAAGTGGAGATAACGCGAGAGGACACCAGAGGACTTCTTGACCTATCCGGGCGGGGCGGGGAAGACGAAAAGGTGGTGGTGAGGCTGGGCCTCTCCGGGGGCGATGTCGTCTGCATTCTCAGTCAGCAAGTTCCCCGTCAGCATCCCCGCCGTGATCACGGTAAGTTGCTGCCTCCTTGACAGTTCGGTCGCTGTCGGCAGGGGCCTCTCCAAATTTCCCAGCCTCCGCCGGGGAGGCCGGCGGCGCCGGACGGGAGGCGTGGGTGGGGGGGCGCAGGGTCGAGGCCTGTACCTGGGTGGGCGGGGCGGGGGAGGGTGCCGGGGCGTGGCGGGGAGGGGCCGGGGCGTGGGGGCGGGACGAGGTTGGAGGACCTTCAGGGCAGGCGGGATGCCCAGGTGCGGGGCGGTCGGGGGTCGGGGGTTTGCGGGGAGAGATGGGACCTCGTGGCGGCGGGGAGCGGGGAGGTGGGCCGTCCTGGGCTGGGATGGGGGATCCGGGTGGCGTGGACCCGCTGTGGGCAGAGTGGCGGGGCGCGGGCCGCTCCGCCAGCACCCGTGCCCCCGGGGGACCTGAGCCTCAAGGAGGGGGTCCGAGTACAGGGGTACGGACGAGCCCACCTCTGGAGTTGAGCAGACATGCGGTCGCAGCACTATCTGGAGGGCAGGGTGTGTGTCACAAAGGCGGGAGAAAACCACGTCTTGCAAGTTTGGGTGGCCCGGATTTCTGAGGCTTTAATCACTGCTCTAAGGAACTGGTAGCTTTGCCTCTGGGGGCGACCGAGTGCATCCCCGACCCAGGCACCACTTTCTCATCTCCCCGCGGAGGAGGGTCTTTAGGTTCTCCCAGCCTGAAGTGCAGTTCTGTTCGACACGTAGGAAAGCCTTCAGTCCTGTGTGGGGGCAGCCAGGCACGGCCGGGTGACAGTCCCTGGACGTGGGTGCAGTGGGGGTCCCTGTCCCCCCTCCCCGTGTCCTGTGAGGCCTGGGGCGCTCGGGACGTGCTCAGAGGGGAGGCAGCGTGCAGCCTGGTCCAGTGCAGGGGGACCTGAGGGGTTTCTGCTGTGTGTCCTCCAGCAGACGGACTGGACGGAGCCCTGGCTCATGGGGCTGGCTGCCTTCCACGTGCTCTGCTCGCTGCTCACCTGCTTCTCATCGCGGAGCTATAAGCTGCAGGTGGGGCACTTCCTGTGCCTGGGTGAGTACAGTTCCGCGGTGAGTACTTCCAGTGCCTGGGTGAGTACGGCTGTGTGCTGCGGCAGCGCGTGTGCGCATTCTCTCTGTAGCCCCAGTGATATGTGAATGTACTTGTAAGGCCTCCCAACGCTCCTGTCTTGTGTTCTACTTTGATTGCAGGCCACTCCCATATTTCACTTGTGGGTACTATAAAGATAAGGTACATTTTGGATATTGGATTTGAAAGGCGTCTCAAGCACCTGTTGTGTTCCTGGGAGGGTGCTGAATACCAGTTACACAAACGAGAGCTGGGTTTGCCGAAACGCTGAGTCTGTACAGGAGGCTCCTCTGTGGGCTTAGCTGCTCTGCGTGCTCTGGGAGGGAGTGCAAACCAGGAAGGAAAGCTCTGTGGTGCAAAAATAACACACTGCCCGAGTCAGTTTTGAAGGTAAGATCTACAGGGTTTGGAGAAGGTACAGAGCTGTGTGGAATCATTGAGAAAGATTTCACAGAGGAGATAAAGTCATGGTAGGGGCTGTAAAGAGTGAGTAAAATCTCTTTTTCTTCGGGTAAGGAACAGATGTCTGGCCCAGGCCTGGCATCTGGGGCGGAGGCAACGGGTGAGAGCACAGGGGTGACGGACAGAAAGGGTGGGCCAGGTGTCAGAGGAACCACATTCTGACGCTGACCAGTTAGAAGTACGTTCAGGCAGGAAAGGTGGGCCGGGGCCTCAGAGGCTATGCTGGGCTCTTAATCTTGCGGACGTTGGGAAGATGCTGAAGATCTTGCTTGGTAGTTTAACAAAGTCCAAAAACTCATCTTAACTGTGATTTTTCAGTTGGCCTTGTGCAAGGTGGGAAATCCAAACAAGAGGTCGTCTTAGGACAGGCGCGAAGCAGCAAGCCTGCATCACAGAAATAGTCCTGACGGTCAGGGATGGATGTTAATTCATTTCTTTACGTGAGAGCCCTAGTAAGGAACGCGAGGGGTGAGCAGGACAGACGGGCCCCTGAGCCTCGTAGAGCTGGTGGGGCCCCAGCATCCACTGAGTAACCACAGCCCTGCTGCGCATCATGGCAGGAGAGGCAGGAGCACCGTGAAACCCTGGGAGGGGGCCGCACTTAAGTCACTGCCCTGACAGGTAAACTGAGGGGGGAAGGATGCGGGGGAACCAGCCAGGCAGCAGGCGTTCGAGGGCCGGAAGGGACACGCCAAGCCCCGGGAATAATGTGTGCAAAGGCCCTGAGGCAGGAAGCACAGAAAAGGTGATGGCCTCAGCCACAGAGCCTCATGCAAGGAGCCCATACCTGAACAGCTTTGTGAACCTGGGAGCTACGTTTGGGTTTGTTGTTTTCAAGGACGAACAGAGGGTGACTGTTTTAGCGTGGGGCTGATAGATGCTGGTCTAAGTGCGTTTACACATCTGATGGCGCATTTAATTCTCATACCTGCAGAAGATTGGGATGTTATTAGCTGCAGTTTCACAAATGAAGCACAGACTGGTTCACTGCTCCCCCAGCTCCTGAGTGGGGCGCGTGGTCAATGCATCACGTTGCCCTCCGGGGAGGTGGGCCCCCCGTGCTCAGGCCTCTCTTCTCCTCTCCCGTCTCCTTTCTTTTGCTTCCTTGATGTGCGTCTCAGGGTCCAGTCGTCGAGGGAGGGGTCAAGGACTGCTCCCCCCATTTTACCCCAGGAACCGGAGGGTGTGCACATTTTTACAAGGCTGAGGCTCCTGGTGGCCGTCCTCCCCCCCCTCCCCCCACTCCAGGCCCTGAGCAGCACGTGGTGCCGGGCCAGCCCGCGGTCCTCCCGCCCTGGGTGGGCCCCCTCCCCACGCCCCCAGCGCTCCCCGCGCTCCAGGTGGGACTGTGAGGGCGGCCAGGGCTGTCCCCTCGGCTCCTGTCCCCTCAGGTCGGTGCTCCCTCCGTGTCTTTGCTGCCAGCACCACTGGGGGTCCAGGCAGCCGGAAGGTGGAGGCAGGTGGCCTTCAGCTCCGGTCTCAGGGCCCTTGGGTTCCACTGCCGGCCTTGCACCCGACGGTGACCTGCGGGGCAGGGAGGTCGGCAGACGGCGCAGTGCGGCCACGGTGGCGTCGGGGCAGGAAGCCTGGTCCCCGCGGTGCTGCCCCGCTGAGGGCTGGCCTGGTCTGACCGAGACCACCGGCCTCGTGTGTCACCTTGGGTTTCCTTTCTGTGTAATGTTCCCTCACGTTATGTGTGAAATAGAAGTTACGTCTCATGCAGCGTGGCGTTGTTCTGTCACGTTTACGTTACGTAGCACGTTGTGAAGGATGTGTAAGGCGGTGGCGGTGGGCTGGTCCCCTGACTTCTCACGTGGGCTTGCTCTCTTCTCAGTGACCTTAGTCTACTGTGCGGAGTACATCAATGAAGCGGCGGCAGTGAACTGGAGGTGAGCGGCCCGGGCACGCGGACCCTGCGTGACACCGTCCCCTGCAGCGGCAGAGCACACCGGGAGGCCCCCAGCCTCCTTCACGATGAGCCTTGGACGGTGGCCTCCGTCTGGTCTCCTCGGTCACCGTGGGCCCTGGAGGCCCCCCTCCCCACCAAAAGAGAAGCGCTCTAGTCCTGAAAACGCTGGTTCCCCGGTTTCCGGGACACCGGCCATTCTGTCCTCACCCGTGTGTCCTTTCCTGCTCACATACCCGGGCAACCCACTCCGTGTCCAGTGAGCGCTGTAGAGTCAACCCTTCCCCTGGGCCCCCCTTCCAGAGCCGCCCCCAGGCCTTCTCCCCCCTCGGGGGCCGCAGCTTCTCCTTCTGGACCTCGCAGGTCAGGCAGGAACCCTCGGGAGGCTGGAACGAGTTGGGAGGGGGGCGCCGCCGTCCCCCTGTGTCCCCGCAACCCCGGGGACGACGTGGCCCGATCAGCACCCCGCCTCCCGGCTCTGCCTTCGGCACCCGGACCGCACGGGCCTCAGAGCAGAGTGACAGCCGTGCCCCGGCCGCCGTGCCCTCCTGGCGGCTTCAGGCCCCTGTCGTTCGGTCAGGAGCCCGCCCTCGGCCCCCCGCACGACCCGGCCCCCGCTTTGTCTCTTCCGCGTCTAATTAGGACGCACGTGCCAAGCACCCCTCGCTGGGCTCTGTTCACCGTGGCCCCAGGGCGATGACTGTCGCTGAGTCAGTGACGTAAAGTTCACGTCCTGCGCCGCCACCGAGCGGGACGCTGGGGGCAGCCTGGCCCGGCCACGCCGCGTCCCCCTCTCCGGGGGCTCGGCTTGAGCTTGCATGGGGGCCGCAATGCCCCTGGAGGGCCTGGGGGTCGTCCCCCACGGGGTTAGGAGGGTCGCCTCGTAAAGGGACTGAGGTCGCCATCGTGTGCAGGCGGGGCTGTGCGCCCACCTCGTCCTCCTGTGTGGAGGGGCTCCTGAGACAGAGTATCACGAGAACGCCGTGTTGTGACGCCCCGTAATCTTTAAATCTTTCTTGAAACAGGTTGTTCTCGAAATACCAGTATTTCGACTCGAGGGGCATGTTCATCTCCATAGTGTTCTCGGCGCCCCTGCTGCTCAGCACCCTGGCCATCGTGGTACGTGCGTGACAGAGCTCCAGGCCTCCGTCCTCCCCACACGGCGCGTGTCCACTTCTGACGGCGTCTCTGCACGGTTCTTCCCAGGTCCTGTGGGTGCGCAAGACCCTGACCGAGATGACCGAGCTGAGGACCCTGCAGGAGAGGCGGAGGGCGAGGAGCAGACCCAAGGAGGAGTGACGGCTCGGAGCCGGCCCCGCGCGAGCATCCTTCAGACCCCGTCCGCTCCTGGAACGCACCTAGACCAGCTTCTAGGACAGAATTTACCACACGTCCACCAGGGCCCTCGCCGGGCCTGCAGGAGCTCTCGTCTCTCCAGTTAGGTTGTAAGCAGACGGAGCCACGCACGCCGCCACGCGTCCACAGCACTCCTGCGACCATGTGAGCTACCAGACGTCCGTCCACGTGGGGATGGTGACTGAGTGAGGGACAGTGCCATCCACGCGTGGGCACCTCCGTCACCCCGTCACCCGTCACCCCCATCAACCCCCATCACCTCCATCACCCCTATCATCCCCGTCACCTCTTATCACCTCCATCACCCCGTCACCTCCGTCACCCCCATCACCTCCATCACCTCCTATCACCTCCATCACCCCCCGTCACCTCCATCACCCTCCATCACCCCCTGTCACCTCCCATCACCCCGTCATCCCCATCACCTCCGTCACCCTGTCACCTCCGTCAACCCCCATCACCCCCATCATCTCCTATCACCTCCATCACCCCTGTCACCTCCATCACCCCCGTCACCTCCATCACCCTGTGTCACCTCGTGTCACCCCGTGTCACCTCCATCACCCCCCGTCACCTCCCATCACCCCGTCATCCCCATCACCTCCGTCACCCTGTCATCCCCGTCAACCCCCATCACCCCCATCATCTCCTGTCACCTCCATCACCCCCGTCACCTCCGTCACCCCGTGTCACCTCGTGTCACCCTGGTTTGCACAGCGGTGGCCTCTCCGTGTGGTGCTGCCACAGAATAGAACACGAGGGGCTGCCTTGCCTTTCATCCAGTTAGAGATGTGACGACACTCGGAGGCCCCGGGTCGGGATCCACGGAAGCAGTGGCTGGATGAGCCCCTTGAGTTGTTTTCTGGAAGGAAAAGTTACAAGTAAACACAGTCAACATTCACCTGTTTCAACTAACAGATTTTTTTATGGCAAATACAAAGATTGATTATATTCCTATGTTCCACCTTCTTTTTACCCTTTGGGTGTCCTGGGACGTGACGCTGTTGGTTTATCGGAGCAGGTGCACCATTTCCCTGTGATGTCCGCTCTGTAAACCAGCGTCTGTGCAGGACGCTCGTGGTCTTGTCACACGTGGAGCTGCAGCTGGAGGGTGACAGGTGAGCAGAGCCCCTGTCTGAACACACAGCGTTCCGTAAAGAGGCTGCTGTTGGCTCCTGATTCGGGTTTAAGAAAATACTTTGTGAACAGTTACCATAATTTTCACGAGATAAGTGAAATACATTCTTCAGATTTCAAAAAGAAAAGAAAATCTGTTCATATGAAAGCTTTTATATTTAGAAGCTCAAAAGGTGACACTTTGACAGATTATGAAATTAAATCTTGAAATCCAGATATATAAAGTTTTTCTGGGTAGTTGTAAACTCTCAGTAGAGAAATTATTTCCTGAATTTTGACATTAGTTGTAGAAGTGAGTAGGTAGAACTTCCTAGATAAATCTACTGGAGATCTTATCCTGAAATTTTTTCCAGTCCCTCCTTGATGTCTTAAACGTCTGTATTGAACATTTTAAAAATCGGCTTAAAAAACAGCATCTCATGTGAAGTCAGATTTTAAATTTCTTGTACCTGGCAGCATGCCTCATTGTGCATTTCTGGAAATTTCCACTTCAGGGTGTCTAATGGTCTCATGGCTTCAGAAGAGTCCACTGCATCCCGAGTGATTTCCTTGGAGAGCAGGGCCGAGCTGGCCGGTTCCCTGTGAGCGCGGTGCCCTGGGAGCACGGGTATGGTGGGAGGGGCTGAGGGCGGGAGGCTGGTCCCCTCCAGCCGTGCGGTCGGGCCAGGGCCCAGGGGACAGAATGCATGGATAGGAACATCCTGGCCTCGGCCACACAAGCCAAGGAGGTTCTGGGGCATTTTCACTGTCCATAATTATTTGGGCTGTCTTAATATGGGACTGTCTGACTGGATCTCAGTTTTCCTGTGACAGTAGTGTAATGACATTGTTAACTTTGCATAAATTTGGCGTTAATGGCATATCAACCTAAAGACATGACGTGGGCCTTTTTCACTGGCGTGTGCCATTTTTTTGGAACAGTTTTATTTTCACAAACAGACTATTTTTTAACTTTTTAGTAAGTTCACATTCAGTGGCTAATTCAGTGTTAACAAATATTTCTCTGTCCTCCTGCTTGGGGAAATCCTACAAGCCAGAAGTGTCCCCAGAGGGTTTGGGGTGTATGAGCCTTGCTGCGTGGGGCTTGACAAGAGGGGTTCACAGGGGGCCTCCTGGTCCGTTGAAGGAAAGCATATCCCCATTCCTGGTTTCCTGCGGTCCCTTCTCACCCCAAAGCTTTAGCAAAAGGGGGTGGATTTGGAGCCAGAGAAGGATGCCCGGTGACGTTGTTTGGGCATCTGATGGAAGTTTGTGTAAGTAAATGAAACAGACCACAAAACATTTACACATCAGCTAACATCTACATGAAATAAATAAGCAAAACTGTAAAGATGACAGCGTGTTTGTGACTGTTTTGAACTAACTGCGTGTCACTTGGCTGTCACCTGCCGGCATCCTTAAAATCTCAGCAGGCGTCCACGAAGGGATGTCAGGGCCACGGTCTCTTCCTGACGGGTTCACTTGCTGAGAATTGTGGTGTAAACCACAGAAAATAGAAGGTGTTACCGTGAAGTTAATCAAGATAAGCTTTTTGCTCTTTAAATTGTGCTCTGCAAGTTGTTACTGATGTCATAGTTACCAAACCAAAATAGTAAATTCAGTTTATGTGAAATCAGATTTGAGTGTTACAGTTACATGCATTTCATAGTAAAAGTTGCAAAGTTGAAAAAAGTTGTAAATTCAGACAATTTATATTTTGACAGTATAAACATTTATCCAAGAATCTCTCAAGACATACTTGGTATGTAATTCAAAGGTCTAAAGTTTTGAAATACATTGAGTAGAAATTGGTGGGATTCTGTTCCCTTTCCTGCAGCGTAGCATCCAGCCTCCGTCATCACCTCACTTCCTTTTGTAGCTAATCGCCTGCTTAGGTTGGGCTAGTGACCAGGGGACCTATCTCCGCAGCCAAGGGGTGTGTGTGTGTGACAGATGCAGAGCGTCCGCTGATTACTCCCTGGAGTCTCCGTCTGGAGCAGAATAACTGACACTGAAAACGGTCAGCGATTGGAAGTTCAGGTGCAGACAGGATGGGTTTCTGTGTTTGCAGAGCTGTCACATCCGCACCCTGGGGTCTCCACACCGTCCTGGGAGTTTTAATACCCCTGTTCCACAGCAAATTAAAATACACAGTTATATTCCAGAACAGGAGCCACAGAATATTGTTGTGGAGTTCCACGCATTAGTGCACGTGATTGTAACGATTAACGTGTTCATGAAAAACTTCTCGGAAATCACGTGTGTGTGTGTGACGTGGGTGCAGGGAGGGTGCTTCCCGTGCTAAGTCTCGGCCCCGCGGAGGCGCCCTGGGAGTAGCTCCTTTTGTAAGATCCCATCTCCTGCACGAGGAGTTCCCAGGGTCCCAGGGGTTTGCTTAGAAGCGTACAGCGTCGCTCCCTGGGAGACAAGACCCCTGTGGGAAGGGATCTGCCTCGCGTATTTAAGAAGATCGCTGTAAGGACCAAAGCATCGGACACGTGTCAGATCTCCCTGCACTGCTCTTGCTGGGCTGGTGGTAACACGGGGTTTATCTAACGTCAGAATCGCCTGGAGCCCCTGGGAGCTGTGAAGCCTCAGCTCTCCCCAGGCGCCCAGCAGGAGGACGCGGACAGGTGACCACAGGGCCAGGAGGCTTCTCTGGGCAGCTCGCAGGCGGAGCCCGACCTCCGCCGGTTCCACCGCGCTGTTAATCCGTTTCTCAGCCTCCGCTCGTGTTGGCACATGCGACCCCCAGGGGGCGCTAACGCACCGTGTCACCGCCCGAGGCTGACTCCAGGCCAGGCGGCCTTGCCTCTAGGAGTGTGATGCCTGCTGTCTGGGCTGAGGGCGCCGAGGGCCCCGGGGCTCTGAGTCCCTTTCTTCACGCGAACTAGGTTAACAGCGTCCAGACGACGTCGTGGCCCACGCACACGTGCACACAGGCACACGCAGGCGTCTGGAGGTCAGGAGCTCGCCCTCCTGTGACACGAGGGGACACCGCCCGGCCGCAGCAGCCTGGCCCCCGTCCCTCCCGGTCAGTCAATAAGCACATTTGCTCGTGAACTGTCTTCTAGTTGCAAGGCTGCTCTGCAGACAGATTGAGCCAAGGAAAGGGGTGCCGTGGCTGCTACAGGGGAGCCTGTGGTCACCGCCCAGTAGCCCCCGAGGACGTGGAAGCAGCAAGTTCACCCCTCACCGCTCAGCCGGGCCCCGAGGCTGCGAACGCGGGCTCCAGGTCTGCCGGGTCCCGGGGCCCCGCGGTGGTGGGTGTGAGCGGGAAGCTGATGGAGTCCCGGGCGTCTGACTGGCCTGAGGGCCCGACCCTCCGTCCTCAGGTGGAGGGGGGTGGGCTGCCTCAGCCTGGATGCGCCCCCCTCCCCCCCGAGTCCCCGCGTCCGTCACAGGCCGGCACTGAGTCCAGCGCGACCGGCCTCAGAGTCCCAGAGCATCAGATGGGGGCTTCGTGCCTGAATCCCCAGCTCTGAGCGCCCGCTCTGCCCCTGAGTGGGACCAGCCTGCTGTCTGCTTCCGTCTCGGCAGCTGTTTACACGTGTTCTGCCTGACCTTGGATGCCTGTGTCGTCACGACACAGCAGGGACAGACCCTCTGGAAACGCGGCCTCACGTGGGGGCGGCAGGATGGCCGGCAGTCCCGGGTCCCACGAGTTTCTTTTAAACGTGTTGCAGCAAACGGATGCTTCTGTTTCCACAGTTAACATTTACGTTTATGTTTCAAAGTACAGTTCTCAGTCTAGAGATGCCAACATGTTTTCCCTACATTTTCTACAGTAAAACTAGAAGGAAGGCTAATAACTGGAATGGAATCTACGTGGATTGCAAGCAACAGTGAAGGCCGAGACACTCGGTACCTGTGACGTCCACCGGGGGCGCCGGGCATCCAACCTGAACCGTGGTTTCCTGAGACGAGCAGGAATTCAGGGAGCGGGTCCCAGAGCGCAGGCCCGGCCCGCTGTTCTAGCCGGTGAGAGAAGCTGAGGTCGTGGGCTCGGGGCTGCAGACCCGCCAACTCCCCGTCGTCTTAGTTGCCCAGGAGTTTTCACAGCAGTGACAGGCCAGGTGATTTATGACCAACCCGAAAAGAGAAGATGTGATCTGGAATTTTCCCAAGATTCAACCTCAAAAACAATAAGAAGGTAAAGGTTGGTTTGGTTGTTTGTGTCACAATAAAAGGGCTAGAACTTCGGAGTTTACATGTAAATTGATGTAGGAAACAAGCCAAACTGCAATTTTAGGAGAAGACAAAGCTTTTCCATGAGAACACATGAAAGGTTAGCTTGTCTTTGCTTTTTTTCACTTATTGGCTTGCCTGTGTTTTTTTACTTGTTTCAGAGTCTTTGTTGAAAACATCAGCACTTTTAAGAAGACATCTTCATCTATTGCTCAGGCGGCTGTGCTCCCCAGCCCTTGAAGACGGCCCGCCGTTTCTGGAAGCTCCTGGCCGTACCACTGCAGCCTCTCCTAGGTAATGTTTCCTTCCTTGCATCTCCTAACTGGAGGCCTGGAGGAGGTGGGCACCCATCCAGCGCCCGTACCTGAGCCGGGCACCCACAGCACCTGCTACTCCCCTGAAGCCCAGATGCTCAAGGCCCCACGTCCAGGAAGGGGCAGAACCAGGGGCTCCTGGCTGAGGACGCTTCTGGGTGGGGTGTTGCCCGTGTCCGTAAGAAGGTGGATGCTGGCGAGAAGGGGTGCTGAGGGGTCTCGGGCGGGAGAAGCAGCGTCAGGGAAGAGGCCACATGAGGAGGCCCGGGGGCAGTTCGCCCACAGGTCTGCACAACCCCAGCCGAGGGCGCCCCGCGGCACCAGGCTCGGTGCAGGCGTCCCCTCGTGAGGAGCCCGAGGCCAGAACGCTGTCCACCCTGAGTCGGGGGTGTGGCCAGGGCTGACCCGTGGCCTAGGAGCTCTGGGACGGTCCCCACGAGGAGAAATGAGGCGCCAGCCCCATTTCCTGCCGGCACAGTTGTTGCTGCCCTCGGGTCGGGCCGCTACGTGGCTGTCCCGCCTCCATGGACACCTCACGGAGGCCCCCGGGGGCACTGCCTCGGGCCACCCACGCAGGGTCCCAGAGGGCGTTAACAGCCCAGGTTCTGGCTCATTTGTGAACTGGCTCTGCACCCCACAGGCACTAAGTCTGCATCTTCCAATGGCATCTCTTCACTTCGCCTTGTTTTACATCATTTTGCATGAAATCCCTTTAACAACCAGCAAAGCCTTTCCTTGCACATCCAGAAAAAGTCTCACCATCAAAGGCTCATGGGGGGAGCTCAGGACCTTGGGACCTGAGGGGGTCTCAGGCCACCGGTGATGTTCCTCTTGCTGTTCTCATCCTGCTTGGCTACAAGTCCGTGGAGAGTCCAGCAGGCCTAGCACGCAGCAGACCCCAAAATGCTTCTTGAACTGAGAAAAGCGTTGGTTATTTAGTTCAACCCTGGTTTTCCGTAGATGCTGCCGGGTTCTTTGTTGGGAGCAGTTTGAAGGGAACAGAACCAGCTCACGTGGTCCCTTGGTACCAGATGGAGGGGGTAGTGGACCCCTGAGAAGCTAAACGCACTGCAGTCCCAGGGCCAGAGCGTAACCGGGTGTTAAATCTGGACTCTGCAGAGTCATCTTTTCATGTCAGCCCACGGCAGGGGGGCTGTGGAATTCCATCACAGCCTCTCGAAAGGAAAACAGGCCCATAAGTTCCATTTGTCAACCCCCTTTAAAAACCACGTCTGTTAAGCGGCCCGAACGTGCTGTCATGTGGCATTAATTTAGAGCATCGAGCTCTGTAATTGACCTGCGCTTTATCACACGGCCTGACAACGGCCACCCCCCTGAGCTGCAAATATTTTAGAATCCATTCCAGAAAATCACTCCCCAGATTCTGGGTACAACTGCTATTGATTTGATTGCATCACCGGAGTAAACAGAATAGTCTGAATACTTCATAAGTTTCCCATGGTTTGGTATCACAGGAACCCCTAACTGGGCTTGTAGCAGGAAAGGCTGGTAAGAAGCAGTGTTGGGAAACTGTCCTCTCTGAGGACGGTTCCCCAGAAGACGCAGATCTCCTGGGAGTGCACGGTCCGTCAGGATGGCCACCAGTCAGGAGCAGAGACGCCTCCAGGCCACGGGGGGCCGGTTGTGCAGGATGACGCCCCGGGTGCAGAGTCTGGCCTTTGCGGGAGGGGGTCGAGTCACTCCCCTGGACCGTCTTGCGATCCTGATCTAGAGGAAGAAGGCCCGGCCCCCCACTGCCGATGCTGGTCCTGAAGCCGGGCTGTCACTCACGGTGACCTCGCCTGGACTCACAGAAGATCCCAGGGCCCCAGCCAGGCGTGGAGCTGCATTTCAGCCCCACCAGAGCCCTCGTGTGGGCCTGAGGAAGGGCACCGGCCACGCTGCCCCTTGGGGGTCCTTGGGGTCCCTGCAGCCTTGGGGTGTTCGCACCACCTCCAAGGGCTTCCCTCCCCCCTCACCTGCCCCGGGTCAGCTCAGCCATCTCTCCTGGCTTTCGGTCCACCAGATGTCAAGGGCTCTGCACTTCTGATTTTTAGAGAACATCCTGTCCTTTGATTAGAGTGAAATTTCGTTCATTCCTGACCCAATTATTCTTGCCCCCCACCACACTGGCATCTTTCAAGGAAGGCCCTGGCACTCAGGCCGCATGCGATTCCTTCCCCTGGAGAATGTGAGCTGGACTTAGTGAAGGGCTTCCAGTGATAAGGACATGGCAGAGCCATGGGGTCACTTCCAAGACTGTGAACGTTTCCTGCTCTGGGGGAACAAGCCGCCAGGTTGGAGAGGCCAGTGTAGCGGGAAACCAAGGACGACCCCTGACCCGCCATCCTTGAGGAACTGAGTCCTGTGAGAGGTTGCTGGGATGACCAGTGACTGTAGTCCCTGCTGCCCTGTGGCTGCAGCCGAGGACCCACTGAGCCTGGACCCTGAGTACAGAGACGTGGTGGTCAAGGCAGTAACTCCCAGGACAGTGCAGACTGCAGACGGGGGTCACCAAGGCCCCCAGGGAGACACCTTCTTGTCTCAGGGCCCCTGCAGACCCCACAGCGACGACCTGCACCGTCCACCCTTGGCTTCTCTGCCACCAGCTCGTCCGTGGCCAGCACCGCCACCCGTGACAGTGGCCTCGATGTCTGGCACGTGGCAGCCACTCCCACACGTGGAGGAGGGCTGGCGGCCCATGGGGGAGGGCGGTGGCACCAACATCCTGGGGTTTGATGCTGGTTTTGGCTGTGCAGCCTCTTCTTTCTAAAACGGCCTAAAGTCTACCAACTATGAGTAAACTGCCTGTTTTGTTTTTACTTTACATTTTTTGAAAGGACCCAAGTTATGAAGACATATGACTTCAGCGTGCTGCCATGTCCCCACACTGTACCAGCAGAGCCAGGGCCACTGCCCTCGTCACTCACAGCTCCTTGGCCAGGGGCAAGCCGTGCCCTGTCCCTCCTGGGGCCGGTCCAGGAGGGGGACCCAGCACCGTCCAGTGTCCGCCCCCTACTTCCCTGGAGGCTCGAGTGTGTCTGGGTGTGGCGGGAAGAGATGAGCTCGGATGTGACAACCCGATTCTGTATCTCAGCTCTGTTTGCTTTTTTTTAAGTTTTGGTAAAGCACTCAACCTCTCTGAGTCTCAGTTTCAGTTGGAAAAAGGTATGGCTGATACCTACCCACTGTGTTTCGGCAAAAATTAGGGAAAATCATGGAAAACAGACTTTTATTTGGGTTCCAGAGTATTGACATGACTTAACAAATGCTAGCACATGTTATTTTGGTTTTAACCATCTCTTTTAATGCTTACATATTATCTATCTAACCAGATAATAATTTCCATGAAGGTATGGACTAGATCATACAAAAAATCAAATAAAAAATACTATTAGTTATTTTAAGATTCAGGGCTTGTGTCGTTATTTCCATGTCCTCCCCAGGCACCTGGAGTAGTGTCCAGTAAATAGTTACTAAAGAAGTAAAGTGATTCTTCCAATTTGTTTTCTGGATAGTTCTACAGAAGCATGAAGTCTACAGCAAAAAAATGTTTGCATTGAACTATAAATTCAAAAGGGTATTTTAGCAAATGCAATGGCATGAAAATTGGAAAAAATGATTTTTTTCTACCGAGACAGACATGCTTGGCACTAAAGCCCGTATTTTGGGAATACAAAACGGCCACGGTATTGACTCCCATAACAACTGTGTGGGTTTTGAGACCTCGAGATTGCACCTTAAGATATGTGTTACTTCAATCGTCTGCAGGTGTGTTGTACTTAATTCATTAAAGATGCATTTCAGAGTCATTTTGAAAATATTACCTCATCGATGTGAGCAAAGGGTTGCCGGGAAGTGTCATGAACCCACCCGGTCGGTAAGACTCAAGCGTCACCTGTGGTTTCCTCAGGTTCCCCCGAGACCCAGGCGGACTGGCCTTCTGAGTAAGACCAGCCGTCAGCTCATCTGTGACCACCTATTTCTCAAGTAACTGGTTCCCCATCTCAGCTCTGAGTCCCACCTTTTTTACTCTTTTTTTTTTTGCCAAATCTCTATTAGAAAAGAATACCACAGTTATAGTTTGTAAATCTGTATTTGTGAATACATAAATATTTTATTCTATTTGGCTGTAATTTTCATATAGAGAAAAATATTCTAAATACTTAAATTGGAATTATGTTTTGATATTTCTAAGGGATGAATTGGCAGGCAAACTGGAGAATTTCACTTTTCTCAAGCTTAACTTTTCCGAGACAGATGCGAGCACGGGGAGGTGGCTCAGGAAGCAGTGACTCCTTTGCAAAAGGAAAAAGCGATTATTCTAAAAAACTAGAACGCCATCTCTGTGAAAAATTTTGGACCAAATTATCTCCTGCACTTCCAGGCTCTAGCTGAAATCTGCTCTACAAATAGAAATGTCTTAATGTTTTTAAAAATTATAAATAAAATGCAAATACTGTTGCACTTCTAATTGTTACTAATCATTCACGCTCAGTGTGAATTTGTTTCACATCAACGCTGAGAGCTCTAGGGACTGGGAAAGGTTCCTACCGTCTGGAGCAGCGTGTTTCTTTGCTGTGAAGTTAATGCAAAGTTAAGCCCTTCGGTCCATTCTCCTGTGCTGTACTGAGTGTCTGGAAGGACAGCCCCACGCCTATGAGCTGCCCTAACCAACTACCCACGGTCCTGCTGTCTTCACACTAGGAGGCTCTGTCCTGGCTCCGCACCTGGGGGAGGGACCTGCAGGGTCAGTGAGGAGCTGGGGGTGCGCCTGGGAGTGCTGGTGTCTGTCTGCCTGGTCTCATCAGCCGGAGTCGCACGCACCTGAGCCCACCTGGGAGCAGGGCCGGGGGGTGGGGGGGGCATCCCCGAGAAGGCGCGGGCCGACCCTGCCCCATGCAGCGCTGAGCACAGTGACGCAGGTAAACGTGTGTCCTCGTGTCACAGATTCATAGTGAGTGAAACACGCACTGCGTGTACAAGGGCTTGTCACCTGAGCCAGGTGACTTTTCTCTTGGCAAAATCATATTTGTAAAATATATATTATAAAAATATACAAATATATACATGTATATGTGAACTGAAAAAAATGCACAGCCTAAAAGTTGAGAATGATGTTTATTTGGAGGACAAAACTGAGGACTTAAGCCCAGGACGCAGCCTCTCAGAGAGCTCTGAGGGACCGCTCACAAGAGGTCGGGGGGAGCCGGGATCTACAGGGGTTTTTGCCACAAAGATCAGGTAGTTGGAACATCGAAAAATTACTGTTAATTAAAGAAAACCAGATATCCCAAGTTAAAGAATTTAGTGCTTTTCTATGTATGGGAAGATGCAAGAGTCTGGGCTCACTGGAATCGTTCCTTTGATCCGCACCTCAGCTCTCTGGGGCCAGTGTCATGTGCTTTCCTTCCTGAGTGCCCTCAGGGGCACTGTCTTCAGGGGGTGGCTGCAGTGGCTGAGGGCGTGGCAGTGGGCATCCTCAGGGCTCACCGTCTGGTCGGCTGTAATGGCGGATGGCTGGATGGCTGCAGCGTCCTTTGCTTACTGATACGGCAGCAACATTTTTCATTCACAAATATAATGGTCAACATTTCCCAGTTATAATTATCTTTAAAACTGCAAGGACCTGGTGTAACATTTTGATATTGTGATCTATAGTAAGAAATACATATTTGGTCAAAGTCCCACTCCTGAAACCCTTTGAACTTCCTGTGAGGAGAGCCTTGGGTGTCTTTTCTTACTTGAGTGAGGTGATGTTTGAAAAGCCCCCGAGGATGGGGGCTGGGAGCCAGGGATTCCCCCCTCCCTGCCCCCCGTCGGTCCCACCCCTGACCTCTGGGAGGTTGAGTTCAATCACTGACTCAAGTTGGGCGCCTTGCCGAGGCCCCTGGAGCACGACCTGGAGGCCCAGTGGGCAGCGGAGGAAGGGCAGTCATACAGGACTGAGCCCTTCAGCTTGGGGTCGGAGGCCATCTCCAGGCAGACAGTGTCAGGGCTGAGGCGAACCGTAGGGCACCCAGCGGGCCTCGGAGCCTTGCTTGGTGTGAGGAAGAGGCCCAGCCCTCGGAATTTGATGTCCGAATTGGAAGTAGAAGCTAAACTTGTTGTACTTCATCTAGTTCTACACGCATTCCCTCAGAAATCACCCTTGTGTGGTCATTGGGTCAGAGCTGCCTGGAGACGCTGGCCCAGAGAGTGGACAGAGCAGGCTGGTGTCGCTGTCCTTGGTGAGCTGGTGTACGAGGCCGCAGGCCAGCGGAGAGAAGGAAGACAGCAGCTTGCGTTTCTGGGGAAAAAAAGAGGGCCCGTGCGTGAGAAATTTAAAGAAAAGAGGTTTGGTGGGGTAAAAAAAATTTCATTGATCAGTTGCATAGTTTCATCATTGACACTACTGTGATTCATATCAGCACACTTTTTGGGCTAAAGTAACGTGAATGTCAACCATCTTTGATTGTCGGCAACGAGGGAGCCCAGACCTGGTAACCCCAGTGCTCTCAGGATGAAACCCCCTCAACCCACTGACTCCAAACCTGGCAGTTGCTGCTGGGTATTGATAGAGGTTGATCCCTGTTTCTCTAAAATCAGGCTTGGAAAGGACATATTTAAACTCACTTTCACACAAACCACACATAAAAATAAGCTCTAGTCTAACCCTGTAATGGGGGGCGACAGTCAGGACCGCGATCTCTCCCCAGCTGTGCCATCAGGGGCAGCAGGCCTGGTGCGGACTTGCCTGGGCGGTGAAATCGGCCCCAGGGCGTCCCGCTCTGCCCCAGGGCTCCTGGCTTGTTTGGAAGCACCGTCTGTGTTTCCCAATCTCAGCTGCAGGAGGTGTGACGATGCAAGGCCCAGGGGGCCCAGATAAGGGCAAGGGCCCGTTTTCTTGCGGGTTTTGAGGCACTGGTTCTCACGGGGCTCCCCCTGCACCCCGTCCGCCCCGGGGCCGCTGCCATGCTCAGGCAGATGTCTGGGCCTGAGACTCACCTGAAGGGACTGAGGGGCTCTGGCCACCTGGGAGATTAACCAGGGCTTCGAGTCCGGGGTGGGGGTGTCCTCTGCCTGAGGGGAATCTGAACGTGGGTGATGGGCAAAGACCGTCCACCCAAGCCTGCAGGGACCGCTCTTCTCATCGAAGGAGCAGGACGTTTCTTGAATACACGACACTTCTGCAGGTCCACCCTCAATCAGGCAGCACACACACAGCGGCCGGCAGTTTACTTGTCTGGAGCCCGACCTCGCGGTGTCTCTGTGTTAATTCATGGCCCTGGGTGCACACAGTAGGCTCCCCGGATCTGCCCCCCAGTTAGATCTGAGCCGTTTGTGCCCAGGGCCCAGCAGATCCCCGCTGCCCAGCTGCACGTCTCCCACCAGCTGCATGTCCCCTGCTCCCTGCGGCCTTCACGTGCCCTCGGGCACCCTGGACTCACAGCTTTCACTCTTCTTGGCGAGGTGCACCTGCCCCAGTCCCCAGATCTGGGCCCGCCTCTGCTGGGTTGGGTCCAAGGATGTCAGAAGTCAGGTCTGGAAGAAGATGTGTTTTAAATCCTAGGATTCCATTTTCATGATAATCTCTGACTTTATTTTACTCATTTGAAAGGCTTATCTTGCAGTGGTACTTAGTAATTGATAGAATTAATTAAATACATTTTAGTTTTTTAGGCCAATAGTTCTCAAGTTAGTTAATTTGGGGAATTTCCCCACATTTTGAAGGGTCAGTACCTCACCCAGGTTTGAGAAAAGCTGTCTCCCAGACTCAGCTTGTCTCCTGGACGGGGCCACGCCTGGCTCCTCTGACTGAGTCCTGAGCCGCGTTTGGGTCCAGAAGACCCAGTTCTGCCCCAAGCCCACCGGCTACTCAACTCACCTCACTTCCTGTCTGAAAACAAAATAGCCACCCCTCCGCCCCAGGGCCAACTACAGAAACAAAGCAAGAAAACGTGGAGATGCCGGGGCCCCGCATGAAACATCCTCATGGCCTTTGGCAGGTAAGCTGTGCTCTGGAATCTTTCTTATTCACCCCAAGAAGGTGATCCTTCACTTCAAGGTCGGCCCTCCTCAGGGAGGTCAGTGCGCACTCGGAAAGGGCTGAGGAAGCCAGATCCAGGACATCGCCTGTGGTTGCCATGGCTGGCCCGGGGTGAGCAGCTCCACTTCTGGAACCTTCTCACCCACACACGCCCAGACATTCACACCTTTGGTCCCAGAATTAAACTGAGGCCGTCTGGATGCGCAGCCACGAAGGCGGACGGGAGGTTTCTGAGTTCCAGGCCCACGCACAGCGGATGGCAGGCGAGAAGGTGGATTCTCATCTCACGTCCGGGAACTCTGACGGACGACGCAATAAACTCTGCAGATTTCTCATGTTAGAATGAGTGAAGGGCAAACCCTGGGTGGGTTATGGGCGTGTTTCACCCTGAGACCACCCTGCCCTCAGAGAGGGCTGCCGAGGCCCCTTGGGGGTGCTCTCCTGATGGGGGCCGTTCCCTGCAAGGCCCTGCCCTGCCCACACGGCCCCCCAGCCCTGCCCACCCCTCCTCAGAAAGGAGGGCCCCCAGGAGGAAGAGTCCTTTGAATACGTCTCTCCTTGCTTCAGTCGGATCTGTCTACTGGGCTCCACGGAACCCACGTGTGCCCTGATTCCCTCCCAGGTGCATGTAGGAAACGACCTGGTGACACGGACAGCGCCTGCCCCGCGTTTCCCTCTTTAGTGAGGGACTTTGGCTCAGACCTCTTACTCCAGCGCCTTCAGGAGTCAGGCAGCAGGTGGCACTGCAGGGTTTCTCTTCATAAGTTGCCCTCGGGGAGCCTGCAGTTCCTCTACGGGCCCAACGCTGCTTCTCCCCGCCGTCCTTCCTGCCGTCCTCCCCGCCATCCTCCCCGCCGTCCTCCCTGCCGTCCTCCCCGCCATCCTCCCCGCCGTCCTCCCTGCCGTCCTCCCCGCCATCCTCCACTGCTGACCAGACGCCCGTCGCCCACATCAGCCTCAGCCTCGGCGAGGCTCCAGGCCAGTGTCCCCCCCCGACAGGGGCACAGGGACTTCGCCACCGCTTCAGTGGAAAAGATGGAGAAAGTTTCTAGGATGTCACTTCTGAAGTTAACAAATCTGCATCTCAGTGGCCCTTGCTGGTGAGCTCCATGGTTTACCACCTACCGCACGGAGCGCACCTCCTCTTATTTACCTTAAGTTTACGTTTTCTTCAGTGTCAAAGGTTGCCCCAAAATCCCTGAACTTGAATTTGATGATTCAGGTCATTCTGTCTTTTCTCCTCCGTTTGGTGATTTCAGAGTCTTTCTCGGCTGGTCTCTTTAGATGAAGGGACCCTGGGTTTTCCTCCTGGTGAGAAGCGAGGAAAGTCACAGGCGTGAGGACAGCATGGTGATAACACAGACCCGAGCAGGGGGGAGGCTGGAGAGCCAGCGGGTGGGGGTCAGACGAGTCCGGGCAGCAGGCTGCGTGCGGGCCAGGGATGCCGCAGGGAAGCCCGCTCTCTGCGGACACGACGGCGAGGCTGCCCTGCCCCGGGGTGACCACATCCACTCCTGTCTCTCCAGCCACATGTAGGTCTACTCTCTTGGGTCCAAGCTTGAAGCCTTTCCTGACTTCCTCCTTTGTTCTCTCTGTAAACCCTCTCCCCCAGACATCCCTCCTCCCCGGGCCTTCCCTGGCCACTTTGCAGCTCTGTCACCATCTCCTGGGCTGGTCACTGCCACGAACTCCATCTGTTTGTCTCAGTCATCAGTTGTTCAGACCCACAGGGCGCCTCAAGGTTGGGCATTCCCCACGTCCCACTGCTCTGGGGGACCAATCCCCCAAACAACACCTGCCTGGTCTTTCTCGTCTTCAGTGTTGGTCACGGAGTTTCCTCCAGATGAAAGGTCCTCCTCGCTGATCTGCAACTAACTTGAACCTGCCTCACTCTGCTGAGTTCCCACTTGCCATGGGAAAAGTCTCCGAGTGACGGCGGCCACTGGGTCTCGTGTGGAGGAAGTGAGATGCTCTGACTACGTCTCGTTTAGCAACACCACATAGGCTGCCCACTCCTCTCCTTGGGGTGAGACACTCCCTCGAGAACATAACAGCCCCCAGGGAGGGGGGAGCGTCCTGCCCAGGAGGGAAGGGTCATCGGGCGGAGGTGTTTGATTTAATTGAAAGCTGGTGCTTCTTCCCATCCCATCGACAGCAAGAGCCCCCCAGAACGTTGCACCTGCCGAGAACTGGGAGACATGTGGCCGCGTCAGGAGGTGTTTCCTGAGAGATCAGGCTGAGGACGAAGCCCTGGCCGTGGATGCCTGACCCCGTGTGGTCCTCGGACCAGCAGCTCCTGCCTCTCCCGGGCGCCTGGAAGCTCCCACATCCCAGCCCAGCCAGGACCCCAGGTCAGACCCCTGGGTGGCCTGTGTCCCCACCACTTGCTCCCCAAAGCCACCTACATCTCATCGTTTTCACTCCTGTGGGAACGGTCGTGTCCCACGGGGCGTGCAGCACCTGGAAACCCCAGGGGCTGTCTGGGGCCAGCATCTCACCTCCATTCCAGAATAAACGTGTCAGCCTTTTCTAGAGAAACACAATGAGCCACATTTTGTTTGGACATTCTTCTGTCTCTCAGACTCTCCATTCTAACAGGACAGTTCGTCCATCAGTTGGTGAGATCGTCGCTTTAACCCCAACTGTAACATTCATTGTGAAAACTAGTAACAGCTGCTAGTAACAGTAACTAGTAACAGTAAAACTAGTAACAGTGCTTTCTTTGGATTTATTGCTAAATACGCGTGTACCTATTACCCGATACACACAATATTGCACAAATACACATATGTGCAGTATGTAAAGGCCACATA
Source organism: Balaenoptera physalus (assembly GCF_965194825.1). Classification (NCBI taxonomy): domain Eukaryota; kingdom Metazoa; phylum Chordata; class Mammalia; order Artiodactyla; family Balaenopteridae; genus Balaenoptera; species Balaenoptera physalus. The sequence goes on from NC_138894.1 coordinate 97,820,756, forward strand.
AGTGGTCGATGTGAGGTAATATTTCTAAGTTCCTTAATTTCATCCAGCAAATTACATTCATCTACAGCTAAAATTGTCATTTTAAATAGTAAGCTAAACATACCATTTAAGAATAGGATTATAAAGCTCTTTTTATTTACAAAATAATTAAAACCAATTTCATAGTATAAGAGGGATTTTAGTCATTGTGAAATAATACATAAATGTAAAGTTGTGATTTTTAAAAATTCAGTGTCACTGACAGATATTTAAGGTAGCAGATTTAAAGTCTTAGTAATACAGACATAATTGACTTTACATGTAATGTTTTATGGTACTTTCACTGAAATAGGTAATCTCAGTCCTTGGCAGTTATTATAAATAGTGAGGTGTATGGTATGCATTTTGTTCTTGTAATAAATGTTCAGAACCACCTCGTATATTACAGGAGACCAGGGCCCCTCAGGAAGGGAAAGGAAGAACGAGGCTGGGGGACGGAGGCTGATTACATTCCAGATGTGTGTGTCCAGGGCATCATTATTCCCTAATTAAGGCCGACATAAACCTCACACCACGTTTGCTGGAAAACAGACTCATTCACGTAACACTGAGACAGAGACAAGTAGCTTGATATTTAAGTCTTCAGGTTCTAAAAATGTGAGTGGAAACAAATGCAAAGACTCAAAACTTGGAACGGGTATGCAATATGATCTTGAGGTCAGGCACCCAAAACAGAATGGAATTAAAATAAAAGAAACAAATTAAAGTATATGGAGGATATCAGTGTGAAGTATAGTGAGGGAGATGGTTTTATTAGGAAAATACCGAGATATGAAACTTGACTGCAGGGGACTGAGTAGTAGACGAGCAGGACGGCAGGATGGATGGAACCACGTCCTCGGCTCCGTTCTTCCCTCCTCCCCTCCTCTCTTCCTCTCACTGGGTCTCACTCTCTACCAGAAGGAACCACAGGCATCTGACAGTCAAAGGCATATAAACAGTCATTGGCGAGCAAGGTGAGTGGAGCCACACATTAGGGAAGTTGGTAGAACATCTTGGCTAAGATGCACTTTGGAACTTTTTGGCATTTGAATGGAAAATGAGGAAACACAGGAATACATATAAATATAAGTAAATGCATAGATACCCCCTCTCGTACCCTTCCAAATGATGGCCCTCCCCTGTCCCTGGAGGCCGGCCTCACCTCCCGCCCACGTCGCCCAGGTCTGACCTCTGATACTCCTGCACCATCATCTGCAGCCCCAGTTTTGGGGTTCCTGCAGCTCAGGGACAGGACCCCAAGGCAGGGACAGGCTCTGAAGACCCCAGGAACCTGACTTAGTGCAACTGCTGTTCTGGCGATATCCTTCCATGTCTGGTGACATATTCAGCAAACGTCCATTTAGAGGTGATGTCTGTAAGCCTACTGGTCACAGAGTAAGGAACTCAGCCCCGAAGGGTGACGGGGCAAGTGGGTGAGAACCTGGATTGAAGCTCAGGCTGTGGACACCCAGCCCCTCACACCCAGGCTGCTCAGTGATGCTCTTCACGTGGTTCCCACCTCGAGGTAACTCCTTCCAACAAAGGCTGGCTGAGCACCTCTCAAGTAGTAAGTTCTGCAAACAGAGACACATTTAAAAGAAAGTTTTCCTCCTCTCAGAGCCGACCCACTCTAGAAAGAAATTAAATTTAAAAAAACCCACACAGAATAAAACAAGATCACTGCAGATTGGAAAACAGGCTTGTTCTGGGATGGCGCCAAGGGGAAGTGGGACAGCTCCTTGAGGTGGGATAGAATGGTGATCGAACGGAGTGGGAAACACTCCAGACACAAGGATCCACAGAAGAGCCACTGCAGTCACGAGGCCGGCGTGGCTTCAGATGACACTGGGGACGAAGTAGCAGAGGGTCATGTGGGTCCCACGGAGTGGAGTGCAGTCTACCTGCTTGGAGAAAACCTGGAGGGATTGAGTAAAGACAGGACATGCTCACTTGTTTCAAAACAACCACAGTCTTGTTGTTCAAGGGCAGATGGTGATGCAGTACCAGAGTGAGAGGTGACAGTGCCACCTGTCAATACCTGGGGACCAATCTTGGCAGAGATGGAGGGTGACTGCAGTATTAAAGTGAAGAGATAAGCAAAGAAGAAAGACTGAACATTAAGTCACCATCCGAAGAAGTTAGAAAAAGAGCAACCAAAAAACTCAGAGAAGGAAACAGTAGTCAAGATAAGAGAGGTAATTAGTGAAATAGAAAACATCATACAATAGAAAGCCTAAAGATAAAAAAATAGATCTATAAAAATACTAATAAAACTGATAAATCTCTACAGATCCTAGTTTAGGAAATAATTCAGAAATGCCAATATCAAGAATAAAAAGGACATCTAACTGTATAAACTGCAGATTCAACAAAATATAAATAATATTAAATTATTGCAGTAAATTAATAAATTCTTAGAAAAATATAACTTATTAAAATGGACTTAACATGATTTCCCTATAAACATTAAAATAGAATTTTAAAGCAAAACTCTTCCCACCAAAACAGCACTTTAGGGCTTCTTACCTTTAGAGAGTGTTTAGACACATGTCAAAATCTCAATGATAGTTGCTAAAGAAAAAAGTGAAAGTCAATAAATAGCTTTGGAATTACTAGACAAGGAAAAATATGGAATAAATCACTCAATTCGAAAGCAGTCATTAGAGTAGAAGATGAACCACTGTTAATAACAAGGGTCAGTATAACCTATGAAATAAGATAATAGACATAAATGCAAACCTATCTCTCATCAAAATAGATGTAAATGGGTGAAACATGCAAAGTCAAATTCAAATGGTTGTTAAGTTGATTATTAAAAAGATGCAGATAATCAAATTTGCTTATAAGAGACTCATCAAAAATTTAAAAAAATAGGCACTCTAAGAATATTCCCTAATTTATACTCTAAATAGTTTGTAAAATTTGGGATTATCTCTACTTTGATGCATTGATATAATATAAAACTTTTGAGGCTGATAGTATTTTTGTAAGTAGATTTTAAACCACTCATTTGCTTAATTTAATGGCATAAACATTTACTTATATTCTTAATTTATTATTTTTCAGTCTTTAAAAAAAATCTGTATTTTGAGTACCTGTGGCTATAAATTGTCCTTTATATACTGTTTTTGCTGTCTCCCAAAGATTTAATGTGGTATTTTTTGTTATTATTCACCTGTATATATTTTCAAACTTTCTTTGACATTTCTTTCATCTACGAGTTATATGTGGATTTCATTTACTTTACAAATGTGTGCTGTTGTATGTTAAAATAGCATTTTACCTTTTATTTCTAAAAATGTTACTGGTGTCAGGAAAGTTTTATGTCTTACACTGAGTTTTTGTAATGATATCAACTTGTTTTACAGCCTGGTACATGGTCAGCTCTTGAATGTTCCACATGTGCTTCAGGAGAACATACCCAAGACTTGAGGGTAAATTTTTATATCTATTAGGTCAAGATTGTTAATTTTGTTACTCAAATCATCTGTAGCAAAATATAAACACAACACACACACACACAACAACAAAACAATATATCAAGACAAATTTATGATGATCCCAGAAAGAGTTAGTTTTAATAATACAAATATATTAATGTGTGAAAATTGTTATCAAACTGAAATGAAAAACCATATCTTCTTCCTAATAGATATAGAAAAAATAGAATTTGAACAAAGTAAGCACCCATTTATTATTTTTAAAAGTAACTCCTAGGAAACCAAAAGAACTAAACATTCTAGAAAATTAATGAAGGTTATTTGTCAGAGAATAGAGCAAGTATTATAGTTAATAAGAAGAGAGGCAGAGATGACCAATACTAGCATTTTTACTCAGCACTGTACTTTAGGTAATAGTCCATTTAGGTAATATTCTTAAATAATAGTCCAAGAAGACAAATAAAAGCTGTAAAAATTTTTAAAAAAACCCTATTACTATTTGAAAATGATATATTTGTTTACTCAGTAAAACCAAGAGATTATAATAAAGAAAATTACCACTTTTTATTGAACAAAATTATAGAACAATCAGGGATTCATATACCATATTCATGGATAGGAACACCTATTATCAGAAAGATGCCTTCTGCTTCCTAATGGATCTGTAAATTCTCTATGGTTCTAATAAAAACCCTAAGATGTTTTTACATGAACCTTGAAAATGGCACTTAAAAATGTATGTAAACAAGATAAAATAAAAATGGAATGGTGACTTTTCCTACTAAGTATCAAGATGTATTAGAAAGCTGTAGTGAGCTCCTATGGTCTAAAAGAATTAGCTTCTACAGTATGGAGAAATGCTATAAAAAATACAAAAATGTCAAAAACCCAATATAAAAATGGGCAAAAGATACAAAAAATCTGTGCACAGATGAGAAATCCCGAATGAAAAGTATATTGAAATACAGATAACCTCACTGGTAATCAGGGTGGTGCAAAATAAAACTGCGAGATGCCACTTTACATTCACCAGGTGGTTAAAAATGTACAAGTCCAGAAATAACACATTCTGGTCAGTGTCTAAAGTCACAGGAGATCATGAAGGGCTGCACAGAGTGCAAATAGCTCAACCACCTAAGGCAGTCATTGAAAAATAGTGAGTTCGGTGGAAGATTTACACATGTATATCCTCCCTCTATGTCTGCACCTTGAGGAATCTATCACACAAATCCCAAGGAGACATAAAATAATCTTCATGGCAACATTATTTGTAAAGGAGAAACACTGGAAATGTCAGTGACCATTACAGGAGAATGGAAAAATATATTGCATTATATCCTTTGCAGAGAGTCATAATATTTTATTATCAGTTAGGTAGTATTTTTTCTTAAAGAAACTAAGTTATCCTAATTGGATTCTTCAAGATTTCAGGATATCAAATTATTATAATTCAAAATTCTGCTCCAAATAAAAGTATTTGTTTTATGCATTTCCTTTTAAATAAATTGATATTTTTTTTCCTTTTCTTGTCTCCCACACCCCTCACACACTCTATGGTTATGAAATGAAGTAAAGATATTCCCTATGCTTCTATGCTTTCAATTTTCTTGAAATCCAAGTAAACAAAACCAAACCAATATTCCTAATCATACAGCATTTGAAGTGAGAAAATCTAGCACCTAAAAAAATACAGTTTGCTTACTTGGAATGAATATAAAGGAATTTTTAAAAGTCAGTTTTAGTGATCTTGGACCCTCTGGTGTCACCCAAACTTTTAAGCAAAGGTTCAGCAGGTTCGGTTGTACACATTCCTCATGGAAAGAGACTGTGGGTATTCAAGTGATATCTACTTGACACTAAAATCTCTGATTCTCTCGTTTTCATAGATTACACCTTCTACCACAGTAAGGGTGTTCTCCACTCTTTTATTGGGAGAAAAACGCCAAAATAAAATGCTTAATGTAAGTATCATGAACTACAGAAGCTGAGTTATTGCTCCAACTTTCATACTCAAGCAATCCTTTTTCCTTAGTTTTCTTTTAAGCAATACATATCTTTCTCTTTTATCAAGTTTTTCTGATTTTGTCCTGGGTTTATTTGTGTTTATTCTCAAATTATTTATCTAAGTATTTCTCTATACCTTAGTTTTAATGGAGTGCTATTCTAAAACATCTCTTTTTTAGACAAACTATTTTTTTTTTTGCCACTTTTGAATCTGGGAGTTGCAACTCTTTAAATATGAAGTCATTTTCCTGAATTTTATTTGATAACCATAATACCATATGAATTATGTTTCTAATCATCAGAGACAGTTATTTATTTTTCATAAAAGCTTCCAGCATGATTTGATGATAAATGTTGTTTTAATTATTAGCATAGATATGATTCTGTATAGTCATAATCAGACAGGTTATATTTAATTGCTGATGGGTTTGTCTTCCTAGGAGACTGTAAGTTCCAGGAGTACAAGAACTCTGCCTGTTTTCCTTATCACAGAATTCCCACTGGCACATAGTAGGGAAATAAGCATTCCTAGATTTGCTTACAGCAGTTAAAGTGAACTCCTACGACTGCATATATTAGCATGGAAACATCTCACAAGAGCCCTCGAACAGGAAAACCACCAGAGGCTCTGTGTAGCAAGCAGCCAATCCCTGTGTTACTAGGGGTTCACGTATGTAACACTCATACACAAGAGAGAGTCAAACACCAACCTGAAGACAAAGGTTACTGCTGGGGACCCACAGCAGGACCTGAAGGTTTGGTTGATGTTCTTCCTTAGCTTGTGTGGTGGGTACCAAGCAGGGCTCTGTGAAGGGCACCACAGGGGCAAGTCTGTCAAGAACTCAAAACAATAATAAAAGTCACTGTAAATCATTGCTTTTCTAAACCATGCAATTGTAGACAATTTAAGTGATAACATGCTCTACCCAGTAGAAATATTTTATCGATCCATGTTCTAAATAATTGCTTTGTTTTAATAATTATCCAGGGCAGCTTCAAATCTCCCATTTGCATGCCTTCTGTTTTAGTAGCTGTTGAATCCAATAAGAAGTTTCTTCAGAGAACTCCTGGGTGGGCTACCCGCTGAGTCAGCTATGCACACCCTTCTGGGGGTCACGTGCCCAGGGGTCCTGAATCCTTGAGTTTCCAGCCCCAGGTACTAGGTGACTGCTTTTAAACAGTAGATCTGAAACCAGCAGTGACGGTAGAGCAACCATAAGGACAAAGGACAGAACAGGAGTCAGTTCCATGCCTGTGAAGCACGACGTCCCTGGGGAATCAGACGCCGTGGGCTCAACACCCCCAGCAGATTCAACAAAAAGTGGATACTTCTTCTCAGCAATGGATCGAATAATGTAATTCAGCCACTTTCTCTGATTCATGAGAGCTTGAAAAACTGTGGTGGTTTATGGAACATATTAGAAAATGTTGGCCAATTTTCTGTTGAAGGCATATTAGTGGAAATGTCTTAACCCTGGAGACTCTGAAAGCATCTAGAATTAATCTCAGAGAGACAGTGTCATGGGCAGTGTTGAAATTTCTGGAATTTATTGTGAAATGGGATATTTATGAATTTTGACCAAAATTATCTTAATACTTAAGACATTTCCTATCTACATGTATATCTGTTCCTTCATGCACACAAAAAATCCAAAATAAAATGACTGAAATGTGCTTTTGACCTTGAGGGCAGACTGGCAGCTTTGGGCTATACGTCCAGGAACTGTGACCCTGCAGAGAAGACCACTTGATGCTCCAGTATTTGTGAAAGAATCCTCAAAAATAGAACCTGCAATGTAGCTACTCATTGCTGTGACAGGCTAATGTTTAATATACATTTTAACTTTTTTTCAAAAATATGTGAACATAATTGAATATTTAATGCATTATTTTTCCCTTTTATGTCTGTGTTATTTATTAATTAAAACATTAATTTAGTGGCATAATCATACATATGAAGTTCAATCAAAGAAAATTTGGCTGCATTTCTTTTCTGATCATTATTATTTATTTTCTCTCCTGGCTATTATGGAAAATGATTTGTTTATAGACAAGAGGTGTGTTGAAAATCATCTGCTCCTGGTCAAAGAAACATGATATGCAAAGACGTTACAATATTATTATATACTAATTCTACAAGCCCATAAGCAGGGCAGGTAAGCAAGTTTTCTTAGGGAAGCTTATTGTTAAGGGGAGCAGAGATGCAGAATTATAGCTATACCAAAATACGGTCAATATATATTTAAATATATCAAATATATATATTTGATATATGAAAGATACAGTATATTACATAGTTCCTAGAATTTTAAAGCTAGCTACAAACTAAAGCATTAATAATTAGTAATAATTAACTGTTTTAGAACATTTTTACTTTAAGGCATGAGATAATTGGTAAATGTTTCATTAAAATAAACCCTCTGTATGTAACTTCATGTTACACTCCTTCCTGAAAGTCTCACTGGGAGCATTGGGCTATAAAATTACGATAATCTCTTACTGAGGTCGATTTTGCAGTAATTAAAAAAGTGACTCTAGTTATATTTTTTTTCTGAAAATATTCACAATATACAAATTCCAACAACTTTGAAAATTACATGGTTTTTGTAACCTTGGGAGATTAGAATTATTTTAAAACTCGCACATGAATTAAAATTTTTAAAATATATTTATATCTTAAAAATTTAAAGTTGGCTAATTCGAATGACATGCCCTTATAACTGCTCTGTGATTTCAAAATTCCTTTGTGGCGTCTATTTTAATATTCCTGCTGGCTTGGGTAGCTCCGCTGCTTAGTCTGGTGACACGACTTATACAAACAGCCCCGGGAGTGTTCCCGTGACCGTGTCCTGTGTGTGCGTGTGCGCGCGTGTGTTACACGGGCCCGATCCTCCCACGGCAGCGTGAACTCTGGCGAACCACCCCCTACTTCCTGCTCACCTCTAATGCCCTTGTCACTAGCCTGACTGCAGCTTTGGTGTCGGCTCTCAGAGGCCCCTCTGGGTGCTGGCGACTTTCTGACACTCCACGGTTGCAACCTGGCCGGAGCCCATCCAGACACCCCCGGCTCCTCTGCCTCTCCTACTTCGAGTTACTCAACCATTCAGTCTAGAAGCCACGGTTGGGGTCAGACAAACCTGTTTGAGTGGGTATGTCATAATTTCAAAAAGGAGCAGCGACAGGCAGCCAAGTGCAGCCGTGACCGAGTTGCTTTACGCGTGACCCGCGCGGCACAGAGGACGCAGAGAGCAGCGCCGAGGCTCTTTGTCACACGGAAATTCAATTCAACACAACACCATTTCTTCATCTTTTCAATTGTTCCTTTATAGAGCATATTTATTGAATGTCTACTGCATGGAAGGAGTCTGAAAGATAGTTATATAGAAGAATCTATCTTATATCTTATTAGAGTGGTCAGAACTTCTAGAGCGTGCTTTAAAGACCATTGGCGTTGTTTGCAGTTATTAATGAGATTTCCTCTGAATATAATTTCTACAGTTGGTTTTAGATGGCTTTCTATCAAAAATGGGTGTAAGGTTTAATTTTATTTGGAATCCTTTAAGATGATCAAGCAAATCTTCTCACTTGCCAGGATGCTGTCCTATAGCACAACACTTGGTTTCCTAGCACTGAACCTTCTTGTTAGAGAAGAGGGTTCACTGTTCTGGATTCTCCACGAATGATCCTCGGCGGGTTTGCCCATGGAGTCCTTCGGTGACGCATCTCTGACAGTCTTGGTCAGAGCTGTTCTGGCATCACCACAGTGCAGGGTTGGTGCTCAGTCCTGTAACGGGCTCTGGAACATTTATGCAGGTTCCCAGGGGCTAAGGCGGGAAATCTTGAAAGAACTCATTATCTCAGAACTCGTTCTGACTCCAGAAGCATTACTGGAGATTGTTCATTATTTTAAATTTTTCTATATTGGATATTTATATACTCTTTAAAAATGTTCCATGAATTTTGGCCAATTGTATTTTTCATAAATGTTTCCATTTGATCGATATTTTCAGAGTTATTAGTATTCAGCCACATCTAGTGCATGTTAGCTACTCCCAAACCCACCCAGACATCAGCATCAGCTGAAGAGACCATCCTAAATGCATCCCCAGGCACTTGAGCCAGAACTCAGAGGGAAAGCTCCTCTCTCAGCCAGGGGGGTGGGAGGTTCTCCCCCTGACCCAGTGGTGATGTGCTCAGGCCAAAACCCCAGAGCATTTGCTAATCATTATTCTGATTATTCATGTTCTTCCCTGTGAATTACCAGATCATACCCTTTGCTTTTTTTCCATTATGTCTTCTTATTGATTTGCTGAGCATCTTTATATATTTTAGATATTAATCGTCTCTGTATTTATGACTTTTTAGTAAATTTTCTGCATTTACCAGTATTAGCAAAAGTAATCTATGCTCAATATTTACATGATCAGTATCAAAATACTTTCAAGTTGTCTTCAAAACACAGTGTAGGGTTCAATCTTCCAGCCTGAGCGTCAGAGTTAGCACAGCCCGTTGCTCTGGTTTTCTCTGCTGTAAAGAGACGCCTCACAAAACCATTCGGGTAATTTTCAGTGGACAGCTGTATTGTTTGCAGCTGCACATTTAAAAACAGTTTGGGCTCATGAATTTTATTGAACTGAGTCCCACTAACAATGGGCCTTAAAAAGCTTGTATTTATTTATTTTTAATGCCTCATAAGAAAAGTACCAGTAATAAAGCAGGCGATGAAGATTCAAGAATTATCTGTCCCCATCCTGTGTCCTTCTCTTGCCTTTTGGAATTCCATGTCCTCTTTGTTTGTTTTTTACCAGCAAAACCGGTGGCAGCAAAATGTTGGGATTTGGGATGTGTAACTGGGTGCCTGTTCTGGATGTTTGACCTTCATTATTGTTGTTGTGACACACATCATTTTCTCTTGACCTAGTTATTAGGAAAAAAGTATGCAAATAACCCCAGCCACCATTGCCAGGCGACACTAGGCTCAGTGCTGCGGGTCAGCTGAGACCCTCGGGAATAATGGACCAAACTTATAAACAGCGGAGCCTTGAGCAGGTGGGTGTCGTGCGGCATTAGGGCCAGTGCCCGAGGCAGGCCCCAGGGGTCACCTACCTTCTCCCCACGAACCCCCTGCTCCCGCCACAGAGACTCCCGTCCAGGCGTTTTCTAAGCCTTCACATGAAGTGTTCAATGTAACAAGATTTTTTCAATCAAGAATTCAAAACCCAGAATAAAATATCTGTTGTCTTAGTTAATAACCCAAACACTTACAATCATAGTACTTACACACTCCATGCTTACCAAGACAATGCAACAGTATTTGCTTTATTTCATAATCTTTAATAATCTATTTCTGAGCATGATATAAACTCTTTATACCAGAGGTCAGTAAGGTATAATTAATACAAGTGGGTGGATTTCAAGACCTGAGGGTCACAAGAAAAATCCTGCCTGGAGTGAGTGTCCTGTGTTTGCTGCTTCTCCTCTGAATTGTCCCACTTCCCACGGGCTACAGCTTCCTGGTCAGAGTCAGAAGGTTCCTGGTCTGACAGAGTGGTGACAAGCATCGGGGACAGGACAACCACCTGCCAGGACCGTTCACTTCTCCTTATCTTGGGGCTAGATGCCAAAAAAATTTGGTTCTTTATCCTAGCAAGACCAGGAACAGGATGTCTTCTGACAGGTACAACGTCTGCCTTTCACAAGGAGTGGGAACACGAGGGTGAGGGGACGACTCAGTCCAAGCAGAGCTGTTTAGACATTAGAATTCACTTTCGCACATTTCCAAGTCCTCACAACACAATCTGGGGTGTTTAGAGACAGTTTCAATGGTATTGTACTGCAAGGCTTCGGGTCTTGCTTAAAATCTAAAATGTTTTTGTGACTCTTTCCTCAGGAGGCCACTTTTCCTCCTGAGCTACAGTTTCTTACCTACAAAATTAGAATTCTGTTCAGACAATGTTAAAATTCTGTTCCTTCTTTAATGTTTTATTAAAGTGCTTTGCTCCAGGTCATACAAATAAAAATTGGTTCAAGGAAACAAAAAATCTGTGCTTTTCCTATATCTAAACACTTCATCGAAAACTTCATTGATAATTGCATTAAATGTTGTGTCTGGGTGAAGTGGTTTCAACCAACAAAAAACCACGGTTGAACAGACACTGTTCTCAAACCCACATGGTTTTGTGGTCGTTCACGGGGACATGCCCACCACAGGGCACTAATCTCCACCCAACACTCACCAGTGTGAATTAATTAAGTTTATTTGAAGAATGTCTGAGTTAATTTTACTATGATTAGATCTATAAAATAACTATATTTTTGTGTGGAATAACAAAATTCAAAATGGATTGATTTTCAAACTAGCTTACATGCACAAGCACTCACTCAGAGAAGTGCACACTCCCCGTGACAGTGTGGGCGGGGAGCAGACCCGCCGTGTCCCTGAGACACACGGATGGAGACGTTCATCACTGCGGGCCCGAGGGGAGGGTCTAGCTGCTCGCACGACGGCCTGAGGCTCCTGGAGAAACTGCCTGGCGGGCAGGAAGCTGCCAGGTCACACTCCCTGCAACCCAAGATGACAGTGTCGGCGGCCGGGTGGTGGGAGCGCTATGCGGGGGGCACTTTGAAGGGCTGTCCCCGGTGCTGGGAGACGACCCCCGACAAACCTCATTGCAGCGTCTCCATCTCAGAGCCTCTGTCCCGGGGAAGCTGATCACCCACCGGAAGCATCTTTTCTCCACGAGACTGTAGACACAGACTCTAGAAGTTCACAAAGCTTGGCAAATTCACTCCTCTGCTTAGTCTTTGTAGGGACCCACACGGGCTGATCACAGGCACGCACATATGTTAGCATCTGGACCCTGGCGAGTGTTAACAAGACTATAAGATACAGAGAAATTATATAATATACAATATATATGATACAAAAAGTTATTTTATGTATTGTGTATTTAATATACTATATTAAATATAAAACATAAAATATATGATATATTGTTTCTAAGAATTAAAAAGGAAACATAATATACATGATAATAGTGCATCTAGTTGTGTATTACAGTATATCATATATTTTCTTTTGCACCACCTCAGTCCATGTGGATCCACAGTTGGGGGGTGATGGCCTCACCCTCGGTTTTCCCAGATCTTGCAAAAGCAGTAGGTCACACCCGAGGTCAGGCTGGGGCCCTTGATCGAATGCGGACTGATGGCAGCTCTGTTTTAGCTCCAGCAAAACTGGTCCATGGGGATGGGACCCCCTCTAAGTGAGTGTGGCCTCTTCTCTGAGACTTAGTGCATTGACCAGCCAAGAGGAGGTGGCCTGGAGGGAGGGAGAGGCTGACCTGAGCCCGCCTGACCCCGCTGAGGGCCCTCCAGGAATTGGCAGGTGTCCCCAGAGAGTGCCCACCTCAGCCCTCACCTCAGCGGGGATGGGGAGATGGACGTATGAACGAATAACACAGAGAAGAAGGAAAACAGAAGTGAGGATGTGTAAGGTGCTGGGCAAGGCTGTGAAGAATGAGCTCTGTGCTTGCAGGACAGGTCAGGCCTGGCTCAGTCTGCATTTCCTGTTCTCACCTTCACACCTACCCTCTTCCTTGGGTGACTTTTCACTAAACAGATGCTTACTAAACACCCACTTTGTGCACTAAGAATTCAGAGTGCGATGAAAAAGACGTTCACCATCTTTTTCTCTAAAGGAAGCAGTAAGCACAGATGTAACCAAGGTCACGACTGACCGTTGGACATAAAATCGTCTTGGACTTAGAGAACCACTGAGAGCAAGCTGGTCGAGAAAGTCCCTTTTGATGAGGCAACACCTGACTTAGGACTGCAGGCTGGGATCAGCCAAGGACAAGGACATCCTGGCAGAAGAAATAAGAAAGCCTCAAAGGGGCGAAGACTTCCGAGACAGGAGCAGAGGGAGGCCGCGTGGTCGGGGTGCACAGGGAGCCAAGGTGAGAGCAGGACCCAGGGCAGCGCACGCAGGGCTTACGGGCCGAGTGAGAAAGGAAAGTCCTGGTTTCTTTCTGTGCGTAATGGGCACCATGTGGAGGACTTTGAGCCATGCAGTGATGTAATCTAAATTCTGTTTTTGGGTGGTTACTCCAGTCTTGGGTGGAGAGCGGAGTACGGACTGGCAAAGGGACACCCCAGAGCTCCTGCAGGGTTTCCTGCAAGTTTGATGCTGACTTGATCCTGGGAGGTGGCAGAGAGAGGAAGTGGGTGGATCTGAAATCCGTTCCAGAGAGGGAGCTACCAGGACGTTAGGAAGCTCTGGACGTGCTGTGTGAGGAAAGAGAGGCGTCAAGGAGGAGTGGTGCACTTTTAGTTTGAGAAATTTGGAGCGTGGCAGGGTCACAAAATGAGATAGGGAATTTCTGGAAGGAAAGTTTGGGATAACGGGAACCAAGAACTCGAACCTGGGGACTTCCCTGGTGGTGCAGTGGTTAAGAATCCGCCTGCCAATGCAGAGACACAGGTTTGAGCCCTGGTCTGGGAAGATCCCACATGCCGTGGAGCAACTAAGCCCGTGTGCCACAGCTACTGAGCCTGCACTCTAGAGCCTGTGAGACACAACTACTGAGCCCACGTGCCACAGCTACTGAAGCCCACGTGCCTAGATCCCGTGCTCTGCAACAAGAGAAGCCACCGCAATGAGAAGCCCATGCACCACAACGAAGACCCAACGCTGCCAAAAATAAATAAATAAATAAATAAGTAAATAAATTTTTTTAATTAAAAAAAAAAAAAAAGAACTGGAACCTAGACACACGAGGGTGCAGAGCGTTTAGTCCCTTGGGGACCATGGTGGAGGGATTGTTGGCTGTACTCTGAGATCCGGTGCTGGTGGACAGAGAAAGAGGCAGGACGGCACTGACACCCCAGCTGCCCTCTGGTCCTCTCCTCCCAGGATGAGCTGCTGGGGGTGAGCAGACAGGTTCACGTGAGTCTACCTGTGGGACTTCAAGGTGTAACCTTGTTACTGGACACAATTACCACGGCCTCTGACAACACGATTAGTCTCTGTCAGCACTAATCGACAGTCAGCATCTAGCTGGTAAATAACAAAATTTAATTAATACTCTAGAGGGCTGGGAAAACTCGATTTCCACAGTTCTCTGTCCTTTTGTGCAAACACAATTCTATTTCCTGTGCTATTTAGGATGTCTGATAACATGTAAAGTCACCAAATGAAATTTAAAAATAAACAAAGTGAATTGTGAAAGTCTTGTGGTGGGATTTTTTGTCTAAATCCTAGAACTCACCTTTCTCTCCCCAGGCCAACTGGAAAACCATAAGTACAGGTGACTCTGCCGTAGCGGATGGAAATGTGAGCTTTACGGCTGGGAGGCCCACAGGGCCTCCTGCATCTCTCTGAGAACTCAGGACCTCCTCCATTCTGGCACCTGTGTCCCCCTGCAAGTGAAGGTGCTGAGGGAGTTGGGCGCCTCAGATGGCACACCGGCTGCTGGTCCAGGGGTGGGAGGTGTCCCAGCCTCCAGAACGCCCCGTCCTCTTCCTTCTGGAAGGTTGAGGCTGCTTCCCCTGATGAAAGCGTGAGGGAGTAATAGGCACAAGTACCATCTGATAAATGTCCCTTCCTGGGAAGAGGAAACAAACACGGAATTTAGTCTCTAGCGATCAGGCAGGGTTCCTGTTGTTTACGAGCTCGGGTTACTCCCCAGCCCCGCTGAGATCTGTAGGGGGAGGACACCCTTGGCTGAGAAACCTGCTGGAAGTCAGCAGAGCCCCCTTGTCCTTTCAGTCGACACCAAAAGCCCTCAGGCCCCGTGACAACGATGCAACTATTCGCTGTGACACCAGCGTCACACCCACGACGGTCAGGTGTGGACACTGGCCACCTGCGGGCCTGGCCGCGTGGAGGAGGGGGACCGTCATCACGAGCATCCTAGGAGGCTGAGGGATTTCGCTCTGAAATGAGGCCCCGGTCCTGGAACACGGACCAGTGAGGTCTCGCGTTTGCTCCTGGCCCCGCGAGAGTGCTGGGAGGGGACGGAGGGCGGCACGTGGCCTCTGAGCACCCAGGCTCCTGCAGGGCAGGTCCTTGTCGAAGCCACTTCCCCGGGAGCCTCCGTTTCCTGGCAGAGACGGCAATGGAAGCAGGCGTGGGTCCAGAGGAGGCGCGTGTCCGAGCAGCAGGGCAGAGTCTTCCGGCCTCAGTCTCCTCCATGTAAACGACCGCGCTATCTGCACCATGTTCATGATGACATTGTCACCAACATCACACAGTGCAGGGCTCAAGAAGCTCTCCAACATCAACAGAGGTCCATCTACCTCACTACAAATAACTCGATTTCATTTCTTTTCATGGCTGAGTAATATTCCATTGTATATATGTGCCACATCTTCTTTATCCATTCATCTGTCGATGGACACTTAGGTTGCTTCCATGTCCTGGCTATTGTAAATAGTGCTGCAGTGAACATTCTGGTACATGTCTCTTTCTGAATTATGGTTTTCTCAGGGTATATGCCCAGTAGTGAGATTACTGGGTCATATGGTAGTTTTAGTTTTAGTTTTTTAAGGAACTTCCATACTGTTCTCTATAGTGGCTGCATCAATTTACATTCCCACCAACAGTGTAGGAGGGTTTGCTTTTCTCCACATCCTCTCCAGCAAGGAAATACAGATTTTATTTTCATTTTACCCTCAGATATACATGGGCCCCCGGACCCCTAGCAGCTCAGTCGTGCGGCTCTGGTGAGGGATGCGAAAGGCCAGGCCCGAGTTGGGCTCGGTTGCTGATGAGATGCTTGGGTCCCACTTCTTCTCCGGAAGCCAGTGCCTCTTCCTGCACTGCTGGGAGGACTGACGATCTTTAAGGACCAAACCTTTGCTGTGTCCCTTACAACATGCAAATCAAAATAAACCAAAACTGGAAGCACATTCCTGATAACCGGCAGGGTTGTGTAGCTATTTTGCTAGCAGCCATTCAGTGACAAGATGGGCATGTAAGTAGCGTTGATGATTTATTGTGAGATTCATTCTTGTGAAAAGAGGCAAATTAACTTTGTGAGATTCATAGAGAGGCCAAGCAAATTGAGTTTTTGTTTGAAACTAATACTACTCTTCGTTTTGAAGTGATGAAGTGTTTTTTTACAATCTTGCTTTACTTTGATAGCAACTAAAAGACGTCCAACTTTTAAAAATTTATAACATCTTTTCATGGTGTGGGATTAGCTCCTCCTGCATTTGGATTGTTTATGCTGTGGAAATGGAAATTTTTGCACATGGAAGGATTTGAGAAAACCCCATAAATACACGATAGGGTTTATTTATGTTGGTGCCTGGGGATGCACAATGATGTGTTTACATTAAGTTTATAGTCATTTACAATAAAACACAACAATTGTTTTAATGGATCTGTGGGCAGTGGCAATGTAAGGGAAATAGATTGTGTCCTATGTGCCTGTAGCCTTAGAACCAGGGACCCCCGGGGAGCTTGCTGGCTCTCCAGGTGGCACCTGCTCTGCTGGTTCTCTGGCAGTGACGCTCTGGGCGTCTGGGGAGCCCAGCCCGCCATTGCCCGCTGCTCTGCACTTCATGTGGCCGCTCTCATCACCCTGTGCTTGTCCAGCTTGACGAGCAGACGATGTGAAAGCTGGACCATCTTCTTCTCTCTCCCCAGACACTTCCAAATGGTCCAACAAACACAATTTTTAGGAGACTGTATTACCCCACAGGTGTTGCTCTACTAACCTGGAAAAAACAGTCCTGCAGGATGTAAACATCAAGGTACTTTTGGTTACTGGTGACAGAATAATTAAGCGGCCTTATTTTATTTGCTGGAAAGGAAAGAGTCTATTCAGGGACTCTGTCATCTCGCTCTGCTCTGGCCCAGTTCTCTTCTAACAAAAACCTTTTTCTCTGTTACCACCTCCATGTTTGTGTCACCAAACTAAGAGAGAGAGAGGTTCCCTTCTGATGTGTGTGCATCCCCCGAGGGGCACAGGTACCCTGGTCATTTCCACGTCAAAGGGATGGAGGCTCCCTTGGGTCCACATGGCAGAACCCGCGGCCTGGGGGGCTCAGCGGGTCAAGTAGTCTCCACAGATCTCCATGGATGGGCTGGAGCAGGGGGAGGGGGCCCCGCCCCTGGCAGAGACAAAGCAGGCACGGGTCTCATTTGCTCCTGGGCTGAGAGCCTCTGCACGGCACTCACTGCACAGGGACGCGGGCGGAAGGCGTTCGGCGTGGTCCCCACTACAGCCGGCAGGAGGGCACTGTCTCTCCCAGTTTACAAAGGTGGGAGAGGCACATGGAGCTAAGATAACTGGCTCTCGCTGCACACCGTGGAGGTGGAGGGGCCAGGGGTTGGTCCAGGGACCGGGCTCTTAACTGTAACGTCTGAATTTGGGGTAGCAATACAATTTCCACTCAAGTTAGGAAAACTTGAGACTAAAATAGGGCCCAAGTAATAATTACACTGGAACCACAGGGTAAATCCAGCCAAACTGGGTCCCACCTTCAGTCTCAACAGTATTTCCGTGAACGCATAGAAGACCTTCAACCCAGGCGTCTGCTTGGTCACCAGAGCACTGGCCATTGAGGCCCCGTTTGTCACTTAGGGAGGCCTGAATCCCAAAGAGCTGGGCACCCAGGAATGTCCACACCCAGATGTCTAGAAAACCTCCGGGTGGCCTGTCTAGTGCCACATCACTAACTTTTAGAAAAGATAATCCAGTACAATATTCATTTTTCTGAGTCAGGAGGGAAAACAAATAAAGCTACTCATGTCTGTTTGCTTGTTTGTTTTCCCCTTGTAAACACGAATGCTTAAATCTCTGATGATGATCAAGGTTTTTAAGATAAATGAGCAATTCATTTTGTAAGCTGACTAGAGCTATTTATTTTAAAATGAGCTCCTGTTTTCTTTTTCACCAGGTTTTTGGAATTTCACAGTTGAATGATTATACTTTCCTGAACCATTTATATCCTCCTCCTCTTCACAGGTTAGTGACCCCTCTGAATGTCAGCCCTGCTGAAATCACATTAGCGGCCTGATTATCACCTTTTTCAGATCATTAATAACTCGATTAAGACTATTTGGAGGCCCTAAACCCGACTCCTAGGGCACCTCTGGGCAAACGTCCTCCAGCTCAGAACATCTCCATTTATCAACTCTCTGAATTTGGTCTTCCAGTGAATTCTCCCTTCCAAGGAGTGGGCAGCATTACGGTCAGATGCACAGACACACCTGATGTTTTCCCTTCGGCACCCTTCTCTGAAATTCTCTATCTCCCTGAGCGTGGTAACTTTACATGATTTAATCCTTTATTTTTCTTTTTAATTTGTAGGTAGGAAGAAAGTTTGCTAGAGGCATGGTATACATCTCAGCACCCTCAGCTCCTTCTGCTTTCCTGCAGTCAGGGAAGGAGTGCCTTTTCTCCGGGACAGTCACCTGCTCAGAGGCCATCTCAGGGACACAGTGGGGAGGGGGGGACACAGTGGGGAGGGGGGCCACAGGCTTCTCCGTCTCTGACTCCCTGCACACACTGGCAGCGCCTCCACTCAGCTGTCAGCACAGCACCTCTGATAAAAATCTGGTGTTTGGCTGGAGTGCAGGGTGTCTCCCCAAAGGACCAGCCCATCAACGGGGCTTCATACCTGCATCCCAGCATCCTTTAAGGACAATATGTTACCAAAATTAAACAAAAACAGAACTCTTCCCTGTGTGAAAATTATGACCTCAGGAAGTAGAGGGAAGTGTAAAACACAAACATCTAAAGTTAAAGCTTTATAATCCATACAAATATTTTGAATTTGGTCATTTTGGTTGTGTACTGTTGCCACTCCACTTATCGGGTATTTATTGATATTATTTAGCAACGTAATATGGTGCTAAATAGTGTTGGCTCAGCAATACCAGAAATAAAATTACACACGTTAATGAGTAACAAGAAGTATGAAAAAATAGCTTTTAAAGCACTTTTGGTAAAAACTGAGAGCCACTGCCTGTTTCTGTCCTGCTCTGTTGCTCTGTTGTCGTGTTTCCCAAATGGTACCTGAGGGCAGAGCCAGGGCTCACACCCCTCGGCTGCGACCCAGCACCGTCCCTGCTCTGTGCGCATCAGGGCTCTGGGGTCTCTCTTCCTTCTGTTCCCTGAATCCACTCTCCTCCTCTTCCTTCCTGCCCATCAACATCCCAGACCGTGCAAGACGCATCCTTTCTGTTTGTGTCACATAAACTGTGTGCTCGAGGTCTGTGGTGTATACTTAATAAGGCGATTGCTTCGTCAGGGCCATCCTTACCCAGAGCTGGTCCACAGGACATCCTACAGCCAAAGCAGTTTGGGGCCGCTACCACCTTTGCACTAAGGCATCTGCCATTCTACCCACCACTGCTTTGTGCGTGGTTGGTTTTTACTTGTTTTTGTTTCACTATCAGTGGCAGTATCAACACAGTAGAAAAAACATATCCAAGTATTATTTTGAAAATAGTTTGGCTTCAGGAATCCCTTAAAAGTGTTTCAGGGACCTCAGGACCCTCGGATGTAGCCCTGCAATTTGGGAACCACTCTATTCAATGTTATGTTAAAGAAGTATCATATTTTTAATGTGTTGGTACATTCTTTTGCAAATATTTAATTTTTTGCATCATTATTACTAAATAAAAGTGATTTGTAGTCATTTTGTTTCATTCTTTGTTTCTGGAATCAATGTTTTACTCTCAATAAAGATAATCTGGAAGTTTCCCTTTTTTTCCTGTGCTCCAAAATAATTTAGGTAGCATTGGGATAATCAGATTTATAAAGTTTAATGGAATTTGCCTGTTAGACTACCTGGGTATTTTGCTTTCTATAGGAGGATTCTTTATTAACTCAATTTCTTCTAAGGCTATTGGTTTCAAGTTTATGACTCTACCATGGTCAAATTTGTAAATCTATAAAATGAAGTTTTTAATTCCTTCTGGTGTTTACATTTTATATGTATAAAGTTGCACAAAGTGTTACCTTGCACTTTAAAATTTTCTTCTGATCTGTGGTTATTTTTCTCTTGTCATTTCTAATTTATTCCATTTGTCTTTCTCCTATTGTCTTGATTAAGTTAGCTTATAATTTTTGCCTATTTTGTTGATTTTTTCACAAAGATGTATTTCTGATTTATTCTGCTCTTTGTGTTGTAATTCATTAATTTCTTCCTTGATCTTTACTTATTCCTGACTTGTGCTTTCTTTTTTATTTTAGGAGAGAAAATGTAATATAAGGAATTGGTTAACTCGTATTAGACAAGTAGAAAAGCAGACAGTGAGCTATCAGAGGCAGTAACTGCAGGAAACAGATACACCCCGAGGAGTGGGAAGACAGGGGAAGAAGTCGGGGCTCTTAGAAACGGGGACCCAGACTCCTGAGGGGGCACGCCTGTGGTAGGTGCTGGTATATCCAGGGGCCCATGATGAGCTGGTTCCGGGGATGTGGAAAACCTGGAAATTGGAACCAGTGGCTATTGACACCCGCCTGCTCTATTCCGACCCTTCCTTTTAGTTGTTACGTTTTGAATCTTTTGATTTAGGAATGTCTCTTACATACAAATTAGTGCTGAATTTTGCTCTGTTAGTCAATGTAAAATCTTTCACTAAGTGCACTGAGCACATTTACATTTACTGACCTTGGCATTTTAATCTCAGTTTTGTCATCTGTTTTGTGTTGTATTTATGTGTCCACCAGGCTTTGAGATGGTCTCACTCTGTTCTCCCCACTTAAGACATGTCGTTTGGTTTACAGAGAAGTTTGTATTTCTGTTGTATAGTTTTGCTTTATCCCAGTACTTTTATTTAACATTGTCCAATCCTCTTTATTTTGAATGTTGGTTCTCCCACTTCCCCCTTCCTAGCATTTAATTTGAAGTAACATCTTTTTACCAGAATTCAGTGTCTCTCAAGCAATTGACAAGTTTTTTTCTAACTTTTCACATTCTCTTTCAATTCTGCCCCCTCCCTTTTTAAAATGTTCTCTATATTATCCTTTATTTTAGAAATATGTATCCACTGCCTATAGAATTTGCTCCCACATTTATTTGCTTTTATTGTTTTAGAAGATGCCTTTCCAGTCTTCTGGCTTCTTTTGTTCTATTAAAAAGTTAACTATCCATCTCAGTTTCTGCTTTTATAAAATGGAATAGGTCTTTTCTTTCCTAGGCTGTTTTTAAGATTTTCTGCTTGTCTTTTTATCTTTCTGTGTTGGAATATTATTTTGATGTGCCTTCTTTTTTGTTTATTCTTGTATGCTTATTCTGACTGGGGTTTATGGGATTCTTGAATCTGTGGCTTGACGTCTTTCATCAGTTTGGAGGAATTTTCATCTTTTCAATGATTGCTTCTCTCCATCCATCCCTCCTGCCCTTCCAGAACCCAGATTACAAATACAGCAGGGCTTGCACTTTGTTCCACAACCTCTTATGCTTTTTGTTCTTATGGAGTCTCTCCTGAGTTCTCTCTGTGCTTTGTTCTGAGTATTACCTCTTTACTGTCTACTTCACTAATTATCACTTCTAGTTAGTTTACTGAGTTATTGATTTCAGCTATTGATTTTTTAATTCTAGAATTTCCAATAGTCTTTTCAAGCTTCTAATTCTCTTCTAAAATTTTTTATTTTACAATTTCTAGCACATACTAATCACAGGTATTTTAAGTTTCATTAATTCCTACTGTGATATCTGGACCTCCTTTAGGAGGTATTCTGGCTGAGATCATCCCTCAGGATCCAGGACACCTGCAGCCCTGTCCATCCAGCCAGTGAAGAAGGATCCTGCTGCTGCCTCTGTGGCTGCTGGACAATGCCAGGCCAGCAGGCAGTCAGCCAACAACCCTGGAACCTCATGATGTGGAGTCCTGAGCAGCTGCCTGGCATAACTCAGCCCCTTCATTACCACGTGTTGAATTTATCGAATGTTTGCTGCATACCTGTCTCTGACCCACCTAGGCCATTAACTGGGGTCAACAGCCAATAGGGCCCTTCCCCCATCCCTGAGGAACTCAGAGGAGTGGCCCCTGCAGGCACATGTCAGAGTTACGTGGCAGCTTCAGTCTCTGGAAGGAGCTCACAGAGCAAGCACCCTGGTGTTCTGGGACTCTGTGCTCTGAGTGGGGTAGATGTATCAGGTTATCCATGCACCTTTATTGTGAGAGGACCTACCTCCCTGTGTCCAGCATGCTCACAGGCTGTGTGCTGCCCCTGGACAGACCCCTAGTGAGGAGTGAGGAGTGCGGTGTGTGGAAGGTTGCCTGGCCTCTCCCACCCAGGGCAGTGGTGACGGAGCCCAGTGTTTCCCTGAGAGAAATCAGGGGGCAGAAGACCACTGACACTCCACAGAGCAATGGCAACTCTCTCAAGTGCCCCATAAAACATTCTGTTGTTCATTCCTCCTGCTAATGCTTGAAGGTGGTACTGCAACTATGTGTCAAGGGGTCATTTACGACGTCCAGTAGCCCCTGAAGGTCCACACGGCTGGTTGCACTGGTGCCCGGACTCCCCTCTCAGAGTCAGGGACCTGCTTCCTTCCCAGTCACCAATGAGAAGTGATGGTCCACACGGCACCCTCACGGCTGCCTGTCTGACTCAGACCCCAGCCTTCCTGTGTCTGAAGAACACAATTTTTGCATTTGTACAACCTTTTAAAGAAGGTCTTTTTTAGAAGACTCATTTCCCCTTATTTAGATGTGTCTGCAGCCTGTTCCATAATTAAACATTGAAAGCCCCCTCATTTCCATGGACATAAATGTCTTAAGAGGATGCAGCTGTGTCATTTTTGGCATCTTTCAAAGAAAATACACAGATTAGGAAGTGCAGAAAGAGTGGCTCGCTGCTTTCAGCAGTTCCTCAGAGCTGCCCGTCTTCGGCTTTCTTCCCCAGCTCAAATCAGTGATGTTCCAGCCTTCCCAGTGCAAGAGGGGACCTGCCTGTCCCAGAGCCGAGCCTCCCTTGCAGAGTCCTGACTGGGAGGTCTGACGTTAAGCAGGCATGAGATTGTCCAGGCCCCGAGGGATGAGGAGACATAAATTCCTTGCTTTGACTCGTTAGGAGGTTGGCTTTGGAAATTCTAATCTATTCTTCACGAAGGGATAGATCACTGGGTGGTGGTGGTGGGGAAGGTCGCTTCCGTTAGCACAATCGTGAACCTAGTAAGAGACGAGTTTGTCTCTTCAGGCTACAGGCCCAGTTGCTCAAGTAGCCATTGGAGTTGAGAACAATAACATAGAGTTATAATAAATAAAGCATAGCCTTAGCTTCCCTGGATATGTGTGAGAGAGCAAACGTTAATACCTACTTAACCTGTAGAGTTTATATTTAATATTCTCCCCAGTGAACCAGAACGTTTACTTTTAGATAGAACAGAGGTATTGAGAGAAGAAAATGCCAGACAGTCAGGTCCTTATGAAGGTACCGTGTGGACATAAGAGGCGTGTAGACACATTCTGTCCAAGTTGGGGTTAGCTTGCTCTCCTCAAGGTTTGGCAGACACACCTGTCTTCACCAGGTGAGAACCTTCGGGAAGAAGCTGACCAGGTCACTTTGCACCCTCAACGGCAGATGCAGAGTGAGGGTGGGTCTCCGTGGGTGGCGCCTCTTGCCCATCTGCAGGGACCTGGGATTGCGTCCTCGCTGACACCCCTGCCCGTGCACACGGGGTTCAAGGCCTCACTGCATCCTGGTGGCTCCAGTTTTAAGTTTCTTCTCGAATCCTACCTTTTTCACTTGGGGCCTCTCCACTACTTCAAAGACAAAAGGGGGCCAGGGCGTTGCATTACAACAATATTCAAACTCTTTAAAAAGAGTGAAGGAAGCTGATCCTTAACACATAGAAGCGACAGCAGGGGCCCTGGCATCAGAGGTCACCTGTGTGTGGCCACGGGCTCTGCTGATGCCAGGCCTGCCGTCAACTGCCCCACGGCCGACCCCCCTCCGCCAGACACCTCGGCTGGAAATGTTTCAGCCGTCACAGATGTGCCATGGACCCCAAACTTCTCCACATCCCCAGCCCAGTACACCAGCTAATGACCACCTTCTCACAGGAGTATCCTGACACAACAAACAGAATCCATCCTCCCAAACAAGTTTCAAAATGCTCAAAAAAATAAACAAAACAGAACAAAAGTAGCCCACAAGGGAGTTGCGTGACTTCCTTGTCTTGGTAACCTTTCCAGTAATTTTGCAAGAAATCCGCATTTTGCCAAATGTCTTATAAAAATTCAGTTTTTACGGACCTGCATATATTGAAAAATTGAACATGAAACAAAAGAAGTCTTGAGGAGACAGAAAGGAGAGCAAGTAACCATTTGTTTCTTGCCAGTTTTTTGACGCACGCTCCAGTTAAATGCTTGTTTCTGTTCCCCAGAAACAGGCCTGAGCAACCATTGAAACCAGCGGGATCCGGGAAGAGCAGACATTTAGGAACAATGTTTGGTTTATTATGTTAAAGCACAGAGTCTCCCCTTTCCTCACAACATTGACCTTCCAGCCTCCCGTGTGCATCTGAGGCCAGAGAGCTGCGGGCTCCGGGCCGTGGGCAGAAACACAGCCTCATCTGCCTTATCGCCCGCACCTGGGGCCACAACATACTGAAAACCATTGAAAGATACAAGATTCTGAGTTCCCTGTGTTTTAAAAACATGAAGAATATTCTGTAAAACTGAAAAGACCATAATCGTTCCAAATTCCACCCCTAGTTTACGGGAAAGGCTCCACTTCTAAACATTATGTGAATTTAAAATCTTCCATTTAAAGTGACTTTTTTAAACCTTTCATCAAATGCAAAATTTCTAATAGTTTTCTTGAAAGCATACATAACAGGCTTGACAAAGCACAGACCTTAAAAGTGCAGATGATGATTATTTCCAGAACCATAAGCTCTAGTTTTCTTGGCACAGAAGGAAAACTATTTCTTAAAAAAAAAAAAGCAAAGAAAGACAGAAAAGGAGGAGAGTGGGTAGCTGGCCCCCCTCTGTGGGCGGGGCCCCGCTAGTCCTCTGCCCAGTGTCCTGGCTGAGTCTCGGACCCCCAGGTCTGGGGCTGAGTCCCCTCACCTCACGGGCTGGCAGGTACAGCAAAGAGCAGTCAGACCCCTGCCCCCCTGGGTGATGCCGCCTCTCTTCTCAGATCTGGAGGCCCCGGAACGCAGAGTCCTGGGGCAGCAGCGTCTTCCCAGCCTCCAGGTGTCTGACCCCATGGACACCTCCGGACACCTTGCTCCGCATTTCAGCTCCTGGCAGATAAAGGCATTTTTCCCTCTACCCCAGATTACCTACGAATCACACTCATAGGATATGTGATTGTTTGTCTTCATCTCCAGGCTCTGAGCTCCTCCAGGGACAGGACTGCCTCTCGGCTGTGTCTGCTGCTTGTGGCCTCGTCCTAGACACAATAATGCTCCAGAAATGACCACGGAGAGGAAGTGAGGGAATCTCTGCAGACACCCAGCTGTCGACTGAAAAAGAAAGCACAATGTGAGAGTTGTGAGTTAAGTTTTATTTGGGGCAAAATGAGGACTATAGGCTGGGAGACAGCATTTCAGACAGTGCTGAGAAACTGCTCCAAAGAGGCGGCGGGAAGGTCAGTATCGATATGATTTTGGTGAAGGGGGGACGTGCAATCAAGCAGATATTTTTTGCAGAAGGTTCTGCTAGTCTCGTAAAGGCTACTGCTAGTCACGAGGAGCTGATGTCATCATAAAGGATTTTAGTGCTTTTCTAGACATGAGGAGATGCAAGAATTGGGCTCATAAAATCTTCCCCTGAAAATATCTAATTATCTGAAGACCTGTTCTGTCAGTTTTTCCCAGAGCACAGAGGGCCTCATTCCTGACTTCCACCCTGAGCTCCTTTCTGGGGGTGTTGAAGGTCAGTGGTCGCAGCAGCTTGTGATTTAATCCTTGTAGAGGTAGATGGCAAGTGCCAACCTTTAGCTGGCTGAAGTGGGGCAGGACAAGGCAGAATGATTCCTATGCAAAAATCAAGCTTTGTGTTTCACGGTTGGGGATTTTGGGGTGATGCTACAAACCAATTCCAGTTAAAACAATTAAACTTGATAGCCTGAAATCCTGATTTCTGTCAAATTCAAATCCCTAGGGAGACTGCAGAAATGTAGTATGACTTTCTGAACCTCAAGCTAAAATATGAAAGGAAGTTGTGAGTTAATGTACACTGGCCTCTACTAAAACGTGACACTTACCTTTATTCTTTTAGGCAAAATAGGAGAAAATTCTGATGTTGGAGGGAGGACTCACATTGTTTGGATATTTGTTCTAATGTCAGAAAAATTGATGCAATATGTAAAAATTAGTCCACCATGCTGCAATATGTGCTTATATTTTTAAGGGAAAAATACTTTTTCTTCTTGTAAAAGTAATTTATGGTCGTTATAGACTATTAAGAAAATAAGTAAAAAACTAAACTAAAATTAAATCTTTCATATCTTATCACCCAGAAATAACTGTTCTTAACATTTTAGTGTGTGTTCTTCCAGATTTTGTCAGTCTGTATGCATTATAGTTTTCAAAAATAGGATATGATTGTATTCACTGTTTTGAAAACTTTCTTTCACTTAACAGTATATTGTCAGCATTTTTCCAAGTCAACCTGTAATTATGATTTTTGGTGCTCATAGAATTCTACTGTGTGGATTTATCATAATTTATTTAGCTACTCTTTCACTAATTGCACTTTATTTTGTTTCCAGGTTTTTTTTTTTTATAAACATTACTGTAAAAATTATCTTTAAATATACACATTTGCTTGCTTCTCAATTTTTTCCTTACAGAACTTTTCTGGCACTGTTGTACTTATTTTTAAAATTATTAGTACACATTTTCAAACGGCCCTTCTAAGAGCTCATCCCATCATCCCTCCGACGGACACACAGAAAGGTGCCCTTTGCCTGCCTTCACAGCCAGAAGATTGCACTCTCTTTTGTTTTGGGGAATTTGTCTGGAAAAGGAAGAGCAGACAATTATTTTAATTTTCATTTTTGGAAATCTAGTGATAGTAAGCTTTTTCTTACATTTCTACTGGCTATTGTGCTCACTTAATAATTAAGAACAAGAATAAGAATGCCTTTGCTAAGGAAAGTGCTATAAGGGTCACTTGGAAGAGAAGACATCGGGGCCACAGTGTTGTTTGGGGCCGGGAGACCAAAATGACAGTTAACTGCTTATAATAAGAAATGGGGCAACATCTGTTTTTCACATCTGAGAAGGGAAAGCGATGATGCTTTGCTCTGAGGCTGGGCTAAAGCGCGCAGTCAATCTCCAGTTGTGAGGTGGTCCACCTGCATTTTGGGAGCAAGGCTGTTCACACTGCAGGACACCTGTGTGTGTGTGCGTGTGCACGAGTGTGTGTGCGTGTGTATGTGTGCGTGTGTGTGCGAGCGTGAGTGTGTGTGCGTGCACGAGTGTGTGTGCATGTGTGAGTATGCGTGAGTGTGTGTGCGAGCGTGCGTGTGCGTGCGTGTGTGCGCGTGTGTGCATGCGTGAATGTGTCATATCACCTTCATCCATCTCTCACCGTGAGGAATGGGAAATGTACTCACCCAGTTACAGCCGCCAGGGACACTACCCCTGCCGGACACAAGAAGAGTCCAGAAGTAAAGCACCGGCCAGCTCAGCACCTGCAGTCTCTTCCCCAGAACTCATCAGGGCTTGGAAGGCGTGCGGAGAATAAGAGGACACCCCCACATGGTCACCACCAGCAGCCATGGGGCTCCAGAGCCACCTCTGCCTCATTTCAGAGCAAGACTCCAGGGTCACGCCAGCTTACCCTCGCAGGGCACCTGGCTGTGAGAAGGGATGAACTAAAGGTGCTGAAAACAAGAGGAAATGAACCCAAACAGGGCAGGTCCACGTCCACCATGGAGGGCGGAGGAGCGGCAGGACTCAGGCGAGCCCTGGCGGGTCCAAGCCGGACAGCGTGGTGGCGGCAGGGCAGCTCCCGTGCCCGGGCGGCGGCGCAGACAGGGAGGTGGCTGCTTCCGCCTGCTCACGGGACAGGAGTGATCCTCAGGGAAGAGTGGGAGTTACAGTCACTCAAGTCCATTGCCAGACAATCCAGGGAGGACGCTTGTGTCAGGAGTTATTGCCCTAGGGGCTACATTTAAGGCCAGTCGGTAAACAACTCTTAAACCCTGCCGCCCTGCTGCCTCTACGGTTGTGGTAAGAGGGACCAAACTCAACCGTCTCACCTACAGAGTCACTTTCTAGGGAGTTGGTGCGGGTGGTGGTTATAAGGGATTCATGGCTGATGCGGACCGGGATAAAGCATCCTTTGGACTATTTGCTGGGGTTTAACTTGAAAAAATCTAACAGGGGATCTCAGAGCTCCTTAGGAACTACTCAGGAGCTCTACTGTACTTGGATGACACCATTGGGTTTGGTAGAAACTCAGAGAAGCACAGGAGGCCTTCAGGGAATTTAGTTTAAATGTCCCTATAAATTCCATTCTTTCCTTTCATCGCCAAATATGTGATGCGTTTACCACCACAGAAGCAGGTAAGAAGGATGGTCTCTTAGAGGTGAAGTGATGCAATTTCACTTAGCATAATCGGGATCGCCCGTGTTGTTGCAATGGCAGGGTTTCTTTTATTTTTAAGAGTGAGTAATATTCCACTATGTATATATAGATATAACATTTTCTTTATCCACCGGAGACACTTAGGTTGTTATCATATCATGGCATATGAATAACGCTGCAGTGAACCTGGGTGCAGGTATCTCTTCAAGATGGTGATTTTATTTTTTTTGGATACTTGCCCAGGAGTGGGGTTGCTGGAGCATATGGCGACTCTATTTTTAATTTTTTAAGGAACGTCCGTACTGTTTTCCAAAGTGGCTGCACCAATTTACCTTCTCACCAACTGAGCTGTACACCTGAAATTGGTTAAGATAGTAAATGTTGTGTGTTTTGCTACAATAAGAAAAAGTTGGAAAAAAGAAAGATGGCCTTTTAGCAGCAGAGACTTGTTCAACCAGGCATTTTGTGTCACTGGTCCTGAGGCAGAAATCATATAAACCCTACATAATGTAATTCCTCCCTGAGGTCGGCCCGATCCCGAGATCAATCTCCGGGTGTGAGACCGCTTCTTGTCAGTGATGATTACTGCATATTTGTCACTGTGACCCTAGATCAAAATGAGTTAGAATAGAAGCAGAAGTAAAAACCGAACAATCAAAAAGCATATATACCATGAAGTTGAGCTGTTTGTCAAGGATGTTGAAATCGGTGAACAAGCAGGTGGGGAAGCTGAGGCGGCCGCCCTGCCTCTCACTGCAGGAGGGTCCCGAGTCCCCGGGCCACGAGGAGGGGCTCCCGGGTGGGCGGAAGTCCCTCTGGCTTCCGTCTCCTACTGGGCATTGGCAACTGCTGCCAGGTTGCCTCCTTCTTGGAATCCTAACCTTAGGAGGATTAGGTCGGGAGAGGGCGCCGCCCCGCAGCCTTGATGGCTGTACTTGGTGCACAAGTCCTTCCCGGAGCTGAGGCTTCTCCGCAGGCCCTGAGACCACGATGACTCAGCTCCGCCACGCTCCTCCGGCCCAGCCTGGACTCTTCACAGGTAGTGCTTTCACTTCCTCCCGGCGTCTCGCTGCCAAGGCTGCAGGGGATAAACAGCTGATCCATATAGCCTGGGTGTATTTTTGCTTTGCCAGCTGGGCTCCTGTGAATAATGCACCAGCTGCACTCGGACAATGTGTGCAAACAATGTGTAAATGACCAGAATGGCATCAGGACAATGCGAGAAGCTCGGCATCAGCAGATGTGACACTGATGAGTGACAGAAATACAGCCCGGGCGTGGGTGACGGCACCACGAGGCCTCCCAGTCAGGGGCGACGGTCCTGGGTTTGGCTCACTGTCCTCCTGAGAACAGTCACCCACGTCCTGGAATAAAGGACGTGGGTAACTGACTTACTCTGATTTACTTTTGGAGGAGAAAGTAACTATGGATCTTTCTGTTTCTAAGCAGGTGTGAGGAGTGTGGCTGCAGAACCATGGATGAAGGATTCACAGTGGTGTTGTTAGTTATTCACCCGTGATTTCACTTCTTAGCCTGCAGATTTGCTCGTCTGTGTATATGTTTGTGTGTCTGTATAACAACATGTGTTTATATAATTATAAAATATATATACTCCATATACATGTACACGTGTGAAATAATCTGTTCTCATGCAGCAGACCATTATTTTAGACTTTAGTTTTTATAGCAGTTTTAGATTCACAGAAAATTAAGAGAAAGATACAGAAAGTTCAGTATAGCCCCTGCCCACCCCTCACCAGGAACAGCCTCCGCCATTGCCAACACCCCCCAAGAAGGTATAGTTACTGCAGCTGATGAACCTACATTGACATGCGATCCTCACCCAGAGTCCATAGTTTACACCAAGTTTCCCTCTTGGGGTTGACATTCTATGGGCTTGGACAAATGTATAATGACATGTGTCCACCATTATGTTGTCACACGGAGTAATGTCACCACCCTAAATATCCTGTGTGCCCCCCTTAACCCTTGGCAACCGCTGATCTTTTCACTGTCTTCATAGTTTTGTCTTTTCCAGAATGACACAGAGTTGCAATCACGTAGTGCATAGCCCTTTCAGACTGGCTTCTGGCACTTAGTACATACATCTAAAGTGCTTCCATGTCTTTTCATGGTTAGATAGCTCATTTGTCATTACTGCTGAATAATATTCCATTATTATGTCTGGATGTAACTGTTTATTCATCCATTCACCTACTGAAGGACATCTTGGTTGTATCCAAGTTTTGGCAATTATGAATAAAACTCCAACAAAAAACTGGGTGCATGTAACTCTTCAGCAGCTTTGGGTAAATACCAGGGAGCATGACTGTTGGATTGTGTGGTGAGAGTATGCTTATTTTGTAAGAAAACACCCAAGTGTCTTCCAAAGTGGCTGCACCATTTTGCATTCCCACCGGCAACGACGAGAGTTCCTGTTGTTCCATACCCTCACCAGCATTTAGGGTTGTCAGTGCTCTGGATTCTAATAGATTGGGCCATTCTAATAGGTGTGTACTTGTATCTTGTTGTTGAAACAGTGTATTTCAACATAGTATTAAGCGTAGTAGTACTAAGAAAAATAGGAAACTTACATGCTACTGAATTATATAGGTTGCATTGAAATCGTTTAAGCTCCCTGAGGCTCGGTGCATCAATCAGAAGTGAGTATAATGTTAATACCTACCTCATGGGGTTTGTACAGATAAAAGGTGATGATGTAAAGCACTTGCTAAACTGTGGATTGCTAAAGAAATATCAGTGGTTACGCTTATTATATCAGAAACACTGGTCATAAGACAGAATATGAACGAGAATAAGAATGTAGATAAGAGAATTTGAATAAATTGGTGAGTTGACACCCCAACAGGACACTGATAACATGTCAATTCATTCATTAGTTTATTCAGAAATAAATATTAAACATTTTTGCATACTTGGACCTTGGGACACAGCACCGCGCCAAAGCAAGCGTGATCTGTGTCCTTACCGAGGTAGTTTTTATTTATTTATTTATTTTAACATCTTTATTGGAGTATAATTGCTTTACAGTGTTGTGTTAGTTTCTGCTGTATAACAAAGTGAATCAACTGTACATTTTAAACGACTGTAGGAGAAACTAAGAGAAATGCTGTCATTCAACGGATAGTTTAACTTACTAAGTAGCCCACATGTAACCAGTTTCCATGAGAAAGGCAGAGCATTCCAGCCTCTGGGCCAAAACTATAAACCCCCTGAGAGCATCTGACCTCTTTCCATCAGACCTCAGCGCTAAAGTTCGAAGCATCACTTTAGCCTCTGTTACGTTTGCTGAAGACTCAGACAGGTTTTCTCTCCTTTCAGACAAGCTACCCTGAAAAGTGCTTCCGGAGGGACAGCCGTGACTCAGCACGGCCTGGACCTGAGACTCTGCGCTTGGCTGGGATGACTCAGAGTCGTGTGCTCAGACCTCCGGGCTCGGAGGGAAGGATGTGGTCATTCGGCATCATGTAAATGATCCAATTTCTTAGTCTTTATAAGCTTGGTGCAGTCACAGTCGAGAGAAAAGTACATCTATTTATTCCTCAGCAAACAAGAGCAAGTGAACATATCTTTTTAACGTCGCCATTTCTTCTTAAAGCGACCATGGAACTTGTTTGAGTAGAACCCCCTCTTGGTGTGAAGTTACCACACAGTGTGGTTTGATAAAACTTCTTCCCAGGACTCTTTAGGTCGAAGATGTTACTCTATTTTATAAGGAAATCTATTTTTGAATAGAGGGTGGAAGAGCCCACATTTTCCCTGGAGTATGTGACCCTCCTACGAGGGTCAGGAGGACCCAGCTGTCTGGGGAGGGATCTGGCGGGCAGGTGCCATTGTGCCCCAACAGGTTAGTTTGTAACTGCTTGTTCTGTGACGGGGAGCTGCACACGTGACCACAGGGCCCTTGGTTGGGCAGAGTTGGTGGGATTTCTCTCTGGCGCTCGGCTTTAGTGCATCTACCACTGTTTAACCCAAGGCTGACCCTCAGGGAGCCTCCATACTGCTGTCAGAACATTCCTTTAAGAGTGAGGTTCAGACCCTGAAAGTGAAGGGACCAGGACTTGCATCAGCTGCTGCTCACAGAACCACGACCAGATGTTTTTATCAACCCCCAATCCCCTCGGCTCGACACGCACCTGTTCTGGAATATTAGTCCATCATTAATGATCATTTAATTCATCATTTCATCCAAAGGAAAGCACTCTGCTGATGCACCAAACTGCCCAACTGCTATGGTCCTAACTTACCTTCTGTGGTCCTAACTCAGCTTCTGTGGGTTCTAACTCATCTTCTGTGGTCCTAACTCATCTTCTGTGGTCCTAACTCACCTTCTGTGGTCCTAACTCACCTTCTGTGGTCCTAACTCACCTTCTGTGGGTCCTAACTCACCTTCTGTGGTCCTATCTCACCTTCTGTGGTCCTAATTCACCTTCTGTGGTCCTAACTTACCTTCTGTGGGTCCTAACTTACCTTCTGTGGGTCCTATCTCACCTTCTGTGGTCCTAATTCACCTTCTGTGGTCCTAACTCTCCTTCTGTGGATTCTAACTCACCTTCTCTGGTCCTATCTCACCTTCTGTGGTCCTAACTTACCTTCTATGGGTCCTAACTCATCTTCTGTGGTCCTAATTCACCTTCTGTGGTCCTAACTCTCCTTCTGTGGGTTCTAACTCACCTTCTGTGGTCCTAACTCACCTTCTGTGGTCCTAACTCACCTTCTGTGGGTTCCAACTCATCGTCTGTGGTCCTATCTCACCTTCTGTGGTCCTAACTCTCCTTCTGTGGGTTCTAACTCACCTTCTGTGGTCCTAACTCACCTTCTGTGGTCCTAACTCACCTTTTGTGGTCCTAAGTTACCTTTTGTGTTCCTAACTCACCTTCTGTGGTCCTATCTCACCTTCTGTGGTCCTAACTCTCCTTCTGTGGGTTCTAACTTACCTTCTGTGGGTCCTAACTCACCTTCTGTGGTCCTGTCTCACCTTCTGTGGTCCTAAGTTACCTTTTGTGTTCCTAACTCACCTTCTGTGGGTTCTAACTCACCTCCATGGGTCCTAACCCACCTTCTGTGGGTTCTAATTCTCCTTCTGTGGGTTCTAATTTACCTCAGACTTCCCATCACGTGATGTTTCTCAGTGATGACTCACCTACACCTACCCCTGCCCCAATATTGAGAAAGTATAGGTGCTGTGGGTGAGTTGACTGAGTTATTTAAATTCCTTGAGCTTTGATGTAATACTTTCTAAAATGGGACAATAATACCCTCCTCTGTGGAGGTGAGAACCCCCATTTCATAGGGACCAGAAATGCCAATGTCTCTCTTGTTTCCTGGATGGCACAGGAGACCCTAGGAGTTAATACTAAATTTGGATTTGTAATTGAGTTGCTGTGGAAAGGCTTTTTCTCCCAAAGAGAAAAAGTTCCCACTTCTTTAACTTGTATTTGTTTTATACTCTTGCAACATACTCTGTGGGCACTAAGCGAAAATGAGGAAAAGTATCAGAGAATGTTTCAGATGAAATGAAAACTAAGTCACATTTTCTATTCCATTAACCAGCTTGAGCTATTTCTTACATGGCATCAAATATTTTGTCGGGATTTGCTGGGAGAGCCCCTCTGCATTTTTAAGGGGCAGGTTCTGTGGTGCTGCCTCTCTAGATTTTGTATGCGCTTTGCCTAAACTTGTCATTTCATTTTGGGGAAGAATTAACACGTGGAGAAAAAAATGCTGTGCTTTGCATCTACCCAGGGCCCAGGCCAACTCTGCCTCCCCTCAGGTGCTCCGACCCTCACTTGGAGAAGAGGGACCTGCCCCACCTGGCCACGTGAGGACCGGTGCTGCCAGCGCTGCAAGCACTTAGCAACAGACAGGACGTTACAAATTTGAGAGCAGCTGTTTCCCGTGGGCGTCTGAGCGCGGCATTTCCATGCACATCGGGCCCATTTAGAACAAGCTTTTGGTGCATCACAAGGCCCAGGGAGGTATTAACACATGAGGTCACCTTCAGATCCACCCAGTTCCTCTGTCTTATCTTGCAGCAGACTTAGCAGTTGACAGGCCACAGAATTCTGAGAGTTGGACTTTCGACGCTGCCTGGGGAGAGGTTGTGCTCCCTGTTGGTTGGTCCCCTCACCGGAAGCGTCAGACTCTCACGGCAGAAACACTAAATCCTGAATGGCCACACGCACCATGGCACCCTTTGTCACTTCTTTGAGGGAAACATATTTGTAGTTCGACGTATGGGACTCCGCTTGGCCGACTGCCCCCAAGTCCCACTCGTCACACCAAGCAGTGATGCTCTGGCCGTTCTACCCCGGCTGCCGGAGGCCAAGTCTGGGTTTTCCAGGTGTCCCTGGCAGGCAGGCCGAGGCTGGCCAGGCTGCAGACCAGCAGAGACTGCTCGCAGGTAAAGTGAAGTGGGCGGCCTGACCCACCAGCCTCTCCCGTGGCATGAACTTTCTCTTCATCACCAATTTCAGGTGATTTGAGGGATTTTGGGTAGAGGTTTCTTGTGGATGTCGTGAGCTCCTCAGGAGACTTCAATAGCAAACCCCACTTACACGAAGCTTCCGCGTGTGTCATATTTCTCACCCCCCCGCCCAGCACTGTCCCCACCCCCGCAGAGCAAGCCCCCGATTAACCCGGGGGGCACAGCTCCTGAGCATAGTGGGGCCGGGGCAGGCATCCAAGCGCACGAACGGACAGTAGGTCAGACCCTGTGAACACTGGGGTGTGAATCCAGGCTGAGTGGGGTGTGTTGCCTGTTTCCTCTCCCCCGGTGGCCCTTTTGTCTCTACAGGGCACACCATCTGTACTGGTCAGATTCTCCAGAGAAACAGAGACAAGAGGATGTGTCCACATAGAGAAAGAGATTGACTGTAAAGGTTCGGCTTCCGCGACTGTGGAGGCTGACAAGTCCCGAGATCGGCCAGGCGAGTTGGCAAGCTGGAGACCTGTGATGGCTGAGTCTGGAGGCAGAGAAAAGCCGATGTCCCAGCTCCAGGCCACCAGGCAGGAGGGGTCCTCTCTACTCAGGGCAGGGTCAGCCGTTTTGTTCATTCAGAACTTCAACTGATTGCACGAGACCCACCACATCGGGAGGGCAATCTGCTTTACACATTCTGCTGATTTAAATGCTAATCTCATCCAAACACACCATCCCAGACACACCCAGAAGAATGACTGACCAGATATCTGGGCAACTGAGGCCCCATAAAGTGGACACAGGAAATAGCCACCTCAGCATCTTAGAAATTTGTCCTTTCTTCTCACATCAAAGTCTCCAAGAGTGTTTCTGAAAATGGGCTCACTGTGGGGCACGGTTACTGGGGAGCGTGTCCTTCCCAAGACTTTGTTTCACTCGGCTCCTCCAGGGACAGCCAGACGCCCACACTTCAGATTCTCTCGGTGGCTGGTCACAGCCCACAGTGAACACCTGCACCCATCCTGTTGTAGGGGAAAGAGATCCAGATGTTTAAGAGAGCTGCTCAAAGCCGGAAGTTGGCAGGTGCTGAGGCAGACGTACCGCAGCCTGAACCAGGGTCAGGGTCAGGGTCAGGGATTAAGCCCCCTGTCACCCAGGCCCTCCCAGAGGGTGAGGTTGGACACAGATCTGAGCTTGTCTGTGCCGGGTGCCTGGTCTGGGAGTGGGCATCACCCCTGTACTACCAAGAGCAACAGGCCCAGGACACGGCTCCTTCGACTTTGCAGCTGGAACGTTCGAGGCCTGGATTTTCCAAAGCCTGGGGTCTTACCACCCCCAGGCCCTGTCAGATCTTCATGTGCAGCCCCCACTTTCCAGGACCAACCCGCACCTGCAGAAGAAGGTGACAGATGACCTGTCATCTCCGTTTGAGTGTTTGTACAGACTTTGAGGAGAGACTTTTCATAGGTCAGGTAGTAGCAAAAAGAAATGACCTTATTTTAGAAAACACAATGTCTCAGGACTTCAGAGGGTTTCCATCAATATTCAAGTATGATTCTTCCAGGATATAACAGAATTAAGAAGGTGAGGAGACACAGTGAATCACTGAGCTGACGCATCTACTGATTTCAAGCAACATTTGGAAATTGTATTTTAATGCAATATAGGTGAGGCAACTTGCTCAGTGCCCACAGGCTGAATCTCGAACCCAGTCACAAGCTCAGCCAAAGCGGGGCGAGCAGCGCGCCCCTGCTCCCGTGACGCTGCGCTGCGCCCACCCGGGTCCCTGGATGAGCAATGCCGCCCTTCCTGGGCCTCAGCTGACTCAGGGCCGCAGAGGCAGAACCGACCAGCGGCTGGAGGGGAGGAGCCCCGGCCTCCTCACAAAGGAGATTCAGGAAAGATTATGCTTTTCTTTAGAGATTGGTTCTGAACCAGCCTGAGCAGTGAGTCACTGCCCTTGACGATACTTTTGAAAATGAGATGTGTTTTTTGAACTCTCTAACAATTTACAAGAACTAAGTTCCTTTGTTTCAGACTAAAATATATATACAGTCAGCTCACAGCAATTCAGTTCTACGGTCTTGAAGTGTTGTGGTGATGAATACAATGACTTTGCAGGTTATTTTGTGCCTCTAGATTGGAGGAGGCTGCAGCCCACTCCCCTCGAAGGGAGAGCAAACTTCCCGCTCCTGCCGGCTCCCAGCCAGGCACCCACCTGCCTTCATCCGGCCCGTCTCCACCACGGGCCACGCAGCCGCAGGCCTGGTCCCAAAGCCCTTGGGGGCTTTAGGAGAAAGTCCTGACCCCACGAGGCCCCGTGGGACCTCATCTCTGGCCCCATCACGTGGATGGCACTTGTTCTCCTTCTTATGAATTAATGTGCTGTTAGGTGTTATTCATTATTAATGCATTCAGCACAGTGAACAAAGCGCAGCTGAGTGACCACAGCACCGCTCGCGGCATCTTTAAATAAAACATTACCAGACCCCGATCGCACCTGTTGTGACGCCTCCCCACCTCCCAAACGCTAACTGTTGTCTCGGCTCCTGCCATCAGCATCGTGGTGTCAGTTCTGTGTGTTTCTGAACCTTGTAAAGATGAATCACACACTCGTGATGCCGGTCATTTTGTCTCAGCTGTTCCAGATGGTGGAGCGCGGCCTCTCGCTGCGGTTTGAGTTGGAGGGTCCTTGGTGAATCTGCTTTCTACCCTTTGCTCACCGTGACCATCCACTTTGACGGGGCCCAGCCAGTGCCATCACGCACTTTGTCTATGGAGAGCCCATCTTATTGTTAGCCAGGAGTTCTCTCCTGATAACAGACAGGCGCTTTTGCAAATATCCGTTCCCAGTCTGTCTTGCCTTTTTTTTTTCTTTTTGTTACATTTTGATGGACAGATGTTCATAATTTTATTTATTTATTATAAATTTATTTATTTATTTATTTTTGGCTGCATTGGGTCTTCGTTGCTGCACGCGGGCTTTTCTCTAGTCGCAGTGAGCGGTGGCTTCTCCTGTTGCGGAGCACAGGCTCTAGGTGCGCAAGCTCAGTAGTTGTGGCACATGGGCTCAGTAGTTGTGGTGCACGGGCTTAGTTGCTCCGTGGCATGTGGGATCTTCCTGGACCAGGGCTTGAACCCGTGTCCCCTGCATTGGCAGGCAGATTCTTAACCACTGCACCGCCAGGGAAGCCCCTCATAATTTTAGTATAGCCCCTTTATCACTACTTTCCTTGATGGCTACTTCTCTTTTTGTCTGGTTAATAGAGGTTTCCTAACTCAAGGTCACCCAGATATTTGACTGTTAGCTTCTATGAGTTTCATTATTTTGCCTTCACATTTATATCTACTATTCCCCTGGAAGGGATTTGATTGATGGTGTGAGCTGGGAATTACATTATATTTTTTCCATATGGATATCCACATGACTTAATGCTCATTTATTGGGAAGGTTGTGCTTTACTATTTCTCTGCAGTGCCCACTGCCCTCAATTGAATGTCCATCTACTGTGGGTCTCTCTGAATTGTCTGTGCTGTTCCTGTGTCTATGGTCCATGCTGTGACAATTCCTCACTGTTGTTATTTACTGTAGCTTTATAAGTCTACAATTATTCCTCCACAAGATTTTCTTAACCTTATAAATTATGCTAGGATTTTATATTAAACCCATAAAACACTGGAGAAAATTGACATATTTAGAATGATTGAGTCTTTCAATTCAATTAGGTCTTCTTTAATTTGTTTTGTAATGTTTTCTGGATTTTTGCTTAAAGGTCTCATGTATCTTTCGTTAGATATGTTGCTAACATTTGACATTTTCTGTCCTTTTAAAGGTATCTTTTAAATTGTGTTTTCTAATTGTTTATTGTTGGTATGTAGAAATATAATTTTTTTGTCTGTTGATTCTTATCCAATGTCTTGCTAAATTCAGTTATCAATTTTTAAGTTTATCTGTTTACTTTATTGGATTTTTTGCATGCATAATCAGTTTAACTACATACAAGGGTAGATGTACGTTTTCCTTTCCAATTTTCATGTATTATTTCTTATTCTTGTTTTATTCCCCTGCTAGTTAAACATCAGTAGTGACGGTGGATTTCTAGTCTCTTTCCTGACCTCGAGAGAGAGGGCAGTTCATCTTCTACAACCAACTGTGACTTTGCTGTAGGTTTTTCACACATCCTTTTGGGGGCCGAGGAAGTTCCTTTTGTTCCTAGTTTGCCAAATCCTTTCTGTTGATGTTGTCGATTGTGTGTGTGTATTGTGTGTGTATGGTGTGTGTGTGTGGTGTGTGTATGTTGTGTGTGTATGTATGGTGTGTTCATGGTGTGTGTGTGTGTGTGTGTGTGTGTATGGCGTGTATGTGTATGGTGTGTGTCTGTGTGTATATCTGTGTGTGTGGTACTTTATCAAATACTTTTTCTGCCTTTATTGGTGTAATTTCTCTTTGTCCTGTTAATGTGGTGATTTACACGATTTGTCTTAGAACATCAACTCTTTCATATCCTTGCTAATTCCTTGTCTGACTTTTCTATTAGTTACTGAAGATGTATTTTTAAACCAAACAGTACAACTGAGGGTTTGTCCGTTACGTTTTTGTTGTTTTCTTTTTTCCAGCTTCACTGAGGTATGCTTGACAAGAATGGTATACGTTTAAGGTGTGCAGTGTGATGTTGTGATTTCTGTGTACATCGTGAAATGATCACTGCAATCAAGCTATTTAACACACCCGTCGCCTCGTGTAGGGACCGTTTTTTCACTTGTTGGTGTGGTGAGCACACTTGAGATTTATTCTCTCAGCACATTTCAAGTACACGATACAGTACTGTTAACTGTAGTCCCCAGGCTGTGCACCGGAGCCCCAGAGCTTCCTCAGCCACTAGAAGTTTGCACCGTCTCACCAGCCTCTCCCCATTTCCCCCACCCTCAGCCCCGGTAACCATTTATTTCATAGTTTCCAGTTTCCTGCCCAAACTTTCCACTTTAGTGTAATTCCTGTGCCCGTTATCATAGTTGTCATAAAGTCTGTGTCTGATAATCCCAACCTGGATTCCCGATGGGTCGGACTTCTTGTTTTCCTCTATTCTCCTTGCATACTGGACATTTTATATAAATCATCTTAGAAGTAATTTGATGCTCTGGCTGAATTATGCCTTCATAATAGTTTAAATTTGCCTCTGATATCGTCTGGTCTAAAGGGACAGGCGACTTTAATATGATCAGGGAATGGAACAAATAATTAGGGATTTTCTCTCTTTCCTATTTTTCCCTATTTCTAGGATGAGGCGTTTGGACATGGATCCCACAGCAAGGCCTCGACTGTTTCCCAGTGTCCCTGCTCCGTGGTGAAACCAAAGCCCCATTATTGTCCCTCTGTCCTTTGAGACTTCGGGATCCCTAATATGGGTTTCCGTTTTTCATGGTCGGCCTCAAGTGAAAGGTCGCCCTCAGAAGCCGGCTCCCGCCTCTGGGCTCCTTCCTCGGGCCCTGCCCCGGCACGTTCTCCACCCGCAGGGTCCCCAGAGCTTCGGCCGGATTTGAGAAGCACTGTGTCCAGCTCCTCGAGGTGCGTCTACCCAGCGGTGTGGCCTGCAGCTGCCACTGGACGTGGAGCCCTCAGACGTGGTCTGGACACGGCACCTCCTCCTTCAGGCTGGAGATGCTTCCTCCTCATTCCTGGGCCGACTGCGGGCCTGGCCACTGTGCCCGGGCCCCATCCTGGCACGCCCCCG
The DNA here is from genome assembly GCF_965194825.1 of Balaenoptera physalus. Classification (NCBI taxonomy): domain Eukaryota; kingdom Metazoa; phylum Chordata; class Mammalia; order Artiodactyla; family Balaenopteridae; genus Balaenoptera; species Balaenoptera physalus. The sequence goes on from NC_138894.1 coordinate 97,861,919, forward strand.
AAAATCACAGAGCCTGAGTTTGGTAACCCACCACTTTCCCCTCGGATTTAAGGATCTGTCATTGAAAAAAACGCAAAAACGCAGAGGTCTTGGTGAGCGGCAGGGACGGGCCTCAGGGAGGGGAGGTGGCTCTGTCTGTAAAGGGCACCCTTCCTGCCTTGCTCCTGCTTGGCTCTCGCCTGGTTCGGGGGCTCATTTCTTGTCACATTTTAAATAAGGAAAATCTCTGCTTTCATTAACAGAAAGTAACCGGAAACACCTTCCTTAGCGGCACTCGCCATGGGGTGGGGACCCCCATGTCGCTTCAGCCCCCCGAGTGAGCCGCCTCGCCTGTGAAGGGGACGCGGCACTGGACCTTCTCACGGCAGGAGAGGATGCCGAGCCGTCACCCGCCACCTTGCCAGGTGCCTCGAGAGCATTTTATCCTCGACAATTGTTGAAATTTTACTTCTAAAGGACTTTTTAATTGATTCTGAACTTTTACAGAGACGGGATTGTGCCGTATTTCTGCCATGCCCGGTCTCAGAGCAAATCCCCTTGCTTTATCTAATTAGCAAGTGAGTCCTACCTGAGGGTGTCACACGGGATAATTAAAAACTTAATTGGGCTGCCTATCCAACTGGTGTCACAGTGGAGTCCAGACAATTAATACCGGCTGGAATGAAGGCTTTACCTAAAACTTAATGGAAAACGGGCTCCATTCCCATACCACAGCAGACAGTACAACTTTTAGGGGCAGAGGAAGACAAGGAAGTCTGTTGTTCTAGGCTTCTGTGGTCTGTGCTCTGGCATCGGGGAAAGAGAATCAGCTGTGTTGGTGGGAGGGTTCCTATGATCTAAGGCCTGGCTTTATCACCATTCTAAACTACTGGTACGGACGATTCATCGGGGACGAGCGGGGCGGCCCAGGGAAGGCTCAACTGTGTGTTTAAAGCTCAGAGGAGGTAACAGGGAGGGAAGGACCCATCGATCAATGACAGTACTGAGCGACTCGTGGGCTTCTGACTCAGGTGGTTCCCGGAGACGCCGCCTGTGAGCTGGAGACCATTGTGCAGGGTGTTTGGCAGGAAGAACCCCGTCCGCGGGAGGAGAAAGGAAGGGCTGGGCCCAGAGAGAGGTGGAGGGCGCAAGGCAGTCCCACCGAGGCCCCACTGACCCCACACGGAGCTCCAGAGCTAAGGGCCCTTCAGAGCCGTCCCGGCTGAGGAGGGAGGCCCAGGTCACTCTGGGTGGGTGGCCCCAGGAGATGCCATCTGGGCCGGATGGACCCTGGCCCCGAGGGGGGCTGGGGGCACCACTGCTAAGACCCTCTTCTTCACATGAGCTCCGGGGGCACCTTTCCCTCGGGCGGGGTGTCAGGAGGAGGCTGAGAGGGAGATGGTCTCACAGTTCTGGGACTAAAATGTGAATATATATTGTCTTCTCTTCTGAGGGAAACGAAAACCATTTCTGAGGGCCTTTTGTGACAAGGATGGAAAAATGCATCCGTGACGTGGACCGCCTGCTGCACACCTGGGCCCTTGGGATTCTGCCCTGGAAAGCAGGCCGCGTCCGAGCGGGGCAGCAAGTGAGGGTTTTATGTATCTTCACTCACCTGTTAAAGGTTCTATTTGTTTCTTTGTTCAGTTTGTTTTCTTTTTATGCCTGTTGAGTAGTCATTGAAATATAAGAATTCCTGGAGGCAGAGACATTGTCCTGGGCAGGGCAGGCGCTGGGAGGGTGTGGAGGCAGGATCAGGGTGGTGGAAACTCATCTCTACCTGGGACACACGCGTTCTCTCTGCGGACGTGAGGACTTTCATCTCCTGATCTGAAGGCCTATTTACAGCTTTCTTAAGTCTGTCGGCATGTGAGAGGTACAGACAGAACGTGGAGGAGACCGGTAAGTAACGGCAGATACTGCAGACCCGGTGTGTGCAGTGCTTGGTACCCAGTGAGCTGCACGTCAGGAACTTACAGAAAAATTACCTTTGAATTTGGCAAGAGACTCACAGTAACAGGAATTAAATCACTACTGCAATGTGCAGCATTCTTAAATAATTGCTTTATCTTTAACTAAAATGTTGCAGAAGTATCTCATGGACCAGTTGTTTTGTTCCCTTAGTGGTCAGCTTCCTAGGAGCCCTGGTGACAGGGACTGTCTCTTCTAAAATTAAATGCTGCAAGCACTCCAGAGCCAGGGTGTCGGAAGAAACCAGAAACCTGAAACAAACGCTGGATTTCTGCCAGAAAGGATGAGGCAAAGTGCCTGCCCCTAAGCCTGGTGGGACCCCAACTGCGCGGGTAAAGGCGCACTCGGGGGAGGGAGCTCAGAGCCACGTTCAGAAGTGTGGCTTCCAGATTTGACTCGATTTAACTAGTTATGTGATTTGAACATGTCTCAGATTCCTTGAGCTGCAGTTTTCTCACGTGAGAGTGGAAAGATTGAAAAATTCTAGCCTGACTTGTAACCTCGTGTAAAGATCAGGTGAAACAGCGTGTCTGAACGCATTTCAAAGCCACTGTGCGTGTGTGCACGTGTGTGCACGTGTGTGTGTGCGCGTGCGCATGACGGCTTCTCACCCGCTTGTAATGAGTGCGTCTTGTGGGTCCCGCTGGCAGCACTGCTGCTTCTCTGTCTCAAGAGCATGAAGTATTCAGAACTCAAACATCCACAACAAGTGCCTGTCAACATCTTCTATGCCCAGGGTCAGGTTTTAAACCACTGGACATAACAGTACCTTAGATTCTTCTCTTCCTATGAAGGTTAAGATCATTTCCTTATCAGGACATATTGTTGTTTGCAAAACAAGTGGGCGTACGGCTTGCCGATTGGTGCGCCTGCGTCTCAGGGCTGGCTCCTGACGCTGGCAGCTCTGAGACCCACGAACGGCTATTATTTACGGTGCCCACCACAAGGCCTCCAGAAATCCAGCAGGTCTGCAGGACCCAGGAGGTTCCCGGGCAGGAAAGCTCAGCTCAGCCACCTACAGAGGACACACACCTTCCCCCTCTTGGCGTCACCCTGTGGTGCAGAGTCTGCCTGGAGGGGCTCGGCATGGACCTCCTCAGGCTGGAGCTGGCCCTGCCCTGGCCTCACCTCCCATCGCTCCGTGCTTCATCTCTACCCGGATTTCATCATTAGCTTAAAGTTACGTATTGATCCCCTGCAAGGCAAGGAGGAGAAGGTCTTAACCACAGGGCAGTGGAGGGTCCCTGTCCATTCGCCCTTGCCAGAGCCTTCCGGCTCCGCTGTCTGAGAGCCAGTGGAATGCACGTTTTCCTCCACTTCGTCATGTGTTTCCCCACCAGGTCTCATCCACTTGTACCTGTTTCCCCATTGTTACTTATTTTATTTCTGCAACTCCCCAGACATTTATGACCCCTCCTGTATAATCAATTCATCTTCAGATGAACATTTCCAGCTTACAATAAACAAACTGGCATCGTGTCTTCTGTTAAACTGGAACTAAACTCAGGGTGTGCTGCTGTCTGATACATGGCCACAGGCAGGTGTGGTTATTTAGATTTAAATTACAATTTAAATCCAGGTTCCCAGTTGCACTAACCAAGTTCCAGGTGCCGGGCCACTGGCCAGGAGGTGGCAGCGCCTGGGAACATCCCCAGCTGGAGAGTTCAGCTGGACGGAGCAGGAAGGGCTACAGTCAAGCCAAGGCTCAGCTGGCTCCCCACTCCCTAGACTCCTGAACAGAAAATAGAAGCAGAGGAATGCTTTCTAACTCATCCTCTGAGCCAACATCAGTCTAATACCTAAACCAGGTAAAGACATCGCATGAAAGGAAAACCAGAAACCCATATCTCTTATGAACATAGATACAAAAGTCCTCAACAGGATATTAGCAAATTGAATCCAACAATGTATAAAAAGAATCAAAGATCACAACCAAGTGGGATTCATCCAAAAATTAACAAAATTAACATTCAAAAATCAGTTAATATAACCTACCACATCAACAGGCTATAGGGAAAAAATCATGTGATCATATTGAATGATGCAGCAAATGCATTTGACAAAAATCCAATATTTATCAGTATTTGTGATAAAAACACTTAGCAAACTAGGCACAGAGAAAAATGTCCTTGACTTGGTAGAGAACAACTACAGAAACCTACAACCAACATCATACTCAATGGTAAGAGCCTGTATATATGATTCAACACCACCCCATCAAAATCCCAGCAAGCTATTTTGTGGATATTGACACAATGATTCTAAACTTTATATGGAGAGGAAAAGACCCAGAACAGCCAACACAATATTGAAGAAAGGAACAAAGTTGGAGGACTGACACTGCCCAACCTCAGAAATACTATAAAACCACAGTGATCCACAGAGAACGGTATTGGTAAAAGAACAGACATATATATCAATAGAACAGAATAGAGAACCTCAAAATAGACCCACATAAATCAAGTGAATTTATTTTGACAATGGAGCAAAAGCAATTCAAGGGGGAAAAGATAATCTTTTCAACAGAAGATGTGGAGCAATTGAATGTCCATATGGGAAAAAACTGAATCCACACATAGACGTTACATCTTTTACAAAAATTAACTCAAAATGGATCATGGATATAAATGTTAGATGCAGTACTATAAAACTTTGAAAGGAAAACAGGAGAAAGAGTATGTAACTTTGAGTACAGTGATGAGTTTTTATATACAGTAACAAAAATATAAGAAAGTAAGAAATGCATCCCCAAGGAGAAATGCAAACTGTGACCAGAGACTCTGACTCTATGACAAAGGTATGAACAGCCTCACTGCAGGGGGTGGACAAAGTCCTGGCCTCGTAACTTGGAAGGGTGTGGGGTCTGTAAGACTAAAGGCAAAGGAGCTGCATGTAAGCACTGCGCTGTGGTTAATAAAGTTGTGTCCCAGGGATATAAGCACTAATGCTGGTACCAGGACACATACGCCCTGGAAGTGAACAACTAAGCTCGTGGATAGTGGGCAGTGGCGGCCAAGCACCCTCTGCTGCAGCGGACACTTGCAGGGAAGCAGGAGGAGGAGGGTGTGGGTAAGGTGGGTTGGAGTTGCAGACATAGGCGTGAACTCATGTTTAGTGTAATATAGATGCCGATAGTACCTACAGAAATATTTAGTGACAAGTGTTTATACCAGGGTTAGTAGACACACATACATTTCTCTGCTCTGTCAGCTGATAGGGCCTAAGGGAAACAACGCCCCAGTGGCACCTTGCACATCTAGCCCCAGATCATGGTTTCTCATAGCATTTTCCAATAAAAGGAAGCAGGGATCCATGGAGAAATGGCTGATTCTAGGATTAGAACAAAATTCCCCAAGATGAACGTGGAGCATCCTACAGTACAGGGAGGAAGAAGTGATCAAAACCAAACAAACAAACAGTCCATTGAGAGGGTGGTGAAGGGAACAGGCCCAGCTGAAGGGCTCCCAGTGGCCAAAGCTGGAACAATTTGAGCAAAAAATAAATGAATTAGTGTTGGATCATAACCAAAGTTTAAAACAAATACCCATGAGTTCATACTGATGTAAATGATTGAATAAATAAATAGTGGCAAAGAGGACAAATCTTCCACGTAGAAAAATTCCAAATAATGTATGTAGACGCCCTGATCTCAGTGAAGGGGAGGGTGAATCCCACTCCTTGTGTGTGGGCTGCAGAGTCAGTTCCTTGCGGCGAGCACAGGATGGATCTCAGGAGGGGCATACACGGAGGAGAAGCCTGACACACCACGGAGCCCGGCGCTCAAGGCCAACGTGAGCGGTGAGGAGTCAGGCTGACAATATGCAACCCCCACGCAAGGTGATGAAAACAGCACTTTACCTTGGTAATGCATTAACTCATCCTTACCATGAAAAAAATCATAAGAATGCCCATTGTGGGTGTCCCACAAAATGCCTGACCAGGAGTCCTCGAAACTGTCAACAGCGTCAAACACCAGGCAAGTCAGATAAATCGCCACACCCTAAGGAGATGCGACAACCGAATGTCATATGGTGTCCCAGACGGGGATCCTGGAACAGAAAAGGGACAATAGGTAAAAACTAAGGAAATCTGAATAAGCAATAGGCTTTACTTAATAATAATGTATCAATATGGGTTCATCATTGTAACAAACGTGCCATACTAATGTAATGTTGTTAATAATAATGTAATATGTTAATAGTAATAAATAATGTAAGATGTTAATAAAGAAGAATCTGAATGAAGGATCCTTAGGAACTCCCTGCACTATCTTTGCAATTTTACTGTAAATCTGAAACTGCTCTGTAAACTAAAGTCTATTTTTTAAAAAGATGAAAAGATGATATTGGTAATTACCCAATTATATTCAGAGATTTTAATGCCTCTTTCTCAGTGATCGATTGAATAAGTAGATAAAAATTCAGTAAAGATATAGAAAACATGAATAACACTATTAACAAATTTGATTTAATTTTCATTTATAGAGTGCTACACATAAGTGCGAAACACATATTATTTTCAAGTGCAATGAATATTCTTCAAGATTCATCATATGCTGAGACATAAAAAGATTTTCAATAAATTTAAAGGATTGAAAACATAAAGAGTATATACTCTAAACTGGAATTAAATTAGAAATCAATAACAGTGAGATACCAAAAAATATTTGGAAATTTGAAACGTACTTCCATATAAGCAATGATTAAAGAGGAAACATTAAGAAAATTAGAAATATTTGGAACATAATGATTATAAAAACACAATATATGAAAATGTATGGGATCCAACTAAGTGCATAGAGGTAAATATATAATAAGAAAATTTTAAATTAGTTAGCTCAGCTTCTACTTTAAGAAACTAAATGGAGAGCAAATTAAAACCAACATAATTAGAAAAAATAGTAAAAAATAAGAGCAAAAAATCAGTGGAAGTGAAAATAGAGAAAATCAACAGTGTCAAAAGTTAATTTTTAAAAAAGTTTAATAAAATGAATAATTCTCTAATCAAGAAAAAATGGAGAAAACGCAAATTACCGATATCAGGCATGAAAGATGGGACACTCTACAGATCCTACACACATTAAAAGGAAAATATGGAAATACTATGAACTACATTATAGAAATATATTTGTCAAATTCAATGAAATGAGAAAATGCCTTGAAAAATACAGCTTCCCAAAACTGACATGAAAAGAGATGGATAATCTGAAAGCTTATATAAACTAGAGTAATTAAATACGTAGTCAAAAATCTTCCCCAAAAGAAAACATCAAGGGCATATAGCCTTACTGGGGAATTATACCACACATTCAGGCTAGAAATGAAACAACCTTGCACATTTTCAGAATATAAAGAAGGAAGGGACATTTCCCTACTGAGTCTGAGGCCAGAATTATTGAGATAGGGGAACAGGGACAGGAGGAAAATTCATGGGATGGTGTGAAAGTTCTTCGTCTTGTTTTGGAGGTTGATACCGGGGCGAACACAGTTGCCAAAACTCACCAGGCAGTGCAATTAGGATCTCTGCATTTTATTTTATATAAATTACACTTTAATAAAAATCATGTGCTTCTGGCTCCCTGGAGGAAGCGTTCCCCCAGCTGACCCTCATGCATCCACTCCACCTGGGGCGCCCCTTCCCGTGACTGGATAACCCAGGTCGCATATGGACAGAGCTCAGGTGTCTGCCCTGGAAGCCTTGCCGTTCTCTCCTAGGCTGAGAGAGGTGCAGCCCCGCTGTGACTCACGGTGCCCTGGACACGTCTGTACCAGTGGCAGGACGCTTGGGGACGAGAACACGCTTCACTCTGCCCTGCAGGCCCAGCACCCACACACAACAGGGGCGCACAGCAAGTCCTGGATTTTTTGACTGAACGAACAGCATGCGTTGTGTCTCCTTCCTGTGGTCCACTCCTCCAGTGGAACAGCCTGCAGACCTGCTTTACCTGGCTGTCTTTGGGTGCAGCTCTGGAGCTGCCCGCCGCTGCTCCGTGGCTTTGCCTGGATCCACAGCCAGCCTTACTCACAACCCATTCACAGCTCCCCGGCCTCTTAGGACAGGTGACACCGAATCAATTCAGCTCCATTTGTTACAAGAAAAATTTGATTTTGAATTTAAACGAAAGTTTAAGAAAAAGTACCAACAGCACTCCCTGTGACTCGCCAAGTATGTTCACTCTGGACCTTTCTGAAAGCTCTGGGTCAGCCGTGTGATTAATGAGCCGTTGGTGGTAAATTGCAAGCACATTCACACCTCGAAGTCATATTATTTAACCTTTAACTTATTGACTGGTAAAAACTTAGAGAACAGAAAGTATAATTTTAAGTGTCAGATAGACGCAGCTAACTTGAGAATGTAGAATTTTAAAAGAGAAACTTCAAATTTCTCTTTGTCAAACAGTCACACGGAAATGAAAGCGCTTCACTCATGTTTCTCAGTTTTCTTTGGGGGAAAGTAAATGATCATTTTCAGGCTCTCAACCAATCATCTGTCTTTTTCTAACTTAGGCCATCAGCCAAATCAGATAAATTAAGGCAGAAACACAAGGAGCCGCCGGCTGGCATTTGGAGGTTCCCAGGGCCGGAGACCCCAGTGGGTCACCTACAAAAGCCCCTGCAATGCAGGTCACCCCGCCCTTCAGTGAGGCCGGGAGCTGGGGCACCAGCGCGTGGTGGGAGTTTAATGAGGAAGGGGGTCCGGCTCAGGTATGAGTTGGCGCCGATGCCATGCTGTCCTGACTCCCCGACTGAAAACAGACCCAGGCTGAGGTCCCTCCCTCTGTCCCTCCTGCTTCAGGAGAAGCGCCCTCGTGTGTCTTGGTCAGCACGGTCGAGGGCAGCAGCCCTGCCCCAGACACAGGCTGGACCCGGGGACACGCCCCCCACACTGACCCCCATGGACAGGCGTGCGGGGCTGCAAAGTGGGGCTCCTTGCTTCTTGCTCTATTTCTGCCCAAACCTCCTAATCAGTCTCATTCCTTTCGGCTTTCCGTGCAGCCACCCCCCGAACCCCGACAAAATGGTTAAGCAAAACAAGCAAACGAAACCAACTGTCCTCTCTGTCCTCGGGGGTCTTTCTGGAGACAGCACGTGGTCCAGGCCCCCATGAGGAGACCCCCGTTCCTGTCAGGACCACCTGGGTCCCCACCAGGTCGTGACCGCCTGTTGCCCAACTCGCTCCTGAGCCCAGAGCCACTTGCAACGCCTCAAAGGCCCCAGAGTCCTGCCAGGCTTAGTCCTGAGAGGCTCAGTGTGCCCCCTGTGCCCGGCAAGTTCCCAGGGGTCCTTCAGGGTCCAGCCTGTGAGACCTCTCCCCGCCACCCCGTGCTTTGCCAACACGAACCGCGAGCTCCAACTATGGACATTCCTACCTCTCCCCACAGAATGTGAGGCCCTGGAAGGCTGGCCCTGCGGGTCCCATATGTGCAGGGCTGACACAGACCAGGGCCCAGGATCTCTACCAACTCCAGACCCTTCCAGCCCTGCAGCCTTCCCCACCGTCGGCCTTCAAGAAGCGGTCTGATGGTGTGACCTAACATTTCCAAAATGCATTTGTATTTTAACAAGAGAATCTTTAGCAAAATGTATATAATATATATTATACGTACGACTCAAACCCAAAAACAAACCAGGTCGGATTTGTTGCCAAAACAACAGCGGCCGAGTCACGCCCACACGTCAGGCCAGCCCTGTGTCTCGTGGGCTGCTTTCTAGATGGCGTTGTCTGATCTCTAGAGGAGAGAGAGGGTCCCTGGCTCAGACCTGCAGAGAAACAGTAGATTTTTACTTTGCAGAATAAATCATGAAGAGGCTCCAAACTGCTGTAACTTGGAAACCTCGGTAACTAAACAATCAATTAGAAGGTTCTTGGCCCAATTCTGGGGGCCCAGAGGGAGGGAGGCCTAACTGTCCTGAGGCTGAACTCGACCCAAATGGCCAACGCAACACAAACAAACACGAAACACTGGTCTTGGCTAAACGGCTACGCTTTTTAACTTAATCTCGCACAGGCTGAACCTGCCGGCAGAGGCTCCCGATAAGATCTACGCATCCCCTGTGCTCACCTTCCCCGGCTTCCCAACACCATTTTCCGTCAGAATCAAGAAAACTGAACGTTCAGTGAGTATCCCGGTGTCGCAAACACACGGGGAAATGAGTGTCTGGCACAAGAGCTGGTACAAGTCCTGGCCAACCGGGGGCTAGAACACTCTCGGCTTTGTTAAAACTTAACAAAGGATGGAAGGGCTCGCAGGCCCGGGCCACCATTCTGCTGCACCCATGGGGCGCACTTGGTGACCTGGGACACCGCTGAACACCGTGGGCGGACACTGACGTGTCCACCGTCTAAGTGACCGGCTGCGAAATAGAGGCTCTTCCCGGGAGACTGGGTTTCCCCTTTGATTAAGCCTTTGAAGGACAAAGATGCGGCACCTGACAATACGCGAGCTCACGCTGCTTCACGCGAAGCTCAGAACAGCTCCGTGGGCCCAGTCACCCGTCCTGCGTACAGGCGAGTAGGCCCTGCCCGCTGTCGCCGCACAATCGTTGCCAAAGCGTGGCCTGGAGCCACATCTCCAGACTCCAGGGACCCTGCCTCAGCACAGACTGCTTTCTGTAACCATTCCCAAATGAATTCAGGGCCACACTGCTGTGGCGGAAGACAGACTTGGAAGACCACAGATGACTGGCTCTGGGTACAGCTAAGACACAGCAGTTATCTTGTTGTTTTCGGGGAAACAATGTGATTTGGAGCGGCTCTGGTGTGTGTACAGCAGGCCGAATCTGGACGATAGGAGGCCGCGAGCTCTGACTTCCACGTGGGCAACGCGGTCCCCAGATGCCCGTCGGTTTCGTCCCCTGACACAGCTGCACTGCTGGGGCCCCACCGCCCCAAGCCGACCGAGCCCTGAGGTGTACAGGAGTCTGCAGAGCAGGGCTTTGCGTTTGTCCTGGAGGCGGCACTAAACGCAGGTGAGGCGAGTCAGGACAAGCAGCGGGGAGGCGGCTGGGCTCTAGGACAGCTGGTAAAACGGGGCACATGGGACCCGCTCACGGCCATCACGTGGTCTGGCAGAAGCACAGATCTTGGGGTGACTGTAAGATGATGCCACGGTGCTTGGTCCACGTCTGCTTCCAATTATGCTGATTTTGTCCACAGAATTATTCACAGCATCTAAGTATCAAAATCTATCCAGTTGTCTTCAGTCTCAGAGAACATGATCTCGAGCCAGCCCCTGTTTCCATTTCTAAAGGAATGAAAATACACTCGGCCGCCACTTATGCAGGTCACCCAGATGTAGCAAAAGCCTGTTAACCGTGGGATAGCTCCACACATGGCAGATGTGTGCTGAGAGCCTTGGAGCAAGGGCCGTGCGCACAGCGAGGCGGGGGGCTGGGAGGGGGGGCAAAAAAGTGCAGCTGCGGCTGTGAGCCCGAATGAGGGAGGGAAGGGGGTGTGCTTCTCCACTGTGATGGTCCCTGTACCCATCAAAAGTGAGAAACCACAGAATTTAAAGCACCCTCTGGTGATTCTTTCAGGTCGTTGAATGAGGTGTTTGCATATGCAATTATCTATGTTAACAGACATGAAAGTTGCAACAGAACCCGAAGCGAAGAGTGAGTGGCACGTACAGGGGAGATTGACTCCAGATTGAATTTTCAGCCTGAAGTCTATGTCTCTAAACTCCCCACGCAGCTGATTCCAATGAATACATGTCTTTAGAGAAGCATTTTCCCATGCACTGTGCTCTGGTAGCTTATGCAAAATATAAATATGTGAGTGTATTTACTCTTTTGACATTACTTTTCTACTTCCATATTTTTAAGGAGGAGCACCTTTTCTTATGTAATGGAGCTGTTAGTTAGGTGGTCAGAATGCGAATATCTGCGGTTTATGCGTCTGGAGAATGTGTGCGGGTGTGACCGCATCCAATGGCATCCAATGGAGCCCGCCCACCCCGCGGCGGCTGACGCCCCGTTGAGCAGCTCTGAGCTGACATTGGTCATTTCTCATCTTTCACCTTGCAGTCCTGTTACTTCGAAGAGCTGAGCCACCCTCTACCCTACAGCTTTATGTATTTGTAAACAGTTCTCTTGACCCAACCGTGACCCTCACTTTGCCCCTCAAGGCTTTTTTGTTAATTTCAAAGCCAAACAATCTAGTTCCATCAATAGTCCTCAGAGGACAAGATTCTGAGAACTCTCACCACCTTGTTGTTTTATTCAGTACATATTCCAGTTTTACACTTCCCTTTTAAAACACGCTGCCCCGAATTGAACAAAATGCCACAGGTATACCTTAATTCTGCAAAGGCTGCTAAGACCGGCTTAGATGTTTTTGCTGCTGACTCCGGGCCCCATCGTCCTGTACTTGATTTTCTCATTGGCCACTTGCCAGAATCTCCATGTTCCCTGTGACTGCAGACGCCCTGTGCCTCTTCCCCTTCCCTCCGGGGCATTCTGGAATCCACTGTTACATGACTTCCCCAGTCTGGGAAGATTCTACCCATCACACCCTCCACCCAGTTCAGGGGGCCTGAGAGGCAGGTCTTCGAGGTCCCCGCTTCCTCTGGGAAGTGCTCAGAACACATCCTGTGTCTAAGATCAATGTCAAGTTCATTAGTCTTTTGAACTGATCTTCTTCTCATGTGAAGTCCCAACAATCAATAGAAAAAAATGATGTAAACAAGCTGCGAGCTGCCAAATCTTTCCTAATTCTCCTTAAAATGTCAGTCTCCAAGCATCCCTGAAAAACCTTTCATTAAAGTGCACGGCTTCCCAGACATGTTCATGAAATGAAATCCAGTGAAGGAGAAATTCACCTAATGAGCTGAAACATTTGTTATCTCGAAGGAGCCCCTGGTCTAAGGAGATGAACCGCTATTTCACAAGAATGCTCACAGGAAAGAGGTAAATGCCCTCCCGGCAGAAGCAGCCAAGCTTGGGGACCCAGCAACCCGGCGGGCAGTTATACGTGGTGCTGGGGACGGAGGGGGAGGGAACTGTCCCTCACACCCCATCAGGAAGCACCCTTTGCCTCAATTTCAAATATTTGGGTCCGAAGTATTTCACTGCCTTAAAATGTAATTGCTTCCACAAATGATGGATATTTACTGAAGGCGTTAGAGCAAATTTTTACCATGCAGGAGACTCTGCAGCAGGATTTCTAAAGCAAAAGCCAGGATGATTTAACTTAAGGAGGTGAGACTGCTTCAATGAGAGTCTCCCCCGTTAGGGGTCCTGACAGCCCGGCTGAGTCAAGATGCCACCTGGAGGCTGCCAGCCCATCCCTGCCCCACAGCTGAGAAGTTGGGCTTGGCTGCCTGGGCAGAGGTGACAGGTGAGGGAGAGATGCCCCAGAGAGATGCGCGTTCGGCTGGAAGGAGTAGCCTCACTTCCTCTCTGAGCACGAGCTGATCTGAGGGTTAACAGTCTCCCTCCATCACCTGCCTTCAGTCCCCAGGGGAAAACCCTCGGTTCCTGGACCTCAGCCCATCCCTGTGCCCCTGTGCGACCTGCCCTTCCCACTGGCCTGCTGTATACAGACCCTGCCGAGCCTCCCGTGATGCCGAGCCAGCTCCCAGGAAAAGCTCTGACCACACAGTCCCTTCGGTTGTGATTTTTCTTACCAGTTCACGGCTGCCCACGGAACGGCGTACATACTCTCGAGCCCGCATCAGACCCTCCATTACACGGCCCTCGACCAACTGCGTGTGCGCCTTTACCCCCTGAGCTGACATCCCCTGGTACTTTCCATACACGTTACGTTGTGCTAAACACTTTTAGCAAATCATCTCTCTTACGCAGGGGCCATCATTAACTCCATTTTACAAGTGAGAAAAGGCCCGGGAAGTAGACGCTGTCCTTGGGAACGAGGGGTGTGTGCCTGCAGAGTGGGACGCCCCCTCCCCCTCCCCCTCCCTCTCCACCTCCATCTCTATCCCCACCTCCACCTCCATCCCCATCCCCACCTCCACCTCCATCTCTATCCCCACCTCCACCTCCCTCTCAGGTGGATCCAGATCTGGGTCGGCACTGGTGCTGCTTCCCCACCCACTTTGCATCGTCCCCCCAGGAGGTCTTTGCTGATTCCCATGGACTCTGCCCTTTCCAGGGGACACACTGTACTTTAACTTGCATGACCCTTGTTGAAGAACATGAATTAAACCCCTGACAACACTTTGAGTCCCTGAGCCCAGCGGTAAATCCGTACGCATCCGGGACTCTCCTTGGCTTCACAAAGAGGACAACCCCCAGCAGGTCCTTCCTCCGTGAAGGACCCGGGGTCCGCTCACCCTTCACAGAGCACTGCTGACTCCATCCTGGGATGCGCTAATAACAGGGACCCTTAGAACACGCGAGTGCCCTTCACCCCCTCGCCCCAGCTGGCGGCCGCATCAGCGAGGACAGAACAAAGATCCTCTTGCTTCTTGCCAAGCTTGGTTCCCTTGGTCATCCTGAAACACCGTCGATAAGGAAATAAAGACTCAGCTACAAGCATCTGAAATCACTTCCCATCGTTTGGTTACATGGAAACGCAATGATCTGTGTGTCACTTGGAATAATTGGTAGAGATTTCATCTGAGACCGGGTTTTGATTTTTCATTGATCTCTTTAACTTGGCCCCTTGTCTCCATGCCTCTCAGGGACAGAGAGAGAGTTGGATGCTTGGGAAGTGCTAATTAGAATCAGAAAGAGTCTGAGTTACTTTTCTTGCACATTTTGAAAGCAGAATGGCGTGTGCCTGGCACCAGGGTTGGCACCGTGTAGACGACAGAAATGGTCTGCTGCTGTTCCTGCTTCCCTGCCCTCCAGACCCTCACGTCTTCCTCATAACCCTGTGGGCCGTCCACACCCCACAGACGCTCTCTGTGTAGAACGTGGACGATTCAGACGCAGGTGGTCATGGTAAATGGATTGTCTTCTTACTAGACACCAGGGGAATTCCTTATCATTTTTCTCTAGGTAACTTTAGGTTTTTAATAACAATCTGGGTTACAGTAATGAGTTTGTGGGGCTGACAGACCCTGTTTTTAAGCCCCACCTTCCACTTACAAGGAGTGGCCATGGGCAGCTCCTTAACCTCTATGCCCTTTCTTCTCCTTAAGCAGGACATAAGAGCAAGGAACACACCACCCTTCCCATGGTGACGGTGTGACTCCAGGACCCAAACCTGAAGACACCTGGTGCTCGATAAAAGTTTGGTTAATGAATAAGGAGCGAGTGTAAATAAGCACAAATGTGGGAAAGTGCTGTTTCATAAGAACAAAGCAAAACCCATTTCTGGTTGAAGCAGCCCTTTGTCTTCTTTCTTTATCAAATTAAATTAAACACTGCGTGACTCAATAATCATACTTACCAGCAGCCGTCGGGCTTTGAGAATAAGCTATGATGTATAAACACCTAGCTGTGCCGTGGCACAGTGTGGAAACAGCAGCACAGACAGCAGCCAGACGCACACGTGGTTCCCAGCAGGTGTCCCCGTTTACCTGGCAGGTGCGTCCTGCTTGCCGCCCTCACCTGTGCTGAGCTGGTGGCTTGTCCGCTCACACCTGGTGTCTGCGGAGCTGCAGCTGCCCGGCCCCTGCGCACCGTCCCTCAGAGGCCGCTACTCGGGGTCCTGCAGGACCAGCTCCCGCTGCCTGGCACTGGCTCTTCTCTGCCTTCCAGGGCCTTCCCTCCGCTCTGCCTTCTGGCTCTGACCTCGGATCCCCAAAAAGTGACAGTGGGGCCAGAGGGGACATCCTTTAGAAACATCACAATGTCTGCTGGCTCCCTGCCTTCCTTCTGAGTGTCACCTGTGACTCCAGGCCCCACCCTGCACCCTGGTCAGCTGTGATAGTAACATCGTAAAACCTAGCTTGAAATTAGACTCCTCATCCGTTGGCAGCTGTGTCTTCAAGGAAAACTTGTTCCCACGTTTCTGGCACAAGAAGAACTTTCTGAGGAGAGCGCAGGTGCACTCCCCAGAAACCCTCACGGCTGAGAATTGGTTTATAGATTGAGGTTGTACGTCCCAGTTCAGCTCGTATCCTCAGTTCAGTTTGGCTGTTACAGGAGAATTACGTGTTTGGGGATTGCTCCAGAAAGCAAGAAGATAAGGAGTGGGGTGAGGGATTGTGTCTTTAAAAAACAAAATGCAACGTCAGCAGAATTTCATGTGGATAAAAGGACCACAGTCTCCCCTTCCTTCCTTTTTGTGACCCCCGCAAATTCCGGAGGGTCATGAATGAAGAAAACAAGTGAGGTCAGAAAGATAAAGAGAGACTACCTTGTTCATAATTAATCTAAATTAATCACACCCTCACTCAAAGGGTATCACAGTGGAAACAATATGGTTATTTGAATAAGAATATCTGGGATCAGAAACTTGCCCTGTTACACCTGCTTCATGAGCGAGGAGGTTGAGGAGTAAATAAATTAATGTGTTTTTCAATTTGATGTCGCTATTATTATAATTATCATTTTAAAAATTGTAATAATCAACTGTTGAGCGTGTGTTTTAATCTCTAAGGAGCTCCGATGCAGCTCAGGTACCCCGGGAGCCTTTGGGTGGAATCAGAGGAAAGGAGTGGGGAAGAGCATCTCCTTCTTTTCTCTGACTTTCTGTCACGGGAGACCCATCTGAGTCCTTCCTCCGGGACCCAAATGGAACCGAGCTGCCCCAGGAAGGAGACACGGCTGCCAGCACTGATGGTCAACCTTGCGTCTAGACCTTCAGGAAAAAGGTAAAAATTTAAAATCACCTCCTAGGACTGCGAGGCAGCCCAGCAAGCCCTGGGCAGCACAGCAGGCCAAGGAAAGCAGGAGGTGTGGGGTGAGGTTGTGTGTGACGGGACGTCTCTGCGCACAGCCTTCAGCACTGAGCACAAGGGAGACTGGGAAACAGCCATCGGGTACCCCGAGACCCGCGTGGCCATCTGAAGATGTTCCTTGTATGGCCCAGTGTGCCTAAGGGTCTACCACTTTCCACTTAGAGACTTGGAGCTGTAGGGCCTCAGGGGTTGTACACCCTCAGGGTGACGCCGTTTACTTCTAGAGGGGCTATTCCTATAAGTACCACAGGGCCTGGAACCTTCTGGTCCAGCTCAGGACAAAGACAGTTCTCCCCCCCTCCCCGAGGAGCCCAGAGCCACCTTCCCACAGCCCTTCTCACCCGAGCTCAGAGGCCAGAGGTCATCAAGGAAAGAGTCTAAATCATCTAAAGCAAAGGAGTCAAAAAGAAAAACACACACTAGAATTCTTCACCATTCAAAGGAAGGTGAGAAAAATACATTTTCAGATAACAAAAGATGAGAGAATGCTCCTATCAGATCCAACCCATAATAAATGCTTCAGGAAGTTTTTCAGGCTGGAGGAAAATGATCGAAATCAGATTTAATTAAAGATTAAAGAGTGCCAAAAATAATAGCTATGCATGTAGAGGAGTTGCTGTTTCCCTCTTTCCTGTTGTTTATAAAAGGCAGTGGATGTTTAAAGTAAAAATTATAACAATACCCCTGGGAATTACAACATAGGTAGAAAGAAAATCTAGGACAATGACAGTACAAAAGATGAGAAGGAGCTAAGGTAAGGTTTCTATCTGTAAAGTGTCATTACATTTATATAATATGGTGATGTATGCATTTTATAATTGCTAAAGGATCCTCTAACAAGAAAAATAAATTAAATAAAGCAGCATTGTTTAAAAAATACAAGGGACAGAATAAATACCAAAAAATACAAAACAAAACAAAAAAAACTGAAGAAAATGAGCCATTAATAAAGAGAGACATCCAATGAAATAATACAGTGAATTTTCCCATACATTCTAGAAATGGAACAATAACCTGAAAGAGAATTAAAAATAAGGATGAGAAGAATTCAAAAACATTTAAAGGGATAGAACTCCCGTGTCATAAAATAAGTGTCTATAAAGAGAAAGAACAAGAAAGATATTTCAGAAAGAAAATATACCTATACTCACTTATATAAAAGTTGAATGAAAATATAAACTTTATTCTAGACACAACCAAAAAGAGAATTCCATAATTCGGAGATCTTTTCATGTGAAACAGAGAGACAGAGGGGGGAACAGGAAGGAGAAGTTAAGGGCTGGTGAGGATGCCGTAACCGGTCCTGCATACGCATCGAATAGCCATAACAGGTCCTGTATATGCATCGAATAGCCGTAACCGGTCCTGCATACGCATCGAATAGCCATAACAGGTCCTGTATATGCATCGAATAGCCATAACAACAGGTCCTGTATACGCATCGAATAGCCGTAACCGGTCCTGCATATGCATCGAATAGGAACTGAAGGAGGAGTAGGGCTGGGGACAGACAACGCTGCTCAGCGTCCAGAAGGAGGAAAGACACGACTGAGGGATCACGCAACGTCCTGCGCGGGATCATATAAAGACAAATCCATACCTAACACTATCGTAGGAACATTTGAGAACATCCAAGACAAAGTGAAAATTGTAACCGGAACCAGAGAGAAAAGACAGGTTAGTTAGGTTTCTCTTTGAAATGATAGTTAAGCTAACAGTAGAATTCTCATTAGCAGTAAAGACCAGAAGGCAATGTAACGATATCCTGTAAATTACAAAGGAAAAAAATGCTGTCCTAGGAGTCTATACCCTACTAAGTTATCATTCAAAGGTGATTGTAAGATAAACACATTTTAAGACAGTCAACTTAATACTCACTAATGACCCCTCAAAGAACTACAAAAGGAGTGGAATTGACCACCAAGAATACACAGTGGGGAAAGAATAGTCTCTTCAATAAATGGTGCTGGGAAACCTGGGTATCCACATGAAAAGAATGAAATTGGATCCCACATCATACACAAAATCAACTCAAAATGTATTAAAGACTTAAACTTAAGACCTGAAACTATAAAACTTCTAGAAGAAAACATAGGGAAAATATTTCTTGTTATTGGTCTTGAAAATGATTCTTTGGATATGGCACCAAAAGCACAGGCAACAAAGCAAAAATAAACAAGTAGGACTACATTAAACTAAAAAGCTCTTCACAGCAAAGGAAACTAAATGAAAAGGCAATGTATGGAATGGGATAAAATATTTGCAAACCAAATATCTGATAAGGTGTTAATATGCAAAATACATAAGAAGCTCCTACAACTCAATAGCAAAAAAACCAAATAACCCAATTAAAACATGGGCAAAGGACCTGCATAGACATTTTTCCAAAGAAGACATCCAAATGGCCAGAAGGTGTATGAAAAAGTGCTCAGCATCACTAATCATCAGGGAAATGCAAATCAAAACCACAATGAGATCTCACCTCACACCTGTTAGGATGGCTATTATCAAAAACAAGAGACAGCAAGAGTTGATGAAGATGTGGAGAAAATGGAGCCCTTGTGCACTGTTGGTGGGAATGTAAACTGGAGCAGCCACTGTGGAAAACAGTATGGAGGGTCCTCGAAAAACCCTCCGGGCCTCACTTCACCGCCCCCCTCCACGGATCCCCTAAATCCCGGCCTCCTGGGATCAGCCCTGAGCCTCCTCTGTGACCCGTCTCGTAGCGGCTGTGACTCACCTCGAAGGCTTAAGCTAAAACTGTAGGCCGGTCACCGCGTCCCTAAGTCCTCACTCGGGAGCCAAGTCTTGGATACCGGATCCCCCTTCCAAACCTGGAAAACAAGCCTGTTAAAATGCGCAGGGGGCCCTGTGGCGCGGGTGCCCCCAGCCCTGTAGCTGCTCCTCGGAAAGCGGACCCGCGTCCCCCGCCATCACTCTTGCAGGAACCGGGGATCGAGCCTGACCCCGTGCAAACCCCAGAGCGGGACGGGCACCCTCGGGCCAGTCCCCGAGCCCCCGCCCTTCCCGGTGAGTCCCCGGGCTGGCGGACAGGGGCTTTGAAGGGGGCTGGCGGGGGAGAATCTCCTCAGCCTTCATCCCAACCACGGCCGCCGGAGAACGTCGCAGACACGGCCACACGCGGAGTGAAGTGTGATGTGAGCGGCGCCTGCCTGGGGATCCGGTGCTGCGGTGAGTCTGCCGCCAGGCCCGGGAAGGCGAGAACCCTGCCCTCCAGAAAAGGCACCTTTTCCAGGAAGATAAGGTCTGTTTCAGGGCCTTTCACCTGCGTCCATCTTAATAGCGATTTGCTGATTCTATTACAGGCGTGTGGTACAGCGAGACAGCAACAAAAACATAAGAAAAGACCAAAAATACATTTGAATGGGATTACGTTTAAATAATTGGGTTAGGGAGGTGCTATTCAGCAGAGATTTTTTTCTGTTTTTAAAAACTTGTCTGACACTGTGATTCACAATTTTAAAACATTAAAAACAAATCATTTTATAATGGCCATTCTGACCGGTGTGAGGTGATACCTCATTGTAGTTTTGATTTGCATTTCTCTGATAATTAGTGATGTTGAGCATCTCTTGATGTGCCTCTTGGCCATCTGTATGTCTTCCTTGGTGAAATGTCTATTTAGGTCTTCTGGGGCTAGTGAGAGTAGCATCGACATATATACACTATCAAATGTAAAATAGATAGCTAGTGGGAAGCAGCCGCATAGCACAGGGAGATCAGCTCGGTGCTTTGTGACCACCTAGAGGGGTGGGATATGGAGGGTGGGAGGGAGGCTCAAGAGGGAGGGGAGATGGAGACATAAGGCTGATTCACCTCGGTGTACAACAGAAACTAACACAGTGTTGTGAAGCAATTATACTCCAATAAAATCTATTAAAAAATCATTTTAAAGGCATAAACTATATAAATCCTTGAAAAAATGCCTTACTTAAAAATAGTACTTGAAAAAGCTATTAAAAACATTTTTCTGTTTTAATTTTTATATACATCTAATTGTATATATATATATTTTAATTATGTATTATACGTCTGTTTCTCAATGTCTCTTTCTTGGTGAATACCCCACCCAGCTACTCCCTGAAATTCCTTCTGTATATCAGTCTCTTTGGGCTTGTGTGGACAGCATGGAAACCCTTTGTGATTGTGAACACAGTTGGAAGAAAAAATGATGGAATTTAAAAGAAAACTTGAAAAGAAGAAGCAGCGTTCATTTATATTATAATTATTTTTCCATCTTCTCATTCTTTCACTTATTTTGCCACCATAACTTTATCTGTTTCTCTCTCAGTAAATTCTTTCCTCTCTTCTTGATCTCTACCAAGAATTTTCCTTTTTTAACTAAAAAAGGTAGGACTACTCAGGATTTCTTTTCAAAATAAGTACAATTTCAACTTTTGAACATGAACAGGTTAGAAAGAAAGACCTTCCACCAAAAGGCTGTCAGATGACAGAGCCAGAATCATGGAGTTTGTGTTCCCCTGGGTCCCCAACTCGAAACAAGCCGGACGTGTGCATCGGAATCTGCTCTAGAAAATATCAGTTGACCTGCTCACACTGTCCTTTAATTATCACTAAGTTATTTCTGTGTATTTTTAATGTCATTGCCTTAGCGACCACTCTTAACAGCAGCTTGGAGCTCGGTGGGGCGGGAGAGCTGAAGTGCCAGGCTCACTCCCCCTGTTTCCCACCAGCCAAACCCCGAAGACGACGTGGCCACAATGAACCCATTACTGGGATTGGGACACTTGCTCTGTTCACCCTAACCGACCGTCCTCAAGAGTCAGAGGTACTGGGAGGGCTCCTCCATGAGCTTCCATTGCTAGTGGACCCTTTAATTCACTCACTCATTCACTTGCTCACTCACTCACTCACTTATTCAATCACTCACTCATTCACGCACTCATTCAATCACTAACTACTCATTCATCATTCATTCATTCAGCACTCACGCACTTACTCATTCACGCACTCACTCATTTGCTCATTCACTCATTCATTCACTCACTCATTCATTCATTCTGTTCATGTGTCAAACCCTACTTTGTTTGAGCTGCTGTGAATGGGAAACTCTGACCAGAAAGCATTTTTCTTGCCCTCCTAGGAGCCTAAATTCATTCAATAACTCTTAAGAGGAGAACTTTTTTTCTGAGGTGAGAATAAAACATGTCACAGCACCAAGAAGAACGTATTGTTTTAACGATTCAGTTTTTCTCTTACTGTTGCTTTGTGGTCTGTCCACGTTGATACCTGTAACTCTAGTTCATTCATTAACAACTGGATGTTATGAATTTAGCACCATTTAGATTATTTCCCTTATCCCACTGCAATACACATGTAATTATTAAATAA
Source organism: Balaenoptera physalus (assembly GCF_965194825.1). NCBI lineage: Eukaryota > Metazoa > Chordata > Mammalia > Artiodactyla > Balaenopteridae > Balaenoptera > Balaenoptera physalus. The sequence goes on from NC_138894.1 coordinate 97,884,054, forward strand.
CTGGGAGGTGCATAAAAAGTGCATTGTTAATAAAAGTGTTCACCTTCTCCTAAGTTAGAGGCAACCCATGAGAAAAGTGAGTAGCAGGAAGTTGTGTAATGGCAAGAACATTGTAGGAGAAGTGAGAAGACAGCAGTGGGTCCCAGCCCTGCAGGCCCCGGGCAGCATGAGAGGGAGGACGGCCCTGTGGATCCGGAACACCTTCCGCGGCAGGTCCACTTTCTCCACCGCAGAAGCCCGGGGGCAATGCTGTTGGTCCACGGGGGGCCTGCAGCACAGACCCCTTAGAGTGCGGGGTGACGTCGGCTCAGGAAGGAGGGAGGGCGCCCAGGTGCGCAGAGCCCCTCAACACTGCACGTAGGACATGGATCTGGCCCCATGTGTCACAGGCTTTCTTGGGGGAAAGAGTCCCAGGTAATATGCACATCAAGGTACTTAATCTTTAAAGCAACTTACTGAGGTGTTTCTATTGTTATTCTATACGCAGAGACACTATCACTCAGAGAATTCAGATAACTTAACCAAATCACGTAGATCCACGTGTGGGTGACACCGGCCCCTGTGCTTGGATAGGGTGGCCATTGGTAACCAGCCACAGACAAAGGGCTTCATCAGACAGTCACGTGCAGATAAGCTGGACACGTGTCAGATGTCGGGGTAGATGTCCGAGAGGGAATAACAAAGCTTCAACCCTGGTTATGCACTCCTGTTCCTCCAGGATAGCAGTCATGCGGCTGGACCCATGTGTGGCAGCAGGAGAAACTGACTAGCCTATAGCAAACGACCCAGACTGAAATCATCTCACGGAGGCTGCAAAGCCAAGTGTGTTTTGTGCCCAGAGAGTTGATTAATGGGATTCTGATGAGAGTGGCTGATTCCTCCTAAGAATTTGGCAGCCGACGCAAAGTCTTTCTTACAATCAATTTCCCTCTCTGTAGATCTGTAGGGTGAGGCTTATTTGAATTGCCAATTTGGGGTCCAGTTTGATAACTAAGCAGGTGACATGAAGGAATACCCCTAATTTACAAGCCCTCGGCTTTCATCCAAATTCTCAACATCATCTGCTGTGTAATAAGGATTTCATTTCCTGTTACTTCTTCCCACTGAAAAAAAACTCAGAATATTACATTAACTCATTGTGACAATTTTTTTTATGATAAAAAAAAACTTTAGTAGAAAATAAAATTGTTCATTATAAACAAGGCTGGTATGTGCTGGGAAAATAAGCTAAAGAATTAGCAAGACAGTTGCTTTCCAAAATCTCACGAACTTTCCCTGAGGATGAGTCTTCTGCTGGAAATGCAGCAGACGTGGACACAAGTGGGCGAGGTCGCCTCCTGCCTGTCCTGGGGCTCGTGGAGGGGGTGACCCACAGAGACACCCGCGATTCACAGGGTAAACGCTGCGCTAGGCAGGAGAGCAGGGACCTCCCGGGCACACGGGGGCCACACAACCCAAGCTGCAGGGCCAGGGAGGTCTCAGGAGGTGACTTTTAAACTTGATTGTGAGGAATCCCTCTGAGTAATTTCAGTGCAAAGTGGTGTGTCGACTGTTATATTCGCAAAGACCCCTCCAGGTGGGAGAGAGAGTGGCAGGTGTGGGCAAACAACCCTGTTTGCACCCCAGCATTATTGCTTTAAGAAAATCAGAATAAATGTTAACACATGCTGAGGACAGAGTGTGTTAAAACAAAGTGGAGGTGTGGTCAAAACGAACTGCTGTGATTGGCTGAAAAGAGGGTGTCGAATTATTAATGTAAACTTTTCAAATAAAGAAATGTGAATATGAGTGAGTCCATATTAGAAGACAGAGTTTGGGAAAAACAGGAACAAGGCAGTAATGTAGAAAATTACCATGAACAAGTTTTTGCTAAGAAATAAGCCACAATGTGTACTCAAGGAAGTGTCCCTGCCCCCGCTCTGTCCCCAGCCCCCCAAATCCATCCCAAGCTCTGCTGTCCAACCCCCAGGTTATCCCCACTCTATGTGGGTTTTACACAGTCACGCAGAGACATGTGTCTTCCTTTCCATTTTTGTACACGTTTTGGCCCACTTAATGACACATCCCTTTCTATCTCTCAGCTCAGAGTACAGTATTCCACGGTGTGGACCCAGCCATTTCTTCAGTTTCTCTCCATTGTATGGACATGTAGGTTACTGTCAATATTTTGCAGTTTCACTAAGGCAATCAGTAACCCGTGCATTTGTGTTCTGTGTTGTTGAGATGTATTTTCAGGGGAAGGTCCTGGGAAAGGGATCGCTGTACCAGGACGCAGTCGCACATGAAGTGTTGATGAATGTTGCCACATGTTCCTTCAAAAGGGTAGCAGCAGCTCTCTTTCCATGGGCCGTGCAGCACAGTGTTTCCCCCACTGCTTCACCAGCCCAATGTGTCATCTCGTGTTTTGCCCAGTTAATTAGGAGAGAAGCGGTAGCTCACTCTAATTTGCATTTCTCAGGTGATGAGCGAGCTTCACATCCTTTTGTATCTTCAGGTGCCGTGTTCCCCCTTTTAATAACAGCTTTATTGAGATACGATCCACATACCACAAAATCCACCCTTTCAAAACACACAATTTGGGTGTGGGTTTTTGTTTGTTCTGGGTGAATTCACGGTTGTGCTGCCCCAACGGTCAGGATGTTTTCATTGCCCCGTCAGCAGGCACTCCTTACCCCCCTCTCCTCCAGGATCCCGGCCACACCGACGCACCTCTGTCTCTACCGAGAAGAGGTGTCTCTTCTGGACATTTAACATCAATGGGCTCATGCAATCTTTCGTGGCAGGCCTCTTTCGCTCAGTATAACATTTTTAAGGTTTATCCATCCTGTAGCTGTCATAAGCACTCCATGCTTTTTTATTGTGGAATAATATCCCCTTGGATGGATATAACACATTTTATTTGTCCATTCGTCATTTGATGAACATTTGGGTTGTTTTCCCATTTTACAGTAGATATTATGAATAATACTTGTGTGTTTTTGTGGACATATGGTTTTAATTCTCCTGAACATACACCTAGGAGTGGAATTATTGAATCACATGGTAACTTCATGTTTACCATTTATAGAAAACACCAAAGCTGGGCTGTTTT